>NW_026691933.1:2856127-4284191 GCF_021218885.2 Marmota monax
CTGCTTACATGGGCCATAATGTCCTCAATGATAAGGAGCCAATGATGATCTTAAGGGTCACCATGTGTTTAGCTTATTTTTATGCAGTTATGCCATGGGCTTTATCTCATTTAATTCTCACAATGATCCTTTAAGAAGGTAATACAATCTAAACATCTGTCTCAAACTCTTACTGTGTAATCTGGAACAAATTAATCTCTGGGTACCTTGGCTTTCTCATCCATACAGTGGATGAATAATAATGTCTATCTCAGAGGGCTGTTAGAAGGGTTAGGTGAGACAATATACATAGAAAGTACAATGAGGTAGACATTTTATGAAGACTTAGGTGAAGTCACTGTTGATACTCCTCTGTTTTACAGATGAGAAGATCAAGAACAATTAGGTTAAAGAACTCACCCAAAGTCAGTAGAGGTCAGGACAGAGACTGGAACTCAGGGATACCCAAGGGCAAATGCCTCTTGGGTAGGAGCTATAGTGATATGTTTTCCATTACTTTATCTGTGTTAACTGATTCCAAAGACCCTGGTCTTTCTAATACCACCTTTAAGGAATACAATTTCATGATGGTCTCCAGAAAAATCACCAGCCCAACCTGGGAAATATGAAAGGATATGTGGCTCATCTGGGGACACTTTTCTGCTCCCATTCCTCCTGTCCTTGTCAACAAGAGAAGAAATCCTTCTCCATTCTCTTGTTATTTTTAAACCTGCGGAGCTACCACTTGATAAATACCACAAATATTGGATCCTTGAACTACCGGAAATAAAAAAAATACTCACTCGCTCATAGAAAGTTAAAAAATTTCCCTGAGTCCATAGGCATCCTGAAGGCCATGAGATTTGAACACCATCAGCTGACTTATAAAAATGAATGTCTTCCTTAAGTGTAGAAATGGAGAAGAAAAAAACCAGTAAGCAAAGAATCAGAACGCTTGCTTACATTCATCCTTTTGTCAAATAGTTTTTGGGTACCTACGGTGTGCCAGCCACTGTTCTAAGTGCCAAGTCTACCATGTTAAACAAGACAGATGCAGGTTCTGCCTTCATGGAATAGCTAGCCTTGCTGAGGAAATGTTCTTAATCAAAGTTGACCATATGTTTGAAAACACGTAAGTGTTTTCAATGTATATTGTTTCATCTAACCCTTCTAATAGCCCTCTGAGATAGACATTATTATTCATCCCACTGTAGAGATAAGTGCAGTGGAAAACAAGGACATGAGGTTCACAGGGCACATAATAAGCAGAAAAAGCCTACCTGAGGGAGCCAGTTAGGCTGAGAAGAAGTTGCCCCCAGGAGGATGGAGTGGGGAGAAGAGAGCCTCCTTAAAAAGGAGAGTCTTGTAGAAGAGGAGCCGAAAGGTCAGTGAGCAGGAAGAAGATTGCACTGCACTAACCTGCTGGATGACTTTAGAAATATCAGCTCTCCTCTCCCCTGGTTTCTTCCACTGGAAAACGAGCAGGACAGAGAACTGGAAATGATCCCAGCGCCCTCAGTGCAGATTCTTTCCCTGCATCTGAATGGAGGGCATACTACAGAATGTCATGATTTTAAATCATATTTTACATCAGCTGCAGGGAAGAGGAAATGCTTTTATTTTATAGTGGGTTCACTCAAATGTAGGAAGCAAGTCTAAACTGTACCCGGGATAGAAAAGCCATTGTCTCTTCTCCATATTCCACAGCCAACCTGAGGTTCCAGCTAGTAAGCTCAGAGAACAGCATTCTAACTTCAAAAAAAAAAAATGTTGTGTATAGATTTTATGACTAGGCATCCAAAGTCTTGATTTGATTGATGGGTTATTAATGATCTTTCTGAATTTTCCAATTTCCTACTAAGAAAACAATAAAAATGAAAGCTAAGATGTCTAATTCCTCCATATAGAAAGAAATGCATTGTACTTTAAAAATTATTTTGGTAGTTTTACTGCTGTTAATCAGAAATTCTAAAACAATGCCTTCTTTAATAAGGTGTCTGTGGCTGTTGGCTATTGGTTGATACGTGAACTTTTACTCAGTTTAACAAGGCCCTCTACTGGCACTCTGAAAAACACTGTCCCTAAAGGTGAAGTCTTTCCCATTCTTTTATGTAAATGTTTTAACTACTTCCAATGACAATGTATCTCACATTCCTAATTGTACAAGTCAGGGCTGAAACACCAGTGAGAGGAGAATGAGAAAAGGGAAGAAATAAATGTCATGTGAGGAGGCCATTTTTTTAAAACTACTCACAGAATAAAATTACATGAAATATCATTTGCTTTCCTCAGAGGAAGCTATTCTAGATGTTAAAGATATACAGGAAGAAAGAAATTCTTAAAGAATATTGGGTATTCATGGGACCATAAAACTAAATTATGAATGTTATTTACCAAATATAATAAACCAGATCTTTTCTATTTACCCAAATATGAGTAACTGACTATAATTAAAATAAAGGACACATTGGAGATAGGCATTTTAAATTACTTTTGATATAGCATAATTAATAATTAACTTCTCCCCCTTGACAACTGACATTAAAAAAAAAACAGTATAGGATAACTTGAGAATTTAACTATTAACATAAGAAAAATATCTTAAGGGGAGATTACTTTTGACACATATGTCAAAGGACTATTGAAGCCAGTGAGAAAAGTTCATTAAAATCTTTAAAAACTAAGTGAATTTTTGAAGAAAGACAATTAATAACTTTAGGGAAATATTTTAATAGAAAGGAAATGTGATCATAGTAAGTTATTTGACTCAACAGTAAACAACACAGTTGGCCTTCTCCCTGTGTCTGTTCCATATGAGTAGATTCAGCCAACAGCAGATGGATAATATGGGAGGAAAAATATTCAGGTGCATATCAAACATACTTAGATATTTTTCTTGTCATTATTCTGTGAAAAACACAGCATAAGGGCTATTCATATAGTAATTATATTTTAACAGGTATTACAAGTAATCTAGAAATTATTTAAAACATATGGGAGGTTAAATGTGAATACTATGCCATTTTATATAAGAAACTTAAGCATCCATGAATTTTAATACCATAATGAGCCCTAAAATCAATCCCCAGTAGATACCAAGGCATGTCTGTATTTATAATCATGACAAAAAATAGGCAATAAATATCCATTTAATCAAAAATGTGATATATTGAAGAATAAGGAAGATGTAGGAAACATTTAATCTACCATAATGGGAAACACATAATAAATAATTTGATATTTTACACAGATAAAGAAACATCTTATTTGGAAATAGTACATTAAAAAGTAGCTAAAAGAGCAGACAATCTTTGAAAAACAGAAATGAAATTTGGGATAAGGAGGGGTGGCTCAAGAGCTATGAAACATAAAAATTTGCAATGTTTATGTATATAAGCACTTCAGCATTATCAGTAATATTCACAAATATGAATATAAATAAATAAACATTTTAGTATTGCTGGGTTTTCTAAATTGTAAGCATGTATTACTTTGATTTTTTGTGTTTTTTAAAAGCCAGTTTATCATTGACAATGGAAGCTTTAGGGTCATATCTTCTGGGCTGGCCTGGCTCAGTTCTGTGTTTCCAGATTCAATTTGCCAAATGAAGCATGTACCCTTTGTGGGGCAGTTTGTCAGACATGCATCTCAACAGTAACACTTGTTCCCACATTTCAGAAATAACAGATCTTCTTTCAACACCGTAATATTTATCTGCCATGTTATTATCCAAGCTTATGCTCCAAAATGGGTTCGGGACTTTCCTCTTGACCTCGGTTCACTGGGTTCCTACAGTGCATCCGAATTCTACTCAAAGAAATCATTAATCTACTCTTTCCAAGAGGAGAGATCTGGTTTCTTGCCCTGAAAATACCAAGATTAATTTATGTAACTACTGGGAAGTACCTTGTGTAATTGGGGCTTCCAAAACGACATGATACACTTCATTAGACAAGTATTTATTGGGGCACTGTAAACGTTGTGGGTAATGTTCTATGTATCCAAGAGATTTATTATTTCATTTGTAAAGGAAGCACAATTGGGAATCCAAAATTCCAGAGGCATTAAACTTTGTAGAATTAAAGAACTGGAGAGAAATGAGGCTGTAAGGATCTTATGCTTAAGCGGTCCAGTGACTTTGCCCAGTGTGTAGCCTAAACCATTCTGGCCATTTAAATCCTCTTTCACAAAATACTACCACATCTTTGGAGAAACTTTTCTAGGGACCAACCAAATGGCCAACCATTATTTCCAATTGTGTCTTTTTATCTAATCCCTCAATTTTACTCTTGACCAAGCCTGCCAACACCCATACCAAGAATGCAAATAATTTTGATGTTCAACTATAAACTTAGGTGAATCTTCAAGGAGATTCATAACTGAGATTTAAAGAGGGGGGGCGGGGAAAGGGCTGGGCCTGGGCTTTAGATACTTCTGAAGAGGAGAACATGTGAATCACCAGTTCAACTGGCTGGCACTCAGAACTGTTAATCTGATTTACCACTCTGCCAGTACAAGCAATCCAGAGGCCCATGTGAGTGTCCACAGCTCCAGTGTGGGTGAGGCTCATGCTAGGGTCAGCCCTGCATCTCCAGAAAGTAGCATGGTGGAAGTTCAGGGTATACGCCGTATGTGCAAACACTGCCGTACCTCTTACCACCTCTTGTGCACATTACTTAACCTCTCTGATCCTCAGTTGTCCTTGCTTGGGTAATAAATATGATGACTATAATGACAGAGCATGTGCAAAGAGCTTAGAAATAAGCCTGGTATACAGGAATCACTCCATATTAATATAAGTAGAAAATAATTCAAATCTGCTCTTAGAGTACCCATCAACAACACAGTCCTTCCTTTTCCTCCTCATTTATTGGGCCCACAACCTCTGTGCCAGGTGCAGGGCTATGCATAAGATTACCAATTTGGCAACTCAACACCCCTACAATCTTGTGACAGAGGCAGAATGCAAAGATATCATTTTTAAGTGGGGTCATACAGTTTAGGCAATCCAACAGAATTCGGTCAGAATCTGATGGGTGTGTTCTCTCCTTCATCCAAGAGAAGGGGGATTAAAAAGAGGGTGGTGTTGTGTAAGACCACAGTCTGCTCTGGAAGTGGGGAAGGCAGATGCTACCTAGAGAGGAGTAGCAGTAAAGATGACTTGAGAGTGGGGAAAGGCTTAGATGTGACATCACAGGAAAGGGGGCAGCCACAGGACCTAGAGTCAAATGGGAATGAAGAAACTTGGTGAGCAGTATTTTTTCATCTACTCTGCAAGTAATTCACTAAAGATAGTAGCTCTCAAGGTGGGTGTCAGGCAGGTGAATCCTCATGACACTCAGAGGCTGAAGAGGGGACCAATGAACACATACTTCCATGGTGCATAAGGACATCTGTCCATGGCACGTAGGGCATGGAAAACTGCCCATAGGAGGGGAAGGGTAAGCACGAGCTGGGAGGACAAACTTGGTATATAGAGAGGGACCACAGTAGTGATACAAGAGTATAAAAGTGGAGAGGTGCTGAAGAGAATATTCGGCTTACAGAAAGCAAGTCCCAGCTGCTAATAAGCCAGTAGTCCTCTCTGAATCATCGGAAGAACTTTTAACTATAAACGCATCTGAATTCCACCTTGGAGATGTTGATTCATTAAGTCTGGGAAGGGAGGCAGGCGTCAGCAAGGTAAATAGTGTCAATGATAGCTAATACTTAGTCATAGAAATGTATGCCTAGCATTGTGTTACGTGTCTTAGCTATGTGGATATATTTCAACCTCCCGACCCTTCCACAAAGCAGGAACTGTTACTATCCAAATTTGAAAGAAGAGAAAGTGAAACAACAACAACAAAAAAATTTAGTGGATTAACTGTGGGATCATAGAGCCAGCAAGTGGAGGAAATCGGGATTAAACCCCAGCAATGCCATTCCAGAGTCAAGTCCTTAATCAATATGCCACAGTTCCTCCCGGACAGAAGATTCTGATGCAAGCAAAACTCCAGCACAGATATTAGTATATGCAGGGAGCACAAAGAAATGAAGCAGGGTAGAGTGGCAGGCATCCCATCAAGTATAGCCCAGTATTTTGTGCTCAGAATTCTGGCATCATAGGCCTTCACCAGAGTGAAGAAAAATTTAAAGCCACTAAGCACAGTTAACAGATAATTTTGTCAACCCAAGTGTGGAAGCCTGAGGTTTTGATGTGGGAAAATGCATGTTTGATTCATTCTTTCATATATTTAGCATCATGCACTAAACAACTTCTTTGTGGACAAAGGAAGTTTCACAACATAGCCTTTGCTTTCAATGGAAGGAGATATTCATGCGGCCCAAGAGTTCCAGGTCCCATTGGCAAAAGCTAGCACAAGATACCATGAGGAGCCAAACAAGTACAAGTGCAAGATCACTTGGATCTGTAGAGTCCACAGAGGCACCCCAAGGTGGGAGTGTGGGGGCAAGGAAGGGTCCAGAGAGAAGAGGAATTCAGGGCCTGAGTGGGGCCTGTGGAATGCTGGAAAGTGGGAGGGGCCATCAAGGAAAAAAAATGAAGAAAAAGCTTCCATTGGAAAGGGAGTCCATAAGTGGAGGAAAACAAGCAAGCTATAGTGTACAAAAAGTTTGAGACTTGGAAGTAAAGCAGAAACAACATTATCAGAGTTGGGAATCACCTTAGCTACCCAACCCGCACTCAATCCAAAATACCTTCTGTACTAATTCAGCTATTACCTTGCTCGCCTCTAGGCCAACTGTAAAATAATCACAGGGTTCCCTTTCATTTGCTAGTGAAAACAACAATGAGGAACAGAGACGTAAAGAAATGTAACCAGAGCCAAAGACAAAACAGGAACATTCAGTCTTTGCCAGACCACCTTCATCTGTACACCTGCACGCAACTCTGCTCCTGCAAGAAGCATACGAAACCTATGTGGATCCTATCTCTTTTTAATCTTTAAGAACTTGAAGAGCAGAATGCATGCTGGAGTGGGCATGGAAGACACAGTTTCTAGTGGGAGCTCTGGTACCCTCTTTACTGGGTGTCTCTGACAAATCACCACCCCAACTCATGACCCAATTTTTCTTTTGTAAAATGATAAACTTCCACTAATAGTTTGCAAACTATGTTAACAGCAAATCCCTTATTTTGTACAAAAAATCTGCAGATAGCAGTAAGCTCTAATATATAAAACACACCCAAGCAGCATGTGCTCTGATGGAAAAATTGGGAGCTGACACCACAAGGACTCCATAGAAAAGAGTTGAATATTTTAGTACCTTCCTACACTGGCTTCTAAGGGAAAGGCAGTCAGGGCTGTCAAGGTGCTCCTGAGCTGATGACAGAGCAGCTGGATTCAGGAGCAAGTCAGCCTCCTGGAATGAGTCATGGGTTTCGCGTGCAGGAGCTAACAGGCTAACAGCCACTTCTTGCCAGCGGGCTGTCAGGTCTAGAGGGCAGGAATCAGTGGTGATTTGCTACTAGCTGCAAGTGGCTGAACTGCAGGCGCTGAGGAGGAAATCCCAGGCAGCTCCAAGGACCCACAGAAAGACAAGTTTACAAGACTCCTATGAAGAACTTCACGCCACAGGAGGAGAGCCAGTGCAGCAAAAAAAGACGGAGTCCCTGTCCAGACTGCTGGTGCAGGGAGCCTGCTTCCTGTTTAAATCCTAGAGAATACTTAGAGAGTTTTAGAGCCCTTGGGGAAAGTGAAAGAAAGGATATAGATCTTGCCCACCAACAAGCTGAGTGTCAAAGTTGACTTTTTCAGTAGTACATTAACTCCAATAGCTAACTCAGAAGGCACATCAGATACTCAAAGTGGGTGGTGGTTGTGGGGGAAATCCATATAGAAGGGGTTTGAATTTCGAAACATTTTTTAATGCATACTAGCACCTGAGAATGAATGAGTTTGAAAGAGGAGGAGAGCAGGGGGGAGAAAGAAAGAAAAGGGGAGAGTCCAAGGAGAGGGCATAGCAGGATGAAGAACAAGACTATGAACGTCAACAAGCACACATTAGAAATCTATAAGCCACACACACATTAAAAAAAAAAAAATCAGAGGAAAAGGGGAATTTTCCTCTCTAGCAACCAGTTAATTAAAATTAGTCTTTATAGCATTCAGTTAAACTGCATAGGTCAACCTAACAGTTTTTTTGTTTGGTCAGTTGGTACTTTACAACACAAAAAGCAAAAACAACAACCAACAACCAAAAAAAAAAAAAAAAAAAGAGAGAAAAAAAAAAAAAAACCCACCAAACTCCACCTCACTGCAGAGGCAAACGAAGATTAGCAATTCATCCATCTGCATCGTGGTGCCTGCCCTGAGTCTATATGTCCTCTCCACCTAACCCCAGTCAACTTTAGCGCACTATAATTACTTGGGAGAAATGCATACTTGTGGCTGCCGAGAGAGAGAGCCTGCAGAAAAGCGTAAACATCATCATCTCACTTTAAAAGGAAAGCAAGCTGTATAAACAAGAAAAAACTGTTACAAGAGTTAAAAAAAAAAAATCCCAACAGTCTTACTTGTAGTTAGCTCCTCAGTGAACACAAATCACACAGTCCTGGAGACAGACAGAGGAACTGCAACGACTCAACCCCTCTCTGCTGCTAAAAATCTCCTCCCGCGGTTATGCTCTGTTTACGTTTCAAGCATTCAAAGACCGCGGCTAAGAGACTCCTCGGTTTTCCTGAATATCCACGGCATCAGCGAGGTCCTGCCGCGAATCACGGGCGAGTTTGCGGAGACTTGCTCCCTGGGCTGCGGCTCCGTAGTTGCTCCGAGCTTGTAAATACAAGCTCCGTGGACAAAGTCCCAAATGACATCACTGGCAGCTGCTTATTGTTGAGTCTTTATTAACTGACTGTCAAAAAGAAAGGAGGGGGTGGGGAGCAAGAGTATCTTTTTCTGCAGCAAAATCGGTCTCTTGGAGTGGGTTCCAGTTATACACGCGTAAATAATCCCATTGATTCACATTTTTTGAGAGCTTGGCTTCTTTGAGGTGCGAAAAAAGCCAGAGAATCGCCTCTACCGATGCAGGCTGGATAAACTGCAGACGTGGAGGAAAGTTTCAAGTGTGCCAGGGCGGCACTCTCAGGTTGTTTACCCACCTGCTTCGAGTCAGTTTCAGAGTTTGATGATTCATAAATATATATTATTAGTTGTGTCTTACATTGCATAATAACTTTTTACTGAGATCTATATACCGGGCCAACTTTTTTCATGTAAATGGGTTGCTTTGGGTTGCAACTCTTTTTTTTTTTTTTTGAGACCCTTTAAAGTTTCTCAACTTAGGGAGAAGGAAGGGCGCTCTGAAATCATAAGGAAAATTTTGTGTGTATTTGCAAACGTGATAATACGACCCATCCTCCACCCAGGGAAGAAGGCTGGAAGGTTTCTTTCAGTTCTCAAATGTTTAATAATTTTTGTACCACCCCCATCACTCAAAATAAATAAATAAATAAATAAATAAGAATAGATAAGAATTTCTGCCAAGTACCACAGATAATTTCAAACAATATTATGAACCTCACTCACTTTCAACTATCAAAATAAAAGTGGGCACTTTTCCCTATTTTCCACTCTCTCATCAGATCTCTTTTTCTGTCAGCTGGTTCTTAAGAGTTTTTATAGTTGTCTCCCCACCCACCCCAGCCCCCACCTAGAGACATTCCACTCATCCAGCACTGAGTCCCTCCTATGAAGCTTGGACACCCCAGCCACTGTTTTCCTTCCTTCCTCTGGGATGCTATAATGATGCTTACTATTTATATTTATTTGCTGCTTTTTATACACTGACTTGTATTTTTAGTTTGTTTTTTAGCCATCTGTGTTCTGTCTCCCCAACTCAGTTTGAAAAGTCTCTGAGAGCAGCCAGTGTGCTGAAAGTGTTGTTTATTTGTTTATACCCAGATCCCCTGCCATAGCGAATGCTAAACAGAAATGCAGAGCAGGAAGGCACTGAGGGTGGAGACAAGAACAAGGTTAGTAGATCTCACTCCCTGGCATCTCACTACCTACCTACAGTGGGTGCTCACTCTGTGTCTGAAAATTATTTTCTCAAAGAATAGCAATTGATTATTGATTTGGCAGGATCTCAAAACCCCAGAATATGCCACTTTCATGTAGGAATCAAAGACAGCATATATTTTATAAATTACCAATTGATCTGAAATGAACATAATGTTATTGAAGTAAATTAGAGATATCTAAATATTTAACACATGCAAATTCTTAGGCCCAGCAATTTCACTTTTCCATAGTGACCTCACAAGTATGAAGAACACTAGGATATATATATATATATATATACACACACACACACACACACAAGAATGTTCTTTACAGGATTATTTGTCATCCAATAAGAATAACTTAAATGTTAATTGATATGAGAAAAGGTAAATCAAGGTAACTGAATATGCTAACAAGGACAGAGTTAGATGGTTGCTTACTGAATGAATAATCCAAATTCCAATATTGTACGTGGTATATGATGAGAAGAATCACACAAATTATAAATGTTGATTATTTTGGGGGATGTGAAGTGGGAGGAATCACCTCTTTTATATACTTCTGTGTGGTTTGATGTTTCTTTTCAATGATCACATTCCATTTTTGTTATCAAAAATAATTTTAATAATGAGACAGTTTTTCAGAATACATCTCAAGGGGAAACCTAACTATTCTTTTACCAAATGTCTGATATTAGTGTTTGCTTGATGAAGCTCTATTAGTTGAATGGATGCTGGGGAGTTCTTCCTCGGAGGCATCAGAGTGTAGAAAGGGACTATGATAGAAAAGAGGGGGAACCAGGTACTTAGTTTTCATTCCTGATCCAAAGACTGACACTGGCTTCCCATCACATTTAAGAACTAATTTGAAAACCTCTTATACGCTTTCCACCTTAAGAATGATTAAGGTTAAGTGCTGAGAACATAAAGTGCTGACCTTTCCCTGTGCAACTGCAGTTTGACAAATGGAGCTTTAAGGGAGACAAGTATGAATCGCTTTGGTTCAGTTCACTGGTCCCCAGCAAGCATTGCAGACAAGTCAGAAAACCTGTAGAGGTGCAGGTTTGGCCAGCTCCTTGTTCTGGCTAGTCTAACAGGAAGGGATCCTCTAGGGGGAGGCTGGAAAAGTGTAAGCTACAGTGAGTCTTCAGAGCTATATTCAGAAGAGACCTAGGGCTTTTCAGTGGCCTGCAGTGATGGCACAAGACCCACGCCTATGTACCCTCCACACTGCCTGAGGGCCTCCGTAGTAAAACTCCAGGGCATAAGTTACAGATTAGACACTATGTTTTTCTTTTAGGGGGAAAAATGTCCAAGAAAAAGAATGACTGAAAGTTTCCACCAAGGTAAGATATGTTTTCCAAAGGACTATTTCCATTGCACACTGGAGTCCTACCTCACGGTGAGATGATACCTTATGTCTATAATGGTTTCAAAAAAGGAATATGTGCCCATATTTTCTACATGGGTCTTGTTGTTGGTCGTGGTGTTAGTTTACCTATGATAGGACCCAGAGGCCGGGTTCTCTTTAACTGTACATTTGGAGCCCAGAGGGTCATATATTTCTAAGCAAGAGTTAAATATAAGTGCTGTACATACTTGACTTATAACTTAGTGTAAAAATAAAGAGAGGGCAGTTGAGGGTGAGTGGGAACAGGTCTATCCTCCTCACAGCCCCTCTGCTAGGTGATCAACTAATAGGGCTGCTGAAATCACTACCACTTTCCAAGATGCTTGGCTCACCCTCCCAGTCCATCCTCATGTGAGGTCTTCTCATTCCTTATCAATCAAGGACTGTTGGGAGTGAGATCACAGGCAGATTTATGGACCTTTTCATTTTTTAAAAGGTAAGAAAGTTATGCTGTATTCTTCAGATAAAATGTTTTCACTCTTAAATTGTGAAGATTTCTAAAGTTAAAGACAGTAATCAGATCTGCACAGTGTGAAAAATAACCAAAGGACCCCAAGAGCTGCTCCCTCCTGATCATCTTGTATCACAAAGGACCTACCAAGACCATCCTGTCAGGTTCAGTTTCTCCCTCCAGTGTCTGGATCTCCTCATCCTCTGCTCTCATTTCCACAAACAACCTAACAGTGAGTGTATTTCTATGTGTCGATTTCTGTAAGTGCATCATCTAATGTACCCTTAACATAACTCAGTGAGATGCATACCATGTCATCAATCTCCTTTCACAGCCCAGGCAACTGAGCCTCACAGAGATACATTGTTTTTTTTTTTTTTTTTTTTTAATTTGAATCGGATCATGTATATAGCCAGTAGTAGATCCAACCTTCAACTCAGGCTGCCTCACTCTCCAATGTCCTGTGGAGCCCTAGATTTCTCTGATGACGAGAAACATTGAAAACATTGAATATTAACAAATTGGAAGTTGAAGCTTGGGGCCATTAAGAAAATAACCAGTTCTGATTCCTATGTACAAATATATGGCAGTGGGCATTCAACAGAGCTTCAGATTTCAACTCCAAACAAGTGTGACTTCTGCCCCTTTACATAACCCAGTCTCTGTACGTAGCTCTTCCAAATGGAGAAGCGCTGTAGGTCTCAAGGAGAAGTGCAAGGAGTGTGGAGAATCAAACTCACAGGGTTTAGTCCCCGAACATCCTGGTGAAGCAAATTCTCCATGCTCTTTGGGATAGGCAAGATCCAATTGTGGGAAGGAGAAAATATTGGAAAGCAGGCATTTAGATGTGTTCACTTCCTGCTTCCCTTTACACTATGAGCCTTCAGTGAAGAGAGGTCTTCTGTACCAATGTAGAGGTCCTCTGTACCAATTAGCTCTTCTGCTAGAGCTAATGGTCCTACCAGGACTTCAGATACAGTCAGCCATGTAAGAGTCAATGTGATCACAAGTAGGAAGAAGCAGAGGAGATTTTACAAGCACCCCAATATGTGCCAAGCATCCACAAGTTAACATGACTTTGAGAGAGTGATTCTAGGGGGCTTGAGAATCTGCATGTTTAGAATGTGATCCACATTGTGGTCATGCAGGTGGAAGCACTGTTTATAAAAAGAGAAGTTAAAACATGACTTCCTTGTCTATAATCAGATATTGATTTTAAAAAAAATCATATTGTTTTGTTCAGGGTCCCTAGGAAAGAGCACTGTGATCAATTAGAAAATTCCTGGAATACATGACTGACAACAGACCTTATCTGACATGGAGTTGGTGCACAAAGTACAACTTAGAAAAACAAAACAAATGCCACGTTGATGGACCCAAACACAGAGTGGACCAAAGACATTTATAGGCTCGAGTGGCTGCAGATGTTACACTATCCCACATACATCAATCAAACAAAATAAGACCAAACCATAAAGTAAGTGTAAGGAGTTCCAGCAAAGTTCAGATTACTCCCATAATGACTGCTTTGATGCATTTCATGACATATCAAATGTCAAGCTTTCTAGAAAACACTTTTTTCCCTCACTGGAGAAATGAGGGCTGATTTCTGGACCCTCAATACATGTGTCATCTGTTGACACTACTGGGCCACCACTGACCTTTGGAGAGGGGGCTGATATGGCAGAGGTATGCTGAAAGTGAAGGGGGTCTGGCAAGATGTGAAACTCAACCAACTTTGAGAATCTGCCTGGAACCTGAAGATTCTTCCAAATGAGAAGTGTAATCCCCCCATCCTTTTGCGTTTTCAACCAACGGGCTCTGGGCCCAGCCCAGGAGGTACAGCAAGGGTTAATGTTCCTGCAACACTGATGAAAGGCTCTATGTAAGTATAAAGTATCACCATGAGGTTGGAGGATTTTATTTCAGCCTCCTCATTGTGTTGTTGACAGTGCGTACTGTGAGTTTGACATTTTTAACTACTTTGCTTGCCCCATATAAAGAGGGCTGGGAAAGAGAAGGTGGGAAAAGGGAAGGGGGCCCCTAATCATCCCCTGACATTGATTTTACACAAATCCAATGCACAGCATTAGAGTCCAGTTTGCAAGCTGGGCGTCCAACAATCCTACTTCAAGGATTTATGTTAATTCATTAAACTACAAGACACAAGCTATATTCCTTTTAACCTGAGAAAAGAGCCCTCCTGAAACCAGAGCCTGAGGGAGGCCTCCAGGGATGTGGCTGTGTGTAAATTGAGAAAGCAACTAATTTTGTGGCCCATGATTGTCGAAATGAAAAGAACCTGAGTTCGATTTTCACCAGATACCGAAAGGCCATTAAAATCAGTGATAACACTAAGGGAAGGAAGAGGATGGGGACAGTCACTGACCTTTCCCTGGGAGAGACTGGCTTATTGTGTGATTAATGCCTTCAATACAACCCGCCCTGAATGGCATTGACAGTCAGTTTCCCCCACAGTTCTCAAAACTGTGACTCTGGGGCCTCACAGTCCCTGCCCCCACCAGCTTATAATAGCCCCTGACAACCGCCTGAAATGGGAAGAGGGACCCCCAGCCAATGACATACTAAGATGCCCCAGGGAGGAGGCAGGGACACTCTGCCTTTTCCTGAAATCCCCGGGAGACAGACTTCCCTGTCTGCGGTTGCCCCAAATAACCAGCAAAGTCCTGGGCTGTCTCAGGGCCACTCAGCCAGCCCCTGGGTTCCTCCTTTGTGCTGACAAAGCTTCTCAAGTTAAAAAGACAAAAGTGGGGGTGGTGGTAGCCAAGCAGGTCAGAGGTCTCTTGAGGGGTGGGCTGGAGGAGGGGTGTGCCTTTCCTTCTTTTCTTTTTTATTCCTTTTTATTGAAAGAGAATTCGCGCATGCACACACATACCCACAAACAATGTGAGTTCTCTTCTCTGACTGCCTGATACTTTCATCTCCAGAAACACCTCACTTTCATGGAAAATATTTTAAAAGGGCTCTTCAGAAAAGGCATGCTTACAGATCAGAGGGTGAGCAGCACAGTCCTCTTCACAGCCTGTTCTCTGTCAAATGGCACTAAAAGTCAACAAAAATGGCAGAAGTAGGTGGAGGGATCAGAGAAAGGACTGGCAGCTCAGGTGCAAGGAGCACCTGTCCAAGCCCAAGGCTGATGTGCAATAGACAGGGAAAGGCTGAGCTGCCCAGTGTGGGCTTCTCCAAGTCCAGGGCGGAGACTGCTGTCTCACTTTATCCTTCTCTTTTTCTTTTCCTTCTTCAACCATTTCTCTCCTAAGCCATTTGTCGAATGCAGATTTTCATACTTGCCTGCTCTCCAAGATGCAATCAGCATCACTTAATAACAGTGAAAAATGCATGGGGAGTTCAGAGGAAATAATATATTACTGTGAAACAAATGTCATGAGAATTTGAGAGCTATACCAATCCATTAATCTTTGAAATCATTATTTTTCCGTTTATTATTGAACTTGCCTATTCATTTAGTGAGTCATTCACTGAACATTATATGGAACTTTTCATAGGGAGAAACTACTATGCTCTAGGCTCTGCCTATTTCAAAATGTGAGCAGCTATGATTCCTCATAAAACATTCTACAAGTATTTTACTCAGTGGCAGATGCACTGAAAACACATTGAAGTATTTATACCACTGCATTGATCAAAGTAAAGTCAAAATACAGAGGCCACTAGTCTGTGGGTGAGAAGTAGTAGCTGAGATTCCATCTTATTATGAACCAAAATGCTATTAAAGCAACCTGAAAATAAAGTGAAACTAATAGAACATGGTAAAACCAACCTCTTCAATACAAAATCTGTGGGAACCCAGTTCATCAGTGGAAACATAATTGTTTGCTGAGCTTGAATTTTGATTGACATAGAGTCAGAAAGTCCAAAGGGCACAGAGTTAGTGAATTATATGGCCTTACTTGTAACACATTCCATATTTTGAAAGCAGAGTGAGAAGAATCTCTCTCTTTTAATCTTGGAGAATAAATCAGTTTCCACTGAACCTTTTGGGTCTTGGACTTGAAGTGGTTAAAGCCAACTCTAGATATGCACTCCTAAGAGCACCCCCAAAATCAGACTTTCATATCCACATCAAGTTATGCCCAGTCCTTGGGAGACACTCATTCACTCTAGGAGGGAAGAGTGGCTATATGCCCAGGTTCAAGGTTGGAGAATTGATAGAGTTTTTGCTAACTTTAGTTCCAGAGGCAGTTAGTTAATACCTTCATCGTCCCTCTAGAGAGAAAGAAGGAAGGAAGGAAAAGATGCTTCAGAACTGGTCAGGTGAGAGTGAGGTAGAGAGAAGGCTTCCCGGGTTGCTCTATAATAAGGGTAGGCATAAGAGCACCCCAGTCTGAACTGTAGACATTGCTCAGGGCCTGATCCTGACACTGTGTTTGGATATATATGATGGCATTCAGTTCTTGTTTGCTCCCTTGATTTATTCATTACTTTACCATTCTGTCCCTGCAAAGAGTTTGTTCCAAATAATTTTCTCTTTTAATTCATTGCCCTCATATTCAATTTCCTTTTGATCTATATTTATTAGCTGCCAAGTACACGTGAAACACTGCAGGAGCCATCAATAATGTCTCTGTTCCCTGTCACTCTTAACTAGATGGAAAAACATCTCCTCATAGTTTCCAAACACTCTGCTCATCCATTATTTCATGGCTTCAGTTGTGACACCAAGAACTGCCTTGGAAAAGGCTTTGTGGGAACCTACCTTGGATAATCCAGAATGCCTGCTCAAAGTCAAGTGTCCTGAGAAAGAATTTAGCCTGAGTAAATAGAGAGGGTTGGTCAGCCTAAGCCCACCATGGTTTCTATTAGCAACTTTCCCAAATGTAAAAAAAAAAAAAATGGGGAGAAAAAAGAACAAAAAGAAAAATTGAATGAAAACAGTGGGCTTGTATGCAAACAACCTGATACCCCCCAAATTGCCTCCAACGGTCCCACCATGTAAAGATTCTGCTTTGAGTGCCTTTGTTTCCTGTTGAAATTTCTCCACTTCCTCAAGTAACAAACTTCTGCTCTATTCTTTAGTCCTCATCTGCCTTGTCGTCCTTCCTTCAGCATTATCTCTAATCCTTGGGACAACCAACATTTTTTCTCATACCCTTCCCTATTTAAAGCATTTGGCCAAATTGTGAGGACTTCACAAGTAATGCTATACTAAGTCCCTCTGGGAGGGCTCTGTTTTTTAGCCTGGAGGACATGGATATGTACCCACTCAGATCTCTCTTCAGGAAGCAGAAAACCTACAATTAATCAACTCCCTTGAGATTTGCCTTGCCCAAGGGGCATTCAGGAAGAATAAAGTGGCTACATCCACTTGGTAATCCATGTACGATTACAAAGGCCAGGAAATTCTGGATTGGCTTGGGTCATACTGCACCCCACAGAGGCCAAGGAGGCAGGACCTGCATCTCAGTTCACCTCTCCCTATGTCTAGTGACAATGTTATGGCTTAGATATGAGGTGTCAAAAGCCCATTTCTGAGACAATAGAAGAATTCTCAAAGGTGAAATGGATTAGATCATGAGAGCTGTAACCTAATTAGTAGATTAATTCACTGATCTGGATGAACTGGATGGTAACTGTAGGCAGGTAGTTGTGGCTGGAGAAAATAGGTCACTGGGGATATACCTTTGGGGTTTATATTTTTCCTTGGTGAACAGAGTTGCTCTCACTGTGCTTCCTAACTGCCATATCCTGAGCTGAACTTCCTCTTCCATGCTGTTCTGCCATGATGTTCTGCCTCACCCCAGATCCAGAACCATGTAGTCAGCAATCATTGACTCATTGACTGAAACTCTAAAACCATGAGCCAAAATAAACTTTTCCTTCTGTACATTGTTCTTTACAGGTCCTTTGGTCATGTTGACAAAAAGAAAAAAAAAAAAAAAGCTGACTAAAACAGACAAATTCTTCCCCTCCCTTCCATTACTGTCTATTCTTAATCGATATCTGTACCCAGTCAATACACAAGCTCTTTATCAGCTTCTGTTTCTAGAGAACAGAAGGGATGTCAGGATCTCAAATCTTGAGAATTTTAACCACAAAAGAGGTAACTATGGCTTCTCCAGAGTGCTCAGCAATATCTGCTTTCTTAGATGACTAGGACACTGAATCAAGATCAGAAACGAACATCTGGAGAGCCACAGGACATGTGGTATAGCAGCAACCCAACAGATAATCGGAAAGAGAAACACAACGCAGAGCAGAAAGAGAGTTTAAACAATTAAGCAAGATACCTTAAGTCAAATTATAACAGCCATACCTCTGTAAATTAATTTAACATTTATGTAGCACTTAGGATGTGACAAACATATTTTACAGCCCTTTAAATATCTTAACTCAGGGAATCTTCACCATAATCATTTAAGTTAGGTCTTTTCATCACTCTTGATTTACCGTGAGGACTTGGAGGCACCTGGAGGTTGAGGATGATGTATCATAACAGAGCCCTGGATTGGGCTGGACTCTGGCCCAGCCTTGATGCTTCCTTCCTTCAGAGAAGGCCAGTTCAGGATTGGCAGCATAGGTGGGCATGCAAAGGCAGCTAAGTGGGCATCCCTAACCAGTATGGATCCAAATGCATAAATACAGACAGCTCTTGACAGTAATAGGAAATAAAATTGCATCAGTGGAAGGGAAACAAGTGATAAAATTCATGCCCTCATCCAACTTGTGGCAACAAACATGGCTGTCCATCATCAATAGTGTGCATAAATATTTTAAAGATATTTCTTTATCCCAAGATAAGAAAATCCTCTGTGTTAAACTGATGTATCTAGACTCAATTTCAAACCCCTATGTAAATATCCCTGTGGGTATCGCGTTTGTACATTTCTCTCCCCATTACGTATTCAATCTGCAAACATAATTCCTTAAATTCACAGCAAATAGGATAGATTAAAAAAAAAAAGAACAAAACCCTGAGTATTTTTGGCTTCCTGATATGTCAACACAAAAAATAGAGATGAAATTGGTTGTTCCCCCGCCCCCGCTTTTACCCAACTGTGGGCTTCAGAGAAGCCAAACAAAGCAATGAACCCATTTGAAAGCACATCCATCCAAAGGTTCAAGGCCATCCATGGGGTCATTCAGTAAGCCACCTCTCCCAGCTTCCCCTGGGAATGATTTGCTCACTTATGAGTTACTGCTAAGCTGGGATATCTCTGGTTGCTCTTGCTTCTTGGAGATGAATTAAACCCCATTCTAGCTCATGCATCTCAGTTGGAGAAAATAGGAAAAAATGAAGATAAATAATTCTTTTTAGAAATCCTACATTGCAAATTATTCATGCACCACGTCTTTGGTCAAGGAGAATTTAAATTCCTATACCTCTGTTTCTCTGAGCTCTGCATGTTATTCAAATAGGTGTGGAAATTGAACTCCAGTTCAGAGGCACAGGAGGGAAAACAGCTATTTTCTCTTTCACCATGGGGTGCTAAGAAGAAATGAACAGCTTTAATAACCTGGGGTGCAGCTGCCTCTACCTAGCCAACATAATGCAGTTATGATATACCATAAATCATAGGTATCCATTGCAGGCAGCCTCTTGAAGGCTCAGGGAAACCTCTTATTCACTCAGAACAAATCAGCATGATTTATTCCAAGGACAGAGTAAGCATTTCCTCATACATGTTATTCACTTCTGGGCACCTTAGAACACCAGTGCAGAGGTCCTTCTAGGTAAAGGAATATTTGTGAATGGACTTTATTTTTTCCTGTGGTGCATCCTCCCCTGTCAAAGATAGCTGGTTATTGCTTTCTAAGATCATGTCTTATACATACATGCAAACACACACCTTGCCCAGAATGTGTAATTAGTAAAAAGTTTTTATATCCCCAATTCCCTCTCCTTTCTCCCCTCCTCTCTCTCAGAGTTTTGGAAAGAAATTCTTTCAAACTCAATAGCCATATGCAATTGGTTATTAAAAAGCTCTAATGAAATCCTGTTTCTTCCCTTTAATCCAACTGTCTTCCTCTTGCCCATCCTTCCAGTATGATTTAAGTAAAGAAGAACTTAATAATATCTACTATAGAACTTAATTATATCTACCTTAGTCCCTAGCACTCACTTGTATTCAGAACTGTTTCTGAAGAAATGACCTCATCACAAATTAATCTTCCATTGCTCCTAAAATAAACCCGTATTGAATGACGACATTTGGTTCCAACTCTTTAATATGAGTTTTAAAAAGAAATTTTTTTAAAAGTAAACTCGGGAAGGAAATGTCTCAGATACACTTGGGTCCCTGGTGATTAACATCAAAATGCTTTACACTACTAAGACATGGCTAGAGATGTTTATCTAATTGGATGCCAGCACCTCTTCCTCTCTCTGTTTCCTGTTTGAAGAATTGTTCTTATGGAGAGTGACCCCATTTACCCCTAAACATGGGCCAGCTGAGGCCCCACTATTCACTGGGTGGGATCTCATTGTTTTTCCCTAGACCCAGGTATCTGGACTGGGTCCTTGGGAATGCATCTGGCCTGGGTCCTTGGCAAGCCAGTGGTGACAGGTTCCTCCAACAACGATAGTGGCAGGGCCAGGCTTCCAGATGATTAAATAATCCTGCTTTCTGACCTGCTCATATGTTTGGATTGGAGCCATTTCTCTGGAACGGGGCTAAACCAAACATGATGTCTGCTCACTGGCTGCAGGATGGTGTCTGTGGACTGAGGTCCCCTGTGAAATTGTGAAATGTCCCCTTTTCTTTCTCAGGCCACTGAAAAACCTGGAGTTATCATAGTCATGCCCCTGGGAAAGATAAGAACTTTGATATATCTAAAACAGGGCTAAAATTTTGCTTTCCTTGTGAATTATTGTTAAATTTCATAGCTCTGTTTTGAAAAGCAGGGGCTGTTTCTAATACTGGTTAGAAAATCTTTCTTCCTTACGATATTGGGCATGTCAATGCAATGCACATTTGACTACATATGTGCGCCAGGTGAAGATATGGATCAGGCAGAGAGGTATGCTCAGTGTATTTACATTTTCCAAAGACATGACACCATGTCCTGTAGAAATAATTAAAAGACGGCTTTCTGGGGAAGCTTAATGTTGCTGATATGCAAATATCACAAAACACAAATTCAGAGCAGGCAGGAGTTTAACACAGTAATGGTAAAATTGCTACAACATCCTATAGATGAGTGGTTTTTAAAGTATGGTCAGGACCCCCAGCATCAGAATCACCTAGGAGCCTATTAGAAATGCTGATGTTCAGGCCTAAGACCTGACCTACTCAATTGGGAACTCTGTGGGGGGACTGACAATGGTTCCAACCCCACCAGCAGGTTCTGATGCATGCTAAATTTTAATAACTACTGCTTTTGCTCGATTTAGGACTTGATACGATCTAATTAGGGGAGCAAGAGGGTAGCTCTGGAGAATTTAGCATGCATGCTCTGAATAATCACTCCATCATAATATACATAATATTCAGTAAGATCTAATCCATGCTGCTACTATTCTCTCCTAAAAGGTGCTTTTACCAGCTGTTTAATTCCCTGCTCCCACACAATTTTAACACTCTCTCCAACACACAGTAGTAATTAGCTAGTGACTTGTTGTAGCATGTAGAACTCTGCAGATATTCAGATGTACCAAGTCACCATTAAGTTCTATTCTCACTGCCCTCCCCATTTTAAGAGAAGACAAAATAAAGGTTGCCAATTGGTATTTTAAATAAACCAATTTCAGGTTTATATTTTGTTATAGTGAACAGCATATTTCCATTCTCTTGTTAGAGTCAACCTGATATGGTCTAAAATGTGACTTTCTCAAAGCCTCACTCACCTTGAACAGGTAAAAGGTTGGGAAAAGAATATAATGTTTTTTGTTCAAGTTGCCTATAGCCAACTAATAAAAATTTTCACAGATAAAATCAACTAACAGAACTTGTCATGACACCCACTGATTTCGAGGCTATATTGGCATGGGCATCTGTTTTCAATGCTTACAGAAATTGTAAGTTGTACAACTTTCTGAAAAGCAATTTGGCATATCGTTTGGCTTAGTGATTACACTTGTTGGAATTGACCAAAAGGAAATAGTCCAGAGATGGTAAAGCTAATTAATACATAAACAAGTTCTCTGCAGTGGTATTTGTAAAAATGGGGAAAAAAATCTCCCTTTCAAATAAAACAGGTGGTTAAATAGTTCTTCCGTAAGATGAAATAATAATACAACCTTTTATAAGCAGATTTTGGAGCACAAGTTATTAAATAGCAGTCAAAAGATAAAATCTAGTGAAAATAGCGGGATATAAATTTCATAATATCAAGATATCAATTTTTAAAAATTGTGAGTTAATACACATGTACTCTCAATACACACATACATGTGCACAGAAAGAAATATACATAAACACAATAGAAACTAATGGTACTTTGGTAATGGCTAAATGTGGGTAAATGGGTATTTTCCATTTAAGGATAGTTTTCATAAATTTTTCTGTAATGTTATATATAATATTATAACAGGAGGAAAAATTTTATAAGAGATATCATCACCATATACCCAAGATAGTTCAAATAATTAGAAGTTTCACCTATATACAGACAGAAAAATGAGCTCAATTTATTGCTAAAAAATCTGCTAACTTTTCAAATTTTCTCTTATGAAAGCACTGACATTAGCTGTATGGGAGATACAGTCAAGATTTGGCTTCCCTCCTTGATATTCATTTCTGACACTGAAGGAAAAAGTGTCTCCAGAGGCAGAGCTTAACCCACTTCCCCACCAACATGCAGGGTACCAATTCAGGGAACATGTTCTGATACCTGAAAGAGGCTTCCTTCTACTTGCTAATACTCTTTAAAAATGAGGACAGAAAACAGGAAGGTGTAGGTCAAAGGATATAAACTTACAGATGAAATCTACAAATCTAATGTACAACATGGGGATGACAGCTAACAACATTGTGTCATATTCAGAATTTTGAGTGAGAGAATAGATTTTTAGGTGCTCTTCCACAAAGAAAGAGAATGACAATGTGAAGTGAAGAATATGTAAATTTTTCTCAGCTGTAGAAACCATTTCACTATGTGTATCAAAACATCACACTGTACAACTTAATATACACCATACAAATAAAATAAAATAAAAATGAGTGTAAAATGTTTGTTGTTTAAAATCAATTTAGGATACATGATTAACACAGTTTTTAAATATGAGACATGATATTAAATACAAACTATGTCCTAGGACACATTTTATTTAGTATTTATTACAACAAACCTAAGAAAATCTACTATCCCCATTTTATAGATGAGGGAATGGAGGTCCATATGCACACCTAGATCATCCAAAGTCAATGAATACAGACCAGGGCCAAGCTTGTCTGGACCATAGCTGTGCCTTGCAGTCTCTTGTCCCCTACTTCGGTTAGTTTAAGTGGGATGACATACCTCGGTAGAGTAGAAAATACAGGCTAGGTCTTCTTACTTATTACTTACTGTTTTGCAATAAGCACCATTTAAAAAGCATTTTGTCATAGATCATAGTAGATCACTTCCATTTAGGCTTACTCAAAGTATTTTTAAAAGCTAACTATTGTAAAACCACAATTGCTGAATGCATAGTATGCATAGGGTATGTACTGGTCATTCTCCGAGTTATTACATTTAATAGTTTTCATTACAACATTCCTATGTATTATAAACACTATTTCACCCTATTTTACAAATGAGGAATCTGAAACTTAGGGGTTAATTATCTGCCCTGTTGATTAATTATCAAAGTCAGAATTCAACTCATCTATTGAACTACAAAGTCTATATACCCGCTTTCTTCATTCTGAAATATTTCTAGAGAAAAAGATTCCCCCATCTCCTTCCATTTCTTACTCTGGCATCAATTTTTTGTGTTTTGGCAGAAATAATATCTTGGCAGGGTGCTCATCATTAAAAAAGAAAAAGTGAGAACAAGCAATACTGGCCCTTGTTAGAGCCTGGGGTTGAGTTTGTGCAGATATTAGAGATAATGGGCAGATCTGGCATTTCTTCCTCAACATCTTTAGCATAATGTTCATTAAGAGCTGGGTCTTTCAATAGTAAAAGTTCACTCCCTTACAATTAACTCAGACCCTTAGTAGGGCCTTATTGAAAACTTAGCCATTAATGACCAATCGAAGCCAAGTATTCTCTAGGTATATAAATGCTGGGCCTTCAGAACTGTCCAGCAACCTGACAACACAAGTGCCTTGTGACTGACAGGCCAACAATGCCCTCACTGAGTCCTCAGTCACTTCCTTTCCTTCTACCAATTCCTAGCCAGTTCTTGAACCCTTCTGTTTTTGACCTCAGGATCTGTCTCCTTTCACTCATTCACCCTTCAGACCTAGCGCTTGATACTAGCGCTTACCATCATCATCTTGGCTGCCTCTCAGTTACTTTTACTCATTCTTGGGGTGCATATTATTGTGTCAACTTCAGAATAAGAGATGCCATATTATTCCTCAAGGATAATGCCCCAGATTGGTTCTCCTCCAATAAATCGGAGTCAGATATTTTCACTGAGATGTGAACCACCGGGAGAAGAATGCTAGCTAAACTATGCACGTTTGCCTTCTCTTAATTTTCAGGGGGTGACATGAGCAGATAGTGGCTACATTAATTTAAGAAACCTGGGGTAAACATAGTTGGTTGATCCCATTTTATAAAAGTAATGACTGGAAAGTGCATGACCAGCAAAAGGATTCAGATCCACAGTTTTTGAACATGAACTGGGCAAAATAAAAGATTTGTGGAGCCAGTTCACAATCCCTGAATTGGACAATCAATATTTTTGGCCTCCCTTAATAGAACTTCTAGAAAAACTTGAATTCAAGAAAAGGAAAGAGACTCACCGGGTCCCTAACCCAGCAGGTTACCATCAGTGTCTCTAAAGCTCTCTCTCCTTTTCCCATCATGAAGCAACAAGATGGCACCATTTTCACTACAATGTTTTTAAGAACAAATAGTGAGTAAGAGCAGGAGCTCAGGAGCCAGGTTGCCTGGGTTGGCATCCTGGTTCCACTACTTACTAGCTAGGCAACTGTGGGTAAGTTACTTAATCATGCCTCAGATCTGTAAAACGAAAAGCCTAATGGTACCCACTATCTCATAGCATTGCAGCAAATTACTCAGAACAATGTCTGGCTCATGATATAATAAAGGCTGTGTGTCAGTGAACAATCATCTTGTGATCAACTGAAGAGCCTCGAGCGAGCCTGGATCTGAGAAGATGACCTGATTTCAGCACACCTAGGTTGGCAGGGACTGGAAAAAATGTAGAACCAATTCCATCTTTCTGGGAAAAAGACTGATGTGGATGACAGCAGAGTGGCTAAGTTTTGTGCACAGTCTCTTTCCGAACAGGATCAGGAAATACCACAGGTTGGCAGAAAACATCCAGATAGTTTGAAACTGGGTTTATCCTAGGCTAAAGTATGGACAATGAAGGCAAAGAGTTTGCCTTGATCAACTTTCCAGCAGCAAGAAAGATGAGGTTTACCTGGCGCCTCCCTTTCCTGTACCTTCCCTGATGTCATTGTAATTTTAAAACCAGCAGCATCCAGGCCGTAACTCTCTCTCCTCAGAGCACTCATGCTAGAAAATTGCCTTTTCTTTCCTGACTCTAACCAAACACCAACTTTTTACAAAGGAAGCTGTCCAAATTAATTAATTCACAGGACAATGCCCATGACTGATCACCTCATTTGTGTTTTAACCTTTCTCCTGTTGCAGACTTGCAGTACCTCTACATGGTGTTTTTAAACTACGGTTCATAACCCATTAGCAATTTAATGAGCGCAGACCTGCATTTTATTAATATAATAAATAAAACAGAAAAAAAGAATAAGCAAAAGGAATAAAAAGAATGGTTGCCTTGTGGTAAGAATATGTGTATGTATACATGCATACACAAAATCATGCATATGATGTGTTGTAGTGTAAAATGTATAATAATATACAACTGCATACATATTATATAAGGTAAAATGCCATTGTCAAAAGAGTTTAAGAGACACTGCTCTAATGGAAAGTCTCATGGTCTGACATGCCTAAGTTCTGGCCTAAGGGGACTCGTGGGTCCCTTCTCATTTTTCCCTCATTCCCATTGCTCCTTTCCTTCTTTCTGTTGTTACTCCTTTTATCCCTTCCTCCCTCTCTCTTCCCATTCATCAAAAGTTTACTGAGAGTCTAGAGGAGAGATAGGAACATTCTAGGCACTCAAGGTGTAGAATTGAATGAAACCCATAAATTCCCCACTATCACGAAACTTACATTCTAGAAGGAGAAAGTAGCCAATAGCTACATGAATGAAAATATGCATAACACATAGTTGTGGGAAAAAGTAGGAGTGTCATGGATGGAAGCTGTGTTAAAGAGAAAATGTCTCTGTAACAGAGAAGCATTTAAGTAGATTCAAAAGACTTAAGGAAGTAAACTATGAGAATACATAGGGACCAATGTCCCAAGTAAAAGGACCAGTGGAGCAAAAGCTCTGAGATGGTCATCTACCTGGTGTTGGGCAAACGTAGAAGCTAGCATGATGGTGGTGGAGGAAATGAGGGAAGAATGGGGTAGGGAATATGACAGATAGGGCCATTGGTAGAGATCATGCAGTCATTGTGGACAAGGTAATGACTTTGGCTTGCACTTGAAGTGAGATGTGGACCTCCTCGTAGGTTTCTAGCAGAAGATTGACAAGCTTCCTCTGACATGTCTAAAGGAATGCTAGGGAGAGAGGAACTAAAGAGAGGTAAAAGAGATTCCAGAACAAGATAGGACTTTCTAAAATATTGATTGATTGATCGGCTGTAATCTAGGAACTGACATGATAGGTGGCTCTAGCCTGCATGTTAGGAGTAGAGGATTAGGGATGCGCTCAGATTTAGTACATATTGTGAATGTAGATTTGACATGCTGGTGAAACAAATGTGAATGTGAAAGAAATTAATAGATAGGAATAAATCTAAGGAATTTTCTGAGAAACCAGAAAGATGGAACTACCTTTCCTGAGTGTGGGGGGAACCTGCAGGAGCAACAGGTTTCAGGGAGTAATTGAGTCCTTTCCTTTGTGAATATACTAAGTTTGGGATGACTATTAAGCATCTAATTGGCGATGCCTAGAAGACCACTGGATACACAGCCCTGGGATACAGGAGAGAGAGACCCAGGATGGAGTAGGATTTGGGAGTCGTCAGTATATGACTAGTACTTAGAGTCTTGTGGCTGGATGAGATCACCAAGGAAGTGCACATAAATAAAGAAGAAAAGATATTCAGACAGTGAGGTAATGTTCAGGCACATTATAATCTCTTCATGCCCACCAGATGGCCAAAGCCCCTTTATATGTATAGGGAGCCATCCAGAAATATCTGGACTACTGCATCAAAAAGCCTGCCATTCTTCCATTCAATAAATATTTATTGAATGCTACGGGTGCTGCTACGGGTGCCAGGCCTTTCCAGCCTCAAAAAGAGGGGGGGAATGATGCATTGAATGAAGAAACTCACTAATGTTTAAAAAACTCAAAAGGATGCTATTTCCACAGGTAAAAGGAATGTGGCCCGAAGTCTCTTTCTGCTGCCTCAAAGTGACTGAGCAAGTGAGCAGTGGATAGCTAAGGAGAACATCAATGGGGCTGGACTCAAGTCCTTTCGCCTGTAAGAGACACACTGTAGAATCCTCTTTCCTGCCTTCCTCCCCCCTGTTTTTTTATTAATTGCCCCACTCAACCCAACTCCAACCTCACTCACCTCCCCAAACTCCACAATCTTTTTCCAAGGGGTGTCTGCCTGACTGGACTTGCCTTGTGGGACCATCTTCCTACATCTCTATTCTGAGCATCCTACTTTCAAGACTTCCAGTAAAAAGTGGTGAGGTTGGCTGTGGGAGGGGAGACCTGAGAAAATGAGCCTAACAATCATGGCAAACCACAAAAACCAGCATAAGACAATAAAAAACTCTCAAAGGAGGAGTGTTATGGTTTGGATGTGAGGTGTCCAACAAAAGCTCACGTGCAAGAAGGTTCAGAGAAGAAATGATTGAGTTGTGTCAGCCTTAACCCAATCAGTGAATTAATCCTTGATGGAATTAACTGATGGTAAAAGAAAGCCATTAGGGTGTGGCTAGAGGAGGTGGGGCATTGAGGGCATGGTTTGGGGTATATATTTGTATCTGGTGAGTGGAGTTTCTGCTTCCTAATCATCATGTGAACTGCTTCCCTCTACCGCACTCTTCTGCCATGATGTACTGCCTAATTCTCAAGTCCCAAGGAATGGAGCAGGCTATCCATAGACTGAGACCTCTGAAACCATGAGCCCTCAAATAAACTCTTCCCCCCTAAAATTGTTCTAGCAGATCTTTTAATGCAGCAGCGAAAAAGCTGACTAAAATAAGAAGTGACAAGTGAATTCTCAGTTTAACGAGTTGCCATGTATCTTTAAATACTATTTCCTAGGATATTTTCATTGCTCACAGGTGCTCCTTGAAGGTGATCTCCACTAAACATTTCTTCTTTCTTTTGCCATGCTATTCAGCTCACTAAAGCAGATGACACTTCTGTTGTAACAAGGAGTTTTCTTGATACTTTCTCATCTTTCTGAAAGTTTGTTCTCAATGTATATGTAATGGTGTGACTGATGGGTATATGGGGTTGTATGTGAGAACATCTGTGTGTTGTATATTGTGAGCCTGGGTGAGTGGCTCCTGCTGTGTGTCTGTGTCACTCCTGTGCTAGAGCCCAGATTGCAGAGAAACTG
Source organism: Marmota monax (assembly GCF_021218885.2). Classification (NCBI taxonomy): domain Eukaryota; kingdom Metazoa; phylum Chordata; class Mammalia; order Rodentia; family Sciuridae; genus Marmota; species Marmota monax. Next base: position 2,884,756 of record NW_026691933.1, read on the forward strand.
TAACAAAGCCAAGAACCACTGATGAGGAACTTCCTACCACCCTTGGAAGATTAAGTGGGGTTGCCTGTCAGGTGGAGCAGTCAATCATTGATTTGGATTCTAGTACTCAACATTAAACTAAGAGACCAAATAAACAGACTGAGCTGAAGTCGGAGCCTCATAAAGCGCTTGAATTGCTGAGATTTCCTTTCTGGGGAGGTGGTGTGTTTGCCAACTGAGGTTTCATGAAGTCACATGTCTCAGCAAACAGCTGCCCCTTTCTGCTTCCAGGGAAGCGGTTGCTGTCTCTTGCCCTTTCCACATGGATAATTTCAGCATCTCCCAGTGCACTGGGAACAGGCCCATGTGTTTCCAGAAGGTGGGAGAGCACTAAGGGTCTAGGCAGTTGTCAGGAGGGAACAGATAGTATAAAAGTCCTGGTTCTTAGTGAACAGCTCAGAGAAAATTTTAGCAATTGACTGTCACTCTGGGCATCTGGCAACATGATGCTCAAGTGGACAGCACTTGAGCTACACTAAAAAAGAAAAAGGACTAAACCACAGTGAATGGTCACCATCATGTGCATCCAGAAGACACTAATGTTAAAACAAACAAACAAACAAACAAACAAACAAAAAACCTAAGTAAATAGCAGAAAGAACAGTAGAGGAAAGGGACCAGGGGGTTGGAGGAAGGGAAGGGCAGGGGAAATACTGGGAACTGAAGCAGAATAAATTATATTCCATGCTTTTATAATGATGTCATAGTATAGTCTGTTGTCATGCATAACTAAAAGAACCAACAAAAAGCAATAAAGAAAAAGGAAGGTAAGAACACCTGGTTGTCACTTTAGAATGTGCAGAGAAATGTTTTCCTCATAGCAACCCTGAGAAATAATCAATTATCCCAGAAGCAGACTTAGAAAAGAGACTCAAGCCCCGCCCCCCCACCGCAATCCTTATCATAAAAGTAACACATGCTTATGACATGGACCTCTGTTTCAAACTTCAGAGAATATAAGGTAAAAAGTAAAAATTTTGTTCATTCCCAGGATTTCAGAATCAGTAGCCAAGTATGTCTTAATTATTCTTCCAAAAAGGGTCATTTACACATTTTATAGGATCATCCATTTTAGAAATATAAATAAGGTCATTGTATATACACATCCACAGGCTTGAAGTATTTTTCATTTGTCAGCACACCTTGTACAAATTTCACATGGCTATACATTATTTACATAGAATTCTCTTGAAACAATGCACCCTACGTTATTTAACCAGTTCCCTGCTGATCAGTGTAGAGATGGTTCCAAACCCAAGTCTCTTGATGGTGCCTACAGGCTCTCTGACTCATAAACAATATGATTTCAGTCAGAGAGTGAGAGTTCCAGATTGGCCTCTGGCAAAACAAAAGTTGTTTATATGTGTAGGTATTTATTTATTTATATAATACCTAATGTCAGATAACGTCTGGCCTTCAGGTAAGACTTCTCTCCTTTCTGAATGCTTTCCTCCCTGGCACACTCATTGACTCTTTCTGTGTTTCCCTGCTGAACCTGTGAGGATGAGCAGGAATCGGAAAGCAACGACTTGCCCCTCGGTACCTTAGACCTTGCTGCATTCCTACACACTGGGCACTATTTGTGAGAATACCAACAACAGTTTGATATGGTGAAGACCAAAATGCTCACTGATTTTTTTCTGTTTCAACCTTTGATCTGATGTAATGCAGACACAAATAGAGGGATATATAGATTATTATCTATTTAACTATATAAAAGACAGCTTTGATTTTTTTTCATAATATACGTTGTCTCCTGTGGTCTTTTCTAAAATGGGAGGTTTTGAATGAATGAAAATGGGTTTTATCCTTTTATTTTGTCTGATGGTATTTAGAAATTTTCAATCATAGTGCTATTAACCTATACAGCTCAGTTAGTGGCTGAGTAAGGTCAAGCCTGTCCTCTGCCAGCCCCCAACAAACAAAATACAGAGTTATCTCTAAAGAGAAAGCAGCAGGATCAGTCCTGTAAGTACCAGTCCCAATGGCATCTGTGAGATACAGCAGTTGGGCCCTGGATTATTTCTCTCGATTCAGTACTTCACAAAGTTTGTAAGATAAATAGTACTCACTTTTGTAATCTTAAATAAATTATCTTTTTTAAAAAAATATTTTGTTTTATTTGGACACAATACCTTTATTTTAGTTTTATGTGGCACTGAGGATCGAACCCAGTGCCCAGCATGTGCTAGGCGAACACTCTACTGCTGAGCCACAACCCCAACCCCTTAAATAAATTATCATTTAGCAACTTTTTAAAAAATAATTATTTGTTCTTACACACTTATCTTTAGATAGGTGTATACAACTACATCTTTGTGTGTGTATTCACACAATTGCATCCATCTTGGCCATCTTCACAAAAGACGAAGGAAGAAGGTAACCTAAATAGCTGTGATATATAAAGGCACCCTAGCGCTTGAAGTTTTGTGACAAAGTTAAAAACAAATAAACAAATATTGTACACCCTGAACCAAGAGTATCTTCAAATACCATTAACATACATAAAAACATTTTAATGAAAATATATCTCAACTAAAAGCTTTAGTATTTAGCAGGGGGAGGGGAATGCTATATCATTTTTATTATTCTCTTTTAACTTAAAACTGAGTTTCTCCAACGTCTGTTCACCTAATGTCTGGGTGCCATGGTGTTTCAGAGGGCCATCCTATTTGATCCACTGCTTACCAACTCTGCAATCTTGCCCAAGTTTCTTCATGTCTCAGCCTCAGTTTCCCCTTCTATGGAACAAAAACAATGATGGGATTTCTCTCAGAGATGATGTAAGAATTAAATGGCAGATGAATTGGTGTGAATATAGTATGTATACAACCAGAGATATGAAAAATTGTGCTCTATATATGTAATAAGAATTGTAATACATTCTACTGTCATATATAAATTAAAAAATTCTCCATAATAAATAAATAAATAAATAAATAAAGAATTAAATGGCAGAAGATATCTGGAGAGATGCATGGGGTCCAAAGTCTCCTTGAGTCACCACCCACTGTGCACATGCAGAGTGTCCACAAACCAACAGGGCAGGTCTTCTCCAAAGTGTCCACAGAGGTGACCAGGTGCAAGGGGCAACCTTGTCGAAAGACATGGTAACATATACACGCTGTATTTTCTTTCTACTCACATCTTCTACAATCCACAATGAGTAAAAGTGGTCTTCCTCCTTCAAAACTACCTGTGCACAATCACTTCATGTAAAGCCAGCCCTTCTTGGATGAATCAAGGAGAGTGATAAATTCCAGAATGGCCATCCTTGCTGTCCTGGTCCTCTAGATGGTTAGGCAGCTGGGTCACCATCCTCATTGCAGGGGCATCTCACTCTACACTTCTGAAGGCCGAGGAGAAATATCTAGCCTGAAGAGCAAAGTGCCCCTGCCCACTTTCTCAACTCTGCTCTGGATGGTGAGGGCCCTGTCATCTCTCTTCTTGTCACTCCTACCACACCATCACAAGGACATAGAGCATGCTAGTATCATAGATTAAATCATGACCCCATGGAGTCACACTTGTGATTTGCTCACTTTGGGGTCTTTAGGGCCTAGTATATGCCTGACACTAAATAGACAAGCAATCCATTTCTGGCGGCATGGAAGTGAATTGAAAGAGCCGTGTGGTCCCATGTGAACAGAATGGCTTTCTATCCACCGGACTCCTCTGGCATCACCAAACCACTTTCTACTACCCCTATTTTCTCTTCTGCCAAAGGGAGATAATTCTTCTCACCTGCTTGTTCTCGAAGAGTGTTGTAAAGAGAGAACAAGATATGCTGATCCTAAAGAGTCTTTAATGAAATCATACAAGGTGAAAAAGAATATATTACTTTAAGGCATGGAGAGAATAAAGGTGCATGGCATCCCTTCATTCTTGCGTGGGAGTCACAGGATATTGCTGAATCTCTGAGCTTATTAATTTCCTTATGTATACACTAATTCCTTCATCTCAGCACACCGAGCATGAACTGAAGTGAGGCAACACCTGCTCTTTGGGAGTCAAAGATCTCCAGGATGAAACCAAGAAATAGTGAATATCTATGAGATGATGGAATTGAATCTGTGATAGGCACAACTGTGGGTTCCCAGAGGGGAACCTGACACAACTTTCATACAACATGATTGTTTTAGTCAGCTTTTTTTCCTGCTGTGACTAAAGGACCTAATCAGAAGAACTGTAAAGGAGGAAAAGTTTGCATAGGGGCTCACTGTTTCAGAGGTCTTCATCCATAAAAGACAGACTCTATTCCTGGAGGCTTGAGGTGAGGCAGAACATCATGGCAGAAGAGGCAGAGGGAAGCAGCTCACATGGTGATCAAGAAGCAGACAGAGAGACTCCATTTGCCAGATAAATATATTCCCCATAACGACACCCCCAATGTCCCACCTCCTCCAGCCACACCCCACCTGCCTTCAGTTACTGCTCAATTAATCCCACATGGCGATTAATTCACTGATTGGGTTAAGGCTCTCATAACCCAAACATTCTTCTCTGCATCTTCTTGCATTGTCTTACATGTGGGCTTTTGGGGGACACTTCACATATAAACCATCACAATGGTCATGAGTGACTCATAGGGCAAGAGTAAGAGCTCAACATCCAAGGTGTGAAGGAGGAACAATGCTAGCTAAAGAAGCAAGGTCAAAGGCAAAGAGGCAAGAACCATGTGATGCTCGCTGATGTCTGTGGTTGATAGTATTTTTGTTTTGTATTGTTTTGTTTTATTTTAATATTGGAATGAATTTTTAAATGGGCCATGCATGGTCCAGGTCACCAGAGGGACCTAGCATTACTCCCTTATCATCTCCATTCCTCCCCCTCTTTCTTCCTGCTTGTCCTCCTATCTTTTTCTCCTCCTTCTTTTCCTCCATATCCTTCTCTTCTTCTTCCTCTTTTCTCTTCCTCATTGCAAGACTGGCCCTTGATGGTATTTAAGTTGGGAAAGTATGGAGCCACAGGAGGTGAATCAAAAGGGACAGGAAGGGAACAGATCTCATAGATCTTGCTGAGCCATGTCAAGAAACCAGAACTTTACTCATTTCTGAAGTGTCCCTGAAGAGGTTCAAGCAGAGTAGTAACTTGGTCAGATTTTCTTTGTACATCAGGGATTGCCATACCTTTTCTGTAAAGTGCTAGATAATGAGCATTTTGGATTTTATGAGCCATGAAGTCTCTGCTGTAACTACACACCTCTGAGAATAGTGTGGAAGCAGCCACAGACAATATGTAAACAAATGAGCTTGGCTGTATTCCAGCAAAACTTTATCTACAAACACTCAAAGTTTGAGTGGCATATAATTTTCTCGAGTCACAAAATATGCTCTGTTTTTTTTTAACCACTTAAAAGTGTCTGAATTATTCTTACCTTGTGCACTGAATAAAAACAGGTGGTAGTCTGGATTTGACCTAGAACTTTGTTTTCAGCCTCTGTTTTAGAGAGATCAATCTGGGAGCAGTGATAGGGAACAGGGTGAGGTTAAAGAACTGAAGGAAATATCAATGGCTCCTGTGAGACATGATCCCTAGCCTTGGAACAGGAAAATGGGGTGAATTTCAGGAACTGTGATCATATGTGGGAATTATGATAGAGGGGTGAGACAAGGATGATCATTAGGTGTCCAGCCTGAGAGAGTGGACAAAATGTTGTTGATAATTCAGAGAATCCAGGAGAAGTGGGTTTGGAGAAATGAGAAATTCTCCATGGATTTACTTTGGGGAGACAAGGCAGCACGCAGATGGAGATGAGCAGGCAGTGGCACACCTGGAGCTGTTATGAAAAATATACACATGGCTTATATAATTATAGACTTTGCAGAAGCTCAGACCCACTGAATCAGAGACTCTACAGGTGGGGCCCAAGGAACTGTGGGTTAATAGCCCTTGGATGATTCAGAGGATGTTCAAGTTTGAGAACCATTGTCCTGAGAGAGAGGACTGCCACCTCTTGCCAGTCTTGGACTTCTTTTGCCCCGTGGCCCTTCTCACTGACCTGGGTTAGTGTGGGCAGTTGAGGTCAATGCCTTTACCTGAAGCATGGCCAAGCAAGGAGTGAGTCTATCTTTTCCCAGTCTGCACCCAGTGCGCTTCTATTCAGCAATGCATTGCACTCTGGAACTGCCTTAGAATGCCACTGACCAAGGAACTTGGTCATAATAACTGGCATGGCTTTGAATGCCTATCTGGATAAACTGAGAAGAATAAGAGGTTGTGGTTAAAAGCACAAACTTGAGTTGCAAAACCTGCTCCATCATTTCCATGCTGGTTAACCTCAAGTAAGCTTTTGATTCTTTCTGTGCCTAATTTCCTCATCTCTATAATGGGGATAATAAGAGTACCTAGTTCCTGAGGTTATTGTTAATTAATATTTTCAAAGTGCATTAAAAGATGCCTGGTTCATAGTATGATATGAGTATCATTTATTATTTGTATGCCTGGAATGTATCATCTTCAACCAATCGGACAACATACTGCAGGTTCATGTAGCAACAATGTTCTGAAGACACTAATGGAAATTTGATTCCCTTCCTGTCAAGTTTAAGACCCATCTCAAAAATCCTGTACAGTGCCCTTTGGTTGGGCCACAGATCTCTGAGGATATTCCTTTATTCTCTTATAGTTCAAAAGGACAAATTTCCTTGAGACTCACAAATAGACCTTAGCCCTATGGTTCTTTCAGCTCCAACAACCCGATGATGGTCAGAAAATTAAATGCAGTGAAAAATCCTTTCTCCTTGAGAACAAGGTCAACTTTTTAGCTGCATAGAAAAGTGGAATCCTTTTCTGTGACTCCCAAAAGATGAGGTGCAGATCCCCAAGACAGGAGGCCTGCACATCGTACCATATTCTGGCTATGGTGAAAAACCAGAAGGCAGCAATGGTATGATCATTTCCCAAGGCTGCCATAAGAAATCTCAACAAATCGAGTGGCTTCAGTCAATGGAAATCTATTCTGTCACATATCTGGAGGCCAGAAATCCAAAATCAAGGTATAGCCAGGACCATGCTCTTTCTGAAGGCTCCAGCGAAGAAAGCTCCCCTGCCCCTTCTTAGTTTCTGCTGATTGCTAGCAATCCTTGCTACTCCTTGCCATAGGCAGCAGCATCACCCCAACTTCTCCTGCTGGCATCACACAGCATTCTCCTTCTGTGTCAGTGCATCTCTAAATCTCCCTTTTTATAAGGACACCAGTCTTCAGGTTAGGACCCAGGACTTTGTCTTAACTTGATTACATCTGCAAAGATCCCATTTGGAAATATGGTCACCATTTTCAGGTACTGAAGTTGAAGATTCCAACAGAGCTTTTGGGAGACATAAAATTCAACCCACAGCAGGTGGCAGGTGTTTCTTCTGCAAACTCTGAATGTTTGAAAGTGGATCCCTAAAGAACTGTGTGAGAACAACCATGAGGCTCTCATGGACCCAGCAGGAAGGAACAGAGTAATCAGTTACTGGTGTCTCTGGGAGTAGAGGGAGGGCTCTGGAGCTCTTCTATTGGAAGATGCAGAGAATGGGGAACACAGGGAAGTCTACCCCAAAGGAATGTTAGAGTAGGGATCCGGGCAGTTGGCTTGCCTGCATGAGGATACTGATTGACTTTTGGTGGAAGGGAAGCATATCATGGAGCCCTTCTTGAGTGCCAGGCATACTGAATAATTAGATAATGCATGCATTATTGTGCGTATAAGACACACTCCACTGACTTCAGAGCAAGCCCAGCCTTGACTCCATCCACTGAAAAGGAGAGACTGAGAAGAGAGAGAAGCACAGGCTGTGGCTGTGGGCAAATGGGTGCTGGGAGGCACTGTGAATCCCTTCTTGACCTCCTGGAGCCCAGGGTGAGATGCAGGGAGTAGGGGAGGCTCCACATGCATCTGCCAGGGAAGCCTGTCCCTGCCCAACAGGACACAAAACTGACACACAGAGGGAGAGGGGTTTCCCCAGTGGCCCTTGGGGGGAATCCAATCTGCTTATCAGTGCCTAGCAATAGGTTAAAGTCAATCCCCATCACACACCCTGTGCGGTGAGAGATGCCTAAAGGATTCAGAAGATCTGGGAGTAGAGACCTTTGTCAGCTCTGATGACTGGCTATAGCTCACATGTCCCTGGGTTTGCCACCACCCATTTTAACAGTGACATTGCTCGTTGGCCTCTGGAAAGGGGTGGGAATCTCTTAAAGAATCCATTTGAGGATGTGTTTAGAAAGCTCAACTGGAAAAAATCTGTAATTTTGTTGTTTGTTTGTTTCTCTAATTGAATAACAGTCAATAAGCTTAGATGAGCTCATATCTGTTCAGGAGTTCAGTTGTTCTCTTCCACATATCCAAGCAGGCAGAAACTTCATATGAGTTACCCTTGTTTCTGTGAGCATTTGCCTGAGAGATTTCTGCTCAAGATTCTCAAAACCACAGATCAGAACAATGAGGGGGGAAGGGGAGAGGAGGGGAGGTGGGGAGAAAGAGAGAGAGAGAGAGAGAGAGAGAGAGAGGGGAGAGAGAGAGAGAGAGAGAGAGAGAGAGAGAGAGAGAGAGAGAAAGAGAGAATGAGAGGAAGGAGAGAGAAACACTTTAGTCTTGGCACATACTGTAGCAAGCACACAAAACCCTTTTTGTTCCAAGGCCAAAGCCCCGAACAATGAGCGGCAGGAGCGCCTTTGAGAAATGCTCACGTGCCCACTGAAGCAGAGCTGACCATGTTACAAGCAGGCAGTCAAGGAGTTGTGGTAAATTGGTGGCAAATGAAGTTCCATTATAAATCTCCTTAACGGGGTGTCATTGGCACCCCTCCTTGATGTGTGGCACTTCCACACTTGAATTGAGCAAAGGCCCCATTCCTCTGAAGCAGAGGAAAAAAGTCTTTGCAAGTGAATCTTTCCTTGTGAGCCTCTGGCTGCAGCAGTCAGGCCAACCAGTCTTGTTGTGTGGAGCTGGGACCATGTGGGGCCTGCACCCTCTCAAGGCTGTGGCTGGATAGGGACAGGAAGCAGTGGTTCTCATGGGGTCACTGAGGCAGGTCTGGCTCTTTTCCTTTCAGTCTGCTCTTAGGCTGGCAGCACCATGTTGAAAGCAGACTCCAGCCCCTTCCAACAGGGACACTCTGAGCCCCATATTCTGAGACATATGCATGCTATTCTGAGACATATGCATACATATGAGGTATGAGTTTTCATGTCACCTGTGATTTGACCCTGACCACCACCTTTCTAACAGTGACCACGTCCTTGTCTTGAGGAAAATGTCTGGTCATACCTCTGTATCCACAGGGAATTGGTTCCCAGAATACTCAATTATATCAAAATCCATGGGTGCTCAAGTCCCTTATATAAAATAGCAAAGCATTTGCACAGTACTATACATGTCATCCCATGTAATTTAAATCATGTCTAGATTACTTATAATACCTACTATGATGCAAATGCTACATATTGTTTTACTGTATTTCTTGGTGAATAGTGACAAAAAATGTCTATCCATGTTTAGTAGAGACTAATTTATTTGTTTTCAAATATTTTTCATCCATGGATGGTTGAATCTGGATGTGGAAAATGTTGACACAGAGGGCCAATGGTATTTCACTTCTTCTTGCCCCCATTCAGCCTCAGCTTGTCTGGCAAAGGCCATAGAGATTCCCAACAGAGCCTACCTGTGGTTCATGCAGACTGAATGATGGCAGGGCAAAGTGAACTATGTTGGGACACTTAAATAGAAATGAAAGTGATCCTTTCAAAGTAAGAGGCAGTCTTGCCTGCTGGTTTCTGAATGAATGATTTTTGAAATGTGTTTATTTAACTACCATCATCTCATCAGGGGACCAAGAAGACTTATCCTTTTACTCTATTCATTCAACAGATATTTATCAGGCAGCAACAATGTCCCAGGCTTGGTTCTAAGCATTGTAAATATAGTGGTAAATAGGTATTTCTTAACCTTCCCTTGAGGGCTTTTAAAACATCTTTTGCTACTACAAATGTCAGGAGATGGAAACAAAGTTGCCATGTTTGGAAACAAGAAAAAGAGAGTAGAGCAAAAGTATAATGAGGGGAAGGAGAAGAGGTCAGGCAGAGCTCAGATCACAGAATCACATACACAGGTTTGATTTTACCCTAAAAATTATGAGCCGGTGATGACGGGTGGTGCTGTTGTTTAAATAATGTCTTTGAAATATCAATAGGATTTCTCCTTGCAGAACAGATTGCAAGGAAGCCAAAGTGGAAGAAGGAGAACAGTTAAGTGGTCACTGTAGAGGCATCTATTCACTATAGGAAATCACAGAAAGTGCCTGGAAGAACCTGCTGGGAATACAAAGGGACAGTCTGGAATGTGCAATCATGGTACACAAGGTCCCCAACTTGATGATGGTTCAACTTCGAATTTTCCAACTTTAACATGTTGCAAAATGGCATGCATTCAGTAGAGACTTTTTTTTTTTTTCAAACTCAATTGGGATCTTTTCCTGGGCTACCAACGTGCAGTAGGATACAGTCTCATCATAAGGGGCAAAGGCAGTGAGCTGCGGCTCTGTCAGCCAGGAGGAACACGGGGAATTAACCCCGTACTCCACAGTGTGCTATATTGCTAAGCTACAGTGTCAGACAGGTTAGGTGCATTCAGTGCATTTTAACTTATCATATTTTCAACTTATGATGAAATGCTCTCTCAAGATGTAATCCATGATGATTCCAGGATTATCTGTATTCCCAAGAACAGATAAGAGGGGAGGTGGCCCTGAGCTGAGCCTTGGAGTTTCCTGTGGAGCAAACAAGAGAGCACTGAAGAGTCTGGATGGTGAGTGGTGAGATGTTCCTGGAGATCTGGTGGGGGTATAGATCAGGACCCTGGGGAAGGCCTGGATACTAACTGATGAAGGACTGAATGTCAGGCTAAGACATTTGTCCCTAATTTTGGGGGTGACAGAGAGCCACAGGGATGGTTCAGGAGGGAGGTAAGTGCACAACTGCCTGTAGTAGCAGTGCAGAGAAAGTTCTGGAAAGAAGTTAGAGCAGAGGTCTGCGAAACTTTGCTGTGAAAGGCCAGAGATCATGTGTTTCAGACCTTTGCAGGCTGTAAGGCTTCTTTTACAACTGCTCAGCTCTGAAGCTGGAAACAAACACAGAAACAAACGGGCATGACCGTATTTCAATCAAATTGCATTTATAAAAGTAGGCTTTGGGGCGAAATTTAGCCTGGTGGCCATGGAGTTAGAGGAAGAAAGAGAAGTTAGCTAGTCTTGAGAAGGATGGGGAGGGCTGGGTTGGGCCAGTGACAGTCAGATGGAAAGGAGGACATAGATTGACAGGCCTTGAGAGGATGGGAGAAGGATGTAGTTGAGGAGGACTCCAAAATTTCTAGTGGCAGGCAGAAGGACTTCACATATCAGTTAAGATAAAGAGCACATAACAGGCGGGAGGTGGTTCAAACTGCAGAAGCAGATGAACTTTTTTCTCACCCACTCCTTATATAGACAGAGAAAGGGGAGCAGGAAGAGGAAGGGGCATCTGTGTTTATTGGGTGAAATAGTGGAGTCAACTCAGAGGGAATGAATATCAGAGAGGTGGGAGATGCAGTATGAATTAGCTCCCTCAGAGATCGCTGGAAGAATGCTCCATCTGATGAATTCAGGGCTTTAAGCCTTTGCTTGGTTTCTCCCACCTCTTACTGTGTTCCTGTAGCAACCAATCAGCATCCGTTTACTGTACCTACCAACCGTGTGACCGTGGACTTGACATTCTCAGGGGCCATGAAAGACTCTATGGTACAGCCTTTTCTGAGGTCAGGCGTGGGAGACGCAGAGCTATAGCAAGGCCCTAGGACACCTGCCTGGCTGTCATACTGAGGATGACACAGAGAAGGCAGGGAAGACATTTCCAAGTGGGAAGGAAACCTGCAAAACTACCCAAGGCTGGAAGGAGCAGTGCTTACAATGACGAATAAGGACATGTGTGTAGGATGTGATGTAACTAAAATGAGGATTCATGGGGAACTCTGATTTTTTTTCCTTTCTTTCCCCTCATCTTACTATACTTGGTGCACTGAGAGGCAACAGCAGCTGAGGCAAGGATCCTCAGACAGTGTCTTGGGTTTGAATCTCAAATTCTCCAAACCATGTTACTTAAACCCTATATGCCTCAGTTTCCTCCCTTTGCAAAAGGGGCTGATGATCACAGAGCATCCTGCACAGAAGTGATGAGTGGCCAGTACATGTATTCCATCTGGTTTAGGATACCAGATGTCAGAGCCCATCATTGTATTTTCTTCTGTCTGTTAAGTTTCTGGAGATCTGGTGGGGGTATAGATCAGGACCCTGGGGAAGGCCTGGATACTGCACTGCAACATGGAAGAAGCATATGGCGGTCTCAAGAGTCCCCTGTTTGGCTCTGACCAGTGCTATTACCTCTTTTCCAGCTCTAAATGACATGATGACAACAGCCAGCATTTCTTTCCTTTTCCCATGTCTTTCTGGGAAAGATATTTTCTTTCTCAAGATTAGAACTATGCAGGTAGAAAACATTTTGCAGTTTTAATTAATACAGATTTATCTACCTCCCAGGGCTGTTTGCAGGATTAATCCCTCCCCAGTGCTTAAGCTCCTTAGCAGACAGACACTGTGTTCTCACCAAATAGGCTGGACTCTCCGTCTTTAAGCCTGATTCTCTCAGCCACTGGCCTCTCATCTCATAGAACAGCCTCCTTGCTCACTTTAAATTGGTTGGCTGGTCCCTGTGAGTTTGGGTTTATCCTCTGCCTGGTGCAATTAAGTGTGAAAATCCTTGATCCTTGCCTGGGGCAAGGGGAGGTGGGGATAGCTGTGTGGTCTGGAGAGGGCACTGAGCTCAACCTCAATCCTGAAGTGACTCTGACAGCTGATGCTGCAGCCCCCGACCTCTTGGGAGAGCTTCTGAGCAACTCTGAGAGGAGCTGAAGACATGAGGGGCTGAGGTAACACTCAGGGGGAGAGTGGGCAGAGCTGGATATTGATGGATTTGGTGGCTTCGTAGAATAGCCTAAAACCAGAGTCCCTGAATTAGTCATAGGCCCCTGTTTAGAAATTGATGCAAGAAATAACACTGCTCATTGATTTGTAAAAGCTTGTTATGTATAGGGATATCAATATAAATAATTTGCATTTGGGGCTTTGCCTAGCTCAGTGCTTTGCTTTTGTTGATTTGATTTGTTCTTGTGTGTGAGTCTTATTTCCTGAGAAAACACAAAAGAACAAAGTGTTGCAAATGCATCTCTGTTCTTTGGGCATATTTAAAATTTCATTCCTTGGTACTTGAGCACATGTCTTACAGAACTATAATGACCTGGGTAAATCAAGTAGAAAAGGGCAGCAGGAGGCCTCCTCTGAGGCTGGAAGCATCAAAGAACAATAATAAAATTTAAAAGAATACCAGGGAATACAGTCACTAAAATTGAAGCAAACCCTCTCTTAGAACATACCATAATCACACCAGCAGGTTAATGTAGGGGAACAAATGTTGACATTGACATGAGTTAACACTGGCCTGACCTTGGCCTTGCTAATACTGACCAAACCTAACTTGAGCCAGATTCTCATAGAGCTTCAATAGTTCTTCAAAACAGGGTTTCCTAAAGAAAAAAACTATGCAATGTCAAATATCTAATAATATGCCCTATGAAAGAAATAATCCCACATCTAAAGAAGTTTGATACATAATCTATGTTGGAACAGTGTTTGGGAACTTGTGAGAATAAACATATTGAAGGTTCTGGGAAGTCTCTAGAATGAAATTTTAAATATGCCCCCAAACTCTTACTTTACTTGATTGGAAAAGCCTACCTATTTCACAGAACTTGTAAACAAACAAACAAAAACAAAAACCAACAACAACAAAAACCCACCTGAAATAGTTTTTCTTCAAAACACCTTTGACATTTAGTGTGTAAGTTCTGTGAGAAAGCGCAGGCTGCCTTTTCTCACTGTTGCTGAAAAGATTCTGGAACTTCCATCCCCAACTGAAAGACCTGAGTCCATAATGAAAAATGTAACTGGGAACTGTCCCTAGGAATGTCTCTAAAACAATGGTTCTCAAACTCTGGTGTGTATGGGGGGGGTGGGGTCGCCGATACACCAAAGGCCTGGGACTCTGAATTTCTACCAAGTTGCCCAGGTGATAATTAGGTACACTAAGCTTAAGAACTATTGCCCTAAAAGATAGTTTCCAGAAATGGGAGGAAGCCCAGGAGAGGAGGAGATTGTGGACTAGCCTAAGAGCTTGTCAGCACATCACTTCCACAGGGTTTGCTGAATGCCCACAGTTTTCCCAGCCTAGAAGTGCAACAGTGTTATCTGCTAGGACCTGTTAGTCAGCTTTCTGTTGCTATGACCAAAATACCTGACAAGAATTACTCAGAGGAGGAAACATTTATTTTGGGCTTACAATTTCAGAGGTTCAGTCCAAAGTAGCCTACTCCATTAATCTGGGCCTAAGGTAAGGCAACACATAATGGTGGAAGGGCATGGCAGAGGAAAGAGCCATGAAGCAGAGAGAGAAAGAGGAAGAAGAAGGAGCCAAGGGAATAAAATATAATCCCCAAGGTCACCCCCCTAGTGACCACTCCAGCCACACCCCATCTGCCTATAGTTACCATCAAATTAGTCCATTCAATTATTAATCCTAGCTGGGTGTAGTGGTGCATACCTGTAATCCCAGCAGCTCTGGAAGCTGAAGCTGGAAGATCTCGAGTTCAAAGCCAGTCTCAGCAAAAGGTGGCCTAAGCAACTAAGTGAGACCCTGTCTGTAAGTAAAATACAAAATAGGGCTGAGGATGTGGCCCTGAGTTCAATCTCTTGTATAAATATATATATATATATATATATATATATGTCAAAAATATATATTAATCCAACATATGGATTAATCCACTGATTAGATTACAGCGCTCATAATCCAATTACTTCACCTCTGAACATTCCTGCATTAACACAGGAGTTTTGGGCAGCAGCTCATAATTAAACCATAACAGGACCTATATTGTTTCCTTGCCCCAGATATTTTCCACTAGGGAATAAGAATAAAATGGAAGGAGCCAAAGAGACAGTCCTTTGGTTTCCAAAGTCTCCCTACCAATCAGCCATCAGTTTCTGAAATTAAATCCTGTGAGTACTGAGAGATTGAGAATGAAAACAAAGACCTAAGTTCATAACTAATCTTGTTTTTTATTTCTTTTTTTAAGTCCAAAACAGAACCTGAAATATACTAAAATCTATAATCTTTTTAATGGATTTTATAATTTATTAGGTGAGCATATATACTATATAGGATACACTCATTGCTTCTACCTTCTATAATTTATAAAATAACTCTTGTCAAATGAACCAATGCCAAAAAGCTGTTCGCAGGTAGCCTTTCCAGAAATTGGCATACTGAATCACTAAAGGGTTACACCATCCTCTGAGTCATGGAGACAAGCTCATCCCTTCTTTCCCAAGGTAGATGCCAGACTCAGGAGCCCCCATTGAACCTGGGAGGAGTGTCTCCACTTGGCTGGGATAAAATTGCATTCTGTATCTTTAGTCTATTTTTTCATCCAGCTAACAAAGTTTAACCAGTTATATACCCCCTCTGTACAAAGATTGAGTCTCTAAAAATTAACTAGATGTGCCAAAATCAAACAAGCTGCAACACTGCTGGGTTAAGATTGGGAAGTTAGGGGTCTGCAAAAGACCAAAGAAGACAGAATGTTTCATGAAACTCTCCTGTGAATAGATAGTGTAAATTCTGAAATCCATTTGAAGATGCCTAAGGATATTTTTAATGCTACTAACATTTAAATATGACAGAGAAAAGAAGCACTCATAATTTTTAAAAGTTCAGCCTTCATCTTTTAAAAAGAAATATTGAAATTTCTAAGCACTTTCTTAGAAAGATCATGTGTCTCAGATCTAACTATGATTCAAATTCTGTCATCCCTGTTGACATTCTTATCCCACCAAACTAGCCACTAGGAAATCCCCACATGTATTTTCTTGTTGGATGAGTCTGGGACCAGTTTTAATGATTGTGTCATAGATGTGGGCTTCAGCTATGACAACATGCGCTTGATATCTCAATGCTGATAAAACCCCAAAACAACTTACTGATATTAATTCACAACTTGTTAGAAAATCCCCATTTCTATTCCAAATTTTAGTGATTTTGGAAACACTTTAAAAAATATCTGTGGATATAACAGATGCACACTTGATGTGAATCTAACATTTTATCTGTTTTCAAGATAAATTTACTTGTTCTATTTGATGGCACTCATAAAAAAAAGTGTCTTTTATTCCCATGAAACAACTCAGCTGAAATAAGGCTATACATATATAGTCCTTCTATTGAAACTTTTATTAGCTTTGTTTTTCCAACGCATCTTTTTTAATGATCAAATAGCTCTGCTCTCTGGAGATATTTCAACCACTCTCAAATATTCTTCACCTACCCTGTCAGAAGGGTTTACAGAAGTGTACAGAATCAATATATTAAGTCACATATCCATTATTTAAAGAGTATAATGGACTCTTCAAATTAACAGCTCTTATTATAGGCATTTTATTAACCAGGAGATTCCAGTGCAGAGATGTCTAAAGGCTTGTAACCATGAGAAGGGAAATCAGATGTGTGTTTGGTAAAATTAAGGGGCACAAGAATCCAGAATGGGTTTGGCAATATATGGTAAGACATTTTATACATAAAAATAACAATATCAACATTGTTTCTTTGACCACAAATTTTATCTCCTATGCTCCCTCAATGTCAGTGATTTGGAATCAATAGCAAATAGCTGATAGAAAGACACACAGTCACAATGAGTAGATCCAAAAGTTGCACATTCGTTTCTTACCAAGAAAAGGAAAAGGTCATCATAGCACCAGGATCAGAACAACAGGGCTTCTTAGAGTGCCTGTGTATTACTTGCTGTGCCCCCCTGGGCAAATCTTATTCCTCTCCAAGTTTATTCTCTTCCAGGTGAAATGTAAAAAAAACGAGCCAAATCTGACTCCAGAGCTTTTGTAATCTATAACAGGTGAATGCAAATATCACAGTTGAATATTGCCAGTCTCATCTTTCCAATTTTTCCTGAAATGCTCAGTTTCCTCAAACACAAGTCAGATCATATGACTTTCCTCCTCAGGGACACTTAGTTGTCTCTTATCTAGAGAACAAAGGCCAAACACTTACACCACAGGTAGTCAAGTTCCTTCATGACATGCACTTCTCCTCTTATCTCTGTGTTCCCAGACCAACCACACTGTGTTTATTGTCATCTTTTGATCGTTTTATACACATTCCTGTCTTCACACAAAGCATCTAGTTGGGTTCTGACAAAATCCTGCTCCTCCTTCAACAATCAGTTCAAATGTAACATTCCCTGAAAGATATTCTTTCTGATAGTACTTAGTCACTTGATTATTATAAAAGGCTTTTTATGTGCCAGGAATCAAAATTGAAGGATTTTATTTTCCCTAAAATGGTGTTTGCTGTGTATTTCTAAAATAATATGAATTTCAGTTTGCTCTGTGTTATTTTTACTATTTATTTGCACTGGGAACTCTTTGAGGAAAGAAATAATCTGTTGTTTGTCTGTATACAGGTTAATAAATGTCCCTTATCCACAATGATTAGGACCAGAAATGTTCTCATTTTTTTTTTAGATTTTTGGAATATTTTCATATATATAATGAAATACCTTGGGGATAAGACACAGTGAAAACATCCATTTATGCTTCATATATACAAATACCCTGAAGGTTATTTTATACAATAGTTTTGGTGCACTTGAATTTTGATTGCAGCCTGTTACATGAGGTCAGGTGTGGAATTTTCCACATGTAGTTTCATGTCAATGCTCAAAACATTTCCAATTTTGGAGAATTACAGATTTCAGCTTTTCAGATTAGAGATGTTCAACCTATATCTCTGTGCTACTATTAAGAAGACATTCTACAAATGATTGTTCAATGCATAAACAATGTTAGGTTCCTCTCAAAATTTTCAGTTTTGTGTTTAGGGAAGTCACCTTGTAATCTCTGAGTAAGGGAAGGTGGGTGTCTGCCACTTTTCCATCTAGGAAGGAGTAGTGACATACAACTTAATGGAGGATCTGCATTAATTATTTCCTGCTAAATAAACCATACTCTTATGTGTGTTGGTCCTCATTAGTATCTAGGGGTTATATGAGGAACAAATTCAACACTACAGCTGATCTTCCTCATTTGCCCTCCCTGCAGCCAACTGGGATTTCCAGTTCATGTCCAGGATTATTTTCATTGGATGGCTTGACCTCCTCCATCAAGCTGGTCCACAGGTTCTGGTTTTCTACCTCCAACTTTGCCAGGATAAAGAATAAAGAAATCGGTACATATATGAATATACCACAGTGAATCTCCAAATCATGTACAACCATAAGACTGGGACCATAATTAGAATAAGATGTACGTCTTGCTTGTATAAATATGTCAGAATGTACTCTACTGTCATGTACAACTAAAAAGAACAAATAAAAAACTAAAAATAAGTTATGAAGGAAAAAGTAATTAGAGAGATATGATAACATCAAAAAGTTTAGAATTACAAAGCTCAGACATTTGGAAAGGGTGTGTGAAGAGTGACTCATAACAAATAGCAATAATAAATAAGGCAATAGTAGAAAAGAGGGTACCACCCACTCAGAGCAGTTCCTTAGGAATTTTAATGTAAATTCCTGGGTTCCCTTCATTCCAGAGAACTGTGGTACTTTTTAACTTTCAAAAACCTGCTTAATCCCAATGGAAGGCTTATCCTCAGAGAAGTTGGCATCCCTTCCTGCTTTCTTGAGTCTCCTCCCTTGTTTTCAATAGCAGCACTAATTTTTTTAATTGATTTTATTTTTTTAAATACAAGACAGCAGAATGCATTATAATTCTTATTACACATATAGAGCACAATTTTTCATATCTTTGTATATAAAGTATGTTCATGCCAATTCATGCCTTTATACATGTACTTTTTTATTGCATTACAATTCTCATTACACATATAAACCACAATTTTTCATATCTCTGTTTGTATATAAAGTATGTTGACACCCAATTCATGTCTTCATACATGTACTTTGGATAATGATGTCCATCACATTCCACTATCCTTGTTAATCCCCTGCTTCCTCCCTTACCCTCCCACCCCTCTTCCCTATCTAGAATTTATCTATTCCTCCCATGCTCCCTCTCCCTACCCCACTAGGAGTCAGCCTCCTTATATCAGAGAAAACATTTGACATTTGTTTTTTTTTTTTTTTTTTGGTATTGGCTAATTCACTTAGCATTATCTTCTCCAACGCCATCCATTTACCTGCAAATGCCATGATTTTATTCTCTTTTAATGCTGAGTAAAATTCCATTGTGTATATATGCCACATTTTTTATCCATTCATCTATTTAAGGGCATCTAGGTTGGTTCCACAGTTTAGCTATTGTGAATTGTGCTGTTATAAACATCGATGTGGCTGTGTCCCTGTAGTGCGCTGTTTTTAGGTCCTTTGGGTAGAGTCCAAGGAGAGGGATAGCTGGATCAAATGGTGGTTCCATTCCCAGTTTTCCAAGGAATATCCATACTGTTTTCCATATTGGCTGCACCAATTTGCAGTCCCACCAGCAATGTATGAGTGTACCTTTTTCCCCACATCCTCATCAACACTTATTGTTGTTTGTCTTCATAATAGCTGCCATTCTGACTGGAGTGAGATGATACCTTAGAGTAGTTTTGATTTGCATTTCTCCAGTTGCTAGAGATGATAAGCATTTTTTCATACATTTGTTGATTGATTGTATATCCTCTTCTGAGAAGTGTCTGTTCAGTTCCTTGGCCCATCTGTTGATTGTTTTGTTTTTTGTTTTTTGGTACTTAGCTTTTTGAGTTCTTTATATACCCTAGAGATTAGTGCTCTATCTGATGTGAGAAGGGTAAAAATTTGCTCCTAGGCTGTAGGCTCTCTGTTCACCTCACAGATTGTTTCTTAGCAGGCCCCTTATCTTCATCATGTGGGATTAGGCCCCAACTTCCTTAATAAGACTCCTATAGTGCAAGAATAGGATGGGATGGAATCAAACTAAAAAAAAAAAATCAAACTAATTTTCTATCCAGAACAGATGACGAATATGGGTCTGTGCTCTTAGATCTTTTCCCTCCTTGGATACCACGTAAAGTAACTCAGTGGGGTGATTTCTGCTGGCTACAAGATGTGTATTTCTTACCCAGTAGCTGGTCCTGCCAGTACTTGGAAAACCAGAGGGTGGATGAAAGAGACAGAAGAGGTGATGAACTGAGTTTGGATGAAGCAGAAGTGGTAAATCTGCATTTAGCAGTGCATGTCTTAGGAAGGTACTGGAAAGGCCAGGAAGAAAATGCTAGGGAGGTGATATCTCAACTTTGGGCTAAGCGACCAATCTTCCTCCTAGGAGTCCCGTGTAGTCACTGTCAGGCAGCTCTGATCTACATAACAACTGGTAACCTAAGAAATGGTTCCCACCACCCTATACTAAATCCTATACACCATCCTATACAGGGAAGAAAGGGGCTCAGAAGTTCCAGGCAACTCCAAAATCCAGAGGAAGGCTGAATATTCATTTCCTCAAATGAAAAATGAAGGCCCCCAAATGGTCTGCCTGGTATCAACTGGTTAAAATTTAATAAACACACACACATGCACACACATACACACACAGAAATTTAGACTAAAAGAAAATACAACAAAATATTTAAACCATTTGTTCTGGAGCAGCATAACTATGGGTTATTTTATCTTCTTTTGATTATCTATATTATTTTCAGTAAACTTGTATTGTTTTTCAAACACACACACACACACACAAAATTACATGAAGAGAAAAAAGTCTTCTATCGTTTACTAGCAATTCTTTCCCACTGACAAGAATTTCCATGAAAATGCAATTTATGCTGGTCAGAGGGGACCATGTGCTTAACAAGGTGCTTTCCTAACAAGGGAAGATGACAGAGTCTTTGTGTTTTCAGGGCTTTTGTACTTTTTCTTTTCTGTTCTTAGAAATGTGAGGGCAACCTCCTGCCCAGGGAAATGACCTTGGATTTAAATGTGAAATGCTAGCCCAATCTAAAGGCCTGGAAAGCGCATTTCACTCAAGACCCAGAGGTGAAGGGTTTCTCTTCTTTGTTGACATATGATGCATCCATCAGATCATTTGTGAGAGAAAGGCCACATCTCTCAGAGACCCCTCTCCCCCTCACTATACAGAAGGCATTTCTGGTTCCCTTCTCCTCCCCAGTCCTGCAAGGTAGGCCCCAGAGCACAGCCAAGGGCAGGCAGGTGGTCACTTGGGAAAAGTTCACACTGGCATTCTATTGCTTTATTTTGCATTTATCTGTTAGGGTGGCAGGTTCGTGGTTCCCTAAATTCCCCAGAGGTTCTGTTTTTACTTGTTTGCTTAGCTGTCAGTGAAAGGCTAAAGAAATGTTCCTCTAAACGGTTTCTTTTGTGTTTATTTTTGGTTTTGTTTTTTGGTCTGGTTTTTATCCTTAATAATACAGGAAGACTTTTTTAACCCTCTGCGAAATGACATGATGTCTGCGATTTGCTTTAAAAAGAAAAAAAAAATTAAACCAAAGATGAAAGGCTACCCAAGGGGGAATAAGGCCACTTGTAGACCCTAATGTAGCCCATTCAGGATATGAGGGGTCCCGTACTTCTCTCCAAAAGAGAGAAATCAAAACATTCTTTCTCCTATTAAGCCCCCTTCAATATTATTATTATTACTTTAATTTTCAAAACACGAATCTTCTCTTTTAAAGGACTGGGCAGGATATTGGGTTTTGGCACATGGTATAGGGAACTGTCTAGCAACACTATGTAGAATTTTCAGGTGTTAGAAGGAGTATTCTGCGATTCTTAATTTTGTTTAATTACGTAGAGTGTTAGGACACGACAGACCTTGAATATTTTTGAACTTTGACAATTCTGGTGATAAACTGGGAACATATGAGGGGAAACGGATGGAAATTTGAAACCATAAAACATCAAAAGGACTTCCATAGAGATGCTCACAATTTAATTATGGAACTAAGGCCTAATTATGTAAGGGGGAAAAAGGGGTAGGCATTGGGTAAAAGATCTGAATTTTGTTCCACACCAAATGACACAACTGATTTATTCCTAAAGGAAAAAGAAAAATGAAATAGCTAAGGACAACTGAGTTGAGAAAAGTCATATATTTTTTAGTTTATGATCAATGTGCATGTTCTCTCTGGGTACCTCCATTTATTCTTGTTTTCTTGTTTTAGCACACTGGTATGTGGAAAAAATGTTTTTAAAAAATGAATATAAAGTATTATGTACCTACACTTGCCCCAGGAACACCCCTCCGCGACCTTTGATAGAATTATTTTCCTGGCTCACAATATGGCAGAATGGCTCATGCCAGTCTTTTAAAGTTCAGTAAATGAAAAAAAAAGTTGTGACAGGAAAGATGCATAAAGATGTACATTGCCATGATAATTAAGAAAGATTTCTTCATGACAGTTGTTTATCCTCCATTGCTACCAGACCAGAGCTAATATTGAATTTGAGTAGCGTAAGTAAATAGTATTTATTAAATAGTATTTATTATACCCATTACCTAAGAATATTAACAATTATCCAAAATTATATAGACAGTGTTTTATTTTACCTTGAAAATAGAATAATCTAGAATATGAAACAGCATTGGTGACTACTTCTAGCACAGTTCTTTGGCTGGGATGTGGAAGCAGCCACAATGCTCCTGCCTGCTCCAGAGGCATCTATACCACTTCTTGAAGTTCACTGAGAATCACCCTCCACAGTCCCCTGTGTTCCATGTGAGGACGGGCTCCATGTTGAGGCCTTTCCTCTTTATCCTCCTTCCTGTTTTGGTGGGAAACAGTCCCTTCCCCAAGGTGTGAATGAGGCTTTCACCCCATCTTGGGCAGCATGTGTTTATACTTGAGCTATAAAGCAGGATTTTGTTGTATTCATAGAGTGTTAACAGAAATTGGAAGAAAGTGCTCTTTTTTAGATTTTTTTGCCTTATTCCTCACAGCTGCCGCATGAGTCCTCGGAGAGAGCATTCAAAGAATCTTCTGAAGCAGCCCTCTCTCATTATCACGTCACTGAACAAAGTTCTGTCTCCCTCTTTCCTTAGGAGTTTCTACCAATGAGTTTCTCATCCACACCCCTTGGGGATGTGCTGCTGAGCCCCAGGCTCCTACATTAAGGCTACTGCAGGCCAGCCATGTGCCTGTCCTCTTCCTCCCTGGTGTTTTCTGTTCAGGGCACACTCTCAGACATTTGAATTTTGGCAGCACAGTTGAAGGAATTAAAAGGCTCAAAACAACAGTAAACAAGTTGGCAATAATTATAACACAATTGCTACACGATGTCTCACAGTGTATATAAAAGCATTCACAGCTATTGCGCTATTCATTTGGTCTCCCTTCAGCATTACGATGCTATTTGAGTAGAACAATTTCCTGCCCTCACAGCCCCTTTGGAGACTCAAGAGTCAGAACTCTGGCATGTTTCAGCACACATGTGATGTTTTTGGATGCTGCATTACATACACCATATTCTTTTGATTTAATGTTCCAACCATGAAATACAGCTGTAAGAGAAGAGATTCAGATTAAGAAGCAAAAGAGCTTTACAGATTGATCAAAATGTAGCCATTCCTAACACTGAAAGCAAAATAAAAACAGCAAATCTTGTGTCTGGTTTGGTGGACAAGGTATAGTAAACAACTCAGCAACTGCCACTAATTACCTGTAATGGGACATTTCTTGAAAGAACACACACATACACACACACATCCCTAAACAACACTCAAAAGTCCTGTACTCCTTTTAGTAATCAAGTATGGTAATAGTTTTGGTGATAAGCTGACACTCTTGCATGTGTATTGTGAAATGAATAAAATTGTGTATGTGTCATTGCAAACTTATGTTTTTTAGCACTGGAAAAAGAAATGCAGATGTAAGATCAATATGGTTAAGTTAAAATTCTGTAGTTTTGAATGGGAGAATCTATTCAATAGCTATTTAAAATGGAAGAATCTATTCAATAGCTATTTAAAATGGAAGAATCTATTCAATAGCTATTTAAAGAAATTATATATGTGTGTGTATTATAGTTTTATAACTACACATATGTAAATTATATATTTTATATATTTCCCATATATATAAAACTGTATTTTCTAGTTCTGAATAATGAAAAATGTCAACAATGAGCAATCTACTACTATGAGCCCCTTAAGAACTCAAATTAGGCTTCATAAATACCAATTTGCACTAAAAGGAGCCAAGATTCCTTGAATGAATGAGTGCTCCCAGTGTATTGGAACAGGAGGTATGCACAGGGACACTGGAACCTCTTGTGATAGCAGAAAGCAAGAAAATCTTTAAAGACCTTCAAGTCCATGACAACTCAATATCCAACTTGAAAAGCATTCTACTGCCAGAAATGAGAAAAATTTGAGCAGCAATAAAAATAACAACTGCATGTGGGGGAAAAAAGAACACTTTTACCCTGTTGATGGGATTGTCAGTTAGTACAACTACTATGGAAATCAGTATGGAGGTTCCTCAAAGGACTAGAAATGGAAACACCATATGACACAGCTATAGGACTCCTCAGTATTTATCCCAAAGAATTAAATTATTCACACTGTAATGATATATGCTTACCCATATTTATAGCAGCACAATTCACATTATCCAAAGTATAAAACCAGCCTAAGTATCCATTAATGAATGAATCGATAGAAAATTATTACATTTACAATAACTGCAATAAATTCATACACATCAAATATCTTTAAGCACATAATAATATTAAAAATGAAAACATACGGCTGGGTTGTGGCTCAGTGGTAGAGCACTTGCCTCACATGGAAGAGGAACTGGGTTCGATCCTTAGCAACACATAAAAAGATAAATAAATAAAGGTATTGTGTCCATCTACAACTAAAAATAATTTTAAAAGATTAAAACATAATTGTTCACATGGTAGGATGTTAATGAACTAATTTACCATTTTTAAGACTGGTAAACAAAAGCCAAGCATCAATCTTTTCCTTTAGAGATTTGGAAAGGTGGATCTTTAGAGATGATTAGGACATGGAGGATGATTAAGACCACCTCATGGGCAGGTTTAATGTTATCATAAAAGTGTGAGTTCGAGTCACTTCTCTTTCTCTTTGCCATTCTACCAAGCACTAGCTTCCACCAACTTGACATAGCCGGAAGTCTCTGGCTGGATGTTAACACTTTGGATTGTACTTGCCAGGACTCAAAACTGTAAACCAATAAATTTATACTCACTATAAAGTATCCAGTCTATGGAATTCTGTTATAACAGTAAAAAGTAGAGTAACACATCCCCCAAAGAAAAGCAACTTTATTATATGAATATCCTAATGGAAATGTACAATATCATCTAAAGCTATTTTTGTCCAAAAACTGAATATAAATCTGACCAAGCTTCTAGATAAAAATCACAAATTACAGGAAATACAGGAGCAAAAATACCTGCTACACAAAACTGTAAGATTTAGTAAGAAAAATCCAGCCTGTACAAAAGCTTATTAGAAAAACACTGAGGTTTCTTTAACAAATAGCTTTGGAAGGGAAATCAAAGAGGGAGAAACCTACTAGCTTAAAAAGAATTAAGAGCTTTCTGAACACATTGCAGTTTGCTTATTTAATGTGGGTTCTCATATCATTAAAATATTATGACACAATTGCAAAAAATGATTATATTAAAGGATTATGAATGTTTAGGGCATGATAATAATGGTATTGTTAAGTTTTTAAGACTCTCATCTTTCAGAGACAAATATTAAAATATCTAATGATAGATGCCTAGGATTTATTTCTAAAGAATATGAAAGTAGTAAGAAAGTAGATAGATATAGAAAAAGTAAATTAGCTATCAACAATTTTTTTAATCTGGTCAATAGATACATAGGGAGTCACCATATTTCCATATTTTCTCCAATTTTCTATGGTTTCAATTTTTCAGAGTGCAGTGTTTAGAAAGGTATATACATATTTTAAATGATGTTAAAGAAAATTTGTTATTTGGGGAAAATCAGTTTATACCATATTACAAGCCAAAATAAACTCTAGATGAATTAAGTAGCTGTTTAAAAATGATTTCATGCTAAAAAAATGAAGACTACGTAGATAAATACATATTTTCCTCTTGGTGGTAATAAATTTCTCATCTTAACAGCAATGAAATAAATAGCAGAGGAAATATATTGACTATAAACATTTAAAATTCATATATCTTTAAAAACAAAAGGCTAGAAAAGCATTTATATAAACTATGACAGATTAATATTTAGTGTTATTCTTTTGTAAAAGGCACACCCAAATCCATGGGAAACACAAAAGGACCTCAAGGAAAATGGATATAAAAAGAAAATTCACAAAGCAGAGAATATGAATAGCTAATAAACCTGTAAAATTTTAATCTGCATGAGTAATTAAAGTAATGCAAATTAAAGTATAACATATAATTCTTGAATTTTAAGATTTATATTTAATACTAGTGTTGATGTTTTTTTATGTAGACCCTAAAATAGACTGTCATTGAAAATATAAGCCAATGCAAATTCTCTGTGCAGTATGTTTGGCCATACCCACTGAGAAACATGATAAAAAAAAAAAGTTCACACTCTCTGAAGCACTCATTCTACTTGGGGAAATTCAGGGGAAATGTAGCTGATTATATGTACAAATGGTAGCAGCTGCAATCAGTCCTCCCTGTATACAGGCCTAACTCAAGTTCACTCTATCTCTCTGCCCATAAAGAGATGGAGCCTCTTTCTCTGTCCTTTGAATCTAGGATTGGCCATAATACTGGACTTGAGAAAATTTGACATGAGCAGATCCCTGAACTTCCTTTTGCAATGGGGCTGGCTGCCTCCTATTGTCAGGGACCCTTCTGCCACTATGAATATGCCTGAGATGGTTTCCTAGAAGTTGTGAGACCAGTTGTGGAGAGTCCCAATCTTTTTAGTTATCTAGTCACTCAGAACCACGATGAGCCAGAAAAGCAGATTTTCTATTTCTATTCATGTTTTCTACAGAACCATGAAAAAATAATAAATGTTTGTTGCTTTTAAGCATTAAGTTTTGGGGAGATTGATTAATGAAAGCTGAATTATTGAAAATAATCAGAAAAACAGGCAATTGATTATGTGCAAAAATGTTTATTTTAAAATCATTTATATTAATAAACTGTGAACAACATAAGTATCCCAAATTAATAGTTAGTTATATTAACTATAGATTTGAAGATCACAAAATCATTTAAAAACTATGTTTTCAAAATAATGATTACTGGAAAATATGTGCAATGAAAAATTAAGTTACAGAATGCAAATAACAGAATTATATGTAAAGTTTGACTTTCAATTATGCAAATGTGTATGCCATATAACAAGTGGAAATTTGACCTGAAGACTTATTTTTAAAACTACTGTTTGAAAATTTGCATGTGGTATCTTGCTTTATGTTTGGAAAAACTTTTCCTGGTTTATGTGTGGTTCCTTCAAGTCATACAATGTAAAACAAGAATCAATACATAAATGTATTGAAGCAACCTACAAGCATAAGAGTCTGACAAAGATGTTTTGTTTAATAAATGTCAAACAGCTGTATTTGATAACCCCCAAAACTGCTTTCTTTAGACAATGTTTCTTTGCCAAGCCTGGACTTACATGGCCCTATACATTCAAATCATTACTTGATCATAAAGAGATGTGATGTTCAGGCAACAATTCTTTGCAAAATATGCAGTTTGGTTGAAGAGGCCTGATCTTCTCTTGTGACTTTGAAGATATGGAGGTCAAGATCCATGTTGTACTTGAAGCAGCAACAACTTAGACTTTAGGAGATGTTCCCCAAGACCAGTAAGACTGAATTATTTATCCCCATGACCTGGTGGACCAACCTCTGTGGGTTGGATTGGGGGTGTTTCAATCTCTGAAGGGAGTAGAGACTCATACCACCATTCATTCTGGAAAGGGGTTAACAAAGAGGCAATCAATGAAAACCAAAGTGGGTAACTCTTATGCCCTGGTGGAGGGGATTCTCATTTTCTTTGAGGCTCAGACCACTGGAACTTGAAGAATGGGAACTTGTAGAAGCAATTGTAAGTTAAATTATGTATTATATTTTGCTTCTGTATTCCCTAAACTTCAGTAATTTTTTTTTTCTGGAAAAGCTATAGCCTGGTCCCAGGTGTGCATTGGAAAATTATGGAAGGTCTACTTCAAGAATTGGAGGAAAAAGACATGGGATGAGCAGCATCCTGTTTCCCAAACTGCTGCAGTACTCTCAGTA
Source organism: Marmota monax (assembly GCF_021218885.2). Lineage (NCBI taxonomy): Eukaryota > Metazoa > Chordata > Mammalia > Rodentia > Sciuridae > Marmota > Marmota monax. The sequence continues at coordinate 2,913,185 of NW_026691933.1, forward strand.
GTGATCCGCAAAGGAGGAACCATCAATTTTGACACACAGGCAGCAACAGCAGCAGCAGATGCAGCCAGTTGCGTGAAAGGGAGGAAAAGCATTGATAAGGATAAGGCTCTGAAAACTCTCAGAAGTGGCTGAGGGACACTTTCTAATAAGTGCAATGTTGAGGACTCAAGTTAATATAATTGAGAAAAAACAAGGCCACCTCACTTTGCATCCTTGAGTAAATTAAAAAAAAAATCCAAGGGTTGCCAGCATTAATAGTTTAGGTGCAAATTTGTAAGTGTCAATACAGAAGAAAGTAAGACTAGAAGTAAATGTGCCAAAATTGTAAGTAACTGGGGTCAATTGTTCAATTGTTAATGTGGAATTATTAGATATTGTATTTCCTTAATGTTCGCCACATTTTTGCAAAATCTCTATGATGATAATCAGGGGAAAATGTTGCTATGTTAAAAAATTATCATTCAGCATAATGTCTAAATATCTGATGGGTGAAAGTATCCATTAGTCTTTGGTCTTACTCCTTCTCCTTCAAAGACTGCCCACCTTCTGGAATGTATGTTTTATACTCATCATGATATTGTTTTTCTTTCTCATTTCTTTAATCACTTTTCAAATTTTCTCATCCATGTTATCACCCTTAGGTTCTTTCAGGAAAACTTATTTCTTAATAGAAGTCTAAGTTAAGGACTTGGAACAATAATGAGGGGAAGCCAGGCAATGACCAAAAGTAAGGAATGTATTTGGCCTTGTTTGGCCGTTCCAGAAACTATGAAATCATTCATTCACATAAGCACCTGAATGCAGTGGGACTTTAAAGAATCTTCATCTTTATATATATATATATATATTATACACACAACACACACACACACACACACACACCTACAGATTCCTTGAATCTGTCTGTTTTGGGAGGTAAGGGCTTAAGATCTGGTTTTGAGAAGCATCTTCTTTCCCCCTGTAATCCTCCTGCATAGGGATGCTTATGGACCCTGGTAGAAACAGCTGGTTCATTGCATCTGTACCTTTCTTCAAAATACTTCTCAGAAGGAGATGATTATTAAGCCCCCAGGTCCTAACAGAAATGAATGAGTGTGCCCTTCATTTTCTCTGTGACACGGCCAGTAGATTCAGACTAGTGGACTTGGGGAAGATGGCACCAAAAGTGATGGAAAGGATAGGATAAACAAAGTCCTGAAGACAAACTGTCTCCTTCACAACCTGACCAAGGAGAAAGTCACACAACACATAGCACAGATATGAGCAAGCCCTTGCTGTGGAGACAGCAGTCCTTGTCAACCACCCAGGGAGCTCTGTCACCAAACCCTAAGCAGCCTCACGGCCTTTCTCAACACGTTAATTCAGGTGGTAGTGCCGGCTGACTGGAGTAGGCATGGAAGAGGGAAGCCCTCTGCTACTTCAAGCCTAGGGCAAACATGCCTCCCCATCTGTAGTGTGCAAGGGTCTCAAAAGATTCAAGGAATATGGGCAGGAAGTGTTTGACTCTAAAAAGACATGCAGAATCCCTCGCATCAGACCTCAAGCAAAGAGCTGAAGGTAAGAAATCACACAGATAAGAAGGGGGTAAAGCAGCCTTCCATGAAGCAATTAATAAACCCCAAGCATTTTGCATCTAATAAGCCCAGTTAATCTATACTCCCAACCCTGAGAAATAGATAGCATCTGCTTCATTTCTGTACAAATAAATGGAGGCTCATAATTTCTATCATGGCTCAAGGGGCAGAGTCGAGTGGGATTTGAACCCACTGATTATAAAACTCATGTACTTACAAGATACCAAAGAGCAAGCATTTAAAAGATAAATTCACCATGATGGATTGGACTCATGAATAGATCCATCTTTCTCCAAATCACATAATCTCTAAAAGACTACACTTGTCCAGGGCTAGTCTAAGATAAGAGATCACTGTGCTGTTCAACACACAGAACTGAACTGAATCATTCTGAGCAAAGAATAGAGTTTAATCCTTCAAATAGGCAATCTTATCTGTCCACTGTTAAATTGAGAATTTTTTACCAGCCACTTCGGTCTTACCTTAATCACCATGCAGCTCCTCTGCAGCTATTATCTGGTAAGCCTCTCTCTTACTCGCTGAATATTTCCTACATGAAGTAATGGAACGTGGAGCTGTGGGCGGTGTACTATCCTTTTGGTTTCCATTTAAATTTACAGCTTGGTGGTATGAAAAGAGTCCCCGGGCGCTAACTAAGGTGGTGATTATACTGTCCATCAATTAGTTTCCATTTCAGCACAATATTCTGGCCCCCTTTCCACGCCCTCATAACAAAGGGCTGTTTAACTCAACACATACACACTCAGGTTTTCTCCCAGGCATTTTTACTTAGTTCCAGAATGTTGTGTCACTCAGATGTGCCTGCCACAGTATGTTAGCTGTACTGGAAAAATTACCAGAAGTACTCTACGCCCTTGAACTGCCACAGCTGAGACCAGTGTTTTGCTACAGAACTAATTTTTCATCACCCACCTTAGAACTAATTACCCTGCTGCTCTGTCACATCCTTCTCAACACTTAAGATTTGCAAGCTAAGGAATCTTTCTTTGATTGTTTTCCAAGGAAAATCGGTTTTATAGACTCCTCATTTCTGAATGCAGAAACCCTTTGTGTACTTTTTAAATGATTATGGTGATAAGGAACAAGAAGCTGGAACTGGTACAGACATCAGGTTACCAGATAAAATATAGAGGAGTTAAATTTGAATTTCAGATAAACAGTGATCTTTTTTAATGTAATTATGTCCCATGCGATATTAGAATGTACAGTAAAAATTATTCATTTTTTACCTGAAATAGTAATTTATCTGGATGTCTTTCATTTTTATTTTCTAAACTTGGCAACTGTCTGTAGACAGAGAAAAAGGAAGGAGAGATTCACAGATGTTACAAATACTTACAAACTACAGTCCAATCTGTTAGAACACATAAGCTGCCTACCTCTATTTTAGTTTATGCTGTGTGATAATTTTAAAGTAGAGAAAGAAGAAAGGGGGGATTTGGGGAAAATTAATAAACATATTTCAAAGGCCATAGAGGTTACTGAGTGTTTTCTGGGGGTACTTTTTCATGAAGTTATAAGAATCCCTAGTCGGATAACCACCAAACTGCCAGACCCAAGGTGAAAATGGATCTTTGATAACACAGGAGATTAAGGGAAATACTCTTCCAAATTGAAAAGGCAGCTTTAGCAATGTTTCCACAGTGATTTTCACTTCTAAAATAAAAACCTAGTATGATTGTGTTAAGTCCTGTCTAATATGTCCTCATAACCACTGAAGATAAGCAGCTTAATTAAATTACAACAAATTTATGGGAGGCTATCAAATGTACAGTATTGAGCTCCAAATTAAGGTAATGAGACAAAAAAGAGAGTGTGTACCTAAGAATTTACAATAACACACACACACACACATACAGAGACACAAATCCACACAAATAATTATGATAAGTGCAACGCATGTGACATTTGCAGGGAAAGCATGAATTAAGTGCTAAGTGAGTATCCAATTGGAGATGGGAATAGAGCAAACCTTCACCAAATTGAAATCTGAGTCCAACTTCAAAGAAAGTTTGATTTCAATATAGAGTCATCCTTCAGTGTCTTCCAGGATTGTTTCTAGGACCCCCATATATACCAAAATTTGCCGATGCTAAAATCCCTTACATAAAGTGGCACAGTAATCTGCACAATCATCTCATATCCTTCAAATCAACTAGATTATTGGGATAGCTAATATAGTTTAAATGTTACATAGTTTTACTGTATCACTGAAAAAGGACAAGAAGAAATTTAGCATGTTTAGTACAGTGCAATTCTTTTCTTCTGAATACTGATCCTGTGTTGGTTGAATTCATGAATACAGAACTCATGGATACAGAGGGAAGACTGTACAGGCAGTGAACAGCATGTACTCTAGATTTATGAGCAGAGAGAAACCAGTAAAACCGCATCATGGTCCTAAATGCAGAGTATACAGTGACTGGAGCAGAGGGTAAAAAGTAGAGGGTTTGATAATTGAGGGTGCTGGTAGACTCATATTACGGGAGGATTTTAATGCTAAGGTTATATATTTTGAAAATCAAAAGTTATTGAAAGTTTTCAAGGGCAAGAATAGCCATATGATCTTTTAGAAAGATACCCCCCTCCAAAAAAAAAAAAAAAAAAAAAACAATACAAACACTGAACTGCAGAGTTTAGATACTGGGATACTAGCATGGTTGTGTATGAATGGTCCAAGAGCCATGTGCATACTCAAGAAGCAGTAATAGGGAAAACAGCCATTAAAGAGGAACAATAACCAGTCAGAGAAGTGGAACATTAAGAAAAAAACTCCAGTAATAGAAGTTGGTGAAAGAAACAATTTGGCCAAGAAACAGGAGCTTTTTGAAGTGGGTAACTTTCAGGAAGCAGCAATTGAATTTAGCAATAAAACATTTATGGCAGAATTTTCGAAGAGCAATTTTAGGTCAGTGATAAGATCAGGGAATTGGCTAACTTTGTTAAAGAGTGAATAGAAGTACTTCTGCTTCCAGTGTCGTAATGGCTAAAATTCAACAAACACCCTTCTTTTTTTTTTAATTTTTTTTTATTTCTTAATGCATATCTCACTTGAAAGAAAGGGGAAAATCCTAGGAGCTAAAAGAACCAACCAACCAACCAAATTAATTAAAAAGAAAGAACTAAACATAGAGGAAAACAAATGCTGGATCTGTAACTATTGATGGAATTTTCCCATCCCAAGAACATAGAGTCTCTGGGGAATAGGACACAAGGGCTTTACCTGGAGGATTGCTGGAACTAATGCCCACAAAACCCAAGGCCTTTGAAAACTAGGTGCTTCATGAAATGGTGGGTTGGAAGTGGGGTGAGATGTCTATTCACCTACGATGAAAGATAATACAGAGATTTATCTGTATCAGCTTCCCCTCTGGTTATAAAAATAAAGCCTCTCCATCCACCAGCCATCAGTAGGCAGATAAAATCTGGGACAAATGCTTCATGGGACAAACTTAATATGAAATCCCAATTCATGTGTTGTTTATGTGAAAGTCAAATTTAAGAGGGCACCTCCCCACTTTATTTTCTAAATCTGTTACACCTGCCTACCCACCAAGCATTTTTAAATACAGGGCTATTCCATGAGTTTAAGACTCAAATTTATACAAACCCCAGTGTTTGGAAAGTTACAGCCAAAGTACTAACTGAATGCTATCCTAATTTGGTAGTGGGCCAAAGTACATGGCAGAAGCAAATGTAAAAGTAACAAATGCCCAGCCAGACTTTCAGCAATCAAAATGTAAGTTCTCAACTCAAAATTATACTTACAGAAACAGACCACCAAAAGAGAGTGTGTAGAAATAAAACACAAGAGTATACTCTCTAGGATGTCATATATTGGCATTTTTGAGAAACAACAAGACATTTAAAAAAATCCAGTCTTAAAAGAGAGCCAAATTGGACTTCCAGAAACTAAAATATAATCATTGAAATATAGTGAAAAAAGCTATTATTGAAATCAAAATTAATAGTGATTTAAAAGCAAATTGGAATGAATGTGGAAGGTAGAAGTAATAAACTAGAAGAAAGAATTTGTTTAATTTTATGGAACATAAAGAATAGAGCCAATGAAATGAAGAATATAAAAAAGTTTCAACAGGAAAGGAAAATAAAATGAAACTTAATATACGTCTACTTGGAGCTCCAGAGGGACAATATTTTTAAACACAATGACCAAAAATATGTCCTTGATAAAAACCATGAATCCTCAGATTCAGGAAGCAAATGCCCGCCAACAATATTTTTATTCATGACTAAACATATTATGACAAATATATCTCTACCATGGTGATCTGCAGATCACCAAAGACAAATGTATACTCCTGAAAATAGACAGAAAAAGCACCTTCAAAAATATAAAAGAATGACAATCACAAAGAAATTAAAATTAGAACAGTTGCAGATTTCTCAAAGGCCATGAGAAATAAATTCAATTTATAATTTTATACCTAGCTAAAACACTAAATGCCTCTCAACTGAATGTATAAGTAAGTTGTGAAATTTCATATAGTGCAACACTATCATCATGGTTGAATTTCACCAACATAATAATGAATAAACAATGTTGATGTAACAAGTTATAGAATATGTACTATAGAATATAATCAAGTATGAAAACATAGAAAAATAAGTATGAAATAATGATTTAGTCATGCATAGATATTTAGTATCACTACAAAGAATGATAGGGAAATGATAATTATCAAATCCGGATTTAAGATAGTGGTTGTGTCATTGGGTATTAGGAGGAAGTGAGATGCCGCTAGGATGGATAAGCAGGAGCATCAGTTTTATTGGTAATTATTTAATAGTTAAGGTAAGTGGTGGTGTGTGGGACATTGTTGCATTATTCTTTGCATTTTCTTGTCTTAAGATTTCATAACACATGTTTAAAATGAGTGGATATAAGACAAGAAAACAGAATCCACCCAAGCCACTCTTAAGGAAGTATTCACATAATTGAAGGAAGTATCTCAGAGGTTGGAGAGAAGGAGCAGTGCCTTGCAAGTCACCCACATGGGATTCAAAAGAAGGGAGGCATTTTCTAGAATGTTCTGGAGTCATTCTATGCAACTGATAGGCTTTAAATAAGATTATGTCTTCACTGTCCTAGGGAGGTGAACTATATAACATTTTTGAGTAATGAAGCAAACTTCTGTGAAATAAATAATAAATAATTGGGGATGTAGCTCAGTGGTAGAGTACTTGCCTAGCATGTATGAGGCCTTGGATTTGAATCCCAACTGCCGCAGTCCGGCTGCAGCAAAATAACCGGGGGGTGACGAACAACTTGCGTAGATTGATACAGCAGGAGTGGGAGCCGTTTTTTGTAGGACAGGAGCAGTATTTAAGCAGTATTTATACATTCCACACAGCTTATCTAATTAGCATAAACTAGATACATCAGTCAACCAATCAGGAATCTCCACACTTAATGGCTCAGTTTTGTTACTTCTCAAACCACTCCCTCTGGCATTTTGCCAGGCACCATCCAGACTTGTTTAAGAACTCTAACATTCCCCTGGCAAAATGCTAGCTGTTATTTTGACTTGTTACAGACTCCAACACCAACATCACAAATAATAACAATTTTTGATTCACATTTTCATCTTTCAATATACTAAATAACCTCCATATACAGAATCACCTCATTTTCACTTTCTGGATTATCCACACAAAATTTAGGCTAGAATCACATAGACATTCGTTATGTATGTACTTTTGGTCTCATGTGGTTGATGTTTTGATAAATATTTGCCCACTGAAGAAATGAATACAAGGAATAAATGAAAATCTCTTAAAGAATTGGTGTGTTTAAATGGCTCAAATTCATGTTGATTGCACCCAAAATACAACTTCCAATAAATATAAACCAGTGCCACAAGTCAAGCCCTGTGGGAGAAACCAGGGATGCAAAGTCAATCAGACGGTTTCCTCAGAGTCCCTGTCATACTTCCATCACAAGACTTTCAGCCTCTCATGAAAATCACACCAATCTCCTGTGTCACTTTTCAAAACAGAGATTTTTCTCATTTTCTTTCTTTATCCCCATTCACCAAATAAGCCCAGATAAAGGTAAAGGTTAAATTAAATTGTAGAGTCAAACAGAAGCTCTTGGGGAGTCCTGTGGTATTTGCAGACCTTCTGCAATTGTGAGCATCTCTGTTTATATGAACAGCAAACTTTTCTTTTGGGGTGAAGAGCACCAAAAGTTAGCAATAAGCTATTTGTCTGCTTTCTCAATGTTTTCTTTTCTTCTGTTGTTTTATTGATTTTTTTTATTTTTCCCCTTCAAGCAATAAGATTATTTTATGAAAAAATATACAGTTCTTATTGTAAGATACACACTTTTTTTTTTTTACCTTTCTAGTGCCTTCTTCTGTTGCATCTGAGTCTGTGTTTTCTGGCCACCAAGGGTGAGGCTCCTGAATGTTGGTCTAAAATTCTAGTCCACTGTAGGACGTCAGCCAAGAGCTTGGAGGGCTCTGGAAATTGGGTTTCTGGAGCAAGCCAGAGTCAGACACTAAGTGCCCCACCCCTGGCCATGCTCTGCTTCTGCCTGGCTATGTGTGGCACTGACAGTGGAGTCAATGAAGGGAAGCAAGTGGGCACAGATTCCTGCCAGGGCAAGAGCCACCCACAGGCCCATGTCCAGGATAGACTTCTCCTTAAGGCTGTGGTTCAGCCAGTTTAACCAGCTCAACCTGAGGGAGCCCCCTTTCAGCATGTAGGGAGCAAGAGGGGGTGGTGAGGGTTCAAGTCAGAGCGCTGCATAGCAGAGCCACTAAATCAGTCACCTCTGCCACACCAATGGAAACCTCTCACAGCGAGGGGATCTCCTTCCATCGTATGATCAACACCCCCACCCTGGTGAACACTCATTCACAGAGCAACCCAAGTCACATTTTACCATTTTGCCCGGACAAGAATATAAAAAGCCTTGTCTCCCGAATTTGGCAGTCCCTGGCTGTTTTTCTGCTGCAACAATTCACAGAAGAGTGTGAATCAGTCAGCCAGATGGGAGGGGAAGGAAAATGTGGTTGATACACCCTAAAAAATTGGGACTGGGGAGTTGAGATATTTATAACTGGAACATGGTCTTCACGGAGTGAGGCTAATGTGCTTCGCAAGCAGGCAGAACTGTAAACATTCAAAACACACATGCCCAGGGCATTTCACACTGCCCCTGAAGTATTGACAGGAAACATTACTTTCAGGACGACCTTTATCAAGCTGAGATAATGTAGTGAGAAATCTAACTGCTGGAGAACTGGATTTCTGGATTGCAACAGCAGTTGGTCCAATCATTTATAGCAGTAAATAAATGTTATGAAAGTTCATGTAGAAACCATTATCTAAATGGCCAAATATGAAAGGCTTGCATTGTGGCCAGGCATGCATTTCTGGCAGGGGAAACACTAGTTTGCTCACAATGTCTTTTTTTAGATGACTTTGAGGAAGCATGCCATCACTGGAATACTGCAAACCAGAGCAAGTTTCATCTTTCTTTCATTTCTTGTCCTTTCTTTCTTTTTTTCTTTTTTTTGCTTGATGGAATGAAAATGACATCAGTTTACATGACATCTGAGAAGAAAGGAATTTATTTGGTTGAAAGGCATCCAAATTTCCCTGTCTTTGGAAGGCTTTGTTACTGAAACAAACTTTATCATTGTTAATTGTCTGGCCATTTATGGGATTGGTAGCTAAATAAAAGTTTGTTTCATCAACAAGTCTGTACATTTATACATACTTTATTGACCTAGTAATTTTACCGATGTCATAAACCTAGGAAACCTTAAAGAAATGCCAAAATTCAAGGCTCTATTATTCTAAACTTAGTAAACTTTGAAGCTGTATATATGTACTGACTATATGAAATTTTCACACTCTACCCCCAAACTGGCCCCCGGCCTGGAAACTTCTCTTCCTCCTGTATTCCCTACAGTGATTAACTGGCATCAGTCATTTTCACAAGCCAGGATCCCAAAGATCATCCTTTTATTCCATTTCTTATTAGCCTTGTCATCCACTTGGAATACAGGCTATAGCTTCTGATATCTTATTCCCAGATATATCATGGCTGCTGCTCTCTGCATTCATCCCCTGGATACCTTTCCCTTGAAATAAACCAAGATTTTCCCCAACCACCCTCCCTGCCCTCAATCACCCTACCTACCTTTCACTTTCCATTCACTGTCCCATTCAAAATTATTCTAAAGCTCCCATAGCCTCCATGTGCTACCCAACATGCTCATGGTCTGGACCAGTCTTTCTCTCTTTATATACCTGATTCCTCTGTTCATGTTCTATATGCCAGTCACAGTGTAACAGCCACAATTATGGAACACACCGTACTCTCGTGCATCCTTAAGCCTTTAGACCTCTGTTTTTCCCCCCTAAAAAACACTTCCCAGTTTTCCTGCCCTGCTTAAAACTTTAAAACTTTACCTGCTTAAAACCTCCTACTTGTCTCTTCAGACTCACCTCTGGCACTCATAAAATCCTTCTCTGACCATGCTCTTGATCTTACATCTTAATTAAGGAGCCTCTGTATGTTCTCTGAGTAATGGTCAATTTTATGTATCACCTTGACTGAGCCACAAGGCACCTAGATAACTGGTTAAACATTACTCTGGATGTATCTGTGAGGATGTTCGTGAATGAGATTAACATTTGAAGTAGAAATGCAAGTTGCCCTCCCCAATGTAGATGGGCCTTATCTAATGCATTGAATGTCTAATGAGAGCAAATGGTAGAGCAGGGGAAATTTTTCTCTCTCTGACCATCTTAGAAGTAAGACATTGGTCTTTTTCTGCCTTCATACTCTAGAATTATATCATCAACTCTTCAGGGTATCTAGCCTGCAGATCATAGATCTTGGGAATTCCCAGTGTCCATAATCATGTGAGCCAGTTCCTTACTCATTTTCATTCTCTCTCCCCTGCCCCTCTCTTACCCTCTCTCTCCCTATATCCATATAACACATTATTGGTTCACTTTTTCTGGAGAACACAGATAAATATAGGTACTAAGTGCTTAGAATATATTTGAATAATATTAGTTACCCCATTAAACGTTCTGAATTCCATGAAGCCCCTGCTGAGACCATGATCTTAGGCTGCCACCTCAAGAACATGCCATGCACCTGCCCGTCTCCACATCTTAGATCACATAAGTCCTTCTCCCTCTGAAAAAGATTCATCTGAATATTTCTACTATAGGCAATGTTTCTAACCTCTGCACTTTTTGCATACACTGCTCATTTGATATTTATTTGTATAAGATTCTGGGTGATATAATTTATATACTTTTTAGTTACTTAATTTTTATGGATGTATATGTAGTGCCCCTACCAATTATACTTTAAGGAAAAAAGGTGGTAAGTTTTGCTCCTCTTTCTACTCCAAACTTGTATCACAGTGTATGTAACAATAAATATATTTTATATCATTTAATCTGTGTTGCAGGGTTAGGAAAAGACTAATAACCTGTAGACTACGCAATGTAACAAATATGCTTAACTTTCAAAATAATAAATTAGTCCAAATGACATCCTAAACAAAATGAGAAATGCACAACCATGAACAGAATTTACTTCGGGCTGCTGTAAATTTATGAATGTAAAGCCTTAGTTAGCAGCAGCTATAATAAATACTTCAATTATTCTGCCAGAAATGTGGGTGCACTCAGCTACAGGAAAAGTCAGATGTCAATAAAAAGTGGAATAAAAAACAAGAGGTACACTCTTCAAACCAATTTGTAGGTATCTTTAATCAAATAACTGAGTTCACTTGGCAACTATAAGAGCAAAAGAAAATTTTTAAAAATTTTAAAATACAAAAGCACTAAATGTCAGATATAAATCAAACATAACATTAACACAATAAGTGTAAATGAGTTAAACTCTTCTAATAACTCTCATTGGATCACAAGTAAAATCCAATGCATTTTAAAAACTTATTTCAAAAGATCTGTTAATTCCACAAACATTTTCAAAACATACTTATTATATATTAACATCATGCTAATTAAAAAAAGATAAATTATTAAAAGATAGAGATATAAAGGGCAAGTAGAAACAAAAAGAAAGCAAGAGTCACAATATTAACATTAAGGAAGCAGTACCAAAGAAAAGAAGCAAAACGTTGTTTAATTAATATATGTTTTTAAAAGAAGATACAATATTTAATATCCCTTATTGGGAGTAATAAATATACCTCCCTTCAAGTGTTTTATGAAAATAAATAAAATTCATCTAGCTCAAGACCAGTCACAAGGCATATGCTCAAAAATTGTTAATAATTTTTGGTATTTGTATCATTATTGGAGTAGTAATAAGATATGATAATCACTGACATTCATCTTCAGGGGCATAAAAGTGTATAACAGAAATATTATAAATGCAAAAAGTAGTTTATACAACAAGAAGAAAATGGGTAAGTTTTTTTGCATTTACTTTTGTTCTTGAAGCATCAAATGGTACAGAAGGAGAGATAGAGAAGAAAAGAATAAAAGAAGAATAGTTGAAAAAAAATAAAATGTTATCTAGATAGTACTGTCTCTATAAATTATTCTCTCTGTGTGTGAATGAGTGTGTGCTGCTGTTGCTTGGAATGTTTAATGCTTTACAGTTTTATTCAAGTCCCCTGCTTCCTTATTAATCTTCTGCCTGGATTTTTGTCTCTTTACTGTCTTATTTCTTATAAATTGGATCTAGTGACAAAGAACTCCCTCAGTTTTTATTTATTTGGGAAGTTTTTGTCTCTTCTTCATTTTTATGCAAATTTCTATAGTCTATGTATTTAACATTATGTCCTACAAAAATATTATACTTCCTTTTCTATTGCTCATAAAGTCTTTACCAAATTGGTCATTTATTAAATAAAAATCACAATTGCCAAAGCAAAAGTTATGTATTATTCTCTGACATCTGCAACAAAACTGGAAATTATTTACAAAATGGTAGCAAAAAAATAAAAGCTGAAAACTTAGTTAAAATAATTCTGTTAAATAGTTGTCAGATGAAAACCAATATCATAACCAAAATCATAGAATGATTTAAAATGACTAAAGGGTGAATACTATATAGAAAAATTTATTAGCTACGCTCAAAATTGTTCTGAAAGATAAGTACAGGTCTTTAAATAATTTCATTCTTTTCAAAAAACTAGAAACAGTTCAATGGGTATAACTCAGTGCATGCCTAGCATGCAGGAGGCCATGAGTTCCATTCCACAAAAGAAATGACAACAACAACAGAAACAAAAATAGTAATTGACCAATTTATTCTATACGAAAGATCGAGATACAAATTTAGAAAGAACATAGGTAGATGAAGACAGCTGAAAGCAAAAATAAGTTTGAAAACAGACAGTGTAGACAATTTCAAAACAAACTCAACATCTTATTTCCATAAAACCGATAAAAACAAACTCATGAGTTTAGATTCTTACAAGTCAAAGGCAACCAGGGGTGGTGGCATACTCCTGTAATCCCAGCAACCCAACAGGCTGAGGCAGGAGGATCACAAGTTCCAGGCCTGCCTCAGCAACTTAACAAGACTGTATAGAAATAAAAAGTAATAAAAATAAAAAGAACTGGGGATGTAGCTCAGGTAAAATGCTCCTGGGTTCAGTACCACAACAAAAGAGATCATTTTGACAGCATCAAGAAAAAAGAAATTTGTCACATGTAAGAGAAATTCTACAAGACTGTCTGTAAATTTTCAGTGCCATGTTTGCAGGCTAAGATAGTGGGGCAAAGGACTGATGGTGCGGGGTGGGGAGCTGTCAATGAAGAAGAATAGACCTGGAAAAACTCTCCTACAAGAATAATGGGAGATTTATGCGTGTTGATTTTATATCCTGCCACTTTGCTGAATTCATTTATTAGTTCTAGTAGTTTTTTTGTAGACCCTTTTGGGTCTTCTAGGTATAGAATCACGTCATCTGCAAATAGTGATAATTTAAGTTCTTCCTTTCCTATTTTTATGCCTTTAATTTCTGTATATCAGCGACAAAACTTCTGAAACGGAAATGAGGAAAAACACTCCATTCACAATATCCTCAAAAAAAAAAAATAAAATACTTGGGAATCAACCTAACAAAAGAGGTGAAATATTTTTACAATGAAAACTACAAAACCCTAAAAAGAGAAGTAGAAGAAGATCTTAGAAGATGGAAAAATATACCCTGCTCATGGATAGGCAGAACTAACATCATCAAAATGGCGATATTACCAAAAGTTCTCTATAGGTTTAATGCAATGCCAATCAAAATCCCAACGGCATTTCTTGTAGAAACGGATAAAGCAATCATGAAATTCATATGGAAAAATAAAAGACCAAGAATAGCAAAAGCAATTCTAAGCAGGAAGTGCGAATCAGGCGGTATAGTGATACCAGACTTAAAACTATATTACAGAGCAATAGTAACAAAAACAGCATGGTACTGGTACCAAAACAGGAGGGTGGACCAATGGTACAGAATAGAGGACACAGAGACTAATCCACAAAGCTACAACTATCTTATATTTGATAAAGGAGCTAAAAGCATGCAATGGAGGGAGGATAGCATCTTCAACAAATGGTGCTGGGAAAACTGGAAATCCATATGCAACAAAATGAAACTGAATCCCCTCCTCTCGCCATGCACAAAAGTTAACTCAAAGTGGATCAAGGAGCTAGATATCAAATCAGAGACTCTGCGTCTGATAGAAGAAAAAGTTGGCTCCGATCTACATATTGTAGGGTCGGGCTCCAAATGCCTTAATAGGACACCCATAGCACAAAAGTTGATAACAAAAATCAACAAATGGGACTTACTTAAACTGAAAAGTTTTCTCTCAGCAAGAGAAACAATAAAAGAGGTAAATAGGGAGCCTACATCATGGGAACAAATTTTTACTCCTCACACTTCAGATAGAGCCCTAATATCCAGAGTATACAAAGAACTCAAAAAATTAAACAATAAGAAAACAAATAACCCAATCAACAAATGGGCCAAAGACCTGAACAGACACTTCTCAGAGGAGGACATACAATCAATCAACAAGTACATGAAAAAATGCTCACCATCTCTAGCAGTCAGAGAAATGCAAATCAAAACCACCCTAAGATACCATCTCACTCCAGTAAGATTGGCAGCCATTATGAAGTCAAACAACAACAAGTGCTGGCGAGGATGTGGGGAAAAGGGTACTCTTGTACATTGCTGGTGGGACTGCAAACTGGTGCGGCCAATCTGGAAAGCAGTATGGAGATTCCTGGGAAAGCTGGGAATGGAACCACCATTTGACCCAGCTATTGCCCTTCTTGGACTATTCCCTGAAGACCTTAAAAGAGCGTACTACAGGGATACTGCTACATCGATGTTCATAGCAGCACAATTCACAATTGCTAGACTGTGGAACCAACCCAGATGCCCTTCAATAGATGAATGGATAAAAAAAATGTGGCATTTATACACCATGGAGTATTACGCAGCACTAAAAAATGACAAAATCATAGAATTTGCAGGGAAATGGATGGCACTAGAGCAGATTATGCTTAGTGAAGCTAGCCAATCCCTAAAAAACAAATACCAAATGTCTTCTTTGATATAATGAGAGCAACTAAGAACAGAGCAGGGAGGAAGAGCAGGAAGAAAAGATTAACATTAAACAGATACATGAGGTGGGATGGAAAGGGAGAGAAAAGGGAAATTGCATGGTAATGGAGGGAGACCCTCATTGTTATACAAAATTACATATAAGAGGTTGTGAGGGGAATGAGAAAATAAACAAGGAGAGAAATGAATTACAGTGGATGGGGTAGAGAGAGAAGATGGGAGGGGAGGGGAGGGGAGGGGGGATAGTAGAGGATAGGAAAGGTAGCAGAATACAACAGTTACTAATAGGGCATTATGTAAAAATGTGGATGTGTAACTGATGTGATTCTGCAATCTGTATTTGGGGTAAAATTGGGAGTTCATAACCAACTTGAATCTAATGTATGAAATATGATATGTCAAGAGCTTTATAATGTTTTGAACAACCAATAAAAAAAGAAAAGTTTAAGGAAAACATGAAATATAATAATAAAAATGTCCAATAAACATTTTCCTCAAGGACAGAAAAAAAAAAAGAATAATGGGAGAAAGACTTTCTCCAATGAAAAGAAGCTTAGGGAGATCATAGTCACTAAATGTGACCAAGAAGAATTGTTGAAGGGAGAAAAAAGAACAGAACATTCAGACAGATCAATAAGAAAACAGAAGTTTTGAATAACATTTTAAACCAAATGGACCTAACTGACATAATTGAAAAGTTAAAAAGAAAAAAATCAATAGAATACACAATCTCCTCAAGCACACCTGTGTTATTTCTCCAGGATAAAGTACATGTTAGGTTACAAAAAAAAAAAGTCTTAAATCTACAAAGATTGAAATTATAGCAGTATTTTTCCTAATGACAATTGAATGAAATTAAAAGCAAGAAGAAATATAAAAAAATTTAAAAATACATGGAAGTTTACAACAACATTTGGGTCCCAGAAATTAAAAAAAAATAAGAAATATCTCAAAACAAACGAAAACAAAAATGCTAAGAACAAAAGCATATAGATAGCAGTTAAAAAAAAAGCACTAAGAGGGAGTCCATAGTGATAAATGTTTACATTATAAAAGAAGAAAGAACTCACTTAACTCAACTTTACACCTAACAAAATAGAAAAAGAAAGACAAATTACAAAGTTAGCAAATTAGCAAAAATTAGAAAAAAAAAGAGAAAAAAAGAAAAACAGTAGAAAATCATCAATGAAACTGAGAGCTGTTTTTTTAAAGGTCAATAAAATTGATAAACTTAGCTGGATCGAAGATGGAAAAGAAAGAGAAGACTTAAAATCACAAGTGAAAGAAATAATATCACAACAGATATCACAGAAAGGATCATAGGACTGATATAAATAATTGTACACCAACAAACCAGATAACCTAGAGGAAAAGAATAATTATTATAACCTTATCAGTACTAAAGCATGAACAAATAAAAAAAAAAGTCTTAACAGACTTGTAGCTACTATAGAGATGGAAACAGCAATCAAATACCTCCCAACACAGGGAAAGTGTAGGACCAGATGACTGCATGGGTGAATTCTATGAAACTTAGAAAGTATTAATGCCAACATTTCTCAAACTCCTCAATAATTTGAAGAGAAGTGAACACTTCAAATTCATTTTTGAGGACAGAATTACCCTAATAACAAAGCTAGGCAGAGCCATTATAAGGAAAGGAAAGTATAGGCCAATATCCCTGATAGATACGGATGCAAAAGTTCTGAACAAATACTAGAAGACCAAATTCAACAGCATATCAAAAAGAAGGTACATCAAGACCAAGTAGAATGTTTTCCTGGGATGTGGGGATGGTTTACCATATGCCAATCAATTAATGTGACATACAACATTAAATAAATGATAAATGACCATCTCCGTAGATTAAAAAAAAAAAAAAGCATTTGACAAAATTCAGCACCACATCAAAATACGAACCCTCAACAGACTAAAAATAGAAGAAAATAGCCTCAACATAATAATGGTCATATAGGAAAAGCCCACAGTTAACATCACACTCAATGGTAAAAAAAAAAAAAATCTAAAAACATGCTTTTAGTTTCTGAGATCAGGAACAATGAAAAGATACCCCTTCTCATCTCTTCCATTCAATATAGCTCTGGAAGTCCCAGTCAGAGCAATTCAGCCAATAAATAAATAAATGGCATTCAAATGGGAAAGGGAGAGATAAAATTGTCCCTTTTTGCAGACTGCATCATCTTATATATAGGAAAGACTAAAGTCTCTACACACACACACACACACACACACAAAATCCTATTAGAACTAAAACAAAAAATCAGAAAAGTTATGGGATACAAAAATCAATGTATACCAATCAATTTCAGAGTCTGGGAATGGAGCTCAGTGTTATAGTCCATGCGTAGTATAAGCAAGGCCTTTGGTTCAATCTCTGACACTACAAAACAAAACAAAAACAAAATGAGTACCATTTCTGTACATTAAAACAAAACTATGTGAAAAGGAAATTAGGAAAACAATTTTATTTACAAATGCACCCCCAAGGAGGAAATACCTAGGCATAAACCTAGATCTGTTTTTCAAAACTTTGATGAAAGACATAAGCAAATGAAAAACACTCAAATGTTCATGGGTTGGAAGACAATATTGTTAAAATGTTCATATTATTCAAGTCAATCTACAGATTGACTATAATATCTCTCAAAAATTGAATTGCTTTTTTACAGAAATCAAAATCATAATTCTAAAAATTTATATGTAATGATAAAAAAAAAACAAATCAATCTTGAGAAAGAAGAATCAAACTGGAAACATCACACCCTTCCTGATCTCAAACTAGATTATAAAAATATAGTAGTTGAGAATGTATGGTGGTCAGGCATGGTGGCATACACCTAGAATGCCAGCTGCTTGGCTAAGGCAGGAGGATTACAAGTTCAAAGCCAGCCTCAGAAACTTAGCAAGGCCCTAAGCAACTCAGCAAGACCCTATTTCTAAATAAAATATAAAAAAGGGCTGGGATGTGGCTCAGTAGTTAAGCACCCCTGGGTTCATTCCTAGGTATCAAGAAAAAGAAAGAATGTAGGGTGCTGACATAAATATAGATATATAGACCAAAAAAATAGAATCCCCAGAAATAAATCCAACTGATCAACTGCTCATTGATAAAGATGCCAAGAATATACCATGGGGAATAGCATCAAACTAAAAAGCTTCTGTACAAAAAAAGAAACAATAAACAGAGCACAAATACAACCTATGGAATGGGAGAAAAAGTTTGTAAATCATGTATATGAAAAGGGGTTGATCTCTAAACTATTTAAGAAACTCTTAACAGTAAAAAAAAAAAAACTAACATGCTAATTAAAGAATAGGCTAAAAATTGGATAGACATTCATTCCTCCAAAGACATACAAATTGCTAGAGGTATATGAAAAAATATTTTTATTAATTAATTAATTAATTTTAATTAGGTATATATAACAGTAGAATGCATTTTGATTCATTGTACACAATTGCTGCACAACTTTTCATTTCTCTGGTTGTACATGATGTAGCATCACACCATATGTGCAGTCATACAGGTACCTAGGGTAATGATGTCCACCTCATTCCACCATCTTTCCTTCTCCCATACCCCTTCCCTACCCCTCCCTCCCCTTTGCCCCATCAAAGTTCCTCTTTTTTTCCTATGCCCCCCCCAACCCCCATTATGGATCAGCATCCATTTATTAGAGAACATTTGGCCTTTGGTTTTTTGGGATTGGCTTACTTCACTTAGCATGCTATTCTCCAATTCCATCCATTTACCTGCAAATGCCACAATGTTATTCTCTTTTAATGCTGAGTATAGACACTTCTCAGTAGAAGATATACATTCGATCAACAAATATATGAAAAAATGTTCAACATCTCTAGTAATTAGAGAAATGTAAATAAAAAATACCATTATTCATCAGGGAAATGTGAATCAAAACTACAGTGAGATATCAACTTACAACTTTCAGAATGGCTATTATTAAAACAATGAAGCATACAAGTGTTGACAAGAATGGGGGAAATTAAAACACTTGCACACTGTTGTGAAAATATTAATTAAAATAGTTATTATGAAAATTTGTATGGAGTTTCTAAAAAATTTAAAATAGAACTATCACATGATCTAGCAATCCCATTTTAAAGTATTTACCCAAAAGAATTAAAATTAGGATTTCAAAGAGATATTTGCATTTCTATGTTCACTGTAGCATCACTCACAATAAGCAAAATATGGGAATAACCTAAATGTGTGTAAGGACAGATGAATGGACAAAGAAAATGTGTCTATAAATTCAAAGGAATAATGTAGCTTTGAAAAAGAAGGACATCATTCTGCAGTATGACGCAACTTGAGTGAAACTTGAAGACAGTATACTAAATAAAATAAACCAGTCACAGAAAAACAAGTATTGCATGATTCAACTTACATGAGGTGTTTGATATAGTCAAATTCATAGAATGGAAGAATAGATCAGTAGTGAGGGGAAGAAGGATCACTAAACAACAGGCATAAAATTTCAGTTAAGTAAGATAAACAACTTCTAAAGATCTGTTTTACAACATTGCACCAATAGTCAAGAATAATGCCATTTACACTTAAATATTTGTTGAGAGTATATCTCATGCAAAGTGTTCTTACCACAGGAATATATAACAAAATAAAATAAAAACTGATGCTCAAAGATGTTAAATAACTTATCCAGTGTTACAAAACTGACACATAAGCAAGCGGAGATTTGAACTAAGGTATATATATATATATATATATATATCCCAAGATCTGTGGGCTCAACCACTGTGCTTCACTACCTTACACAGCTCAGTAGTTTCTAAAGCACAAAAAGAAGAAAACTTTCATATTGGTTTTGTGAAACTGTCATAAACCTGATAGCAAAACTTGATGATATAGCAAACTAATGAAAAAGAAAAACTACAACCAAACTCACTTATGAATTTTTAAATAAAAGATAACAAATCAAGTGCTGAAATTTACAAAGGGAGGAAAGAATACAATAAGAAGTTTCCTATAATTAAATCCATTAAAATATTGGATTAAGTAGATAAGTTTATGTGTATCTATATAGATACTAAAAAGATACTTCTGAAACTCAACATCTACTCCTGATTTGAGCTAATTTAAAGTGAATCAGAAATAGAAGAATGCTTCCATTAATTAGTCATCAAGTTCTATCTAACACCAGTAGCCACACGTAGTAAATAATAAACAGGAGCGTCATTTTTCTTTGCATCAGGGATAATACATGTTTACATCAAGAAAATATCCCTAGTAACTAAAATGCAAAACAATGATATACAAAAATTTGGAAAATCTAACTTTTTTTCCAATTTGAAAGGTGAGGGAAAATAAGTTGATGAAATACGATAAATACATGCCCCAGGTGGTGAATGGTATAAGTACATTAAACAGTTTTGAATTGAGGTAAAACAAATCCATGCTTTTTGGTTATGAAAACTTTTCTTTAACATGAACATTTTCACCGCCTTCCACGTGATAATATTGTGATTTTACCATTTGCTGGTTGAAGAAATAAATTGTGATTGAAACCAGAAATTTAGCAACATTTAAAAAGATAATTATAAACACATGTGTATATATGTATATTATATATAATGTACACATACATACTATATAAACTTATATGTAGTTTTGGAAAATAGGACACATCTGGCTGCAGCATATTGTCCTTTCAATGCTTCATATGAATTTACACACCCTACCAATTAACTGCATCTCCCTCCCACTCATAGGAGTTCATGGCCCACAGGCAAGAACTGCTGCTGCTGGAGACATCTTCAGAAATCAGAGAACAGGAAATCTGAGTGGGAGAGGATGGCCTGGGGGAGATAATTTCCTGATCTGACAAGTCTGAAGATTACCCAGGAATGGCCTAGTGATTCACCTTTTACAAAAGTTATGCAAGGCAGCTGATAAGCACATAAAGCTCAGTTCTTCTATTTCCGTACTAAAATATGAGCGCATGTGATTCTTAATTAGGAAAGACAGAACTGGGGCAATGAGGTTCTCAAAACTGTGTAGAGGAAACACATATTACTTATTAAATATAACCAGTGATGGTCCTGAGGCAAGAAAAGAAGGTGTGGAGTGTTAGTCAAATAGTTATTCACTCTTTAAGAAAGGAAAACACAGAGTTCTCATAAGCATAAATTTCCACTGCTTCCCAATGGAGTCACATACATTCACTAATAAAATAGTGCATGGTGACAACCGAATGGAAAGCAGTTACTTATTGATGGAGAATTCATCTATTAAAAGCTTTTCCATTCAAAATAGGTTTCAACCAGAGATTGGTTCTTCATTCCTCCCTGTAGGATGCATTCTTGGTAGCTACTTTCAGAGCCCTGCCAACACCATTACACATTTGCTTTATATAGTCTTCAAGCTGCTCTGCTGTTTCCCTCTGGCCAAAGAACTTTATAAAAACTACTGAGGGAATAAGAAACACAGACAGGTTGTCTCCCAGGCTTGGAATCCATTGCCTGCCTCAACCGCTGTGCTTCCAGTATAATTGGAGTGGACAGCAATCTAAGCCGGTTATTATTTTACCATTGAGTGTGTGACTGCGTGGAGATGAAATGTTCAGGACCTCCACACAATTCTCCTTGTGTCATGGGTCAGAACTCACATGGAGATTGTAATCCAGAGAGACCCAAGGGCAAGTCCAAGCCTGGCTGGAATTGTACCATATCTCTCCCAGTCTCAGTCCCCTCTGTAGTAACAGGAAAATGACACGGGTGGATAGAAGCAATGAATTCAATGTACCTGGTTCACATCTCTCTTGACTAGCACATTTCCTCAGTTTTTCTCTCTTGATCTTATGTGGCTGATGTTCCCAGTGTTAATCATTAGTCCAAGACCTGTCCTCAGGATGTAGCCATAACTTGGGTAGCCAACTCTAGTTTTAAGACTTTTAAATGAATATGAAAGTTGGGAACTGACTTAGGAAAGCGTTGTATCAGTTTCTTCACGATCCAAAGCTCCACTTAATCTTCATTTTCCTATTCTCCCCTTTACTCTGCCAACAATTGGAACGTGTGCCTTCAATTCAAAGCATATTAAAGAACATATCTCGCCTCGCATGCGTGCGGCCCGGGTTCAATCCTCAGCACCACATACAAAAAACAAAGATGATGTGTCCGCCAAGAACTAAAAAATAAATATTAAGAGAATTCTCTCTCTCTCTCTCTCTCTCTCCTCCCCCACTCTCTCTTAAAAAAAATATTTAAAAAAGAACATATCGCCAAGAGGCTCTGTAATTGTTCTCAGATGCATGCCTCATATCAAATAAATAGTTAGGTTCTTAAAAATAAAAAGACTGTTTCTACTCTTTCTTCCCCTACAATAAAGCTCAGTTTTCTCCTCCAAACACTCAATAAATACTTGTAAATCCACCATCATTTTTATAAACCAAACCAGATAATTTTTCAAAAATAGACATGGGTCTATTTCATTTTGCTGAACCCATTTCAAAATGTCTTTAAAGATGACCTTATTAAAAATCACTTTTAATTCATCAAAAATTTAGTATGTTTTATGCAGTGGGTAGGAATTTAGACAAAAAATAATTATCTTAAATCTGGAGAACATTTTAAAGACTCAGTTCAAGTGAACTCAGCAACATCTAGGACCAGATCCTATCAGTCACCTGTTGACCAAATGTGTAAAGACAGGAACTGTGTTCAGTCTAGCAAATGAACCTCTACAGAAATGTGTGCTTGTGTTGCCCTTATCTATAGAGAAAAGCAGAACTAATACTATCACCAATTTGAGAACTGAAATAAAATCCCAGATATCAGGTAGCACAACCCTACATCTTCAGGTGAGTACAATAAGATGATGCTCAACTTACAACGAGGTTACCTTCAAATAAACCCATCATACATTGAAAATATTGTCAGTCAATGTTGTATTAATATACCTCATCGGCCAACTAGCATAGTTTAGCAACACACTGCCCTGCAGAGTCTCAGCTGTGTCCCCTTTTGATCACATGGCTGGCTGGGAGCTGTGGCTTAGTATTGTTGCCCAGCATCATCAGAGATCATGGTACTGCCTATCTGTAGCCCAGGAAAAAATCCAAATTCCAAATGCAGAGTAAATTTTCTACTGAATGCATGTCCAACTATCATAAAATCGAGATATTGTAATTTAAATCATTGTAAGTTGAAGCCTACCTACCTGTGTTATTATTACCATTTCACTTGGTTTAGATATAAGGTGTCCCCAGAAAGCTCACAAGTGAGAAAAGGCAAGAAGTTTCAGAGGAGAAATGATTGGAGTGTGAGAGTCTTAACCCAATCAGTTTTGGGGTGTGAGGACATTGACTGTGTCATATTAACATTCCAGTGGCTAGCCCAATGCCAGGAACTTAAATGGTTCTTAGTGGTTTTTGAATGAGTAATTGTATGCCTCAGTGATTCTGTATACCCATGAGGAATAGTCTGAAGTGAAATTGGTGACAAAGCCACCTACCGTATATTCCATCTTCTTCACCATTTCAGTTTCCTAATTAGACTGGTTTGGATACCTGGGAGGTACCATAACACTCCTGTGTCCCATAGCTGATGCATGGGACATGAACTCCCAACTGAGTTTGTCAATCCAATCAAAGCCGCCTTTGACTGAGAACTGAAGTTGTAGGCAGATAGAGATCACCATTCACTCAACTATTCATTTCTTTCTTTGAAGTCAACTCCAACATTTGAAATAAGGAAATTATTTACTTCCTGCCTGGTAAAATTGGGACAGTAATATTAAGAAATATTCTCCCAAATGTGGCACCTTCCTTAATATCTTACAGGCGATTTCACTCCACTGAGAAATTATTCAGTTTTCTTCATCTGATAAATTTCCACTGGAATACCTATTCTTCATGTGCTTTGTAGAGAATTGAAACAAGCACAGGGTAGACATTTTTTTCTAGAGATGAAGTTATATTAAAACAATATTAGCCACTAAACCTACATTGGGAATTAATTTGTGGTTTACTTTTCCTTTTCCAATATGATCTTAAATCAGAATGAAACACTGGACTAGAACTAGGAAGTGATGTGAGGTGTCAAGAGAGAAGAGAGTCCCTTGGAGTCAGGAGAGTTTAGATTTTCCATGCCATTACTGATCAGTCTCTCAACTTTACTTAAGTACCCACTGTGATAAGTCTGTTATAGATTCAGGACTTGGCTTTATTGGCATGTCTTACCAACCCAGACTTTTATGGTATGAAGCCTTACCTTGTCCTCTCTTCTGGAACCAGAAAGAAATTTGACCCAAAATGGTATGAACAGGGGCCTTATACATCATCTTTAAGGTAATGAGTAAGGCAAACAGTGGTTATAACAGGAAGAATTGCAAATACCAAAATTAGGAGCAGCTGCTAAAATTTAGTAGCAAGAGATGCTGACAGCAGAAATTCCATTTATGAGACAGTCTGGTTCTAATGGGCTATTAAACAGATGGAGATTTGATAGGTACATAGAGCCAAAAGAGCTTGGAGAGGCTCTGTCTGTGCATTCAAGACCAGATGGGATGGGACCATAGTGGACAGAGTTTAGTAGCCAGAAGTATTAATGTAGGCTCTGGGATGATAGCATTCCCAGGTATGTTTATGTTACTCTAGTTTCTTTTTTTTCTTTTCTTCTTTTTACCAAGGACTGAACCAAGGGGCATTTAACCACTGAGTCACATACCCAGCCCTTTTTTTATTATTTTATAACAATTTATTTTGAGACAAGATCTCACTAAGTTGCCTAAGACCTTGCTAAGTTGCTGAGGCTAGCCTTCAATTTGTGAGTCTTCTACTTCAGCTACCTGAGTCATTGGGATTGTAGGCATGTACCACGAGGCCCAGCCTGTTAGTCCATTTTCTATTACTGTAATGCAATACCTGAAAATAGGTACTTTATAAAGAAAAGAGTTTTATTTAGCATACAGTTTTGCAGGCTGAAAGTTCAAACAGCATGACACCAGCTCTTCTAAGAAAACCCTGGCTGCATTAGGTCATGGTGGATGGTGTTGTGCTGGGAGCACAGGCAAGACAGAAAGATTACATGCCAAGAAAGAAAGTCAGAGATAAGGAAGAGGCCAGTCTCACAACCTTCCAATAAACCCCACCTCTTAAAGGTTCTATTACATCTTAACATCGCCATACTCATTACCAAGTTGCCAGCATGTGAATTCTTGGGGATGTAAACCATGTCCAAATTATAGCACGAAGAGACCTCTTGATTCCTAGATTTCCTACACTCTGTCAGATTTGCTATTAGATATTTATTCCTATGGAATTTTCAAAGTTTTTAATATACCTCCCTTTCCTTGTTCAAATATAACATATACCTCCAAGAAAGGACAAGAGGACCCATTATACAATAAAATGCTGTCATGGATTCTACAGTCAAACAGACCTGAGTTCAAGTCCTCACTCTACAAATCATGCTATTTGACCTTTAAAAAGTAATTCAACCTCCTTGAGCTTCAGTGGTTTCATCTGCAAAAAAATGCCATATTTTAAGGAGGCAATGAGACAAAATATACACAGCACTTGGCACAGGGTAAATACAAATACAGTAGCAAATATTATGGTTTGCTGTCAGAATAATCTGGCACACATTAGTTCTTAATAAGTATTAATGGAATCCTATTATTGATACTCATACGTAGGAGTGGAAAAAAAAATGGGACAAGGGACATAATGTCCTGGGCCATAATGTCTAGAGTAACCTCCAACGGAGAGGAAAGAAGCCCAAAATATCATGGGGAAATAATAAAGATAATTCCCCACACCCTCTCTCTTCACACACTCTCAGAGTTCCCTCTCTTTCCAGGCAGAGATGGCATTTAAAAGGCACTTGTCTTAATGGAGTAAAGAATTATCATCAACCAACAATCCAAGTCCAAATGAAAATAAATGCACCAAGTGTAGGATCCTGTCCATCAGTCTGGACTCTTAAAAACAAAAAAAGGATTCTACTTAAAACTGCACAATAGGAGATGTCTTCTATTTATCCTTGGATTCAGATTCTAACAAAGAAGAGAAGTTTCCCGTCCAATTCTCTCATCGCTAACACCACAATCACAAAACAACTTTGTGGGCTGTGACAGCAACACAACACATCTCATTGTGTGCCCTAGCCATTGTCCCCTCCTCTACCCTCTCTATACCCTACAGTAACAAGGAACAAGACTGCTGATCAAGGGTGGCATGGGTGTGTTGGAGAGGCAGGGGAGATGGCTGTTTGCACATTAGCCAACCACTAACAAACCACGCTGACAGTCCAAATCATTGAAACAAAAATTCATTTAAAAGAGTTTTACATTCAGACAGAGATAATGATTGTTACTTGATATAAAAATGTTGTTCTTTTTTTTTTTTTTTGGTACCAGGAATTGAACCCAGGGACCCTTTATCACTGAGCCACATGCCCTGTCCTTTTTATTTTCTTGAGACAGAGTTTTGCTAAGTTATTGAGGCTGGCTTTGAACTTGCGATCCTCCTGCCTCAGCCTCCTGAGCCACTGGGATTACTGGTGTGTTCATGCCTGGCTAAATACTCTTTTAGTATGTAGCTAGTACATGCATTTTTTTAACCAAATAAAGCCAGTGGCTTTTATCTTTTTACTAACCCTGGTCTCCTGTCCCACTATGGTCCCTTAGGAAAATTGTGTGTAATTTCCAAAGACAAATGGTAGACATCTACTTTGTACAAATTCAAGAGATATTATAGCTAGGAATTCCATGGACAAGAAAAACTTATCAGGACATGTCATAACAACAAATTGATGCTTTCTTTGGTGTCCAGCAGCCTTTATTCTGAATGCATATGATTAAAATAAGAACCCAATGTTACTGGGCAATGCAGCAGAAGATCCTTTCATTGTGAGCATTAGCCTGAGGGTTTTGTAAACTATGGAAAATGGTAGAAGAAGCTTGGGCAAGCTGAGGGAGAAGGTTCTCAAGCCTCTGAGTCAGAGCTCAGCCATTTGGGGGATTCCATTCATCCCCTGGAGATTAATAAAGCAGAAAGGACAACCATATCTGGCCTCTGATGATAAACAAGGGAAAGAACCCAAAACTCCGTAGAAATTTGATGGATAAAACAAGCCCTAAGAAAAACTACCTTAAATAATTGTAAAGTTCACAGTGAAGCCAATATTAATAGAAGTGGCAGGGCAAGGCAAAAGCTAGGATGGGTTCACAGTCTGCCCCAACAGAGTCTGTCCAACTCCAACCACCCCATGCCCGCACTTGAATTGGGCTAATTTTGAAGGGAGTAATATTTCTCTGGGCATCCCCAATGAATGGCAAGGGAAACTATACTTAAGGGTAGGAATCAGCTGCAGAGAACCCACATGTGAGTAATGAAGAATTGATTGTGGTCCCTGGGACATCACAGGCAATACTCCGAAATTTGAAAATCCATCCTGTAAGCATGTACTTAGAGTGCAACAGGAGCTGGGAAGAAGAGGTGTGTAAAATCGGATTCCTGAGCACAGGGAGGATAAAGTTTCACAAACAAGTTATACAAAATATTGAGAGAACAAAAACTAAGATGAAGCCAGCTAGACTTTGACTTATTAATGCAAAGAAAGCAATTAGATTAGCTGCAGGAGAAGAATAGCAGAGTGGGTTCTCTGGTGCCCTGGAAGTGGGCATTCCAACGTGCACTCTCCCTGTTATTTGGAAGGATTCCTCACTGTGAGCAATGAGGACCATGGCACATATCTCAGGCTTGAATAGCCACATGCTCCCTTCTGCTTCCAGATCTGAACCTATTGATGCAAAGAATTGGGAATAATCAGGGGCACTCACAGTGTCTACAGTGGAATTCTGCAATGGCTGTGAAGTCCTAGCCTTGCTGCCTACCACCCAAAGCCAGTCCCTGTGCTTCCTGCTTCTGAGCCCTGGACTGGCTTTGGCTCTATGGTTTGCCTGTTCTCCAGTCTCTTGCCAATTCTTTGAGTGGCTATTCAACCAAAAATATTGACTTTTCAGGCTATCCTGCTGAAGACTCCATGGCTTTTAAAATATAAGAACTGTGCTTAGTCTTTTAACATAGATACCTCTTCAGGAAGGGGATATTTAAATGGAAAATGTAATAGTGAATATCTATGAAATATTTACATCTACTGTATACATATGCTTTAAAAAACATACATGCATCTGCATGTACAAGGCATACATGTAATAAGTGCCTGAAATATTTTAGATCTCAAATATTTTAAATCTCGATTGAGTTAGGCACAGAGTACAAGAGGAGGAATGGTAAAAACAAGGTGCTCAGACTGGATTGGTACAGGATCCCTCCTACTCAAGTGCAATCTGATGGTTGTTTTATTTTCTAAAAATCTCCTATATTTTTTTACAGAACCTCTAAGTGTGTCCATGTGTCTCACCTGTATCCTCACCTGTCATCACTGCATTCCATTGGCCTAAACTGCTGTCATCATTGGCCTTTATCTCCTTGGTCAAAATGACTTAAAATGTTGCTGAGGATGTCCTCATTTCCCCTCCCCTCCTATATTTGGATTCCAACATCCTTGTGGCCTCAGGCCTCTTTGTATTTTTTACTATTGCTTATGCCTATAAAACAAATTTACCACAAAATCCAATTGCTGATATTAAAGTTCTTCATATAAAACCAATAGTTTGTTTGCTTTATGTTTTTTTCTACTATTGTTTCTGCTGCACATTTCTCATTTCCATGACAGAGTAGCAAAATGACTAGAAGAGTCTATGCCAGAATGACAACACTGAATGTCTCTGAGGCACGGAATTACATTTAATATTTTTAGTCTTCTTCCAAATACTTTGTGGCATTTGCCAAATTTTCTGTAAATATTATTATAAATACTCTATAAATAGGAAAACATATATTTTAATTTTACAAGTCAACTCAAAGATGGTTTATGAAAGGAATTAGCTACAGAATCAGGATGCCCCTGAAGATTCAGCAGAACTTTTGGTGGACTAAACATCGTGTGTGGGGGAGGCGGTGAACTTTATGCATTTACCCTAAGTTGTGACCCTTCCTGTAATATTATGGGGATATGGTGGTAGTCAAATGTTTAAATCTGTTGATTTAACACAGAGATTTGCACCTTTGCTCACATGCTTTTTGAACTTTCCTTGTCACCTTCTGGGTGGACTCCTCCTAGGGGAAGAAAAGCTGAGTGATTTGTATCACCAAGCCACTACCAATACATTTACAAGCTTGCAAAAAATATTTCTAGTCTAGACAATAATTAAAGTCAGAACTGTAACTTAATTAAAGCATGTCTTTCTTGAGCCCTGGGGGCCATTCCTCACTCTACTATACACAGTGTTGATGCAGATTGTTCTGGGGTGCACATGGGGATGTCCTCTGGGGAAGTCTCTGCAAGCAAGCACATAAAGCACCAAATGGGGTGGGGAGGTGTAGGTAGGTGTGAAGAAAATTAAAGCAGCATGTTTTCCTAACTGTACAAGGACAAATGTCAAGATCTCCATTGAGTAATTCAGACATTAAGGAAGTAAAACTTGAATTTCCTCAGTTAAGAGTCTACTAAGTAAGCCCTTAGATCAAACATGAATTAGAATTCACACACCAGCAACTAGAAGGTCTTTGCTATCCTTCAGATATATTTTGGTCTGCCTTTAAATTGCGTTTTCATTAATACTAGCATTTAATATGAGAAGATTTTACCTAGAAATCAAGATTTCTAGCTTTTTATTTTTAAATTGCTCTATTAGAGCATTATAATTATGCATAGTACTTGGGCTCATTTTGACAAAATAATAAATGTAAGGAATTTAATTTCAATCCTCTTTCCCTTACCACTTCCCATTCCCTGTTCCCTATCCGTATTCTCTCTCCTCTCTTCACTTCCTTTCACTTCTTTCTTTCTTTATCTATTTTTGATTGGTATTTTCTGCATATAAATACAGGTGACAGTCTTTTTGGTACATTTATCGATGTACATAACATGCTGTTGTTAAATTGTTTCCATATTTCTACCCCTTCCCTTTCTTCCTCCCTCCCTCTCATTCTCCTTCTTATACTCTGTTGATTTACTTTTTATCTTTAGGATATCCAATCTCTTTTTCTGCCACATTGCCCCCCTCCTTTTTTTTTTTTTGCTATAGCTCCCACATATGAGAAAAAACATTCAGCTCTTTATTTTCTGACTCTGGCATGTTTCACTTAGCATGATTTTCTCCATTTCCATTCATTTACCAGCAAATGCCATAATTTGTTTCATTCTTCTTTATGGCTTTGTAGAACTCCATTGTGTATATATACACATTTTATTGATTCATTCATCTGTTGATAGACATCTGGATTGAATCCATAATTTGGCTAGTGTACTTGTGCTGCTATAAACATTGAAGTAGCTATATCACTACAGTATGCTAATTTTAGTTCTTTTGGGATAAATACTGAGGAATGGGGTAACTGGGTCATACAGTGGTATGGGCTAGTTTTTTGATGAAACTTCACATTGCTTTCCATAGTACTTTTACTAATTTTCAGTCCCACCCATAATGTATGAATGTACCTTCCTCCCCACAACCTCTACAACAGTTATTATTGTTTGTGTTCGTGATAATTGTCATCATGACTGAGGTGAAATGGAATCTTAGTGTAGATTTAATTTGCATTTCTCTGGTTGCTAGAAATGTTGAACGTTTTTTCATATATTTGTTAACTTTACTTCCTTTTTATGAGAATTTTCTATTTAGTTTTGTGGCCCACTTATTAATTGGGGTGTTTTTTTGCATCAAGTTTTTTGATTTCTTTATGTGTTCTGGATATTAATCCTTGTCAGAGGAGTAGCTGGCAAATAATTCTTTTTTCCATTCTGTAAGTTTTCTTCACTCTTTTAATTATTTCCTTTGATGTGCAGAAGGTTTTTAGTTTGATGACATCCCACTTATTGATTCTTGATTTTATTTTTTGAGCATTAGGGGTCTTTGTTGAGGAAGACAGTACCAAATACCTAAATGATGGAGTGTTGACCATATGTTTTCTTCTAACAGTGCCTTATTTCTAGTCTTATTCTTAATTCTTTGATCCATTTTGATTTGGCTTTTGTGCAGGGTGAAGGATAGGGATCTAATTTCATTCTTGTACATGTGGATATCTGGTTTTCCTTGTACCATTTGTTAAAAATGTTTTCTTTTCTCCAATATATATTTTTGGCAACTTTATCACGTATCAGATGGCTATATATAAAATATTGTGGTTTTTCTCTAAATCTTCTATTATGTTTCATTGGTCTTAATATCTCTTTTGATGCCAGTACTATGCTGTTTTGTTACTAGATCTTTGTAGTATAATTTGAGATCGAGTATTTCGATGTTTCTTGCATCACTTTTCTTGTTGAGAAGTGCTTTGACTATTCCGGGTCTCTCATTCTTCAAATGAATTTAAGGACTGATTTTTCCAATTCCTTTAAGAGTGTCATTGGTATTTTGAAGGGGATTGCATTGAATGTGTATATTGTTTTAGTAGTATGGCCATTGTGACAATATTAATTCTGCCTATCTAATAATATGAGAGGTCTGTCTCTCTGTCTTCTGAGGTCTTCTTTAATTTCTTTCTTCAGTGTTCTATAGTTTTCAATGTAGAGTCCTTTCACTTTCTTGGGTAGATTAATTCCCAGCGTTGGTTTGTTTGTGAAGTTATTGTGAAAGGGATGGCTTTCCTGATTTTTTTTCTCAATTTAATCACTATTGGAATATAGAAAAGCTGTTGATTTATGAGTATAGACCTTGTATCCTCCCAGCTTGTGAAATTCATTTATCATCTCTTGAAGTCCTCTGGTTGAATTTTGGGTTTTCTTGGTATAATATATTATTTGCAAACAGTGATAATTTGACTTTTTCTTTTTCAATTTGTATCCCTTTCATTTCCTTCTCTTACCTGATTGCCCTGGCTAGAGTTTCAAGAACTATATTGAATAGAAGTGTTGAGAAAGGACATCCTTTCTTTGTCCCAGATTTTGGAGGAAAAGCTTTCAGTTTTTCTCCATGTAGGATGATGTTGACTTTGGGTTTGTTGTATGTTGCCTTTATAATGTTAAAGTGAGTTCCTTCTTTTCCTACTTTCCTCAGTGTTTTTAACATGAATAGTTACTACATTTTATCAAAGACCTTTTCTTCATCTATTGAGATAGTCATATTATTCTTGTTCTTGATTCTATTTAAGTGATGACTTACATTTATTGATTTGCATACGTCAAACAAGCCTTGAATCCCTGGAATGAAGCCCACTTGATCACGGTGTATTATCTTCTTAGTATGAGTTTGAATATGGTTTGCTAATATTTTATTAAGGATATTTACATCTATGTTCATCAGGGAGACTGGCTTGTAGTTTTCTTTCCTAGAAATGTCTTTGTCTGGTTTTGGTATCAGGGTTATATCAGCTTCTTATGAATGTATTTGGGAGTATTCACTCCCTTTCAATTTCATAAACAAAATTGAGGAAAGTCGGAGTTATTTCTTCAGGAACAGTTAAGAATCCATCTTGTCCTGGGCTTTTCTTTGTTGGTAGGCTTTTAATTGCCTAGCTACTTTTGGATAATTGAAAAACTTACAGAGGTAATTTCTTTTCGGCAACAATTTCTGGAACTGCATAATGACTATATCCCCCGACATTTAATAGAACATGCTCTCTCCAGTGTACCCACCTCTTCAGGAGTCCCTGCCATCATACCACAGTAACATCCATGGCTGTTCCATTTATTATTGTGCAGTTGATTTAGTTTCTCTCATGCTTGGCAGGCTTCCATTACTCATCTCACCTGTGTGGACTTTGTGGCTGTATTTGAGTTTCAGGTCCTCCCCACCTCTGTCCCATTCCCTGGTCCATCCCATGGCCATGTATTACAGTCATTGATGTAACTAGAATCCTCCCTTCCTTATGCTCACTAATTCTTTGTTAGATGTGGATCATGATTCAATCTTATGACTACCTTAGAAGCACCATAAGCTCTTGGGAGAAGAATATGATGACATGGTACAATAAGACAACTGGACATGGAGTCAGTAAACTAAGATTCAAGTTCTCCTAATAATCAGAATCAACCTCATGGTCAGAAAAATGTGGATTCAGATCCTGGCTTCTCCATTCTCTAGTTTGAGGGTGTGTTTGTTTGTTTTGTTTTGTTTATTGTTAGGTTTTTTTTCTTTTCTTTTCTTTTTGGATTGAGAATTGAACCCAGGATCTCGGGCATGCTTAGCAAGCACTCAAACACTGAGGTGTAGCCCCAGACACTGGCTTAAGATCTTGTCCAATGTATTTAACCTTACTGAAAGTCTTTCTTTTTTTAATCTTTAAATGTAAATATTTTCCATGCCTGTTTTACAGGATTGCTGTAAAAGTCAAAGAAGATATTCTAATAAGGTGTTTTAAACAATTTATAGGACTAAATCAACTTAGGCTTTCTTTTTTTTTTTTTGCTAATTTGCTAGATAGATTAGTTGGTATGAGTTGATGGAAAATCCACTTTCCCAAACTTTTCAAGTGCTCTCTCTGAAAAATCAAATATTGTAATAATGTCTACGTTATGAATAATTTTTCTTACTGGTCACCCAAGTCTGTGCTGTTCACCAAGTGTACAGAATTGTTTTTAAGGTACAGATAGCCTTTCTTCCTATCTCTGCAGGAGACCCAACCAACTTAACATCTGTTAGAGGTCTATATATCCATTATTACAGAAGTGCCCACACACCAGTATCACTTAATAATAAATCACTTAATAAAGCTGGGTGTGGTGGTGCATGCATGTAATCCCAATGGCTTGGGAGGCTAAGGCAAGAGGATCATGACTTCAAGGCCAGCCTTAGTAACAGCAAGGTGCTAAGCAACTCAGTGAGACCCTGTCTCTAAATAAAATACAAAGTAGGGCTGGGGATGTGGCTCAGTGGTCGAGTGCCCCTGAGTTCAATCCCTGGTACCTGCCCAACAAATAAATACATAAATAAATAGATAGATAAGAAATCTTTAAATTGTAAATATTTTTAAATATCTTTAAATGTAAATATTCTGAGAAATACCTTGATAGATGTTTTTGTTGGTGGTGGACATCATAAAATGTATTTCCAGAAATTAAGACAACTACAAGGGAAATATAATCTCCTAGTACTATCTTCACACATGCAGTTCATCATTGACTGAAAGATCATTACATGGCATATAACTATACAACAATTTTTAAATTGGTTTATAACATTTCTGGTTTGAACAACATTAACTTTTTAAAGACTAATATTAGTAGGCATAACCATGGCTTTCCAATCTAAGAATATAAGGCACCTAAAAGAGTATGAATAAATTAGTCATCATACTAATTAATCTATTTAATTTTATGAATACAAAAATAGATATTTATTACAAATAATGTATGACCATAATTACTGTTGTAGGTATTTATCATAGATAAAAAGAGTTAACAATTGATGTCTTTCCTTCTAGTATTTTTTCCATGTAATTATTTTTTAATAAACACCATTTAATTAGCTTTTTTCTAAATCACTAACTTAAATGGCTGTGTATTATTTTATCTTATGGATACAACATTTTATTTTTTTAATTCACATTGGTAAATGGTGAATAGAGATTCACAATGATTAATTTTGAGACTTTATTTACTAATTATGATATAAACATAATTAAAAACAAATTTACATATGTAAAGACAGTTTTTAAAAATGAGTTCATCATACTTATTATATTTTCTACGTATATCATAGTCATCATTTCAATTAAATAGATTTACATTAACTTTTAATGTCTGTGTGGTATTCCATTGTGTGGCTATATTGTAATTTATTTAACAATCACCTGCTGAAGGACTCTGAATTATGCCAGTTATCATTAGCTTAGGTATCACTCTTATTAACATCTTTATTAATATTCTATGTATGCTTGTGATTTCTTTAAGATACACAATTAGAAATATATTAAGTGAATCAGAATATGTTCTCACCCTCTTCAAATTAATTCCTTCAAAATTTCTTTTTTTTTAATTTTTTATTGTTGGTTGTTCAAAACATTACATAGTTCTTGATATATCATATTTCACACTTTGATTCAAGTGGGTTATGAACTCCCATTTTTACACCATATACAGATTGCAGAATCACATCAGTTACACATCCATTGATTTACATATTGCCATACTAGTGTCTGTTGTGTTCTGCTGCCATTCCTATCCTCTACTATCCCCCCTCCCCTCCCCTCACCTCTTCTCTCTCTACCCCCTCTACTGTCATTCATTTCTCCCCCTTGTATTATTTTTCCCTTTCCCCTCACTTCCTCTTGTATGTAATTTTGTATAACCCTGAGGGTCTCCTTCCATTTCCATGCAATTTCCCTTCTCTCTCCCTTTCCCTCCCACCTCTCATCCCTGTTTAATGTTAATCTTCTTCTCATGCTCTTCGTCCCTACTCTGATCTTAGTTACTCTCCTTATATCAAAGAAGACATTTGGCATTTGTTTTTTAGGGATTGGCTAGCTTCACTTAGCATAATCTGCTCTAATGCCATCCATTCCCTGCAAATTCTATGATTTTGTCACTTTTTAATGCAGAGTAATACTCCATTGTGTATAAATGCCACATTTTTTTATCCATTTGTCTATTGAAGGGCATCTAGGTTGGTTCCACAGTCTAGCTATTGTGAATTGTGCTGCTATGAACATCGATGTAGCAGTGTCCCTGTAGCATGCTCTTTTTAGGTCTTTAGGGAATAGACCGAGAAGGGGAATAGCTGGGTCAAATGGTGGTTCCATTCCCAGCTTTCCAAGAAATCTCCATACTGCTTTCCAAATTGGCTGCACCAATTTTCAGTCCCACCAGCGATGTACAAGTGTACCCTTTTCCCCACATCCTCGCCAGCACTTGTTGTTGTTTGACTTCATAATGGCTGCCAATCTTACTGGAGTGAAATGGTATCTTAGGGTGGTTTTGATTTGCATTTCTCTGACTGCTAGAGATGGTGAGCATTTTTTCATGTACTTGTTGATTGACTGTATGTCCTCCTCTGAGAAGTGTCTGTTCAGGTCCTTGGCCCATTTGTTAATTTTTTGAGTTCTTTGTATACTCTGGATATTAGGGCTCTATCTGAAGTGTGAGGAGTAAAGATTTGTTCCCAGGATGTAGGCTCCCTATTTACCTCTCATATTGTTTCTTTTGCTGTGAAAAAACTTTTTAGTTTGAGTAAGTCCCATTTGTTGATTCTAGTTATTAACTTTTGTGCTATGGGTGTCCTACTGAGGAATTTGGAGCCTGACCCCACAGTATGTAGATCGTAGCCAACTTTTTCTTCTATCAGACGGCGCGTCTCTGATTTGATATCAAGCTCCTTGATCCATTTTGAATTCACTTTTGTGCATGGCGAGAGAAAGGGATTCAGTTTCATTTTGTTGCATATGGATTTCCAGTTTTCCCAGCACCATTTGTTGAAGATGCTATCCTTCCTCCATTGCATGCCTTTAGCCCCTTTATCAAATATAAGATAGTTGTAGTTTTGTGGATTGGTTTCTGTGTCCTGTATTCTGTACCATTGGTCCACCCGCCTGTTTTGGTACCAGTACCATGGTGTTTTTGTTACTATTGCTCTCCAATATAGTTTGAAATCTGATATCGCTATACTGCCTGATTCACACTTCCTGCTTAGCATTGTTTTTGCTATTTTGGGTCTTTTATTTTTCCATATGAATTTCATGATTGCTTTCTCTATTTCTACAAGAAATGCCGTTGGGATTTTGATTGGCATTGCATTAAACCTATAGAGAACTTTTGGTAATATCGCCATTTTGATGATGTTAGTTCTGCCTATCCATGAACAGGGTATATTTTTCCATCTTCTAAGATTTTCTTTTATTTCTCTCTTTAGGGTTCTGTAGTTTTCATTGTATAAGTCTTTCACCTCTTTTGTTAGGTTGATTCCCAAGTATTTTATTTTTTTTGAGGATATTGTGAATGGAGTGGTTGTCCTCATTTCCATTTCAGAGGATTTGTCGCTGATATACAGGAATGCCTTTGATTTATGCGTGTTGATTTTATATCCTGCCACTTTGCTGAATTCATTTATTAGCTCTAATAGTTTCTTTGTAGACCCTTTTGGGTCTGCTAGGTATATAATCATGTCAACTGCAAATAGTGATAATTTAAGTTCTTCTTTTCCTATTTTTATGCCTTTAATTTCTTTCGTCTAATTGCTCTGGCCAGTGTTTCGAGAACTATGTTGAACAGAAGTGGTGAGAGAGGGCATCCCTGTCTTGTTCCAGATTTTAGAGGGAATGCCTTCAATTTTTCTCCATTCAGAATGATGCTAGCCTGAGGCTTAGCATAGATTGCTTTTATAATATTGAGGTATGTTCCTATTATCCCTAGTTTTTCTAGAGTTTTGAACATAAAGGGATGCTGTACTTTGTCAAATGCTTTTTCCGCATCTATCGAGATGATCATATGGTTCTTATTTTTAGGTCTATTGATGTGGTGAATAACATTTATTGATTTCCGTATATTGAACCAGCCTTGCATCCCAGGGATGAATCCCACTTGATCATGGTGCACAATTTTTTTGATATGTTTTTGTATCCGATTTGCCAGAAATTTATTGAGGATTTTTGCATCTAGGTTCATTAGAGATATTGGTCTGTAGTTTTCTTTCTTTGAAGTGTCTTTGTCTGGTTTAGGTATCAGGGTGATGTTGGCCTCGTAGAATGAATTTGGAAGTTCTCCCTCTTTTTCTATTTCCTGAAGTAGCTTGAAAAGTATTGGTATTAGTTCCTCTTTAAAGGTTTTGTAAAACTCTGCTGTATACCCATCCGGTCCTGGGCTTTTCTTAGTTGGTAGTCTTTTGATGGTTTCTTCTATTTCCTCAATTGATATTGGTCTGTTTAGGTTGTCTATATCCTCCTGACTCAATCTGGGCAGATCATATGACTTAAGAAATTTATCGATGCCTTCACTATCTTCTAATTTATTGGAGTATAAGGATTCAAAATAATTTTTGATTATCTTCTGTATTTCTGAAGTGTCTGTTGTGATATTGCCTTTTTCATCCCGTATGCTAGTAATTTGAGTTCTCTCTCTTCTTCTCTTCGATAGCATGGCTAAGGGTCTGTCGATTTTGTTTATTTTTTCAAAGAACCAACTTTTAGTTTTGTCAATTTTTTCAATTGTTTCTTTTGTTTCGATTTCATTAATTTCAGCTCTGATTTTAATTATTTCTTGCCTTCTACTTCTTTTGCTGTTGTTTTGCTCTTCTTTTTCTAGGATTTTGAGATGAAGTATGAGATCATTTATTTGTTGGTTTTTTTTCTTTTTTTAAGGAATGAGCTCCAAGCAATGCATTTTCCTCTTAGAACTGCTTTCAATGTGTCCCATAGATTCCGATATGTTGTGTCTGTGTTTTCATTTATCTCTAAGAATTTTTTAATTCCTCCTTGATGTCTTCTATAACCCATTGATCATTCAGTAACCTATTGTTCATTCTCCAAGTGATGCATGCTTTTTCCTTCCTTCTTTTATCTTTGATTTTCAGTTTCATTCCATTATGATCAGATAAGATGCATGGTATTATCTCTACT
The DNA here is from genome assembly GCF_021218885.2 of Marmota monax. Lineage (NCBI taxonomy): Eukaryota > Metazoa > Chordata > Mammalia > Rodentia > Sciuridae > Marmota > Marmota monax. The sequence goes on from NW_026691933.1 coordinate 2,952,008, forward strand.
CCTTTATATTGTCTAAGAGTTGCCCTGTGACATAATATATGATCTATTTTTGAGAAGGATCCATGTGCTGCTGAGAAAAAAGTGTAACTGCTTGATGTTGGGTGGTATATTCTATATATGTCAATTAAGTCTAGGTTATTAATTGTGTTATTGAGTTCTATAGTTTCCTTATTCAACTTTTGTTTGGAAGATCTGTCCAGTGGCAAGAGAGGTGTGTTGAAGTCTCCCATGATTATTGTATGGTGGTCTATTAGACTCTTGAACTTGTGAAGACTTTGTTTGATGAACATAGCTGCACCATTGTTTGGGGCATATATATTTATGATTGTTATGTCTTGTTGGTGTATGGTTCCCTTAAGCAGTATGTAGTGTCCCTCTTTATCCCTTTTGATTAACTTTGGCTTGAAATCTATTTTATTTGATATGAGTATGGACACTCCTGCTTGTTTCCGAAGTCCATATGAGTGATATGATTTTTCCCAACCTTTCACCTTCAGCCAATGTATGTCTTTTCCTTTCAAATGCGTCTCCTGTAGGCAGCATATTGTTGGGTCTTGTTTTGTGATCCATTCTACTAGCCTGTGTCTCTTAATTGGTGAGTTTAAGCCATTAACATTTAGGGTTATTATTGAGATATGGGTTGTTCTTCCAGCCATATTTGTTTATTTATGTTACTAAACATGGTTTGTTTTCCTCTTTGATTATTTTCCCCCCTTTAGTGTCCTACCTCCCACTGTTGCTTTTCATTGTTATTTTCCATTTCCTCTTCCTGTAATGTTTTGCCGAGGATGTTTTGAAGAGATGGTTTTCTAGCTGCGAATTCTTTAAACTTTTGTTTATCGTGGAAGGTTTTAATTTCATCTTCCATCCTGAAGCTTAATTTCGCTGGATACACAATTCTTGGTTGGAACCCATTTTCTTTCGGTGTTTGAAATATGTTATTCCAGGATCTTCTAGCTTTCAGAGTCTGTGTTGAAAGTTCAGCTGTTATCCTGATTGGCTTACCCCTAAATGTAATCTGCTTCCTTTCTCTTGTAGCTTTTAAAATTCTCTCCTTATTCTGTATGTTGGGCATCTTCATTATAATGTGTCTAGGTGTGGATCTCTTATGATTTTGCACATTCGGCGTCCTGTAGGCTTCTAGGATTTCGGATTCTGTCTCATTCTTCAAGTCTGGGAAGTTTTCTCCTATTATTTCATTGAATAGATTGCTCATTCCTTTGGTTTGGAGCTCTATACCTTCCTGTATCCCAATGACTCTTAAGTTTGGTCTCTTTATGTTATCCCATATTTCTTGGATGTTCTGCTCATGGTTTCTTAACAGTCTTGCTGAGCTGTCTATGTTCTTTTCCAGTTGAAATACTTTGTCTTCATTGTCTGATGTTCTATCTTCTAAGTGTTCTACTCTGCTGGTAGTATTCTCAATTGAGTTTTTAAGTTGTTTTACTGCTTCCTGCATTTCTAGGATTTCTGTTTGTTTGTTTTTTATAACCTCTATCTCCCTGTATAGTTGATCTTTTGCTTCCTGGATTTGTTTGTGTAATTCATTGTCGAAGTGATCTTTCATTGTCTGATTTTGCTGTCTAATGTCTTCCTTGATACTCCAGATCATCTGAAGGATGTATATCCTGAATTCTTTATCTTACATTCCATCTGCTGCAGCTGTTACCTCTTCTAAAGTTGAGTTGACCTGCATTGCTTGTGGTCCTTTCTTTCCTTGTCTTTTCATACTGCTTGCGTTTCTTTCTGCTTGGTGAAACTGTTGTGTTTTTGAAAAATTTTTCCCCCTATATATTTATATTGCTCTTGTATAATTGAAAAGTCTTCCTTGCAGGGTTGGGCAGTGGTCTGCCTACCTTGCAGGCGCGGGCGGCGGCTCTGCTCTGCCCCTCCTCCAATTGGTGTGAGGTGTCTACCACGCCCGCGGACCCCTGGGCCTGTTTTGCCGGTCGGTCGCAGGTCTGCCTACCTTGCGGGCACGGGCAGCGGCTCTGCCCTGCCCCTACTCCAAATGGGGTGACGTGTCTGTTGCGCCAGCAGGCCTCTGGGCCTGTTCCACTGGTCGGTCACAGGTCTGCCTACCTTTCGGGCACGGGTGGCCGCTCTGTTCTGCCCCTACTCCAATTGGGGTGTCGTGCCTACCATGCCGGCAGGTCACTGGGCCTGTTCCGGGCACGAGCGGTGGCTCTGCTCTGCCCCTACTCCAATTGGGGTGACGTGTGTACCACGCCGGCAGGCCACCGGGCCTGATCCGCCGGTCGGTTGCAGGTCTGCCTACCCTGCATGCACGGGCGGCGGCTCTGCTCTGCCCCCCCTCCAATTGGTGTGACTTGTCTACCACACCCGCGGACCGCTGGGCCTGTTCCGGGTGCGTGCGAAGGCTCTGCTCTGCTCCTACTCCAACTGGGGTGACGTGCCTACCACCCCGGCCGGCCGCTGGGCCTGTTCCACCGGTCTGTCGCAGGTCTGCCTACCTTGCGGGCACGAGCGGTGGCTCTGCTCTGCCCCTACTCCAATTGGGGTGACGTGTGTACCACGCCAGCAGGCCACTGGGCCTGATCTGCTGGTCTGTCGCAGGTCTGCCTACCTTGCAGGCACGGGCGGCGGCTCTGCCCTGCCCCTCCTACCACGCCTGCGGACCCCTGGGCCTGATCTGCAGGTTGGTTGCAGGTCTGCCCACCCTGCGGGCAAGGGTGACCGCTCCGCTCCGCCCCCACTCCAATTGGGGTCATGTGACCACCACACCGGCTTGCTGCTGGGCCTGCTCCGGGCGCAGGCGGTGGCCCCGCTCCTCCCCTCTGGCTCAACGACAAAACGAGAAAGACTCGGGTGTCTGTGACTCACCCTTCCTACCAGGAGACCAACTGTTTCTGTCGCTGCTGGTATTGATGAAGTTCTCTCCTCCGCCGCTTTCTGATGACATCAGATCTCTGCCATGTTGGTATCCCATGCGAATGGCAGCATTTCGTTCCTTTTGCCGGGTAACCAAAGCAACGGTTGAGTCCTGACCTGCCCTCACAAGCCCAGTCTCAGTCCTGTTGCCACTGCCCACGAAGGCTCGGTTGGTATTTACCTCCACAGTACTCAGCAGGACCCGGACTGAGAAGCAGTTTCCGCGGGCTCCTTAGCCCTGGGCCAGAGCAGTTCCGGGAGCCAGAACTCAGCCGCTCCGTGCTCGGTGCATGCTCTGATAAGAGCAGGCTCCAAGAAGCAGTTTCCGTGGGCTATTTAGCACTGAGCCTGAGTAATTTGTCTGCAAGCCGCAGGCGAATGGCAGCCTGAAATTACCCGTTCTATGGCTGAATGAGCTACGATCAGTAGAAAACAGGGATGGTGATGTCAGCTCTCCAAGATGGTGGCCGCTGGCCTCCTCTGTGGTCTGACCGGTGTGGAGAACCAAATTGGACCGCTTCCTTCCCCCGTCTCAAACCCAGAATTCAGCACTGAGTACGGTGCTTGCACAGCTGGCAGACGCCCACAGAAACTGCAGCGCTGTATCCCTGCGTCGCTATCTCCTCGTTTCCCAGCGCGCGCCACGGACTCTAGCCGCGGGGCGATTTGCCGAACAAGCAGGGTGACCCTCTGTGCGGAGAAATCTCTCGCGTTTGAGCCCCCGTAGCCGATCCTCGTGCAATGGAAATCCTTCCTCCAGGTTCTGGAGCACCCCACTTTTGCTGGAAATTCCTAACAAGATAGCCTTTAGCCATCCTGACTCGTCATTCTCCCACACAGTGACGCGGCACACAGGGGCAATGCACTCCCCTCGCCGCCATCTTCCTCATTTTCTTCTTTTCTCTTCCAAATTTCTTGCAAATATATCCCAAGAGTGAATGAGAATGCCTGATTATTATTTCTCATCGACACAGAAGCTTAATCTTTGCTAGTAATGGGTAAAATGATAGTATTTCATTATTTCTGTTTGCATAATTTTAACTTCTGATGAAGCTGGATATATGTTCAAATACTGCTTGGCTATTTATACTTCTTGGTGAATTGCATTTTCTTTCCTTCAACCATTTTTTATTTAGATAGTCATATTTTTTCTCATTGATTTTATAAGTGCTCTCTCTAGTCCTTAATTTACTTGATTATATTCCTATTGATAAGTAGTGGTTTACCATACTTTATCATTATAAATAATATCATAGTGAACAAATTTATAATACATATCTCTACATATATTATTTTCTTTGAAAAGATTAAATTGGAAAACAGATTAAAATACTCTGACAAATATTGATAAAATATTTCCCATTAAATTATGAGATAGACTATCACATGACAACCATTTTCATATTTCATCAGAGTATTGAAACAGGATGTAGATAAAGGCATAAAAGAGCATGGCATATAAACCACACAGAGAGGCAACAGTCAATCCTGCTGTAGGATTTCTATAAGCCAGGACAAAAGAGGAACAATCTAAACATTTTGGGAGGCCTTAAATGGAGAGGCATGTGATCCTTTAAAATTTGGCCCAAACCAAGCTCCTTCACAGTTCTTTGAAAAAATATGATTGCCAATTTAAACTGATAACCTGATTAACACATATGACTTTCCCATATTCCACAACTGAATCCAATACCTACTTAGCCAATACTTGTTTCTTCTAGAAATGCTGAATTCCAAGAAGACCAAAAAAACAAGAATGCAGAAATGTAGGGCCACTTCTTGGTGAAAAGTAACAGTAGCAACTCTGGAGACCAAGCCTGGAGGATATCACTCTGAGTCAAGGAGAGTGTAAAGGTTAGCTAGCCTTTCTTTCTCATCTTCTCTTCCCTCCTTCCCTTTCCATATCATCTCTGCTGATCTAGCTATTATAATGCATTGGTCATACTCTATCCATGTCTGTAACATTGTTTAGAGGCCTCCTCAAATCTCTGGTAGGATCTTCACCACAGCTTACTAACTCTATTCCCAAGTTCTCTTCCAATCATAACTTTAACAGGGGCTCAATGACCTCACTGAAGCCCTTGTTGAATTTCCATTACCAACAGGACAAAGTTGTTCCAAAGATACATTTGTCAAAGCAAGAAAACAGAACATGTTTAAAATTATGTTTCCTTGATTCACATTTTTAATATATTTGATATATGGGATGTGGAAAGAACTTTATTTGCACTCTTGGCTTACACTCAAAACATTGTAAGATGGACCTAACTCTTCCCTTAATATTTTTTTTTAAATAATACATTTATTGCAATATAATCCACATAAATAAAATCTTCCTTTTCAACAATGTATAGTATAGTCAGTTGGGCAATCACCACCACTAATTCGAAAAAGAAATGTTCATCAGTCCAAAAAGAAACCCCATACCCAGTATCAGTCACTCCCTAATACCCTCCTTTTTTACCCACTTCTAACAACTGCTAATCTACTTGCCCCTTCTATGGATTTCTCTATTCTGAACATTTTATATAAAATTATATACTCTATGGACTTTTGAGTCTGGCTTCTGTCACTTAGGATAATGTTTTCAAGGTTATCTGTGTGATAGCATGAATCAGTACTTCATTCCTTTATATGGTTGGATAATTCTCCACTATATAGCTATAGCACATTTTGTTTATTGATTCATCAATTGATAGACACTGGCATCCTTTCACTTTTTAGCAAGCGGGCATAATGCTTTTGTAAATATTCATGTACAAGTTTCATACAGATATATGTTTATGTTCTTAGGTTTCTATGTAGGAGAGAAATTGCCAAATTATGATTAGCATTTTGAAGAATTGTCAAGCTGTCTCCAAAGTGGCTACACCATTTGACATTCCTACTAACAATGTATGAGAGTTCCAATTTATCCACATTTTTGTCAATGTTTACCATTACTGATGTTTTTATTATAACCATGTTAGCAAATCTCATTTGGGTTTGATTTATGTTTCTCTGATAAGTAATGATGGAGAGCATATTTTCACATGCTTATTGGCCAATAGTAATTTTCTTCAGAATCCTTTGACTATTTTTGAAACTGGATAACTTTTCTTTTTAATGTTGAGTTATAAGATTTCTTTCTTTATTCTAGTTAAATAATATTCATTTGTATTGAGTTTATTCTACTTGGAGTTCAGTGAGCTTCTTGAATACGTAGATTCATGCCTTTCATCTAATGTGGCATGTCTTCAGCTGTGGTTTCGTTAAATATTCTTTCTTCCTCTTTCTACATCTCCTTCTTCTCAGACTCCTATAAAGTGTATGTTGGTATGCTTGGTGACAGGTGTCCAAGAAGAAAGGATCTTTGCACTAAATGAGTTTGAAGTCAGGTCAAATAAAGATAAGGCCTGAGAGTTTCCAGGAAGCTAATAGGTAAAATCATGATAATTTTCTGGAAATGAGGATTCGCTCCTTATTACGACTTTTTGGCTACTGGTTTTCATGGTTACTTTGTTTGAAAAATTGTTGGTTTTCAAGCTGAGGATGGGGAATGGGTAAAGGGCAAGTTCTGCTTTTTCTACTGAGATTAAATTAATTTTTATCACTGAATAAATACTCCTCCAATTGTTGCAAGCCCTTGTTTAATCTCTTTTAAAAACATTGGTTTTGTTCATTTTTGTCAGTGTTCCTTGCTTTCATGGTGGAGTGGATTTTGAGAGGTTCTTACACCATCTTCGAAGTGCTTCTCTTTCTGCTTAGCATTTTTTAATATCTTAGCAATAGGATTCTATGTTGTTTATCTCATAGTGTACAATGTGTCAGATAATATTTCCTGGGTACCCCACCTTTTCCTATCTTTTTTTTCAGACAGATCTTTTCAAGTTCTTTCTTTAAAAACGTAGAGCTGCAGTTACAGCTCAGTGGTAGAGGGCTGGTGTGAGGCATTGGGTTCAATCCTCAGAACCATATAAAAATGAATAAATAAAATAAAGGTTAAAAAATTAATATGTAAAAAATCATTTTCAACTTATTTTCTGTTATCAAATAACAACTTTTTATTGTCAGATATAATGTGTTTAATGAAAACCATGTGAAGTAAGATTTCAACCAAATAGAACTCAAAAACTTGACATTTTTATCTAATATATAGCATGAGTTCAATAACAAGAGGGACATTCTGTAATTCAGGATTTTTGATTCTCTTAATCATTGTAGATCTAGTTTTCTCCTGCTTCCTCTGTACTCTCATCTACAGAACCATAGATTCATTGCTGATGTTCGTCAATGTTCATCGATGAATACTAGAGGCCTATTTTGATATCTCTAGACTGTAACTGCACCTTGCTAGGACATAAAGTAGATTCATGCAATAGATAAGACAGTCACAGTAATGGAAACAAAACACAAAAGAATTAGGTGAAAAGATAACATTCACAAAGACAACTTATATATGGGGCTTCAACTAGAGGTTTAAAACACAAACTTTAGATTTCAAAAAGTTACTGTATTAAATCTGGCTCTACCACTCACCAGTTCTATGACTTGGGGAAGCTATTTGACCATGCAAAGCCTCTGCTTCCTCCCTATAAAAGTAAATGCTTACTTCATCAGAACTTCATGAAAATTAAATAGGATATAGCATGTTGTGTAGGGTAGGGTTCATAATAAGCTCTTAGCAAATGATAATATCGGGTAGTAATCTGAATATTACCATCCCTTAACAGACAAATTGTGCCTACATGAATGTATTACCATACTGAAAAACAAACCATGTTTTCCAAGTGAGATTATTATCTATAGGGCCATTTCCCACCATAGAGACCTTTCTCAGGTTGAATGTTTTGAATTCAAACATTAACTCCCATAAATCACAGACTTCCAGGAACTATGCAATTCATTCATACATGTATTTACATTACCACCATTTATTGTGCATACTATGTATGCCACATTGATCTTAGCACCGGTGTAGGAAGCTGAACAAGCTAAGAAGGTCCCCACCTTTCATGGGAATTATTGCCCAGTAGAAGGTAGAGGCAGATTCTGGGGATTCCATTCCAAAAGAGAAACTAAAACACTTAAGATGTGAAGATTTTAACTCAGGAATTTCCCTGGCTTCCTCATAGTTTGAGTTTTGCTATGATGCATATTTCACCTAGGAGACACCTATAGTAGGGTTTGAAATTCAGAGAGGATCATGATGTAAATGCTGTGTATATAAGTCAGCTTTCCATCACAAAACAAAATACCTGGGCAACTAACTTATAAAAAGAAAAGAGTTATTTAGCTCACAGCTTTGAAAGTTCAAAGATGTGGTACCTAAACAAGTCAGTTGTGGTGTGGGTGGTGGATGGTGGCACTTCATAACAAGAATGCATGTTGTAACAGAAGGTCACATCCAGGACCAGGATGCAGAGAGAGAGGTAAGGCTGGGGTCCCTCAATCCCTCTGGGGGCATGCCTCCTTTGGCCTAAGGATCTCCCATAAGTTTCCATATTCCACAGGTTCCCTCACTTCCTAATAACACCACCCTGCAGGTCAAGCCTTCAATTACAATGGGCCATGGAGAATATTCAAACAATTATGTGATATTCAAATGACAGCATTCTGTTTCTGGTGTTTCTGCAAGAAGGGTCAGATAGTCCATATATGTAACAAAGACTCCAATACACTGTCCTTTCCTTCATGCGTTTTGAGAAATAGTGATGCTTATTTTGGTGGAGGCAATGACTGCAGAGGCAGTATGACCCTGGAGTTAGCAGTGTGGCATCAGATCCCTGATTTCCAGATTTGTGACAAAAACACAGACATAGTGGTAATTCTGTCATGCTGTTGTAACCACCACTCTTGAAATACTGCATATTCCTCTCCTCCTTCTATAAGAGTTTGGACTCATGTCTGCTTAAACCAGCCAAAATGGATTATGTTATAAATTACTGAATCCTGACCATTACAGAGAAATATAAAATAAGCAGATAAATAAGCAAAAGAAGTATTATTTGTAATAAGGAAAGAGTGATATAAAATGAGGAAAGATTTTTCAGGTGGAATGGCCAAAAGGCCTCCTTAGAGAAGTGAATTTAAATGAAGATCTAAAGTTAATCAACCAAATTTTCTGGTTGAGTCAAACATGGGGGACAAGGGTCCCCAAATGGGAAAGAATTTGTTGTATTATCTCCTCAGAGCAGAGAACAGTGTCATTGGAGATTTGGGATATATGGCACAAGGTGAGCTGAAAGACTAAGTGGGGGGCAGAGTTCCTCAAAAAATATGATCCACAGATATTGCCAGTCTGCAAACTGTTTGCTTCTAACCATGATGAGTCCAAAAATTAAGAATAAGTACCCGGAAATTTCATAGCAGTTGGACACGAGCATAACATTCAAACAACATTTTTATAATAGTTAATTAAACTATCCATCCATCACAAATTGAAAAATTAAAACAAAACTAGTACTTCACTTTTGATTGTCTGAGAAGCATTATTCTTGACCAGACTCTCAAACTTTTCTCATAAAGGGACAGATGGTAAATGTCTTAGGCTTTGTGGGGTCATAGGATCTCTGCTGTGGTGACTCAACCCTACTGTGGTAGCATAAAAGTAGCCATAGACAATATGTAAATAAATGGGTGTGGCCATTGTGCCAATAAAACTTTAGCCACAAAAACACAAAACGGACAGTATTTGGCCTATGATCTGTAGTCTGTCAACCCTGTTGTAGACTCTAGGGAGGAGGCTAGACTTGATTCTAAAGGCAACATAACCATCTGCTTAATTGAGTCCCCCTGCCCTGCCCTTGGTCCTGCCTGATTATCACCTGGCCATATTTGTAAAGTTTTTATATCTTTAGCCCTAAATCAGAAAGGACCTTGGAATACCTTCCTACTTCCATGTAGTGCTTTCCTTACATCAATCCTGGCAGATGAAGTCCATGCTTATAAGAAATATCCAAAGGAAGTATCATCTTGCTTCTTACCTGCATCCCCAAATGATGCAACTCAAAGCCCTTAGAGGCTACAGTCTTTCATTCTTCAGGACCTGACCCACTGAAGCAGTAAGTCATCTCATTGTTCTGATTCCTGAAGTATACCCTTCAAATATTCTTTTGGACAAAGTTGCATTTTTGTCCAAATGGATGTCTGTAGCCATCGCCCATCTCTGGCTCTTTTGGTATGTCTGAAATGGTTGCATTGGACAGGCGGCACACCACATGTGTAGCCTTGTTTTTCTCTGGACTCAGACACTGCCACAGGCGGGAAAGCTTTCTGTGTTCACACATGCCTCCGTTCACACAGCACCCATTTCATAAACACAGCCCCGTGTGAGCACAACAGAACACCTATTCTCTTTCCCACCCGGAGCATCAACCATTGTGTGTATGAGGAGATGGATTCACCTCAGTAGACCTTTCACATAGAGGTTTGAAAGCTGCCTCAGCTCTTTCTAAAATCTCTTATTTAATTTTCTTTCATTGATTCATGACGAACTTAATGGGTAAAACTTTGCTGTTGCAAGTTTCCTTAAAATATCCCTTCTGGGCCTACCACCGTTTATCTTGGCAGCAGGTAGCTTGGAGAATTTTGGAAAGTCTCCGCTTGGCATGGCCTCAGAGCTACTGGCACATTAAAGATTAATAAAGCACATTTAACTGAGCTCAGGACGCTGCAATGTGATCCTCCACCGTGAAATGTGCAAGATTCTTTGTCTGCAATGAACAAAATTGAAGCCAGAAGGGGCCAATCGTGACAAGTTAACATAGGAAACAATCAGGAACTTTGAAGATCTTTCATTGGTCAATTGATGGGAGGGAATCAATTACTCCCGCTCAACCGTACATTTACTTAGCATTCTCAGGTATTTAAGACCGGCATCAGAATATGAAGTGCAGAGCTGGGAATTTATTGAGTTAGCAGCACCAAAACATATTACAACTACACCTGCCTCTTCAAAATCTAAGGGTGATTCCAAACAAATTCCCCAGTTAGCAGCATCTCCAAAGAAAGTTAGGATTAATGAAGGCATTTCTAAACATTTTGGCTTTGCTTTTAGAAACCAGAATGCTTAGTTTTGACTGACTATTAACCCAAGAAGAAAACGAACAAAGAAACATTATTCAAATCCATAACTGTGAGCAGAAGGAACCAGACAACAATTAACATTAAAGAAAAATTAAAGTTATTGTAGATCATAATTTTTGGCTCCAAGGGAAAAAAAAAATCTATTCACTGTCAATCTCCTGGACACACAGCAACAAGTACCAGAATCCATCCGCAGAGGCAAACATTTTTAAATGCACCATTCTGAGTTTTGCAAAAGTGCTCACAGACTCCACGTGCTGAAATGCCTGTGTCTATTTACACACAGAGTGTGATCCCTTCTCTGGGAGCACAGGCAATCGCTATGCTCTGCAAATCAGAGCTCAGGACAAGAGCAAACTGAGCACATTGGGCACTGTCCTCTACACTAACATCAGCATTCAAGGGGGGAAACAAAGAAAAGAAAATTCTGTCCTTACCGAAAAGGCATAGCAGACAGAGACGTTGAGTGTTTCTCTTTAGCCCACTCATTGCTTTCTCTTTCATTCGATCAATGTTCTAATGCTACTGAGAATTCCTGGGGTTCTCGGATCTTCCTTCAAGAGTTTTAATCACTGGCTTCCCTGGACCCGGTTTAACAAACACCGCTGTGTTCTGTCAATATTTGCATGCAGCACCACATTGGGCAACCCGCCAACACTCTGAGTTTCAAGAGGCAAGGAGAGAAAACTCACACCCTAACAAACATGCTTCCCTCTTTTGTGTCTTTTAAGGTGGTCCTCAAAGTGTCCTCTCTGAATTCTGACAAGCGCTAAAGATAGTCAGCCTCTTTTTATGACTTCTCCACTGCCTTGCTGGGCTGCCCGAGCCAGGGTCCGCAAAGTTTGTGTTTTGTATCACTGCCCTGAAGTTCTCTGCACAATTGCACGGTTTGCCTCTCCACCAGCTGCACTTTAAATGTATTTTAATTGGCTGGAATGTCGAAAGAATCCATTTGGCAGTCGTTTACATGTGAAGCACGCCCAGGGCAGCTGAAAGAGGCCCCAGAAGCAGCCGATTACTTCATCAAAAGCTGCAGTTTGAATACCATTGACTCCTACATAACTACAGTGAACTCGATTCTATAGGCAAGAAGGAGTAATTAATAATTTGCTGAGAAAATTCTTCATTTATCTAAAAGCCAAAAAAGCAAAGGTAAAAAAAAGAAAAAGAAAAAACTCCCTGCAGACACAACAGTTTTTCTGAAAGGCTTGATTTATAGCCCCCAGCTCTGCTCTTCACAAACATTGACTTTGTATAGCATTACAGGAGGGGCATAATGCATAATTCGGTTTGCCTGAAAAGTTAATTCAAGTAATTTTCCTTTTGAAAGATCCCCTGAGATACATCATTCTATTACCTCTTTATACATTAGCCATATGCTACAATAAATATTGTCAATACTTGTGTCATTTCCTCATTCCCTTTATTTTTCTTGGTTGGTTGCTATAATTACTTTGTGGCCTCCACTAGCTCCAACACCAAATAAATTCACTGAGTCAAAGTGGATAATCATCACCATATAGAATTTGTAAACCAGATTGATGATTAAAACATTCTAAAAAATAGAAGTTTAAATGGATTCTGACATCAAGGGGCAGGAAAAAAAATGCACCCCCACACACACACAAACACATTTATATCTACATGTCTCAAAAAAAAATAGATAAAGCAAGTTACCAAATATATAAAATAATAGATAAATATAAAAGTTTTCAAGTAATTATTTACCAGTGATTTGCTGAAAAGCCTTTTCAGTGGCATATATAAAGGCAGGTTAACAGATTTAGAATCCTTAGGCATCCTAAGTAATCCTGAAGCTCACCCTCAGTAAGAACTCCTGATTTAGGAGGGTATCTAGAATGATCTTAGTACCCTAAGGATGCCTCTCTATGGAAAATGTGAGCCAACAAACATTGTCAAATTTGTTACAATGCCTTTTCCTCACTTCAATAAAATTGTCTGTGGTTTGTAACAAGATGGTACAAGAGAATGATGTATGCAGATTGCTTAGGAAGATTTGTTGAAATTCTCAGAGTCTAAAACCAGCACCCTGGAAAGCAGAAGAGCAGAAGAGTAACAGAAAAGAACAAGGCCAGCTTCATGGGTATGCAATCTGCAGAAGTCCACATAACCCTGTGCTTAGAAGGGACCTGTACTGGGATTAATGCTGTGCTTGCACCATCTTAACTTTTCAGAAGTGGCCTGGAATTTTCATTTTGCATTAGATCTTGCAATCATATAGCTGGTGCTGAGAGACAGTAAATATACATCTGATTCAACTCATGATTGAAACTGAAGAGCACTGGGAAGACCATACTGAGGGTGTTGGTGGCAGGTGCTTTCTCTACTTTTGTTTTGATCAGTGTTCTGTCTTAGATTTGGGGAACTATTGAGAGGATGAGGAAGGACAGTTAGGAAGGAAAATCTCTCTGCCAGGCACAGGAGGTGAGAGTGATCTGCAGGTTGTAACCCCTCTGTCCTGAACTGACAATTCACTGCTGCATGTGTGATTACACTTCATCTGACTATTCAGAGAATATTTTTGTTTCCCACAGGATTAGTTCCTCACTATATCATTCTACAGGTACAAAACTCCAGGAGACTAAGCAAGTTACGTTATGTGCATGCATGAAACATGGCATAATAAATCCCATTATGTATAATTGTAACATACCAACAAAAAATTAAAATATGAAAACATCCATTTGCAACCATTCTTTATTTTTAAATTATCCTACAATCATGATTCATGGTTTGACAGTTAAATTTAAACCCAAAGCTCAGAGGTACTGCTGATCCTCTACTAACTGTCCCAAAGCTCTTGAGTTAAGAGAGTGCAATCAAAATGAATAGCACTCACAAAGGTGATCTTCAAGATCTGTCCTTATACCTGATGTTTTGCCTGTTCTTGCCTTCGTAGAAAACAAAATAAAAAGTTTTCCTTTTCCAAGAAGGGACATTGATTTCAGCTATCAAGTCTTCATGCTGCTGGAATCTTGGATCTGTTACCTGGACTCCTAAAATGCACTGACTGTGATACCTCACAAGTAAAACAGACTAGAATTCTAGAACTAGAACAGAATTTAGGAATTTACTGGTTCAAACTACTATTATTTGAAAAAGTTTAAGTAAGGCAAGAAATGATGCATAACACCCAGAAACTTTTAAAAACTCAATGAATTCAGGTTGTACAACTTCTTTTTGCTACACATGTTCCTACTTTCAACCACCCAAGTGACTCCCCTATTCTGACTTGTCTACTGACTCCTAGATATTTTCCTGGCTCCAGTCAGTCTGCTTTTATACATCCAGATATATTTCAAGGGCCTGAGTTCCTACTTCCCTCTCTTACCCTTAGGAGCCACTTCCATGCACAGCACTGAACATGCTACACCAGAAAGAAAACCAGTGTTATACAGGATCCACGTGGAACCAGGACACCTACGGGTTCTTAGATCCTGTGACACTAATTCATTTCTGCCACTTATAGAACTTTAGCATAGATCTCAGTGAGCTTGTTTCACAGTGTAGAGAGGTCTGATCTATTCACAAGTCCAAAAAATGGCAAAGCAATCCTGCTTCAACTCGCTGCTGGAGCTCGTCAGCATACACTGCCCTTCTTTATCGATTTTCTGAGTTACAGGTACCTGTAGGTCAGAGCTTCTGTGGGCTATAGCTGGATAAAATGTGACCTCACAGGAAAAGTTGGTGGGTCATAGACATGAAGCAAGACTTCATGTTTTGGGAATTCAGGTAAACCTCTAACAAACCCTAGAGGTCATAGAAAAAACAACTGTCAGAGCCAGGAAGACAAAGGAAAGGGCTCTGTATAGAAAGGCGTGGTGCTGCAGAGAAACAGACCCTGAGTAGACCTCACCTTCCTCATGAATAGTACAGACATGGCTATATTAACTATCCCTACCACCAGAGATCAGCACTGGAATGTGCATGTTTGTCAAACTCTCAATCACAGAATGCACCAGATCCACGGAAGCTTGGGGAGCCCTTGGGATCATGTTGCAAACAGGTTGGCCAAATGGTGATTCAGAATCTGAGAAGATACTGATTTCTGGCAACTCAGAAGATTCACACATGGCAGATGGCCATTCATTGAGAAAAACCACCAAGAACCCAAGCCCTTGAATTATTAGGAAATAAAGAGGAAATCAAGGCTTGGGGCTGGCATGCTTGCGGCCCGGGTTCGATCCTCAGCACCACATACAAACAAAGATGTTGTGTCCGCTGAAAACTAAAAAATAAATATTAAAAAATCCTCTCTCTCTCTCTCTTTAAAAAAAAGAGGAAATCAAGGCAGACAGTATGTCAAAAGATACTGTTTTTCAAAATATGCTCATGAGGGGTTTCATGTAGTGCAAACATATTGTCTGATATACGGCCAGACTATGGCTTGGCAATGTTGTTTATCAAGAAGCATTAAAAAAAATTAAAAATGAGGAAAGTAGAAAACAGAACACTTTGTTTATTAAATTCAACTGGGCTATTATGGGTGGAGCCCATACTGAATGTCAGTTCTTGCCCTGCATAGCAGGGATAAGTTGGAAATGATCTTTGCAAGGGGTGGGATACTAGTTTGATAGAGCTGGTTGGCAGGGCTTAAATAACTGCAATTCATTTTCTCACAGTTCTGGAGACTAGAAATCCAGCATCAAGTTGTCGACATGGAGGTTTTCTTCTGAAGCCTCTCTCCTTAAATTATAGATGGTCCTCTTCTCCCAGTATCTTCTCATGCTCTTTCCTCTGTGTACTTACCCAAATCTCCTCTTCTTAAAAGAAAACTGGACACCCTGGATGAAGGGCCACTCCCATAACCTCATTACTTCTTTAAAGACCCTGTCTCCAAGCTCAGTCCCATTCTGGGTTAGTGGTGGTAAAGACACCAACACATGAATTTGAGGTAGAGGACATGATTCATCCCATAACAGGTGTTTTCAGATCAGTACAGAATTACTCAATGTTTGTTTTTCTTAAGATATGACAGTCTCTGCTAAGTGTCCTAGAGACTATTTCTGATTTACTCCAGAACCCCCTTACTGTCACTCATTTACAAATGGGAAACTCAAGCTTAGAGAGCTTCTGAGACTTGCTGGAGGAAACAGAGCACAGCCACTATGATTCCAGAACCCAAGCTCTTTTCCCACCACTTTAATGTCTTTGTGGAATCCAAGCTTGTTTATATATTTAATTAACATGATTTCACAAATAGCTAGTACTCAGAATCTTTATCTCATACTCCATCAATCCCTGGAGTTAGGCCATCATGCATCCTATTGATCAAGTATTTATTGAGTGTCTATGGCCTTGACCAAAACTTTCCACATGCTGGTAATTTTGCCCAGGAGATGACAAGAATAGTCTTGGGGAGATAAAAATTGATCACAAAGTTTGGGATAAAGATAAAACCTAAGGAATTGGAATCATGACTGTTGGAAAATATGCCATGACTAGGAAGAGAGGTTCGATGGGAAAAATCTTAGATTGACTTTCAGATTTCTGGAGGTAAAAAACAAAACAAAACAAAACATATTTCAGGTCCTGATAGTGACAATCAGCCTAGATACTGTAACTGAGAATCACACAAGGAGTCCTGGGCAAACTGAAGATGATATGTGAGAAGGAAAAGTAGGGAAAATGAAAGGAAAGATGGAAGTGGAAAAGGAAAGAAGGAAGGAAACATTTAACTAGTACCTACACATGGCAGGTATTATACTAGACACCACCTGTGCTACCTATTTTAATCCTGTGAAACACTGGGATGTAAATGGTATTTATCTTCATTTTACAGATTCATAAACTGAGGCTTAACTGTGCCAAGACTTTTGGAAACACTGTGACAGCCAGAAACTGGGAGTGCCAACATTGAAACTCTGCTTTACCTAAGTTTTTCTTAAACCACCTGCTTGCCAACTATAAACTAAACAACAAGAAGCAAGTGGGGCGCTCCTGCCAACAGCCGATAGAAGTGCAGAGGCTGAAGCTCTATGGGAAGCCTCCTACCCCCAGAAGTCTGTTGTTTAAAGAGGTCAAGGTCTCTTGATGTAAAACCAGGACATTGATTTCAGAGCAGATTGGCTGTTGGTTGAGGTGGCACGCTCCAGTGTGCACTGAAGTGAGAAAGTCCAGAGAGGCAGTCTGCTGCTGGGTAAGGGCACAGGATGGTTCTCTGATAACAAAATAAATGGGATTTATTGATGGGGTTTACTTAGTTTATGTAAATAATCCTCCCCGTGTATTTATTCCTTTGTTGTATGGGGGCTTGCCTTAGTAAAATATATCAGCTTCCACCACAAGGGAAAATAAATCTTGCTGGCCATTCAGAAGCCCGACTCATATTCAGAGCTGCATGAGGCAACCTTTTAGTGAAATCAGTGGGCTGCTGGACACTAGGGAATTCAGATGTTTATCCAGTGAATAGATAATGATTTATGGCCAAGGTACACACTCACGGAGCAGGGGGCGGGACAGGGGAGAGACTGAATTCTATTTGTATTCAATGATGGCACTTTAAAGCACAATATTTAAAAAGCTGTCAGAAAAAGAGGGATGAATAAACAACCCCCTGATTTTGGAAAACCACAGATTGGTCACTATATCTGATGGTCAGTGCTTAAAACCAGCATATACTTAACAACTTTCATCTTACCTTGACCCTTGAAGAATTTGTCAAAATTGTGAATTATGATAATAAAATAATTACTGTTAGATTTTGAAATGCATTTTTGGCAAATGCCTCTTCCTGATTAATGTCAAAGGTAATGATTCCTTATATCTTTGCAGGATTCTTTTACTGACTAATTTAGAAGGCAGTTCCATAAAAACCTTGAGAACCAACTCACACATTGTGCTTTCTGTATAAAAGGACTTGTTCCAAGCATCTGAGATAGAATGACTCTGTGGAAGTAGGTATCTTAATTATTCCCATTTTGTAGATGGGAGAACTGAGGCAGAGTTGCTTGTCTTCACTCACAGTGACATAGAGGGGGAGCTGTAACTCAAACCCAGGTCATCTAACTCCTCAACACCTCTATCCTGCCATTAATGGCACCTGCTCTCCTGAGCTTTGGGACAGAGCAATTATGCAGAGGTTTAGCAACCTCTGGTTGTCTTTATTGTTCTTTCTGGTCTTCTATTGCTTTTTCCAACAGTCAGGGATATTTCTCCTCTTCCCTACATACATCTATACAGATGCCTAGTTTTATAGAGATGTTTTAAAGTTTTTTTGTTGGTTTGTTGTGTTTTCATTTTTTAGCCCAGGAAGATGTTTTGCTGATCATACTATGCAAACCAGCATATTTGGTCCAGTCCAAACACCGTCAAAAACAACCAGTATTTGTTATCATGAAATTATAGATACTTTGATGGGTATTTCTTACACATGAACTTTTCTTAGTTATTCACCAATAAAGTCATTCCTTCCCAGAGATAAGGGCATGGACGAAGGAAAAGGACAGGCCTAGAGGTAGCCATGTAGGGTGGGGTAAGAACAATGTGAAGATTCTGGGCCTGAGTTTCTCTTAAGGAATATTTTTGGGTTAACCAGCTGGTGAAACTCACATCTCCATTATTTAACTCTGTTTTACCAAAAAAAGATAGTACTTCTATTCCAACCAAGGCAAGAGCATACAGTGTAAAGATGGTAGTCTTCACAGTTAAACTCACCTGAAGTTTACCTCGGCTCCACTATTTACTAGCTCTGTGAATCTGCACAATTGACTTAACTTCTCTTAACCTCAGAGTATTTGACTTAAAAGAAGGATGATGATACAGTTTGGTCAGAAGTACGTAGATCAGATTCATTCCACTGTCTTTCCTTACTGCAGCCTAATTAGAACAAGTATGTTCCATACTTGTATAATTATATCAAATCAGATTCTATTGTCATGTACAACTATAAAGAACCAAAAAAAAAAAGAAAAAAGAAAAAAGAAATACATAGATCATAAACTGTGAAAATATCTGGCTTATTAGTCCTCAGTTCATGTGAATTCCCCCCCTTCCCCCCCCTTTATTTTTCATTGTCATCCATGGATGAAATGGTCTAACAGGAAGGCAAATGAACATTCTCCTGACTACACCTTCTCAAGGACTGGGGACTTAGAGGTATTGTAACTATGCACTGCAGTTCCTGTTGATGTTCCATAAACCAAATCAGTTGCTAAGTAAAGGCTGATATCATGGTAAATAACATCATTTAGTTATTCTCAGGCTTTCAAACAGAATGTGGCTAAATTCTAATTGCACCTGAAAGAATCCAGAAAAAAATATCCACTGAAAATCCAAATTGCTTGCCAGACTTATCCAATGTGATAAAAAGTCATATAAGGCATATATAATTAAAAGCTTCAATAATCATTTCAAAGACAAATCTTATCCTATATTTTAAAAGAAGCAAAATAAAACTTTTATAGGTATTGCTGCACTTGGAAAAATTAATTTTTCGAAGTCACCACATGGGTATTTTTCTTAATTTCCCCATTATTCAGTTTTCTAATCTTCTTTTCCTTTTCATAAAAATTATAGGAAAGGCATTTAGGAAAAACAGACAGGATAACTTCATGGCACAAAAAGGAGAGAAAGAGGGATGGAGGGAGGAAGAGAGGAGAAAGGAAAATAAAATAAAATGTAAGTCCAATAAAGCTAGAGCTGTGTTGTTGTTGTTGTTGTTACAGAAATATAGTGAGTCTAGGAGATGGCTATTTTCAATCTAGCAAACATGTCTAGGAGAGAAATAATAACATTATTTATTAGTTATGTATCTGTTTTAACTCAAAAACTTGCTTGAAGGATGTATAAGAAGGAAATTATATTATAGCAATTGAATACAGAGCTCTGACAAAATGTTATGAAATGATATATTGGACCCCAGATCTTTCAATAAATGACAAAATTTAAGCCATTTACTTTGAAACCTAGAATCAAAATAGTGAGATGGTAATTAGAAGGCCCCTTTCTCAGGCTGAGCCCCTTTATTCCTCACCATTAGAAGAACACTGACCCAAACACACATGTGTAAGAAGCTTTTTATTTTATATTGATAATCCTATAATCCTTAAAAATAAACAATGAAGAAAAAAATTGTGTAGAAAGGATTTTTGCACCCAATATTATAGAGTTCCTGGTTCAGATAATCTGTGTAAAAAATTATACCCACTTAAGAAAATAGCAAAATTACACCCACTTAGGGAAAAAAAAGCAAAATTATACCCACTTAGGAAATATTAAAGGGCCTGTGCTCTGACATGCCAGATGAGGCCATGGGTTTCACTTTAAACCTATAAAATTAGCATTTCAATGCCTCATTTTGAGCTGTGTATACTTGGTCTTTGAGCTACCTTTGCTGCCTTATTTTCTTTCCTTAATATCTTGGAAATATTCTTCTACACACAAACATACATGCACACGTGCGCACACACACACACACACACACACACACACACACCATTCCTTCCCAACTTACCTCTGCCCCAAGGATATAATTTGGGGTTCTTGTTGGTTAGTCTTCCAAAACTTGACCTAAGTCTCCTTTCCCAGTTCTGCCAGCCCACAAGGTAACGGGAATTGTTTTCTCTTTTGTAGAAAGTGGCAAATAATAGTAAAATATACCTTTTGCTGAGAATGTCTCATGAATAAATTTCATCTGTCCATTTATAAATTGGCCACAAACTCTTTGAAGTGAAGAGTCTTGCCAGGTAGCTCTTCTCCCTTGCACAGAGAAGGTGGTCAACAGCACTCCCCTGATCAGTTCATTGGTGCCCATTCTGGCATCAGCAATCAGTTTAAAAACTTATAACAAAAAAGAAAGAGGGAATTCCCTTCAGGCGACTTGCTTGGGTCAGTCTGATGAGACTCTGCCAAGGATGCAAATGTTACAGACACCGTCGTGATGAACTATCTGACGCCCACAGACAGGTCGGGGTATTCACAGGATAGAAGCAGTGACCTGACATCAGTATGTTGGGTGTCCTGCGTGATGCTTGGTGAATTTCCTTAATCTTCCTGGGCTTCGGCATTCCAATTTGTAAAATGGGGAGTGGTCTGTAAGCTTTTTTCAAATAACTACTCATTTAACAATTGTCACACTAGTATGAGGAAGGTTCACTCATATTAGTCACACATTACAGATTTGGAAACTGAGGCAAAGAGAGAATACACTTCCTGCCCACAGTCACAGGAAGTGCCAGAGCCAGAGTTTAGTCTAGAGAGTCTGATTGTGGAGTCTAGGTATTTTTTTAAAATCAGTGCATTATAGTTGGATATAATAGTTTAGTACATTTTTAAGTAATCACACATGCTTGTAATTTACTTCATTTCAATCCCCAGTCTCCCCCCTACCCCCACCTACTATCTGCCTTCTTCTTTTCTACTGATCTATCTTCTCCTAATTTATGTATTTAATTGGTGATTTAGAGATATGCATAAAGATGGAATTCACTGTGATATATGTATACATGCACACAGCATAATTTTATCAAATTCATTCTGCATTTCTTCCCCTATCCCATCCCTCCTCCTTACCCCTCAATTTCCTATTCTGTTGATCTTCCCTCTGTATTTAGGGCATCTGGACTGACCCCCACCCCACCACCGCTTTTCTTCTTCTTTACTTTGCTCTAGCTTTTGCCTATAAGAGAGAACATTAGACCCTTGATATTCTGAGTCTGCCTTATTTCAGTTACCATGATGTTCTCCATTTCCATCCATTTACCAGCAAATGCTATAATTTCATCTTCTTTATGGCTGAGTAAAACTTCATTGTGTACATAACACATTTTCTTAATTCATTCATTTGTTGATGGACACATGGCTGTCTCCATATCTTGGTTACTGTAAGTTGCAATGGTATAAACATTGATGTGGCTGTGTCACTGTACTATGCTGATTTTAGTATTTTTAGATAAGTATCAAGGAATGGAATAGTTGAGTCATATTGTGGTTTCATTCCTAGTTCTTTGAGGAATCCCCATACTGATTTCCAGGGTGGGTGTAACAATTTGTAGTACCACCAGCAGTGTCTGAGTGCACCTTTCCCCAGCATTCTCACCAGAATTATGATTGTTTGTATTCTTGATCATAGCCATTCTGACTAAAGTATGAAGTTTAGACTTGTATTTCCTTGATTGCTAGAGACGTTAAACACTTTTTCATGTTTTTGTTAGGCATTTTTGGTTTTTTGTTTTAAATAATATTTGCCCATTTATTGATTGGGTATTTTGGGTTTTGTTTTTCTGTTTTTGCTTTTTCACCGTGAAGTTTTTTAAATTCTTTATATATTCTGGATATTAATCTCCTATCAGAGGAGCAGCTGGCAAAGATTTTCTCACATTCTGTAGATTCTCACTTCATTCTCTTTATCGTGTCCTTTGCTATACAAAAGTGTTTTAATTTGATGTTATCCCACATATTGATTCTTCGTTTTATTTTTTGAGTTTTAGGGGTCTTGTTAAGGAAGTTGGTCCCGGCACCAATATGTGCAAGTGTTGACCCTATGTTTTATTCTATCAGTAGCAAAGTTTCTAATTCCTAAGTCTTTGACCCACTTTGATTTGACTTTTGTGCAGAGTGTGAGATAGTGGTCTACTTTTTTTCTTCTACATATGGATATTCAGTTTTCCCAGTAACTTTTGCCAAAAGGTTATCTTTACTACAACATATAATTTTGGCACCTTTGTCAAGTATCAGATGACTACAATTGTGTGGGTTTGTCTCTGTGTTTTCATTTCTGTTCCGTAGATCTCTGTGGCTCTTTTGTCCCAATACCATGCTGTTTTTGTTACTGTAGCTCTCTGTAGGATAATTTGAGATTATATATTATGATGACTCCAGAATCACTCTTCTTGCTCAAGCTAATTTGGTTATTTTTTCTTCCAAATGAATATAAGTAATGTTTTTTTTTCTAGTTTTTGAAGAATTTCATTGATATTTTGATGAGGATTGTATTTATCTGTATATTTGGTAGTATGGCCCTTTTGATGATATTAATTCTGCTTATACAAGAACATTGGAGGTCTCTCAATCTTCTAATGTCTTTTTAAATTTCCTTCTTCATTGTTCTAGAGATTTCTTTGTAGAAGTCTTTTGCCTCTTAGTTATATTAATTCCCAATTATTGTACTGTATTTTTAGCTTATTGTGAAGGGGAGAGTTTCCCTGATTTCCTTCTCATCAGAATCACTACTAAAGTACAAGAAAGTTATTGATTTTGAATTGATCTTGTATTCTGATACTTTGCTCAAATTATGAGTTATGGAAGTCTTCTGGTGGAGTTTTTCGGGTCTTCTAGATATAGGAACATGTCATCATCAAACAGAGATAATTTGGGCTCTTCCTTTCCCATTTATATCCCTTTAATTTTCTTCTCTTATCTGACTTCTCTGGCTAGAGTGACTATCCTTGTTGTATTCCTGATTTTAGAGAAAATTCTTTTAAGTTTTTCTCCATTTAGTAGAATGTTGGCTTTGAGTGTGTTATGTAACTTCCTTCTATTCTTGGCTTCTTGACTGTTTTCAACATGAATGGGTACTAGATTTATCAAAGGCCTTTTCTGCATCTATTGAGATAATCATACAATTCTTTTTTTTCAACTGTATTTACATGTATGGTGAATTTCACTGATTGGTTTATAAATGTTGAACCAACCTTGCATTCCTCAGATGAAACCCACTTGATTATGGTATACAATCTTCTTAATTAGTTTTTAAAATATGGTTTGCTAATATTTTTATTTTTAATTGTTTTTAAAAAATAAATGACAGTAGAATGCATTACAAATCTTATTACACATATACAGCACAATTTTTCATATCTCTGCTTGTATATAAAGTATATTCACACCAATTCGTGTCTTCATTCATGTACTTTGAATAATGATGTCCATCACATTTCACCATCCTTGCTAAACCCTGTCCCCTCCCTTCCCCTCCAACCCCTCTGCCCTATCTAGAGTTCGTCTATTCTTCCCATGCTCCTGCTCCCTATCCCACTATAAATCAGCCTCCTTATATCAAAGAAAACATTTGGAATTTGTGTTTTGGGATTGGCTAACTTCACTTAGCATTATGTTCTCTAACTCCATCCATTTACTTGCAAATGCCATGATTTTATTCTCTTTTATTGCTGAGTAATATTCCATTGTGTATATATGCCACATTTCTTTATCCATTCATCTACTGAAGGGCATCTAGGTTGGTTCCACAGCTTAGCTATTGTGAATTGTGCTGCTATAAACATTGATGTGTCTGTGTCCCTGTAGTATGCTGTTTTTAAGTCCTTTGAGTATAGACCAAGGAAAGGGATAGCTGAGTCAAATGGTGGTTCCATTCCCAGTTTTCCAAGGAATCTTGGAAAATTGCTTTCCATATTGGCTGCACTAATTTGCAGTCCCACCAGCAATGTATGAGTATACCTTTTTCCCCACCATCCTTGCCAACACTTATTGTTGTTTGTATTCTTAATAGCTACCATTCTGACTGGAGTGAGATGATATTTTAAAGTAGTTTTGATTTGCATTTCTCTAATTGCTAGAGATGATGAACATTTTTCCATATATTTGTTTATTGATTGTATATCCTCTTCTGAGAAGTGTCTGTTCAGGTCCTTGGCCCATTGATTGCTTGGGTTATTTGTTGTTGGTTTTTTTTTTGTGTGTGTGTGTGTGTGTGTGCTTAGCTTTTTGAGTTCTTTATATACTCTAGATATTAGTGCTCTATCTGATATATGAGGGGTACAAATTTGCTCCCAAGATGTAGGCTCTCTATTCACCTCACAGATTGTTTCTTTTTCTGAGAAGAAACTTTTTAGTTTGAGTCTATCCCATTTATTGATTCTTGGTTTTAATTCTTGTGCTATAGGAGTTTTATTAAGGAAGTTGTGGCCTAATCTCACATGATGAAGATTAGGGCCTACTTTTTCTTCTATTAGATGCTAATATTTTATTAAGAATTTTTTCATCTATGTTTATGAGGGATATTGGTATTTAGTTTTCTGTCTTTTATATATCTTTGTCTGACTTCATAGGATGTACTTGGGAGTGTTCCTTCCCTTTCAATTTCATGGAATAGTTTTAAGAAGAGTGAGGTTGGTTTTTCTTTAAGGTGTGGTAGAATTCAGACCTGAGCTTTTCTTTATGGAAAGCTTTTAGTGTTGTTTCAAATTCATTGCTTGATATGGTCTGTTTAGGTTTTCTACATCTTCCTTGTTCAATTTGGACAGGTCATATATGTCTAGAAACGCGTCAATGTCTTCTACTTTCCCAGTTTATTCAAGTATACATTTTGAAAATAACCAATGATCCCTTCAGAAGTAATGGTGATATTTCCTTTTTCATCTCTAATTTGGCTCTCTTCTCTACCTTTCTTTTGCTTAGTTTGACTAGAGATTGATCAACCTTATTTTTATTTTCAAAGAGCCAACTCTGTTTCATTGAGTCTTTGTATTGTTTATTTATTCTCAATTTCATTTCAGATCTTAATTATTTTCTGTCTCCTACTGATTTTAGCATTTAGTTCTTCCTTTTCTATGGCCTTGAGATTTATAATTAGATTATATATTTGGGATCTTTTAATTTTTTAATGTAAGCAATGAATGCTATATTTTTTTAAATATTTTTTAATTTGTAGCTGGACACAATATCTTTATTTTATTTATTTATTTTTATGTGGTGCTGAGGATTGAACCCAGTGCCTCATACATGTGAGGCAAGCACTCTGCCACTATTCACCTCACAGATTGTTTCTTTTGCTGAGCCACAATCCCAGACCTATGAATCTTTCATCTTAGAGATACCTTCATGATATTTTAGAGATTCTGATATGTTGTATCTCTGTTCTCATTTGTTTCTAAGAATTTCTTATTTCTTCTCTCATTTCTTCTTTGATACATTCCTTATTTGAAAGAGCATTGTTCAATCTCCAAGTGATGCTTCCATTTCTAGTTTTTTGAGTTTCTACAGTTTTTCTTATTTTTGATTTCTAGTTTAATTCTGTTATGATCTGATGGGTTTATGTCAACTTTTTTGTTTGCTAAGGCTTACATGGTTACCTAGAGTATGGTCTATTTTGGAAAAAAAAAATCCATGAGCTACTGAGAAGAATATGAATTCAGCTGTTTTGGGATAAGACATGTGTAGCTGTCTTTTAGGTTCATTTGATTTAGAGCATTATTTAGGTCAAAAATATCTTTATAATTTTATGTTTGAATGACCTGTCCATTGGTAATAGGAGTGTGGAGAAATTGTTCAGTATTATGGTATTCGGGTTTCTCTAGAATTTAATGTAATTACATCACTGGTATTTGGGCATGTATATTTACTATTTTTATATCTTCTTGATCAATTATTTCCTTTAAAATTATAGAGTGACCCTCTTTATCTCTTGTGATATATTTTTGCTTAAAATCTGCTTTGACACATACAAATGTTGCTATTTCTGCATGTTTATGGACTTCATTTGCATGGGATATTTTTTCATATCCTTTAATTTTCAGTCTGTGTATGTCTTTGCCTATGTGATGAGTCTCTTGCAAACATCATATACTTAAATCATGTTTTTAAATCCATTCTGATGACTTTTAATTGGGGCATTAAGAACACATATGCTCAGTGTTATTTTGAATAGATGATTGTTATTTCTGCCATCTTAGTTAGTTTGATATATTTAATTCTGACATGATTTTCATTTAGTTAATTGCATTTCTAAAGAACTTCATCTATAGGGCTGGGGATGTGGCTCAAGCGGTAGCATGCTCACCTGGCATGCATGCGGCCTGGGTTTGATCCTCAGCACCACATACAAACAATGATGTTGTGTCTGCCAAAAACTAAAAAAAATAAATATTAAAATTCTCTCTCTCTCTCCCTCTCTCTTTAAAAAAAAGAACTTCATCTATTTGGGAGCTTTAAATTTGTTTTTGAGTTTTTCTGTGTGCAGTGTATCCTCAACTATTGTTTGCAGTGCTGGCTTACTGGTCATGAATTCTTTTAGTTTATCCTTATCATGGAAAGTTTTGATTTCTCCACTGGTTATAAAAGATTGCTTTGCTAGATATAGCAATATTTGCTGACATTTTTTCTTAGAGCTTGGCATATCTAATTTCAGGCTCTCCTTGATTTTTACGGTGTGAGTTGAGGAATCATAAGTGAGCC
Organism: Marmota monax; assembly: GCF_021218885.2. NCBI lineage: Eukaryota > Metazoa > Chordata > Mammalia > Rodentia > Sciuridae > Marmota > Marmota monax. The sequence goes on from NW_026691933.1 coordinate 2,979,122, forward strand.
TTATTGATGTACCTCTAAATATTACCTGCCATTTTTCTATTGCAGCTTTTAATATTCTTTACTTATTTTCTAGATAGCTCTTTTGATTATAATGTGTTTGGATAGTTTTTTTTCTTATCTTGTCTATTTGTTGTCTCATATTCCTCCTATATCTGGATGTCTATCTCATTTCTAAGGTGGAGAAATTTTTCTGTTACTATTTCACTAAAAGGTTTTTAATGCCTTTAGCCTGCATCTCCATGTTATTTTCTATCCAAATGACTCTCAGGTTTGGTCTCCTGATGTTCTCCCAGAGTTCTTGTATATTCTGAGCATGGTTATTACTTTTTTTCTTTTATTGCATATTAAATATTCAAGTTCATATACACTGTTTTCAAGACCTGAAGTTCTATTTTCTATGCAATTTAATCTGTTGGTGATACTTTTAAGTTAATTCCAAGTGAATGTTTTATTTGTTCTTTTTAGTTATACATGACAGTAGAATCTATTTTGATATAATGAGTATGATGAGAATGAGTATGATGATGAGATTCACTATGGTGTATTCATATATGTGCATAGGAAAGTTATTTGAGATTAATGGAATTAATTCCATTAATCTCAAATAACTTTCCTTTTTATATCCTCCATCTCTTTTCTTCCCATTTGTCTAATTCACTGAAATTCCATTCTTTTCCCACCCCTTGTTGTGTGTTAGCATCCACATATCAGAAAAAAAATATTAGACCTTTGGTTTTAGGGGATTGGCTTATTTCACTTAGCATGATAGTCTCTATAATCATCCATTTACTGGAAAATGTAATATTCTTCTATTTGGCTGAGTAATATTCTATTGTGTATATAAACCACATTTTCTTTATACATTCATCTGTTGATGGGCATCTAGGTTGGTTCTATAGCTTAGCTATTGTGAATTGAGCTGCCATAAACATTGATGTGACTGTATCATTATAGTATGCTGATTTTAACTCCTTAGGATATATACAGAGGAGTGGTATAACTGGATGAAATGATGCTTCCATTTCTAGTTTTTTGAGGAATCTCTCTACTGATTTCCAGAGTGTTTGCACCAATTTGCAGTCTCACTAGCAATGTATTATTTGTTAACTTTTTCCCACATCCTCACCAACATATTGTTACTTGTATTCTTGATAATTGCCATTCTGGCTGGAATGATGTGAAATCTCAGTGTAGTTTTAATTTGCATTTCTTGAATTGCTAGTGATGTTGAACATTTTTTTCATATATATGTTGACCATTTTCATATCTTATTTTTAGAACTGTTATTTACTTAACCCATTTACTGACTGGATTATTATTATTATTATTATTATTTTATTACTATGGTGTTAAGCTTTTTGAATTCTTTGCATATCCTGGAAATTAATGCTTTATCTGAGGTGTGAATGACAAAGATTGTCTTCCATTCTGTAGGTTCTTGTTTAATGCTCTTGATTGTTTTCTTTGCTGTAAAGAAGGTTTTGTGTTTGATACATTCCATTTATTGATTTTTTTTTTTTAAGTTTCACTTCTTTTGCTTTAGGAGTCTTGTTGAGAAAGTTGGTTCCTAAGCTGACATACTGGAGTGTTGAGCCTACATTTTCTCTTAATATGTGCAGTGTTTCTGGTATAATATCTACGTCTTTGATCCACTCTGAGTTGAGTTTTGTGTGGTGTGAGACAGGGGTTAAATTTGGGGTGTGGTGAGGTTCCCCCTGACACCCAGGTTAGAGGGGTCTACTACCTATGGATTTCCAGTTTTACCAGCACCATTTGTTGAAGAAGCTATCTTTTTTTCAATGTATTTTTGGCACCTTTTTCTAATATGAGTATTTATGTTAGTTTGTCTCTGTGTCTTCTATTTTATGCCATTGGTCTTCATACCTGTTTTGCTGCTAATACCATGCTGTTTTTGTTATATTAGCTATGTGGAATTTTTGACTCACTATGTCTTTCATTTTAAGGAGTTCTGATTGGTTTCTTTTAAATACCTTTATTTAGTGAAACGGCCTTTCACCTTCTGGATTTGCTCTCTTAACTCAGTCCTTAGATAGTCTTGTAGTTCATTGAACATTTTAATGATTATTTTCATAGTCTTTCATATATCCACTTCCATATCTGTGAGTTCCCTTGTTGGATTTTGGATGGGACATTTGTTTTCCTATTTCCTCATGTTTTCAGATATCTTAGATGCATGCATCAGTTGGATTGGATTCCTCCTGTTCCTCTTTTATACATGTATCTTTTGGTGTTCAGTTATCTTTTTTGTTCTGGGGGCTTCTCTCTGTTTTTTTTTTTGTTGTTGTTGTTGTTGTTGTTGTTGTCTAAGTAGATAACCAAAAGTGGGACCTGAGGTCCCCATCTGATTGTTCCTACTTGAGGCCTGGTTATTAGTTGGGGGTTTTTCTCTACCCCATTCATTCTATATATGGAAGTATTGTTGAGGCTTAAATAGATCTAGTTTGTGTGTTTAGTGAGGTTCCCTATTACTTGGCTCCATTATGAGCACTGCTCATCATCAGTGTCTCTGCTTGTTAGCTCAAAATGTCCGAATCACTGTCAGCTCCTCTTAGAGAAAGGGGGAGCAAAGACTAGCACAGTATTAAAAACCAATGTACAATCATAACATAAATGTACAGTTTCTACTTTGACATTTATAACACTAATTGCCACCAATAGAGGAATGGTGGAGTCAGAATTGAACATTGGCATCAACAATAAACAACCATTAACTAGATCAAACATTAGCAAGCAAATATCTATTATGTCATATACTGCATTAATAACCACAACAACATGAATAGGGTAGAGATTACATAAACTATATGATTCTATCAGATAGTGGAATTACAGTTCTTTAAATGAAAATAAAAAGAAAGTCAAGAGAAAGTTTGAAATATTTTAAAAGTGCACAGAGGAAAAGCAGGTGATAGGTAGCAGGTAATGGCTCTAAGGATGGAGAAACAAAAAATACAACTGAAGTAATAAAGAGTAAGAGGGCACAGGAAAACATGGCTATTAGTGGAGGAAGAGAGTGAAAAAGTGGTAGTAAATGAACAAAACTAAGGTATAAATAATCAGGTGAAAGATCAAAACAAACCAAGCCCACATAAAGTTTTAGCCATCAAAGTCACACAAAGCCTATATAATAAATGGGTAAAGGAGAGATAAATTAAAATGAAATAAAAATTATATAAATATATGTATATTTTAAACTTATCTGCACATTAAGAACACAAATACATATACACAATCATACAGAATACATAAAGTAAAAATAAATAAAATTTATAAAGATTAATATTAAATTTAATAATTAATAAGAAAATGGACAGGGGTATAGGAAAAAATTATTAATTTTTAAAAAGTCTTATTTCCACTAAAGTGATCAATACTGTTAGCAAGGACGGGTGCTCATTGCTTATACAGATGTGCCATTTTTTGTACTTATTTTGCAGGGTCCCATCACCCTGGGACAAGGGCTGGGGGTTAGTAATTACCACATCTTTGTGTTTCTTCCCAGGCTACCACCTGTTGTGGCCAGGAGCCAAACCTGTTTGTAGTAGCTCTCAGCTTCCTGTCTCCCTGCATAAGATGGGATGGACTAGGGATTGTTGACAATTGGTTTATTATCATAATGGAACTGGTGCAGATTTCTAAATTAGAAGTTCTAATGGCAGTTGTTTGGTCTTGACTGGCCCATAAAACTCTATCACTGGGCGTTTGAGATTTGATCCACACTCCTTTATTGCTGAGGAGATGCTAGATATCAGGGTCTCAGGGACCTCCTAAAATTTCCACTTTCAATGTGAGAAGGCTAAACCTTAACAGGCTGCACATGTTCCATTTCCATGCTTGTGAATTACCCAGGATCACACCTGGAGTTCAGAGTGACTGTCTCACGTGTTACTAGGGTCTTCCCAGGTGATCATATATGATGCCAGCAATAAAGGAAGCTCTCCTCAGTCTCCCCAATGCCAGCTGGGTTGGGCTGGCAACTTACTTTATGAGTTCTTAAATCTTCAGTCTCTGCTCATTGGCCTGCACCAACTCAAAAATGCTTTCCATTCTGAGGTGCTGATTCCAGTTTGATTCTCCTCTCCTCAGCCAATTGCTTTTAATCACTTTTCATTCAACATCTTCCCCCACCATTTCTGGGTCAGTTAAGGTCAGCCTCACTCTCTGTGCTACTGGTTCCACCAAGCCAATTTTATTTACCGTACTTTCCTCTCACTTTGCTTGTGCTCTGCCTCCCACTGCAGTGGACTTCAAGATGGCATGTCTCTAATATATTATTTTTCTCATATTATTTTCAAAGCTTCCAACTTCCTGTGCCTCAATAATTATTTCTCTGTCCGGTGTTGAAATTCAGTGAATTCCTTAGTCACTCACCTTATTGGGGAGCAGTTGACCAGCTTTTAAAATCTTGAACTGAGAAACTACTGGAAGTACACCCTTCCTCCAATCCACCAGCTTCCACCTCACCAGGGTTTATATTTCTTACTCACTTTGTTGCACTACCTCTCTTCTGTCAAAAAAGTACTATATGCTGTCAGTTGCATATAATTCGGATAAATAAGCTAATAGGGATAATAAAGGGATAATACCATATGTGTGTATGTATGTGTATCCAAATATTTCTGGCAAAGCAAGAAATAAAGTTGGAATGTTAAACTGAGTCTGCCATGTTAAGTGGCCAGCAGAGTGTTAGACACCCAGTGTGAGCTCAGTGAGTTTGGAGACATTGCCATTTTGATGATGCTATTCACCATCTAGGACTCAGGCACCACTTTTATCCCTACTGGCTCTTCTTCACTCTCTCTGCCTTACTCTGCCTGAATCCCTGGATGGAATCAAAAGATGAAATGGATGGGTTAAAGTTTATCCCTAAAGAAGGAGTGAGGAAGGGGAAGAGAAACAAGACACAGCCCATGGCTTGATGTACACCTCGACATTATACTGATTCATTTTTCTCCTAAATATCTCATACATCCCCAGTTCCAATTATTTGCTCAGTCTAATGCCTTCCACTGAAAATGCTTTTCCTCCCAAATTTACTGGTGTCTGACAATTATTCTAAGAGCCTTTCAGATTTTTTCACATCCATAAAATTAATCCTCCCTGTGATAAGTAAATCAATGTAGCATTTATTCATCCTTCAAACATTCATTGACATCTATTCTCCTGGGTGACAGAGACTGCACAAGACATTGGGGATGATAAATCCAGAGAGACTTAGTCTTTGCCTTCAAGAAGACAAGAAAATCAACACTCAAGTGCCATGTGATAAGTGCTATAATTGTAATTTGAATAATATTGTTCCTTCTTTCCTTTGAACTTAATATTTTCTTTCTTAAATTTTTTTAGGGGGAGTCTCAGAACAGCCTCTCTACTGTTACAGCTATTCATACTGCTCTTTTATACTCTGATTAGTATATGAGAAGATTGAGGCCAGCGAACATGTCTTTTGTTCTAAGGATCATCAGGACAAACTTAAACTCAGACTCTTCCTAGGTGACTAATAAGTATTGGCTGTGTTGTCCTTGAATGCTGTCATGCCATAGATTATAATATACTCCATTTATAACAACAACTCTGAGAAGTTAGTCATTAGGAAAAAAACAAAGAGATGCTTCTTCATTTTCTCCCAGGGTTCTTTAACAGGCAACACCTAGCCAACCATTAGCCACATTCAGACAGGGAGTGAAAAGAATGAAGATTTAGAGCTTCAGTGACTTGCAAACCATTGCTGCATCAATGCACAATCCAGCAGTGACATATGGTTCTTTATTACCAGGTCTTACAGCCCTGAGCAATTGCATCTGCCAAAGGGAAAATATTCACTCAGAATTTTGGATGTAAATATTCACTCCCTTGCGTTTTGCATGTCATTGCTAATGGTACATAAAGAATGATCCAAGAGAAGTATAAATAATCATTTGGCTTTTCAATGAACATAGCAGTTCTTACTATAACCAGTCAAAAATGAAATAGTGCAAACTTCAAACTCAAATCAGGAGGTTATCATCTGTATCCACCGTAGAAAGGATTTCTTACTGCCAGAATACAGCATGAATTGAAAGAAGGAAAAATATTAACCCCTCTCTTCAACTCATTTTCAGTCAACAAGATAGGCCACCTCCAATTTACAAATGCAATGTATTTTTAAAGGACTTTATACATTGAATGGTCAGAACCCAATTTCTAGCAGAATAGTAATGGTGGTTTGATTTCCAGGAGCAAATCTTTCAGAAGGGACCTAAGCATCCTTAAAGGGTTTCAGTGAGATATTATGATTCTAGTTCTAATTATAAATCACAGGAATGTGAGAACCATCTGGAAAAAACTGTTTTGGCACCTAATTGTGCATAAGCTATGTATGCATCCATTTCTATGGAATATTGCAAAAATGTCCACAAATACCTCCCATTCCTATGTGCATTATCCTTTGTGATATGACTTAGACTCTTTTAAGGTAGAATGTCAACATCTTCATACCTTGAATGTAGTAGATTTGTCCATTACTTGACCCCTTAAATTTGAGCTTGGCCATTATGATTCCTATGCGATGCAAGCAGAGACTTGCAAAGTGCTGTTCATTGAGACTAGCTCTCTCTAGTTGCTATAGGCAACAATGTATGGACAAATCTCAACCAAATGAGATCAAACAGACAAGCAAGAAAGTTTTTCCTAGACCACTTAGCCAAAACCAAGCCACCAGCCACTTGCCTAAAACAGTTGAAGTAATCCAAGATTAGCAGAAATTGTACCAACACACAAACCCCTGAGAAATAAAAAATGCTTATTATTTCAGGACATTCATTTTTGGTGACATCATGTTTTTAAAAAGGTAACTGGTACACTTCATCCCATGCTATCTGCTCCATTTCACTGTCTTCTCAAAAATTCCATATTTGGGTAAAGGGATAACCTGCCCATAAACTGGTTAAGTTAAACTCAAAACTAACGGTGTTGAAAATATCTCCCTCTTCTGCACTCCTGGGTTTAACAGTTGTAGATGTAATGGAATGTGAATAACAGGGTCTCTGACAATTTTCAGAAGAGAACAATCCTCCACTCTGCCTCAAGAAACACCCATGGTGGGACTGAGGAGGCACTAGGGACTCCAAGATGGAGAAAAGGATCAGAAGCCACCATCACCAAGATCTCTGGCAGTGTTAAGAATTCCAAAGGAAAAGATTTGCATGTATTAGTCTTCCTTTCCCAAGCAGAATCATTCAAATCCATTTTGGCATCGACTAACCTCCCTTTACACCCACAAGGGAGTCTGTGGGTCCCAGTCAAGGGGGACCAGAGTAAATTCTGCATACTTGCAGAGGGTTTGTATGAGTACTGAATAAGGCAGTCACCATGCCTCCCCTTAACTGAATCCTGGCCACGCTCTTCACTCTTGACCATTTTGCTTTGACATCTGCTTGCCTGTCTGTGCAGATTTTCTAGTTCCACAGAAAAAAAATTAGTCATAGGAGTGGCAAATTCCCAGCACAAATGTCACTTTTCTCCATCTCCCATAATGACCGCTATATAGCCAAATCATTTCCTGCTATGTCTGTCCTATCACACTGCTCCAAGAAACTTCACACTGATGAGTCAGGACTGAAACACAAGCTGATCTCTTCTAGCCATCATTCTCCTGAAGCCACCTTGAGCTATGTTGAGTGGTTCCATTCACTGTCATCTTGACTGCTGTGTCAACTTACTTTTTATTCATTTCCATATCATATACCTCATTATAACAGGTACCTTTAACTCTTTACTTGGTTCTTTCTTTGTTCCAATTTTTGTTTTCTTTATTGCATCTCCACTACTTTTTATTTTCTTTTTTTCCTGTGATACTAGAGCTCAAACTCAGGGTCTTCCACGTGCTAAGCAAACGCTTTACCATTAAGATATATCCCCAACTCTTGTTATTAATTTGAGTCAGGGTCTCACTCAGTTGCTCAAGCTGGCCTCAAATTTCTGATCCTCCTACCTCAGTCCCTCAAGTAGCTGGGATTATAGTGTGTGCCACTGACTTCAACTACTTTTAATTCAAGTAATCTCAATATATATTTCACATATTGTATATCTCCATATATCAGTACTGGAGTCAAGTGCTATATAAGTATATACCTAAGCATATAAAGTACTTATGTAATTTCCTTCCTTCCTTCCTTCCTTCCTTCCTTCCTTCCTTCCTTCTTTTTTACCTGAAAGTCAAGATTTCATTTGCTTTTCTTATGTTCATTCTTTGGTTTTCCCAACCTTTCTAATATCTTATCACCTTTTTGGATTCTGGTAATGTTTTCCAACCAGCATATGATGTAACCCCCCTAAGTTCACAGCATCCGAAAATATGGTGCATATGCCTTCCATATCTTCATCTAGGCCCATAATAAATATTGTCAAGTGAGAAAGAAGACTTTGGCACACCACTGGAGATCTTCATCCAAACAACCTCAGATCACTCATCAGCTATGAATCTAACATTATAGGATTCGGTCTACATATCCATAGTGATATCACAAGAATCTGTCAAGCTCCTGAAGAATGAAGAAGGAACATTCCATGCATAGAAGATTGAGAAAAAGAACAGAGAAACATATAAATTATTTCTGAAATAAAGGGTACTTTCATTTATAATTAAGTCTATGTAAAAATGAATTCAAATTTTCTTAGAACTCCGCATTTTAAAATGTTTTGAAATGTATATTCATCCACCATGATTAATAAAGTTGATTATGCTTTCATCTGTGTTTCTACGGAACCTTATTCAGAACCGCTGTTTAGTACTGGTAGTCAATGAAATGGTTCAAAAATATTTCTCCTTCTATTCCTTCTAGATCCATGCTAGGATTTCACTTCTCAGCACCTGCCCAAAGCTTAGCATGACCATGTGACTTGGCTGGGTCAAAGAAATTTAAGTGAAAATGGCATGTCATTCTGGCTGGAAACCTTTCAAGACTGATTTACTTCTGCTGTGGTACCTGGGGAGCACATGCTGACATGGAGCCTCCAACAGCCTGGCTCCCTAGGTAAGTACCATTGCAAAGCACCTCTGCTGAACTACACTAAGCCTGCATGTGAAACAGAAGGAGCTGAGGTTGTTTGTTATGGCAAGGTGGTCTGTCCTATTCAAACCGATGCATAAAGTTTGTACATGTGAGAGAGAGAGAGTGTGTTTGTGTTTGCAACGGGGTGGGAAAAATAAAGATGATTAGGTAATGGGGATACAATAGTGAATAAAATACACAAAATTGCCTGACCTCATCATATGTTACAGGAAGCCAATAACATTTTCTTTTATGTGATTCAGAAATTTTATTACCAGTATGTTTTTAAGTGGAATTTATCTGAGAGAGCCAAAGGTTGGATGTCCTCTTTCCTGGGTCAAGGAAAGGACACTGTCAACATCCTCATTTTTATTTATTTATTTATTTATTTATTTGGAGTCTATTCTGGAACATGCCCTAGGGGTAATGGTCCTTCCATTCTTTCCTAGCAATATCCAGAGCTACTGCCCTTCACTCTATCCCAAATCCCTTTCTAACCAGCTCCCCAGGTGATGCTGCTGTTGCTGTGAGGACTACATTTTGAATAGCAAGTGTGAGGTCTTCCCAGGGCTTCATCTGGAGAGTCTTGACACCCCATGTCTCCCAAGTTTATCAGAAAATCCGGAGTGGCAGTGACAGAAGGAGGACCAAGTCTGACTGTCCATTCTGGGTTCTCATCTCATATTTTCTATGTTAGTTTCTAACAGAGTACCACGAGCATTTGGTCCCCTTCATGTCCTCATCCTGGGATGGCTCATTAGAAACAGTATTTTTTAAAGGCTCTTATGTGATTCTATGAGCAGTCCATGGCAGGAAACAACCACTTTAGCACTGATGCTTTTTCAAAACCTGACAGAAGTTTCTTTCTATAGAAAGTAGTGTGCTCAAGCCTCCTGGAGGGTCTGTGGTCCTTGGATTATATAAAACAGAGTTGTCTCACTTGCTTTATTCACTGGGGTGGGGTGATACTAACCTTTAGTGGACCTGCCCCTCTTGTCCCACAAATGAATTCAATTAAATTGTTGGGAGTTCATTTCTCTCCCACTGGGGATTGGGGGAGGTGTGCCAATAACTCCTGCTATATGATGTTATCTATATTAGATAAAATCTGGATATTCATTTTCTGTAAATTCATGCACTTTGCTGAACAGAATGTGCCTTTTGCTTGTATTAAACTTTCAGATTCTGACCATGATTGACAGCTGTTTCATTCCTTCCTCTTCGCTGTCACATAATTGTCCACGTTTCCTAAAGGTCTGGTCTGTAACTTTACGTTTCTGACATTTAAGCCCTGAGCTTTCAGGGTTTCAATCTTTCCTTTATTTACATCTCTAATCTTTGAACAGAGTCATGAGAAGACATGACCCATTTAACAAATAGTACCGGCCACTGCTTGAAGTGACAGAAGGAAAACAATGAAAATGTTTATTAAAAATAATGTGAGACTGTATCCACAGAAACAAGCAGTTCTCATCTCTAAAGCAGTGCCACACCAATTGCAGCTTGCTATCTTGTCATGGAATCAATGTATTTATTTGTGGCCTGTAATTTCAAAGGATATAGAATAGAAAATATCAGCATCTGTCATGTATAAGGAAAGAGACTTTTATGCAATTGTGCTTCAGGCATTTGCTAATAAAAGTGTGGGTTTGCCTGTGTCCCTGTGGGTCTGAGTATGGGTTGTGAAAGAAAACTTATTGGTAATATGTATGTGTTTGGAAATTATTCATCTAAAGGGTCTCAGGTAATGTCAGGCATACTAAAAAGTGTCTGAATGGTATGTTACCCTCTCGTTCATCTTTCCACTGCCCACATTCTCCCCTGTCTTTCTGCTACCTTGGCAGTTCACACTCTCCCCATAAAGCTGGTACTAGTCCAAATAATAGAGCAAAACCAATAAGGCTAAATCTACATGAGGCTTTAGATTCTCATCAATCCAGTACTATGGCTTAAATGACCTTTTATTTTGTCTGGCTAATGAGTGTATCAAAGTAAACTTTGAACAAGTAAAGCCATGTCATTGCCTGCCAAGGAAGAAGCAGAAAGCTCTGGATGGAAAATTCCACTTATAGCTGGAGAAACAAATGTTTTGAAAGCAAAATGGTTTTGTATACAGCTTGAGTAAGTTCAAAATACAGGTCTTTTGCTCATCATGAAAAATATTAACACTAATTAATGCAGCAGAGCTCTACTGGGAATTTAAACGTCTATTTTCATTCACTGTTTTCCTGAATCTTTTTTGCTCTTTACTCCCCGAAGGCTTGTCAAATGAAAGTGAAAAGTTTGAAGGAACAAAGCCAAAGTCAAAAGTGAAATGATAAAGCTCAGGAATGAATAGAGGGAGAGAAAAATGCACACAGAGAGTAACTCCCAAAGGAATAGGAGAATACAGATTGTGGGAGAAAGGGACCCCACAGGGGAAGAACAAAACATGTTCAGACGAGCTTCAAAGAATCCTTCCTGGCTGGGCACAGTGGGAAAAGGTTAAAACAACACATGCTTCTCTCAGCAAAACTCAAGAACGAAAAGACACAGAGGAGAACAGGGGTTTGTGTTCTCCCACACCTGTCCTGTTCAAAAGGACTGAGTTGATTCTGGGAATTGAATTCTTTATAATCAATAATTTTACTTTGATGGTAAATTAATAATCAATACAGATAGCACTTTCATTCAAAAGACTGTGACAACCATGTAGGCAATTGTAGTGTACAAAGTAATATGAAGCAATGGTATTTACTAGACATATAGCTGCCTTAACTTTAGGTAATAGAATTGAAATTGAACCTTCCCTCCATATTCACCCAAGATAGACACCCATCCAACCTCAGGTCAAAAGCATATATTACAAAGCTTGTTAACTGCAACAAGTTTCAAGAAATACACTAAAACTTAGTTCTTAAAGTGGAACACAAACTAATTTTTAAAAGGCCCTGGATTAGATGCAAAGAAGACTTTTGTTTACTTCAGGTGAAGAGGTATGAATCAAAATTCAAATATGTAACTCATTTTGTTAAATAACATTTAAACTATCATTTAAAATAATCTAAGCACTGACTTTCAGAAACTAAACTGTAGGCAAAAAATCTCAATTCACAAATATTATTATACCTAATTTATGCAACTACTAAACTCTTTCCTGCTTTCAATCTCTGTTCCATGCTACCATAGCATCCAGTTCAACCAAGTTCAACGAACATTTACTATTGAGTACACAACACAGTCATCTTTCATGGTGAAAGAATTGCCCTGTATCTTTTCTTAGCCTTGTTTCTGATAGAATTGTAGACTTTAGAAAACTTGAAAGACTTTTAATTTATACTTTAACTTTTTCTTATCTGCCTAGAAGTTTATTATTTTATTCATGAACCAGCTTTTGATTTCATAAAATTTTTTCTGTCACTGTTATATTTTAAATTTTATTGATTTGGATATAATATTCATTAATTCTTTCCTTCTGTTAACTTTGGGTTTAAATTTTTATTGTTTCTAATATCTTACCATAGAAACTTTTATTACTGATTTGAGATCTAATATAGGCATTTTAATGCTATAATATTTTCTCTAAATATTGCTTTATTTCATCCCACAAATTTCAATAAGTTGTATTTTCATTTTCTTTCAGAATATTTTAAAATTTCCCATAAGGCTTTCTCCTCAACACTTTGAGTGTAGGAAAATAGTTATACTTCCCAATTCATTTTACATGGCCAGTTGCCTTAAGATCAATGTTAGACACGTGATTTTATAAAACAAGATACTTATGGGCTCAACCTTCTTATAAACACAGATTCAAAAGTCTAAATACAATCTTAGCACACCATATATCACAGTATACTAGCATGGCAACCTATCTGACTGCATGTGTAAAAGGTAATATACTCAGGTTTGTTCTAGGAATGCATGGCTAGCTAAAACATTTGAAAAATCAATCATCATGAATATCTACACTTAATGAATAGAGATAAAACATGACCAGATTAATTGATACAGAAAAATTATTTGATAATATTTACCATCAGTTAATTAAAAAAAGAAAAAAAAAACTGTCTGCAAATGAGGAATAGAAGAGTACTTCCTTAACTGGACAGAGGTTATCTACCAAGACAGAAAGAAAAGTGGGGAAAAGTCTTTACCTCATCATTCTTAGAAGTGAAATATTGAAGACTTTACACTTCAGATCAAAAATAAATGAGGATGTCCAATTTTTAAACTTTTTAAACATTATTCTCAAATTCTCAGCCAGTGAAACAAGAAGTATATATAAATGTCATAATAATTTTAAACAAAAATGCCATTATTTATAAATGATGTAACAACAATTCAAAGATTATCAGACAAATGAGTATGCAGAGATCAATCATTTATATGCATATTAGGAACAATTAGAAACATTAAAATTATAAATCTTAAAAATAATTCTATTTAAATAGCATCAAAAATATCAAATACCCAAGAATAGATAAGAGGAAAGCTGAACAACACCCTGAACAGAAAGCCACCAATAATTTATAAAAATTAAGACATAGAATATTATAAAAATGTCATATCTCCTCAAATGACATTTGAGCTAGAATCAATACATTTTTCAATTACAATCCTAGCAGGTATTCTTTGATTTACATGAAATTCTGACAACTGAGAATAATCATCTTAAAGAAAATAAATGAAGTAATAAGTCTACATTATTAGTAATTAAGACTGGGGTGCAATGATGAAAAATCAACCCAATAGAACATAAAAGAAAATCACCAACTAGACTCACCCTGAGTTGGTTACCTGCCTCTTGATATGGCACCACCACAATGCAATGAAAGATATTTTTAATAAATGGTGTTTTATAAATTAGTTATTAATAAGGGGAAAATGGATTCTGACTCCCATAATTATCATAATAAAAAATGAATTCCAGATCCCTCATAGACATAAATAGATAAATGTGTATACCATAGATGATATAAAAAATATGCTCATGATCACTTGGTGCTAGGCAGAGATTTCTTTCTTTCTTTCTTTTGGAGACAGAACTCTCTAAGTTTCTAGGTCCTTGCTAAGTTGCTGAATATGGTTTCCAACTTGCAATCTTCCTACCTCAGCCTCCTGAGTTGATGGATTTACAGGCATGTGTCACCACACGTGATTTCTTAGATGGGACATAGAAACAATTTTCTCATAAAAGAGAAAATTGATGAACAGGATTGCATCAAAATTAGGAACTTCTGTTCATCAAAAAATAACATTAAGAGGGAAAAAAGCCAGTCATTTATGGAAAAAAGATATTTGCAATACATATATCTAATAACGAATTTATATCCAGAATATATTTTTGAAAATCTATTAGAAAGAAGATAGACTATCTCAGTATTTTAAATGGAAGGAAAATATTATATGGAAATACCAGGATGGCATTTTTTTCCACTTTCAAATTTTAAAAATTATTTTATTTATTTTTATGTTTTTATTTTTTATTACTAAGGATTAAACCCAGGGGAACTTAACCACTGAGCCACATCCCCAGCTTTTTAAAATCTTATTTAGAAACAGAGCCTCACTAAGTTGCTGGGGCTGACTTTGAACTTGTTGTCCTCCTGCCTTGGCATCCTGAGCCACTAGGATTACAGGTGTGAGCCATCACCCAGCTTTAAATAATTTTAAGTGACAGAGAACCTGTTTCTCTTCAGCATCCTCATTCTTGCCTTCCCAAGAAAGAAGGATATATTTGATGGGTGACCTTCGGAAACAGTTCTTCATCCAGTTCGCTTTAAGCTGTCTTTGGCCTTGTTGGTGATTACTGCTTTGACCTACGATTTGACAATGGAAGCTTTATCTCCTGAATCTCCACACAGTGTAGGAATCTACCCTAGTGGTTGAATTGACTCATTGGAAGAGAGGTCAGAGCAGTCATCTTTAATCTTGCTTTACCAACAGTAAAGTGAGAATTGACACCGTATCTGATGTCTGTTGTCTTTTTGTTTTTCATTTGGTTCAGAACTTTCATTCTTAAAACCCCAGTATCAGTAGGTGGGAGATGAAGTTGGTGAGGTGAGGTTCTACAGATTGAGAAGTGGAAGGGGTGGGGGTCCTGAAACACCTAGGCTGAAAACAAAAGAGATGGCCCCTGT
Source organism: Marmota monax (assembly GCF_021218885.2). Classification (NCBI taxonomy): domain Eukaryota; kingdom Metazoa; phylum Chordata; class Mammalia; order Rodentia; family Sciuridae; genus Marmota; species Marmota monax. The sequence continues at coordinate 2,994,294 of NW_026691933.1, forward strand.
ACAGGGGGCTGGTGTATCAGCAGGATGTCAATGCTGGGGAAGGAGGAGGGGAAACCACACCTGTTAAGCATTTGGGGAAAAAAACTGGTAGAGCAACCTCCTGATGAACTGCTTCCTCTCTGTGAAAATATTCCTGAAGTGGCTCCCTGTGTCCCTGGGGGTTTGGCAGCACAGATTATAAGAACTTTTTAAAAACCTCTTTTGTAGTGTCTCAGCATCTCCAGAGTTGAGCTGCAGTGTGCGCTTTTGTGAACTAATGATCTTTTAAGAAAAAGAAAAGTCCTCTTGATGGAATTCTATTGATCAGAATTTTGTTTGTCATGGTAAGGCTCTCGCTCAAGTAGTGCAAGGATCTTTAGGATTTTCTGAAATAGGTCAGCCAAGAAGATAATTGGTTTGGTCCTACTGTATATGCCACGCATCTTATCAGACCAAACCAATAACTCTCCTACCTATATGGAGGTCCCAAAAGTAAAAAAAAAAAAAAAGGTACCTAAGAGACACCTGCATTATTCCCTGAATAGAAGATAGAGCAAGATATTGGTATTTTGGCCTGCATTGCCAGTAGACAGGTTTTTATTATTATTACTATTTAGTATATAGCATTTGATTCAGAGACAACTTTCATTCAAAGGAATAACACATACTACTCACTTTGTGATACAGGTACTCTCTGTGTCACATAAATAGCTTTTTGGTTTTGTTGTTGTTGTTGAAAGTAATGTGCTGTTTGTAATGGATGTCATCTCAAAACAGAATTATAAACACTTCATGGTAAGGTAGGTACTACAGTGTTAACACATGGGACTGTTCAAATCTGTGATACAAATACAGATGGCAGAAAGACATGAATGGCTCAAAGAAGGAGGAAAAGCAGTGAAAATATTATTTTGCCATTTTCTGGAAACTGTAAATCTTTCTCACTGAATACCCTGAACCAATTTGATTCCTATACATTTGACCTTTGAAGTTTGTAGGCAATGTTCCAATTTATATACACACAACAAAGAAAAAGCCAATAACCTCAAACCATTGTGTTTGAGAGAATTTCCAATTCTTAAGATTTTTTTTGAAAGATCAATTCCAAGTCTAATAAATAAAAAGTTCATTGATTAAGCTGAAAATTATGAACAGCAACACATATTTATATCTAGGACAGTTGCAAAAAAATTGATGGGCTGTTTACTGACTTAATCATATTTTCAGTACATAATTGCCTTTTTGAAGGGCAATTACTGTTCTCCTTGCACCAAATGAATCTGGTACCTCTGACAAAGTTCCATTGAAGAATGAGGGTAATTCTTTAAACTACAAGGAGAATGCATTATTATTAAAACGTTTAAAGCATTTAAGAGTGTACAAGCCACTATAAGGTCAAGTCTGCATCGTCTTGGGGTTTAAAAAATGATTTCACATGATTATCTGACCAATTCTCATTCCCTCTAACTCTAATCTTCTCTCTTCTCTTTTCTTCTCTCTCTCTTCTTTCACCAAATATTCGAACTGTAGGAAGCTAACAGTAGAGAAGATGTTGGAGGATAATTATTCAGAATCAGTTTTAGCCTGGTTGAAGAATATTTTCTTTTTTCTCTTTCTGAATAACAGAAATTTCCCAAATGTAAAAAGAACAGAAAAACAAGTTTCAATGATGCATTTTTCCCTTCTTGAACCCTGAATTGGAAAAAGGTGAGTGTTGAGAGCCACAGCCGAAGGGGCCCCGCAAACTTCCAGCTGATTGGTTCACCTTGGCCCCAGCAAACTCCCAGGTGCCAGCTGATTGGCTCCTCTGCGGTGATGCTCATTGGGCTGTTTCCCGCCCTTTCAGACCATGGAGCTGCTCAATGGGGGACTCTTTTGGCTCCGCCCACACGACCCAGCCAATCGGCCTCAAGAGCGAGAGGAGTGGGGGTTGAGAGGCTTGTGGGAAGCCGGTGGTGGCGGTTGGGCTCTGAGGGAATTCCTGAAGAGCTCCTGTGGTGCGGCCTGTGTGTTCTAAAAATAAAGTTCGTTTCTGCTTGACAAGTGGCTCCTGAATTGTACCCAGCCAGACTGCGGCATTTGGTGGCCCGTACATTGGAAAAAGGTGAGAACCCTACAGAAGGGCCACGACAGTCTGGGTCTGGAAAGATGAGGGATTCTTTCCATAGGCTCCAGTAGCACAGCAGGAGACACATGCCCAGGCTACCCCATAGAGAAGGAACAAGAAGGGTCTCTTCCTGTGAGCTCTATTAGTTTCTCAATGTTGCTATACCAAATTTCCACAAACTCAGTGGCTTAAAACAACAAGAATATATTATAGTTCTGTAGATTATAAGTCCAACACAGTCTCACTAGGCTGAAGCCCAGGTGTCAACAAGGTTGTACAACTTTCTCAACATCCTAGAGAAGAATCATTTCCTTGCTATTTTTCTCTTCATAGTAGCTGCCCACATTTCTTGGTTCTGGGTGCCTTCCAACTTAAAAGCCAGCAACTCAGTATCTCTCTGACCATTCTTCCATCTGTCCCTTTCTACCTCTTTTTTTGACTTTAAAAAAAAATTTATTACCTGTTGATGGACATTTATTTATTTATATGTGGTGCTGAGAATCGAACCCAGTGCCTCACACATGCAAGGCAAGCACTCTACCACTGAGCCATAACCCCAGCCTTCTTTTTTTGACTTTAAAGATTTCTGTGCTTATATTGGTAATCACACCAGATCCCAGCCTACCCAGAAACCACCCAGATAATCCAGGATAATCTCATCTTAAAATTATTCACTGAATCACATCTGCAAGGTGAGTTCTGCCATGTAAGTTTACATTATCACAGGTAAGGGAATCAGGAAGTGGACGTCTTGTGGAGAGCATGATTCTGCCTACAAGAGAGGCTTCCTGGAGACTACTGCAATCATGGCTCTCAGGAGCAGCCACTTTTCACAGCTGAGCCACACAGGCATGAGTGAGCTGCCAGTTCTTTCCAACTATATCATGGAAAACCAACCACCCTTTAAAATTAATTTATTGCACCTGCATACCACCATTCTCAGTAGAGTTTTCTTACTCATAACTTAATAAAAACAGCTTTGAATAATTTACAGGACTGTTATAGGCCTGAAAAAGTAGTCTCATGATGAGGCTGCATTTGCTTAAAGGTTTTGGTATCATCTGAAAATATAAATCAAAGAAGAGGGATAATTGTTAATATCAATGTTTCCTCTGAACTGTCCTGTGGAGTGATTGTCCTTTGAGATGCTACACACACACACACACACACACATACACACACTCACACAGAATGAGCAGAATTTTGCAATCACTGGGGGGAAATGCTGAATATAATTAATCTCATGGGGATTCATATGATGCATTAGTACTTTGAAGGTCTCAGACGTCCCCCAGCAAATTCATACATGTATGATCAAACTTTGACTTCTTTAAAAAGGCAAAGAGAGCTACGGACTTTAATTTGACTTTGGTTTTGTCCATATGACGCTGCTCTTGTTAACCCTGTGCCCTCACAGATAAGAATAAGACTTCCTATCTGGCTCTAGGATCCTTTCTGCTGATCTCCAGGATGCATCAAGCTTGTATCTATCTACAAGAGTGGTTTCCAAACTTCCTTTGATTGTCTGTGGCCTTAGCAAAATTATTTGAATGTGCACAGGTGTGTGTGTGCATATGAATACAAAACATATGTATACACATGTTATATTTATTTTCTATTGTACTAGAATATGTACCAAGTAAATGATTTCAACATTAAAAACTGAAATCAGCAGATTTATTATATATTGATAATTATGGTTGCTTCATACTACCAATAGTTACTATGTGAATGAAAAATACACATTTAGGGTTACAGTTGTCTTATCAGCTAGATGTTAAATCATTCTATCGACTGATCTTCATGATTTTCATTGCTTTGACCCACTCCTTATCAGATCTTATAAGATTATGGTTTTTACTTTACAACGCTTGCCTTCTAGAAGTCTCAGCTCTTCCATTATATTTTGATCCTATTAACATTTTTGATTGTGATTTTGGATCTATGATATGTTTGTGTATTTATTACTTTCATATGTTGTTTTAGGGAGCTCATTTTAAGTCACATGTCCATTCTGTGAGGATCAGTTTCGTTAAGAGACAATAAGAAATTTTAGTTAATTTTACATGGAATTTTTACTTAATCCAGCACACATAATAGAGAATGCTGAAAACAAGGGTGGGCTCTCTCAACAAAACTCTTAGTAATGAAAGACCCTTCTTCATTTAGCAGCTTGCCTGGCTCAAAATAAAGAGGACCTATTGATCTACAGCCCACATCTCTAAATCAGATATTAGTAATGGATAATGATTTTCTCTCATTTTTTAATAAAAATCAATAAATAGAGGTTCCAATATTTTCCTCCTGTACCCTATTGAATTGTCTTGCTCATTCTTCCGTGGGTCTTTCCTATATTCTATGACAACTCTTCTAAGAACTATGATTTTAAAATCAGGGTTTAATTCCAAATTTATTCTAACCAATTTTGGAATTACAGAAACAATGTCCTTAGTAGTATCCAGTAGTAATCTCAGAAAGATAAAAACTGAATTTTTGTTTAGGGGCATCAGTCTCAGGAAGCTGGGGACAGTTCTGCCCTGACTGGATTAAGTATCCCCAGTGGACCACAGGCTTACTGGTTAACTTAGTGTTCTATAAGAGAAAAGGGTGGGGCATGTTATAAGGAACCTCTTTTCTCCAGGTCTTAGTTCTCTTCTGGGGGAATCAATTAGAGATATATTCTTGGTCTCCCTTGGGGAGGAACAATGAATTATTAAATGGATGAACAAGTTGAGGATGCAGAAGCTAGGTTTATGTCGTTTAACTCTTTCCTTTTTCTTGGGGACCTGCCAGTTCTGGAGGACACCTTCTGTCCTTCACTTATAGATTCTTCACTTTATAGATTCATAGGGTCAGACATGCCTCAGTTCAGGCCTGTAAGTACGCAGCACTGCCCCTGAAAAGTTTGCATGTTTTTCCAATTCCAGAATACCATTTTAGCAAGTCCATTGTTGTGATGTACCTATATCACATTCTATTTGCTGTATCAATCTTTGTCTAGCCCCTTTATCCACCACTGAATTGGGCCAAGACTGAAATATTGTGGAATATGGGGGAACTTTGCTTTAATTTAGTGAATAACTGAAAAATGGTGCTAGTAACACCTCCCTTTTAGGAGTCACCAAGTCCACATTATTACATGCAAGCAAGTGATAAGCTCTCTCATTGGCTTTCACCATATAATCTTCACAAAAACTATTACAAGTATGAAACACTATTCCTATTTTAAAGTGAGAGAACTGATACTTAGAAAGGGAATGAGATAACATGGACCACACTCTTTTGAACCTTACATTTTAATAAGGAAGCACAGAACTTACAGTGCTTTTCTTGTTCCCCTTCCAACAGGGCAAATGGAACAGAGGTGAGGAGTTGAACCAGGGGCCTCATAAAAAAGTAAGTGGTCTACACCAGCCAATTCTTCTTCAGTGGTCCTTGGGGTTCAGATTCCGGAAAGTCCTGATTCCCCACCTCAAAATGTCTTTGTATCCAGCATGCTTCAAACTGCAAGTTATGATCCATCAGTGAGTCATGAAATCGATTTATTGGGTCAAGGCCAACATTTTTCTGAGGGGAAGGAAAGGGAGAGAAGGGGAGGAGAAGGGAAAGAATGTCATAGAAAAAGAAATATCAGTGCATACCACATAAGGACCATATTATACTGTTTAATGAAATCACTGTTTAAGTTGTGTGTGTGTGTGTGTGTGTGTGTGTACACACACACTGGGTTGCAAGTATGTTTTCTTATCATGGATCATGATCCAAAAAGTTTAAAATTCATGGTTCTATCTAGTTTGGCTGATCATAAGTGTTCTCATGATGTAAAAGTTTGTTCTAACCTTGCTTAAATTTCCTCTTCCTCACCTATTTTCCTAAGCCACCTCTGAAAAAGAAACACAAGATGCAACCTGTCTGCATAAGTGAGTAGAGAGGGGATATGGAGAAATGCAGATGTGGAGATTCAATCAGGAAGGCCTTGAATGACTTGGGTAGATTTTTTTCTTGAGTGAAATGGGATGTCTTGTTTTTTTTTTTTTTTTACTTGGGAGAGTGATGTGATTCCTATTGTATTAGAAAGTGTTGTTGATAACTGTAGTATGGAGAGTGATTGGTAGAGGTTTTAGAATAGACAGAGAAGCTGAGAGATAGGTGGCATATTCTGAGATAGGAGTAGCTGAGATGGAGAGAACAGAGTCAAGGTCAAGGTTCAAACACGAGTTCAGGCCTGTTCAGAGGTCAGAACTCTTAAGAAACATACATAGTGGGGTATGCACCTTACACAGTGAAGCACCTGGCCACACGGTCTACAAGAGGCTATTATTTCTGTGACTGGTGTTAGAGCCAAAAGACCACAGGGCACACAGTTGCCAAGAAAAACTGCATGAACTGGAGAAAGTAAGGACAAATAGAAACCTGCAAATCTAAGCTAGAACCCAGCAAGAAAAGACTGGAACCCAATGCTGTCTTGCCACTTCCAGGCCCTCAAGGAGGATGATCACAGGTTCCTGAGAAGCTGGTGCTCTTCATCAAGATGCTCATATGCAGCTAGCTTGTGACTCAGAGAAAGTAGAAACAGACGCTCAGCAGGAACTGGAGGTTGTGACCCCAGCCACTGCCTCACACCAACTAGATCAGGCAGCACCTGAGCAACTGCCTGTGTGCACCACGCCCATGTTCAGAATCTGTAAAGGTAAAACACCACCCCTCCTTTTCTCTTTCAAATTATGTGAAAAACTTTTCCCCAGGCTTATTCTAACTCGGAACTATGCAAGGAAAGGAATTCTGAAAACCGTGTTTCCAGCTTAGCTAAATTAACACAAAACAGATGCAACAAGGGGAATGTTTCCTTATATGCAGGAAAAGAAAGCTTTACCTTATGCTTCCTACGAAGAAGGTAACTTTGGGAGGGAACATGGTTAGACAATCCTCAGTAGCAATCCACCATCTCAGTACCTTAAGAGCAGAATAGCATTTCTTCTCACACAAAGTTCACTCTAGATTTTAGCATTTCTGCAATACAGCTGTCTGCCATGGGGTGATGGAGTGATCTGGATGCATCTACCTTGTGGATCTATCATCTCCACACAGGGTCCAGTGATTACTGCAATTGAGAAAAATAGTGAACTTTCAAATTAAAGGGTTAATTGCATTTGGTTCTTAGTACTTTGACATCATAGAACATTTTGGAACAGGCCACAGAAAGGGAATTCCTAAATGTTCAAGGGTTTATCATTATTAACCATCTTTATCACTGTAATGCTGACATGCAGTGTAGATAATCTGTCACTCATACCACTCTTGTCACTCATAGCACTCTCCCCAGGTGATTAAAAAAAAGTATTTCACCATGGATGTCACTATGTTACTATCCAAGGACTCTGCTGCACTTGTGACCATGTGACATGATTTCTGCATTGCTACAGTGCCTGCCCTAAAATGTTTGGCACCAGCCTGCCACACAGGAGACACCCCACTGTTCAGAAAACTTTGAATTTAGGTTCTGAGTGTCCCTGGTTAAATGTACATCTGTTGTCTAAGAAAAGAAGAATTCCACTCTGAGATGTTGAAAATTTTAATACAAAATGAATTCTAATACTAAATGGTTCCAGGTACCACTTCTGACATCGAATGTGTGTGATTTTTTTTTTTCTGACACAACCAATTCTCCAATTCTCAATGAACAATTTGAGTCTATCACTCAGAATTAGCTCAGACTGCATAGTTCTCAAGACTGCCCCACTTCAGATACCAGCTCCAAATGAAGTGTCCAGGTTACCCTGCTTCTGATCTGCCAACTACAAAGTTAGGGGTTCCTATGAGCAGCCTTTAGGTTCAGTAATTCACTACAAAGGCTCACAGAACTCAAAGCCAGATGAAGTTTCCAGGGCCAGGTCTGGAAGTGTCCTGGGTGCAGGAGCTTCTGTCTAGCCCATGGAAATATCTAACAACTTGGAAGCAGTGAGTTCCATCTATTTTTAGGGTATTATTATTATTTTTATTATTATTTTACATAAACACAATTGATGCATTGACTATTGGCAATTAAATTCAATATCAAGCTCCCCTCCCATCTAATTATGGCTTGACCTTTTTAGGAACCAGCCCCTTCACTGAAACCATCTCCATCCTCAGTCATCATCCTTTGCCCAAACCCCCACAAGTCATCTCATTAGCATACAGAAGACATTCATCACTGAGAAGATTTTAAGAGTTTTAGGAGCTCTGTGCTCTGAACCAAAGAGAAATTTTCCCTTTTTATTTTACCACAAGTTTAAGGGTGTTATGACATGGGCAGAAAATTATAGAGAGCATGGGGAACTGCCCTCAATGCATGGAGGCAGAAAGGGTACCATGGGCTCCTAGATTATTTGAAGCTCATGACATTCTGTGAACAAGGACTAGGAAAGCAAAGTGGATGTCTGATAGATGGATGCAGGAGAATCCTGCCAAACATTGCTCTGGGTAGAAAAGCTGGGCTTCTGATCCCTTATTACATAATAATTAGCCAAGGGTAGAACATATCAAAATGGCATAGCAGAAATGAGAGTTCCATACATGCACAGCACCCAGGTCTTTCCAGGAATAAAAACATTCTAAACTCATCAGAATATTTCCTCAAAAACAAGAAGCTTATTTTGGCTATTATCACTTTGAAGAATAAAAAAGGAATATAATATAAGTACTTATTTGAAACTATAGGACAGTGGACTAAATATGTGCAGATGACAGAGAAAGAGGAAAGCTAAATTACCTATGTCTGGAGAATTGAGAAGAGTTTAAACATGTTCTAATTGACATAATTTTCCTGGGAAGCAAAAGACTTAACTCTTTAGGTGAATGACATGAATACTTATCTTGAACAGAGTAAATTTGAGTTTAAAAGACATTCAGCTATAGAGGCACTCCAGGAGAGTCAGGAAAATTATCATTATTATTATCATCTGTCCTCAAGATTCCAAATAATAAATGATAATTCTGAAATAGTTAAAAAAAGTCACTAAATGGTAAAAGCAAAAAGATTTTAAAAGATGGTACAAAGGAACCCCAGAATGCATGGACTATGCATTACCTCTTATTCAGTAGAAAGAAAAACTTCTGTTTTATGTAAACATTTTTCCTTTGGGACCAAGAGTGTGGAGAGTGTTCTATGCCTTATCTCTTACTTGGACCACAGTGGGCTTCACAGGCATGTACAGGGAGATCACCTTATTTCAGGCATTCTGAGAAACATTCCTTTGCCAAAATATCTCTTTTAACCAACACTTTAAATTCACTTATGACTCTCTACTATGATTTCCAGATCTTCATTTTAAAATGCTAATACCACTGAGATACATGGGGTACTGAAAAACCAGCCTGTATCTCAGAGCAAAGCCTGTCCAAGGAAGGGACATGGCCTTTGTCCTTGGAAAAACCCACAGAGCACTCCTAGGCACATTCCCACCCTGCTAAGTTGTTTATCTACAAATAACAGGAGAGATCTGCTGCCAGGTGTCCCTGACTCAGTCAGGCTAGGTGGGGATCCACAGCAGCCCCCTAGCAGCCATCAATCAGCATGAGACAGGGAAATACCTGGGATGCCAGATGACCCTCCCAGTATTTTATGGTGGTTGATAACAAGTTGGGAAACCATGTAGCTCAGCACGTACACCCCTCTTGGCTTAAACCAATCAGTTCAAATGAATACCCCTTTTGTACTGACCAATCACCCCTACCCAACTTGTTCCCGCCAGTGAATGTGCTAATCATGTTTTAGAGTTGTTATTTGATTTTCCCGCGGTGTGTGATGATTTGCTATGATGTATGTGAAGTCCCTGCCCTCTCCAAAGAATGTATAAAACTGCTGCAAACCCTGGGCTCAGGGCCTCTCAGCGTCACCAGTTGCTGTGTGTGCGTGCGGAGGACCGAGCTAGCTCTCAATAAACACCTCTTTGCTGCTTACATCGGTCTTGGGTCTCTGGTGGTCTTTGAGGGTCCCAAATTCGAGCATAACAGTACAGCCCCTTTTGAGGCCCTTCAGGCTGATCACTTTAGAGGAAGTGATTGATTCCTTTAAGAGAAAGAGGTCCTCTTGGAAGTTTTGATCATGGCTTAAAAAAAATAATTTGCTGAAATAAACAGACATCCCATCTCTGTTTCTTGTCTCTCTCGGGTCAGATCTACCAAACAATCTTCATCACTAAACTCTTGGGCTTCAGGCCTCATTTAAGTTTTACATCTCCCATCAGTCCTTGATTCAGACCTTGATCTTGGTGAATTCACTCTGCTCCACCAGCATCTGTTGCCTGTTGGATATTTCTGATGAGATTACATCATTGGCTCAACTTTGCTTTCCTCCTTGTGCTCAGAGGCAGGAGGCAATTCTGGTCCCATGTGACCCCATAAAGGTTTACAGAATCTAAGCAAACTCACCTAGTCTTGTTCAAGAGACAGAAGAGGCCACGGGGATGTGGGGTGTCCATTCTTTGCACACACAAATCTGCTGACTCAGTCAAGATTTGTGCTGACAAATTTGTGTCTATATGTAGACAGACAGAAAGACAGCCTATCTCTAAAAATAATCAAATAATATCTACAAGTCCATACTGGTATCCTTCCATTATTTTAGCTGCAAAGTTTTATTGGGGTAAAGAGGTCACCTCTAACTCTAATTCATGTTTTTTTTTTTTTTTACATTTACATTGCTTTTTGTTTATTGAAAACTTCCCTTTCCATGAGTAGCCTTGGGGTTGAAAAAAAAATTTTTCCTTTCCTGTGATTCTTTTGAATGGTAATAGTTTCTTATCTAGTTAATAAAAGCATTCCAAGTCCTCCCCAACATGTAGAACCCTAAATTGTACCATGCATCTCTTGGAGCTAAATAAACATTCAACTCAGCAAGTATATTTTTAGAACCCATACTTATAAGACATCATGCTGGGTGTCTTGGAGCTACCAATCAATATACACTTGAGAGTCATGTGGAATGTTAGAAGATGGACCATGGACTGCAAGACAGTATCAAGCTCTTGGAGGAAATTCTGATTGATTCTTACTTAGAGGGTCAGAGAAAGCTTCAGGGAGACAGAATTTAGAGTCACCGCGTAAGGTGAGAAGGGCTTTGACAAGTGGAATAGAGAAGGGAAATGTATCACTTATGTTGCTTTGTGCATGCGGCCTGGAAAGCAGGAAAGAGCTGCATAGTTCTTCCTGCCGGGTTATCTCAGTGCACACAAATGAGCCTAGGCCTGGGTACGTAACCGAGACTCAAGTACCCAACATTCCAGGAACTTCCTGCTGTTATGAAAAGTGATTACAGATGTTGAAGGCAACAAAGTGACATATGGAGTCTTATGCACTTTTGTTTTGGAGGGTAGAATTTGCAACCAAACAGAACTGAGCTTGAACCTCTTGGGGTTCAGAACAGGATACTTCTAAGTATGGCCTTTTGACATGCCAAGAACTTTGAACAGAAGAGCACTGAAATGGCATCAGAAACGAGGTTTTTCTGACTTTTCCATCTTCCTGGGTCTCACCCCTCTTCTTTGCCTCAAGTAGGTCCTAGAAATCAGAATTCCTCTTCCCCATCTCAGGTGGTAGAAGCTAGAACTCCTCTCACAAACCCAGCCACAAAATCTAGAAATGTCACCTTTTCCCTTCTCCCATAAAGACTCTCTTCTAAAGGGGTCCTGCCCCACACCATGGAGAAAGGAATGTTCCATGGGAGATCCAGCAGATCTGGAACAGATAAGCCTTGCTAGCTTCCTCCCATCCTCTCTTGCCAATCGGTCACACCCTTTGGCCAATCACATTTCTTTTTTTTTTTTAATTTTTTTATTCTAATTTGTTATATATGACAGTAGAATGCACTATAATTCATATTACACGTATAGAGCACAATTATTCATATCTCTGATTGTATACAAAGTACATTCACACAATTCGTGTCTTCATACATGTATTTAGGATAATGATGTCCATCTCAGTCCACTATCTTTCCTACCCCTATGGCCTCTCCCTTCCCCTCCCTCCTCTTTTCCCTATCTAGAGCTCATCTAATGAGCTGCCATTCTGACTGGAGTGAGATGAAATCTTAGAGTAGTTTTGATTTGCATTTCTCTAATTACTAGAGATGTTGAACATTTTTTCATATATTTGTTTATTGATTGTATATCCTCTTCTGAGAAGTGTATGTTCTGTTCGTTGGCCCATTTATTGTTTGGGTTATTTTTTTTATGGTGTTTAGCTTTTTGAGTTCTTTATATACCCTAGAGATTAGTGCTCTATCTGATGTACAAGTGATAAAAATTTGCTCCCAAGCTGAAGGCTCTCTATTCACCTCACTGATTGTTTCTTTTGCTGAGAAGAAGCTTTTTAGTTTGAATCCATCACATTTATTAATACTTGATTTTAATTCTTGTGCTATAGGAGTCTTATAAAGGAAGTAGGGGCCTAATCAGATATAATGGAGATTTGAGCCTACTTTTTCTTCTATTAGATGCAGGGTCTCTGGTTTAATTCCTTGATCTACTTTGAGTTTTGTGCATGGTGAGATATAGGGGTTTAATTTCATTTTGTTGCATATGGAATTCCAGTATTCTCAAATTACCATTTGTTGAAGAGGCTATCTTTTCTCCAATGTATGTTTTTGGCACCTTTGTCTACTATAAGATAACTGTAATTATGTGGGTTAGTCTCTGTGTCCTCTATTCTGTGCCATTGGTCTACAAGCCTACTTTGGTGCCAATCCCATACTGTCTTTGTTACTATTGCTCTGGAGTATAGCAAGGTCTGGAATACTGATGCCACCTGCTTCACTCTTTATGCTAAGGATGGCTTTAGCTATTCTGGGTCTCTTATTTTTCCAGATGAATTTCATGATTTCTTTTTATATTTTAATTAGGAATGTCATTGGGATTTTGATTGGAATTGCATTAAATCTGCATAATGCTTTTGATAGTATGGTCATTTTGACAATATTAATTCTGCCTATTCAGGAACAAGGAAGATCTTTCCATCTTCTAAGTTCTTCTTAAATTTCTTTCTTTAGCGTTCTTTAGTTTTTGTTGTAGTGGTCTTTTACCTCTTTTGTTAGGTTGATTTCCAAGTATTTTTTAAGCTATTGTAAATGGGGTAGTTTTCCTTATTTCCCTTTCAGAGAATTTGTCACTGATATACAGAAATTCCTTTGATTTATGGGTGTTGATTTTGTATCCTGTTACTTTGCTGAATTTATTTACTAGTTCTAGAAGTTTTATGGTGGAATTTTGGGGTCTTCTAGGTATAGAATCATATCATTGGCAAATAGTGCTAATTTGAGTTCTTCTTTTTTTCTATCTGAATCCCTTGAATTTCTTTCGTCTGTCTAATTGCTCTGACCAGTGTTTCAAGAACTATATTAAATAGAAGTGGTGAATGAGGGCATCCCTGTATTGCTCCACTTTTCAAAGGGAATGCTTTCAATTTTTTTTTTCCATTTAGAATGATGTTGGCCTGGGACTTAGCATAGATAGCTTTTATAGTGTAGAGATATGTTCCTGTTGTCTCTAGTTTTTCTAGTGTTTTGAACATGAAGTGGCGCTGTATTTTGTCAAATGCTTTTTCTGCATCTATTGAGATGATCATATGGCTCTTATCTTTAAGTCTATTTATATGATAAATTACATTTATTGATTTCTATATGTAGAACCAACCTTGAATCCCTGGATTGAACCCCACTTGATCGTGGTACACTATCTTTTTTGATGTGGTCTTGTATTCAATTTGCCAGAATTTTATTGAGAATGTTTGCATCTATGTCCATTAGAGATATTGATCTGAAGTTTTCTTTCTTTGATGTGTCTTTGCCTGGAATCAGGGTGTTATAGGCCTCATAGAATGAATTTGGAAGTGCTCCCTCTTTTTCTGTTTCCTGAAATAAATTGAAGAGTATTGGTATTAATTCTTCTTTAAAGGTCTTGTAGAACTCAGCTGTGTATTCATCTGGTCCTGGGCTTTCTTGGTTGGTAGGCTTCTGATGGTGTGTTTTATTTCATCACTTGAAATTTATCTGTTTAAATTGTGTATATCATCCTGATTCAATTTGGGCAAATCATATGACTCTAGAAATTTGTCAATGCCTTTGATATTTTCTATTTTATTGGAATGCAAGCTTTCAAATAATTTCTAATTATCTTCTGTATTTCTATAGTGTCTGTTGTTCCTTTCTCATCATGTATGTTAGTAATTTGAGTTTTATGTCTCCTTCTCTTCATTTTAATGCCTAAGGGTCTGTCAATTTTATGTATGTTTTCAAAGAACCAACCTTTTGTTTTGTCTTTTTTTAAAAATTGTATCTTTTGTTTCAATTTCATTGATTTCAGCTCTGATTTTAATTATTTCCTGTCTTCTATTGCTTTTGGTATTGATTTGTTCTTTTTCTAGTGCTTTGAGATGGAGTGTCAAGTCATTTATTTGTTAACTTTTTCTTCTTTTAAGGAATGAACTCTATGCAATGAACTTTCCTCTTAGTACTGCCTTCACAATGTCCCAGAGATTTCGATACACTGTATTATCTGTGTTCTCATTCACCTCTAAGAATTTTTTAATCTCCTCATTGATGTCTTTTGCAACCCATTGTTTATTCAGTAGCATATTATTTAGTCTCCAGGGTTTGGAGTAGCTTTTATATTTATTTTATCATTGATTTCTGATTTCATTCCATTATGATCTGGTAGAATGCAGGGTATTATCTCTATTTTTTATATTTATGAAGATTTGCTTTGTGGCATAATATGTTGCTATTTTAGAGTAGGATCCAGGTGTGCTGAGAAGAAAGTGTATTTGTTCATTGAAGGATGAAATATTTTATGTATGTCAGTTAAGTCTAAGTTATTGATTATGTTATTGAGATCTGTAGTTTCTTTGTTCAGCTTTTGTTTGGACGATCTATCCAGTGGTGAAAGAGTTGTGTTAAAGTCACCCAAACTTATTGTGTTGTGGTCTATTTGCTCTTGAACTTGAGAAGAGTTTGTTTGATGAATGTAGATGCTCCATTGTTTGGAGATATAAATTTATTATTGTTATGTCTTTTTGATGAATGGTTCCCTTAAGCAGTATGAAATATCCTTCTTTATCCCTTTTGATTAACTTTGGCTTGAATTCTACTTTATTTAATATGAGGATGGAAACCCCTGCTTGCTTCCACAGTCCATGTGAGTGGGATGATTTCCCAACCTTTCGTTTTCAGTCTGTGGATGTCTTTTCCTGTGAGATGAGTCTCTCGGAGGCAGCATATTTTTAGGTTATTTTTTAAAATCCAATCTGCCAGTCTGTGTCTTTTGATTGGTGAGTTTAGGCCATTAACATTCAGGGTTACTATTGAGACATGATTTGTATTCCCAGCAATTTTTGTTTGTTTTGTGTATTTATCTTTATTCAGTTTCTCCTTTGATTAGTTTTTCTTTTAATGTAATACTTCCCTTTGCTTATTTTCATTGTTGTTTTCAATTACTCTTCAAGAAATATTTTGTGGAGGATGTTCTATAGTACAGGCTTTCAGATTGTAAATTCTTTTAACTTTGTTTATCATGGAAGGTTTTTATTTCATCATCAAATCTAAACCTCAATTTTCCTGGATATAAGATTCTTGGTTGGCATTCATTTTCTTTCAGAGCTTAATATATGTTGTTCCAGGATCTTCTAGCTTTCAGGGTCTAGGTGGAAAAATCTACACATAATGTAATTGGTTTCCTCCTATATGTAATCTGATTTCTTTCTCTTGTGTCTTTTAAAATTCTCTCCTTGTTCTGTATGTTAGGCATTGTCATTATAATGTGCCTTGGTGTGGATCTGTTGTGATTTTGTACATTTGGCATCCTGTAAGCCTCTTGAATTTGGTTTTCCAATTCATTCTTCATGTTTGGAAAATTTTCTAATATTATTTTATTGAATAGAATGCTCATTCCTTTGGTTTGGAACTCTATGCCTTCCTCTATCTCAATAAATCTTAAATTTTGTCTTTTCATGCTATCCCATATTTCTTGGATGTTCTGCTCATGGTTTCTTACCATTTTCGCTGTGTGGTCTACATTCTTTTCAAGATTATATATTTTGTATTCATTGTCTAAGGTTCTGTCTTCCAAGTGGTCTAATCTGTTGGTGATGCTTTCAATTGAACTTTTAATTTGGGTTAATTTGGTTTATTTCAAGGATTTCTGTTTGGCTTTTTTTTTAGAACCTGTATCTCCCTATTGAAGTAAACTTTTGCTTCCTATATTTGTTTATGTAGCTCTTTATCAAAATGATATTTTGCTGCATATATTTGCCCTCTTATATCATCCTTTAACTTACAGAACATTTTAATTATGTACATTCTGAACTCCTTGACTGTCATTTCTTCTGCTGTTTTGGCTATGGATTCTAATAATGTTGCATCTTGATATGTTTGGGGCACTTTCTTCCCTTGTCTTTTTATATTGCTTATGTGTATTCCCTGCTAGCACTGGGGATGCTAGGCATTAATGTTTTTACCCTATAGGCTTATAGTGCCCCTGTAGGGATCCAATACCTATCCTTTGAGGTGAAGGACAATGTTATCAGAATCCAATATAAACAATATACACCCTAAAAAACAAATGTTTGCTATTAAGACGTTGAGAGTTTGGTCACAATGTAAAGAAATGATGAATTCAATTAGTGTCTACAATAAACTAAATTAGTTTTTAAGAAGTGTTTACGGTTTCTGATGATGGACAAAGAACTGGAGGTGAGGAGTAGGATGATAGTCTGAGGAGGCAGGAGGTGAGGATATAAAATTGTTATATCTTAGGAAGTGTGAAAGAGAAATTTAAAGAGGAAGATTAGTAGCAGGAGAAAGGAGAGGAAATAATTTTGGGTAGACTAGTAAGCAGGAAAACAGTAGAGTATCTAAAACAAACACACTTATATATTAAGAAAAATAAAAAAATATTAAAATAGTAGAAATTGGTTGAAAAAAGGGGGAAAATGTATATACAACACAACTGTAATATACTATTCAGATGTCCCAGTCCTCAAAATCCTAATTCATGCAAAGTACTCGGTTTCATATATGTTAGGGTTGTGAGGGTAGGAGAATAGAAAGGGAGAGGAAAAAAAAACATCTTGAAGAAGGAAACAGGATTGTTTTTGTTGGAAATCTGTATCTTTCCTGCTTCCCTTCTCATCCAATAGATAGGGTCATCTGTTGTTAGCTGGTACCTCCACCCTCAGGATAGTAAAGGTAACCAGGGTGTCACTGTGGTGGGGTAGAAACTGCTGGGGAGAGGGTGGAGTTAGAAAATGTGTACCTGGCCATCCAGAGTTCCAAACTGGGTGTTGTCCCCACTGAAGATGGTGATGAAGGTGACCCAAGATGGAGGCTCCTGCTTTCAGCTGTGGGGTGTCGGGTCAGGTGGAGGGTACAGAGTGATGGCGCTGGAGGTTGAGTTCAGAGATAAGCTCTGTGGTGTAGAGTATATGGCTGTCGGCTGACTTCAGAGCCTGTGTTAAGTTTCTGGGTGCAGGCAGAACTACATCTGCTGCTGCAGGGTCTCAATATGGTTGCAACTGGGGAGCCCCACGTTGGTAGATGGGGGTCCACACAAGAGTGGCAGCCAGAGTTCCTGCATGTGGGAAGATGCCAGGTGTCCTGTGTGGGAGCAGCATTGGTGATTTCTGCTTGGGAGGGTGGCCGAAAATTCTGTGGGGATACTGATGGTTCCACTCAGGTACCTGGAAGTCCTGCATGGGCAAGTAGTTGGGAGACCTACTCTGACCCTGAGGCCTGAAGCCCTGGACAGGCACAGTGGCCATGATTCCTGCACAGGAGCAGGAATATCGCTCACAGAGAAGCAGCGTTCTCATTACTTGAGTCCCAGGTCATGGAGCGACACAGAGGGCTGCCTCCCTCTGGCCCGCCATCTTGGATCTCCTAGCCAATTACATTTCTATATGACTGTCCATTCTTTATCAAGTCTAAGCATAAAAAGAGTTTCAATTCTACTGTCTTTTCTATTCTTATCACCCTCTCTTCCCTTCAATCCCCTTTGTCTAAGCCATCAAACTTCTATCAAGATTGAGATCCTAATTAGAATAAGATAGACTTCATGTTTGTATAAATATGTCAAAGTATACTCTACTGTCATGTATATCGAAAAAGAACAAATTAAAAAAAAAAAAGTTTCCTCTGGGTGTTTGTGTCCTCACTTCTTAAGTTTCCAGTGTCACATAAAACTTGGAGTAAATAAATTGGTTATACTTTTGTCCCCATTAACTTGACTTTTGTTATAGAAATGTCAGCTGTGGCCCTTGTGATGGGTGAAGAAGAAAACCACCTCCTTTCTTCCCCTAAAGATAGACCTCAGCTGTACCACTGAAGTATTTAACTCCTCCGCATCTTGATTTCTTCATCTGAAGAATAGAAATATTAATGGTACCTAACCATGAGGTTTTTATGAGATTCAATTAAGATGAGACACAGAAAAGAAGTGAGCACAGCAGCTCCTACACAGTAAATACTCAATAGACGGCCAGGATGACAGTGATGGCTGTGAAGCTGAAAGAGGGGGAGAAGGAGGAGGACAAAAGGCAAGAAAAGCTTGTTGAACGCTTATATTCATTTTTATGCCCAATGCCTAAGCCTAAAGCATGGCATGCTGTAGGCACTCAAACCGAATGTTGAATTAGATAAAAGGACGAAGTTATCTCAGAGAACCAGAAGTATATTTGTTTCTTATCTTCACCAGCCTTAGAGGAATGAGCGGAAACAAATATGAGTAGCAGGAGTCAGTAGGGAGCCTGAGGAAGAAAAATATAGACTGGATAATTCGGGGTGCTTATTAGAAAAAAAACCTCTGTGATGACAATAATTACTAATTCTGCCAACCAAATTCTTTATCTTTATATCACAATTGGGAGAAAAAAATGTCAAGGTCAGTGGAAAACACAGAGCTGCAGTACAAATCTTGGCACCCTTGAGAGGTAATTGGGTGTTCTTTCTGGGTTCCCTCTCATTAGATTTGATGTAATTGTTTTAAAAACATCAAGACCTAATGACAAGTCTCTATTTCAATATAACCCTGATGCAATAATCAAAAGGGCATTTAAAATTCACTGTACAATTACAGTCTCATTAAATCTAAGTTAACTGCCCGTTTGAGTCACTAAATCTAATCTGTTACCTTGCAACATGCACACAACGTGTTTCCATCATGACTGAATCATAACCAGATTTGCTCATAGCTCTGGGAAAAATTCTGCAATAACATCTTAACAAGGGCCAGGTGACGTGCACATGGACTAATAGTCTGCTTGTGGATTCACTGGGAGCTTGGTGCTCATGTTATCAGATCAGTTATGGGGAAGAGAGCAGGGCCACTTGATTCATGCAACAGGCAGTTTGCTACTCCAAGTTAACCATGACCCCCGTTGGAATCAGAAAGCATCCTTTAGCTTTACACTGGAAACTCCTGACTCCAAACTCTCCGATTTAGCTGTGGATAGCTTCTATGGGATCAGCCAAAATCATCCCTAGTTTGCATTCCTCTACCCACCACCATAAGAAAACTTCAAAAGAATTCTGAAATGAGGCTGGCCTCACAGCATTCAAAACATTTGTCCCCCTTGTGCTCAGAGGTCCACCACAGTTATTGTGCATAAGGAGTCTTAAGAGGAAATAGCTTTGAAAAGACAGCCATCAAGTGCTCCTGGGCAGACAAGAGAAAGAAAAGATCCTGTGGGGAGACAGCTGGCTCATCCAGCTGCAGGGGGAAGCAGTGTGATGGATGGCTTCAGCTGGGGACAATGGATGGCCATGAGGGACAGGCCTTTGTTCCTGGGTTCCTGCACCCTTTCTCTGACCTGCCCAAATGACCTGTGTGCTGTGCACATGGCAGGGACGCTCTGGCCCACTGCAAGTGCCTGTGCAAAGGCTGCTGTTGGCTGCCCCTCCCCCTCCTATTTCCAGACAATCTGACCAGATGGTGACAGCGTTGAAGGTAGATCCTGGAGTCTGTAGGACAAGGCTTCCAATCAACAATCTCATTCCGGGGATTATCACAAATCAATTGCACAGAAAGATAAGAGCTGGGGGATGGGGACTTGTTTTCTCAGGAGGGGAGAGTGAACAGTCAAACCCAGGTGGTTACTGAAGGCATAATTAATTTGTGTTCCCAGTGATATTTTTTCAATTAAAAGTAAGAAAAGGGGCATATCTAACAGTCTGGTAAAATTCAGCATATGTCTCCTGTAACTGAAGCTCTCCGTTAGTTTTGTAGCAATGAAGGGCCAGCCTGAGCCTGTGATGTAACTTCTCACAGCATCCTCAGCAGCCTCAGGATCCTCATCCAAAAATAATGTTCCTTAACACTCCTTGTATTATACTCCTAGTTCCCCTGCCTACAACCCCTCTTGGCTCATTAGAGCCTCACTGGAACAAGTGAACTAAAAAGCACCATGCAAACATTAAGGAGACTCATCTAACTACAAAATTAATATTTCACAGCCCTTGTAATCATTTGTAAATGCCAAAGTCTGGTGGTAACAATTACCATGCACCCACTTTGTGGCAGCCAATAGGAACTGAAAGCAAACATTGCTAAGTCTCATAACCCTGCTAGAGAGTGTTATTATTCATCTCATTCTATAGACAGAGAAATGCAGGCTCACAGGTCTTAAGTAACCTGGCCCAGGTCATGCAGCTCATGAATAGGTGAGCTAGGATTGAACATAGTTCCTCTGTCTGCAAGCCTATGTTCCTCCCACTGCACCCGAAAATCTATGTTGATTTTTGGTCCTAGGGTTGTCCTGGAGTTCAAGTTCAGGTCTACATGGAATACAAAGACTTCCATCCATGGCACTTGAACAATGTTATGTCACCATTGACACATGGACCTAACTCTTCCTCAGCTCTATGCCTGCATATCAATGATTCTGGGTCACTCCTCAGGGAAGTTCTATACTTGATGTTACCAGGTCTAGAAGCAAATGCCTCTGTCTCTAAATCCTACCTACCAACCAGCAGGTTCAATGACTTTACCTCTCTTGTCACTCGGGTAGAATCTTGTCATCATTACTTGTTCTTCTCTGTCTTCCTGGGGCCTCCTACCCAGTTCAGCCTTTATTATGTTCCATCTGTATGGTTACCATTATGTCCAGTCCCACTTATCCTAGACATAGGTCTGACATCACTTCCTGAAGCACAGTTGGCACCCTGTCATTACCTTCTTTGGTACACACTCCATGATGAACTCTAAGCTTTTCAATAAGAATCAAGATCTGCCCCCACCTTGATTGAACATCAGCCTACATCCAAGATGACATCCTGAGTTCTCTCCATCTCATATATTAATCTAACAATCAGCTAGTCAGAATTCAACTGGGCAGGATTTGTTAGTGCAAGAATTAGATACCAATGAGTTATACTGTGGCTAAGGAAAGACTGGCAGCTGCCACTGCAGACATCTGGGCTGCAAATGGTCGGGAGCAGATTGAGGGGTCTTGCCAAAGCGCTGATACGAGATACAGGGCCTACATTCCCAATCTACTAAAATCAAGGAACATTTCCAGGTCTTGGGAACTTTGGACACCAGACAGGATACAGGTTAGACAGAGGGGGAACAAGACAGAAACACGAGACAGAAATTGCCTTTCCCTGTGGGAGTTGAAGCACAAAGAACCAGGTAAGAGCCAGATTGTCAAACAAGGGTGTTATAGCAGAGCCAAAAGGTGGTGGCAAAAGCAGTGGACAGGTATAAATGGCTCGCTTGCTGCTCTTAACTTTCTTCTTAACTTGTCATTGGGGCGGTTGCAGTTTTTGTTCTATGCTTTTAATTATTGATTAAGTATATTGTGACACATTATAGGCTTATTTAACTTCCCACCCCCTTACTAGAGGTAGAACAATTGAAAGTGGAAAAGTTGGGCTGAACATCAGGGATGAATTCCCTACATGATATGTACAACATTCGTTTTTTTTTGTTTTGTTTTGTTTTTAGTAGCAGGGATTGAATCCAGGGAGACTCAAACTCTGAGCCACATTCCCAGCACTTTTTTATTTGAGGCAGGATCTTACTAAGTTGCTAAGGGTCTCACAAAGTTGCTGAGGCTGGCTTCGAACTTGTGACCCTCCTGCCTCAGCTTCTCCAGCCTCAAGCTACTGGGATTATATGTGTGTCACACCACTCCCAGCTATGTAACATTATTTTCCAATGGTTTTTGTTTCTCTTCTAATGCAAAGTATAAAATATTTATAGTGTCTTTAAAAAAAATGGAACTGAAAAGCAAAGTCTCACAATATGTGTAGATGATTTTAATAATAATATTAATAATAATAATAATAATAATAATAATAATTATTATTATTATTATTATTATTATTATTGAGGTTTCTGGCAATTATACTTCTTTATGTTGCCCTAGTGTTGAGATGTTACTTTTTGATGGGGGTGGGGGGTTGGAGGGGTGAGTGAATTATAAACCAGAGGAAGACACTAAGTTACTTGTACCTCCCAGATAAAGTTATTCTCATTTTAGTCTTTGGTTTCAGTTACTCTCAACACATTCTTCTGTCATTGTTCTAAACCTTAGAGTCCCAGAGCCCTCCAAGTGTTATGTACAAATTCCTGGTCTTGAGACATCAGAGCTGACTGGTTTGCTTGACATCTAGTGTCTAGGATGGGCAAAATATGGCAATGTGACCGAAGCAAAGCCACCTCTAATCTAACTAATGCCTGAAAAAATCTGAATTCTGCCTGGTTGTGATACAAGCACCCTCTACTGCCACAAAGGAGAGCGCTTGTGAGAGCCTTTTCCCATAACTGATGTAAATTAGAACATTTCCTAAGACAGGTCAGCCTGGAGTAATTTTCCAGCTGACTTGTCGTATAACCAGGGGACAA
Source organism: Marmota monax (assembly GCF_021218885.2). NCBI lineage: Eukaryota > Metazoa > Chordata > Mammalia > Rodentia > Sciuridae > Marmota > Marmota monax. The sequence continues at coordinate 3,017,256 of NW_026691933.1, forward strand.
GCTCCCACATCACAATGCAATGCAGATGAAAACCCCTTGTAATTTCTCTCGGGTTTTCACATTTGCTTGTTTATGGGGTGGAAAATCATCGATGTGTGTGTCTCAGTGTTTACGTGGGCTGGTGGGAATCGCTCCAGAGTGAAACCTGGCACATAGTGGATGCTTAATAAATATCTGTTGATCAGTACCCTGCAAACAGAAAGGTCCTCTGGTCACTCTGCCCTCAAAACCCAGCAGATGCTCTGCTATTTCAGTCACTCTGACATCTCTGGGAACCTCCCTTATACACAGAGCTTCCTGAAAATTGGCAGGAATGTAAAACGAGGGCTGGGTTTTATTTTAGAGAAAATTGAAAAAATTAATGAAGGCTTTAAATTCATGCCTTCAATATATACTTATCAGGATATATATATATATATATATAATTTAAATATTCTTTTTCTATTTGTTGCTATTTCAATTCTTTCAGTCTCTACTCTATGTATCTTTAATGTCTCCTGTGTCTGCCAATTTCTCTTTTTAACAAAACAATGATTCTCAAGCTCAGGACTTCCAATTACAATGATAACCAACCAGAAGATGATAATAATATTGCTTGTGTTCATTGAATTTTTATACAATGGATACAATGATACATATGCTTTCATGAGTACCTATTTACACTTGTGGTAACTTTAATTTTATATATATTTTTTTTAAAAAATGAAGTGACTGTAAGTTACAGAAAAAGTGAGTAAAATTGTTTAAATTTATAAGGATAAAGATATGACAGGAATTGTAAACTCCCCAAAGAATAGAAGTTCATGGAGTACACAGTGAGATAAGATCCCCATCCTGCTTCCTGTTCTTGCTCAGGCCCATCTGGTGGCATCTCTTCATGAGGCCACTAGCCAAAGTCAGGAATCTCTAAGTCATTGGTATTTGATTATTTTATCTCTTTTTAGATTATGTTGTTATGCCAGATTCATGGGACCCCAATAGACCTCCAGGAGCCGAATTCGATGCAATCACACAAGAGTCTTTATCGAAAGCTCAAGCCTGGACTCACAACTGTTCCCGAGGCAGCGGTCCCAGGGAGTGAGTCCCGGTCCTTTGTTCAGTGAGATTTTATAGGTTTGGGGGGGATACTCTATGCGTCACAACATCACACAGCAAATTATTCCATACCATGGGAAAATCAAACAACAACTCTTAACATTGATTAGTACATTCAATGGCGGGAACAAGTTGGGTAAGGGTGATTGGTTAGTACAAGAGGGGGATTCGTTTGAACTGATTGGTTTAGGCCACGAGGGGTGTACCTGCTAAACTACATGGTTTCCCCACATGTTATCAACCACCATAAACTACTTGGGGTTCATCTGGCATCCCAGGTATTTTCCCTGTCTCATGCTGATTGGAGGTTGCTAGGGGGTTGCTATGGGTCCTCACCTAGCCTAACTGAGTCAGGGACACCTGGCACCTCAGACCTCTCCTGTTATTTATAGACAAACAACTCAGCAGGGTGGGTATGTGCTTAGGAGTGCTCTGTGGGTTTTCCCAAGGACAAGGGTCACGCCCCCTTCCTTGGACAGTCTTTGTTCTGAGATAGAGGCTGGTTTCTCAAAAATGGAGTCACATTAGTTTCTCAGTGTTCATTGCTTGGCCTGGTGGCACACACCTATAATCCAGCAACTTGGGAGTCTAAGTCAGGAGAATCACAAGTTTAAGGCCAGCCTCAGCAATTTAGAGTGGTCATAAGCAACTTAGTGAGAACCTGTCTCAAAATAGGTAATAAAAATGATAAAAATGTGATAAAAATGCCCCTGGTTTCCATCCTCAGTACCAAAAATAAATAAGTAAATAAACAAACAAAAAACAAAACAACAGCAACTTGAAAACTTAAATTGTGTTCTTTAATGTTTGTTTTTCTCTCCATTTCCCCATTATAGGTCAACATCCTTGAGGGCAAATACAAAGTCTTTTTTTTTTTTTTTGTACTAACTTGCTTGCAGTTTCCAATTGCAGCATTAGGCATACAGTGGATGTTTAATAAACATAGCTGAGTGACCTTCAACATCCAGGCAACTCAAACAGCCCCACTTCTACTAGACCCTGGAGGGCTGGGTCATCTATTTGGCAAAGACATCATGGAATATCAGGACAGGATCTGAGAACGATGCAGATTAACTAAATACACAGACACAAACACACACACAGGCACACAGCCTTTTGGAAAAATTACATCTGTATTGCTGAGATGCCAGAATGTCTGAACATGGCTAAAACCTGGGGATTTTCCATAGATTAGTCATGTGGTTTAAATAATTAGAGCTGAAGACGGGGTAGGATATTGCCACCAGTGAAGCAAGAGCAGGTTCCCAGCCAAAGTTCAGCCAGGCATGTAACCAGGAGAAGCACTGATAGCAAGGAATCAAACATGGGAAAGAATTGAGAAAAAATCAGCCTAGAGAACAGGGAGGCGGCCCATGTCCTTGTGGGCTGGGCCTGGAAAGAGGCATGCAGTAAACTCTAGCACTGTGGTAAATGTATTTTCAATTTTACAGAAAGGGTCCAGTCTCTATCGTAGACATTTGGGGTATTTGTTTGAATAATATTCTAAGTGAAAGTCTTCTCTCTGGTGATAGAATTTCTTTCCATTTTTATGAAGTCTAAAATGAAAAATAAGCTCAAGCAAAAGAATCTAATTTCCTACAATAAGGTTTTGGTTTTTAGTCACTTATAAATGCAAAATCATGGGGCCTTAGACACCAGAAGGCATATATGGATCATGGAAACGAAATAAGAAAAATAAAATAAAATCTTGGAAACCCACTCATAAATATTGACCTTCCCCTTCTCCCTACCTCCAGCTTTCACCTAAAACTTCACACGTGTGCCCACACACATACACACACTCACACACCCAGAGGAGAAATAACAACACTGCTTTCAGAGGCTATGGGAGACAGACTGTGGGCGGACCTGTTCTCGAGATAGAACGCATTTGTTCAATAAATTCATCACCTCTGGGTGGAAGTCCATGGAATTCAACCCCCCTGCCAACACACCCAAAGTGGTCAGGAATGCCACAAGGTCCCCAGCACCCCACTGCAGGCTGAGTCATCAGGGGCCCCTTGACTCAGGCCATCGGAATTAGACACCAGATCCTTTCTCCACAGGGTCAAACTCACCTTCTGTTAGCAGAAGATCGTGGTCCTATTGCAGCCCACGATGCAGCTTCTCAGTCGGTTCTCTTTCATCAGCTCCACCTAAGCCCTGGGCCCTATAGATGAGCACGGTAGCCTTTTTTAGCATGTTTTTGTTGTTGTTGTTGTTGTTGTTGTTCATAATATCACCAAGAAATGCCTGTGAAACTTTGGTACATTAATGCTTCTCAGTTTTTCTTGTTCCTGAAGTCACAAAGATATGTCTCCCACTTCTAATACATGTTTGAAATTGTCATCATAAGCTGTGAGCCAATAGCACTAGTCCTGTTTGTTCTTCTCAGGTTTGCATTTCTCTAAGACCTCCAGGCTGCCTGGAAAATGTTGTGCCCTCACCCTATGAGCCAATGCCTTCCTCTATATTAACTGCCAGTCAGTCTCCCTGGCACCAGCAATGGGTACCAGTTATCCAAACCAGGCGGAGTTCTGAGCCAACATAATATACTCAGTCTTTCCTCATCCTCCTTGGCAGAACACCTATTCTTCCTTCTCCCCTCAGTCATCTCCTGTCCCTAGAGTGCACTCAGATGTGGAACATGGTCCATACACACTCAAAGGAAATCATTCTTGAGCCCAGAAGCCTAGACTAGATCTTTACAATTCTTGCACTCCCCTAAATATATCCTTTATTGCTTTCCCCCACCTGGTGCCAATATTTATCCAGAAACATTTCTTCAAACCTGAAGAAATTTATTTGGTGGCACTTTTTTTGTTTGTGGACTCTAATTGCTTTGCAGAAGGTCACTGGAATTATTGAGGGACATACTGACATCTACATGCATTTATGTTCATGCTTATCAACAGCCATGGAAATAGTGTGAGCCTACGGCGCCAGACCCGGGTTTGAATTCCAGATGCACTGACTCTTCTAAGTTTCAACAACCATCTGGAAGAATTAATGGAGATACTAGGATCTTCTGAAGCAAATTGGTATGAGAATTTAAAAAGGCTCTTGGCACAGTGTCAGCTAATACTAGCAAACATTAGTAATGGCAATTTATTAACTATTAATAAAACTAGTAACAGCAGCAGTGTTATTATTATTCAATGTCAAAAGACCTGGCTTCCAAATTAGCCTTGTGAATGACTTATTCTTCTGGAAACCTTTGAATGTTATTTCCTCAACAAGAGAGCATGAGGATTGATGTGGTTTGAATGTTTGTGTCCACCCCACAAAATTCACTTGTTTGAACTTTAGGCAGCAGTGTGATAGTATTAGGAAGTAAGGCCCCCTGGAGATAGATTAATGAGATTAATAACTCATGAAAGAGTCTCCAATAGTTCCCTCAACCCCCACCACCACCATGTGAGAACACAACTACAAAATGCCATCTATGAACCAGGACATGGGCCCTCACCAGAGAGACACCAGATCTACTGGCACTTTGATCTTGAATTTCACAGCTTCCCAAACTGTGAGTAATCAACTTCTGCTGTCCATAATCCTCCCTGTTCATAGCATTTTGTGATGAGTCTACATAGGCTAAGACAAAAGGATTGTGGATTTTAATTCTGACTCCTCCTCCGCTTCCCATTTATTGGTTAGCAATTTATTATTTGAGCAGGTAGCTTAATCACTAGGAGACTCAATTTATTTATCTGTAAAATGCAGATGGTAATAGCAACTACTCCAGAGGTCCATTTTAACTTTTGAAAGTGTTGATATATGTAAAATGAGGGTGGGGAGGCAAAGAATAAAAGTCCATTGGATTACACAAAGAGAAGGGAAGGGAGGGGAACAGGAAAGGCAGTAGAATTAACTGCTCACTACTTTCCCAGCCTTGTATTTGAATACATGACCAAGGTAACTCCACACAAATATGACCACGAGAATGGGAATCTAAATAGAATAAGTTAATAAGTTATACTCTATGTACATATATTCTACTGTTATGTACAACTAAAAATAAAAAAAAATAAATAAAATCTTTGTAAAATAGAGATTTTGATTCCAGAGCAAAATGTAACAAATATGTCTCTTTCTAGAGCAAAGAGAAAATGTACTTATTGTCTAATATAAAATATAAAGTCCCTTCAACTGAAATTTCCCCTTCTCTAATGAAATCTACTACATATGTCAGCTGCCCACTTTGCATCACTCTATGGCAAGCAGGGCTCAGGAATCCAGGGTAGATGCTGGTGTTCTGGCTATTGCTTTTGCCATGAATAAAAAACTACTAATGAAGTTAAAAAAATGTATCTGGTACATACCAAGTGTTCAATACATGCTTGTAAGATCTACCACAGCGTGCATGGACACCCGCCACATGGGTAAAGGAGGAGATTTGAAAGAATGCATGAAAGATATCCAGCACACTGTCTGGCATAAGTGGTTCTGAAATTATGTTGTAACTTTTATTTACTTGGGGATATTTTAATAAAAAGATAATTCCTGTTTTTCCTCCCAGAACCTCTAAGAGAAGGGCTGATCCATTTTTAAAAGCTCCCCTAAGTGATTTCTTTTATGAAACAAGGATGGAAAATCACTTGTCTAATAATAGGGATAATTCACTAAAAGGTAGTTATTATCACCCTCTATCTATATAAACACACATATACAATATTACAAAGGAAGAAAAACTGTTCTCTGACTTATAAAAGAATGATGCACTTCATGAAAATATTCTGAAATTATTCTTCCTACATTTACACTCCACCCTACCCAGTATTCATCTATTAAGCACAAGGCAGCTGCCAGAGAACACTGACTGAAAAGCTGATAGTCATAAAATAAAGCTCTAGGAGCTACAAACTATGGATCCACTAAAATGCTTTGCATGTTGTCAGGGCTGCTGACCTGAGCTGATGCTCTAATGTAAGTCAAGGGGAAATTGATTAGCAAGTGACAGTGTGGCTCAAAGCCAGAGACCCATACACAGGTATAGGTGCAGTCACACATGGGCACACACATGCCATTCACTGCCTATCTTCCAATCACTGGAATCCTGCCTCCTTTATTTTTTTCTTCTGAATCCTCCTTATTGATTCTTGACAGTATTACTGCTGCAACAAAAATAAGCAATGTGGAGAAGTCATACCACCTCCAAGTTCATAGCATTTATGCCTCCTATTATTTAACATTAGCCTCTGTAACAAAACACTGTAAAAATTGGCACTCTTTGAAATGAAATCTTATGTCCATGTAAAACCATGACAACATTATTCATAATAGTTGAAAAGTAAAAGTCCAAACATGCATCAATGGATGAATGAATAAACAAAATTCAGTACAGCCATACAACAGGATGCTATTTGGTAAAACATATTAAGTACTGATGCATGTGTATGAACTGCAAATCCACTATACTAAGTGAAAGAAGTCATACACAAAAGGCCATATATTATATGATCCCTTTCATATGAAATGTCTAGAAAAATCAAATTCATAGATTAGTACTTGCTAATATGGGGAGGGGAGGGGCTGGGGTTGTGGCTCAGTGGTAGAGTCCTTGCCTAGCACATGTGAGTTGCTGGGTTCAATCCTCAACATCACATAAAAATAAGTAAAAAAGATTTGTTCCCAGGGTGTAGGCTCCCTATTTACCTCTCTTATTGTTTCTTTTGCTGAGAAAAAACTTTTTAGTTTGAGTAAGTCCCATTTGTTGATTCTAGTTATTAACTTTTGTGCTATGGGTGTCCTATTGAGGAATTTGGAGCCCGACCCCACCGACTGTAGATCGTAGCCAACTTTTTCTTCTATCAGACGGCGCGTCTCTGATTTGATATCAAGCTCCTTGATCCATTTTGAATTCACTTTTGTGCATGGCGAGAGAAAGGGATTCAGTTTCATTTTGTTGCATATGGATTTCCAGTTTTCCCAGCACCATTTGTTGAAGATGCTATCCTTCCTCCATTGCATGCTTTTAGCCCCTTTATCAAATATAAGATAGTTGTAGTTTTGTGGATTGGTTTCTGTGTCCTCTATTCTGTACCATTGGTCCACCCGCCTGTTTTGGTACCAGTACCATGCTGTTTTTGTTACTATTGCTCTGTAGTATAGTTTGAAGTCTGGTATCGCTATACCGCCTGATTCACACTTCCTGCTTAGCATTGTTTTTGCTATTCTGGGTCTTTTATTTTTCCATATGAATTTCATGATTGCTTTCTCTATTTCTACAAGAAATGCCGTTGGGATTTTCATTGGCATTGCATTAAACCTATAGAGAACTTTTGGTAATATCGCCATTTTGATGATGTTAGTTCTGCCTATCCATGAACAGGGTATATTTTTCCAAATCTTTACTCCTCACACTTCAGATAGAGCCCTAATATCCATAGTATACAAAGAACTCAAAAAATTAGACAATAAGAGAACAAACAATCCAATCAACAAATGGGCCAAGGACCTGAACAGACACTTCTCAGAGGAGGACATACAGTCAATCAACAAGTACATGAAAAAATGCTCAACATCTCTAGCTGTCAGAGAAATGCAAATCAAAACCACTCTAAGATACCATCTCACTCCAGTAAGATTGGCAGCCATTATGAAGGCAAACAACAACAAGTGCTGGCGAGGATGTGGGGAAAAGGGTACACTTGTACATTGCTGGTGGGACTGCAGATTGGTGCAGCCAATTTGGAAAGCAGTATGGAGATTTCTTGGAAAGCTGGGAATGGAGCCACCATTTGACCCAGCTATTCCCCTTCTTGGTCTATTCCCTAAAGACCTAAAAAGAGCATGCTACAGGGACACTGCTACATCGATGTTCATAGCAGCACAGTTCACAATAGCAAGACTGTGGAACCAACCTAGATGCCCTTCAATAGACGAATGGATAAAAAAAATGTGGCATTTATACACAATGGAGTATTACTCTGCATTAGAAAATGACAAAATCATAGAATTTACAGGGAAATGGATGGCATTAGAGCAGATTATGCTAAGTGAAGCTAGCCAATCCCTAAAAAACAAATGCCAAATGTCTTCTTTGATATAAGGAGAGTAACTAAGATCAGAGTAGGGACGAAGAGCAGGAGAAGAAGATTAACATTTAACAGGGATGAGAGGTGGGAGGGAAAGGGAGAGAGAAGGGAAATTGCATGGTAATGGAAGGAGACCCTCAGGGTTATACAGTGGAGGGGGTAGAGAGAGAGGAGGGGAGGGGAGGGGAGAGGTGGGGAGGGAGGAGGGTGGAGGATGGGAAAGGCAGCGGAGCACAACAGACACTAGTATGGCAATATGTAAATCATGGATGTGTAACTGATGTGATTCTGCAATCTGTGTATGGGGTGAAGGTGGGAGTTCATAACCCACTTGAATCAAAGTGTGGAATATGATATGTCAAGAAATTTGTAATGTTTTGAACAACCCACAATAAAAAATTAAAAAAAAATAAGTAAAAAAGATATTGTGTTCATCTACAACTAAAAATAATTTTTTAAAAAGATGGGGAGGGGTAAATGTGGGGAGTGACTTTAATAAGTATTTATAATTGGGGTGATAAGTGTCCTAACATTAGATAATGGTGATGGTTACACAACCCTATAAGTATATTAAAAATACTGAATTCTACACTTCTATACTTAAACAGGTGACCTTTATGGCTGGCAAATTATATCTCAGTAAAACTGCTGAAAATTGATTACCTTAAAGATGACCCTGATTTAACAAAAGAAAACTTTAAAAAGAAGACAAAACAACATAGATTGTATTTAGAAAAAAATGTTAAGTATTTCTGCTTTTTACGTTATGTTGACTTTTGTTAATGTGGTCAACCTCATTTCATAACATGCTAGAAGAATGAGGCTGAGGGTCAATGAATTTTGCAGGGCACAGGGTTTTGTAGTCTCACCCTACACTAGCAAAGATTGGATGTGGGAGTAAAAGCCAAATTTCACAAGAACATCCTGCGTGCTGTACTCTGCTCCCATTGTGCCAGTCTGAGTTAAGTCAGAGCTCCAGGAGCCCTTCACATGAGGTTCAATTAGGGTCAGGACGCTTTAGCTGAATCCCTAGCCTTAATGCCCTTCTGACAGACCTCTTAGGGAAGTCTGTAATGGCACCTATCCAAAGGCAATTGACTCTTTGACCTCTCATTTACAGAGTCCCAATTTTATTTAGGTTGCAAAGTACATATTACCTCACGAATAACTTGTGTTTACTTTAATTCAATCACAGCAATCTATTTCTTTGTTAAGTGAGTGTCCTGGTGGTAAGATTTCCAGGTCTGGCTAATGAGGGGAAGCCTGCTTGAGGGCATACAGGCAATATTTATTCCTTGATTTAAAGTAGAGAAAGAGAGAGATGCTCAAGGGTAGGTGAGTAGGTCAAACTCTTTGCTGTCTTTCTTGAGTGTGGTTGTGTGTAGGTATTTTGAAATCATCAGGGAAACACTTCCTAAATGCTGAGATTGGAAGAATAGAAGGATGGGAAGAGGCTAGATCCACAGTGAGATACTGAGCTGTTGAATCAACTCTGGAACTTCCCACCTTGTGTGACTTCCTGTTATGTTTAATAATTACTTTGTTGTTCAATGCACCATTACTTGGGTGTCTATTATGTGTAATCGAAAGAACCCTAACAGTACATCTACCAACCTAAAGATAAAATGTTCCCTTTATGTTAGGGTTTTCTGATTCCAACAGTCAAAATTAGATTTGCCTATAGAAAAGCACAGCCTAACCAAGCCGAAGTGAAATAAACCAGGAGGTGGTGACTCCAGAGTAAGTATAATGGTTCTGCCATCACCAAGAACCCACTTTATTCTCTTCATGACACTTAAATCCTTAAGCTGCCATCCTTAAGATCACCTCGTGGCCCATGATGGCTGTTGTAGTTCCAGCCTTCAAATTCACATTCTAAGACAAAGGAAGAGGAAGGCAATTAAAGATAATATCTTTATGGGAAGCATGGAGAATTGCCTTATAGAAGGCAATTGAAGAGTATCTCCCTTAAGGAATTCCCAGGCTTCTATTTCATTGGTAGGACTTGGGCCATGTGGCCACTATTATTGCAAAGAAGACAGGAAAATATTTTTCACCTGGTGTACTATAAAGTCTCATTTTTAAGAAAGAATAGGAAATGGACATTGCATAGACAAGGTACAATCTCTGCTACATAGTGTATAAATCATAAATTAATCTCAGTGTATGCTTTCATTAACCACAGGTGACAGAACATGGTTTATGCAAAGTCTTTTCCAAAAAAACTGGGCTGGCATGCAGTACAGTCAGTGCATTAGACGTCTCCAATGTGATAAAAGACATGTGCTTTTAAAAATGGCACTTTGAAAATGAGCAGCATATTTTAAAATGAAATCTAAATCACACTATGGAAGTCAGTTTGAAAATCCAGGAATGGTGGAGCACTAACAATATCTGGATTGCCCCAGAAGATTCTGTAACTACCCAGGAATGAGACAAGTGCAACTTGAGAAAGGGAAACCATTCAGGAGAAAGGAATAGTGCCAGGTATCCCATCCTAAGAATCACATCCAAAGAATCAGTTTTTAAACTTTCTTTAAAAATTAGACTTTGATGTGGCTGTGTCAGTATAGTATGCTGATTTTAAGTCTTTGGGTAAAGACCGAGGAGTGGGAGAGTTGGGTCAAATCATGGCTCCATTCCAAGTATTCTAAGGAATCTTCATATTGATTTCCACAGAGGTTGCACCAATTTGCAGTGCCACCAGATATATATGAGTGTACCTTTTCCCCGCATCCTCACCAACACTTATTATGGCTTGTAGTCTTGATGATTGCCATTCTGACTGGAGTAAGATAAAATCTTAGAGAAGTTTTGATTTGCATTTCTCTAATCACTAGAGAAGTTGAACCTTTTTTATATATTTGTTGATTGATGTTATATCTTCTTCGGAGAAGTGTCTGTTCAGTTTCTTAGCCCATTTATTGATTGGGTTATTTATTTTTTTGTTGGAAAGCATTTTGAGTTCTTTATATATCCTGGAGATCAGCACTCTATCTGATCTGCATGTAGAACTGTGATGTTCTCCCAGTCTGTGGGCTCTCTCTTCACATTATTGATTGTTTCCATTGCTGAGAAGAAGCTGTTTAGTTTGAATCTATCCCATTTATTAGCTCTTGATTTTATTTCTTGTGCTTTAGGAGTCTAGTTAAGGAAGTCAGGACCTAATCCAACATGATGCAGATTTGGGCCTAATTATTCTTCTATTGTTTATAGCAGCTCAATTCACAATATCTAAACTGTGGAAACAACCTAGATGCCTTTCAATAGATGAATGGATAAGGAAACTATGTATATATACACAATGGAATATTAATCATCATTAAAAGAGAATAAAATTATGACATTTGCAGGTAAACGGATGGAGTTAGAGAATATAATGCTAAGCAAAGGCTGAATGTTCTCTCTGATAAGTGGATCCTGATTCATAATGGTGGGGAGGGGCATGGGAAGAATGGAGGAACTTTGGGGAAAGGGAAGGGAGGGATGGGAAGGAGGGATGGGGGCAGGAAAGATAGTGGAATGAGATGGAAATCATTACCCTAGGTACCTGTATGACTGCACATATGGTGCGACTCTACACCCTGAACAACCGGAGAAATGAAAAGTTGTGCTCCATTTCTGTACGATGAATTTAAATGCATTCTGATATTTTATATATATGAAATTAGAACAAATAAATTTTTAAAAATTCTCTTAAAAAATTAGACCTTGAAGAATCTCCATATTGCTCTCCAGAGTGGTTGCACCAATTTGCAGTCCCACCAGCAATGTATGAGTGTGCCTTTTCCCCCATATCCTCATCAACATTTTTTGTTGCTTGTATTCTTGATAATTGCCATTCTGACTGGAGTGAGATGGAATCTCAATGTAGTTTTGGTTTGCATTTCTCTAATTGCTATAGATGTTCAATCTTTTCCATATATTTGTTTATCAATTGTATTTTTTCTTCTGTGAAGTGTCTGTTCAGTTCCTTAGCCCATTTATTGACTGGTGTGTGGCAAAAATTTTCTCCCATCTATAGGCTCTCTCTTCATGTTATTGATTGTTTCCTTTGCTGAGAAGAAGCCTTTTAGTTTGAATCCATCCCATTTATTGATTCTTTATTTTACTTCTTGTGCTTTAATAGTCTCATTAAGGAAGTCAGTTCCTAAGCCAGCATGATGGAGGTTTGGGCCTACTTTTTCTTCTTTTAGGCACAGGGTCTCTGGTCTAGTTCCTAAATCCTTGATCCTTTTTGAGTTGAGTTTTATGCAGAGTGAGACATAGGGATTTATTTTCTATGTATGGATTTCCAGTTTCTTTCAGCACCATTTGAATAGGCTATCTTTTCTCCAATGTATGTTTTTGGCACCTTTGTCTAGTATGAGATAACTGTATTTATGTGGGTTTTTCTCTGTGTCTTCTACTCTGTCCATTGGTGCCATACCCTGCTGTTTTTTTTTTTTTTTTTTCACTGTGGCTCTGTAGTATAATTTAAGGTCTGATATTGTGATGCCTCCTGCTTCACTTTTCTTGCTGAGGATTGCTTTGGCTAATCTAGGTCTCTTATTTTGCCAAATGAATTTCATGATTGCTTTTGCTATTTCTATGAAGAATGTCATTGAGATTTTACTAGGAATTGCATTAAATCTATATAACACTTTTGGTAGTATGGTCATTTTGACAATGTTAATTCTACCTATGCAAGGACATGGGAGAGCTTTCTATCTTCTAAGGTCTCCTTCAATTTCTTCATTTACTGTTCTGTAGTTATCATTGTAGAAGTCACTCACTTGGAATGGAACCACCATTTGACCCAGATATCCCACTCTTTGGTTTATATCCAAAGGACTTAAAATCAGCATACTACAGTGACACAACCACATCAGTGTTTATAGAAACACAATTTACAGTCTCTAAACTGTGGAACCAACCTAGATACCCTTCAACAGATGAATGGATAAAGAAACTGTGGTATATATACACAATGGTATATTACTCAGCCTTAAAGAAAAATGAAGTGATGGCATTAGACAGTAAATGGATGGAATAGAGAATATCACAGTAAGTGAAACAAGCCAATCCCAAAAAGCCAAAGGCCAAATGTTTTCTCTGATATACAGATGCTAATTCACAATAAGAGAGGTGAATAGGGAAGAATAAAGGTACTTTGGATTAGACAGAGGGAAATGAAGGGAGGGAAGGGGCATAGGGGTAGGAACAAGGGTAAAACAAATCAGACATCATTCCCCTTGTGCATATATGATTATATGACTGTATAACTCTGCATCATATACAATCAAGAGAATGAGAAGTTATACTCCATTTATACATATGATGTGTCAAAATGCATTCTATTGTCATGTATTACTAATTAGAACAAATATTTTTAAAAAATTAAATTAGACTTTGAGGAAAAAGCTGGCATGCTAACTTATATACCAACATAATTTATTCTGAAGAAAAACTTGGGATGAAATGCCTTCAGCTACCTTTGGTTCATTAAAGATAATTCTGGGAATAAAAGACTACTTAAACCCACTTAACTCTTACTGTTTCTTTATCTTTGTAAACCTGTTTCTGCAAATCTGTGGTAACAAGGAAAAACATCTGGAACCAGTTGGATACTGGAACTGATAAAAGACTGGGATATTAAGTTCTGATTTCAAACGTCATGGATCATCAACACAGCCCCATTTCCCTCCCCAGTTAACATAAAATAAATGATACACATCTAGACTTAAAAATTTATGTTGATAAAAATCCTGCATTGGCTACTGAATAATCATGGAATTTCAAGTATGATCTAATTTGAAAACAGGATTATATTGCTAAAGAAAATACTCAGAAGCAATTGCTAAAATTATTTGAAAGCTACTGTCTTATTGTTACAATGAAAGTCAGCCCAAATGTAGTTTGTACTTCTCTTCTGGGTTCCAAACCAGAAACACTAAAAATAAGCAGCACAAATCTTATAATTGGCTGAAAACCTTACCCCTAGCCACATCCTAATTTACGACTGGTTGTGACTATAGCATATCTTAGACCATCTGCTTGGAATGTAAACATAATCCTACACCCACAAATCACCATTATTGCATAATCTGAGGCCAAACTGATAACAGGGATTTCCCCTCTCAATTCCCCACAAGCACTCTTAGGAAGCAGACATGTGTCTTTAAATCCACTCCCTCAGAGTTATCTTTCTTCCTGACCCTGCTTGCTTCCAGGCTGGCCTGGTCCAAGACTGTATATGCTCAGGCCTTCCCCCCAGACTTGAAAACACAGCCCCTAGATGCTGACTGACACCTTCTTCACTTTAATGTTCTCACATTCATTACTCACTGTCTTGTAGTTTAGCTGATGCTTAAATTTCTCATGCTGCCAAATGCTCATAAACTGTTACTGTATCATCAGATTAAGAAACTGTGCTTGCATGCAGACCTAGAAACTGACTTCTCCTTATGGCTTTCAGTTCTGCTCCATGGAGCTATTTCAGACACCTGAGCTTAAGACACCCATGGGAAGGGATGCAGGAATTTGTCCGTGCCCATAGGAGCAGCTCTTGGATTTATCTTCTGGTCCAAGGTTTCACATAGTGTCATTTCAACAAAAGCTACACATTCAGCTAGAAGTAGTTCCAAACCCACTGCTTGCTGAGGTGGCCTGTAGAAAAGGCATGAGGGAGGGCATTTCCCCCTACACAACAATCACCCAGGACACACCCCAGGGTACAGAAAGCTACACATGTTTCTTTTGGTCTGTGAAAAAAGAGGGATCACCTATTTCTCATTCCCTGATTACAGACAAGTCATTCACATTGTCTGCAACCAATGGTTGATTTCATGGACTTGGAATAATATTCCAATACAGTCTTGAAACTTTTGGAAATTAAGTTTAACTTATAAAAATTAGTCCTTAGGCAGAATTCCCTTGATCGTGCAGGGACATCCCTTATCACTTTCTGATCACAGCAATGTGCCTTAGGGACTGGCCAGAGATGGCAGCCATGTACTGGCAGTCCTGCTCTTCTGGGGCTTACCATACATTGCATTTGGGTGATGTCCTGGACTATGGCACATCTTCCTGTACTAATTCCCCTCCAGGCCATGCTTTTCTTTAAAAATCTTCTGTGTTCTGGGTATGGTGATGCGACCTATAATCCTAGCTACTCAGAATGCTGAGAAAGGATTGCAAGTTCAAGGCCAACCTGGGCAAATAAAGGAGACCCTCACTCAATATTTTAAAAATGGGGTGGGAATGTAGTTCAGTGGTACAGCACCTCTCGATTCAAACCCCAGTACAACAAAAAAAAAAAAAATCAAAAAACATAAAACCTCCCACACCTCCTCATCCTCTCCTTTTCTACAGGAGTGGCTATTTAATAGTATGGAAATCACCACCTGAGATTCAACCCTCCTTGCTCCTCCCCACCTGATGTATCACCTTGACCAAGTTGCTTAGCTTTGCTGAACTCACTTCTTGAGCAGCAAAGTACAGATTAAAAACAGCATCTCCTTTATTAGGTGCTGTGAGAAGATCACGTACAAGAACAACTCAGCTCAGGCCTGGCAATGTTAGGTCTGTCGTATTTATTACTAATGAAACACATTGGGTGTCTGCTAAAATATAAGATGCCTGGAAGCAAGAACTGACTGGCACATTGTAGTGCTGGGGAATAGTGTGCCAAACAAGTGAATGGACGGATCCATAAAGCCTGAACCTTCTACTGCACAGGTTTTACTGTTAGGTAGATCTGGCTCCATGACCTGGTACCTTCATGCCTTCAGCCCATCACCAACCTCCTGCATCTGGGGAACCAGAGAGGTTGAATGGTGAATAGGAGACATTGTAGATGACTGTGAGATGAAATGGGGTCACTCTGGTGTGTTGGAGTGGACTTGAGTGGAGTCTCCTCCTCCTTGGGGAAGGTCACCTGGGGCCTGGTGCACTGGGCACAGCTTGCTTTATGGTTCAGCAAACACAGGATGCTCTGAGAAGAAAGCAGATGCCTTCTTAGCATAACATGACCTGATTTATAGTTCTTAGGTGAATAGAAGGCCTGTGAAGAAAATCCATCTTGGAGCTGTGAGGTTTGCTCCTTTTTAAGTACCTTGGCTGAGGATGAGCTGCAGCCAGTGTGGAAGCTCTCCTCTTGGCTCTTCCCAGCCTCCAGAGATTCAGTGCTCATCCTCTTTCCTCAGGGCCCTCAACCTTGGGAAGCCTTAAAACAGTACTTTGCTGTCCACAGCCCATGGTGGCAGGGAGAAAAGCCTGGCAGTACATAGGTTTCCAAGTCCAAGAAATGTGGGAGAGGCAAGGGAGATTTAGAACTTTATGGTTTTGAGAGAACTTTATGGTAGGAGAACTCTGGGGAGGAGAGGAAGGGTTGAATGCAGAGGGATGTGGGGAAGGGGCTGTGAAAGCAGGGAGGTGCGGTCTGGATCTTCCTTCAAGTAGAACTGCTGTAAAGCTGCTTAGCTGATGGTCTCTGGCTGTTAGCACTTTCAAGATTTGCCTTCACTTTGGGGCCAAGGTCACATTCTTCCTTACTAGCCACTGGTGTTATGACAGCTAAGGAATATAAAACCAACCATCTTCATTGCTGCCAGCCCCTTCTCTTGGGCATCATGCTCAGACGCTCTCTGTTGGGCTGGCCAAGATTGCTGAAATGTACATCTCAGCCCAATTTCTTCCAGTTCTACTTCTGCTTTTTCTTTCTATTTTTCACAGGTATTACCCCACCTACTCATCCTCACCCCCAATTTTTTTTAGCTCCTGACTCAGTTTCAACATCTGCTTTTTTTTGGAGAGAGCTACTGACCCAGCAGAGAAAAGGAATCATTAGGAAAGAACAGGAATACTCTTGGAAGGCCACTGGGTAGAACCCCTTGAAGCAGTTGCCCTGCTTGTTGGTTCTGGGAAAGGCAACTAGATGACTAGATTTGAGAATCAGGGCCCAATATTCAACTTTATAAATATTCTTCACCTCACCATGGTTTGTTTTCAATATACTGTCTGAGCCATTAAATGAAGACCCACTGAAATCTGCTGGTATGTTTGTGTGAGCGTGAGGGAACATAAGGTGAATATCTGCACACTGCAAGGTCAGTGGCAAGCAAAGCTATCATATGACTGAGAATTACAGGTTGTCAAGAAGACCCCCTCACAGGGAGAAGCTGTGCAATGCTAGTTTGATAACTTTGGCCACGTCTCATCGAAAGTCTAGCTAGAGAAATTGCAGAAAGGAAAAGAAGAGATTTTATCATGTTTTCGTGTGAAGTATGTATCTCAGGGTCCTGTAAATTACTGATGTTGTGAATTTGTCCTTCTTCCACCTTTTTATTCTATTCAGTTCCTTGCTAATTCAAATTCTCACCTCTTGCAGAAACCCCCTCACAGATGCACCAGAAAAAAATGTTTTGCTGGTATCTAAGTATCTCTTAAAGCAGTCAAGTGGACACATAACATTAATCATCTCAATTTATTTTCCCTCAGTTCCTCTTTAGTTATCCCAGGTCCCAGACTGTATTGCTCCTGTGCCTCCTGCACCTTGTTCTCCAACTGCCAAAATGTTCCATCCCAGGATCCAGGTATGCCTCCCTTAGCCCATGAGGGGAGACATTCCAGACCAGAGTGGTTACTCCTTCTCTGGTGCCCAAGGAATGTTATTTAGTTGATTATTAAACTTTTCAATGATTAGTCCTATATCACCAATGAGAATATGTATAACTAAACAGAAATAATGCAGTCATTTGCTCTCATATCAATAGCACAACTTTGCTAGAAGCACAATTTTAGTTGATGCATGGACCATGCACTAGATTGATTATAAACTATTTCTAATTCATTTATTCTAAATAAAAGTTGGATAATTTTCCCCTTGTATGGCACTTAAATAACATTGTTTTAAGCATGACAGGGTCTCATGAAGTCTTCCTTCTACTAATTTCCATTCATTTGGTATTTCATTTTACTAAAGAACTTTATGCAATATGTGACCTGGAGTTCACATTGTCTACCTGCCCACCACCCAAGCAGATGCCCCAGTGAGAGACAGATTTCTAATCTACTTTCTGGCAGAAGAGGGAGGTAGGGTCTCATCTTGGGCCAAAATCAGTAGGTACCTCCTCACTCTCTTTCTCTCCCTTTCCCCACTCACAGAATCCTGATTTAGGGTAGAGTGGGGCTGGTAGGTAGTGATGTCCCAAGCTGAAAAATTCACTTTAGATTGGCCTTTGAAGCCAGAGCTAGTTATGTGACCTAGTTCTAATCAATGAGAAGTCTAGGGGGCCATGTAACAGAGCCCTAGATATCAAGAAGTCTAGGTAGCTATGGACATATTCTTAGTGCAATGGTTAGGTGGCCATGTCACACAGTCTTAGCTATGAGATAAAAGCAGAAATCTTTTATTTATGTCTCTGGACAGCTTTCTCAGAGAGCTTACTTATTAATCTTTTGCCCTTCCTTTCTTCCTCAGCTAGGACATCGACAAACACAGGTGGTGGAGCCACCATCTTGGAACCACAAAAACAAGCCTGAAAAATGAAACAACACATGTTAAGAGTAGCTAAAGAGCAATATGAAACTGGTCCCTCATGACACAGCAGAGCTGCAGCCAGGACTGGCTACCTTCCAACTTCATTTTATGTGAGAAAAATTAAAACCCTCACAAAGTTTAGCAATCATCGGTCAGATTTCTGACACCCTCAGCAGAAAGCAATCATAACCCATACCCCACTGGGAGGGGCATCTCAGGAGCAAAAATTCTGATTAAGCAGAGAGTCACTTCTGGACTAGGGCACACCCCAACACAATAGTTTCTATTCAACCTCCTGGAGCTCTGTTTCTTTCACTAGAATTTGTGACTCTGTTGGGCACTATGCCACTGCTGCCAGACCCTCCTCAGACTCTAATTTCTGTTCACTTCAATTTGGCATAACAGATGGTAAGTTTTCCTCATTAGTGGTGCCTAAAATGTCAACAACTTATGTATTTCCATAAAATTTTCAAATAAACAGAGGGTGGACAGTAAACCATACATTATGCAGAATAGAATGATGGAGAAGCTGCTAAAATGGAGGTGCCATCGACTTACTTTCTATTTATCAAGACTCACATTTTAAACTCAGTGTGACTTTTGCGATTGGCTCTCTTCCATCACATGTTTAATCCAATTCTGATGTATTGAGAATAAAGCATAAATGTTTCAGAGTATTCTGAGAAATACTCTTCCTTTCTTAATCATTGTAAGTAAGTACTAAAAAGGAAAGAGCTGGCCCTTCAACTATCAGAGAAATTCATCTCTTCCTTAGTCAACTTCCTGATCATACTTGACAGTGTCCCCATTTTCTCAGGACTGAGGGATTGTAAGGATGCAGGACATTAATGTCAAAACCAGGAAATTCCAGTGATGGGTTGGTCACCCTACCATTCCATGCCTCTGGAAC
Organism: Marmota monax; assembly: GCF_021218885.2. NCBI lineage: Eukaryota > Metazoa > Chordata > Mammalia > Rodentia > Sciuridae > Marmota > Marmota monax. Next base: position 3,036,820 of record NW_026691933.1, read on the forward strand.
AAAACCAAGAAGCAAGCCAAAAGGGCAACTTTTCCCCTTAACTACAGTCCCACTCCACTTGTTGCCAATGTCTGCAGTAGTCCTTTAACAAGAATCTGTACCAACCTTAGTAATTGAATGGTGAGCAAGAGACATGAGATCTTTGCCCTCCTTAACACCAATTTTAAAAGGCAAGATTGATAATAAAAAGGTTAAAAATAAAAGAAGATAACTGCTAAGTGGTGAGAATGATAAAGAAACACTAGAAGAAGAAGGTGCCAAAGAGGACCAGCCACAGTAAAGCTTAATGGGGATGGAAATGGAAGAAAAAGGAGGGTAGAATCTCTCATGGGTCAAGGAATATGAAATTCCTAAACGTGAATGGCCTTCCTACTTTGGCAGGGATCAAAGTTAGAATTCATTGTATTTAATAGTTTATTATCTTGGTACACATAAAAATGTATGTATAAATATGCCTACATGCGTATATATGTATTTTGACGTGCATGCATATATACTTAGGCATATACACACACACACGTATTCAACTACTTTGTAATGACATTGACAATTGGTTCTGTGGTCACTCATTAGTTTCAAGAAAGCCTGAGGATTTCACTGTTGGTCCACATGGCCTATGGGAATAAGGGAGTTAATAGGAGAATACCTACACTGGATCCAAGACAAAGGGGAAATCCAGCAGAAGACTATGCACTATTCCTACTCCAGTACCTCATTACTGAGACTTTATTGATAACTATGATAACCGAGAGCCAGTATTGATGAACTACAAATGCAGCAGAAAATCTTTCCACAAGTCATATCCATTTGTGTCCCTGACAGATCCAGAGGAGTTGACCCCTCAGGGGATATGGACATGTAGGAAGTTTCTGGAAGAGTACTCTCAGGATCTGCACTGTGAAAGCAAGGAGTGTAGAGCGTGGACAGAGGGAGACATTGAATTATAACATATTTGCAAGAGGCCTCCGCGGATCTGGGGATGGGTGGTGGTCCGTCAGAGGTTCCCATATTGAGGGAGTGAGCCACATGCAAACAACATTCCCGGGCCATGGGGGAGGGGAGAGAAAAGTGCCTTGGTTCTGAAGTGGGAGATGTGGGCAGAGCTTCTCAGAATCCACTACAGGGGATATCTCAAGCTCATTTTGAAGCTGAAGCAATCCCAGAGCCTCTGAATTTCTATAATTGAGATGGTCTCTACCCACCTAGTCCAGTCTCTTGTGACCACACACATCCTGCTGTGTTACCTCTGTCACCCTGTCCTTGATGCCATCAAAATTGACTGGGGCTTATGGGTTTAAATGCAATCTGAACCAAAAGCCACTGTCACTCAACACCCATGGGCGCCACAAGACTTTTGCCCTTCCTTTCTTCCTCAGCTAGGACATCAACAAATGCAGGTGGCGAAGCCACCATCTTGGAACCACAAAAACAAGCATGAAAAATGAAACAACACATGTTAAGAGTATGCATACTCCAGGCCCAGAGAGATCAGTGACAGGCCAAGAGGGCTAAATGTACAAGAAGGCCGGTGCAGACCTCTCGTAGGCTCTAATAAGAAGTGATGTAGTCAACGTTTTCTTACAAAGGTCAGAGAGAAGCCTGTTTTCCCAGTCATACTCCTGCAAAAGAGAAGGTTGCTGAATTTGGTTACAGAATTTCTGTTCATCAAAAGACACTATTAAGAGAATGAAAGTCAAGCTGAGGACTAGGAGGAGATAGTTGTAACCATGCATCTGACAAAAAACTCATATCCAAAATACAATAAGAACTTCTATCTCTCAGTGAGATAAAACGTTAAAAAAAAAAAAGGCAGGAGACTTGATTGGTACTTCATAAAAGAGCCTATCCAAATGGCCAATAAGCGTATGAAAATAGATTCAATATTGTTAGTCATCAGGAAATTGCAAATTTGAAACCATAAGGGTACTTCCTCATACGCATCAGGATGAGTACAGTTAAACAGTTAATACCAAGTGCTGACAAAAATGTAAAACAGTGGAAGCTCTTACATACTGTTAGAGGGAAGGTAAAGTAATACAACTATTATTGAAAAAAATATTTGGCAACATATACTAAAGCTAAAAATACCCCTACCCTAACGTGAAATAATTATACTCTGGCATATGCCCAGCAGATTGTCCGTAGCAGTGTTATTCATAAGAATCCAAATTAGAAAATCAAATGCCTGTCAGCAATGGAAAGATAAACAGACTCTGGTGTGCCCACAAATGGAATACTACATAGCAAAACCAACCAAATACCGGTATAGGTAACCACATGAAAGATCTCATAGACTCTATATCAAACAGCTCATCTTCCAGAAAAAGGAGTACATACTATGTGATTGCACTTATCTCAGGTTCAAAAACAGGTACAAAGGGCCTAGGTGATAGCACTCAGAATGATTTTTGCCTCCCGGGGAGAGGCAGATATCGACTGGCAGGAGCATGTGATAGACAGACTCATAGGGGATGGAATGCTATCAGTCTTGCTTTGGGTGATGGTGTTTTGGGAATATGTATGTGTTAACATTCAACAAGCTGTATACTTAAAATCTGGGCCCTTTGTTATATGATGCTATACCTCAAAAAGTGGATTACTTTAATAATATAATAAGAAGAGAAGGAGAGGAAGCAAGGTAGATGGAAGAGGTGGGAGAAAGGAAGCGAGAGAAGGAAGAAGCAGAGAAGGAGGAGGAAGAAGAAAGAGAAGAGGGGAAGAAGGAGGAGAAGGAGAAGAAGGAAGAGGAAGCCACCACCCACTATGAGATCATCAGGATTTCAGGCTGACAGAAAGTGACAAGTTCCTAAAGCCAGAGCAAACGTGGCACAGACAGTAAGGGGAAGGCTGGGGAGCACCATGTGTGAGGAAGGGAAAGGGTGTCTGGTGAGGCTAGAAAAGGAAGGGCACAGGGCTGTGCAAGTGAGACCTCACAGGTTATTTAAGAGTCTGGATCTTAATCTAAGGCCACTGGGAAGCAAGTGACCAGCCATAAGCAGGGGGAGGTGAGGGTCACAATTTTTTGTCTTACGGCCTTTTTCTTTTTCTTTTTTTGAGAGAGAGAGAGAGAGATTTTTTAATATTTATTTTTTTAGTTTTCGGTGGACACAACATCTTTATTTTATTTTATGTGATGCTGAGAATAAAACCCAGCGCCCCACACATGCCAGGCGAGCGCACTACCGCTTGAGCCACATCCCCAGCCCCTTATGGCCTTTTTCCAAAAATCATTTTGGTCACTGAGGGGAAAGGGGATTGTGTACGAGGGGCAAAAGTACATGCAAGCAAGGAGACCATTCCTGAGATCATTGGGTTTGAAAACAGAGCCAGAAAAGCAGGCCTGCTCCCCAAACCCAGGAAGAGCTATGCCTCTTCCTGCATCTTTCTCGTCCCATTCTCAACCCTAAAGGGGACCCACATGGACACCTTCAAGAGCCCCCTTGCCTCTAACTCCTGCTTGGGCTCAGCAGATCAGAGGGCCCCAACTTCCTCCCTGCTTCTATCAGCACAGGTTAGATGAGGGTTACAGTTCCTGTCAGGCACCCCTTTTCCATAGCTATGCAATCTGGTAACTCCGTCACCTCCTGTCCCTTCAACCGTACCTACACTTTCATAGAGAGTCCCTTTATCTAACTCTCCCCTAATACTCCACCTGAAGGTACCATCTGTTTCCTGTCGAGACCCTGAGAGATACAAGAACTCCCTACCATTTCCAAACAGTGTGCATTACGATGAACTGAGGTCCAAGGGGACATGTATCTTTCTTGTTCCTAATAAAGCAGGAAGTTTCTATGAGTTTTCAAAGGATTTCCCTCCAAGATGGAATTGTTGCTTTTGAAAGGGCAAGACTCCATTATCTAGAATATTTGTTTATACACAGTATACCGTTCTGAGACAAGGCTGAACAAAGGTCTCTTACATTTTGCCTCAATAGCACCTCTCATAATTGAAATTATTTTTATTATCATCTTCCTTATTAAAACCATAAGCTCCATGAAGATGGTCCATGGAAATGGTCCATGAAGAAGTCTTTTTTGTTGACTAACATCACTAAGACCTAGAACAATACCTGGACATAGAATTTAATAGGTAAATGTTTTTGAAGACTGAAACTGAAGGAAGAGGGATAAGAGGAAGAACATGAGATTTAGAGTAAAAAGATAAGCATGGGGATCGCTGTTTCCCCAATGACCGCGAGCTGTGTATTCCTATACATCTAACTTCTCAGGGCTTCTATTTCCATATAGATGTACATAAAATTAGGACAAGAATATTGGTGAGGATCAAATGAAGTAATGCTTATAAAAGCAAATGAGGCAGTAATTGAAGCTGCCATCAACTATGATATGTTGTTACATGATGGTGTCTGTGAAGAGAGGTCCCAGCCTGGTTTTTATGAAGCACACGTATATGTGGCTTTTTAAATGTAGCTTCTGCAGAGCACAGGGAGATGTTATGATTTTTACAATTTTCATTTAAGAACAATTCAGCTCAAGTGGCTGGAAACCTTGGAATCCGGTAACATGCATCTAGGTGTTAAGGAATTTAGACAGCCGTGTATGAAACATGACAAGATAACATGCACCTTATTCTTCTGATTCCTGAAGCAGTAAAACAAAAAGCAAGGGGCTAACAGAAGCAATAATTTCAGGCAGTTTCACCAGAGGGCATGAAGTCAATGCACTTTTAACTCCATCCCATCCAAAATAACACCTGTTTGAAAGCTATGTAAAAAGGTGGAAGGTTGAAGAACAAAACAAAGAAGGACAAAAACAGAATGGGTCCACGGCTAGAGTTAAATCTTTTTTTAGGAACTCTGAATCTAACAACATATATTGATAATGTGCATGACCATATTCATATTTAAATAAGTCCTCTCAATGTTATTAAACTGTTGAATAGAAACTTCATACTGCATTCATCAGGATTCTTCAGAGAAACATAACCAATAGGATGTATATAAACATATAATTACTCCTCAGTATCCGTGGGGTATTAGTTCCAGGAGAACCGCCCCCCCCCCCAGTCTCCTTTTATAAGAAGCTGCAGCATTTGCATATAACCCATGCACATCCTTCTTTATACTTTAAATCCTCTCTGCATAACTTGTACTAGCTAATATAATGTAAATGTTATGTAAATAGTTGTTACATTGCATTGCTTAGGGAATAAGAACAAGAGAAAATAGTCTATATATTCAGTGCAGACTATTTTTTTCCAATATTTTCAATCTGTATTTGGTTGAATTCACAGATGCAGAACTAGGGATACAGAGGGCAGATCACACATATAGAGAAAATACAAAGATTTTAAGTCCAAAATCTGCAGTGTGGGCCAGCAGGCTGAAGGCTGAGGAAGAGTTAATTCTGCAATTCATACCCAAATGTGTGCTGACAGAATTCTTTCTGGCCCTGAGGAAGTCAGTCTTTGTTCTATTCAGGTCCTCAACTGTCTGCATGAAGCTGATCCACAGTGGGGAGTAAAAGGGCTGCCAGACTCAAAGTACATCGGTTTCAGTATAAATCTAATCCAAAAAAAAAAAAAAAAACAGCCTCATAGAAGCATTCAAGATAATATTTGACTAAATAGCTGTCAAATTAGACATTTCACTTGATAATTATAAGTCATTGATCTTATCTAACCTTTGGTTTTTATGAACACTTTATAATAACCAACCTCCTGCATATGCATACATTTTAGACTATACACTTAAGGTAAATGCCTAGAAATAGAATCACTCAGTCAAAAGATATGTGCATTTTGAACAAATATTCATGATCATTATAAATCTTATCAAAAATTACAATTTCCTATTTCCCTTGGATTTTGGAAATTATCAGAATTTCCAACAGAGGCTTTTAAAACTAGCTACATTGCCAGTTGAAGAGTTATTCACAGTTATTGCTGTGTTTATTTATGTGTGGTTGAATATTTTCTCAAATATTTTAAGTTTTGTGAATTGCCCATTCATGCCTTTTGTCCAGTTTCTTTTTTCTGGAAAGTTTGACTTTTTCTCACTGGGTTTTAAGAGCCTTTAAATGCCTTTATTATTCCACTCTCTCACATTTGTTGTAAACATTCTTCTTTACCTGTATATGCTAGATCACATGAAATTGCCTTTCTGAGCAAAAAAAAAAAAAAAGTCTACTATTAGAAATTTCAATGGTTCAGTGTAACAATTTTCTTTATCATTTCCTTGTTTATGTTGTTAAATCTAACAATTTTTTCCTTTGTGATTTCTGCCTGTACATGGGATAATACATGTTTATTTTGCATGTCCATATCAAACTACCTGTTAGAATATAGTTTATTTACTTATTTGTATACCCAAACCAAATTATTTATTGCAATGACTTTTTTCCAGTAAAAATAGTTTTACTTGTTTCAGTATTTATTTCTCGTCCTTCTTTCCATTTTTCTTGGTGCATTACAGTTGTATATAATGGTGGGTTTCATTGTTACATATCTGCACATGCACACAATATAATAATTCAGTTTGAACATCTAACCTGACATCTAAAAGTTTTGATGCTTGTTCAATGCCCTTAAACTCCATGCTTTCATCAAATGCTAAATATATGTCCAAAACTTACTATGCCCACAGTATTTCAGATTTCTTTCTTTTTTTTCCTTTTCTTCTTTCATTACCCAGAGTAGGCCTTTATCCTGTCTCATCTGTTCTATAATGAACAATCACATACACATACACACATTTTAGATTATATCTTTATGGTAAATGACTAGAAATTGAATCACTTAGCCAGAAGATGTGCACATTTTGAAGAAATAATCATCCATAAGGTCATATCATATTATACTTCTATCAAAAATTATTGAGCTCCTACTTCCCTTGGACATTGGATATTGTAGCCAAATCCAGTCAGCTATCTATTTTTGTAAATAAATTTTTATTGAAACACAGCAGCACTTCATTTACATTGTCTACGACTGTTTTCATACAGGGTTGAGTAAGTTGCAATGTAAATCAAAAGACTTTCAAAACCAAAAATAAATTATTTTCTGGCCCTTGACAAAGAAGTTTGCCAACCCCATTTCAATAGAGTAACCCCCAACCAGCCACCAGCCACCTCACTTTCATTTACACCACCACCACCAAAGAGTATCTTTCACAGTTAGATGTAATGACATAATTTCCACACTCAGAAATACTCACTGGTCCCCCATTGCTCTTAGAACAAAGTTCAAACTCTTTGAAAGTCAGTCACAGCTTTTTTTTTTTTTAAAGAGAGAGAGAGAGAGAAATTTAATATTTTTTTTTTAGTTCTCGGCTGACACAACATCTTTGTATGTGGTGCTGAGGATCGAACCCGGGCCGCATGCATGCCAGGCAAGCGCGCTACCGCTTGAGCCACATCCCCAGCCCCAGTCACAGATTTCTTGTAGCTGGCTCTTCAATCCCACCTCTGTCATACTGCTATATTCATTGTTGCTGGAAAATAGTACACACCTGCATCCTAGGCCATAGTACATTTCTAAATGGCATCTGCTATTTCTGGGTTATTCTTCCATCTTCTACTTAACCAAAATTCTGCTCCTTCTTCAAAATGCCTCTCAATCTTACTTTTCTTAAGTGAAGTTTTTCCTGATACCCCACAGATTACCCTCACTCCCTTTCTACAATCAGAATTAATTACTATCACCTTTGGGCTCTCAGATACTGTTCACAATTTCCTGTCAAGAGGTCTAAACAGGGTTTGACTTGTTTTATAATTTTCTATATTCATGATTCTTTTGGACCAATTCCACCAGCCAAAATCATGATCTTTTTGAGAATAAGGACTAGAATTTCCTCTTCCTTTTAAATTTCTAATACTTATCTGTGTCTAGCATAGAATACAAATTTATTTAGCATTTATGTTATACATTTATCTATCATACAATGGATGCATTTAATTGGCATGTAATAGTTGGGCACTAACTTGTGGGTAGTTACAATAATAACTATATATGTAATATTTCTAATCCTTACAAAAACATGAGTTAGCTTTTATGCCTATCCTACAGATGAAGAAACAAGGTTTAGAGAGCTCACAGATTTGTATAAGACTACATAGTAGCTAATGACACAGTCTAAATTCAGCCCCAAACTGACCCGGTTAGAGTCAACTGCATACCCTATTAATAACACAGTGTACCTCCAAACAAAGAAGAGTAAGCTCATAAGAAAAGCATTTGCTGTTTATCATCTTACTCTGCAATCTTGGGGAATGAAAATAATCATTCTCCTTCCCTTTCCAAAACAAGCACAAACACATGGATACAATTTTGCTTTAAAAATTACACTAAAAATGAAAATATTATATTTTCCCATTTTGAATTATTGAATAGAAGCACTTTATGGATTAATGATATTGAGGGATGAGTAGCTACCAAATATGGAAATAAAAGGAGATATTCTCTATCATAAAGTATATTATCTTCAGCTTGACAGTTGTAGTTAAATTTGAGTATTTATATATGTCTAATTCATGAAACCTAGGTAAAATGAGAAACAACTTTGGAAATCTGCTCAAGTTTTGCCATTAAAGTTACTTCTAAATGGATTTTGTCCTGAGCATTATGGTCTTATATAGAAATAGCATGAAAATTATCTCCATTCTATTCTCTTATAAAGGCACAACTGTCAATTCTGCTACCATTACCAAGTCAACTACTTTTGAGTTTCTGGAAGTAAATCAACTAACATAGTCCCTATTATGTGTCATTTGAACTGTACACGAAAAATGTCACAGTGGGGAATCATCATTGTGTAGGAAAAAAAAGAAAACTTCTTTGAGCTTACTTAAAAAAAAAGTCATCGTATAGTACAGATTTTATATAGAATTACACTTTCTTACTTGAATGATGATTTTACCTTTAAAAGAAACTCTTAATTCTTATAAAAAGAATTGTACATCTTTACAGTTTGGGGATTAGGGAAAAAGAAATTGGATATACGTGATTTAAATCTTCATAAACACCACAGATTTGACTCGACCTCCAGCTGTGAGTGGAACCAGGCTCTGGGTCAAATGTTCTGGGACATATTTACAAAAGAAAGTGGAGAACATAACCTTTGGCTTCCCTGAAAATCCTCACAAAAAGGATTTGGCTGTGATTTAGGGAGGCACAGCAAGGGATGGTGACAGGAGTCTGCCCTTGCTCATGTTCACGAGCGGTTGTTCATCACATAAGACCTCTGGCACCCTCTATGTTACCAAAGAGGAGAACCGCAGAGCACGGAGAAAGAACATTTTGAAAACACAACAAAAATTAAAACCAAGGGGACCCTCAAGATCACATATCAATCCTGTGAAGAGCAAAGATGAGGAGAATATAAAGGGGTGCTCCCCATTACCATCATCTCATTTGGGAGCTTTTCTGCTCTAAAATACCTTGGGATTTTCAAAGTCTCTCCACCAATATCATAGGAATGTACTAGAAAGCTTTCCTTGCTCAGAGACTGAAGCTGTGAAAGGGTTTTTTTTTTAATGTGTTTATTACTGCATTATAGTTATACATAATATTGAGGTTTATTTTGTCATATTCATACATGCATGGAATATAATTTGCTCAAATTCAATCTCCAATAATTTCACTTTTCGTCCCTTTTCTCTCCCCCTGTTCTCCTTCCTCTACTCTGGTCTTCCTTCTATTTATTTATTGTTTCTTTAAATTGATTTTCTATAGATAGACATAAGGATGGAATTCACCAACGTATATGCAGATATATTCACAGCATAATTTGGCCAATTTCATTCCTCATTTGAATAGCTCTTTGCAATCATCCCAGGGCCCATAAGACTGGAAGATTTTGTGGAGTAAACTCTTTCCTCATATTGAACTCTAATATGATAGAATACTTTAGGAACAGGAATAGGTTAAATGTGTAATCTATAACTGCAGTGTCCCACCCAAACCACAATATCAGCAAAAACATAAAATTCTCAGCAGTTACCTTCTCAAATAAAAAAAAAAAAGAAAAGAAAATTCATTGTAGTATGACCAGGAGACGCATTTGGCCCAGCCTTGGCATTCACAAAGGGCTTCCCCTTCACCCTGCAGGGCTTGACATAGAACCCAGGGCTTCATGCATGCTTGGTAAGCACTCGACCACTGAGCTATATCTCAGCCCCCTCAAGTGGCTTTTAAATTTTGACTTCTGAACCTATTTCAAAGGATATTATACATATAACTAGTTACAGAAATATACTAACAGGCTTAAAAAATGTAGATGATGGTCATCTTCAATATTTTATCCACCAGCTGGACATACCAACTCAAGCAAATAGCATATAGAAGCATAAAATAAATCTTGTAATTATCTTTTATATTTATAGTTTCTATATTTGCATTTACACTCATACCTGTGATTAAATATCAATGCTTCCATATTCATTTTTCATTTTAAGCCTTTTGATTTCTTCTACCTATAACAATTTTTAATGTACTGAAAACTTCAAATGCTGAAGAACTAAGAGCGAAAAAGGGAGAAAGGGAGTCAGTTGTTTATCTACTGAAACGTTTTCTATAGTATAGAAAGTCCTTGCCCCATCCCAGTTCCAGTATTTTAGCCTTCATGTTCCCGGTCCCTGTCTCTGAGACACACACGACCTCTCCCTCTCCAGAATTCCCATGCGCCATTTATTCTGGCATTCAGGTGTTTTGATCCTTCATTCAAGTAAAGAAACCTTGATTTCAACATTCACTCTCCCTTCACCTGGCAAACTCTTGCTTAGTTTTGAGACAGCACAGGAATCTTATCTAAAAGCTCTCACAAGACTCACCTTCTTTTGTTTTGCTCCTCCCTGCCTCCATTCAGTGTCCCCCTAGCCTGATCTTTTAGCATCTTGGCACTCCTGACTCTGTCCTTACCACAGTGAGATGATCTGTTAATGTGCTGGTTTTCCTGGGTTGGGATCTGCTCTGACCGAAGATTTGTCTTACGTATCTTTCCCAGCCCAGTGTGGAGCTGGAACTCGATGTTTGATGATAAATGTTTATTGAACTTCATGAACTACTTTGAATTAGTTAATGCAATTTATTTCTTATCTCCCTTGTCAGTCTCTCTGCTCCATAAGGGTGGGTAGGTTATGTATCGATCATCTGAATATCTCCAACATTTGGAGCATGTCAGAGGATTTCATAAATATTTGTTAAATGAGGGAATGAATGTATGGTGACCTCAGCCTTCCACCACAAATTGCAACATGCAACAGAAATGAAAACATAAAAATCCCATCTGTTAAAATAGTTTTTTCTTATTTACAACATTAAAAAAATTCATTGTTAAGAGGATACTATAGATTTCCTTTCTTTAGTTTTTGCCAAAAGAGAACATCTGCTATGAACTAGAAGGAAAAATATACCTGTGGTTAGGGGTGGAGGTGCCAGCTAAGAGATTTCCAGATGTTTCCAACAAACCTCTGATTTTTAAGGGCCTTGGTAAAGTCATCAAGGAGTTGTTGCCCAGGTGGAACAAAACATTCCCCAGAATTCACACATTCATCCATTCACTTCATAGTCATTCAACAAATTTGTTTTGAACATCTTCTCCAGGCCATGCGGGGCTCTGTGGTAGCTGACAGGGAACAATATTGGATAACGGACCAACCCTTTGCCTCCAAGATGTCACACCAGTGGGAAACTGACAACACTTAAACCAACTGATCCAATGCTGAGTGACAAGTGCTAGGGTAGCAGTCAACATGGGACCTGAATGAAGACAAGGTTAGAGTTCTTTGCTCTGGTATCTCTTTCCTTACAAAATTAAAATGTGGGTGACTGCAGCTGTGAGGGTCATGGTTACCTTGACTGAGATGCAGGTGGCACTAGGTCTGTGGGTGAACTGGAATGATGATGTCTGTCAAGAAGAAAAGTCAGTCACGGAGGGTTATCTCTATATGGATCTTTCATTCCCATGCATTGAGAGTGGACCAGGGCCTCTCCAAATTTCATATGCACATGAATCATCTGAAAATTCTAGGAAGAGTCTAAAGATTCTGCATTTCTAACAAGTTCCCAGGTGATGATGATGCTGTAGATCCATTTTGAGTAGCAAGAACACAGTAAAGAAAGCATTACTTTTCATAGGCTAACAAGCCTGCAAACAGAGAGTCAAATCCTAACCCTAACATTTTCTATCTGTGTGCTTCTTGGAGAATTGCTTTTGCTTCCTGATCCTCAGTTTGCAGCATTTATAGAGAGTGATACAGTCCACATTAAAGTTGCTAAAAGCATTAAATAAAGAATTTATCTTGAATCAGTAATCATAAAAATAATTCCTAGCTACTACTTGGTGGGCTTCCATTTTTTCTTCAAATGTGTTTGGACATTATCAGAAACAATTCCAATTCTTTTGTACTGAAACAGAATTATATTTATTTGGGGTTACTATTTTCTGTTTTTTTTTTCTTTATGGGTCCATTGTCTGTTTGAGATTTCTTTTTTTTATTCCTAACACCTCTCAATTTAATATCAGATGCTGTTCATGAACTTGATGGCTTGTTTATCTGGGTTATTAATGAAGTTGTTAAGTGAGGCTGGAAGGGTAAGCTACAAGCATCCTGCTCTCTGCCTCTCCATAAATCACCACCCTGAGCTGAGACAGCTTCTGCTTCTTGTCAGTTCCTATCATCCCACTTATCTCAATGAATTTGAATGAATTTCATGATTAAAGTTTCATGAGATGCCACATCAAACATTCTGTAAACCTCAAGGTCTAACACTTCCACAGCACTTGCTTTTGTTTTTATCCTGCAATTTTATCACAGAAAAAAGCATGCAGGTGCACTTTGCAAAATGATTTTTCCCCCCATAGGCACCCTGCTTACTGATTCCCTATAAAGGTGTTATCTCCTCTGTATTGAATCGTCTGCTTTCCGGTCTCCACTTGACAGGTGCCCAGCTGGCTCTACATTTAACATATACAATTTACCTTAATAATAAATCTGTCATCCATATGCCTGACAACCTGTCATGGCTCCAGTCACCTGCGTATTCATGCTGTTGGACTTAAGTTGGCATTTCCCCATTCTCTCTCTCACAAACAGACAACAACTTTCTTCATGTACATTCATTTGCTCTGTGAGTCACAAGAACAACCTTGCTATGATTTCAACCATCTTTGGTTTACATGTTTTTTGCATGTTACATAATAGGTTAATGGGCCTATGTTCTTTTGAAAATGAAAATTGAGGTTTCCCTACCTAGAATCTTCAGGGATTTCCACCATGCAAATACATCTGCATGATAACATCATCAAATGAGCATTCACAGGACATCTCTGAATCACTCTGTATCAAAAGAGTTAACTACCATAACTCCAAACTCTTGAAACACAATGGGACCCTATAGAAAATATTGGAGATATTTCACAATCCACATCCAGAATATTTCACCTTGGAATATTCTCAGCTTATTTTTTAAAGGAAGCTCACCTTTTTCCCCTAAGGGAGAAGTTAATACAGAGGGAGGCCCGTAGGCTTGTAGATCAGTACAGTCTTCCTGAAAAAGAGATGCATGGTATGCAGGAAAGAGCTGAGGTGTACAGAATTTAGGCAAAAATACATATTAAAAGCTTGGAAAAGGAGGGCCATTGACTAAAGATACATCCATTCTCATTTGCAGAGCTAGGAATCTCAAAGCCTAAAAATTCAATCTCTCTCTCATTGAAAAGTCCTCTGTATCCTATCCTTAAATCAGAGAGATACAACATTGAACTTATTCTAAAGTTTGATAAACTTTTTCAGCACAAAGTATCTGGCTACCCCTTTTGCATTCTCACGTGCATTATCTTTCTTGCTGTACCCATGTGTGTATGTGCCTACATGCACACACATCAATCACATCCTCATATGCACACATATGTGCAGGCACACACACATACACTCAGGCACATGTGCACAATTATTCCTCTGTTGTTTCACCATCTCTACCCATGGTATCCTAGATGGTAGCCAGTAGGCACAAGTAGCTCTTTAATTAAAGTCAAAAAATAAAAAATTCTGGGCTGGGATTGTGGCTCAGTGGTAGAGCGCTCGCCTAGCACATGTGAGGCCCCGGGTTTGATCCTCAACTCCACATAAAAAGATATTGTGTCCAACTACAACTAAAAAATAAATATTAAAAAAATAATTTAAAAAATAAAAATTCTCTCCCTTGATCATATCAGCCATTTTTTTATTGATCAATAATTAATTTTAATTAGGTATATATTTTAATAGCCACATCAAGCTAGTTGCTACTACCTTTAACAGCACATATGCTGAACCATGATAGAAAACTCTACTGGCCAGTGATGACCTATATTGTATGTGTCATATGATAACCCTCAAGAGATCTATGTTAACCATTTGACTAAAGAATGAGTGAATCTGTACTAGTCTTTCCAAATATATTTTCCCCTCATCTTTCTTCAACTTCTCTAATAATTTCCTATTTATTTAAGGATATCATGGCACTCATAGAGCTCTTATTTTGTATCCATTTTAATTGATGCATTATGATTATAAATAAGAATTCATTATTACATATTCATACATGCACACAATATAATAATATAATTTGATCAGTATTATTCCTGGTATTTCCCCTTATCTTTCCCTCCCCCCTGCCAGCCCTCGACCTTTCCTTGGCATACATTTTAATATTTTTTTAAAAACCTACTAAAAGAAAATGTGCCAGAGGAATTATATTGTATGATTTGAAATAGGAGAGAAGTTTCTGATCTAGAAAGAACAAGATTTCATATATTTATCTGTATAAGAATTTCAAATGTGACTGATAAGAGATTAAAATCCTTCACATAGAAGAATTTTAAAAATCAGTGTAGTTCTGGGGATGTAGTTTTTTGGTATAGTGTTTGCTTAGTACACACAAAGCCTGAGGTCCAATCCCCAGCACTGTAAAAAAAATTAATTTAAAAACACCCAGATGAAAATTTGGCCAAAAAATAATAATAGCCAATTCATGGGAGATGACAAATAGTAATTCTATGCATTAAAAAAAATTAACCTTACTACTAATAAAAAAAAGTAATTAAAAAATAATCAGATGGGGAGTTTCTATCTAACAATATGATAAAAATTTTAAAATTCACTCATTATTTGCATTGGTAAAGTTGTGGGGAAGCAGACACATCCAGTGTTGATGTTCTGAATTGTAAATTTATATGGCCTTTGGGGAGAGCACTTTGGCAGTTTCAACCAAATTTTAAGTGTGCATATATCTTCATCAGCAATTCCATTTCTAGAAATGTATCCTATATAAATACTCAGAAAAATGCACAGAGATTTATTTACCTAGATGTTTACTATAGCATTGTTTATAAAAGTAAAATGTGGGATACATCTAGAAGTTTCTCAACATGTTACATATATGCAATAAACATGGGTAAAAAGTTTTTTAAAAAGTAGTTTTATAATACTGAAATAGTACATTGTTCAGTTAAAAATGCAAGACTCAAAATAATTTATATACCCTCACCCCCATGTGTATTAATATATGTATATACACACAGAGATATATAACACTTACTGAGGGCCTATCACATGCCAATATCTGGTCTGATTTATTTATTAACTCATGCAATCTCTATTTTATAGATGAGAAAATTGTGCATGGAGAAATTACTAACACAGTGTTGCTTAGCTAATAAATAGTACAATCATGGTCAAATTCCAGAGAATTCGGCTCCAGAGTTTGTCTACTTCACCACTGCCAAGGTGAGAGAGAAAGAGAAAAATATAGACATGGGGTCCAAATTATTCACTCCTATTCCATCTGGGGAACAGAATTGGGTTTATAAATAGATAGCAGAAATGCAATTTTTTTTTAATGTTTTTTATTTTTTAGTTCTCGGCAGACACAACATCTCTGTATGTGGTGCTGAGGATCGAACCCGGGCTGCACACATGCCAGGCGAGCACGCTACCACTTGAGCCACATCCCCAGCCCAAAAATGCAATTTTTTTAAAGCAAGCAAGAAAGAAACTTTTCACTCATTGCAATTTGGTAATGTTTAAAGTTTTTTAAGAAGCATTATCACTTTTGCAATAAAAAAAATTTCAAATCTGGAAAAGAAATTTTACCTCATTCTTTCTATCTCCAAAGAATTTAGAAATACTTTTTTATTAGAAAAACAGTATAAATGTGATTCATGGTCAGAGACTTCCCATGCATCCAGTAATATGGAGAGAAATTATTTTTATCCTGGTGAAGACTGAAGCTGGGTGGAGTCTGTGGTTTCAGGAGCCCTGTGATATAAAGAGCCAAGCTCTGGAGGCAACTGCCCCTACTGCAGCCCAGGTCAGCGACACATGAGTCTGTGTTCTGACTTGGTCACACCAAGTATGGTTTTCTTGCTTGTGTGAAGGGGATGATTGGCCCTTCCCTTAGGCTGTGGTCAGCAGTGAATAAACTCAAAGTTCAGGGATATACATGATGCCTCAGTCAAGAGGGGCCACTGTGGTCATCATGGCCATATTGAACTGTCTTCACCTGCTTCTCCTGGAACTGTGGGATCAAGACTGCAAGTTGATCAGAAATCATTAAGAGTTCCCAGAGGACCAGGACAACTAACTAGGCATGTAAATAGGGATGCGGGTATAGATGAGGGACAAGTAACTGCTGACAGGAAGTGTAAAAAGCCCCAATATATGAACACAGCAATCAGAGTCTGAGCTGCTACCACATTTGAACTCCTGGAAATCCAACCTGTGTCCATCTGCTCTCAGAATAAAGACATGGCTTTGTTCAGAGAGGTGGTGTTATTATTGTTCTCCTATGTGCTCAGTGTCTTAGTCCACTGGGATTGCTTGTAACAAAACAGCACAGATTCACTGCTAATAGACAACATTCTTTCTCCCAGTTTTGGACATTGGGCAATCCAAAATCAAGGTGCCAGAAGACTGAATTTGGTGAGGGCTACTTCCTGGTTCACAGACAGCACCTTCTCATTGAGTCCTCACAGGACAGAAGAGGCAAGGCAGTTCTCTGGGCCTCTCCTAATTCCATTCTTGAGGGCACTGTCTGCATAACCTAGGCTTCTGCCCATAAATTTGGGAGGAATACGAACATTCAGACCATAGCACTCAGGAAGAATGGAAATTTCCCAGTAATCTGGTAAACACTTCTCATTTCCAAAGCTCTTACTCTTGCTTCTTTGCTCTTTATTTTTACTTATAAGAAAAGAGCATATGACCGGGCAGTGCTTCTGGAAGCATCTTTTTAAAAGAAAGAGCAAAAGAAAACATTAAAAGAAAAAAAAAGCAACTTCTTTTAAAGGGTAGAATTAGTGCTGGTGCATGACTTACCTGGCACATGACTGAAATGTATGTTTTGTCAACAGACCACACCCCACAATGTCCATCCTACTCCACATTTGTTTCTGTGTGGCACACATACACATGTGCACAGACATAGAGCATGTTTCCCATGTTTCCAGACTATTTTGAGATACAAGGCACAACCAGGTTAATAAAACACACTTGAGGCCATGTTCTGTTTGTTAATTAAACTATAAAGCATTTTAAACCTATAATTAATTTTAGGTGAGTTAAAGACATGACACAACTGTACTACTATTGCCAGAGCTTTTGTGCTAATATCTCACATTTTTTTACACTAAATATCACCCTGTTGAAAAGTTTTACAGCCATTTATATTTATAACTCTTTCCAGCTTTTTTTTTCTTTTTTCTTTTTTTTTTTGCCTACCTCAGTTGTTGTTGAAGCATTAATGAAGCTGGCCTTTTGGGAAGAATTCCAATTCAGAGTTATTTTTCCATGAGGTACTTAAGACTCTACACAGCAGCTAGTGATTATGTTGGCAGTAGCTTTGCATAACTGTTGGTTTCCTGTATAAATAAGCGAACAGCTAAGAATGCTAATGTTATACTTTAACCAAAAAAAAAAAAAAAACCCTCAATAAATGACAAGGAATTACCCTTATTGGACTATGTTATTATTATTATTTAAAGGGGCAAATTAAACCAAAGTCACAGAGATAAGTGATCATATAATACATGTTACCACTTTGATGTCATATTTCAAGTAGAAAGAGAGGAGGGAAGGTAGAGAGGGGAAGGAAGGAGGAAAAGAGAGAGCAAGGAGGAGGGAGAAAGGGAGGGAGGGAGGGAGGAAAGAATGAAGGAAAGGAAAGAAATGAGTTAAAATTGTTTAATTGGAAATTAAAGTACTTTCTAGTTGAGAAACTCAACTGAAAAAAAAGGCATGAAGGTCATTGGTGAATCAATTTCAAGTAGCATCCAGTTGTAGCTAATGCAGGCAAAGAAAATCAGAGAGAGCCTCTGGTCTCTGGAGACTTAGAGGGAAAGGATAAGCAAAAGAAGCCTGGGCTGAGACAGAGGACAGAGCAGGGGGTTAGGAAGGCCAGGCTGCAAGCATAGAGCTTGGCAGGAAGGGAGTGCAGGTGGGATTCTGGGAAGCATCTCCTGAGAGCAAATTTGCTTCACATCAATTGTCACAGTCAAGAGCCATGCAGGCAACTGAGATGAGAGGTTAAGGACTTTGCACGGAGCAGATCACCTTTTTCTTCTTCCACATCCTCCAAAATTCTAGCACAAAATTCTCACCAACTAGACTCATCCCTCTCACCCTTCCCCATACATTCTATAATCCAGCCCTATTAAGCAAAAGCCAGGTAAATGCCCTCACAGAACACCTGGCTACTTTCTCCCTTTTTCTGCTTTCATGTAAGGAGGCTGTCTTCCAGCTGGCCCCGCCCTTCTCTCCAGGTGGAGTTGACCGCACTCCCTGTGCCTCAGGTGCCAGGCCTCACAGGGCTGCTACTCTGCTCTTCTGAGCTTCTTACACACGCATCTTCCCCAGGAGAAAATTGGCTTCTCCAGGATCAAACCATGGCTGAGATGATTTGTATCCTTAGGGCCTGACTACATGTGGGCACATAGTGGATTTTTGGGTAAAGAAAGACACAAATCAACTGATGGGATTTGTACTGCCTTTGTATGTTATTCCATGATTTATTGGTAGCATGTACTATATTAAGCAAATCACTGGACTGATTATTTAAATATTTTTAAATCATCTAGATAACCTAGTGATTATCTAGATAACTTCTATATGTTATCATTATCTATATAACTTATACATGATAACTTATATATATAATACTATTATGAATAACATTATACTACATTACTTATAAAACATTGTTTATATAGAATAGGTACATGCAGATAAGTTTCTAAATGAATAATTTATACTCAAGTGTCACCTTCCCTATTTGCCATTAAAAGAACAAGTTGAACAACTTTGGCTCTTTTTGCCAAGATAGTCATTTTAAAAAATATATTTTATAATAGACATGCCATTCGTACACAAAAGTAGAAAGAAGAGTATAATGAACTCTATGAACCCATCACCCAACAATTTACAATTCACTAATCATGTTTCATGGCACCCTCACTCTCTGCCATGTACTACTCTCATGCCAATCAAGTGCATGATATTATTCACCAAGATTCAGTAGTATCACGAAAAGGACTTTCAAACACAAAATCAAAATCAAAATCACACATAAAAGTTAACAATAATTCCTTAATACACATGTAGTCAGTGTTCAAATTTCCAGTTGAAAAATGTTGATTATTTTTATGATTTATGGGATCGAAAAGTCCATACATATGACTGGCTGATAAATTTCTTGACTTTCTTTCTATCAGTAAGTTCCCTCTCTTCATCCTCCTTTTCTATTTAGGTGCTAAAGAAAAAAAGAAGTTTTGCTGTTTTTTTTGCAAAGCTTTCCAAGCTGGTTTTTGCTGATTGCATTCATGTGATATCTTTTAACATGATCCTCTCATTCCTTGCATTTCCTGTAAATTGGTGATAGTATCCAGAGCCTTGATCAGATTCAAATTCACCCACTAAAGACTACTTTGATGGTAGTTATGTGTTCTTTGGTCAAGGAGGCACAAATGTCCAGTAGTCTCTGTGATGCTGTCAGTCACTTGTGCTAAATGGTGTGATCCACTAATTTACTGGTGGTTTCATATTGGAGCTATTTCTATTCCATCATCTCTTCTCAACTTATTAGATACTTTTTAAAAATTAATTTCCCATTCTCTACTATTTGTTATCCATTGGCACAGCTTATGTAGGAGAGGCAAAATAAGTATTTAAATCTTTCTCTTTTGTGTTCAAAATAGTGAGTGGGTTCCCTAGCACTCTCCAATGGTGAGCAGCTAGTTGTTGTTGTTTTTCCAATGTCATTTTTAACTCATGGATTTAATCATATTTAATGAGTGACAATCCACTGCAGTTATTATCCTTATTTTATGCTCAAATTGTTCTATCTTGCACCAGTGAAGCTTGGTTAAAATTGGCTCCTGAGTCCTTTTGATTTGACCCTAGTAGCCCATGACAGTCATTTTAAGACAAATTAAAATATCTATGGAATAAAGAGAATTTTCTTACAGATAAGCACCTCTGTCCTCTTCCAGATGGCATAGCTCAAAAATACCACGCTACCCAATGAACTGTGCTTGTTTTAGAGCTCTCATGAGAAATGTGCCAGGAAAAAGATAACCCAGGAGGTAGAGTTATGTCCTTCTATATTGCAGATTATTCTCTAAGCACTCAAGAAATATTGGGATTTTTCAAATTAACTCTTAAGAGGCTCACACTATTGTTTCCTTAATACCACAAAGCTCTATTTTACTGCATAATTGGTTTTCAAGTTTATGTAATTATAGCAATCAATTTCCTAATTACTTTTTAAGGGCTAAAAACAAGTATAATATAGGTAAAGCCCAAATTCCAAATGGCAAGCAGGATTAATTTAGATCATTGCATGTGTATGGTGTCTCTGCTGGCTTCCACTTACCCACCTCAAGGGCACGGCTGAGACATTGGGAGACACGTTTGCTTATCATGGTTATGGGCATGGAGCAGCCACAGAGGACAAAGGAGCCATCTTAGAGAAGGGGCAGACCACCACTGATAAGTATGTAATATCCATGGCTGAAAATTTCACCAGTCATTGAAGAAAATATTTTCCTATGTTGGCTAGAGTGAGTCACGACGATTTGCCATAAGAGTGAGTGGGTAGATCTACTTGTATTTTCCTTCTGGAGAATGTGGGGCTCATGTTGTTTGACCAGCTAAGCAGAAAGCACAAATATATGACCAAGCCACTCAGCATGTTTATGACCTTATTCTCATCCTCTTGTTTCACTATTGTCTTTTGCAAAGTTTCATTTATTTGTTCCTGTGATGATGATAAAGAACTTCAATATGTCCCATGATGAGCGGGACAGAAAGGACCTCTGCCTTCCAGGACCTTTCTTTCCAGTAGGAGAAAGCAGACAGAATATAACTAAATAACTGAACAAGATATTTCTGAGAGTGGCATGTGCTGTGGACAAAAGAAAACAGAGGGAAGTAATAGAGAACCACTACTAAATGATGGGTAGAAAAAGGTTACAGATAAACCAAAATAGGATTGGCAAGCCTTTTCTATAAACAGTTACATAGCAAATATTTTAGGCTTTGTGGAACACACACAGTTACAATTACTCAACTCTACCACAGCAGCACAAAGGCAGTCATACATAATATGTAAATGAATAGATATGGCTGTATTCCAATAAAACTTTATTTACAAACACCGGTGCATTCGGCCTGTCAAAGTTGACTGATCTGTACCTAGAAAGTCATTTCCTCAGTGTCTTGATGGTCCTAGTTAAGCAACCCAGCCATCTTTGCAGAACAGATTTTGTAGATACTCCAAGCGAACCTATTATACTAAGCACCTTGCAGAGAAAGTTGGAAGACTTAAACTCTACATTCTTACTTGGCTGTAGCCTTACTACCCAAGTGTATAGTAACTGAGGATTTAGGAGAGTGCCCCTAGGAAAAGAAAAGTCTAATTATCAGTTGACTTGAGCTCTTTATTGCAATGATTGAGGTTCACCCCTTTGGGAAGCTTAGAGGTGCCACCCAACGTGTGAGCCCATTTAGCAATACTCTGTCAAAACCTTTTGGAAATCCTAGTAGTTTATGTCCACTGTCTTATAACCCTCTGCTTTTCAAATTATCTCCTCCTTTCTCTCTCTCTCTTTTCCCCACTGCATTTGTCAAATAAAATTTACCCTTTTTGAAACCACAATGGCTAGTTTTTGTCAGTTCATATTTCTCCAGATGTTTTGTGATCTCATTCCTCCTTAATGCCTCTCAGATCTGCCTACCTCTGAGGTTAGGCTGGACGGCCTATAATTTCTCATCCCCTGCCACTCTAAATGGGTCCCTGGCTAAGCAACAGCCCCCTCCAGTGAGGTCAGCCAGAGAAAGTCATACGTATCGTAAACATGCCGCGAGCTATTCAGCAGTAACATTCAGTGGAGTTTGCTTTAGTTCAGAGGCCAAGGGGATTTGGCAGAAAAAAAAAATACACAAAAGGCTGTTCTATTGGAGTAAGCTTGACAAAGTCAACTGCTAAAGAAAACTAAAGCCAGACTTTTGGCATCTAGAAAGGGAAGAGAAGTTATTCTTCTCATCCAGTTCTTTGAGGACCCCAGGATAAGAAAACAGATACGATATGTAGTTGCCTATACTTTTGTTGTGATTTCACTCTTCCAATTATTAAACCACAGTGTCAAAACCAAGTTCAGTAGTGATCTGAAACAGAAGTATGGGTTTACCTGCTGGAGGCATAACCTGCCCTTACTCCCAGTCTTTGTGAATGAATCTGCTCCATCCATAAAATCTCTGATAGAAATGTGCAAAACTCAGGGGTGGAGGAATATGTGAGGCTCAGGGACTGTTCCATAGGCTCACTTCTCACCATTGCTCATTTTCATCTTTTTTCCTCTGAACATTAACTCACACTGATAAGACAATGTAGCTCCTGAAATTTATATGAGATCTCCTTACTCTTTTCTCCTTAGTTCTAACTTTTACCCTCTCACTGTTTGTACCTAAGGGATCCTCTTACTGCCCAGCCCCATAGAACCAGACCATCCAGGCCTATACCACCCAGTCTCCATTGTGGGAATTGAAGAAATAGGAAAATCAGCTATCCAAAGTGCAGATATGGAGCTTAGGAATGAGTGAAAATATATAGCCATAAGTGGACCCAATTTCAGAAGGTCACACAGGGCCAAGGCTGAGAGCTGGTGCCAGGTCAGGGTCTTCAGTAAGAATGGTGAAAGTCTGCTTCTGGGAGGTGACCCACGGCAGATAAGATCCTAATAGATTGGACACAATAGCTGGAAAACCAACTGCGGGGACATGGTGGCAGCAAGTCAGAAAAGAATCATCGATGGGATTGAAACTGGGCCAAGCTGGAGCTGTCAAAATGGCAGTCCTTCCCCTGTCCCGATCCATAGCCAGGTCGGTCCTGAGTAAGTATATGGTACAACAAGGAATGAATTGTAATGGGCTGAAAATCTATCATTCTGTACTTCTATTCAAATGACAGAGATCTCCTTCTTGTATCAGCTATACAAAGGGGTCTGAAATATGAGGGGTTTGCCCACGCGTGGAGCAAAGCACTCAGGAGTCCTTAGCACCACCCTCTCTATTCTACCCAAAATCAAATCAGTGAGGAGGTGGCATGGGTCTAGGGGCAGGCAGAGAGAGTGGAGGCAATGTGGCCCCAGCCTTTTTTTTTTTAAACTGCTCTTAATACTCTCTTCCCTATTTCAGTTTTCTCTTTAAGGAAGAAAGCATTTCCTCCCAGATGTCAATCAACTGGAGAGAAACGTTGGGTAGAGAGCCTGGGTCAGGGGGAGCCTGTGAAATAAATGACTTCACCCATGGAGACAAAGGTTTTGTCTCAAGTCGTTAGCATTCTGGTCCCATGTACACCTCACAGCACAGCAAGCTGTCTGGTCAGGTTTAGTGTGTAAACCAGAGCACTGAAAAAAAATGTGGACCAGTTCACACTGAAATTGAACCTGCATACTGTGACCCATATCATAGAGAAAGGATAATTAAAGATGGCCCTCTAATGTCCATGCAGACACCCCTGTTGCCACCACAGCTATGGTTAATAGGCCTATGATGGAGTGTATCTTCCTCGGCTAAGGCAAGGCTTGAATGTTGGGAGAAGTCCAGTTGTTAATTGTAAGCAGCAAATAGTGGGGAGAGGACTCCCAGAACAAGGCTCCTCAGAGCTAACCAAAAACGTACTTCTCTGGTCGATAGTTAGGTTTTACGATATAATAGAGATGAACTATGATCAATTTGTCAAATTTTGTATCTCAGTACAGGACTGAGATACAAAAAAATCACCCTGAAGGGGAATATTGGTCAACAAAAATGACTCAGTTCATCATACCTCTTTCAAAGCCTCTCTCCCTACAAAGACAAGATGACATCCCTTGCTGCGGTACCTCTCCCAGCACTTGAACTGCCTAAATTTCTTTCAGTCCATTCTTAAAATGTGTCCATAATAGATGTCTTTGGCCCCAAACTAGCTAATGGTGAGGCTAATCTGACCAAGTAACCTGGTGGGAGGCGAGAAAGACAGGGTTAGGGCTGCCATTTCATTCCTCTAGCAGAAAACATTGACATTTTTCACACAGCCTTTTGATGACTTATGCCAGGAAATGTTAAGTGAAAGGAAGGAGAGATGAATAGGACTTTTTGAATGTAACAATCAGGAAGAAATCAAACGCTAAGTTTGGAATGGGACAAACCCAATTTCACAGCATGGTTTTCCATAGGATTTGAGTGAATGATTTCAGTTGTAGCCCATTGTTTCTCCTCTTCTCCTTTGACCTTCTTCTCTCTTTATTTTCCCCCTTCATAATAGCATTTTAGTGAGCAACTTCTGTCTACTAGGTTCACATGTAAATTGAGGATAACTACCTGAGTGTACCGCTTTAAGTATTCAGTGAGGGACACATGGAAAGCATTTAGCCCGATGCCTAGCCGAGGAGGCATTTAAGGAATGGAAATTCCTAATCTTTGTATAACAACCACTTCAGACAGCTGAAATGAATATTCAAGAGGTTCTGGAAAGAAAATAATTTTTTCATATCAGCCATTTATCTCTTCCTTTGATATCCTTTGCATAAATGAGTGTCCACTCTATCTGGGAGAAGCAGCATCAACTGAAATGTTGGGCCTCCGCAGTTAGTCAAGAAAGCAAGGACTGTTGTTTGGGAAACCTTATGTTGTGTTCAAAACTCCACATTGTGAGGAGTCCCACAATCAGAGTTAAGAACTCCAGATTCTACAGACCATTTCTTTTAAAAATCACTCACATCAGCAGAATTTCCAACAGCAGGAAAGCCAGAAAGTCCATTCAGAGCTAGAATGGAGTTCAGGAATAACTAAGACCAGATAGTTAGTCAATAATAAGATTAAGAAACAAAAAGGTGAGAGAATGTTCCCATGTCCACAGCTAGTTATTAAAAGAACAGGGACTAGAAAGAAGGTCTCAAGACATCCAGATTCCATCATGTCTTATGACTTCTGAATTTCTCAGGGGGTTACTAGTGATGTGCATGGCCAAAAAATGCAACCTATGGAAACCAAACCCAACTCTGGCCACCAGGATGAGCGGCACCTCGTATCACCCTTTGTACATCTGTAATCAGAAGTCTCGAGGGGACGCGGGCGCCCGGGGCCGGGAGGGCGGCGGCGTCGGCGGCTGGGAGCGCGCGGCCGCCCCGTCCTGGAGCGAGCGTCCGAGGCGCCCGGCTTTCTCCCTGCCCGCAGGTCCAGCATGTCCGCCTCGGCCTCTGCCGCGGACGGAGACGGCGCCCCCGCCCAGCCCGAGTCCGAGAAGGAGCCCGACCTGCCCGACCCCAGAGCGGAGAGCGAGGAGGAGGAGGAGGACGACGACGACGACGACGAGGACGAGGAGGAGAAAGAAAAGAGTCTCATTGTTGAAGGCAAGAGGGAAAAGAAAAAAGTAGAGAGGTTGACAATGCAAGTATCTTCCTTACAAAGAGAGCCATTTACAATTGCACAAGGAAAGGGGCAGAAACTTTGTGAAATTGAAAGGATACATTTCTTTCTGAGCAAGAAAAAAACGGATGAACTTAGAAATCTACACAAACTGCTTTACAACAGACCAGGCACTGTGTCCTCATTAAAGAAGAATGTGGGGCAGTTCAGTGGATTTCCATTTGAAAAAGGGAGTATCCAATACAAAAAGAAAGAAGAAATGTTGAAAAAATTTAGAAATGCCATGTTAAAGAGCATCTGTGAAGTTCTTGATTTGGAGAGATCTGGTGTAAATAGTGAACTAGTGAAGAGGATCTTGAATTTCCTAATGCATCCAAAGCCTTCTGGCAAACCATTGCCAAAATCTAAAAAAACTTCTAGCAAAGGCAGTAAAAAAGAACGGAATAGTTCTGGAATGGCAAGAAAGGCAAAGCGAACCAAATGTCCTGAAATTCTGTCAGATGAATCTAGTAGTGATGAAGATGAAAAGAAAAACAAGGAAGAGTCTTCCGATGAAGAAGATAAAGAAAGTGAAGAGGAGCCACCAAAAAAGACCTCTAAAAAGGAAAAAGTGAAACAGAAAGGTACTCCTAAAAATAAAAAGTCTGTAAAGAGTGCAAATGTTAAGAAGGCAGATAGTAGTACCACCAAGAAGAATCAAAACAGTTCTAAAAAAGAAAGTGAATCTGAGGATAGTTCAGATGATGAACCTTTAATTAAAAAGTTGAAGAAACCACCTACAGATGAAGAGATAAAAGAAACAGTGAAGAAATTATTGGCCAATGCCAACTTGGAGGAAGTCACAATGAAGCAGATTTGCAAAGAGCTTCAAGTTGGTGAGAAAATATTTCTAAAGGGACCAGAGAAGAGCCAGGGGGCAAATGCTGGGAAAAGAGAAGGTGGAGCCACAGGAGAGCTGAGGGATAGATCCCTGTGGAGGTATATGAAAATTATCCTGCTTATGATTTAACTGAGAGAAAAGACTTCATAAAAACAACTGTAAAAGAGCTAATTTCTTGAGATACAGGACAGAGACAGATGACTTGTTCCCATAGATTTGAAGATCTGATTTATACCATTATACCAGCAAAGAGAATGTATTTCCTTTTCTAAATTCTCGTTAAGGATTACTGCTGACCTTTTTTTTATCTTGAGTGTTACATAAATCAGTTTGCCGCTTTAAATTGCATTTCTATGCAGTTTTTAGTTTAAAATCTTGCATGGCAGTAATTGTTCCTTGCTTTTATAGTTGTACTTTGTACATTTTGGATTTCTTTATATAAGGTCATAGATTCCTGAAGTGTTGTGGGTTTTAGTGCACTTAACATTAGACTGCTTAAGACATATTTTAATCAAGTAGAACAAAACTATTATAGCCAGCATTTATACATGCAGAGAATTGCAGTATTTACTATATATTTTGAATACACATTTTCTTCTGTCAATGTGAAAACTCAATGGCGGTGTGCTCATCTTTAACAAGTTACAGCTAGCCAAGTGACTAAATTGGAACTTTCTTCTGTATGTGTATATATGTCAAATTGTCAGCATGACAGAAATGACAGATGTTATTTTTGTATTTTTAAAAAACCAATTTGTTGTATATAAAGTTTTTTTTATTTCTTTTGTGCAGATCAGTTTTTAAATTCAACATAGGTAGGGACCTTTATTTACACTTGTAAACTATGAAATGTCAGTGTTTGGCGAGATGGAGTGACAGAGCAGGGGAAGTCAGAATTCAGTGATGGGAACACTGAAGGAACTGTCTAGTTCTGCTATGCCTCGAAAAGTGTCATCCATCTATAGTTTGTGTTAACTCTGCAAAAGTGTCTGTGGACGCATTTTATATTAAGGACAGACCAAAATCAACACATCAAAGCTTCAAAAACTTTGGGAAAGGGTGGGCTTGAGTACAAGCACATTTGGCTTATAGTAAATGAACTAATTTTATTAACTGATTTTGACCATATAAAATGCTGATATTTACAGGAAATCTGGCCACCTTTATAATTATGATAAAAGTACGAGGTGTAATGCCAGAAGATAATGTGTAGGTAATAGCAGATACCTGACAGTTTCTCAAAAGTAATATTTTTAACCTTAAAGAAATTTAATGTGGAATCAGGGCTCTTGCGTTTTAAATTTTGGCCAATCAAGATTCAAAGTGATCAACATGTGGACCACTCCTGGTCATATCCATGTCGTCCCCCCCCCCACCACCACCACCCTGTACTGGGGATGGAACCCAGGGGTGTTCCAACACTGAGTTATATCCTCAGCCCTTTTTTGAGACAGGATGTTACCAAGTTGCCTAGACTGGTCTCAAACTTGTGATCCTCCTGCTTCAGCCTCCTAGTAGCTGGGATTATAGGCTTTCATCACTGTACCCAGCCCACTCCTGAATTATAAGACTAAATTTTGTCTTTTAAATTAATGGTCTTAATCAGTTTAAACATGCTGCCTATGACAGATATTTGATGTACCAATTGAAGTGTTTAAAAAACTTTGCATCATAGAAATGTATATATAAGTGATTTAACAGGTATTTTCACAGGTTAGTTTCTTGATAAAGTTAGGACATTAGGGGAAAGCATACTTAATACAAGTGAATGGAATAAGCAACGAAGACCTAAAAATTGACCTTTGATTTTAAATATCTGTTCTTACAAACCTTGTCAATAAAAATAGTGATGTTTTAAAAAAAAAAAAAAAAAAAAAAAAAAAAAAGAAGTCTCTGTGCAGCCACTGAAGGATCTGGATTCCTTCCCAAGCTCCAGATATTACCAGCACATGACACTCCCTGAAAGAGCAATAGAACACCCAGGGTGTGCTTGGCTAACAGACTCACACAGAGTTCTTTCCTCACTCTGTCCAAATAAAGGCAAGCGCACTCTGGCCATCTTTTGTCAATAGCATTTTTGTGCTATCATCCCCCCGGGGTCACTGGTTGTTTGTTCTTGGACTGTATTCTGGGAAGCTTTTTTACTGCCACACTGAGACTTTGCAATGATCCGAGAAGAGTCTCAATCACACAGGATGCCTCCAAGAGAAAGGAAAGAAGGCAAGAATAAAATAAGCTGGCCTGTCCCGAACTGCATAACAGCAAAACTAAGAAAATGGAATTGTAGCTTCTTTGGTGTCAAGATCCTCTGCCACTAAACTAGAACTGAAACAGACAAAAGCTCAAATATTTATTGACTAAAGCAAGAGTGAGCCTTTGGATTTAAAATCCTTTCTTTCTTGACACAGTTCAACTCAAGCAGGAGGCAATGAGTAGCTATGCTATGCTAAACTGGGCACAGTGTTAGGGACTTCAAGAGAAGTGAATGGGGGAGCCCTAATCCTACTTCATTTTGACCTGGGGAGATGAAGCTTAGGTGCGAAGACAACAGAAACCTACTAACCATAACACCAAGCAGAACATACGTTATTCATTTAGTTCATTTGTACATTCTTTCATCCTATCGACATTTATTGGAGCTTCTGCTATGTCAGCATATTATTAGCACTGGGAATTTAAAGACAAAATCAGCCAGGATCTCAGCCTTGTTGGAATGCATGGTCCCACTGGGAACGTGGACATATCTATGCCATAAGACAGAGGCACGGGAGTTTGGAGAAAGGAGGACACCCACTATGAGGTGATTAGCCAAGTTTCCAAAGTAGAGATAGCATTTAGGGGAAGGCCAGTACATGTCCTGGCCCTGACCTGGAATCAGCCATATCCCTGAGTAGAGAGGAAAGGCGTTCTAAGTGACGGAAAAGCATGAGCAAAAGCACAGAGGTAGGGAAATAGGAGAGTCAGTCATGAAACAACTAGGAGGTCAGCTTGGTTGTTGTGTGTTGGATATGCAGGGGAGTAGTGGGGCACATCTGGGAAAGCAGATGGAGGAGGCTGGGAAGCATATTTGGAATATCCAACTGATAAGTAAGAAGAGCCAGTGGAAATAGCTACATGCAACTGGGACGTGGGTAGTTCTGGACTTCAGGGGGATCTGGCAACACATGAAATGTAGTCATTAACCACCTAAGATGTTGCTGTCAGTGATGGACTGCATATATAATGATGCAGTACTAGTGATGTAGCCATCTTATGATCATCTATGATGTTCACACAATGACATTGCCAAATGGCACATTTCTCAAAATGTATCCCCATAGATATTCAGTAAATAACTATGTTTAAGAATCAGATGCTGATGGGTCAATTTTGCTATAATAGTCGAGATTCAAAATAATGGAGAACTCTAGAATTCAACTGGAGTCTTATAATGTGTTTCCATATAATATGTTTTATAATATGAAAGAAGTCAAGGGTCTTTGGAGATGTGGGTGGCTTCAAGTCTGGAGCAAGAGATATAAAAGATAGGTCTGGAACATCTTTTATTTTGTCAGATAATAAGAAATTATCAAAGACTGCTTTGATAGAAAGAAGTCTTTGTGTAGAAAGAACTCAGAGCCAACTTGGAGAAGCTACCACAGCACAAACCCAGGGAAATTCCAGCATCAAATCAGGAGAATGAGCACAATTGATTGCAATTCATCATAAATATTAAATAAACTATTTCACAGTGATGCTAAAAAGAAAGATTGATTGTGACCACTGGACAATACTAGGAAACTAACTGATAAGGGAAAAAAAATCATGCATTTATCTGGTCTTTCCCACATTAAATCTGCCCCACAAATGTTAAATGAAGAGGAGTTTATCCTCATGAAAATATTTCCACCAATAAATGAAGAAAAAAAATGATAGAATTATGATACTACCATCTTGCTACTTATTATGAATGAATGGTTGTAAGCAATAACTATCAAAAGAGAAAGAAAGAAGTTATGTACCTCCTGTGCCATTTGAGGTTGTCTTGCCCCCCCCAAAATTTAATCCATATATCAACTCTATAAATATACCTACCAATTCATTTGAAATGCAAAGACAGGAAAACAAACATATTGACACTATAGGGAAACAATTGGCAATACCCAGACTGTAAGGGACAGTGGGAATTCATGACCAAAGCCCTGATTTTTTTAACAAATAAATTGCAAGGGAAAGAGATAAGAGAGCCATGGATGAATGGAGAACGTATAGAATGAAAAACACTCAGTCAGACATGATTACACATGCCTATAATCCCCAAAACTCAGGAGACTGAGGCAGGAAAATCATAAGTTCAAGGCTAACCTCAGCAATTAGGTGAAACCCTGTCTCAAAATTAAAAATAGAAATGACTGGGGATGTGGCTCGGTGGTAGGGGGCCTGTGGATACAATCTTCAGTACACAAAATTAAAACAAGATAAGCTCAGTGAAGCACAAATATATATTTTATTCAAATCTTGGTTAACAAAATGTGAAAAACAAAGCCATTTCTAAGATTTAGATATATGATAATATTAAGTAACTATCGTTCATGTTCATTTGTTTTTAAATTATGAGTAGTCTGCCCTGGTTATGCTTCTTGGAAGTTCCTTACCTTTCTTTTAGGAATATTTGTGGATCTAATGATGTAATGTATCAGATTTGAGTCAATATAATATCAATGGGAGGTTCTGGTTGGAGATACAGAATTATCATTGAAACGGTGAAGGGTGTTTGCAGTTCATGAGACTCTCCATTTTTGCCTGTTTGAAATGTTTCATAATAAAAAGTTAATAATAAAATCAAAACAACAACAAAGCAATGGAGGAATGAATTGGGGACTGGGGAATGAGAGGCAAGACAAATGCCAGAGACAGATCTGCAGAGGCCCGGGGAAGGGCCCCTGGCGGAGCGCCTGGCTAGGGAGGTGCTGAGGTCCTGACAGCTCTTGGCTATTTCTCTTCTCTTATTTTGGCTCAAACTATCCTTTGTTTGAATTTTCCTACCTCATTTTTTAAAAAATCTTCCCACCTTTAACATTCTGGTCAAGCTTCACCTCCTCCTTGAAGCTTCTTCCGTGTGATTCCTGTCCCCCTGCAAATCAGATGTCTCCTTCCTCGGGCTCACCCACAAGTGCCACACTCTCACAACACGTGCCTCCCTCCCTCATCATGAAGCCCAAGGACCGGTGCTGGGCGCTTATCTGTGTTTTTCATGCCTTGCACAATTCTTCTCTTACAATGGGTGTTGAAACTGCTGAAGGAGAAAGAATGGATGTCTCTGGTCTCTGGGTGCCCAAGGCCAGGGCACGGTCATTCACAGAGGTGAAGAGACACAAGAAGTTAGCTTAAAAAAGTGTCTTTACATGTATTGAGTCTAATTCTCAAAGGATTCAAATTCAGAGAGGAAAGTTTGACCAGATTTTCATTGTTTGTAAGCCTCCTTCACTGAGAAGAGAATTTAAGCCACTGGAAAAGAACACTCAATGAAAACATTACTGGGGACTGAAATTGGAACTCAGAGGATGCAACAAAGTTAGAAACATATTTAAAACACACACCGAGGAAAAAAATAAGTCAGAAATTCTTGAAAATAACATGTTACTGTGACTCCCTTTTCAAGAAGCTGTTGATCCCTAGAGCTAGGTAGTAACAACCTTGAACCATGCTTTTCCTGACAGTGTAAGAGAGAAGACTGATACAAAACATTCCTGGGAGAGATAAGATAACATGACTTCCAACCTCTAAATATCTCTGATCTTTGTTTTGCTCTTATTTCTGATGGAGCTAGTTAAACATTGTTATTGGTTCTTAGGAACAAAACTGCATAAAGATAGATGACATTTATGTAGCAATTACCACGCACCAGGTTGCTCTATGTTTTGCTTGCATCAGCCCATGGAACCTTCCCAACCCAACCCCATGGGCACAATGCTGATATTATCATGATGCAGATTAAGAAACCTCGACACCAAGAGGCTAGGTAACTCATCCAGAGTCATCTTGTAAAAGGCAGAACCAGAACTTGAACTCAGTGGTCTGGCTTCAGAGTCTGAGTTCTTCACCACACCCTATGGCTTTATGTGAGGTGAAGTAAGTTTTATGACAACCATCTTATGGAGGAGAAAACCAGTTCAGTGAATGCAACTAACTTGCCAACCAGTCAAAGGCAGTGCCAAGAGTCAAATCCACAGCTTGAGCCAAGTCCAGGATTTTTTCCATTACCCATTGTTACCTCTTCCTGGTAGAGGAGACACAGATGTTATCTATGAAAAGTGAGAGAAGGTTCTAGAGAAACCAGGCACTTGTAGATAAAATTTTAAAAATAAAAAAAAGCTCAAAACATCTTTTGTGATATGATAATGAGTCAACCATAGATCAAATTTCAACACATATCTTAAGACCAAAAAGCAAATTTCAACAAATAAAAAGCATTATTTACAAGTATTATTTGTTGAATGAATGGAACTAATAGAGGCCTTTCCTTCCCCTCCAACTATTGGCCCCAGATATATAATCTACAATAAGCTATAGTATTAGAAATTATAGCTAGCATTTTTGAAGCTTATTATGTTCCCAGCATCATACCAAACATTATGTGCATAATCTCATTTAACTTTGGTGACTATGCTTTCAAACACCATACTATAATATTTTCCTCCTTTTACAAGATGGCATATATAGTTTACCTAAGAAACATAGCTAATAAATTAGGAACAAGAATTAGGTCCTACCGTGGCTGTATTCTTAATCACTAAAGATGTTGCCCAGCATTTACCCTAAGAAATTTGGCCAAAGCCTTGCATATTTATACCTAAGGGATCCTATTGGGAACCACTGAATCTCAGCCCCCAGGCATGACTGATGGCCCCAGGTGGACACTTAGCCTCACTGCTTCTCTATGCTGACCTCTTTCTTATGATTTGATGTAAAAAAAAAAAAATAAGTTCAAATAATTAGATTTATCTTTAGGAAATTTAGAATTAAGTAGCTGAAGCACTAAGAGTTAGGAAGGAGACATAAAGTTATATGAGCATGAGTAAAGTTAGACCAGAGAACATTTGTAAGACCATATGCCAGTCAACTGATGGAATGAGGAGAATAAGTCCATGAGTAAATCTAGCAGAGGATATAACAGATGTGCAGAAATTAGCAGCAGTGCCAGAGAAAATGACCCAAAAGCCCATAAACGAGTCAGTAATACAGCAGATTTTGCAACTTCTGGTCTTGCAGTTCTAGTTACAATGAGGTCAGGGTGTTGTGTAGCTCATTTCTCTGTAGCCAGATTCCAAGATGGCACCCAGTGATCCCCTCCTCTTGAAATTCATAGCTCCTGGAGCCTCCTCCCACAGGATTGGTGTGTATGATTAATAGAATATGGCAGAAGTGATGATCTGTCAGTGGATTTGATTACAAAAGATTATTGGATTCTAAGACTTAAATTAGGTTCTTAAAAATTGTGATTTCTGTCTTGGGATCACTCTTTTGGATCACTCATTTTGGGGAAGGCAAGCTGCCATGAATTGAAGATATTCAGACAGTCTAGGGAGTAGCCCTGCCTAGAGGAAAAGAGGTTTCCAGCCATCTCCAGCAAGAAACCAGGGCCTGCCAATACCCATGTGAATGAGCTCAGAAGTAAATTCCACTAGTTGAGCCCAGGGAGGACTGCCAGGACTATCCAGTGAAGCTGCTCTTGGATTTCTAACCCATAAAAACTACAAGATAATAACTGTTTACTGTTTGCAACTACTATGTTTGGGGGTAATTTGTTACACAGCATTAGATAACCAATATACTTTTTCTAGGTCCTAGGAAAGTTCCATTTCATTTCATACCCAATAAGCTTCCTTTCACAAAGCACCCACTCCCCTGAACAAGTCTGTATATGCTCTCATTTCTTCTGGCTGGAAGGATCAGGCCACTAATTTTGGTCCTTAGAGATAGTATCCCCTGGAGCCCAGACAACCCACCTTAATTCCTCACTCTGCTTTCATCTTTCTGCTCTGCTCAAATAACTGCCTGGGTTTCAACTTGCCCTGTTTTTATTATTTTTTTTCTTTGTATCTGCATCCACCAGGTTGCAGACCAGTTGTCCAACTTTAACCTACAGACACTTTGTGCACTTGACTCCTATTGCCCAGTGAGCTTACTGTACATCATACACTCTCCTGGTGGAGCTGGATTTAACACCCATCTAGCTTTCCAGTCTTATTTTTGAGTCTCCTAAGACTAACATCATATATGTCTCTTATCTCCACCACTGTCCAAATCTCAGCCTTGAGCAAAAAATTGTAGTTTTCTTCTCCACAATGAACTGTAAAATCCACTGTTACTCCCAGGATTGAATAAATCTTTATCAGAACCTATGATATAGCAGGCTTGGACCAGTCACTGGGGATACAGAAAGGAAATAAGAAACAGCCCTGTTCATCAAGGATTTTTCAGTCTAGTTGGGAAAACCAGTATATAAATAGACAATAATTTATTATAATGACTGCAACCACAGGAATATGTGTCTAGTAATATGGAGATATGAAGGAGGTAGATATTAATTCTCCATGGAGATGTTAGTGAAGATTTCCACAGAATTGGTAACATGTAGGTAGTTCAGGAAAACTAACTAGGAATTCTCTAATTAAATGACCATGGGAAGGGAGTTCCAGCAGAAGGTACAGCCAGGCAAGGCTTTTCATCACTAGTGAAATTTTAAGATTCTCCTTAGAGTTTACAATGGTTAGCTACTTAGAAAACAATCATTTCAACCAAGAACGGTGGCACACACCTGTCATCCCAGTGAGTTGAGAGGCTGAGGCAGGAGGATTACAAGTTAAAAGCCAGCCTCAGCAACTTAGTGAGGCCCTAAGCAACTTAGTGAGACAATGTCTCAAAATAAAGCCAAAAAGGGCTGGATAGGTGGCTCAGTGGTAAAGCCCCCTCTAGGTTCAATCCCCAGTACCAAAACAAACAAACAAACAAAAACAGTCATTTCATACACAAATATTTTGACCAAGAAATTCTAAGATTTTATTTTATAGATATTATCCTAGCCTAATCAGAAACATATCTTGTAGATAAAATCTCTCTCTAAATACACACACACACACACACACACACACACATATATATATATATATATATATATACATATGTGTGTACATATGTGTATATATGCATATAAACATACATATATAATACATATATAGACATACATGGGTAGACATACAATATATGTATAGATATATATGGACAACATATGTATAGATAGATATATATATAGATATATATATATATATATATATATATATATATATATATATCATTGCAAACTTGTTTTCAATAGAAAAAGGACAGAAACAACCTAAACAACAATTATTAATGAATTGGAAGAAATCATGTGCATGTATAGAATGGAATAATAGACAACTGTTGATAGGATGAGTGAACTTTATAGGTACAGCTACAAAAGGCATCAAATGAAAAGTGAAGGTTCAGAGCAGTATTTACATTATACCACTTGTGTGTGTGTGTGTTTTCACACTGCTCATTTATTGGACAAATACTTGTTGGGCTCCTTCTATATGGTTGATATTATTCTGGAAGCTGGAGATACAGTGCTGAATAAGAACAAATGTAAGATATGGAGCTTACGTTCTACTGCATTCTATAGACATAGATAACCTTTGCAGTGACAAAAAGAGTCAGGCAACAATTGCTGCCTGAGGGTCAGGTGAGTGACACTTCACTCTGGCTATCTTTTGGTATTATTTGAAGTTTTTATCATGTTTAGGAGTTATCTAGCTTACCCTCCAATTTTTAATAACAAAAAGACATTTGCCGTTTCATGTCATTAAACTACTTACATTAAGTCAGATTTAATGTTACTTCAAAGCACAATTACTCTACACTGCCTACTCATTCAGTTCTTTCTGTATAGATAAACTCAAGCCAAGAAGTAATCCTGGGAATATCATCCCTCAGACTGATGGTTTCTGGTCTGAGTTTATCTGTAGACTAAAGGAGGGTCAATTGTAATCAAATGTATGATTTTTAAAGAAGAAATACCTTCCTGAGTCACAGAAATCAATTGATTTTTGTGATAGGCTTGAAGTTGGTTAGTAACACAGAGTCCCTTGTGGGAAAGAAATTACAGAGTTGGACATGATTAGTATCATTCTAGTACACTGCCACAACATAACTCCACACATAATTCTCAGCGACAAGGCAGAAAGAATGTGCCAAGATTCCAGTAGCAGCCCTAATGGCCAGTTTTGCAATAGTCCTGGGTGGTGGGGGTGGCACTTGCTGAAATATTAGACATCATGTTTTCATTCAGGTCCTATGGGAACACTCAAGAGCTCCCTCCTCCAGCTGAATAGCCTGCTGACGATATATTACCTTCAACTCCAACCAGCATAATTCACTAATCACATTGTAGGTCAAGAACTGAGTTCAGGCACGTATTTGGATTAGGTGTGGTCTGTGATGACAGAGATTCCAAACCCAGCACAAATAACAAGGATGGATGTATGCAGGAAAGGGTGCTTGTGGTGGTTTTTATCACTATTACATCATTTTGCTTTGGGGTAGGGAAGGGGGACCAAGCCTGTGAAATGAACCTCTGGACACATCAGATTGGATCCAGGCATCACAGAGGAAGGCTCTTTGTGAATAGCTTCCCTGTCCTTGTCAGGCCCCTCCTGTCACTCTACATCATCCTGACTGATCCTGTCAGACATCTATCTCTAAACAGAGGCTACCATTCAGGCCTGGTCAGATGAGAGTCTTGTGATACCTATCCATGTCTCTCCAGAACAAAATGAGGTCACTATGTCCCTGGGCATGTCACCTCTGTGCTTGGAGACAACAATCCGACCTAAGATTCCCGAATTTGAGCCTTTATCTGCCAGACACCATTGAAACTCTCTCTGAGTTATACGGCTTCAATGTCTCTTTTTGTTCTTTCTACTGAGTTTTATGGGCAGTGGGTTCCCCTCCCTGTTGGTGTGAGGTGTTGTGGTCTCTCTGGGCCAAAAACCACTCTTGGCCCAGAGGCTCCTATTTGGCATTCAGACAATCCTGGCAGACACTGCCAAAGATTTGGCTCACAGCCTCCTCTACAGGCTTTTTAAAGCGATGGAGTCAACACAAGGAGAATTTGGAATGCAATGGCTAAATATTACGGTCATGTTTCATCCAATTTAAAGGGTAAGAGAAATAACATAATCAATGTCAACTGCAGATATCTATGCATCAAATACAATTCCTCTAAGGGTTCATGGCATTCTGGAATGCGGGCTATCTTACCCCAGACTCTGCACAATTCTGAAGCATTCATTGAAGGACCACATAATACAATGGACCTCAGTCTAAGAAAGGAGAAGCTGTTTACCCTGAGTGGGTCAGTCAATATTTACAGCACAATTAGACATAGACTGTATACCAGGCACCCTGAGATGATGTGGGCATGAGTATGAGGGCACACTGTTCTCCTCTTCTTGATGGCCCTGTGTGAATGGAATAAAGAAAATATTATATTCCCTCTTCTACATAAAAAAGGGAGAAGATGCATGGCTTATTCAAAGTCACAGAGCTAGGAACTCACAGAGGTAGGTGTTAACCTGCTCTCGTGACCCCAGAGGCTACCCCAGAGGCCTTCCTGACTCTAGCTTTCATAGAGCAGTTGATTATTTTTCTTGTACTCACAGACATGTGACCAGGAAACAGGCCAATTATACTCACAAACCCAGGCACTGAGCCTTTATATCCTGAGAAGTCACTGATTGATTTACTACTATACCCTATCAAGAAAACTCCAGGAAGGAAAACAAGAAGAATCCAAATAAAGGAATTCAAAAACCTAATGACCCAAAAGATCGAGCTGGGATGGTGTGATCCTGCAATGGAGAAGATTAGAGTCATACAATAAATACTTTTGTTTCAGTATGGAGGATTGGACCCAGGGGTGTTCTACCACTGAGCTATATCCCCAGTACCCCCCACTTTTATATTTTTTGAGACAGAGTCTCACCAAGTTTCCAAGATTGGCCTAAAACTTGTGATCTTCCTGCCTCAGCCTCCCAAATTACTGGAATTACAAGCATTTACCACCATACCTGCTAATCATTTTTAATTAAATAAAATTTCAAGAATATCTCATCATAAGTGATGCCAAAAGGTTATTCTATCCTAAATTTCTTCCTTGAAGAAATCTTCCACTTGTGCCCCAAATTCCATTTCCTGGAACCTATGGTTGACATTACTTTGTATCACTTCATTAATCTTTAATAACTTATCAAAGATTCAAAGGCACTGTGCTCATATAGAATTGTAGTCCTACAGAGAGTTAAGGACACATGGAAAAAGGAGGATGGCTGGATTTGTTTTAGATGAAGAGAGACCTCAGAGCTGTCAAAAGCAATCAGGCAGGCAGTAGGGGTGGTGGTAAGGCTAGCAGAGATGGTGAGGATGTCAATAGGGAGAGCAGCAGGGAAATTCAGCCATCTTGGGACCAGTAGGGACCCTAAAGCCTGCACATTGAGCATAAGTGGTGTGCAAGGTGAGGGGTTCAAGTATAATTGTTTAATCCGTGTGTGTTTATTTTAATGTATACTAGAAAAAATATTGCTAGCAGAGCAAGCTGTCATCCCACAAATATTAGTGCTTAAAAGCAAGGTTAGTTATTTTAAAAAAGAGATTTAAAATAAATTTGGTTGGGGGACAGAAATAGGAAAGACTGTGGAATGAATCTGACACAAATTTCCCATGTACAAATATGAATACATCACAGTGAATCTCAACCTCGTGGACATCCACAAGTCTGGGATCTCAATTATAATAAGATAGACTCCATGTTTGTATAAGTATGTCAAAATATACTCTACCATCATGTGTATCTAAAAAGAACAAATGAAATTTAAAATAAATAAATAATAAAACCCTCAAAAAATTAATTTGATCAAAAATGTTAGCTTAAATACAAAGAGCCCTCAGATATGGTGAAATTGTGAAGATGGCATCCAAATGCTTGAACTTTTGAAAAGCCTTATCTGGTCTTCCTTTTCTCTCAGAATATGCTGAGGATATCTTTAATGCCAAGCCCCATGCCAGGGACTGGGGTACCTGCCCTGGAGAAATTTACTGTCTAAGGGAGTGAGACAACTGGATCATTACAAAAGAAGGTGTCATGGCTACTAGATGAATGAGGCAAGGGACCTAACCAGGCTCAGAGGACTCAGAGCA
This sequence comes from Marmota monax, assembly GCF_021218885.2. NCBI lineage: Eukaryota > Metazoa > Chordata > Mammalia > Rodentia > Sciuridae > Marmota > Marmota monax. The sequence goes on from NW_026691933.1 coordinate 3,076,858, forward strand.
CCTGCCTAGTACAGAGCATGTCTAGGAGCACAGTAGGAGTTGGACACACAGGTGTTCGTCCTAGGCAGAGCACATCTGCACCAGTGTCAGGAGCACAGAAAAGCAGCTGCAGCTCATCATCTCCTTGACCTCTATGACCCTTTACTTTTATGAAGTATGCTTGACAGGTGAGGCAGGTAGGCAGCAATATAGAAGTGGGAATTCACCTGCAAGCTCAGGGCCCAGGTCCAACAGATATGAAGACCTACAAAGAGACTCTCGGTTGATCCTGTTTAAATTCCCCCATGGCTCTACCCTTGAGCCTGGGCTGTGATAGTCTACCAGTTGCTCTGGATGCTGACTTCCAGGACCCCTGACTCCCCATCTAGTCCTCAGGTAGCTTTGCCAGAATCATCAGTTCCAAAGTTCTCAATATCCCCAAGCCCTACTTCTAGATTGCATGTGTGTGTGCTTATTCAGGCTTTTGTTCTTGAGCTTGGTCTGTGCCACAGATCTCATGACCCTTCCCCTGAGGCTCAGAAGCCAAGGGCCAAATCCCTTTCTTTAGCTCCTCTTAAAATCAGTGTGCATCTGACCCAAAAGAGAAAACTGAAAAGCACACAGACTTGAACAGCTGGTGGCTGATTTTCCTTTCTTAAAACCAGTGCCCTTCATTTCAGAAACCTTAGAGAATGTGAACAATTAAAAAATACAATTAATTAGAATACTTAAAATCAACCACAAGTCACATTAAAGCAATAGCAGCCGCCTCTGCTGCCTCCACTGACTCTCTTTCTCTGGGCACTACCAGCTTCAAGAGGTAGACCCCAGACTAGCACCCCACCCAAGAGGCCAGTAAAGGGCCACATGCAGCCTTGAGATGCTAGAGGAAATGCAATGCCTTTTGGGGCCCAAATTATTTGGCAATAATGTGATTGGATACCTTTAAATGAGCATCCAAATAAACATTTTTTTTAACTTTACATTCATGCCTTTCTCACCATGAGTTTTATGTATTTCCCCACCTCTTAAAAGGAAAAAGAAAGAAAGAAAAAACCATAATGTAATAATAAAAATACTAAAGAGCTTATTCGCGGATCTTTGTATCTCTTTTTCTCTTTGATAGAAGGAAAGGGCTTCAGTACCTGGTACATAATAAGGGTTCAACAAATGCTAGTTTTGTAAGGTTATGGATCCAAAGGGCATAAATATACATTTGATCCAGAATTAAAATGAATCGCTTCCTATGAATGTTGGTAGGAGAGATTTAAATGAAGATACGTGTTAATGTCTGTGATAGCTTTTTATAAAGATAGACATCTTTGTTTTTGAATCACCTTCCTCACGTCTTAGAGAGTTTCCACTTAAAGTACCACTCCACAGTTGTGTGGTCGGCAACATCAGGGAATATTATTTCCCCTTCACAGACAGAGAAACTAAGGCCGAGAGCAGACTGCTCACCATCTCTTGTAGCTGCCTGAAAAGACTCATGGCTCTCTGGTTGGCTCCACTCTTACATTTTATTTCCAATAACAATTGTGCCTCCATTCCTAGTTCTCAATCAATTACACACTGATTTCTTAAATGGGAAATGCCCAGAGAGAAACAATGTAGGGGAGAAAAAGTACCCTGAATCTCACTCTAAAGAAAATCTAATTTACACAGAGGGATTGGGAAATAAACCAAAGACTCCATCTTGAGTGAAAGCTCCTATGTGCAGGGCATCATGCTTTTCAAATGAGAGCTTTCAAGAGAAGAGCCACATTGGAAATATACAACTCCATTGAGATTTCCTCAATGGAGAGCAGTGGTCCTAATTCGAAAGGTGAATTGGCATCCTTAAGGAAAGATAGTCTCCACCCTAAACTTAGAACATGCTGCAGAGACTTGATTTCAACAGGCCATCTCTTCCCATCTTCCCTTTGCAGCGAATCTTCAGAGGTGTTATGTTTCTTCCAACACCCAAATTCTTCCCCAAATTTGGCTTCACCAAATCATGTCTATTCCATTTTTTTTCATGCTTGAAGTCCATTTACCCTCAGACATTTTCCTATTAATTGGGTCAAAATGCAGTCTATTCACAACAGGTACACTCCATACTTTGCCCTAAATTAACTGACCTTTGGTTCTCACTAAATTACTTCTTGTAGATGGTGATATTTTCTTTCTCTTTTTAGACTGTAACTTCTTAAGGGCAGAAATCGGAGATGGCTCTTTTCTTCATTAGCTTTCTTATTTCTCTGTTCTAAAATGTCTAATTCATTTAGATATACTGTTGATATTGTCTCCCCACCTCCATATGCTCTCATTGTGATTATTTTCTCATCTAAACACAACTTTGCCTGGTAATCATCAAAGCCACAATTCAATAGACAAGTCCCACATAGTCAATAAGACAACTGTAATAAAAATAGCACTAATAGTTTACACTTTCTAAATATTGTGTGTTTTGTTAGCACGTGTTAATTGTATACGTTAACAGAGTTTAGAACCTTCATATACTTTCTCTTTTAAAAATTATATTTGTAGATAGAGTCTCCTGTTTTAGGAGATTCCAGGTGCTTTTTCTGACTACCTTCCCTATATCCAAAAAAGGAAACCATGAAAAAAGTATCTTCAGTTGCTTAATATCTTTCAGCGACTTAGACATTAATCTAACCCACACTATTTTGTTCATAAAACTTACTGGCTATTTTTTTTTAAGTTCAAATTTCCATTTGCCCAGGTGACAAGATTATATTTCAGGATTAAAAGACAGGGAGGAGGTGTGGGGAAGAAAATGATTTCTGCATCATTAAGGGTACTAATGCAGCAACCTGGTTCTTTTCAGAGGAATTTCACCAATTTTCTGCTTGCTGGCTAATCATCTTACTGGGAATTAAGAAAACACAGAAATGGTTTAAATTGTTCCATCCACCAACTGTTTCTAAAAGCTCTTAATTTAATCCTGGGAGGTACCTTTTCACACCAAGTAATCCTGTTGAGAAACTCTTTGTGTATTTTGTGAGCTGCTCTCATTTTTTTTTCTTTTTTAGAAACCAGTGATGAAGACTCTAAACGTTTGGGAACAGCGCTATCTAGCGGTGGGAGTGGGTAGGCCAGGAGCCTCAGCTCAGCCAGGAAGCAGGAGTTTCACTCTTACTTGGAGATACACCATGTTAGCCAGTGAGAAGCGAATGGTGAATGGAAAGAGCCTCCCTTGTCTGGTTTGCTCTCTTTTGAGGTTTCTCTCCATTGCATATAATCTCTAAAGGAGGAGGCTGAGAACTGCTCACAAAAAGGCCAGTAAGAGTGAAAGAAGACAAAACCAGGCCTCGTATTGTCAACCCTGAAGTCAGGGGAGAGTGCTGGTGCCAGGTCTGGAGTGGGTGAAAGACCCTCTCCCAACAATCAACACTTATTTAGTGGCTTATCTGCTCTTAGCCTCATGCTGCAAGCCGGGAAAGACAGTGAAGAATAAAGGATCATTTTTACTCTGGAAGTACTTAGGAGGTAGTGATGTAAGGTAGAAAAGATTGAAGTGGATTTACTGTAAGTGCATACTAAAAGGTCAATTAGCAAGAAGTTGGGAGCCAGGGAAGAAAAGCACACCCCAGGTCAGGTATTTCACTTAAATAACTGTGGCTTGCCTCAGCTTCCTTATCTAAAGTACAGAACTTTGAGTCTTTTCTTCTTAGGTCATGGAGATGAGAGGCATAATCACTCCCATGTGTTGAGCACAGTTATTGTCCAGCAAAGTGGGACCACTGTTGAGACTATGGAGATATTTTGCACCAACATGGGGAGTTGTAGCTATGGGATCGTTGGCATGGGTTTGACTTGTGCACAAAAGCATGGTTGGGTGTCACACAAGGAAAGGAAAATGAAACTATGTTTAGTTTCATTTAGATGAGAGGAACAACCTCATGAGAGATGTACTACTAGGGATACTGCATGTCCACCTACTGACTTAAAGGTTCCTACAAAAACATTCCCTGAGCAGAATTGTAAAGAGAGCCCAGGTGTGGCCTCTATCTCCCTTCCTGAAGGTGCTTGGCTGTCCTCAAGTGGGACCTTGTACCCATGCCCAACAATCAGACAGCAATTCTCCACGACTGCCCTGATGTTCAGTCTCAGGTTCAGTTTCCTTAAGCCCTTTTCATTTAATAGAAATGTGGAATTAACTTTTGCTAAGGCATCTGTGATTGATATTTGTGTGTGTGTGTCTCTCTATCTGTGTATGCACAATAAAGTCAGTCCTTTGTAATCTCCCTCAAATAAAGAACAGCTACACACACACACACACACATTTTCTTAATAAAAAAAAAAATCGCCCTAAATCAAAAGTATGACTATAGTGGCAGCAATTCTGAGTATTCAGAGAACACTGTTCAAGACAAAGTGGCCTTCAAAAACCTATTTAACACCTGGCTACTCTCTATCTAGAGACTACTCAGTTACATCTATAGTAATCAAATTGAGGATCAGTTATTAATATGTGCATATAGAACTGTTTTCCATGAAATATGCCTTATAATATTTTTTTTCAGAAAGGCCTGTCTAATATGAGACTTGATTTTTGGTGTGAGTCGTGTCTCTAGGTAACTAACCGTCCCTTGCCTTAGTGTCTGTGACTTGTCCTGTCTTGTCAGACTGGCAAGGCCCTCTGTTGGACATCTTCATTTGCCCCCTCACACCCTCTCTTCCATGATCTATGACAAATATCCTCCTTGTTGTCTGTCTTCCAGTTGGATTTGGCTGATAGGGAACAGACTGTGGAGGTGGAGTAGGGTAACAAGGCCAGGGTGTCTACCTTCCCTCTGCCCTTTCCCAGCAGAGTCATTGTACCTGGGTTTCTTCCTCGCCTGGGGGTGCAGATTTGTCCCTCTCTGTCCATGAGTTCTGTTTACTGCTCCCTGCCTCACACTTGCAGACGTCCTCTCCCTGTCCTGCATGGTCCCCTGTGCTTTCCTTCACCCTACCATAGTCCCTTTGTCACACTCTCCTCCCTTAGGGCTTTTTTCTTGCTGAGGATCCATTTCTTTTTATTAGGAATCAAATGGACAGGCAGAGACAGCAGCTCAGCAAGCCATGGCAACCAACCTGTGAGAGTCACAAGGCATCTTTGATGCACCAGGGAGGCAGGCATTAGGTTGGTGTGCAACTGACTGATAATGGGCAGCCACAGGAGAGAGGGAAGAGAACAGCAAGTGCACAGAGAGGCAGGGGGAAGCAAAGAGGTAGAGACAGGGTTCCTCATACTGCCTCAATTCTCGGGAAGCCTTGCCTCCAGGAAACACAGCCAGAAATTATTCCTGGACAGACTGGATTACAGAAGATCACTGCATCCATACAAAACCTCCCTGAGTGGGTCTCTATTTCATGACAAAAAAAGAACCCTCTGGCACTGTTCAATTTTAGAGTTTAGTTTCTCATTTGACCCATTAATTGAGTTCCAGCTGTGTGCCTGGCACTGAAAATAAGACTCAGTTTCTTCCTTCAGGAGGCTCATTTCTCACAGCTTGCATGGACAAAAAAAACAGTATCAGATAAGGAAAACATCCTCGATAAGATAAGAGTGAAATCAAAGAGATTCTTGGAGTCAGGGATGGTCCTTTACAACTGACACTAGGATTGCTGTATGTATACACATGATGTATAACCAATGTGATCCTGCAATCTGTACATGTGGAAAAATGAGAATTCATACCCTATTTGAATCAAATGTATGATATGTCAAGATTATTGTATTGTCTTGAGCAACTAATAAAAAAAGTATACACGGACATTTCACATCAGGGAAAGCTGGAAGTCCCCACCCTATACAAGTGATCAGTCAGTGTTAACATCTCCAGGACATGGTCATCACCTGCCTTTTTTGTTCTTTTGGTGGTATTAGGGATTGAACCCAGGGCCTCCTGCTTACCGGGCAAGTACTCTACCACTGAGCTCTATCTCCAGCCCATCACTTGCCTTCTGACCTGACATCAAGGACTCACCTTCTTTTCTGCAGTAGCCAGGCCACAAATGTAAAACCTAAGTCTAGGCATGAAGAAATGTTAGAAACAAACAGAGATATTCTATACAATAAATTTCCTGTACTCCTCAAATGTCAACATAGTGAAAGTCAAGGAAAAAAATGGAATAAATGTTCAGAGTTAACTGAAAACAAAGAAACATGACAACAAAATGCTAAGTCTAATTCTGCATTGGATATAGCATGAGAGAAAAATTTTTTCTATTTGCTCAAAGGATATTTACAGTTGGGGAAAAGACCTAGAACAATTACGTAAAGACAGGGAATCCTCCATATCTCTGTAGTCCACATTCACAGATTCAACAAACCACATCTGAAAAAAAGTTTGCATCTGTACTAAACAGACATTTTTTTTTCTTGTCAGCATTCCCTAAACAATATAGTATAATAACTACTTACATAGCATTTACATTGTAGTAAGTATTACAATAATCCAGAAATTATGTAATGTATACAAGAGAATGTGAGTAGGGTGTATGCAAAGACTACAGTATTTTACATGAAGGTCTTAAATGTCTGCAGATTTTGGTATCTGAAGGGGTTCTGGACCCAATCTCCAATGATACCTGGCAACACTGTATTTCTGTGAAGGCATGAGGCTAAAGGACAGATAACCTGCTTCTCTGGTTTCTGAACTTTCCAGTCTATCACACTGTTTCCCAATAACTCTAAGTTTTGTGGGTCTTTTTTTCCTAGTTCTGCTATTATTTCTACATTATCATCAGCTCACCCAAAGTCGAGGTTTATCTGTAGCAATAAGACTTCCTCAGCAGTGATTCTATCTCTGCTCTTAAAGCTTCTCATTCATGCCCATGGAAAAGTCTGTGCAACTGAACAAACCCATTAAATGAGAACACACCACAGAGCTAAACCCAGCAAGTTTCCCATTCCTGTTCAAATCCATTGTTTGATGATGTTTCAAAAATAAAAACCTAGGCAATCAGTGGTTGCATCATGGCAGTAACAGTTCTGACTGAGAGGTCTACATTTCTTAATTTAAAAGTATTTTTAAGGACACAGGATATTTTTTGAAAACTCCGGGAAATGGAAAAGAAGTTCTAGGTAACAGACGTCTCTTTAGGAACTGCATATAAAAGGCTGATAAAATGGTTTAGGTTTGGCACCCAGTAAAGACAAAGGAATAAAAAGAAAGCCTTTGCTTGCATTGGGTCTCATATTGGGCTGAGACAGCATGATTGACACACTAGTGAGCTATACATAAAGGTGAATATTGTATAATAGAAGCTTAAGTGAACAGGCATCACCAAGGAGAAGGAGGAAAGCAACTTTTTGTACTGTCAGACTGACTTTCAGAGCTTTGGGGTTTCCTCCAAGGTGACAAGGTATCTTTGATTTTTGATGTTGGTTCTTGGTTTTAAGTGAGTGCTCAGCACTTTTCTTAAATATGAGTGTTTCTTTCCCCATCCAGTATTCACCGTTTCTAATACTGGCATGTCCTCAACTACAGGGCATTTCATTTCATTCTCTACTTTTTTTCCCCAACTAATTATTTTCCATTTAATCAAAGTGTTTTTCCACTTGATAAAACATTATATATATATATATTACAAAACATGGTTCTGATGAATTTTTTCATCTTTGACCTGGAGGATGAGAATAAATAACAGGTCTATCGAACACAGGGAAATACTAAATACAGTGGAATGACTTTAAGTACTGAGCACAAAGTTGTTCTGACAAAATAAACAGTGGTTGATAAAAAAAAATCACTTTAAATAAAACATGAAAGGAAAAAACTCAAAACACACAACAAAGATTATTGTCAAAATGAAACCAAGAATACATATTGAGGAATAATATTACCAAATACTGTCTACTACAGCACAATTCTGAGAAAAAAAAATTAGCATATAAATACTAGTTAACAAAAATCTTTTAGGGTATGCACTCCTATTATACCTATTTTCAAGATAAGGAAACTGGGATACAGAACGGTAGCTTTCCCATGTTCCCAGAGAGAGCAAGTATCAGAGCTGGGATTTAAACTCATGCATTCTGGCTCCAGAGATCATGTTTCTAATTACATTTAATCAGCTAGCAAATATTTCACAAAAAAAAAAACGTATTTTTAGTACTTCAGAGACTATATTAGTCAATTTTTGTTGTAGTAACAGACAATCCTATTTACCAGTGGTTACTAAAATGTTTTTTCTTGCTTACTTGTACAAGGGCTATGAATTCACCTGACTCTGATCACATCTTCCAGATTCATCTTGGCTCACCTCAGCTCAGTAATTTGTGTCTGCTGGTAGGATCACAAGGAGAGACTAGCTCTTCTCTGAGACTTGCAGTGGACAGGAATTTGAGGGTCGTGGGGATAAGCTGAGCAGAATACACCATTTACCACCTCTGTTTGAACATGCCAATGTCTGCTCATATCCAGTTGATGCATAGGTTAGACACTAAGTGAAAGGTTAGGAAAAATAATCTGATAGCTCAAGATCTCTTTACCCTGCCCAGCTGATTCCTCACAATGAAACTAAGAAAACAATGCTAGCTTTAAAATAATCAGAGAATCATCTTTTCTTTGCAGGGTACCAGTAAACCTTGTACACATAGAAACTGTGTTCTTACTTTGCAAGATTCTATGATAACTGATACTTCAACAGGCAGTGATATGTGAAGGAAGGATTCCTTTACCTAATGGTAATACTGCTTAATAATAAGTGTTCCATTGTGAAAATGCCCAAGATCATTTAAAATGAATTTTAAACCATGCCTACAGGCTCAATCACCTGGTCTTTGCTCACTCTCAGCCTTCCTCCCCATTCCTACCCTTTCTCACTTCACTCTAGCCCAGTGGCTTTGTGCCAAGCTCATTGCTACCTAGGACCTTTACACCTGCTATTTTCTCTACCAAGTGATTTCCCTCAGATGTTCATGTGGCTGGTTCCTTTTAAGTATTGAAGCATCAACTACGAGTTGACCTCTTTAGGGAGACATTCCCTAACCAGTTGACCTAGATTAGTCCACCACTACTCCTTTACACTTGGGCATATTATCTGATTTGTTTTCTACACAGGTCTTAACCATTCTTTGATACCCTTTTATCAAGATATGTGTTTACATGTTAATGTGGTGTCTCTTCCACCAGAATGGGTTCCAAGGAGCAAGGGACCTGTGTGGCTTATCATTCCATACTTATTGTCTGGTGCATTGCCTACATATTTTGAATGTGCAATAAGTGTTTTTGAATAAATTAATGGATGTGTATAGGGTCCACAATATCTATATGGTTTAGATTTTATACCTAGTGCACTATTTAACATATAGTTTGATAATTAGAAATAACCATGTATGGGTTTCCTAATTTGTTCTTGTGCTTTCTTAACCCATTTGTCTCATTTTGGAGGCAGGGATCACCATTCCAATCAATAGTTCTCAACCTTCGCTACATTTTTTAATTAACTGCAGAGAGAAAGCGAGGGGTAAATTTTTATAAAACACTCTATCCCAACCCCCAGGAATTTTGATTTAATAGGTCTAGGCTGAGGCTTGGACATGAGAGCTTTAATGACTCCCCAGTGATTCTAATATCCAGCCAATATTAAAAACCACTGATCTCATTGGTACTCAAAGTATAGTTGAGATTCAGAATTGCTTGTTGGCTCATTAAGTGTGGCCAATTTGAGCCTTTGGCTCCATTTGACGGCGCTTGACACATAATAAATAATCTCTAAGTGTTAACTGGCTTCCTAGTAAATATTTGATGAATTAATAAATGAAGGAATAATTGAGGGATTTAACTGAAACATATAGGAGATTAGAAAATGTGGAGGTTAGTGTGGACTGGTGTAGTTAGATGAAGTTCCTTAACAGGGAGGAGGTATGAACTGGGCCTGAGGTCCATGTCTCTTTGGTGTAAAATTTTCCTAAGTTCTGGGACATCCAGATTGGAATGGACCATGGTAACCATCCAGTACAGTTTTTCATAATATTTTTCTGTTCAAAGACCTTTAGAATTTGATGAAAGTTTTGGACTCTCTTCCTAAAAGAAAAAAAAAATCCATAACTGTCCAATTTGAACAGGTTCAGAAAACCCTGAATGATGGTTTCCCAAGCTAAAATCCAAAGGTCCAGTTCAACCCACCCACAGATAAAAAATGACACTATGGCCCAGAGAGAGTAAATGACTATTCAAATCAGAAGTGAAGTCAGAAACAGCAATAGGATTAGAACTGATTTCCCTTGATGCTGAATATAGTTGACAATCCTACTTTGTATATTTACTGAGGATAAAGTTAAAAGGATAAATTTGTAGCTAATTATTTTGTGTTTCCCATTCCATTCCCTTGATTTCTGAAACTTCATTTATCCTAAAATTCTACTTCTAACTCCATAGTTGTGCCACTTCATTAAGAAGCAGAAAGTTGAAATTCTAGAAGCACCCCGTCTTCTAAATCTACCAAATTCTCATTCCAAGCTCTGATAGCAGAGTAGTGGAAAATGGCCTCAAAGTAATCAGAGTCATCCTGAAATGAGGGCCAGCCTGTGGCTATTCCCGAGTAGCCATCTCAATCATTCCATACCGGTGAACACACACAGATGAGGGGCAAAAGTTGAATCCCGTCATTCCAGATGTTAGGATAAGCAACACCAAAAATAGCCAGGGCAATTAGCTGGGTAGCAGGTGTTCAGAACAATATCTGAGCACAGAAAACAGGAATAAATGAGGTCAAAGAATTTGTGGATGTTAGGAGTAGGAGAATAAACTGGTGCCTTCTTCCAAAGCCTCATAGCAGAACATGACTGTTTAAGGATGGTTGTTTAAGCTTGAGGAAGAATTATTGACCCATCTCAATGAGAGTCAGGTTCATTTCTGTCTTGAAAAAGATACCGCAGAATAGGTTAACTGTGTACTATTTCCCAAATGGTCTGAATTCAGTGAAACAGAACAAATCATATACAAGTTACCCAAAGGGGATTCGCTACTTACAGATAGGCAACAAAGGACAAGAGAAGCCTCGGATCTATTGTGTGTCATTCCCCAATGCTCAAAAAAGCTGCCAGAGCAGAGGGAGTCTCAACTGTGTGTGTCCCATTTGCATCATAGCTAAGGGACCCTGAAAGGCAGCCCACCTGGGTAATGTAGCACAGGGGCAGCTTAAATAACTGGACTAAGCATTGAAGATATCCTTCTTCCAAGGAAGTTAAAAAAATAAAATAAAAAGTAAGGCCTGGGCTGTCCTGGGTAATTCCTCCCTTACTCAAGAAGTAGCATGTCCCTAGCAGGGACAAGGACACAGTCTGAGCCATTTCAGGCAGTTTCTATCTCGGGATATTGCATTCCCAGCACATTCTAGTTATTCTGCAGAACGACATGAAATAAAAGAAGAAAACTGAGTCAATCCAAGGCACTAGGTGACTATCCTTCTTATACAGTTGCAAAGTATTATCATTATTTCAAAAGATACAGAAGTGTATTATCTAATTTCTGCTTTTTTCCTCTCCTCCTCTCTTTAATACTCTTAGGAAGTCACATTTATAATCAGCACCTAAAACAAACAAACAAACAAACAAAAAACAATGAAACCTGAGTGAATCCCTAGATTTCTTGTAAAAACCATGACAAAAGAACTAGTGTTCTCAACCAAAATGGTACTTTAAAAATTTTTTTAATTGGTTTTTGAAAGTAAATGATAGCAGAATGCATTACAATTCTTCTTACACATATACAGCACAATTTTTCATATTTCTGGCTGTATATAAAGTATGTTCACACCAATTCATGTCTTCATACATGTACTTTGGATAATGGTGTCCATCACATTCCACCATCCTTGCTAAACCCCTGCCCCCTCCTTTTCCCTCCCACTCATCTGCTCTATCTAGAGTTCGTCTATTCCTCCCATGCTCCCTCTCCCTACCCCACTATGAGTCAGCCTCCTTATATCAGAGGAAACATTCAGCATTTGTTTTTTGGGATTGGCTAACTTCACTTAGCATTATCTTCTCTAATGCCATTCATTTACCTGAAAATGACATGATTTTATTCTCTTTTATTGCTGAGATGTCAGCAATAAAAGAGAATAAAATATTGTGTATATATGCCATATTTTTTTTATCCATTCATCTATTGAAGGGCATCTAGGTTGGTTCCACAGTTTAACTATTGTGAATTGTGCTGCCATACACATTTATGTGGCTGTGTCCCTGTAGTATGCTGCTTTTAAGTCCTTTGAGTATAGACTTAGGAGAGGAATAGCTGAGTCAAATGGTGTTTCCATTCCCAGTTTTCAAAGGAATCTCCATACTGCTTTCCATATTGGCTGCACCAATTTGCAGTCCCACCAGCAGTGTATGAGTGTGCTTTTTCCCCATGTCCTCACCAACACTTATTGTTGTTTGTCTTCATAATAGCTGCCCTTCTGAATGGAGTGAGATGATACCTTGACAATGTCAGAGACACATATATTCTCCTAGTTACATACACATTTGAAATTCAGGTTGTATGGATTTAAGACCCAAAATACAAAATGAAATGGTCAGAACCATAATCCATCCTGCCCAGAAAACAGTTCATGGAACATTGTGAAGAAACATAAAAGATGCCCTATTAAAAACCATGTCCTCTTCAGTGTTCCAACACCAGTGAAACCCAACACATCCTTAGGTACTTGTAGCCACTCTGAAGGTTGGTCATGTGTCTCAGTTTGGGACTAAGTATACCCTTCACTTAAAATCACAGAGTTCCTGAATATGGCACTTAGACAAAGTGTATAATTTGTCTTATGTTTTAAATACAAAAATAGTTTCTGCCAAATTGTTGAGATATGGACACTGAAGATTTTCATCCACTCTAAGTATCAAAAGATTACCCCAAACATTCAGGAAGGAGGGCATGTTCAAATGATACGTGGTATGGGGGAGGGACCAGCATATGTGAATTGCAATGCACATTCCAACACTCGACATCAAAGCCTTATCCTTTAACTTGGTAAACAATGGCACTTTATTAGGAGATGTTAACTAGTAGGCCTCCACTGCTGGTGGAGGCCCCTAGGACCCTGACATTTCTAAGTTTTCATTTATCACCTACTATAGCTAGAACAGCCTTCTTTATAAGGTATTGCAGTCAAGTTCCTGCTTGGTAAATGCTATCCAAGGCTTTGGGACTCAAAGCTCAGCATGAATTCTACCAGGTAAGCTGCCTAGGCATGTGAGACATGAGGAGGAGAAGCTTATCTAGCTCAGAGGTGGCTCAGCAGCCAACTCCACACTTGCTTCCTCCTGGGTCCTCCCCTGATCTTTTTCAGGTTTCCAAGGAGAAGATCACTGCACCAACTGCATTGCAGAATATACCTTGAGGAAAAGAATTCCAAGAAAGCATTTAGCCTTCATTGTTATATATAGATTCCCTTCCTTTTTCCTTCTCCTTCTGAAGTCTCCTCTCCTAGAAAGATGGCCTCATAGGCATCTCTGAACATTGATTTTTATCCTTAACCCATGTCAGAGTTCCTCTCTATAGTGGACCTCCTGGAGTGGGGTAGCTCCTGGAAATGAGAAGTCACCAACAGACAATATAAAGACTTGGCAGCAACCTGGAAACTAATAAACTTCTGTTCCCCTGTACATGACTAGTGGCTGCACTTTTTAAACAACCTTCACACATAAAACAATTGGAGGGGTTGTGGAGCCTCCAGAGAACGGATTGTTTTATAGGTTTAGTTGTGATTTTCCAGAAGGCACAGCAGAAGAAAATAAACTGGCAGACTAGCCACAATCATAGATTTTTTTTTAAATCCCTGCAAATTGATACCTAGCTTCCAGGCCGAGAAATATTCTGTGAAAAAAGCAGCCATTCTTGTAATCTTCTTTGCATAAAGAGTCTGGTTCACCCACAAACAATAACAGGGGGCATATTCAGACTAATTTTCTCATTCATCAGGGACAGTTCCAGAACATTCCTTTTACTAAAATGTTTCTCCCCGATATTTATCTGATGTGAATGTTAGCAACAGACTAATTAATATAAGCAACTCAAGGAGATCTCAAGGGGCAAAAATATCTGAACTATTGAAGGCTCCTGCTGGCTGCCCTGCCTGATAAGGATGCTGAGAGCATGCCAGCAACAAGTATCATTAGACATTCCTCACTTTGAGTCATTTTCATTCAGATCTAGAGGACCTTTCAGAAGGACAGACCACTGATTCCCTGTAATTTAAAGGAGAGAGCCACATTATGCAGCACTCTCATTTGAATTATGTAAGACTTAGAGATAAGCATTTTCTCTCTGTGATAAGAATGGAGGCCCACATTAGCCATAGAACTATTTCCTTGAAAGAGTTCTCATTTGCACGCTGAGCAGCTGCTAGGAAAAACATGTGCAGCAGTCCAGGATCTAAAGTAAGCCAGACTCCCAAGCTTCAAGGCAAAGACTTGAAGGTACAGCCACCGAGGAAGGCTGGACATGTATCAGACATCAACATTAGTTATGCTTTTAATCTCAAGGGTTAGACCCATTTGTTCCATGATTCTGCTGAGATCCCTATCAAACCAGAATGGGAACATTATTGAGTATGCAATGCAACAGGAAGTCACAAATGTGAGTCATTTAGGGTAACAACTTTTCCTACTTAAAAACCAGAGCAGCCAGTGGAAAGGAAATCATTTATGTAATATCAGATCAGTAAAACTGTCCCACTCAGGAGCAAGCAGCTCCCTCACTTGGGTGCCAGCCAGGACTTCCATTGTATCTCCTGTGTGGCTAGGTACAGAGGCTCAAGCCTGAGAGAGCCTGAGAGCTCAAGGGACCTGGTACATGCAGCATCACAGTCACTAACAGGCCAATTATCACATTTTCTCTTTTCTTCCTTTTGCAGAAATTGCAGAATATTCTCCTAAAAATATAAAAAGGACAAAGGTGAGCAGTCCAAGAGTGAAGAACCTGCCAAAACATTCAACAGGAAGGCACTGATCAGAGTTTGGTTCACAGGAAACAAACAGAATGGGCAGACAGCAAGGGGCTCCAGAGGGTGGAAAGGAAAACCAAGTCCATGGGCCAAGTGGACAGTCACAAAGTCGGAGTTGAAGTCAGTCATGATGAACCAAGGGCAAGAGCAAGTGGGAACTCAAGGGCAAAACATGAGGTCTGAAGCAGAAAGAGAGATGTGTAGGCAATCAGAGATTGGGAAGGGGGGCCAGAGTTCTTGAGGTTTTATAGGCACATCAGTCTTTTCTTCATACACAGGATATGGGAAGATAATATGATTGTATAAAATATCAAAAATTCCTGAAGAGTATGAACAGAAAAGGTTTGGAAAGGTTTATCCAGGAAGGGGTTGTCAGTCTGTATAGCCATTCAAAATCAATAATACTATGTTGTTACAAAGTCTGCAACATCAGTTCTCCAACTTGTTCACATACCAAGGCATAAGTGAGAAGATAATTGTGACAGTGAGTTTTATTTATCAACATGACTGGGCCAAAGGGTGCCCTGATATTTGGTCAGACATTATTCTGGATGTTTTTGTGAGTGTGTTTCAGATGAGTAAAGCAAATTGTTTATCCTAAGGTGACCTTGTCCAAGCACTGGAAGACTTGAGCAGTAAGTACAAAAGTCTGACCCTCCCCCAAATAAGGGAATTCCCCATGGCTTACCATTTTCAAATTAGGACATTGACTTTTTCCTGCCTTCAGACCTAACAGAAGTATCAGCCTTCTGACTCATCCTGCAGATCCTGAAACTTGTCAGCCTCCATAATCTCATAGTTTAATTCCTTATACTAATCTCCCTTTTCTGTCCCCCAAATTATGTTTTCTGAAGTACTCTAATATAATACTTTCCAGCTCTAGAGAGATTTAATGACCACCACAAGGTCACATGAGGATTAATGTCAGAGAAGACCTTGAGCTCCCATCTTGTAACTTCAAGCTATGTGGACTTGTTCTTCCCAGAGCTGTTGGGATATAAAAGCCATAACTTCATTTTCTTAACTAGTGGATTTTGCTTTTTGGAAAAGTTTTTAGATTTACAGAGAAATTGACTATATAGTGGAGAGAGTTCCCATGTACTCTCCCACACATTTTCCTCTATTATTAGCATTTTGCCTTGTATGATACATTTGCTAAAATTAATGAACCAATAATGGTACATTATTAATTAAAGTTCATGCTTTATTCAGATTTCTTAGTTTCTACCTAATGTTCTATTCTCAGATCTCATCTAGGAAATCATAGTCCATTTAGCTGTTGTGCCTCCTTAAGATTTGCTTGACTTTGTCAGTTTCTCAGACTTTCCTTGCTTTTTATGACCTTGAGAACTTGGAGGGGTTCTGGCCAGGTATATTGCAGGATGCTCTTCTATTGGAATTTTCTTGGTGTTTTTCTATAACTTACAGACAGGGGTTCTTGGCTTTTAAGAGGAAGATTACAAAATAAAGTGCCATTTGTACTGCATTATATCAGAGGTACAAACAATTGGCATGATGTATGGCTGCTGATGTTGACATTGACAATCTGACTAAGGCAGTGTTTGTTGGATTTCTCCACTGTGTGATTATTGCTTTTCTCCCCTTTTGCATAGTATATGCCTTAAAAGAAAGTCACTCTGTGCATCCCACTCTTCAGAGTGAAGAGTTATGCTTCTCTATCTTTAGGGTGGAAAATCTACACAACTTATTTGGAATTTCTCTGCAGAGGAGAATGGTTTCTTCTCACACATTTACTAATGCATTCAATAATTTACACCAATATGAATTAATAAACATATTATGCTTTGGGTTGTGATCCAACACTACTTTATTATTTTGTTGTTCACATTGTTTGGGTGTGGCCCCTGGGAGATCCTTCAGTTGGTTCCTGTGCCCCCTTACATACCTCACTAACGAATTATTGTTTTTGATTTGGGCCTTTTCTTTACTTTCTGATATTACAAGATGCTTCAGGTTCATCTTATATATTTCCTGCCCCAGTCTTAGAATCGATCATTTTCCCAAGGAGACTTGATTTCTTTTATTGGAGACTGATTTTAAAAACCAAGATCTGGGCACTAGATACCTTCATCACTCCTGGGTTATTTCTGTGGGGCCCTCTCAGCTGACAGAACAAAGACATTGTGTATTCTAACATCTATAAATATTTCCATAGACAAACATTTATTTTCATATTAAGTTACATATTATTTCTTACTGATGTCTCCAACTTTGTTACCAAATGAATTATTCTGACCTCTTTCTCTCACTTATCAGTGCATTCCTGCTGCAATAGTGAGAAACCTGGATCTCACTATCGGGATCCAGGGATTCTCTTAACTGACTAGTTTTAATATACATGTACAGCAATGTCAGAATTGTTAACCTGTAGCAAGTCTAGTTGATAATCCATAATACTTATGTGCAGTACCTTTCACCTTTAATCTTAAGTCTCTGTTCATTTCCAAAACTACATAGGTTCATACTCCAACCTCCGTTTCATCTACATCACTGACATTCTTCCAACCATTTGTAAAATAATCAGTCTCTTGACGTACTATACATTCTTTCCTGAAATCCCTGAGCTTCCTAAATTGTTTTTTTTTAATATTCATACATTAAGGTTCACTTTTGTGCTACAAAATTCTGAATTTTGACCTTAGTATGATGTCATATCCAATGTTACTGCACCCTATAGAATAGTTCACCCCCTAAAAATTCCCTGTGCTTCACCCATTCATTTCTCACTAACTCCTCACTGGAAATCACTGATGCTTTTAGTGTTTCTATAGTTTCGCCTTTTCCAGGGTGTCATGTAGCTAGAATAAAGTAGTTTGTAGCTTTCTTGTGTAGAATTACTTCATTTAATGACATGTATTTGTTTTCCTAATCTCTTCATTGCTTAGTATCTCATTTCTTACAAATGAAAAAAACTCCATTTTTATGGATGTACCACAGTGATGTACCCATTCACTTATTGAAGGACATCTTGACCACTGCCTCTTTGGAGTAATTATAAATGAAGTTGCTGCAAAGATAAACAATAGCTTTTTATGACAAAATCATAATTGAGTAAATACATACAAGTGTGATTGCTGGGTTAAGGTGATAGCTCACAGTGACTATAATATGCATTCCCATGATAATTAATGATGTTGAGTACATCTTCATATAAGTGTTCATGATTTGTGTGCTTTCTTTAGAAAAACATCTATAAAAATCCTTAGCCCATTTCTAAATTTGGGTTTTATTTGTTTGTTTTTGTTATTGAGTTGTATAAGTTTCTTATACTTTTGGATATCAACTACTCCTTATAAAAGACATGGTTTGCAAATATTCTCTTCAATTCTATTGTCTTTCTGCTTTGTTAATTATTCCTTTTGCTGTGCAGGAATTCATTACTTTGATGTGGTTCCATTGTTCTTTGCTTTTGTCTACTATACTTTTGGTGTCGCATCCAAAAAATTATTTCCAAGACCAATGACCTGGACATTTCCCCTATGTTTTCTGTAAGAAATTTTAAGATTTCAGGTCTTAGGTTTATCTTTATACCATTTTAAGTTGATTTTTTTGTGTGTATGATGTAAGAAAATTATCCTTTTTGCATATTAATATCTAGAGTTTTGCTAGCATAATTTATTGAGGATCCCATCCTTTCCCCACTGTGTATTCTTGGAGCCTTGTTTAAGACTGGTTGACTGCATATGCCTGGTTTTATCTCTGGGCCCTCTATTCTTTTCCATTGGTCTCTGTGTACATTTTATGCTAGTCCTATCATTTCTTGACCGTCGGGCTTTTGCAATATAATTTGAAATCAGAAAGTGTGATGCCTCCGGATTTTTTGTTTTTGTTAAAGAGTGAGTGCTCAGCTATTCAGGAACTTTTGTGGTTCCATAAAATTTCAGTAATGTTTTCTCTATTTCTGAGGAAAAGGCCTTTGGAATTTTGATAAAGACTGCACTGAATCTGTAGATCACTTTACCTATGTGATCACTTTGACAATTATTGATTCTTCCAATTCATGAACAGGGATATGTCTCCATTTGTGATTTCCATTTTTTCATCAATATTTTATACTTTTAGGTGTACATCTCTTCATCTCCTTGGTTAAATGTATTATAATTAAGAATTTTTTATGCTATTGTAAATTATATTGTTTTCTTAATTCTTTTTTCAGTAGTTTATTGTTAGTATATAAAAGTAGAACTTATTTGTTTTTGATTTTTTTTTATTTGTTTTGATTAGTGTTTTGGTGCCATCATTTATAAATGCATACACACACACACACACAGACACCCACAGCCCAAATCATCTGCAAGCAGATATTATATTTTTCTCTCTAATTTGGATGCATTTTCGTTCTTTCTCTTGCCTACTATCTGAGGCTAGGACTTCCCAGTACTATATTAAATACAAGTGGGAAGAGTGAGCACCCTAGTCTCATACCTGTGTTTAGAAGAGAAGCTTCCCACTCTTTAACATCAAGTACTGTTTTGTTTTTTTTCTATTAGTATTGTCTAGTTATTCTAGGTCTTTGAGCTTTCTATAAACTTTAGAGTAAGTACACCATTATTTTTCTAAAACTTTTTTTTAAATTTCAGTGAGACTGGGGTTTGAACTAAAGACCGCACACATGCTAGGTAGGGCTCTATCACCAAGCTACACCACCCAATATCTTTCTGGGATTTTGATTGAAATTGCCTTGAATCCATAGATCAAGTTGAGAAGAACTGACATCTTAACAATATTGAGTCTTCAAGTCATAGGCACCAAATATTTATTTAGATCTTCTTTTATTTCTTTATCCAAGTTTTAGCTTTCTGAATATTGTGCACATATTTTGTTTGATTTATACCTCTGGATTTCTTTCTCTTTGGGAGCACTAATATAATGGTATTGTGTTTTTTAATTTCAGATTCCAGCTGTCATTGGTGACATATTGCATATCAATTGACCTTTGCATATTAACTTCACATCCTGGGATCCTCGCTATGATTTTTCATTAGTTCAAGGAGTACTTTATGTTCTTGCTGATTCTTTGGGACACTCTATGTAGGCAATCATGTGATTTCTGAACAAAGAAGTTTTATTTCTTCCTTCCCAATCTTTATACATTTTATCTCCTTTTCTTGTCCCATTGCACTAGCTGTGACTTCCACTATGATGTTGAAGCAGAATGTTTGGAGGGAAAATGCTCTCCTTATCCCCATTTTAATGGGGGAAAGCATCTAGTTTCATCATTAAGCATGATGTAGCTGTAATATTTTTATCTAAGAAAGTTTCCTCTATCCCTACTGTGCTGAGAGGTTTTTTTTTTTTTTGTCATGAATGGATATTACAGCTCATCAAATGGATTTTATGTTTCAATTCATATAATCACATGATTCTTCATAGATTGTTGATGGGATTGATTACAATAGCTGATTCTCCCTTTCAAATGTTAAACTTGGCTTGTGTACCTGGAATAAATCCCACTTGGTTTTGGACTATGATTCTTTTTTATACAAATTGGAAAGAGACTCTATAGCTTTTTAAGATACTCTCAGATAACAATCAGTAGTCTCATTCTTCTAGGTATTAAAATGTTCAGTTCAGTATCATTAAAACTTTTTCCTTGTAGTATAATATGAAAACCTCAATTCTTTGTTGCAGTCAGAGCTTCTGCTCCAGACTTAGAAGTCAGCGGAAGGGAAGAGAGACTTGGTAAAAAGTTTAGTATTTTCCCCATCAGCTCCTTTCCTCCTTACTAGCTGAAATGTTTTCACTACTTAAAGGTTGACCTGGGTAGAGAAAAATGGAAAATACAATTTTACCTGGTTGCTGTAGTTGTGATGGGCCAAGAGTCTTCTGGATATTTCTCTTTGAGCAAGTGCTGATTCCCTCTCTTATGAGGCTTTCTGAAGGTTCTTCAGAGAACAAATCCCATATGCGGAGGTCTCCCACCAGCAGATCTCTTGATATGGATGGCATCACCTCTGACTACCTCAGCCCCTGGGTTCCTATGGTCTTTCCTTCTGCTAGAGTCACCTCATTTCTCTACTTGGTCCCCTCAAGTAGGATCCTTTATAAGGAGACTGATGCATGCTTCCCACCCAGTGGTTCTACCTTAGTGCTGCAGGAAACACATACTCATCCTTGTCCCACCAGACTGTGGGAGTTTTCCAATGTGACCTTGACTTTCTCTCTCCACAGTTCAACTCTAAGTTTTATTGAGTAAAAGTTTGGTGCCTTACTCTTCAGTTTCAAAAGACACATAACAAGTGCTCCAAGTAGTGTCCTTAAAGTTTGACTTAAGGTGGGAGAACTCTTTACTCACGTCATCTCCTCTCCAGTCAGGAGGTAGACTGCATGCAAGGCACACTGACAACTCTCTCCTTGGGAACTTCTAGCTCCCTCTTGTAGATCCTGGAGGAGGGTGATAAGCTAACAAAGGCAGATCCCCTTTCATCACCTCAATTCTTGGGCTACCTCATCCCCAAAAGAATACTCTTCAAATCTCAGAAGCAGGCCAATAGAAAAGGCAATGAGAAACCAAAAAAGATGCCACAGGTAGGGCTGGATTTCCATCCAGGAAAGAATTTTCATTCCCACCACCAAAAAGAAGTCATTCTTAGAGCAGGAAATGAAGACTCCTGATGTGGGACTGGGATGTGAGAGGGAAAAACTTTGCTCTCTGGCCTATAAGGACTGTTGGAACCAGAACTTTGAAGTGCAGACACTGCAGAGCCCTGTGAATGGAAGTATTGGCCCCAAGGACAGAAGGCAGGCAGCACCCTAACCAAGAAGGGCCCCAGGCTGTCTGTGGACCCTCTGAGGTGACCTCATCTAGTGTGAGCTCCTACTTATGATTGAGTTGCATGACTCTTATGGAATTTCTAAACATCCAAGTAATTATCAGGAGCCTGGCCTTGGTTGTGCAGTGGGGAGTCCAGCGGCAGGGAAACCAGTGACCTCTCTCTACCCACTGCTCACCATCTAAGGCCAGATGGTTGGTGGTAGTAGAGGACACTAGTGTGGTCCATCAGCAACAAGATAGCCTAGTGGCCTGATGATGAGGCAGGAGTGGAAAACACAAAGAGCAGCAACCTGTTGCCCATGTCCCAAGACACTCCAGAGAGGTTCTCAGTAACAGCCTGGGAATGTGAAGGCTAGAGGTCAAGATTCTTCTGGATCTAACTGATGAAATGTCTCTAAGCAAAGGTAGGCCTGCCAACCTACCAGTCACAGCAGTAGTAGTCAGAACTTCAAGTGAGAGTCAAAGCCTTAGTCCAAAATAATGGGGACTAAATATTAAGATTGTGATTTTTCCCATGGAAATGGCAACTGTCTTCTATCCATCTTTCCTGTGGGTATCAGCAGTAAAGCTCCTAAAGCAAAAATGGCTTCTGAGTTTGTCAGAACTGCAGCAATAAAAGGTGCAGGAAATAGTAAGGAGACAGCATTTGACTGTTCCTCACCTTTGCAGGGAAAGAATTCCAAAGGGTAGGGGAAGTGGCAACCTGACCACGAAAGACAAGAAAGCAGAGCAGGAAGAGGTGAAGGATCTACCTCCCCAAAAGAATAGAGGAAACACTCTCATTTTCCTGCTGAAAAACTGGGTTTTGCAATCTAACGCTGTCTGTCTCTGAAGCCATTAGCTGTGTGACTTCTGGCAGTTTGTCTGAGCCTCAGCTTCTTCACCTTTGAGATGCAGCTAACCCCATTCACCTACCAGCTAATTATTACCAAAATTAATTGGGAGAAAATATGTAAAGCACTTTGGAGCAAAGTGAGCGCTCAGTAAAATGTAGATTTTAAAGGAAACACTATTAAATATGACTTAGAGATAATAATGCTGCTTTCCATTTAATCAATGTTATTAATGACGATCCTGAGACATCAAGAAAGAAACATTTTAAAGAAGTCTGCCACAGTATTCCAAAAATTTTAATAATTTTGAAGTCTTTTAAATGACCACAATTCTTTTTTATTGGTGCATATAAATTATACAGAATGGTGAGTTTCAGTGTGTCATATTGATGCATGCCTGTCACACAACTGGGTCAGTTTCACTTCACCTTGCCCTCCCTTCTTCCCTCTCCCTGAGATCCTTAGTCTCCCTTCTACCCTCATAATGTCCTACCCTCTCTTGCCATTATCTTCCACGTATGAGCGAAAACACACAGTACTTGTCTTTCTGAGTCTGACTTGTTTTACTTAAATGATACTCTTTTGTTTTATCCATTTTTCTTTATGGCTGTATTAAACTCCATTGTGTCCACATTTTCTTTTTATTATTCTTTCTTTAAGCTGTCTCTTTTTTGAATTCTTTTTTTAGTTGTAGATAGACATCACAATACCTTTATCTTATTTATTTTTATGTGGTGCTGAGGATCGTACCCAGTGCCTCGCACATGCGGGGCAAGTGTTCTACCACTGAGCTACAACCATAGCCCCCACATTTTCTTTATCCAATTCACCTATTAACAGGTACCTCACCTGATTCCATAACTTAGTTATTGTGAATTGTGCTATGATAAACGTGAATATGCATGTATCTCTAAAGTAGGCTGACTTTAATTCTTCTGAATAAATACCCAGGAATGGTATAGCTGGATCAAATGGTGGTTCTATTTTAGTTTTTCAAGGAATCTCCATACTCATTTTCATAATGGCTGTACTAACTTACATTCCACCAACTGTGTATAATAATTCTTTTTTCCCTGCACCCTCACCAGCATTTGATGTTATTTGTGTTCATAGGGTAGCCATTCTGCCTAGAGATAGAATTTCAGTGTGATTTTGACTTGCATTTCTCTGATGACTGAAGATGTTGACCACTTTTTCACATAATTGTTGGTAAATGACCACAATTCTTTAACAGTCCTCTCTGCAAAAGGTGGGTCTATGTCGCCTATCTTTATGGGCTTATCAGTGCTTGAACAGAGACTGGTGCAAGTGCTGCTACATGTCTCTAAGGCTGAGTTATCAATGGCCAGGAAGTTAACACCTACATCTCTTGGGATGATTATTTGTGGGAAGTCTAGAGAGGCCACACAGAGGCAACGAGAGTAGCAAGAACATTGCCTAAAATACCTCATTGCCCTATAATGGAAAATATGTTTGAAGTGGCAGAACTCTCCAAGGACCGTGATGAAAATTCACCTACAAGATGAGTAGTAAACACAGTGCTTTCAGATTCTTCCCCTGTTTCTCTAACCTCCTTTCAGTCAGTGAATTCAGAACCCTGAAATTAAAACAAGCCTCTCTCCCTCATTCCCATTTCTTTTTTTTTTCATTGGTTGCTCAAGACAATACAATGATCTTGACATATCATACATTTGATTCAAATGGGATATGAATTCTTATTTTTCCACGTGTACAGATTGCAGGATCACATTGGTTATACAGCCACATTTATACATACAGCAATACTAGTGTCTGTTGTATTCTGCTGCCCTTCCTATCCCCCCTCCCCTCCCCTCCCCTCCACTCTACCCAATCTACTGTGACACATTTCTCTCTCTCTTTTTTTTTCTTCCCCCTCACACCATCATATATGTAATTTTGTATAACAATGAGGGTCTCCTTCCATAAGGAGGGTGACTCAAAACAGAGTAGGGAGGAAGAGCATGAGAAGATTACCACTAAGCAGGGACTAGAGGTGGGAGGGAATGGGAGGGAGAAGGGGAACTGCACAGAAGATGGAAGGAGACCCTCATTCCCATTTCTGAAATCAGCTCGATTGTTCTGATGGGATGGACAATATTTCTGTGTTTCTCATGTCTCTTTAAATGTGATGAGTGTGAGGACCTGGACAGAGCACCTGGATCCTGTGCAGGTGGGACTGCAGGCTCCGAGAGCCCCACAGACTGGCAATCACAGGCCTCCCCTTGCTGGGACGGCAGGCGCTCTTGTCAGCATCTGTCTGCGTGGAAAATGGATCGTTGTTGGTAGAATTTGTGAGCTGCCAATTTGTCAAGTCATGCCTTTGAAGGGAGGAGGGTGAGGGTGTGGAGAAGAAATACAAATCCCATTTTTCAATCCTCTGGGGTTTGATGTCTGTTTCACTGCTGTTAAGATTTTTGAGAGATAGCGAGTGCCTGAGAAAAATACTATGGCAAAGAGAGAACAGTACAAATCGGTTTCCATGGCAACTTTTCAGATAAGAGTAATGGTTCTACCCAGCCTAGGGGGAAAAGTAGTAAGACTAAAATATGCTCCAAATAAACACTTCCATGACTTTTTCCCCCTAAAGTATTTAATTTTAATGTAACTTGTGCTTGCTTTTTGCGCATATTCTAACTCTTAGCATGCAGGAATGATCCCCTTCAATCCCCTGTTTCTAAAGACCTCATGAAATGCAAAATCACTCTATGTATGATGACATAGTACAGCAGCTCTCCTTATCTATGGGAGATACATTTGAAGACTAGGGAATGCCTGAAACTGGATAACACTAAACCATACACATGCTATGGTTTTTCCTATACGTACCCACCCATGATAGAGTCTAATTTACAAATTAGGCACAAAGATTAACAAAAAATTACACTCCATGTATGTATGATAAGTCAAAATACACACTACCGTCATGTATACCTAAAGAGAACAAATACAAAAATGATTAACTATAACTAATAATAAAATAAAACCATTAAGACAATGGTCCATAATAAAAGTTATGTGAAGATGCTTTCCGACTGTCTCTCCAAATATCATACTTCCTATTGTGATAGTGTAAGACACAATGGCCACATGATGAAAGCACATAACTTGAAGGACAGAGGCGCTGTGGTGTCCTGTTAGGCTACTGTGTAAGGGTCACTTGAACACAAGCACTGTCATGTGCCATATGTGTAACCAAGATGGCTACTAAATGACTAAGAGGCCGTTTGGTAGGCTCTGCTCACCATGGATAACGGAAAACTTAGAAAGCAAAACTGTAGGTTAGGGGACTCTTGTACATCCTGATAAGAGACCAGAGCATAAAGTTGATAATATAAGTGGATCTTAGCATGTCCAGCCTCAGGAGCTCATGTGACTTGCCTTGTCATTCTCGATTGAGTACTTGAAAGCTCACTGAGAAGGGACCACTTAGTGTCCTCCAGTTTCACAGGACTGTTGTAAAGACTCAAACATATCAGTTAGAAAAATTCTATAAAGTACAAAACAGTGTACAAACCTGAATTACAGAAATAGTAGTAACAGTAGCGGCAATACCAGGAGTAGGGGTAGGAGTAAAAATATTATTAGCATTGGCAGAACTAGAAGCCAGGTCTCCTGAGTTTATCACTCACACAGGCTCCTCTCTGCCATCCATCCCCTCAATACAGGAGTGAAGTTCTCTTTATGAAAATTTAATACCTCAGTATCCACCTAACCAAGCAGTCTCATCCCAGTTAGATCCAGTTGTGGGTTAAAGTGACAAAGGACAGAAGGATCAAAGGACAGTGAGCGGCCACCTCCCTTACCATTTACTAGTTCTCAGAGTCTGTCCTATTGTCAGCCACACTGTGTCTACTAAGGGCACTTTAAATAATGTGGCTCTTTTGACGAAAGGAACCTTAAATGGATTGGGGAGAAGAAAGAGAAAGGAAATCCTGATAAGAAAGAAAAGGAAATTGAGAATGCATACTTTTGGCCAACACCAAAAACTAGACTTTATAGCTTTATAAAGGTCTATGTTTGACTATATGTGTCTCTGTGTGTGTGTGTGTGTGTGTGTGAGAGAGAGAGAGAGAGAGAGAGAGACAGAACACACACACACTCTTTCTTTCTTTCTTTTCTCTTTTAGTACTTGGGTTAGAATCAAGGGCTCTACCACTGAGCTACATTCCCAGCACTTTTTAATTTTTATTTTGAATTGGGGCCTCATGAAGCTACTGGAGCTCGCCTTGAACTTGCAATTCTCCTGCCTCGGCCTCCTGAGTCACTAGGATTATAAATTGATCATTTGGATTATAGGCAAGTACCACTGTGCCCAGCTAACCTTTTGTTTTCTTCCCACTAAAATCCGTATGATATTGGACTGCAGAATAATCACTATTGGGAGGCTATGGTTTGAGGTGCACATATTTCAGTGCAGAGCTAAAAATTTATCTTCATCACTTTGGAATTATTAAAACTATTAATGATCAAAATTATGATCTCTCTCCTATTCCTCAAGTCATTCCCCAAATGTGGCTTTGAATTACTTTGGGTTATTTTCTGAAACCTCAGGCACCCTCAGAGGATAAAAAATCACCACTACTGAAGGTAAGTAAAAGCATGTGTTCTCATTGCAGTTAATTCCTATAAGAGCTTGAAATTGCCTTGGGCAATAAAGACATTGTGGGAATGAGTCCAAGTTGATCACTTTGAAGTAGGAAAAGCTCATCTGAATGTAAAAGTCTCAGCATATTTGCTTTTAGAGATTAATTATACTCTGTAGTTAAAACTTCACTCATTCGTTTATTCACCAATTTATTCATTTAATATTAACTTTCACCCCTACTCCACAAGTATTGGGATATAAAGAAGAAGAATACAGTCTTATCAATGTGCTGATGATTTATAAATTATGTTTCTGATTCCAATTTCACCCTGTAATTTAGGTCCCTGTTTCTCTCTGTCTTCTAGAATCTCTACCTCAATATTCCATAATTATTTTAGACTTTATATGTGAAAATTCATATCTGGCCTCCTCAACTTAGAGAAAAAAAATTTCTTCCTATTTTCTCTAGTTGATCACTGGAGTGCCAATCCATTCTTAACCACAGAAAGTCCAGATGCTACTCCTTAAGGCCAACATTTACTATGATTCTTTGAGACCCTATGGGCTCTGTCAGACCCAAGGGATCCATGTGACTTCTACATGCCATGCAGAGAGGAAGAACTGGAAGACCCAATTTGCCCACTGTCACCACTCCTTCTATCACAGCCCCAGCACTGGTCTCACCCCTTTTTCTGTGATATCCATAGAATGAAAGCTGATCCAACACAGATCAGCAGTGATTTGTTTGGGGTGATACTCTTGGACATCCAAATCATGGCCCATGCACCAACATTGTGCTCCTGGTTTAACTTTAGGTTCTTTCTTGCTTTGTGGTGTTCCTCCATACAGAACTAGTCTCTAAGACATGACACTACGCCAAGCTAGCCTGACAAGGTCTGTATGCCCCAGCCAGCCCAGGTCCCTCTTCTCTTGTGATGTTTCTCTCCACGGTGTCCTTCACCTCTGTCTCCTTTGCATCAGAAAAACATTCTTTAAAGTGCTGGTATGTTAGTGCCAGACTTGCACAGTTCATTACTGAACTCAAAAGTCAGGACTCTGGGTACCTGCTCCATAGCAGAATAAAACCCAATCCCTATCATCGAGATGCCTTGAATTTAGAGAACACAGCTGGCAGCTCAAACTATAAACAAACATGTTCAGGGCTTCTGTTATGGTTTGGACCTGGACATCCCTCTCTCCTGCCTCTGCAAAAAAACAACAACAACAACAAAAAAAAAAAACTCACATATTGAAAGTTTGTTCCCCAGTACAGCAAAGTTCAGAGGTGGGGCTTTTAGGAAATGATTGGATTATGGGGCTGTAGTCTCATCGGTGAATTAATCTGATGGGTTAATCATTTGGAAGGACTACTGAGTAGTAACTACAGGCAGATAGAACTGGAACGTGGCTGGAGAAGGTGAGCCATGTAGGAATGCCCTGAAAGGCTTTAGTTTCTTCCCAGTCCCTTTCTCCCCCTCTCTCTCTGCTTCCCAGCCTCCGTAAGCTGACAGCTTTCCTCCAGCATGCTCTTCTGCCTTGATGCTCAGGCTCACCTCATGCCCAAAGCACTGGAGCCAGTGACCAAACCAAAGTAAACTTTGCCTCCTCCAAGTTGTTCTCGTCGGGTATTTTGGTCACAGCAATGAAAAGCTGACCCAGCTTCATTGTAAAAGGTGATATAAGAACCAGAGGAGGGATAGCCACAGTACTTCAACGACCTAAGAATTTTCCCGAGACCTGACCTATATTGCCTCTTTTTTTTTCATTCAAATTTTTAGGCAGTGGTCTATGAATAAGGCAGTTTGGAAGAAATGATTGGACACATTGGAGTCATTTTCCTAAACCAGCAAGCTTATAAGGATTCCTGTGGTACTCAAGCATTCAGGAGAGAAAAAGCACTTGCTATGACCTTGTTTTCCCCTTTCTCAGAGCCTTCAATATTCCCATCTCTGGCTCTTTTCTTTTCCCCTGTGAAATAATTTAATCCTGTATGTGCAAAAATGCCTTGTCAAAAACCTAGCACGTGCAGGGCCGATAGCTCCTATGGGGGCTTAGACACAAGCAAAGGAGCTACTGGTTATACATAGTGAACGGATTAAATTTCTGTAGCCATAAGCAATCTCCGAATCAGCAAATTCTGAATTATCAGCTGTCAGGTGGTAGAATGCTGGTTAATTGGGTAGGCACAAACATCTGCAAGATCAATCTGCTTCATATGAACACTGAAGTGGATGCCATTTTAGAAAGGAAAGTATTAGCTTTATATAGTTTGTTCTGTGTATGCTGAGCCTGCCCCCTGGGTCATATTCAAATTTTTAGAACAGGGAAGATTAGGCCTAATGCACATGTACAAAGACATATTTGGCTTTTCTACAGCACCTGAAAAGACATCAGAGAAGCCCAGCAAAGTCTTCAGGAGCAGAGGTCACACTTGTCTCCAACTATCCAGTAGTCAGAATAATAAAAATTCAGTACAAAATTAATTGGGCTCAGGCCCCTGTCATGGTTTGGGAAAAGTTACAGAGAGAGACGCAAAAAGAGGAAGAACTGTTGAATCATACTTTATGAAGTTTATTAACATCCCCAAATAATATGAATTGCTTTTAAAATACATAAAAAGTTTTTAAAAGGTGGAAGGAAAAAATAAGATGGACAGACTGCAGAAAAGTAAAGACAAAGATGTAGCATAATTAGACCATGTCAGAAGCTGATTATGGCATGTCATTTAAGAGACAACTAAAAGTGCATTTGAAGGGCTGGAGGTGGCTCAGTGATAGAACACTTTCCAAGCATGCACAAGGCTCTCAATTCAATCCCCAGCACATCAAAAAAAAAAAAGTGCCTTTTACCAGAAACACAGGAACACTGAAACACTATTCAACAAGTAGATGTTGTTGACAAAGGCACCATTGCCTGCCCCACCATCATGTCCACAGCTCCAACTTCCCATGCTTCAGATCACTTTCTTCATTCTTGTTCTTCTGCTCCTGTAGACTGACCCGCGAGTGACTGTTCACATACATTTTGAACAGCTGTCAGCTGGGTACTCTGACTTTTGGTTGCTTACCTGTGTCCTGACTGCCTGCTACTTTGGACTAGGAGGCCCTGCTTCCAGCATCCCCACAGATCCTTTTCCTGTTGCTAACCATGACTATTCTGGATAAGAAGTGGATCCTTCTGGAAGCCCACAACAGTTTTCACACTGGCTCCTTTCCATTGGTCTACCTCCACACTCAAAAACCAGCCGTCAGGCTTTTTCTTCTATTTCACTGAGTTCAATAACGTGGAGGTGAGGCCAAGAGACCTGAC
Organism: Marmota monax; assembly: GCF_021218885.2. Classification (NCBI taxonomy): domain Eukaryota; kingdom Metazoa; phylum Chordata; class Mammalia; order Rodentia; family Sciuridae; genus Marmota; species Marmota monax. The sequence goes on from NW_026691933.1 coordinate 3,107,330, forward strand.
TCCTTCCTCTAGAGTCAGGGCATGTTTCTGAATCCCTCTCGCAGAGGTCACAAATTTCATCAAGCTGTCTTCTCTGCATCGCTATCCTGTAGCTTGGATTCTGGGAGAGGGTCCCTCCTCTTATCCCTTCAGGAACAAAGATGGTAGTAGCAATTGCTGATCCCACATTATTCTCTGTTCATTTTCTTAACCCCCATCCACATCTTTGTAAGCAGTGTCCCTTCATTAAACTGTCCACAGATCACCCAGCTTCAAGCGCTGCTTGTCTTCTTCTAGGACCCAACTGATGGAGCTGGGTCTCTGTGGCAGCCACAGGAGAGGCTAGCTCCCTCCTTGACCCAAGATTCATTTATTTCACAAATCTTTCCTGAGAACCTGCTGAGGTTGCACAAAAAGCCAGGAGAGATTGAAATAGCAAAATATCCTACATTTGTGGGTCTAATGATGCGAGACAGACAATAACGTAAAAGTAATATACCATGTCAGATGGTGGTGATTACTATGGAGAAAGGGACTGAAAACCCAGGAAAGGGGGCAGATGGTACCAGGGACTGCAATTTTATATTATGTGGTCAAGGAAGAACTGACTTTGTATAGTGTGTGAGTACTGAGCAACATAGGAAAGAGGAAAATCCTAACTACAAAAAAATGTTAGAAATTTTCTTTTGAGGAAATTAACTGAAAATTAACTGAAAGCAGGCAACAGGCAAGAATTAAACACAGTGCTATATTTTGGAAAGAAAATTATAATTAACAAAGATAAAGATTTTAGAACAAAATTTTAAAAGTACTTTAAGGGTTTTATTTATTTGACTTTATATCTCTCCCAAAGCACCACCTTACCCTGGGGACAACAGGAAAAATTAACAAACCATTATTTAAAGAGAAAATGTTGTTCACCTATTTTTTTTTCTCCTGACAAACTCATTTCCTCTATTTCATGTCCTAAGATTTATTCTACCCCAAGTCCATTACTTCAAGGAGGATCTGAGCCAGGAAGACATTTAGAGGATTCAGATCATAAGCAACATGTTTTGGGAAATAATTATTAAAGACAACAGTTCCTTTTCTTCCAGTGCCTTTAGGGACCAGATAAGTAAGAAAACAGGTGATGCAGCTAGGTAGAGTGTGGTGAACTGGACATCCAGGCTCCCCAAAGAGAGGAAGTCACACTCGAGTGCACCCAATCATGCAGAAATGAGGGATCAGCATCACCTGGTTCCTGTTTAAGAGCAGTTAGAAGTCAGGCATTGTGGTGCACACTGGTAACCCCAGCAACTCGAGAGGCGGAAGCAGGAGGGTAACAAGGTCAACCTTGGCAACTTAGCAAGATCCTGTCTTCAAATAAAAAGTAAAAAAATGGAAGAAAATCCAACTCAGTAGTATAGTGCTCTTGGGTTCATTCCCCAGTGAGGGAACTAGAAGAGCTACATCATCTTGATATGAAATCTCCCATGCAGGCAATTAATTCAAAAGTTTTAATGAAACAGCCACATATAACACGTCTGTGGATGCCTTTGTTTTCTGACAAAGTTTAGTTTGCTAGCCACAAGTCTGCCACCTCTGCTTTACAGAGACACCCACACTGAAACATGGAGATGTAGACCTCCTCGTTGGCTTCAGTCCATCAGTATAGTCAGCTATAAGCAGACAAAGATGTTTTCAAAAGGAAGCCAAGAGAGAGTGGCAGTCTATATTGGAGGTGCTGCTTTTGAGGAGAAAGAGAAAGCTTAAGACTGTGAAAATGATACCAGTCTTGGAAATCAGGATCACATCCTTGACACTGAGGCAAGTGTAGAAAGAGAACAGAGATAGTCGACTCCTCTGGAGAGGACCCAGAGTTATACCTACTGGAGTAGGGGTGTCTTGTCTCCTTATGGACCCCCACCTCCTTTCTTCCTTGCAGATGAAGTGCCCAAAGGCAGGAAAGCATAGCCTCAGGGGGTAATTTCTTGGGTTGGACCCTGGGATCCTTCTCCTCCCCCAGAGGTGTTAGGAACCAGTTGAGCAGGGAAGTGCTATAGGCAGGCAAGTTGGTAGCAACTCATTTACTTTTCTTTGATAATCAGCTACCTGTCCTTTGCCCCTCTCTCAGAAAGACCCATCTCTTGAGCCATGTGTCAGACACAGGAGCTCAGAGTCCAATGGAGAAAGCCAAAGCAACCCTCTCACCTAAAATCTGGAGAGATGTGATCCACCGCCACAGTCCCTTTCAGCCCCCCCCCCCCACCGCCTCATTGTGCACAGTGGGGTGCAAGCCATTTTGATTTGGAAGTTAAAAGGGCAACTCAACCAACAACTAGATTATCTCAAGATGGAAACACTGGGAGGCTTAACTGTTAAGGGTAGCAGATGCAGGATTTGAAAGTTGGTCTAGCTTATTGGAAAGCAGATGCAAGACACTGCTCTGAACACCAAATATCAAAGCTCATATACATATAAGACTAAGAGTCAGTGACAACAGCAGAGGAGGAAGAAAGATAGATAGAAAAGAACGAAAGGAGGAAGAAAGGGAAAAAAGAAAAAAGGAGGGAAACAAACTAAAAAAAGAAAGAAGAAACTTAAAAGGGAAAGAAAGAAAATGGTAAGGAAGAAAAGTCAAAGGGAAAACAGAAAGGGCGAAAGAAAAAAATTAAAGGAATCCTAAGAGAGTAACAAGAAGAAATAAAGGGAAGAATAAAAACAGGAAGAAAGACGGAATCAAAGAAAGGGATGAAGACTTAGTGGTACATCTGGAGTAGCCCCCAAAAGAAATGACGTAGCCTCCCCAAAGATCCCTACCATAATTAAGCTTCTCTTCTTGTCAGAAAAATGTTTTACAAAGAGTGTCAACAGGATGCCACAGGAGTTCTGCAGAGAGCTTCATGTGATTCAAAGCTCCCTCTTTCTTGTAAATGCCAGGTTTGCAGACCAAAGATGTGATAGACTCTTGTCTCAAACTTATTGCTGTGCAAAAATTCACTATCTCTGTTTTCCTTGGTAAAAACTTGTGAAACCTCTGTCTAGCCTCAGAAAATGGCACACACCATACCTCTGTTAGGTAAACCCACCCCCTCCACTGGGTATAAAAGTCAAAGAATTTCCAGACTCAGGGTCCAGGGATTTTTGTCATTAGCCCCCTCTGGACCACTGCAGCTTAAATAAACCTGCTTCCTGAACACTTCCCTAACACTGCAAAAGGGAAGGGGGGCAGGAAGAGGAGGAGGGAAAGAAGGAAGAGAAACACAATTAAAGGGTCACAAGAAAGAAAAGCTTAAAAGAGGTGGTAAGAAAGGAAAAGTGAGAGAGGGAAACAACAAAGGTCAGAGGAAAGGGGAAAAAACATGAGAAAAAAGAAGTGAGCAAAGGGAAGTGATAAATGGGCGATAGAAAGGGGAGAAAAGAAAGAAAGTGACATAAGAAAAGCAAAAACAAGGGAGGACAGGAAGGGAACAAAAAAATGAAAATAAGAAAAGGAAGCGGCATATACAATGGAAGTAAGAAAGCAGAACCAAAAAAGAAGAAAGAAGAGGAGGAGGAGGGAGGAGGAGGAGGAGAATGGAGGAGGGGGAGGAGGAGGAGGAAGAGGAGGAGAAGGAAGAGGAAGAGCAGGAGGAAGAAGAGGAGGAGGAGGAGGAGGGGGAGAGGGAGGAGGAGGAGGAAGAGGAAGAGGAGGAGGAGGAGGAAGAGGAAGAGCAAGAGGAGGAGGAAGAGGAGGAGGAGGAAGGGAAGGAGGAGGAAGAGGAGAAAGGGGAGGAGGAGGCGGAGGAGGAAGGGGAGGAGGAGGAGAGTGGAAATGGAAAACAGAAAAGTAAAAGCGAGGAAGGGAAGAAAGAAAATGGAAATAAGAACAAGAAGTAGGCAGGGCATGGTGGTGCATATCTGTAATCCCAGCAGCTCAGGAGTATCCCAAGTTCAAGGCCAGCCTTAGCAGTTTAGTGAGGCCCTAAGCAACTAATTGAGACCCTATCTCAAAGTAAAAAATAAAAAGGGCTGGGGATGTGGCTCAGTGGTATATCACCCCTGGGTTCAATTCCCTGTACCAAAAGAAGGTGGGTGGTCGGGGGCAGGGGGGGGTGGGGGACTGGGAGAAAATGAAGTGAGAAAAGGGAAACAAGAAAACCAAACGAAACATTGATGGGGAGGGGAAGCATTTGTTATTGACTCCAAAGCTTCGGTAGCTTATGCAGAGAATTGTAAAGTGTTCCTCAAGATATGAAAGATGGTTGGTATTATTTCTGCTCTAGAATTAAGTCATCCTCTGGCACCAGTATCTACATGGATAGTAATGAAAAACAAAAACAAAACACATTTTGCATAGTACCACTCAGCTCATAGCAGATGCCCCAAAGGTATGAATAGAGTTGGAGGAATTTTGCTAATTTAAAATACTGCATTGTTGAACTGGGGATGGTGCTCAGTGGGTAGAGCCCTTGCATAGTGTGCCTGAAGCTCTGAGTTTTATTTCTAGCACACATACACACACACACAGAATAAATAAATAAATAAAAAGTAAATAATGGGGTAAAAAAAAAAAGATTACCATGTTGTCAAAAGATTCCAGCTGTGGTTGAGCAGTCTCTGGGATCTTGCTTGCTGTATCTGGGAAATGAAGCTACCAACTATAAGGCAAACATACTACCTTATGCTTACAAGAGAGAGCACAGGATACATGAGACTGCCATTTCTTAAGATCAGCATGAAGATTTTTAATTAGCTTATTATTGAATAATTATTTTAATTAGTTTATTAAATGAACATCTTATATTCCCTCAAAATGCCTAAAAACCAAAATTTACAGGTTACAAAAGTCTACTTAAAATGGAAGCCGTAGGGTACATGTGAATGAACCTGCCTCGGGATGTTTTCCCTTTGCTTTGACAATAACAAAAGTTGAGTCAACCAGTTGCCGATTTCACTGTCTGTAAAATTAAACAGTAAGTTGAGTTTAGGGGTCTCTAACTAGCAGTCTACAAGCTGAATCTGGCCATCAGACCTGCTGGGTGTGGCAGGTGCCACATCCTACCAGAATGCCTGGTTCCAGTGCTGTGTGTATGGCCTCTGTGGGGCTAGTTGGCGGGTCTTTACTGTGAGACTGTAGTGGCTGTTCCTCCAAGTAAAATGTGAACAGAGTAGCATCATGTCATTCTCTTCCTCTCTTTCCCACTTCTGAGATCTTCTTTCCCAGCTTCCTCTGGAGATTTTACTTCTTCTGTCCATCTTTTAAATGTTGGAGTCCTTCTGGGTTACCTTTGTCCCATTCTACATTTCCTAAGAGCTCAGTTGAAATTCCAGTGCTTGCAGGACTGAGGGGACATGGCTCCCAACCTACATTTCCCCCCCAGTCTGCTCCCCAGCCTACATTTCCTCCCTAGACTATTCCTCTGCCCTGTACGTAAGCTTTCCTTACTTTTTCCTAGTCATCTCTACTTAGATGCTCCCAAAACACATCAGTCTCAATATGTTCAAAATTCAAACCATCCTTTCTCTCTTCCTCTACCACTGCATACCCAGTTGAGTTCATTTGCTTGAAGTGTCATCTCCACCTTTCCCTGTGCCTGGCACACTCCACGGCCTTCAGGTACCAGCTTTAAAGAAGCTCTTGCAAGAAGAGCGATCCTTCTTCACCAAGAAGGTGCTTCTCCATGTTCTCACAGCACCCCTGGATTACCTCTCAGAGCACAATCTGTGAAGTTTTAATTTATTCACCCATTTTTCCATGTTCTCCTTAAAGGTAAGCACAGTGTCTTGCACTGTTGCTTCTTCTGTTTTTAGGATTGTACCTGGCTCAATAAATGACTACTGAATAAGAAAACTTCATTAGTGTCAGACATCCATTCATCTTTCCTAAATATGTCTAATCAACCTCTGAGGATTTGTTGTCTTCATTTCCTTCTCCTAAGCTGAGCTCACAAATCAATGATCTGCCATAATACATTCTTTTCCAATTAATATCCTGTGATGTAATTTGTCCATTGAAGCAAAAACTGTTATCTGTGTGCATTTTCTGATGTCACTGCTTCTGTGACAGCAGGATGACCACTGAAAAATAAATGTTTATCTAAAAAGGGAGTAAAAGCTTACCATTTAATTCAACATTGAGTCAATCTGGTGGACTCGAATTCCACGGGACATTAGCACTCCCCTGGTAGGAAGGCCTCTCTGTGCCTGTTCACATGCATGGCATGTTTCCATTGTGACTGAGAATTGGTCCATCTCAGAGGATGGACCTTCATCTCCCTCATCTCTAGCATCTGACCCCTCAGCACTCATGGTCACCTCAAACCACATTGGTGTGGGTACTTTGTTCTGTGTGCATGATGATATATTTGCAGTTCATCTGCATCCTTAACTTGACTTTGGCAACAGGACTAGGTGGGTGAGGTGAAGATTAATGAGACAATTATTTTTACAAGGAATATAAACAGCCTGAGTCTGCTGTGTTAACCACAGTCCTGACATTCATTGCTCTTTATCATTGAGATTTTCCTCCTTGAATTCAGAATAGTGGAAAGTCAATGTATTCTTTGAAGCAATCGCTGATAATGGATAAAAGTAAATTAAGATACAACTTGATATCATCACAACAAATACTATTAACATTGAACCCTGCTGAACAAATAGAAGGGTGGAACAGACTAACTTCAGAACAAGGTCATAGTTCTGATGCTCATACAAACAATTTAAAGACTCAGAGGCTCAGTTTCCTCATCTATAAAGTGGGAACAGTTGTTAGAAGGAAAGGAAAATATGTATTTAAAATAAGGAGGGTCTGCAGTCACTTTTAGCAAGAATTCAGAACTCAACTTGGGATGAATGCTCTTCAGGAAAGTACCTTGATGAGTTTTCAGAGCATGGACCGGAAGGAGAAAGTTTAAGAAACAGGAGAAAGAGACTGTTCTGAAAAATCAAAGTGAGAAAAACATTAAGTCCCAAATAAAGGAGCTGGAAATCATCAGAAGTGAGAGAAAGGGAAGGTAGAGAATATACTGCAGGCAGTAAGAAGAGTCTCATAATAAGGCAGCAGGTGAACAAGAAATTTTCTTTGGTGCATAGTATTTTATAGATTTCTATGAACAGGAGCATCTGTATGGAGTTGGGGTGGTTTCCCACCTGGGGTGTAATTGCTTTCCATTTCCCATTAACGTCAGCAGTACACAACCATCTGGTGTGAGTGGCAAATGATTGGGATGAAGAAAGGTTACCTGTGCTAGCAGATGAAGATGGGAAGGCACAGGCAGCCCTGAGGATCAGACAGCATTCTGGGTGCAGATGGGAGGGGCAGAGGATGACAATGAGGTTGCACAGTTCCCTTACAAGAGCCCCAAACAGAACTTGTCATCTCTACATTCCAGCCCTAAGCTGGTCTCCCCTGAAAATTCATGAAACCTCTGGGTGGGCTCACTGCAACACAGAAGGGAGACTTGAGAACTCTTATTTGGATATACAAATGGAATATTGAACAGCTAAAAGGCTGCAGGGTCTATACATATCTGAGTTAGTTCTGTCCTGACTACCTTGCTGGGAAAGTGATCTCCTGTGCACAGTCTTTCCGCCTACTTAAAACTGCATGAGAATGGTCCTTGGACCTAGAGTGCCTCCTTATCAAAAGATGAGGTCTGCACGCTCTGTGCTGGGCTTCTCGCCTTGTGTGGGCTCTGTCTCCCTGTTTCACACTCAATATGTATGCCCTTTGTTCTCCTTAAGCATGTGCATCATGTGGCATTTGGTCAATTTCATTGCTACATCTGTTTCCTTTGGGGAGAGAAGAGGTCCTTCTGCTGCACGAGAGCACTGTGTGCACAGGCCCATTGCCCTGGGTCAGCTGCTGGGCAGACCCCCTGACCCTGGGGCACCAACAACTAGTATGAAAGGCAATTTTGGCCTGTCTCTTCTTTACATGAGTAAAGCATTATTCTGTCCAGGGCTTGACTACTTTTGTATTTCCCTTGGCAACTCCAATATCAAGATGCAGTGTTCAGACTTCCACTCCTGATGACAGGCAACAGATGCCACTCATTCAACACACCTCCAAGAGGTGCACTGAGGACACGTGAAATAACAGATGTGAAAGTAGTTAGCAAACTTTACGACAACACACAAAGCAGATACTAATATAATAATCAATGGACCTTTAAATCTCAGTCTGTGACCCACATCTTTCAAGCACATGTCAAGCAGCCAGGTCTGAAGCTCACTGGGTTCATTTAAGGGGTTACAGTACATTGTATTTTACCATGGGCATGATATTCAGATAACCTTCGTGCGGCTTCCAAACATACCTGTTTAATCAAACAATCAGTGTGGTTTCCAAACATACCTGTTTAATCAAACAATCAGTGAGTATTTGTTACGTAAATGGCACTATGAAGGGATTAATACAAAAGAAGCACCAATCTATGGTCACTGAATGCACAGAATTAAATTGATAGAAACTTAGAAAACAAAAAGTCCATCTATCAGATCCATATAACAAGCCCAGTCCTAACAAAAATTAACTGTAACCTTGAAAAAAATTCCTTAGAATTTTGGGGGCTTTTCGTTTTCAGCCATAAAATAATAATAAATATGTCTGGTCTGTCCTGTCACCTTCTAACACTGTTGCAAGAAGAGCATGATATAATACAAATGAGAACTCTTTTAAAATTATGAAAACTCTATAAAATAAGGCATCATTGTGAAGAAGACATCCTTGAGTATTTGTCTATTATAAATTATACGTGTTTGGTATGTTTTATCTATTTGGTCTATTGGATATCTGCATGAAACCACTAACTCTGCATAGAGTGTCAGCTTTCTTTCAAAATTCTCCGTAATAAATCATTCACCTGGCATCCTGTGAAGGGATTATTTCTGCTCCCCTCCCATATGCTAGAGGACAGAAGGGCAGAGGGCTGCCTGAAGGGAGAGGCAGCTCAGCTCAGAATCAGTCTGCTTTTTTTTTATGTGGGGAAGAACTGGAAGAGAATATAAAATACTGGAAAATATGACTGCACGTGGGTTAGCATAGTGAGATAGCAGATCCTTTTATGTCTCCAGCATTTCCTTTTTTATAGTTAGAATGTTCTTGTGCGATAAATAAAAATAGGAAAAATACCCCTTCATACCCTTGAAATCTTTTGCAGTTCAGAGAGCATTTTTACATAAAGCAATTTGATTTTCACTACCTCTCTGTGAAGCCAAGAGGGCATTATTATTGACCTCCTTTTACAACTGAGGAAACTGGAACTTGGAGAGGTAGCATGGGTTCTAGAATAAAAAATCTTCTTTCCAATATGAGGCTCCAGATCCCAGAAAAAAAGGGGGGGGGCCTGTTCCAGGCAGGAATTAAGTAAAGAGCTCCTCAGAAGACTGTTAGAGAAAGAATCAAGATAAAGGTGTGACTCATGATGAGACTGCTTCAGCTTCTGAAAGCAGCCATACCTGTGAGAAGCAATCGCTGCAGATTCCTCCCTAGAGGAGACTCAAGCCCCAGAACAAATCTGCTGGGGATGGGTGGGCCTTCCCCGATAAAAGTCTCAGAGAGTCATAAAAATTTTATTGTAAATTAATGTACTTAAAATGGATCAAGATTTCATAGAATAGAGAACTGTCCAAGAAGACTCACTGCAGCATTTTTAGTTGTTCTAAAGGGCAGCCAATCATCTCCCATCCAGGTCCATACAGCTATGAGACAGAGAAGATGACACGGCTCAGCTGTCCCTGAGACACCAGACTCTGAGGCAGAGCTGTAAGTTGTTTCAGCTACGGACCAACTAACCCCTACTCTTGTATGTGCTGTTGGAGTCCTTAGAGCTGTTAGAGATGTTATTTCAAGCTGAGTTCATTGTCAACGCTTTTAGTGTTGTATCATTTAATGTAAAAATAGAGGTTTCTACCTTCTCTTGAAAATATCTAAAAGTTCTGGATTCCTGGGTCCAGGATTCCTGCATAACAGCAAGTGACCGGAGCTATAAAGATTGCCAGCACTCTCTGCATCTCCCTGGGCACTCCCAGTTCATGCCTTTATCTACTTAATATGGGTGCTTCCTATATGCAGTTGGGACCTCCACTCCAGAGCTGAAGTAGAGATTTGGATGATGAGCAAAGATTCGGAGGATAAGCCCAGACAGGCATGAAGCAACTCCAAGAACCAAAGGTAAAAACATTCAGAATCTGTTTTGCTCAGATTCATGTTTTCTCTGCTCCATCCTGGTCCTCGTGCCTGAAACTCCAGACTTAAAAACTGACCTGTCTGAGGGGGAGTAGGGAAGAAAGCCTAGTAAAGGAGATGGAGCAAAGTGGAGGCCAGGCCTCAGGAATGGTTACCAGGAAACTCCAAGTAGGTAGGGTCAAAAGCCATCAGGAACAAACAAACAGAGCAGAAACATCTGTGTAGGCTCGGCTGGGGGAGGCCTGGAGTGACCCCCCTCAACCTGGATGATGGCACCAGCATGCCCTTTGAAGGCTCTGCAGCCCACCCACAGGAGACACTTTCATCCATGAAACCAAAAATGGAAGTCTCTGAAGCCAGCACCTAGGGACTGGGAGGGAGAAGTGCTTCCTCCATCAGACACAGCTCCATGCCTGCCACTCAGAAGGTCTTCCATGAGAGTTAGTTAAGAAATGAATGACTATAAGTCTGCATCCCACAGGCTGCTGTGGGGATAGAAATCAGTATAACTCCCCAGGAGAGCATCAGGGCCACAGCTGGCAAAAGTGTCAAAGAATATTTACTTCCGCCAATGAGTCCTATTTCTTTGAATTTATTTTGCAGATATATCTACACAGGTAAAAATGGCATGAAGACAAGTTTATTCATTGTAGTTTTGTTTGTACCAAAAAAAAAAAAAAAATGGAAATAGTGCCATGTTTCCCAGGAGGAGGATAGTTAAATAGTTTATGTTAAAGAAAAAACTACTATGCAGTTAGGTTTTCTAACAAAGAAGAAAATGTGATATCCTCTATATACAAATATACAAAAATATCAGAAAATTAAGTTAACAAGATACAAAACAGTATTATAATACTGTACCCGTTTTATATGAAAGCAAGAAAAATACTCTTGTATCTGCTCCATTTTTTTTAAACTCTGGGAGGGGTTTCCCACACATAGATTGTTTAAAATATTTTTGTTTTTAGTTGTAGTTGAACACAATACCTTTATTTAATTTATTTATTTATTTATTTATTTTCACATGGTGCTGAGGATCGAACCCAGCACCTTGCACACGCTAGGCAAGCACTGTTACCGCTGAGCCACAACCCCAGACCCCCTACACATATATTTTTTAAAAGCACAAAACAAAGTAGTTAACTATTGGCGGGCACCGTGGAGGTATGAGGTAGATGGAACCCAGTGGGAGGAAGTCTTTCACTCTCATATTTACTGTTTTGCATTTTGAACCCCACAGATATTACTTTCTAAAACAATACTTTTTTTTTTTTTTTGCAATACCAGGAATCAAACCCAGGGCTTCATATAGGCTAGGCAAGTACTATACAACTAAGCTCCATCTCCAATCCCTCTCCCCCATTTTTATTTCTAATCTACTTATAATACTTTTATATAGTAATGGGGTTCAGTGTGATAATTCAATACATGTATATGATAGGTAATGATCAAATTAGAGTAAGTAGCATTTCTGTCTTCATTCAAACTCCTCTTCAAGTTCTTCATAAAATTAACAATAACTTGTGCATTATGGTCTCTTTATACTGTACTGTAGAACACTAGAACTTGACCCTTATAATTATACTTTGACACCTGTTATCCATCCTCTCCCATATTCCTCCTATTTTCTTGTGACCACTGCTCTGAAATCAACTATTTTAGTTTCCACATGATGAATGAGAACATGCAGCATTTGTCTTTCTGTGCCTGGTTTATTTTACTTAATTTGATGTCCTCTTATTCCATTCATGTTGCTGCAATGATAGGGTTCCATTCATTTTGTGGCTCCATTGTGTATGTTGTGTGTGACATTATCCACACATTATCAGCGGATACCGTGGTTGATTCTTTCTCTTGGCTATTGTGAATAGTGCTGTAGTGAACTTGGGAGTGCACATATTCCTTCAACACACTGATTACATTTCCTCTGGATATACCTTCAATGGTGAGATAGCTGTATCATACATTTCTTTTAAAATGCCAAGTCAGGAGGTGGAGGCATGAATGGGCCTGGATCCTGAGAAGAGCATGGATAGAGTCGGGGGAACCCAGTGGGACCTGATATGTTCTTTTGAGACCTCATGGTTCTCATGTATAAGAGCCACTCAAAGTGCCTGCTCTGAGCCTCAGCATCAATTTACCTAGAGGTATCTGAAAGAAAGACAAGGATGCAGAAGGGGATTCAACTACCTCCCGAGAGACTGAATATGCAGACAATGACCAGATCATGTATCACTGTAGAATTCTGACTCAATCAGCAGCAGCTGACCCAGCTACCCCATCATGCAGCTACAGACAGACAGCCTCCTATCTATAACTGGCATGTCTCTAGTGACCAGTCCAGGAAGCAAACAATAAACCCTGCAACTACTGGCCCAAAGTAGATGGCCCCTGAGTAATAACTAAGAGCTTCCCTAATTTTTGTGCCCACTTTCAACTTAGAACCAAGCAGAGAAAGACACATGCACTGCTAACCAACCACATAGGGTACCTCCACCTTTAGTGAGCCCACATACAGCTTCCCCAGGCTAATAGCCTCTCAACAGGGCATATCTGCAGCTTTCCATATTTTACATAATAAACCTTTGCCGCTTGTCTGCTGCCTTTGAGTCTCTGCCAAAATACAATGATGATGGCTGACTCCCTTCCAAATCTAGCTCTGGATAAATATCCTTTCTCTGTTCCATTCATTTCCACACTCCTGTAGGACATCCCTGTCACCCGTGATTTACAATAATCCAATACAGAATATGACATACTGATAATTATTAAAGTATAAGTAATTACTCACATGTACAGACAATTGCTAACATTCACACAAAGATTTCTGCCAGATTCAAAGTAAGCAAAAGAGATGGCATGAAGCCCTTGCATGTGCATGCATAAATATTATTGGGTATGAAAAGGAGAGTTTTTAAAGATAATTTTTACTCTGTCTTGCTCTATAATTCTCCCTGCCATGGAGCTTCCAGGCATGGGGCCTCAGAGCTTCAGGAAGGGGTTGGTTCTCAGAGCAATGTCAAAATAGATTCTGGTTTGATAAGAAGCTTGAAAGGCCCATATTATTCAGGGATAAAGAAGCATCTAAATATATCTTGGCACAACAGGAATGAAAGCTGGAAAGACTCAGGTGACAGATTTTCATCCGTGACTATGGGGAGATGGGAGAGGGACAAGGATGTTGAACTTGACCTCTGGGTCTTTACTTTTCTACTTCCCTACAAGGAGCAGTTACTTTGGAAACATTCGGATGGGTAGGAAGGAGACAGGGAGCAAGACACTGAAGTGAGCAGCAGCTGCCACTGCTGCAGAAGGAACACGTAGCTTCCAAGAGAAGTCCCCTCTCATGAGCTAAACTGTGTCTTCCCCAAAATTCATGTGTCAAAGCCTTAACCTCAATGTGACTGTACTTGGAAACAAAACCTTTAAAAAGGAAACTAAAGTTAAGGTGGCCATAAGGGTGGAACACTAGCCCAAGAGTACTGGTACCCTTATAAGAACAGAAAGAGATACTAGGGATACCAGAAAAGGCTATGTTGTGAGAGGGCACAGGAAGATGCACACATGCAAGCAAATGCAAGAAGTGTCACCAAGCCCCCTGCAAGCAGATCATCTAGACTTCAAGCTTCAGAACTGTGAGAAAATGAGAGCCTGTTGTTAAAGCCACGCAGTCTGTGGTACTTTTGATATCAGCTGGGTGCACTAACACACATCCCGAAAGTCCATTGGGCCACTGCTTGGTATGATGTTCCAGCACAGGCAGCAGGAGTCATCTTTGTGTTTTCCCACTGACATAACATACAGGACTCAAGTGAGGGGACTTGGAGATGCCTTCAGCCCTGAGGGTCCAGCAAAAGCTTGAGATCCCTAAAGCCACAAGACAAATTTTGAAACTGGTCTCAATGTTGGCATCAGTGAATACTGTCACTTCACACCATGTAGATACCTCATTAGTGCCTCTGCCAATCCCATATGCACCAGAGCTGCCCCATGGTATCTGCAGCTAGTCCCCAGAGGATGCCCTGTGGGTGGGACATCCCCAATCTCCCCTTCACTGCCTGAGCACCTGCGCTGTATCCTTCCTTACATACAGGAACCACATGGTTCGAGAGAAGAAAAGAGGGCAGAGAGTGGCAGAAATTGGAAAGGCAGCATTTACCCAAAGAAGTGAAGTTACCTAGAGAAAGTGTTCAAATATTGGCTCAGGCTAAGATTCCCAGATTGGACTGCATTTTCTCTTTTGGGTCTCCCCACCTCCCACAGGAATGGATCTCATAAGGGAAATCATATTAAGAACAGACAGTAAAAGAAATATACATTTTTAGCACATCTGAATATAAGAATAATCCATTACTCTGCTAGATCTCTTTATAAGCACAGATTTTTTCCTGGGTGCATGTACATGTATCTTGCATAAGACTATCTGGCACCTTACAACTGAGATATCCATTCAAAAGAAAGACCAAATGTCTTTAAAATGTTTAAAGAATTTTATTCCTGATTTAGAGTCACCCAGGAAAGCCTCCGATGGCACCTTTTCATCTATATCCAAAGCATTTAGCATCTGGTCTCATGCTCTCATAGAATACTGCCAATGGATGCCACCCCTCCCGCCAGCCCAGCAAAGCCTCTTCTCTCATCCCTGCCCCTTCCTTATCCTTCACAGCAGAAAATTCCTGGGGGTCACAGTGCCCACACTCTAAAGACAAAAAAATGGAATCATTTATCTTAAGCTGTACCTTTTTCCATAAACCTCTATGCTATTGCTGGGTACTGATAACATGAAGGCTCATGCACCTCACTGCAGGCCAAATAGCAGAGAGGAGGAAACAGATTGGATAGACAGCTCAGCTCACTGTGTTGCCATTTGGTTGTGGCTCTGTGTTTTTCAAAGAAACTACATGTGGTTTACAGCTTAGAAGCAATTCAAAACAAAATAGAAATATCTTTTTTTCATCTTTTTTATTTATATATGACAGCAGAATGCATTACAATTCTTATTACACACATAGAGCACAATTTTTCATATCTCTGGTTGTACACATAGTATATTCACACCAATTTGTGTCTTCATAACTATACTTTGGATAATAATGACCAGCACATTGCACCATTTTTTCTAACCCCATGCCCCCTCCCTTCCCCTCCAACCCCTCTGCCCTATCTAGAGTTTGTCTATTCCTCCCATGCTCCTGCTCCCTATCCCACTATGAAGCATCCTCCTTATATCAAAGAAAACATTCCGCATTTGGTTTTTTGGGATTGGCTAACTTCACGCAGCATTATCTTCTCTAACTCCATTCATTTACCTGCATATGCTATGATTTTATTCTCTTTTATTGCTGAGTAACATTCCATTGTGTATATATGCCACATCTTTTTATCCATTCATCTATTGAAGGGCATCTAGGTTGGTTCCACAGTTTATCTATTGTGAAATATGCTTCTATAAACATGGATGTGGCTGTGTCCTATAGTATGCTATTTTTAAGTCCTTTGGTTATAGACTGAGAAGAGGAATAGCTGGGTCAAATGGTGGTTCCATTCCCAATTTTCCAAGGAATCTCCATACTGCTTTCCATGTTGACTGCACAATTTGCAGTCTTTTTTAAAATAGGCTTTGTTGATATTAGGCAATCAATATGTATTTATGGAAGGAGCGAGATAATCCTACGGCACCAGGACTCACCTTGGCAGGATCTCTCCCTGGATCGGACTCAGGAGGACACCTGTGTTCATCCCTGTCTTGGTGCATTTTCTATTGCTGTAGAAGAATACATGAGAGACTGGGTGATTTATGAAGAATTTTGGCTCATAGTTCTGGAGGCTAGAATGTCCAAGAGCATGAGATATCATCTGCTTTGCTTCTGGTAAGAACCTCACACTGCCTCAACTCACAGCAGAAGGGCAGGTGGGGACTTGCAGAAGAGAGAAGGAGACTTGCTTTAGAACAACCTCCACTCAAAATGGCAAATCTAGCCCCACGAGTACAAGAACTCACTATTCCCCTGACCCTAACTCCTCTGAAAGACCCTCCTCCCATAATGGCAGTCACACTTCAATATGGATTTCCAAGGTGACAAAACATATTCAGACCATAGCAATCCTGAAAGATTGTCTTCTGGAAGCACAGTGAGAAATTTACAAGGTGCAGGAAACCAGAGAGAGGTCCCTATGTGGAAACTGAATGGGAGAGTCAAAGCAGCCAGAAGACATCAATAGGAGATGCAGAACTCTATTAAAGCAAGAGAGTAAGGGGTTTCTAGAAAGCAGTGGAAGTGGAGGTAAAATAAGAAGGGGTGAGGGTACAGAGCTGGTCAAGGTGAGTTCAGGTTGGATTTCACACGTCCTGGCTCATGATCTTTCTGTTTTGTTTTCATTTGCATTGGTTCTTCTCGCTGTGCAGGGACAGGACATCCCAGTGGCCCAGTGATACCGCTCACACAGTCTAGGGAAGGCAGAACATTAACCTGCAGGATACGAATAGCTATGCAGGGCAGCACACACAGAATTCCAGGGCAGGGGCATGGACAAGAACACCCAGGTATTTGGAGCAAGGGAACAGCACTGCATCCAGGAATCCAGGAAAGGCTTTGTGACTGTGTTACTTGAGTGGAGCTGGAAAGACATCCAGTGGACTCATCACCCTGCTGCTTCTCATGACCAGAAAGAGACACAAGTTTCTTCTACATGACCTCAGCCAAGTTTATAAAACCTTGAACCTCTGATACCTCCCCAAAGATGTCTCAAACCTGCTCTGTGCGATAAAGTAGCCTCTTACCCCATGTCTGATTGAAACTGCAATTACAATTCAATAAAGTTAAACCAATTTAAAATACAGAGTTCCACATGTGGCTAGGTGCAACATATCAAACAGCACAGACAGTAGACACTGCCATCGTCACAGAACATTTTTATCAAGCACAGCTGGTCCAAACAAAATATTTAGTAATTGTAACTGTCAGTTTAAGCTAAGAGTATATTGAATCGTTGAGCAGTGTAAATATCAAAATAACTTCAATTTTAAAAATCAGAAAGTATTTTTAAATTACTATGAAATAACCTAATGGAATAAATAGCCCAAGGAATTTCAAGTTCAACTAATATATTAACAAATTCATGTAGTACCTAACATTTAATTTATTTTTCCTGATTCTTTTTTACTAATGCATATGACAAATAAGGGGGAAATCATGCTTTGAAAGTTACAAAAATAGCATCCCACTCACCAGGGAAATTTTGACTATTTGTGCTTTTTGGTCCCCACCCACAGTCATTCTGTGTACAGAACACAGCTGTTCATTTGTAAATGATTCCTGGTGTTTGGGTGACCTCTGGGGTGGTCTACAAACATCATCCCCATTAGCAATCCTAAATGTTTTGATAGATATCTCAGTGAGTTCACTTAAAGCAAGCAGGGCCATCCCATAGCCCCAAATAAAGACATAAAATGTACCTGTCACATTTTAAATTCATAAATCAGCCAAAAAGGTTTCAAAACTTCCACCTTGGAATTGGCCAACAATATAATGGAGAATGATAAATGACCACATGACTGCTCAGAAAGCCACCTGCAGCTCATCAGCAGCATCAGAAACCAAACCTTCAAAGAGCAGCGCTGTTGATCTCAGATCAAAGAAAAGGAGAAGGAAAAACCCCTGCAAATCTTTCACTCCTTTGTCTGCTGACTTCCTTACACACACACACACACACACACACACCTTACCCAATGACACCGTGGAAACACATTATGTCCTCAGTCACTTTACAGGACTTTCCAGCAGCCCTTCAATCATTAGCTCTCTGGCTTTCTTCTATGAATGAAGTGATTTATCTTTCTAAATGTGAATCATCCTTCTTGTCACAAGCATACAGAATAGTGATTGATTCTGAACTTGGGGTTGGCTGGGTTTTGTTTTTTGCTTTATTTTGCAGTTTTCCAACCAATAAAATAAAATAAAATAAAAAATCCAGAAAAACTCTGGAGATGAGGACTTGGAATTCCTCACAGGCTGGTGCTTATAATTACTAGCTACCACTTATTCTTGGCTTGCTACATGCTTGGTCCGATGATGAGCACACTTCACAAGTGTTTTCATTTAGTCTCATAGCACACCCATTAGGATGTATCTCTGTTATGTACATTGGAGGAGGAAAGTTTCGGGGGAGAAGTGAAATCATGCAAGTGGCATCAGTGAAGTTCAAACCATGTAGGTTCCAGATGCCAAGCCTATCTCTTGTCCACCCAATTGTGTTAATCTCAAGGTGGAAGACAGTCTCTTCCCAGAGGAAAAGAAGAGAATAAAAGGAAATCAGGCTGGATGCTCCCAAGGGGGCAACTGGGTGTGCCTGAGGACACTGGAGAGTGGAGTCCAGCACCTGTGGCATCTCAGTAGGGATGAAGCCCATCATCTTTGAGAGTTTTCCTATTATTGCATAATTCATTAAGTAGCTGGCATTGCATTAACCTTTTCTTTTTCTCTGTGGCATTCAGAAAGCAAAGGGGATTTTGTATTGTTCTGAAGACAACAGTATGGAGGTGAAAAAATGTTGGCTTCTCCACTATGGTTTCATAAAGGGAAGGTGAGCCAGTTGCCAGGGGCCCACAGAGTGGAAAGGAACAGAACTCCCAGAAACACTCGGGTAAGAGGAACTGTGTAGACTTACACTTCCTGATGATACACTTTTGGACAGAGTGGGCTTATCATAGTGCCAATGTCTTTCTCATAGAGCAATCAACTTTAGTTCATTGGTTGATCTCCTCTAATTTGTTGATGCTGTTAAATACATGATGAAGCCTTTGCACTTAGTGAAAGATTTTGGCTTTCTATTAAATTAAAAATATAGCAAGTAGAGTAATATGATTTTAGGGTGGGAATATTTAAAAGGTTATCTGATAAGCAGGACATCAGTAAATAAAATAGATCCAGAATAAAACAAGCTGGTTACAAATCTTGGCTCCATCATTTACTCACTCTATGAGCTGGGAAAAGTTATCAAATCTTTGGAGCTGCAACCTTCTCATCTGGAGTGGTGGCACCTGCACGTCATCATTTTACTATGAGAATTAGTGACCTAACATCTTGCAGTGCTGGGTCTACAGAAGGTGATTCTGTTATTTGGACAATAGAACACCTGTGTAAATTGAAACACCTGTGTAAATTGAAGCACCTGTGTAAACTGCCTGTCACACTTTCACAAGTTTTCTTTAATCTTTACAACAACACATTTTACTAGGAAGGATGGAGGATTAGAAAGGTTAAGTCATTTTTCCTAAAAGCACAGCTAATCAAGTACTGGAATCAAAATCAAACTTGCATTCTGATTTCAAGTTGAGTGCTCCTTTCACTTTACTCTCAAAAAGGGGAAAAGCATGGCAGAACGTCTTTGCCATTGGCTTCACCAGCCTTCACCACATAGATGGCCATCTTTCCACCTAGATGAAGACCAGATTATACCATAGAAACTGGGATAAGTTCCCCTGGTCATGCTACAGACTGGATAACCTCTCGAGTTCCTCTGCATCTTCTAGAACCTCTGATGCGATGCCAGGCAGGCAGTATTGATCCTGTTATTACGGGATAACAAGCAGATCCATGAAGCAAGCACCTGAACTAATTAGGGCTGGTTTGCTATAGATTCCAGTTTTTTGCCTGAGCAACTTGTGAATTGAATTAAACCAAAGATGTGTGACATTTCTGGCTTCTTGGAGAACTGGGCATTGATATGTTCTTTGAACTCCTTCTCTGGTTCATTCTGGGACATGAACCAAACAAATTCCCAGTGCCTATTACAACAACCTCTCCTAATACCATAAGAGAAAAGAAGGAAGAGAAAACTGATAAAGAAGAGACAGAGAAAAAAGGGAATTAATATTCACTGGATGCCAACACTTTGCTAGGCACTTTATCTTCATGCACCATCATTTTTATGAGACTCCTTTACACAGTGAGGAGATGGATATTAATATTTCCAACTTAACCTTTGCTCTTGTCAAATGAGTCAAATATGGAGGGAGGTACCAAATGATTTTTGGTTGGAATTTAGATAGATCTGACAGGTTGGCAAAGATGGACTGTCAGAAGCTTCTTGAAGATTTTTCTACCTTTTTTTTTTTTAGGGTGGGGGTTGATTGAGTGAATCCCTAGAAAAAGAACTCATATAAAAGGGATTGAGGGAGAATAGACACACATCCATTGAGTAGCTAAGATCCATACCTACCTTCTTCTTTCTAAAAGAACCCAGATATGGGATGGGGGCATCAATATGCCTGCCTCAACATGTTTTCCCAGCCCTCCCTAATAGGAATTATCATATTACTGAGTTGTGACCAGTAAGACATGAATAGAAAACTACCTAGGAATTCTGGGAAAACTCATTTTCTAAAAGAAAAAGAGAAGTTGTAAGTGGTGCAAACTTCTGTCTTAAAAATGTGTGTGTGTGTGTGTGTGTGTGTGTGTGATATGTGGAGTGGCAGCAGCACCTTATGACCATGAAGCCACAATATGAAGAAAGAAAATAAATAAGACAAAGGAGATGACAGAAGTTGACCTGACAATTCTTACTCCCCTCATCTGCACCAACAACCACCTATAGAGTACTTGTCAAATGGCAAAATCAAATCTTCATTGGTTTAAGCTCTAGTTAATGGGTTTTTCTATTATTTAAGGTCAAGCAAATTAACAACTGGCATACCCAAGAATGGAGCCTTCTTTGGATGGGACAGGAGGTTACATATACATGGATCTGTTGATTTAATTTTTTTTCTCTTTCCACACTGAATCATTGTCAAAGTGTTAAAGAAAGCAATGACCTATGGACGAAATAAAAGCCAACAGAAATCATTCCCTGCAAACACTTTTTACTCCTCTAACACTCTAACTTAAAAGGGAGAGACATGGGACACATTAGAGGGTCTTAGTTTCAAACTAACGGAAAATGAACACAGTTTGGCTTCAGAAAAACGAGGCACCAACTGACATCGTCACTGTCAATCCAGGGGTGGTCAAACTTGAGGCATATGGATCCAAGGGCTCAACTCACATCATCAGGGCTCGACCTGTCTCTCTATAAATCTGTCTCTTCCTCTTCACTCCACTCTGAGCTGTGTTGGTCTCTCTGTCTGAAAGGCCTTTTCTTTTTTGCAGGCTACTCATTCCACACTTACATACTCAAAACTCCAAACCCAGCCGGGAACACTTCTTTCCTGGTTATGCACACAAAGTTAAGCTTCATTTTCCTGAATGGACTACTGGGAGGTGATGGAAACAGATAAAACATGGATAGAAGAAGTAAGTTCCCGCAGGCTTGCCTTGGAGAGATATTTCTTGTCCCTAGTGCCCCATCCCACCACCATATCTCTCTCCCCTTACCTCCTCCTCTCCCCACTGCTTCTAGCTGCCACAAGCTGAGCAACTTCCCCTGCCACCTCCTTTCCACTATGATGTCCTGCCTCACTTGAGGCCCGGTGTAATGGACCCCTGTGACCATGGACTGAAATCTCTGAAACTGTGAGCCAAAGTAAACCTTTCCTCCCCTCAGTTGTCTGACTCAGGTATTTGTTACAGTGACAATGAAGATGATTAACAGTTATAAATTGTCCAGCTGCTCAGTGCCCACCATGGGCAGGGTAATCACTGGACCAGCCAAAGATTCGGAGGTCAAGAGCAGGGGTTCTACAGGCCAAGAGTGCTGGGTTCTGGGTTCAATCCCTGGTCATCTTTTCTAGGCTGGCTCTATTTTTTTTTAATCCAAAAGATAAGAATTCTATACTTCCATCATGGTCTTGAGTACCATATAAAATAATAAGCAACAAAGGTCTGATGTGTTTACATTTGACACTTTCCTAAGTCATGTATATTGTGTCATTTTCAGCAACAATTAAAAAGAATGATCTTTATATAAAAGCATTAAAAGACCTGCAAGGCACACTTCTGAGTTTTTCAAACAGGAAGTTACAAACTAAAATAGACAGGATACCTTTTACATTTACAAATCTATGTAACTGCAGTAAAATAAAAAGCATGCTATACGTATAAATCCCTGGGCTCATCACAATTCAAAAAGAAACTTAATAAGATGGGAAAACTTTCAAGGATGTTAGAGAACCAAATCATTATTTTGAAAACAGGTGGAAAAAAAAAAGAATAAAACCAAATTCCCCATACAAACTGTACTTCAAGTTAACCAAATTGGGGGACTTTCTCAAAGTATCCCAACTAATAAAAAAGAAATAATGGAATTGTTATATCACTGTTTGGCAACCCCCATCGAATTAACAGATCGAGTACTAAGCATCTGTATGTTCCAGCACCACTAAAAGAAGGACAAGTGGAAACTAAGCTACAGATGAGAGAATACAACACCTCCTATGAAGGAATCTTAACAAGAAATCAAATCTGAATATGGTTCACTTGAGAAGTCATCACCGGTTGACAGGAAAGAGGAGAGTGGAACACATTGCACATAACACCAGTGGAATCTAGTTTATAAACTTGGGACAAACAGTTTTATTTCTCAAAAGCAAAACAAACTTTAAAAAAAAAACTATAGTGGAAAAGAAAAGCATAGAGGCTTGAGGATAGGAAGGATGTTAAAAACCATCTCGTTGATATATCTGAAAAACACTGCCTCCCGATTCAAATAAACAAACTATTAAGAGAAATAATGAAGCCACTGGGGAAAATATACACTACATATTTTAATAACTTATTAAATTTTAGGCACTTTTTATTGATTCACTTTATATATGACAGAATTCATTTTGATATAATTATACAACATGGAACACATCTTATACTAATTAGAACCCCATTCTTGTGGCTATACATGATGGTGGGATTCACTAAGGTGTATTCATATATGTATATAGGGAAACTATGTCAGATTCATTCCACTCTCTTTCCTTTTTCTATGCCCCTCCCTTCCCTTCATTCCCCTTTTTCTAATCTACTTGATATCTATTCTTCCCCTCACCCCACTTTTTGTGGGTTAGCTTTCAAATACTGAAAACATTTGACCTTTGGCTTTTTAAAAAAAAATATTACTTAGGATGGTAGTCACAAGTTCCATCCATTTACTGGCAAATGTCATAAAGTCATTCTTCTTAATGGATGAGTAGTACCACCATTGCATATATATACACCACAATTTCTCTATTCATTCATCTGTTGAAGGGCTCAGGTTGGCTCTCTAGCTTAGCTATTGTGAATTGTGCTGCTATAAATATTGATATGGCTGTGTGACTATAATATGCTCATTTTAAATCTTTTGGATACATACTGAGCAGTAGGATAACTGGGTCAAATGGTGATTCCATTCCAAGTTTTCTGAGGAATCTCCATACTGCTTTTCAGAGTGGTTGAACCAATTTGTAGTCCCACCAGCAATGTATTTAGTGGATTTTTTACCCACATTCTCAACAATATTTGTTGTTGTTTATATTCTTGATAATTGCCATTTGAACTGGAGTGAGATGGAATCTCAGTGTAGTTTTGATTTGCATTTCTCTAATTGCTAGAGATGTTAAACATTTTTTGTACATGTGCCAACTATTTGTATTTCTTCTGAGACGTGTCTGTTCAGTTTCTTTGCCCACTTATTGATTGGGTTTTTTTTTTTTTAGTTATTCATATATCCTGGAAAAAAAAACAAATGTTAGGCCCCATTTTTGAGATTAGGGTCCCTGAAGGCAGCCTCCAAGATAAAAATCAATGTGTAAGTGATTTAATACAGGACAGTTTCTAGAAGAAATCTGGAAAGGGAATGAAGAAATAAAGATAGGGAAGAAATGAAAGTCAGGAAAAGGTGCACTATGAAGTAAGTCTGTGCTGTAGGAAGCTCTGGAATGGAAATTATACTATAGAGTTTTTCCCACCTTGAGGCAAAAGTACTAAATTCGGTGGTCTACATCAGTCCCTGAGAGAAGGATGAGATATGGAGGCATTTTGGTTCTTGGTGGGCATTCTACATCACCTCTCCCAGAAGCAATCTTGACTTAAATGTAGACAAACCTACAATTTCCCGTAAGCCTAGGGCCTTTTATGCAATCAGCCCTGGAGCAAGCAAGGAGCAGCCAAGCTCCCTGAAGCATTTATGCAAATGTGGAGCTAAAAGTGACATTTCTTTAAGCATGAAAAACTTTCTCATATGTATCATATCATAGAACTAATGTCAATGAAGAAACTATACCGAATAAAATTCAAACCTTTGTGAATGGCTTGAGGTGACTCAACAAACCAGTGGTACAATTTCTTTTTAAGTTATATTCGTTTTAGAGTTGAGGAAACTGAGACAGGGGAATTAAGTGACTTGCCCAGAGTCCCATGAACATGGTCCAACTGATCCCAAGCTCTTAATCCCTCATGTTAGATGGTGAAGGAAAGGGGGTTCTTGGAAGTAAGCAGAGAGGTTTATCACCCTTAATGGTAAATATATTAGTTCAGTTATCAAATTGGCCAAGAAGAAAAATAATTACAATTCTCAACTATTTGGAAGAGTTTAGGAAAACAGTAACTCAAATACTTCTTGGGAGAAAATCTTAGTAAATTACTACATATTTTAGAGTATAATTCAACTCAAAAGCTCTTAAAACATGACTATGTCTCAATTCTGTAATCTCATTTCCAGGCATTTTGCCTAAGAATATAATTGGACAATTACACAGACATATGTGCAAAGCCGTTTGCTATAGAAGTTTTTACAATAGTGAAAGTCTGGGAAAACCAACCAACAATAGGGTATTGGTTAAACAATGTAAAGCCTGACAAGAACTTATGCATCCATAGAAAATCCTGCTGTAAACCAATATGCTGACAAAGAATGTTACACAGATTTTTGTTGTTGTAGTTTTGTTTGTTTGAGGGTTGAAGTATGTAGATTACAGGCCAAAAAACAGACTTTTTTTAATTTAAAAAAAATCTAGTAAATGTTTATTTCTGATTTGTGAGATTTTAAACAATATCAATTTTTTTTTTCCAAAGAAGAAAGTTGCTGGCATGATCTCAAGGAACAAATGGCAATGTACCTGATTTGCCCCAGGAAATCCTGCTCCCCACTCTAATTGCCACAAAAACCAGTCCTAACCTGCAAGTCAAGTGCTAGGGAAAATGGATGAGAAAGACATAAAAAAAGATGAATCAACCCGGAAACCATAAAATCCTTGATATAAAATTAATCATGAAAGCAAATTACCAGAAATCATCTGAGAGGGAATGTCTTCCCTATTACCCCTGGGAAGCCAGGCCAGCAAGGAAGGGGACCCTAGACTGTGTCACCAGCATTCTCAGGTCAAACCATCTGCAGGCCTCTCTGAGCAGACCAGTGGGAGGCTTCCTGTCCTCATAGTCAGCCTGGGTGCTGGGTGTCAGCAACACCTGGGAGCTGCTGACAGCCCACTTATCCCCTGGGGCACCCCAGGGTCTTGGCAGCTGAGTGTCTTCACCTGGATGCTGAGGGATTAGATTCCAAGAATGCAGAGGTCCCTAGGGCTTTGCAGAGAAAGAGTTCATTTCATATCTTACTGATGGAAATGTAAGTGGTGACAGCTTTTTTTGTGAAGTTATCTAGAAATATCTATCAAAATTAACATATTCCCCCAAGCTCAGCAGTTATCCTCCTGAAATCTTCCCCTCCAAAGTAACAGCACCAGCTCAGGAAAATGCATCCCAGTGGATCAGGAGCAGTTAAGCTCTATGCTCATAGTCCTGATTCTAGATGTCACTGGCCCCGGATGTCTTTAGGGTGACAGACTGGGGAGTTGGTATCTCCAGGTTGGAAGTCAGGAAGAGCTGGGGTGTATTGTATGGGACAAGAAGTGCCACAGCTTTGAGTGGAGCAGGGAGCTGGTGTTTTCAATGAATCCAAAGCTTGGTTTAATCAGGTATAGTTAAGTTATGCAAGCATGAAGTAACAATCACAAAGGAAGATGTTTTTGTCATCACAGCTATACATGGAGGGCCCCTGCACCATGCCACACAGAGCTACACAGGGTAGCATCAGGGGCACTCAGGAGCCAAGTGAGCAAGGGTAAAACATTGGTAAGTGATTTTATTGTGGATTTCAAGGGATCAGGCTAAATAAATAAATAAATAAATAGGCTCGAACTGACTGGTTTGAATAATGGGCATGGGAGGGCTCTAACCTAGGGGCTGTCACCAGTTTTTTAGTACCTGGCCCTGGGTTGACTTCTGGTCCTGACAGAGGAGAAGTAGGATATGGGCTTTGGACAGGTTGATTTGCATATGAAAGGAAGGCTTGAAGCTGAATCCTTTACTATCTCTAGGAATAGGCTAGTCATGGGAGAAGAGACCCTTCAGGGTCAGTGAAGCCCTTAGAGGTCAAAACATCCAAATAAGAAAGACAAGAAGACATGCTTTAATGCAGCTGGCCAGGCCCAGGTGGTCACTGTGCTCATAAGACCTCACCAAGGTCCACAGAACTAAGTGTATAGGCCAATCAGCCTGCAAAGACTAAATTACAGAAAAGTCCTAGGCATTTTGGAAGCGCCAACACTGCACAGGGAAAGGAACCAGAAGTGACACTGGCTGGCTTGGGAATTATTGAATTGTGCTCAGGAAACACAGAGGCACACAGGAGAGACACAGGCTGTCAGGACCTTAACTTTCTGTTTGGGGTGGTGAGTCAACTCCAAGGCCCAGCATGCCAAGTGGAGTTCAGGATGACATACAACCAATTTTTTTTTTTCAGAATTTTATTTCTCTCTAGTTTCATCCTGCAGATAGAAACTTCAGTCTGTTGAGCAATTGAGGCCCACAGGGGAATTAAAGAAGCGAAAAAGGGAGAGAGATACTGTTTCTTCCCCTTGTGCCAAAACCAAATTCCAAGGACTTGGGTGGCCTTGGAAACTCAGGGGTAGGTCAGGAAATGAAACATGCTCGAAATGTGACTTCAAATGATGTGTGCACATATGGGCAAAGGATGAGTCATGGATCCCACCCAACCCACTCACCTGCAGGGTCCCCACTTGGTCTGTGTAAACTTGGCTTCTCTGCAGGGCAGTACCACCTCCTTCTCTCCAGTGACCTTGCAAACTGTGGAAATTAATATTTCTCTTATTTTAAAAGAAGAAAGCCAAACCAGAGAGATTCTATACAAAGTGCTAAGTTGAGAACTCAATAGAGAGATGCTTGTCTCATCTCAGCCAAAAGCTAGTTCCCAACTCTTAAAATACTTGATGGAAACAGACTTTGATCTGGCTCTGGGGTATGTATGACTGGCATCTGTGATGGTCAGGGGGAGAATGGGATGGCTCCCTTGGGCCAGCAGTAGCTTTGTTTAATGTACACAAGAATCTCTTAACTGGGAGGGCTCACATCTGTGCACTGTATCCATCTGCTACCCAACCCAGCCTGCCAAATTGCTTCACTGAGCATGGAGAGTCCCCAGGGAGGGTCCCAGAGCAGCATCTGAGGCAAGGCTTGGAACAGATTGGCCATGGGGAATCCCTTTGGATGCCTGGGTTTTGCCTGAAAAGGTTGGAATTTCCCAGCTCAGACTACCCACCCCATTCTTGTCAAAGGAGATGCCTATGATTCAAGGCAACTTCTGTCCTTCTACTACCTGAATTAATGTGTCTGCACCCAGGCTCCATTGTTTTCTTTCCTTTCCTGCCACCTGTCCCTCCAGGACATTCTGTAGCCACCACTTGCTCATTGGAAGAGTATTTTCTCTATATGTTCCAAATCCATACCTGTTTTCCCCCCAAAGACAGATATGGAGCCTCTGCCCACTATTACCTACTAAAATAACTCCCTGATACTCCAACCGCACTGTCCCTCTCCTCAAACAAAGGAACTGAGACACAGTCGCTGGTGATTAGGAATAACGTGCCCACGAGGGAGAGTCCAGCTCTGAGGTTCTCTCCTCTCCTTTCCCGAGTGTTGAGAAAACTATTGGAGCTAGCTTTAAAAAGCATCTTAAAGGGAACTAGTTCTTAAACTTTAAAGAGCGTAGAAGCCCCCTGGGGATCTTGCTAAGATGTGGATTCAGATATAGTAGGTCTAGAGGGAGGCCCACAAGGATGCAGGTGCAATAAGCTCACTGGTGATGATAGAGCTGGTATTGATTATTCTGCTGGACCACACTTTCAGTAGCAAGGACTTAGGGAATATACAGCTCTCAACTTCAACTGCATGTAGATGTGAGTATACAGATACGTGTATGTGTATATGTGTATATGTGCATGTAAGAGCCTATCTATGTATATATGTATTATCTATGTATACATATGTACATGTATATGTATATGAATATGTATACACACACATACAAATCTGCAGGGGCAAATAGCAACAACTTAAAAGGGGATACTGTAAAAAGGGTCTTTCTCTGAATTGGCTCTTCAAACATCTTAAGCCCTCCTTATGGCTTCAAGCTGCAAGTTACTATCATTTTAATAACATTTATAAACACATTTAAAAAAAAAAAATCTTGTACCATTCTAAATTTGAAACGTATTTCGTAGGGGGAAGCAGAAACCCCCAAGGAGGGAGATTAGCTTTGGGCGGCTGGCTAACTCCCCGGTGACTTGGAGCCTCAGGGAAGGCACTGACTTATGGATGTGGAAATTGAATCTGAAAGGGCTCCAGGAGTAGGGGCAGGGGCTGACATCACCTGACAGCTCTGGAAGCCCAAAGTCAGGCTGACAGCCGGCCTGGCCTTGCACTGTATGCAGCTGGCTGCTCTCAACTTCCTGGCAGGGAGGGCGAATGGTAAGGTGGCCACCTGCTTTCTTGTTTCTAGTAGTTTGAGAAGACAAATGTTAATGTAGTTTGATCACAAAGAATAAAAAAAGATTGATTGGGATTCAAATGCCTCTTATTTTGCTCATTTTCTTTTTCCTTCAGCTTTTCCTCAGAGAAAACAAAACCTGAGGGAGGTGATACTTTTTACTAGTGTGTTGTTCTGTAGGCCCTAGATATGCTGCTCTTTATATAATCCTTAGGTAATACTTAACGGAGTTGCTGGAGAGATTTTATGGAGGGGTCTGTATCCTTGCTAACTGGTACTGGTTATTGTGTAAGTCGGCCTTCCATTACTGTAACAAATGCCTGAGATAATGAACTTAGAAAGAGTAAAGGTTGTTTTGGTTCACAGTTTTGAAAGTTTCAGTGAATTAGAGGACAGAGAAAAGCCAGGAGTGTTGTGATGTCTTTTTCTTTTTCTTTTTTTTTTTTAAGAGATAATTGGTTGGCCCAAAGGCTTTGGGCCTGTCTTGAGATGGCACATCGTGGCAGGGATGTGTGGTGGAGTGAAGCCACTCATCATAGAGTGGGATAAAGAGAAAGAGGGAGAGATCTAGGTGCCACAATCTCATTCAAGGGCACACACCTGAAGACCTCACTTGGGCCCTACCTAATGAAGTTTCCATCACCTCCCAATGAGACCAAGTGGGGAACCAAGACTTTAGCATACGGATATGCCAGATCCAAACTATACCAGTTGGTTTTTTTTTTTTTTTAGTTTTCTTTCCAGCAGTGCACATCTCCATTCCCAGAAGCCTGTCTTACTTTTAAATGGTCAGCCCCCTTCCCAAACACTCCCCACATCCTAGTCATCAGTCATCTTGATTTTCACACACACAACTGCGCTTATTAGACACCCCTAAACCACTCCAGAGTTCCATGAGCTGATGGACAATGCTTAAACAAGTGTGAGGAAAGCCTAAACCCATCTCCATTCTAAGGAGCAGTCCACCCAGCTTTGCTGGTTGTGGAGTTCATTTCCATCCTGCTCAAACCTTTCAGGAACGATTCTAAGCTATCTGGCGCCACCTCCTGGAAAAATATAGTCATGACAAAATGAAAGGGCTATTTCCCACAGAGTCCCAGGAAAAAGCTAACAAAATGCTCCACTGGATCATTTAAATTCTGCCCAATCTTAGCCCATTTCCATTTGCACTAAAAATATCAAGGTACTTTATGAGGTTTGATAGTGGAGTGGGAAGGACACACGACTAGGAACCAGACAGTTGAGCCACCCTAGCTGTGTGCCGTGGAAGTCACACATGCTTCAAGTCTCGGTTTGTTCAGTTATAAACTGCCTTAGAGTTTATTCCCTGAATTAAATCTGGCTATGGATATAAAGCTCCTGGATGTATTAGGTCCCAAAGATGGGATACAATTTTATTTATTCGACTCTTATTCTTTGCTATTAAGTTCTGTCTATAATCTGTTTATTATGATGATGCCTATACTGCCCCCAAAGTTCCTCTCCTACGCCGGTGAGTTCATTTCTTCTTGACTTAAAATTGGTGTCTTCACAATAGAAAGGACTTTCTCTCCACCTACATTCCAACCCCAACCTGTGGTTCTGGTGAAGATGGATATAATGGTTTATTAGTCTCTAGAATGACCTAGTCTAATCTTCATTCTCCCAGAGGTTGGGGAGATTCAAGGTTGACCCTCCTAGGATGTGAACAGTCTATAGCCACATGGAGGCCATATGGTCCTCTGATGGGAGGACATTTTTTCCCTCCTAAACCAATAGCCATAAAAACACAGGTGGTCTCCTCTCCATCGACCCCATTCCATGAAGCTGAGAGCAGAAAACTGCTTAATTCAGGCATCCCTGAGCTGTCAGGTGATGTCAGCTACCTGACATTCTTTCTGGAGACCTTTCAGTTTCAATTTCTACATTCATGAGCTGTCCACTCCGATACTCACTGAGCTGTCAGTTTACAGGAGTTTGAGCTCTCAGATGAAGCAGGATGAAAGCAGGAAAGTCACGTGGGCCTTAGACATGCTGTTTCCAACTTCTTGCACCATCCAACTCTACGACTCGGCCTCTGAGTCTTCCACGGGTTCCTTAATCCACCCAAGTGGGAAGCTATGGTGTTCTCCTGTTTGCAACCCTGCCCCGCTCCAAGTTACCAGTGATTATATAAAACTAAAAACAGTAAACCAAAACTCAAAGATGCATGGCAGACTCACCTGAACCTCTAGACACAACAGTAAACTAACCTTCCTGAAAATATAACTAATTTTCTCATCATCCTTTGAATCTAGAGGTGAATATATGACACAAAATCTGGGCAATGAGAAAGAAGAGGAAGATAAGAGGTGACAATGCTGGGGAAACTCCATATCAGGGAAACCTACATATCCCATTCGCCCTTGCACATTCCCTTCTTCTTGCCAGAAATGACAGTGAGAGGGTTGAGGTTTGGCAGCTATCCTGTGGCCATGAGATGGACATGGACTAAGCATGATGGAGGTAGAGCAGAAAAAAGAAACTAGGGTCTCTGGTGACATTATGGAGGCTCCCTTCCACACCTGGAATGAGTACATACAGACTTTACATTATTGAAGAAAAATAAAACTCTTGATTGGAATAAGCCCATTTTCTTAATACCTGATGCTTGCAGCTGAATGTAAGTCCTAAGTGATAGAAGGTAGTTATTATCAAACATGTAACTGTGCAGTTGGTCATGAAAGAAGGATGTTTACTTCACTTCCCTGATCAATGCTATTCTAGGTACTAGGAAAGAATGTTTGACATTTGGTAGACATTCAGTATGATCTACCAAGTCCAAACTCATGTTTGGCTAATCATCTAAATTTTACTTTCTGGTTCCATTTTCCATCTTGTACTTACCAAGTTTGAATCATGACAACTGAGCAAGGTCAGATATGGAAAAGGCTTAGCACAATGCCTGGCCCAGGCTCACCTCACTGAACTCTGGAAACACAGTCTGTAAACTGGAGAGCTCACTATATGTGTGCAGTAAAGGGACAGCAGGTGGTAGACCCAAGAGAGATGTGTTTCTGAAATCCTAATTTCTCATGTTACTAAGAATTGTGGGTTAATTTGCTTAAACTACAGTGGTACAAAAAAAAACCACTTAAGTTAGTAAAAATACTATATGTGCGTCATAAAATGCATACTGATAAAAGGAAATTAAATTCAGAAAATTACATACTTATCTGGGAACTGCACGGCCCTCTTGTGACAAATACAGTCACATGGGGAAAAAGTGCTGCCCTTTGGCGAAAGATAACCATGAGGGATAATTCAGACTCTGACAAAAGCATGGTCCCCTGCAATGGTATGATCCTGTCCTTGGTGTCTTGACATCCTGATGCAAGTTCTCTGGAATTTTAGGGCTCAGTGACACACTTTCCAGTAAAGGCCAGGTTTATTCACCTGGAAGACAAGCTGGGAGGATGGATCAGGCCCAATGAGTCCTTGGAGAACTGGGGAACCCAAGCACAGCCTGCTGCATGACATGGCTATCCCTCTTCGACTCTGTAGATTGCTGTGGTATGTCATCTGTCAAGGAACCTGATCTGGCTTGACATATTTTTCAATCATGGTTCTTCTCTTTGTTCTTGGAATTAGTTCCTAAGACACTGAACGTCTCCCAGAGGAAGGGCTGCTGGTAGAATACAAAGCCTCAGAACTTTGCCAGGGCTTTGCCCTGCTAGGTCTAGATAGCAGTGGGGCGTGAGGCACACCTTTTAGGATCCAGCTTGGTTCTCTGTTTGTATTTCTTCCAGACAGTCTCAGGCCCTTAACTTACATGTTTTATTTTTCCATCAGCCATTGCGGGTCAAGACAATTTACTAGAACATAACAACTGACAGAAAGAGGAATTAAAGACCCTCTCTATGGAATGCATTCAGCTCAAGGGAGCAAAGGCAGAGGGCTCATTGGCAGGCTGCATCAAGAGTTCGCCAACTCTCATAGTTCAAGAATGTGTGGAACCCTTTCTACTTGCACTTTCTTTGAGTGAAAGTACACGGAGCACTAAACTCTGGGAAAATACATAACAATAAACCACAAAGGATTTTTCCTATACACATGCACACATACATCTTTCTTGGGAAAATAAGTTCAGAGACAAATAACATAATAAATTAGTACAGTGCAGATTTCATTAAATGGAATATGCATATACTGGTTCCAAAAAAATCATCTATTCCTTTCCCTTCCTAACAAATTGATGCTATGTTCTTTCTTTCAAAGACATTTGTTAACGTTTGGCCTTCGTTCCAGGCCTGGTGTTAAAAATTAGAAATTAAAAATAATAAAATACAAATGCTTTACGCTTATAGGGCAGTGGCATAGCACAGTGGCTAGGTCCCTAAAGCCAGGATGTAAATATCAAACCTTCCTTTTATGACATTTGTGACTGTAGGAAGTTACATAACTTCTTTGTGACTCAGTTTTTTCTCTTCTGAAAAAATGGCATAAGAATGACATCTACCTCATGAATTTGCTGCAAAAAATTAAAGGAGTCATTAGTTGTTACGCGCTTGGAAGAGCGAAGATGTTGTTTCAAAATAAGTTAAAGGGCATATAGTGTGGAGGCAAAAATAGATACGTAACCAGGTAATTTGGGCCACATGAAAAGTGCTAGGATAAAGATGTGTTCTGGAAGCTCAAAAAGGGAAGGGGCCAGCCCCAATATGGTCAGGAAGACTTCTCAGAGAAGATGGGGGAAAGGGTCCTAAAACTGAATCTTGCAGGATAAGCAAGGGTCCTCCAGAGGAAGGAGCAGGAACCCTGTAAAATTTAGGCATTAAGTCTCCTCCTTTGGCTTATCTGGGGACCCACCTTCCTCAGGATGCTGGAAATAGATGAGCCCCAGTGCAAGGAGAGCCCCTTGGCAGGGGTGAAGAAGTGCTCAGGAGTTTCCCTTCCAAAGCCTTTTCCCTGACCTCTCAGACTTTGGATAACTGGTCATCCAGGCTCCTAAGAATCCTCACATCTGGTACTGAACCAGGGTGACTGAATCTATTTCTACAGGAGGAACATGCTCTAATGGGGATTCCCCATGGAGACATCAGGATGGCTGTGTTTCTGCTCAGTCAGGAGGGCCCCACATTTACGAGGTAAGAAAGAGAGGAAGGACAGATCCTGGTGAGTTCCAGCCTTCTTTGGTTTTCTCAGAGGAGCTGCCTCCTAAAGAACTCAAACCCAGCCTGAAAGAGAACCAAGTCCAATTTCTGTAGGAGAGTAGGGACCATAGAAACCTCCCCTTCCACCTCAGCGTCCTGGCTGTGTGAAGAGGATTTTCAGGAGCACCCAACAAAAACATGACCTCACTCATGAAGTTCATATCCTGATGCCTCACAAGTAAAACGACTCCAGCCTTCTTCCACCACAGCCGAATGTAAATGTAGGAAATCTAGTGGACAGCCCCTCGCCCATACTCTAACCCTGGTAGGACTCACTTCCCCACCATCTTTTCCTTTTGCCAAGTGGCTTCTTCGATTACAATCTCTATGCTAATTAACTAATGTCCTAGAGAGGATATGGGGATATGAAGGTGAGAGGGTGGAGACGGAGATGTGGAAGTTTGGTAAGTCACAACTACAACAAAATGCCTGTATGCCATTGTTTGTTTTCATCTCCCAAAGATTACTTCCCAGAGTTCAGTAGTTGACACACATCAGAAGGAAGTCATCCTGGACGAATCACAGCATGTTCATCTGGAATTTAGTAATTGTATAGCTACAAGTTGGTACCTGCTAGCTGTATGTAGGAAGCCCTTTGCCTCAGATGCTGCAGGTTTACAAAATGCTCACATGCCTCTAAGTGGAGAGGTTGTTTTATGCCCAACCTTATTCATGGAGTTCCCCAAATATGTGCCCCGTATGAACTCCATGACCAGAGCACCAGTACCTTCATTCTATGTATGCCTGGGATATCTTCTTTTGTTTATTTATTTTTTTTAGCTGAACCTAAGATTCATAGAAAAAGAGTTAACCAGACCACTTCCACCCTCCAGCCTACTCTAGAAGGTGGAGAACAACCCAAGCACAGCTTCCACCCCTTCCATTCCAGGCAAGTCTATCTCACAAGTACATCTTGCCAACTGTAATTGCTAGTTCTGTGTCTCACAAACTTAGGATCCCAGATAGAAGGCATAAGCATCACCTGGAACTTGATAGAAATTAGATTCATGGGCCACATCCCAGACCTACTGAGTCAAACTCTGGAACAGGGCCTAAAATCTGTATTTTAATTTTACCACCAAATGATTTTGATGCAGGATCCGGTTTGAAAACTGCTGCTCTTGTTTGCGGTTGACAAATCTTTGCTGTAAATGACAAAAATCACCCATATGTCAGGCTTTGCCGGCCATTTGTTCCTATTCCAACTACTCTGCTGCTGTGCAATGTAAATGTAGCCATAAACAATATATAAGATAAATGAGCTTTATTATATGTTCATAAAACTTTATTAACAAACACAAGCAGCAGGCCAGATCTGGTGCCAGGGAGGTAGCTGGCTGCCCCTGGCTTAGACCATCTTGATACATCCAAGACATTTATATGGTATTTCATCAGTCAGAATCTTAATTTTAGCCACATCTGATCCTGAGTTCTTTTGAAGTCCTGAGAATTTTTTAATATTTATTTTTTTTTTAGTTTTCGGCGAACACAACATCTTTGTTTGTATGTGGTGCTGAGGATCAAACCCAGGCTGCACGCATGCCAGGCAGGCGTGCTACGGCTTGAGCCACATCCCCAGCCCCTCATTGGTTTTTTTAAGGATATTTACCCATGACAAGAATAAATAAATAAAAGTAAAATAAATTTATTAGAAACAAAGCATTATATTTTTTTCCCCTAAGGCCTGGAAAGGATGCATTGTTCCCATCACAAGAAAGAAACAGGTTAAGAGAGACCCGATTCAGGGCTCACCAGCCTACAATGTCAGTCTTGTGTTCCTCAAGCACAGGAGTTCCATTTCCATAGAAAAATCCAGATCTCTGGGAAGTAGTCCTTAGGAGATGAAAACAAGCAATGGCAGACAGGCACTTTGTTTTAATTCTTACTTAACAACTTCCACATCCCTGTCTCCACCCTCCTCACCTCCATATTCCATCAGGACATTAGTTAATTTGTGTAGGGATTGTTACAGAAGAAGCCATTTGGGAAAGAAGATAGGTGAGCCAGACCAGGGTCAGGGTGTGTTGGCACCTCCTTGAGCTGTGTGACAGACCCAGGATGTACAATTATCCACACTGCACTGCTGACCAATGGACAATGATAGATTTTTCAAAGTAGCACATTGGCTCCTAGATTTCTCTAGGCTTTACCAATAATGATTCATCCGGGAACCTTATCCTATTTACAGAGAAGCTGGTGGTCCTTCCTCACCATTAGCAAAGTACATATATTTTTCAACAGAGTGGAGATAGGTTAGGTCCAACCAGAAAGGTATCTAGTTCTCGTCTTAAAAACCAGCTAAGATAGACTGGCAGAGGCTGTCTGGAGTGGTAGTGTAAGGGTAAAAGAAATTGAAGTTAAAGCATAAAAGTTGAAGGTAAAAGACCGGGTATTGTAAAGTTTCTAAGTTGCGAGGTCTGAGTTAAAATGTAAAGGATTAGGTATTGTTAGGTTTCTATGCTACCTGCAAAACCTGAAATTTCTGTAGCTGTTAAGACAATGCTTGGAACCGCCCAGTAAACATTTCCCCCTGACTGCTTGGTTGTTTAATAATTCAGGGCTCTGTGTGATCTCGCACGTAGGCCTTGCAGGGCCTAAACCAATCAGTTTGAATGTGTACCCCGTTTAGAACTGACCTACCACTCCCGCCTGACCTGTTCCCGCCAATGTATGTACTAATCAAGTCTAAGAATTGTTGTTTGACTTTCCCGCGGTGTATAATGATTTGTTAAAGGAGACTGTGATGTATGTAAAATCCCCGCCCTTCCAAAAAAAAGTGTACTTAAGCAGTGCTCAGCCCCTGCTCGGGGCTCTGGGCTGCTTTCCCTTCTTGAGTGGGCACGGAGCCCCAGCATGCTGGTTCAATAAATCCCCTTCTGCCAATTGCATGAGTGGTCACTTGGTGGTCTCTTTCTCCGACATTTCGCAGGACCCTTACATTTGGTGCATGGGCCGGGAAGTGCACATCGCCGGACAAAGGGACAAAGAGACTCCAACGGACTCCTTTAGGGGGTAAGTAAGGCGCCTCTTCCTCTTCTTCTTCCTCCTCTTCTTCTCCTCCTTCTTCTCCTTCTTGTTTTTCCTTTGCGATCGCTTAGAGCTTTTTGGTTTTTGGCTCGGTGGAGAGCGTGAGCTCTCAGAGCTTTTTTGTTCGGGTTTGGTTTCTCGGTTTGGGTTGGCAGAGTGGCTGCCAGCGGAGAGCGTGAACTCCCCCTGGCGGTGGTGGACAGACGTGTCCTTTAAGCCACAGGCCACATCCTTGCAAGGGACGCCTTGCAAGGACTCAGGGAGGGGCGGATGGACCCTCATTCGGTGAGAAGGGATTCTGCTGCCAACCCGTCAGGTCTTGCCGGCTATTTTTCTTCTCAGGTTGAGTTCACTGTCTGCCTTTAATCTTTGCTTCTGAACTTGTGTTAAACGTTTACTGTGTGTCCGTGTTTGTGTCACGTTTGTATTGTCCCTGTCTCTGCCTGAGTAACTCCCAGTATGGGACAAAGCCATTCCACGCCTCTGTCCCTGAAGCCTTTCTTGGTCCCTACCTCCACTCCGACCCCTTCCCCCAAGATCCTATCACTCAATCCTTCTGCTCCTCCCCCTTTTCCCTCCATTCTCCCTGAGTCACAAGATTGTAGATCTTGGGGTTGTGAACGAACGGGAGCTGCATGATGATCTTTGTGTGTCTTTTTGTCTGTGTCTCTGTTAAGTGTGATGGCATTGTTTTACTTTGGACCGATGCAGAGTCCCAAATTCCAAACGGCCTTAGATGTGTGGAAGTAACTTTAGCTAAATTTTAACCTAATGCTTCTCCTGTGAGGGACCAAAAGCCAATTGAACTGCCAGCTTTTCTGTTCTCACCTTTTACACCTCTCTTAGCTGTGTTTTAAAGAACTTTGATAAACTTTACCCCCCTTTGTTAAGCGAGATTAGGGAAGCAGTGTTTTCTTTCTTCCCGTAGTTGGCTTGAGCACGCCCACTGCAGAGGGAAATGCCTGGGGTCTAAAAACTTTGATATCTCCCTTAAACTTTTCTCAAACTCTAAACAACTGCAAGCAGAAGATGAGCTTTTTGGGAAGCTGACTACTGAAAAGTTAGGAGATGTGAGAAATGCCTAGTGCCTGGGGTCAGACCAAGCCAGAGGAACTAATCCTATAAGTAAAAGGTGGAACTAAGGGGCTCCCAGCAGCTGCCAAAGCCATTTTGCTTTGGGGAGTTTCCTCCTTCCTTACCTGCACTTTAGGGATTACCCCACCTCTGTTTACTTAACTAAAGGGACAATAAATGCAGTAATGTGTTGATATTATAGATTGTTTCTTGGGGATGATCTTGGCTAAATGTGTATCTAAAAGATGATTTTTTTATTGTAACAATTTGGTATCTGAATGGGTTTCTAAAGCATTGCACTATCTTGCAGTTAAAAGTTGGGTTTAAGCAATTGTTTAGTTTGATTTCAGATAGTTCATGCTAGAAAACTTAAATATTTAGGATAAAAAAAATTAAAAAGTTTCAATTTTGAACTGGGTAGCCTGAGAAAATTTCACTAGATATTCCAGTGCATTAACTTGGGCAAAGATAATAAATTATGATATGATATCTGTTCCCCTCAGTGTGTAAGATTCAGGAAAAAAAAAGGGGGGGGGGTGCTAAATTAAAACGTTGGTCTGGCTTATTAAAATGACATTAATTAGCAACAGTATTGAAAATTTTTAAAGCTTAATTTTGGATACACATGGCAGTGTGTGGTTCTTTTTAAAATTTTCAGGTAACTTAATGTAACTTAATACTACTTTAGGAACTTCAGAACAAAGGAAGCAGCTTAATGATCCTGAGGGAATTTCCTCTGATGGTGGCCTTTATATTATCAGAAAAAGATCCTATTTTCAGTTTTGTGTGGACAAGTGTTTCTAATGTAAAGAGATATAAAGATATAAAATTTTGAGAATTGCATCTTAAACCTGGAAATTATGACTTATAGCTAAAATGCCTTAGGCATGAGGTTTCTGCTCAGAATTCCAGTTTTCCCAGTTCCTTCCAGACCTCAGCCAGGACTTAAGCTGATATGCAAATAGAAGAAGCCTGGAGAACTCAGCAGGAGACAGATTTCAGGCCCAAGAAAAAAAAAGAGTTAAAGTGTCTTTTTACCTGAACTCAAACTAGACCCCAACCAAAAAGTAAATTATATGGTATTTATTAATTACTGGCCAGTCATCTTTTTTAGGACTCTTGCTTTTTCTTAGATTCTGTATTTTTTTGAGCTCATGATTTTGGTCCTACAGACCTACGTTAATGTTTTTCTGATCAACTGTGGAGTTTTGAAAGGTTGCAATGGAGATTTCACCTGAAAAAGCTACAAGGGTGTTACACTTGTGTTATGTGTTGTATGTCGGTATGTCTGTATGTGTGTATGTCCATATATCCTGCAGTGATATGACAATTGACAGATGAGGAGCACTCATAAAAAATTTTAAAAATGGATCCAAATATCTTTGATTCACATGATTCAAATGGTTCAATTTAAATTGGGTAAACAGAAAAAAAATAAAGATGTCATTAAAATTAAGCTTATAAGTTTTTCTAGGTGTTCAAAAAGACCCTAATAAAATGTTGATGTCTATGAAATAATCTGCCTAAATTCAGAAATTTACAGATATTGTTTTGAAGTGTGAACAGAAGGAGGTTAACAGATGAAAAAGAGAAACTAAAAGGTTCTAGATATGGATTTAATAGAGGAAAAATATGTTTCTGGATAAGAGAGTCTATGTGATTAAATAATTAAGAAGGTTTAAGTAAGTGATAAAAAAGGTTTGTGTAAGTTGGTTATGTGTGTAAGTTTTTGAGCAAGTAATCTTAAAGAAATTAAAAATTATACAACTATGGTTAAACAATAACTGTTATTTTTCAGTACTTTTCTTGTGCTCTCTTACTCTGCATAATGAAGTTCTTCCAAAACCAATTGCAGAAAGTTTCTAATTAGACTTTCAACCAGCTTCTGCTTAGGCACTACCGGCCTCTGATGACCGATGAACCCCCAACATCTTCAAGAGAACAGTTCACTCAGTGCTGGAGCTCACTTCCAGGCATGATGGAATGCAATGGACATCAGACAGTGGGAGACAACAAGTTCGGAGAACCTCTTAATCTGCCATCCTGGATTCATTAGTCTTTATGTCCTTCTAAGCTTCCTCATGGCCCTTGGTTTCTTTTCTGTCAGTCCCCCAGCATGGAACTTCTGCCAAAAATTGACCTTTGCTTTAATCTTTATCTTCATTCTGTTTTTATTCACTCTGATTTTCTTCAGGTGCTGGTAACACCAACATGGCGCCTATCTGGAAGAACTTGCCAATAAACGGGTTGCCTGCCACTTATCTAAGCCCTACCATCTCCCCCTTAGTTCTATATAAGCACACAGCTTTTTGCAAGGTTAATTATGGTGCTGTTAATGTGTTCATATCTTCCAGGTATACAAGTCTGTAAGGTAAAAGCTTCAAAAGAACATTATATCAAGCTGGTGTTCTAAAGTTGTAGGGTAATTTTAGGCTTAAAAGAAAAAAAACATGTTGGAGATTTGTTCATATCATTTGTGTTTTATAATTGGACTTGTTATCAATAAGGTATGTACAGATTGCTTCATCGTCTCAGAGGATGTGGGTTCTGAATGTTGCAGTCAGCCAAAAGAAGTCCAGGAAGTCCCAGATCAGAACCACGTAAGAATGGGAAGGCCATGAAGAGATGACAAATGATTCAGTGAGGCTTAAAAGGAGTGATCTAGATTCAGCAAATTGCCCCGCGGCTAGAGTCTGCAGCGCGCGCTGGGAAACGAGGAGATAGCGACGCAGGGATACAGCGCTGCAGTTTCTGCCAGCCGTGCAAGCACCATACTCAGGGCTGAATTCTGGGTTCGAGACAGGGGAAGGAAGCGGTCCATCTCGGTTCTCCACACCGGTCAGACCACAGAGGAGGCCAGCAGCCACCATGTTGGAAAGCTGATGTCACCATACCTGTTTTTGACTGACCGCAGCTCATTCAGCCATAGAACAGGTAATTTCAGGCTGCAATTCACCTGGGGCTTGCAGACAGATTGCTAGGATTCAGTGCCTGGGTGCTTCTTAGAACCTGATCTTATCGGAGCGAACACCGAGCGCGGGGTGGCCGAGTTCCGGCTCCCGGAACCGTCCCGGAACCGCCCTGGCCCAGGGCTGCGGAGCCTGCGGAGGCTGCTTCTTGGACCCTGCTCCTATCAGAGCATACACCAAGCACTAAGCGGCCGAATTCCGGCTCCCGGAACTGAGCCCGCGGGGACTGCTTCTTGGAGCATACACTTATAGGAGCTTACACCGAGCACGGAGCGGCCGAGTTCCGGGTCCTGGAACTTCCCTGGCCCGGGGCTAGGAGCCCGCGGAAACTGCTTCTCGGTCCGGGTCCTGCTGAGGGCCGGTCAGGACTCACCCGTTGCTTTGGTTGCCCGGCAAGGGGAATGAAATGCTGCCATTAGCATAGGATACCAACATGGCAGAGATCTGATGTCATCAGAAAGCAGCAGAGGAGAGAACTTCATCAATACCAGCGGTGACATAAACAGTTGGTCTCCTGGTAGGGGGGATGAGGCACAGACACCCGAGTCTCCTCAATTTGTCGTCGAGCCAGAGGGGAGGAGCCGGGCCGCCGCCAGCGCCCGGAGCAGGCCCAGCGGCTCGCCAGCGTGGTGACCGCGTGACCCCAATTGGAGAGGGGGCGGAGCGGAGCCTCCACCCGTACCCGCAAGGTGGGCAGACCCGCGACCCAGTGGTACATGGGCGTGGTAGGAGGGGCAGGGCAGAGCCGCTGTTCGTGCTTGCAAGGTAAACAGACCTGTGACAGCCTGGCGGGTCAGGCCCAGTGGCCTGCCAGTGTGGTACACACGTCACCCCAACTGGAGTAGGGGCAGAGCAGATCCTTCCCCCACGCCCGGATCAGGCCCTGCCGGTGTGGTGGTCACGTGACCCCAATTGGAGTGGGGGCGGAGCGGAACTGCCACCCATGCCCGCAGGGTGAGCAGACCTGTGACCAACCTGCAGATCAGGCCCAGGGGTCCGCAGGCATGGTAGGAGGGGCAGGGCAAATCCGCCGCCCGCGCCTCCAAGGTAGGCAGACCTGCAACAGACCAGCGGATCAGGCCCAGGAGCCTGCCGTCGTGGTACACACACCACCCTAATTGGAGTAGGGGCAGAGCAGAGTCGCCGCCCGTGCCAGGAACAGGCCCAGCGTCCTGCAGGCGGGGTAGTCACGACACCCCA
The DNA here is from genome assembly GCF_021218885.2 of Marmota monax. Lineage (NCBI taxonomy): Eukaryota > Metazoa > Chordata > Mammalia > Rodentia > Sciuridae > Marmota > Marmota monax. The sequence continues at coordinate 3,149,653 of NW_026691933.1, forward strand.
ATTGGAGTAGGGGCAGAGCAGAGCCTCCACCCATGCCCAAAAGGTGGGCAGATCTGCGACCGACCAGCGGGACAGGCCCAGTGGCCTGCCGGTACGACAGACACGTCACCCCATTTGGAGTAGGGGCAGAGTAGAGCCGCCGCCTGCGCCTGCAGTGTAGGCAAACCTGCAACCGACCGGCGGATCAGGCTCGGTGGCCTGCCGGCGTGGTACACTCGTCACCCCAATTGGAGTAGGGGCAGAACAGAGCCGCTGCCAGCACCCAGAACAGGCCCAGTGACCTGCCGGCGTGGTAGCCACGACACCCCAATTGGAATAAGGAGAGAGCAGAGCCACCGCCCGCACCTGCAGGAAAGATACGCAAGCAGTATGAAAAGGCAAGGAAAGAAAGGACCACAAGCAATGCAGGTCAATGCAACTTTAGAAGAGGTAACAGCTGCAGCAGATGGAATGTCAGATAAAGAATTCAGGATATACATGCTTCAGATGATCTGGAGTATCAAGGAAGACGTTAAACAGCAAAATCAGACAATGAAAGATCACTTCGACAACGAATTACACAAACAAATCCAGGAAGCAAAGGATCAACTATACAGGGAGATAGAGGTTATAAAAAACAAACAAACAGAAATCCTAGAAATGCAGGAAGCAATAAACCAACTTAAAAACTCAATGGAGAATACTACCAGCAGAGTAGAACACTTAGAAGATAGAACATCAAACAATGAAGACAAAGTATTTCAACTGGAAAAGAACATAGACAGCTCAGCAAGACTGTTAAGAAACCATGAGCAGAACATCCAAGAAATATGGGATAACATAAAGAGACCAAACTTAAGAGTCATTGGGATACAGGAAGGTACAGAGCTCCAAACCAAAGGAATGAGCAGTCTATTCAATGAAATAATAGGAGAAAACTTCCCAGACTTGAAGAATGAGACAGAATCCCAAATCCTAGAAGCCTACAGGACGCCGAATGTGCAAAATCATAAGAGATCCACACCTAGACACATTATAATGAAGATGCCCAACATACAGAATAAGGAGAGAATTTTAAAAGCTACAAGAGAAAGGAAGCAGATTACATTTAGGGGTAAGCCAATTAGGATAACAGCTGATCTTTCAACACAGACTCTGAAAGCTAGAAGATCCTGGAATAACATATTTCAAACACTGAAAGAAAATGGGTTCCAACCAAGAATTATGTATCCAGCGAAATTAAGCTTCAGGATGGAAGATGAAATTAAAACCTTCCACGATAAACAAAAGTTTAAAGAATTCGCAGCTAGAAAACCATCTCTTCAAAACATCCTCACCAAAGCATTACAGGAAGAGGAAATGGAAAATAACAATGAAAACCAACAGTGGGAGGTAGGACAGTAAAGGGGGGGAAAATAATCAAAGAGGAAAACAAACCATGTTTAGTAACAGGAATAAACAAATATGGCTGGAAGAACAACCCATATCTCAATAATAACCCTAAATGTTAATGGCTTAAACTCACCAATTAAGAGACACAGGCTAGTAGAATGGATCACAAAACAAGACCCAACAATATGCTGCCTACAGGAGACGCATTTGATAGGAAAAGACATACATAGGCTGAAGGTGAAAGGTTGGGAAAAATCATATCACTCATATGGACTTCGGAAACAAGCAGGCGTGTCCATACTCATATCAAATAAAATATATTTCAAGCCAAAGTTAATCAAAAGGGATAAAGAGGGACACTACATACTGCTTAAGGGAACCATACACCAACAAGACATAACAATCATAAATATTTATGCCCCAAACAATGGTGCAGCTATGTTCATCAAACAAACTCTTCTCAAGTTCAAGAGTCTAATAGACCACCATACCATAATCATGGGAGACTTCAACACACCTCTCTCGCCACTGGACAGATCTTCCAAACAAAAGTTGAATAAGGAAACTATAGAACTCAATAACACTATTAATAACCTAGACCTAATTGACATATGTAGAGTATACCACCCAACATCAAGCAGTTATACTTTTTTCTCAGCAGCACATGGATCCTTCTCAAAAATAGATCATATATTATGTCACAGGGCAACTCTTAGACAATATAAAGGAGTAGAGATAATACCATGCATCTTATCTGATCATAATGGAATGAAACTGAAAATCAACGATAAAAGAAGGAAGGAAAAAGCATACATCACTTGGAGAATGAACAATAGGTTACTGAATGATCAATGGGTTATAGAAGACATCAAGGAGGAAATTAAAAAATTCTTAGAGATAAAAGAAAACACAGACACAACATATCGGAATCTATGGGACACATTGAAAGCAGTTCTAAGAGGAAAATTCATTGCTTGGAGTTCATTCCTTAAAAAAAGAAAAAACCAACAAATAAATGATCTCATACTTCATCTCAAAATCCTTGAAAAAGAAGAGCAAAACAACAGCAAAAGAAGTAGAAGGCAAGAAATAATGAAAATCAGAGCTGAAATTAATGAAATCGAAACAAAAGAAACAATTGAAAAAATTGACAAAACTAAAAGTTGGTTCTTTGAAAAAATAAACAAAATCGACAGACCCTTAGCCATGCTAGTGAAGAGAAGAAGAGAGAGAACTCAAATTACTAGCATATGGGATGAAAAAGGCAATATCACAACAGACACTTCAGAAATACAGAAGATAATCAAAAACTATTTTGAATCCTTATACTCCAATAAATTAGAAGATAGTGAAGGCATAGATAAATTTCTGAAGTCATATGATCTGCCCAGATTGAGTCAGGAGGATATAGAAAACCTAAACAGACCAATATCAATTGAGGAAATAGAAGAAACCGTAAAAAGACTACCAACTAAGAAAAGCCCGGGACCGGATGTGTATACAGCAGAATTTTACAAAACCTTTAAAGAAGAACTAATACCAATACTTTTCAAGCTACTTCAGGAAATAGAAAAGGAGGGAGAACTTCCAAATTCATTCTATGAGGCCAACATCACCCTGATACCTAAACCAGACAAAGACACTTCAAAGAAAGAAAACTACAGACCAATATCTCTAATGAACCTAGATGCAAAAATCCTCAATAAAATTCTGGCGAATCGGATACAAAATCATATCAAAAAAATTGTACACCATGATCAAGTAGGATTCATCCCTGGGATGCAAGGCTGGTTCAATATACGGAAATCAATAAATGTTATTCACCACATCAATAGACTGAAAAATAAGAACCATATGATCACCTCGATAGATGCGGAAAAAGCATTCGACAAAGTACAGCATCCCTTTATGTTCAAAACTCTAGAAAAACTAGGGATAACAGGAACATACCTCAATATTGTAAAAGCAATCTATGCTAAGCCTCAGGCTAGCATCATTCTGAATGGAGAAAAACTGAAGGCATTCCCTCTAAAATCTGGAACAAGACAGGGATGCCCTCTCTCTCCACTTCTGTTCAACATAGTTCTCGAAACACTGGCCAGAGCAATTAGACAGACGAAAGAAATTAAAGGCATCAAAATAGGAAAAGAAGAACTTAAATTATCACTATTTGCAGATGATATGATTCTATACCTAGCAGACCCAAAAGGATCTACAAAGAAACTATTAGAGCTAATAAATGAATTCAGCAAAGTGGCAGGATATAAAATCAACACGCATAAATCAAAGGCATTCCTGTATATCAGCGACAAATCCTCTGAAATGGAAATGAGGACAACCACTCCATTCACAATATCTTCAAAAAAAATAAAATACTTGGGAATCAACCTAACAAAAGAGGTGAAAGACTTATACAATGAAAACTACAGAACCCTAAAGAGAGAAATAGAAGAAGATCTTAGAACATGGAAAAATATACCCTGTTCATGGATAGGCAGAACTAACATCATCAAAATGGCGATATTACCAAAAGTTCTCTATAGGTTTAATGCAATGCCAATCAAAATCCCAACGGCATTTCTTGTAGAAATAGAGAAAGCAATCATGAAATTCATATGGAAAAACAAAAGACCCAGAATAGCAAAAACAATGCTAAGCAGGAAGTGTGAATCAGGTGGTATAGCGATACCAGACTTCAAACTATACTACAGAGCAATAGTAACAAAAACAGCATGGTACTGGTACCAAAACAGGCGGGTGGACCAATGGTACAGAATAGAGGACACAGAAACCAATCCACAAAACTACAACTACCTTATATTTGATAAAGGGGCTAAAAGCATGCAATGGAGGAAGGATAGCATCTTCAACAAATGGTGCTGGGAAAACTGGAAATCCATATGCAACAAAATGAAACTGAATCCCTTTCTCTCGCCATGCACAAAAGTGAATTCAAAATGGATCAAGGAGCTTGACATCAAATCAAAGACATGCCGTCTGATAGAAGAAAAAGTTGGCTACGATCTACATACTGTGGGGTCGGGCTCCAAATTCCTCAATAGGACACCCATAGCACAAAAGTTAATAACTAGAATCAACAAATGGGACTTACTCAAACTAAAAAGTTTTTTCTCAGCAAAAGAAACAATAAGAGAGGTAAATAGGGAGCCTACACCCTGGGAACAAATCTTTACTCCTCACACTTCAGATAGAGCCCTAATATCCAGAGTATACAAAGAACTCAAAAAATTAGACAATAAGAGAACAAACAACCCAATCAACAAATGGGCCAAGGACCTGAACAGACACTTCTCAGAGGAGGACATACAGTCAATCCACAAGTACATGAAAAAATGCTCACCATCTCTAGCTGTCAGAGAAATGCAAATCAAAACCACCCTAAGATACCATCTCACTCCAGTAAGATTGGCAGCCATTATGAAGTCAACAAGTGTTGGCGAGGATGTGGGGAAAAGGGTACACTTGTACATTGCTGGTGGGACTGCAGATTGGTGCAGCCAATTTGGAAAGCAGTATGGAGATTTCTTGGAAAGCTGGGAATGGAGCCACCATTTGACCCAGCTATTCCCCTTCTTGGTCTATTCCCTAAAGACCTAAAAAGAGCATGCTACAGGGACACTGCTACATCGATGTTCATAGCAGCACAGTTCACAATAGCAAGACTGTGGAACCAACCTAGATGCCCTTCAATAGACGAATGGATAAAAAAATGTGGCATTTATACACAATGGAGTATTACTCTGCATTAAAAAATGACAAAATCATATAATTTACAGGGAAATGGATGGCATTAGAGCAGATTATGCTAAGTGAAGCTAGCCAATCCCTAAAAAACAAATGCCAAATGTCTTCTTTGATATAAGGAGAGTAACTAAGATCAGAGTAGGGACGAAGAACAGGAGAAGAAGATTAACATTAAACAGGGATGAGAGGTGGGAGGGAAAGGGAGAGAGAAAGGAAATTGCATGGTAATGGAAGGAGACCCTCAGGGTTATACAGTGGAGGGGGTAGAGAGAGAGGAGGGGAGGGGAGGGGAGAGGTGGGGAGGGAGGAGGGTGGAGGATGGGAAAGGCAGCGGAGCACAACAGACACTAGTATGGCAATATGTAAATCAATGGATGTGTAACTGATGTGATTCTGCAATCTGTGTATGGGGTGATGGTGGGAGTTCATAACCCACTTGAATCAAAGTGTGGAATATGATATGTCAAGAAATTTGTAATGTTTTGAACAACCCACAATAAAAAATAAAAAATAAAAAAATAAAAGGAGTGATCTATGCATTAAAAAAAAATATGTACAGTTCCATGTTACTTTTCACACCGAGATACAATTTTAAAACACAAAAGTACTTTGCTACTTTTCTATAAAGGGTTAAAAGCTTTCAGCCTTTAATTCATGTTTTAGGTGTGATATTATGTTGTGTTAGCTAATGTTCATGTAAACTTGAACAACAATTTATGTAAACTTTGTAAAATGATCAGCTTCAGAACTATAGTACTTGAGATTTATAAAGAGCCCTGCCTTACTTGAGATAAGGTTCTATGTCCCATCTCATGTGAAAGAGACTATGAAAGAAGTAAGCCAGATTTCAGTACAGTTAAAGTTGTGTCCAAAAGTAGGTTTTTTGCCAAGATTACTAGGATCTCAAATAGGGAATTATGATGTATAACCCTGCCAGAATTCAAGGTAGCTATTATGTAAGCTAAATATGTTTTTACCCTAGTTAGTTTTGTTTTGTAGTTTGCTTATAGATGGTTTAAGGATTGCCTGTTAATGTTTTAAAGAGGTACTGCTTTAAGAACACAACCTGGGTCAACATAAGATAATGAGTTATCACCTACAGGATAGAGAGATAGACATTAAAGCCCAGTGCTCTTAATATAAGGCTGTTAACTTATTTGCTGGATGTTTAAGATCAAGTTTTTAAAATTAGTTAAATTAAAAGGGCCAAGAAAACCAATATTCGGCTCTTGCCCTCTGAGTCAGTCTGAATCAGGGAATAGGGGAGTTCTCCAAAGGGCTCTGCAACTCTAGGCCACATAACCTCCTGAGCAGGGAGATTAATGAGACCAGTGGAGGACAGAAAGCCAATTGGTGCATTTGCTGTAAAGAGGAGGGTCATCAGAAAGGGGAGACATCCCTGATGCTTCCGAGGGAAGCCACATGGTCAAGCAAGGCCTGGACCCATCCTAAGGTAAATGGCACTAGCAGAACTGAGAAGCTGCTATGAAGTTCCCTGAGGACTCCCAGGGAAACTCAGCTGACTGTTGACAATAGATAAGAACAAAAGTCAGTTTGACTTGCTTCATCTTAAACACTTAGCAAAGATAGTTAAAGCCAAAGCACAGCTGTTCCTGGACATTTTAAATGATAATAATAGTTAAATGTAACTTCCAAAAATAAGTAAACTGGAGGCTACAAAAGAGATACTCAGACAGGAATGCCTGATAACTATTAAAAGGAACTGCCAGAGTAGTTTTTAGTTTAAGGCCCACAGATATTCCTAACCTACACAGGTAGGCTTGGTGTTTGCTAGTATGGTCATCCAGCCCTAAGTAACAGAATTAAAGGTTTCTCTATTAGACACAGAGGTCATACTAGTAAAAAGGATTTTGCAAGATCAGATGACATTAAATTATTAGACTATATCTTAAGGGAAAGGACATCTGTAAACCTAAATGTTAATTGTTGTGTTTACATCCCTGACATTTCTGGCAAGGTGACAAATATCCTTAAAGATTTACATGCTCAGATAGGAGCCATGTCCTCAGCAACTTTGTCATGGAAACAATATCTTAGCTCCTAGTTCCTGGTACTTCCTGGTGAAAAACATTGTTAGTCTCTGTCTTGGCCATTATACTCATTGGCATATTCCTGTGCTGTGACACTTATTGCTGCATCAATATGGTTCCAGTACTAATGAATTCTTGTTTCTCTTATAGACCACCTATTCCTCGGATGGCCCTCCAGCCTATTACTTCTCAATTGGACTTTTATCATGGACCACTCGATAGACCCGATATTTTTAAAGGGGGACTCCAAACTGCTTGCCCCCACACCGTCCCTTTTCAGCCTGAAGAAGCTGGAAAGATCCTCTTCGCCCCTCTTCCTTACAGCAGTAAGGAGTTCCCAAATTAGAGGGGGGGAATGAAGCCAGATTTAAAGTTAGGTAGTCAGTGTAGTTAGATAAATCAGGGTCTAATACCGAGTGAAATCTAAAATGGAGGCCATGCAGTAAATGATTCCAGGGAACGCAAAACAACTCATGAAATGTAAAACCCTCCAATAATTATGATTCATTACTTTTAAGATTAAAAGTAGTCAGAAAAAGGAGTGGGGAATGTAAGGGTAAAAGAAATTGAAGTTAAAGCATAAAAGTTGAAGGTAAAAGACCGGGTATTGTAAAGTTTCTAAGTTGCGAGGTCTGAGTTAAAATGTAAAGGATTAGGTATTGTTAGGTTTCTATGCTACCTGCAAAACCTGAAATTTCTGTAGCTGTTAAGACAATGCTTGGAACCGCCCATAAACATTTCCCCCTGACTGCTTGGTTGTTTAATAATTCAGGGCTCTGTGTGATCTCGCACATAGGCCTTGCAGGGCCTAAACCAATCAGTTTGAATGTGTACCCCGTTTAGAACTGACCTACCACTCCCGCCTGACCTGTTCCCGCCAATGTATGTACTAATTAAGTCTAAGAATTGTTGTTTGACTTTCCCGCGGTGTATAATGATTTGTTAAAGGAGACTGTGATGTATGTAAAATCCCCGCCCTTCCAAAAAAAAAGTGTACTTAAGCAGTGCTCAGCCCCTGCTCGGGGCTCTGGGCTGCTTTCCCTTCTTGAGTGGGCATGGAGCCCCAGCATGCTGGTTCAATAAATCCCCTTCTGCCAATTGCATGAGTGGTCACTTGGTGGTCTCTTTCTCCGACGTTTCGCGGGACCCTTACAGTAGATGTAGTATTCTCAGGTGGCACCCACAGGGAAAGAGTGCCCTGTTTGATCAATGGTTCCCCACAACTTCCTGCTGTTCTCTGCTCAGGGCACAAGGGTGTCAGTGTGCTATCCCTATACCAGCTCCAGCTCCACATTCTCGCCCTCACACCACGTCCAGCAGCAGTCAGTTTAGATTAGGCTGTAACTGTCAGTGAAGCTAAATTCATAGAGCTCACATTAAAATCAGAATAGACATGCTGGCCCCATACAGTGACAATCATCTCCACAAATATCTAAATTTTAGTCTTTACAGCCTTTCTTCCCTTCTCCTGGTGACAGAAGGTGTGTTCATAAAGTACTCTGATCAATACCTCCAGACAATCTAGTTAGAGAGACACCAGGACAATCAGAGTTCTTTCCAAGATTTTTCAGACTCGAGTTGAAAAAGAAAAGTTCATTCCTCTCTAGTTGTAAAGACCAGAGGGTGAGATCCCAGAGCACATGGAGCTGGTGGCGGCACACGCCCGACCATCCAGGAATGCCAAACTGGAGAGAAAACCCACTACTGGGAGAACCAAAGACAGGATGAAGAAGGAAGAACTCAACACCTCCAGGCTCTGACTCTCAAATCACCACAAATAAATGTCAGCCCTAGTTATAGGAAAATAAATCCAAACTTCTAACTTGGGTTTTGTTAGGAGAGGTTTCTGACATTTGTGCCTACATATTGTTCTAAATGGGAAAATGACAAGGGAATAACTTTCTAGACCAGAAACACAATTTTCAAGAAAATTCTAAACTAATGAGTGTGGGCCACTATATGAAAAGCCCAGGAGAAATGCCACATAAAACCTACTGATAATGAGAAAGTGTGAAAAGACTGCAGCATTTTGTCACAGATGTGTCTATTAGAATGAGCTAGATCATCCTCAGGGACAACAACTTAATGTTGTGGCTTAATGCTACAAAGGCTTCAGGTGATACTGGTGCCTCTTCAAGCCAAATTTCCTCCTGACTCAGGGGTCCAGGTTGCTTTAATCCTGCAGCCCTGCCCCTGAGAGAAAGCCTCCTCCAGCATCGTATACCTCAGGACAGAGAGATGTGTGGGACAGAAGCAAGCACACAGCCCTCCTCGCTGCCAGGGGGCCTGACTCCCAGACGCCTGGACCGAGACAAGAGCTGGATGTGAAACTAGTAATACTGGAACTTGTAATGTCCACCACATTGCATGATGTGTCTTCCCATAGCACAAAGGGAGGTTAGCTAATACAAATGCAAAATACAGTGTAGAGACCTGAACAAGGGCTGTTTTATGAGTAGCTCTTGACACATCATGTGCACATTATAAACAAGGTCATTTCTGTACATCTATTAAGCACAGATCCATGATGTCATAGTTCTCAGCACAGGTCTATTCAAGTTTTCACTGTGATTGCCTCTGCCCTTCCCAGGACTAAGACCAGCTGAGAGAGCAAGAAAAAAAAGGGGGGTGGGGGGTGGGAACAAAGGCAGACAGTGAAATGATACAGTGAAAACAAGGAAATAAAAATAAAGATCAGACAAAGCAGTGAAGTGTTCCCTGTATCTGTTTATCTCTTTCCACTCTCTGTGGCTCTGTCCTTTTGGACAGGACATATCTTGTAATCTCTGAAGTCTTTTGCCTTTTCCCACTTCAATAATCTAAGCTCCAAGATGACAGTTCTCAAACTATGAAAGCGCCCCAGGACTCCTCTTCTGATGCCTGTCCCACCCACCAACTCCCACACCTGTCCAATACATGGTCTGTTTCACCCATTATCTCCTGTTGTCTGAGCATCTATCATGTTCCAGGTCCTGTGATAAGAGCTGTGTATACATTATCTTAAATTATATATCTATCAGATAGATAACAGATATCATCCACAATAATCCTAGAGGAATGACGTTGTACCCATTTTGCAGGTGGGAAAACTGAGGAGGAGCTACATTAAGTAACTCACGCTCCAGGTTATACAATTTACAAATGACAAAGCTGGACCCTGAACTCAGGTCTGGTGACTTCAGTGTCAGACTCTGTTATATCTACTGTGCTACCCTAGTTTTCTAATCATTGCCTTTGTTTTCATTTATCAAACATTCAGAGAGTTCCTACAATGTGTCACACACACTCGCCAGAGTGAAGAAGGAAGACAGCTATATCCTCCGGTTGCTCTCAGTCTAAATCATTGCACCATTGTAGTGGTGAAAAAAATGCTATGGTATTCAGGTTCCCAGAGGTGAACAGTAATCTATTTGACAGGAATGAAGCAAGCTTCAGAAGGGAGTTAATTCTGACTGTTCTAAGGAGGAAAAATAGGTGGCAGAGGGTGGGATAAGAGGATGCATTTTCCCTGTGTGTCTAAGATGCTACCAAGTAGGTGAACTGAGTCCCCAACTGATACGATGTGTATGCCCAAGAACAAGCCTGTCCAAGCCAGCTTTATTTCCAGGGAGCACCTGTCCTGAGTGGTTACAGACTCATTTCTCCTTGTCAAGTGCTTGGATCATTCTAGTTGTTATATCTTCTGAATGTTGTCACTTACTCTTAGAATTTAGCAGATTATTAAGTCTTTTTACATCGCTACTTCCTTATCTGTAAAATGGAACTGTGATAGTACCTACCTCAGGGGCTATGAGGGTGTGCTCAGAGTGCTGCCTGGTATATAATAAGTTTTCAGTAACATTAGCTATGATAATTCTTTGCTTCCATCGCATGAACAATGAGCTTCCGAAAATTAAGATATCCAGGTAGAGCAGCCAGAGCTGTTCAAGGCATAGCTTGATTCCCAGTGTGAGTTAGTTCCAGATCTTGTCAACAACCATCAGCTCAGAGGCACAGGAGACAGCTGCGTGGCTACAGCCCTTGTGGCAGAATGATGGCACCCTGGCCTGTCTCCAGCCAAAGTAGAGCCACTGCTCATGCAGACAGGCTTGCCTTCCTCCAGAACATGCAGGTGTTCTGCTTCAGCTCTGGACCAGGCCCTTGGAGCCCATTCAAATGTGAAGAAATATTTAGACCCAATCAAAACTGCTCCAGGTTGTTGTCTCTTATTTTTGATAAACAGGATAAGCAAACTTGGCCTAAATGAGAACTAGTATAAATACTCTCTTTTCCTGTCTTTCCAATTGTTCAAAGCCAAATAATACAAGTTCAAATGTCTCATGGGAAATGTCTGGAGGGCTTCTGGATTGTGAATTTGGTTAAAAACAAAATTCCTTTATATCATACACACCTCTCACATACAGGTAATGTCCACAATATAGCCAAAAGGAAAGGAAGACAGGTGGCCTCATACAAGATAATTAAAAGTGGAGGCCCAGTGTGAATGTAATTGGTTTGTCAGGAGGATCATGGAGTGTGTATGTGTGAGAGAGAGAAAACAAAGGCATGAAACCAACACTGTAGAAATGTACACCTCCCTTCCAATCCACTGACCAGTTGGAGTCTTCATTCAATAAATACACTACTTCCTCAAACTGTCTGCCCATCACAGATTTAACAAAGATGTTCATGTGCACACACCCACACACACACATTAACAGCTGCCACCATCAGGCTTCTAGCAAGGAGCAAAGGACTTATCACAGTGGGCAACTTACCATGATGGGCAACCCCTGAGCATTCTATCACCACTACCTACATTCTGCATAAGCCGTTGTAAATGGTTCCACACATGCTCTCATACTTTCTGGACAAAGAGCTTTAGATACATATGATCTGTATTCTAAAGTGGGACATTTGGGAATAGGGCAGAATTAAATACTTCTTTTAAATCTCCACAAAGAAACAATCAACTTCATATAAAAATAGGTTAACATGAAAGTATTAAAATGAGAAACAAATTGGTAAATAGCAATTTTCTTAGCAGATCCGGACAGGAAGATATCACTTGCAGCCATGAAGAATAATAACTATACAAAATATGCTATATCAAGCAGTAGCATCAGACAAGCAATAAATTCAACATATTTAGGGGCCCCAAACTCCAAAATTAGCTCCATATCCGAAGAAGAAGAAGAAGAAGAAGAAGAAGAAGAAGAAGAAGAGGAGGAGGAGGAGGAGGAGGAGGAGGAGGAGGAGGAGGAGGAGGAGGAGGAGGAGGAAGGGGAAGGGGAAGGGGAAGGGGAAGGGGAAGAAGAAGAAACAAACTTGCTTTCCACCTTAAAAAATTATGAGATTAACTGAAAGTTATCAAAGCAATTTTATCCACTCTATATTTACCCTTAGCCCGATATATACTAACCCCATCTTGTTGGTTATTTAGATAACAGTTTCAGGAAAGCTACCTAATATTCCTATTTTTATATTGATGATTGAGAGGGAAAGACTGGGACACTAGGAAACCGCAGTGCCTCTCCATGGGTGCACAATCAGACATCCCAGCTGCAGCACGTGGTGATACCTGAGAACAGGGAATATAGACAAAGACTATTAATTTCTCCTTCCAAATATTTCTAACTTCTCTTAGTTTTCCAATACTGCCCTGAATTCTAATCCAGTCCCTCTCTTATCCCTTCATTTTTGGATCAGCCTTCAGCCTTTTCCCTTTTTTCCGTTTAAAAGGACCTTGGCCATATTAATTTTCCTATATCCAAGACATAAGCAAACCAGTGGTAGCAGCCAAGGTTCTCAGCCTCTGGGAACCATCTGCATACTCTGGCACAGCTCCCCTTGGCCACACCCACCATCTTTCTGGGGAAAAATCCTCATGGCAGCCAGAATAGTCTGACTTGACACCAGGGAGCGCCTTCTGCCCTGCTCCCCACCTTGTCAAAGCTCTTCCCAAATCTAACTCAAGCCCCATCACTGCCATCAAGTCTCCTCTGACTCCCCTAGAGTCCAAAGAGGTTTTCCTTCCCAAATTCTAACCGTAACTGAATTTTCTGTGATTCTAGTTGACCATCACATAGAGAAAAACGATGTAAGAGAAAAGGAGCCACTGTGTAGAGAGAGGCTGAAATAGAAAGTGTGTCTTATGTACAAGAAACTTCACATTTTCTTGGGCGAACTTGACTGTTCAACTAATTTTTATAAATGGATGATATTCTTTTACAATGTTGAAGTTTATATAAATGTTTAAAATCAATTTGAATAGAAAGAAAAGATTGTTTTAAAGTTGGATTTATATTTTTCTTTTATGTATTTTTCACAATAAAGTATGCTAGATTTGACTACTCCTTTCCCCCTGCCCTCAACAAAATCAACCTTTAGTGATTTGAGTTAAAAAAAAAGAAACTTACTTTTCCCATACTTTACCTTGTAATTAATTATTTTGTATATAATCAATCAAAATAGCTGAATTATTTTAAAAGAAGATAAAACCAATGTTGCCAAAAATATAAAGCAACTGGAACTTTAACTGGAACACTCCAAAGCTAGAAAATACTCTATACCCTCATATAACCAGTAGAAGGTAAAGGGTAGAGATTACTTGATGTGAAGCAGGTGTGTATACTAACAGAGCCAAGATCTATATATAAACTTACTCTATTAGCCAGCAATTCCAACAAAACAAGTTACTCACTTGCCCCAGGAGACAGGTACTGGAATTTCCACAGCTACACTAGATGTAATAGCCAAATACTAGGAACAACCCAAAATTCACCAACCATAGAGAGAATAGATAAGGTGAAGGACTCGATGGTTTAAAAAACACCAGTGTAAGTAAATGAATTCAACTACATCCAGCAATACAGGATAAGCTTCATAAAGATAAAATTGAATGAAAGAAGTCAATCACTAAAGAAGTGGGTAATGACCAGAAAGGAACACAAAGGGGTTTCTGATATTCCAGTAATGTTCTGTTAATTGATTGAGAGGCTGGTTACATGAGTGGGTTTGTTTTGTGAAAATCAATCAAGCTGTATATTTCTGAGAAGTGAAATTTCTATTAAGCATGTTGTACATGCATTTAGGTTGTGTATGTGTGACTATAAATAACATTCTTAAGCACAGAGGGCATAGGGTTCTGTGGGCATGTGTTTGTCTAGTCACGTGGAGTCTTGTACTTACAGGGTTCTGAAATTGATTCAATGTGTTGCTGTTGCTGTCTTGCAATTAATTCTTAATAATTTTTGAACTGGAGACCTGCAATTTTCTTTTACCGTGGGACCTGAAAATTATGTGGTCCATCCTGAGTAGGGTTTATTTCCAATTCCCTAGTATCGGGAATCCAGTAGATGCAAGAGCAGGTCACTGAACAGTATAAACTCAGCCTCTGGCTCACTATTGGGTGCCTTTTCAAAGAAACTAGAATGGCAGCTGCTTTTCTTACCATAAAGTCCCTGAGAAGCCAGTCCATTTCAAAGTCCATAGTAAGTAGGGGAGGGATAGGGAGGGAAGGAGAGAAGGAAGCTTCTACCTCCTGAGTAGATTCTGAAGAACCAGGAAAACTCTGCAGTCTGGCTTGATACTCAAGAGGAGCATGGCTTTCCCACTCCTCTGGTTTCCACTTTTCTGACTCCTTTCCCTGTCAAGTGGTATATCTGCGAACCATGGGCTCTGCTTGTCCCTGCTCCTCCCATCTCTTTTCAAGAGAATGAGCTCTCCTGGGGAACCGGTGGTTTCTGGTATTCCTCCCAGAGGAGGGTCCTTTTGTCATGGGAGGCACGCCTGCCTTTTCAAGTATCACCAGTTGATATGGGGTGGGGAAAGGATGAATGTGCCTGATTCTGAAGATGAACGGGGCCCCTGACAGACCAAAAGACATGTCCTCCCCCTAGCTTCCATTGGTACTGAGGGGACATGTGATTTCCACCTGCTTCTCCTTTGTCTTCTTCTTCTTTTTTTTTTTTTCATTTAGAATCTGCATAAGGAAAGGGGGGGCTGAGCAGGCTTCTCACTTTCTAGAAAATTACTGTGATTTGCCGTCCTTTTAAAAAAAGGGCAGAATTCATATGAGAGCCACTACAGAGGGTTCCGTGACTAAATCCAAACAATGAAAACCAGCCTCAAATTGGCCCCTATGTGGCTGGCTGCAAGCCAGGAGGCCAGAGAAAACAGACTTTTCCCTTCAGACACTAAGAAGCCTGTGCGTGTCGTTCCCCTTCCTCCCTCCTTCTTCTGGGTGCTTTGGGAACAGGCCACCAAGGTTGCCAACTCTCCTTTAGTCCTGGGAGTCCAATCAGGAGGACTTCTCACCCTAAAAATCATTTTCTGCTGAATTAAATCCAATTCCACACCCTGGCTGAACGACTGACAGCAAAGCCTGTCTATCACCTCTATTTTCTGCTTGAATTTTGCTCACAGTTAATCTATTGAAGGCTCAAGAGATTTTCTAGGGTTATTTCACATGAAAGGAGGGGAGCTCTTATTTTTTCAACTCAGAATAGATCAAATTCCCAGGGGACACCTCAGCCAACCAACCGCTCCTGCTGACTTCAAGGAAGCAGTCTGGTGGCTACATTCAATTTCAATTAGCCTCAAGGAAACCTTTCCTTCTCATGTGACAGTAGCGGTAATAACTTTTCCCCCACTCTATATGCTATGAACCAACAGAGTTCCAAATAGGAGCTATGCACTTTCATGGCTGGCCCATCTTTGGAGAACCTGTACCTTGGTGACTTGTTCTAACCATGGAATCATTCTCCTGAATAATTTCATATCACCTTGAATTCATTCATTCCTTCATTACTCCCCTCATCAGAAACATGGCACTAAATAGGCATTTATTACCCTGATCCTACCTAAACCTCCACAATCTTTACTTTATTCTCATTAATGTTTATTCATAATACATCTCCCCAAAAGCCTTCCTTTATTAAGCCGGCCCTCCTGTAAGAGCCTTCTTTTCTTTGGTGAACACTCAGCAATAATGGAACAAATTCTCCTAGTATTAACACCAATGGCTCCTACAACACATCTTAAGCTCTTTTTATGACCAATGATTATTAAGTGGAGGGGAGGATCAGCAGCCAATCAGTCTTAAGGAAGCCATTTATCACTTAACAAAAGGAATTTCCAATATTATACTGTCCTGCCCATGTCCTGCACGGACAGTAGAAGTGGGTTCTCCTTGGTGGAATGGGCTGGCTGAGAAATATAAAAGCTAAGGAAAACAAAACAATGAAAAAAACCACAGAACACAGAAAGTAGTTTCAAAAGCTGGGACAGGACGGATTGAGCTTCTAGACAAAATGGAGCCCGCACCTGCTTTTTTATATCAGGAAACATCAAAGAGATTCTATAGAATGTTCTTCTCCAAAAAAGGTTAAATGTGGGCTGTTCGGTTCCAACAGGTTACACCCATCTCCAGAGCTACTCAGAGGAACCTTCCTAGTAGAGTGGAGGGAAAGATCATGTGCATTGGGCCATCTATTGCCATGGAGAGCCACAGAAAGTCCCCAGTGCCAGGCCTGTCTCTCCCTGGGTTCCATGCTGAGAGAAGATCCTCATGTATTTCATGATGACTTCCTCCAATAATGTATTCCAAACAATAAATATTTGCATTGATTTTTGCAAAGCAAAACATGATATAAAGCTTGATCAGGGAAGATGCAATGACAATGTAGTGATTCTCACTGGGGACATGTTTCTGTGAAGAGCCTGAGCTGATAGAAGTAGAGTTTTTTGATCAGTCTGATCTAAAAGTACAAGATTAATCTCTGTCCCCAGGACAAGACCCATGTTTCATAAGACATGGTTCAAATTCTTCTTCACCCAGAAATTCTTTCTCATAACTCTGAACACCCCCTCCACTCATTCTTAATAAGCTTTTCCAACTATCACCTTACCCTTTAATAGGAGTAACCTTCCCCTCTTCTGAATGTCCAGTAAGATACCTCATCTATGGCACTGATTGCACTGTATGAAGTATTAACGTATGTTTGTCCATCCACACTCTTAACATTAAGCTCCATGAGGATAAAAACCATGCACAACAGACATGACTTTGAGAAAGTCACTTGAATCTTTTCAGATCGCTTCAGTCGTTCTCGAAACCTAATTAAGTTGGTTCTAATGCCAACATTTAGCTGGAGAAACTTTAAATTCCAGTCATAGTGGGCTTCCTGCTTTTATCTCCCCACTACACAACCATCATGAGACTACCCAAGAATATTGGGCTTACATGGGTCCTGAAAACACGGTCAAATGGACAGCTTTGATGTCCATAGTCCAAGCCCACATGGTCAAGTTAAAGCATCTGGCTTCATTCCCATCTGCCCAACCCCCAAAAGCCTGATCTCAATGATGCCTTCCCAACACCTGCCTCTGCTGAACCCTATCTCTTTACCTCACACTTGATTCCATCTGCATTCTAGCATCCGTCCTGGCATCCACGTGGTACCCACGTGCCCCCTACTTAGCCCCACACTCCATCTTAAAGGAAAATTCCCAATCAGTTACATTTGCATCTCCTCCCGTGGCTAATATACTGCTCACATACTAAGACATTGAAAAAATAGTCATCTTCTGTCCTTTCTTTCCTCTGTAAGCCTGAAAGGACTTTCCAGGATTTAAGACCCATCTTTTAGAATTCACCCAATATTTCTTCCTCAAGGCAGCTGTCCCTGCCATACACTATTATACCACCTAGTCATTTTTCTCACCTTAGTTATTACAGTATTTGTATCATTATGTAATCGCATTTTCCCTCAATGAGGGCAACCGTGGTATTTATTTATGCTCATTGTGTATATTTCCTACCTATAAATATGTTACCCAGTCGTCATTCAAATAAATATTGACTTAAATAATAAAAAAATCTTCCTCCCCTACCATACAGCTACTTCTGAAGTGGTAAGGTATATGCAAAGCCATGGGGTAATAATTCTTCCCTAAGGTTGAAGCAGAGGTTCTTCCCCACCTGACCCTCCCTTGACAGACCTGGCTGAAAATTAAGGTCTTCATCCACATTCCTTATCCACAAGGTCTAAGCCACTTTCTCCTCCCTCTAACTCACTTTCATGCCTCAGGCCCTATTAGGGAAAATCCTTACCCATTTCAAATTTTCCTTCCTCACAAGGGAAATCCATGCAAACCTAAGCAGAAATGAAAATCCCCTCAAATATCCAAACAAAAGCTCTTTATGGGTCACTCGGGCCGGTCTTTAAATATTCTTTTTCTACTAAAGTGTGTAGCAACAGGGGATTTGAACATATTTGTCTGAAAACAGCAAAGAATTTTTTTAATTTAATTAATATATTAGGGACTCAAGAAGTGACATTGTAAAATTCTGAGATGACATTGATAATATCGTAGATAGCCTGTGGAACTGCGAAGAACCTCACTGTGCTGATAAATGAGGCAAATTTAGCTATCTAAAAGTAAATGTGGGTTTGGGGATATAACTTGGTTGGCAGAGTGCTTGCCTCACTTGCACAAGGCCCTGGGTTCAATCCCCAGCACCACGAAAAAATAAAAAATAAATAAATGTGCCTCACATAAGTATCTTCTCATAGGATTTAGATATGCACTGCCCAGGACAGTAACAGCTGTGACTTAAATTTAAACTCAACCGAAAATTAAGCTTCTAGAATCACTAGTCGCATTTCAAATGCTACCATATTAGACCAAGTTTCATACCATGGCTACTGATAAGAACGTTCTATGGGATTGCTCTGCCCCAAATGTTTTGAACACATATTGAGTGGAAAAATTGTCTGAACGCAAGGCCTTGAACTTAAATATGACAGACAATCACCTTTTTTACTAACTACCTGATTCTGCTATACCAGCTTCACACCAAGACTCATTTAATCTCCACAATTTGGGAGATGTATAGTATATTATTATTCGTTTTATTTGTTTCCTTGGGATGCAAAAACAAAGTACTCCCAATATTCCCAGTACACTTGGGAACAGATGCCTTAAACAACAGAAATCTGTTTTCTTACTGTTCTGGAGGCAAGGAGTATAAGGTTAACTTTTAAACCTAGTTGGTTTCTTCTAGACCTCTTTCCTTGGCTTGTAGATGACTGGATTCTCTCTGAGTCTCACGTGTTCTTTTCCTGTGTGTCTATGTCCCAACATCTTAATAAGGAAAGCAATTTTATTGGATTAGGGTCATTTGTATGAAGACATTAACCCAGAGAAGTCACACTTCTCAATGCTGCAATAAGTGGCAGAGCCATGACTTAAACCCAAAATCTGTATGACTCTCAACCTGCATCGGAGCATTACACAACAGCCAAGAGCCAGCCCCTTTCTCCCCATTCCTTCCCCTCCTACCATAAAGCAACCCAAAAGATCCGAGTTACCTACATGCAACATGACAGGCTGATGGTATATTTTCAATTTCTTGAGATCAAAAATACTCATTTGAGAACTGGCTTGTAGTAGAATAGATCAGAAGAAACTGACTTGTTCACCTGAGGACCAAATCTAACCTCCAGCACTTAGCACCAGCTGAGTCAGCCATGGATGGAAGATACTACCAGTTCCCTACCCTTTGGCATCTATAATGTAGGGCATGTGCTGTCTTAAAGCAAACACATGAGACTTCCATAGCAATATGCATTGTCTAATTACCTCAAAGTGTTAAACTGGCCAGATTATCAACTTCCTGTCAACGTTTGGCTTCTAAATCTAACCAAAGTGTGATGGATGTTTTGACAACTACTGCACAACATAAATGATGCTTTGACAGATTTAATTATTCCAATTCTGAGAGTTTCCTACAGATTCATTCTACAAAGCTGCCTGTCACTTTGTCTCTTGCTAGGACCAGTGCCCCTGGCAGCATTGTAGAAGGGTGGGAATGATGGCCATCTGAACTTCGCATCAGATTGCTTTCTTTCCCTAGACCCTACAGTGTTCTAGTGCAGACAGTAAAATGAGTCAAATGGGTGTCTCTTATCCACTTCCTTCTTCATTCTCCTGTCCACTTGACTATTTGGAGGGGAAAAAAACATCTCAAGATTTTTTTTATTATGATCCCAACCCAGACAGACGGTAGTGTGGGTAATAAATTCTCCCCAGAACATGGCCTGAGAAAGCAGCCTCCTGGGCTGGGAATGAGCAGCCATTCAACTGAACAAGGCCAACTCAATGTTGCAGATGACTTGTATTGGAACAATTCAGGAATAGCATTGTCTTCCTTTGGGATTTTTGCATTAAAATATGCTAATTATCAAACCCATGTGATGGGCAGCAAAAAGCACCAGTTCTCCTCCACAAAATTAAAGTAACATCCACCTCGCTCTCCATGAACCATAGAAACTGGAGAAGGGAAAACAGGGGCAACTGAAATTCGCAGACAGTTCCACAGCTTTTCTCTCACGAGTAACAAGAAGTGAGCTCATTTTCAAAGCCTTCAAGTCTAAGTCTAATGTTATAAGCAGATACAAATGTGATTATGTGAATGCAACACACACACACACACACACACACACACACACACACACACTCTCTCTCTACTCTCTCTCTCTGACTTGGAGGATCCAGCGGGAACCAGCCCAGATATCCATTCAGGCTTGACATGCTCCCGCCAAACCCTTAGACTTTGTGTTCATAAACCTCAGCACTCACTCAAGACCTTTGGGCTTAATGTAAATTAATTAAACTGCCATGCAGCTCATTTGACCATTATTAAGGTTTTAAAATAATTAAGAGTGAAGGCAACTGATTAAGCCCTTTCCAGGCTGTAGTGGCAGTTTATGAATTATATAAGTTCCATATTCATGCGAGTCCTCTGTGACTGCAGATTAGCTGCGGGGTGTTCATTAGGATGGAATGAAAAAGCAACAGTAGCTGTGACATCCTTTTGTTTCTCCCTTGACAACTTTCCAGGGAGCTCTATGTGAAGGAGTAAAAGTAATATACTTTATTTCTATAGCATTTTACAAATAAGATAATATTTTTTTATCCCATTTGATCCTCCCACTAATCCAGTCAGCTTGGCAAGGCTGGCCTTGTTCTCTTTGTTTTACTGGAATTGAAACTAAAGCTCAAAGAAGTTAAGTGTCTCATGCAGAAAAAAGAAGAGAAAAAATGCAGTCCCAGACCCAGCCTGCTGATTCCCATCTCCATGCTCTTCAGTGGGCCCTAGTTTCTTTCCTCCAAAGAACCATGCTTCTCCCAAAACAGGTCTTCCAATATTCCATTTTTGGTATCTGAAATTTCCAAAGAGAAAGCTTTATTATCCTGCCTCAAAGAAAGGATTCCAGCACTAAGACAAAGAAGGATTTTCCCTGAGTTAGAAGAAAAGAAATATTTTTGCTGGACTCTCTTTTACCTCTGCCAAAGCCACACACATGTGTACACACACACATACACACATGCACAAAAAAAATCAGAGAAAAATGTCATTTCCTATAAAATAAGGAAACAAGTAAATCCAAAGCTTCAATTGCTATAACATCTGAGATTAGTTGAGGGACCAGGGTGAGAGCTAATTCATTTACCTCCAAGTTAACAGAATATATAAATTTTCCCCAAAATAAGTATTACTTAAAAAGAAATGATATTCTTTTTTTTTTAATTTTAATATTTATTTTTTAGGTTTCTTTTTGGCGGACACAACATTTGTTTGTATGTGGTGCTGAGGATCGAACCCGGGCCGCACGCATGCCAGGCGAGCGCGCTACCGCTTGAGCCACATCCCCAGCCCAGAAATGATATTCTTACATAAATCTTTCCAGAGGTTTTTTTTTTAATTATTATTGTTTGTTTTGTTTCATTTTTAATAGTGATGATTTCCTGGTTCATTTAAGGAGACCAGCATAATCTTGGTATTGATATCTAAATAATGGACATTACAAAAAAATTATATACCATACTTACTCATAAATTCTAAACATAATAGTAGAATTAAAAAATTTTAAATAAAATGTTATCAAAAAGAATCCCACGATGTGACCAACGGGGCAGCCATGGAGTCAGATGTGGATGTGTATGCTTCGGGCAAAATTTCAGGGCCAGTTCTGCACCAGCAAGTGAAGCCTTTCATTCATTCTGTCTTTTAGCCACAGTTGATCTAATTGGACTTTGCTTGAGCCTTTGAATCATTTAATCAGTCTTACTGTTGGCCAACTGTTGACATGATTGTGATATTTCACAGAGAATATAATGTGCTTTAAGCTAGGAGCAGGTATGAATAAAATAAGGATTTGCAGTCTTATTGGACAAATAAAGAATACATGTCACTTTGTGCAAGAATACATGACATTTTGTGGAAGAATACAGTGCCATTCCTTGAAAACCACTCAAATTACTATTCAGTTGGGATCTGCAATGTCCCTCAAAGGCCCTCCTATTAAAGGCTAGTTCACAGCTGGGAGCTATTTGAAGACTGTGAAAGGGGAGAATTCAAGATTGCGGGCCAGACGGAGGCAGCTTTCTGTGTCACTCTGTGATCATGGACTCAAGTTGTGAGAGCACTGCTTCTCTGTCAGCAATATTCCTGCTCTTGCGTGGGAATCACAGCCATTGCGCCTGTGCAGGGCTCCAGGCTTTAGTGTCAAAGTAGGTCTCCCAACTACTTGCCCACTCAGGACTATCAGGTACTCAAGTGGGCACCACCAACACCTGCATAGAACTTTTGGCCACCCACCTGAGCAGAAATCACTGACACCACTAGCACACTGGATATCTGGCCGCTTCCCACACACAGGAACTCTGGCCGCCACTCCCGTGTGGACCCCCATCTACCAACGCAGGGCTCCCTGGTTGCCGCCATCTTGGGACTCTACAGCAGTGGAAATACTGTGTGCAGTGGCCTGCCTGCACCAAGAAACTTCACACAGGATCTGAAGTCAGCCAACAGCTGCACACTGCAAGAGCTCTTCTCTGAACTCATCCTCCAACGCCATGGCTTGGCTCTAGCCTCACAACCCGACAGCCCACCACTGAAAGCAGGAGCCTCCATCTTGGGTCACTTTCATCACCTCTTCAGTGGGGGCAACTCCCAGTTTGGAACTCCAGCTGGCTAGGTACCCAGTTTCTAATTCCCCCCTCTCCCCAGCAGCTGCTACCCTGGCACAGTGACACCCTTGTTAACTTCACCACCTTGAGGACAGACAAACCAGGTAACAACAGACGACCCCACCTATTGGATGAGAAGGGAAGCAGCAAAGATATGGATTTCCAACCAAAACAATCCTGTTTCTTCCTTCAAGATTTTTTTTCCCCTCTCCCTCTCTATTCTCCTGCCCTCACATCCCCGAGATATGTGAAACCAAGTATTTTGCATGAAGTAGGATTTTGAGGACTGGGATGTCTGAATAGGATAGTACAGATATATATATATATAACTTTTATCCCACCAATTTCTACTTTAACATTTTTAATTTTTCTCAATATATATGTGTGTTTGTTTTATGTACTCTATTGTCTTCCCACTTATTTATCTACCCCAAATTACTTCCTCTCCCTTCTCCTACTACTAACCTTCCTCTTTAGATTTCTCTTTTACACTTCCTAAGATATAAAAGCTCTATATCCTTGCTTCCTACCTCCTGAGCATATCTTCCTTTTCCTCACCCCCAGTTCTTTGTCCACCATCAGAATCTATAAACCCTTTTACAAACCTACTGAGTATATTGTAAATAATAATTAAATTCACCATTTCTGTACATTGTGACCAAACTGTAAACATCTTAGTAGCAAACATTTGTTTTTAGTGTATATACTGTTAATATTGGGATCTGATAATATTTTGTTTTCCACCTCAAAGGAGAGATATTGGATTCCAACAGGAGCACTATAAGCCTATAGGGTAAGAACAGCGATGCCTAGGATCTACAGTGCTAGAAGGGAAGACACACACGCAATATGAAAAGACAAGGGAAGAAAGTGCCCCAAACATATGAAGATACAACATTATTATAATCCATGACCAGCACAGCAGAAGAAATGAGAAAAAAAGAGTTCAGTATATACAGAATTAAAATGTTCTGTGAATTAAAGGATTTTATAAGAGAGCAAATATAGGCAGTAAAAGTTCATTTAGGCAAAGAGCTACATAAACAAATACAGGAAGCAAAAGATTATTTCAATAGGGAGAGAGAGATTCTAAATAAAAAAAAACAGATATCCTTGAAATGAAAGAAACAATAAACCCTTAAAAGCTCAATTGAAAGCATCACCAACAGATTAGACCACTTGGAAGACAAGACTTCAGACGAGGAAGACAAAATATATAATCTTGAAAAGAATGTAGACCACACAGTGAAAATGGTAAGAAACCATGAGCAGAACATTCAAGAAATATGGGATAACATAAAAAGACAAAATTTAAGAGTTATTGGGGTAGAGGAAGAAATAGAGTTCCAAACCAAAGGAATGAGTAATCTATTCAATGAATAATATCAGAAAAAATTTCCAAACATGAAGAACAAATTGGAAAACCAAATTCAAGAGGCTTACAGGACATCAAATGTACAAAATCACAACAGATCCACACCATACAGAATAAGGAGAGCATATTAAAAGCCACAAGAGAAAGGAATCAGATTACATATAGGGGGAAACCAATTAGATTATGTGCAGATTTTTCAACCCAGACCCTGGAAGCTAGAAGATCCTGGAACAACATATATCAAGCTCTGAAGAAAACGAATGCCAACCAAGAATCTTATATCCAAGAAAATTAAGCTTTAGATATGATGATGAAATAAAAACCTTCCATGATAAAAGTTAAAAGAATTTACAACTTGAAAACCTGAGCTACAAAACATCCTCAGCAAAATATTCCATGAAGAGGAATTGAAAAACAACAATGAAAATCAGCAAAGGGAGATATTACACTAAAGGAAAAAAACTAATCAAAGAAGAAACCAAGTAAAGTTAAATACCAAAAACAAACAAAAATGGCTGGGAATACAAATCATGTCTCAATAACAACCCTGAACGTTAATGGCCTAAACTCACCAATCAAAAGACATAGACTGGAGACTGGACTTAAAAAAAAAAAAAAAAAAAAGACCCAACAATATGCTGCCTCCAGGAGACTCATCTCATAGGAAAAGTCATCCACAGACTGAAGGTGAAAGGTTGGGAAAAATCATACCACTCACATGAATTGCGGAAGCAAGCAGGGGTTTCCATCTTCATATCAAATAAAGTAGACTTTAAGTCAAAATTAATCAAAAGGGAGAAAGAAGGATATTTCATACTGCTTAAGGGAAACATTCATCAACAAGACATAACAATAATAAATTTATATGCCCTAAACAATGGAGCATCTACGTTCATCAAACGAGCACTTTTCAAGTTTAAGAGTCAAATAGACCACAACACAGTAATTCTGGATAACAATAACACACCTCTTTCACCATTAGATAGATCATCCAAACAAAAGCTGAACAAAGAAACTATAGAACTAAATAATACAATCAATAAATTAGACTTAACTGACATATATAGAATATATCATCCTTAAATGAACAAATACACTTTCTTTTCAGCAACACAGGGATCCTTCTCTAAAACATACCATATATTGTGCCACAAAGCAACTCTTAGCAAATATAAAAAAGTATAGATACTACCCTGCATTCTATCAGATCATAATGGATGAAATTAGAAATCAATAATAAAAAAATAACACCTGGAGACTAAATGCTACTGAATGAACAATGAGTTGAAAAAGACATCAAGAAGGAGATTTAAAAATTCTTAGAGGTGAAATTTCATTTTGCTACATATGGATTTCCAATTTTGCCAGCACCATTTGTTGAATAGGCTGTCTTTTCTCCAGTGAATGTTTTTGGAACCCATTCTAGTATGTGATAACCGTATTTAGTGGGTTTTTCTCTGTGTCTTCTATTCTGTACCATTGGTCTACAAGTCTATTTTGGTGCCAAAATATACTGTTTTTATTACTATCGGCCTTTATATAGTTTAAGGACTAGTATTGAGATGACTCCTGCTTTATTTTATTTGCTAAGGATTGCTTTCTCTTGCCCTGCACAAAAATCAACTCAAAGTGGATCAAAGGCTTAGGCACTAAAACAGAGACCCTGCACCTAATGGAAGAAAAAAAATAGGCCCAAATCTTGACCGTGTCAGCCTAGGATCTGACTTCCTTAACAAAACTCCTAAAACACAAGAAGTAAAATCAAGAATTAATAAATGGGATAGGTTCAAATTAAAAAGCTTTTTCTCAGCAAAAGAAACAATTTAAAAAGTGAGGAGAGAGACAATAGATTGGCAGAAAATCTTTACCACATGTACCTCCAATAAAGCGTTAATCTCTAGGATATATAAAGAACTCAAAAAACTTCAAACCAAAAAAAAAAAAATTAACCCAATCAATAAATGGGCTAAGGACCTGAACAGACACTTCACAGAAGAAGAAATACAATTGATCAACAAATATGAAAAAGAGTTCAACATCTCTAGCAGTTAGAGAAACGCAAATCAAAACTACTCTAAGATTTCATCTCACTCCTGTCAGAATGACAATCATCAAGAATACAGGCAACAATAAGTGTTGGTGAGAATGTGGTGAAAGAGATACACTTATACATTGCTGGTGGGACTGCAAATTGATGCAACCATTATGGAAGCAATATGGAGATTCCTCAGAAAATTGGGAATGGAACCACCATTTGACCCAGCTATACCACTCCTTGGTTTATACCCCAAAGACTTAAAATCAGTATACTATAGTGATGCAGCCACATCAATGTTTATAGCATCTTTATTCACAACAGCTAGACTATGGAATCAACCTAGGTGACCCTCAATTGATAAATGGATAAAGAAAATGTGGTATATATACTCAATGGAATATTACTCCACTTTAAAGAAGAGTAAAATTGTGTTATTTACCAGTAAATGATTGGAGTTGGAGAAGATCATGCTAAGTGAAATAAGCCAATCCCACAAAACCAAAGGCTGAATGTTTTATTTGATATTCAGATGCTAATTCACAATAAGGCAGGGGGCACTAGGGAAGAATAGCATTATCTTAGATTAGGTAGAGAAAAGTGATGGGAGAAAAGGGGAGATACTTTGACACCTGGAGACTAAATAATATGCTACTGAATGAACAATGAGTTGAAAAAGACAACTGGGGTTAGGAAAGATAGTAGAATGAAGCAGACATTATTACTGTATGTATATATGTGACTACATGACCAATATGATTCTGCAACATGTATACTCAGAAAAATGAGAAATTATATCCCATCTACGTAGGATATATCAAACGCATAAATGTATTCTACTGTCTTGTATAACTACATAAAACAAATTTTAAAATTTTTAAATTTTTTAAAAATAAATTTAAAAAATTCTTAGAGGTGAATGAGAAGACAGATACAACATATCGAAATCTCTGGGACACTATGAAGGCAGTACTAAGAGGAAAGTTCATTGCAAGGAGTTCATTCCTTAAAAGAAGAAAAAGTCAAAAATAAATGACTTAACATTACATCTCAAAGCCCTAGAAAAAGGAGAACAAATCAACACCAAAAGCTGTAGAAGACAGAAAATAGTTAAAATCAGAACTGAAATCAATGAAATTGAAGCCAAAGAAACAATTGAAAAAATTGACAAAACAGAAATACAGAAGATAATTAGAAATTACTTTGAAAACTTGCACTCCAAGAAAATAGAAAATATCAAAGGCATTGACAAATTTCTAGAGTCACATGATTTGCCCAAATTGAATCAGGATGATATACACAATTTAAACAGGTCAATTTCAAGTGATGAAATAGAACACACCATCAGAAGCCTATCAACCCAGAAAGCCCAGGACCAGATGAATACACAGCCGAGTTCTACAAGACCTTTAAAGAAGAATTAATACCAATACTCTTCAATTTATTTCAGGAAACAGAAAACAAGGGAGCACTTCCAAACTCATTCTATGAGGCCAATAACACCCTGATTCCAAAACCAGGTAAAGATACATCAAAGAAAGAAAACTTCAGACCAATATCTCTAATGGACATAGATGCAAAAATAATCAATAAAATTCTGGCAAATTGAATACAAAACCATATCAAAAATATAGTGCACCACGATTGAGTGGGATTCATCCCAGGGATGCAAAGTTGGTTCAACATATGGAAATCAATAAATGTAATTCATATTAATAGACTTAAAGATAAGAACCATATGATCATCTCAATAGATGCAAAAAAAGCATTTGACTAGAGATAACAGGAACATATCTCTACACTGTAAAAGCTATCTATGCTAAGTCCCAGGCCAACATCATTTTAAATGGAGAAAAATTAAAAGCATTCTCTCTGAAAACTAGAACAGCACAGGGATGCTCTCAATCACCACTTCTATTTAACATAGTTCTTGAAACTATGGCCAGAGTAATGAGATGGATGAAAGAAATTAAAGTGATACAGATAGGAAAAGAAGAATTCAAACTAGCACTACTTGCTGCTGATGATTCTATGCCGAGAAGACCTAAAAAATTCCACCATAAAACTTCTAGAACTAGTAAATGAATTTAACAAAGTAGCAGGATACAAAAGCAACACCCATAAATCAAAGGCATTTCTGTATATCAGTGACAAATCCTCTAAAAGGGAAATTAGGAAAACTACCCCATTTACAATAGCCTCAAAAAAAAAAAATAAAACACTTGGGAATCAACTTAAGAAAAGAGGTGAAAGACCTTTACAACGAAAACTACAGAACACTAAAAAAAGAAATTAAAGAAGACCTTAGAAAATGGAAAGATCTCCCTTGTTCCTGGATAGACAGAATTAATATTGTCAAAATGACCATTTTATCAAAAGCATTATACAGATTAATGCAATTCCAATCAAAATTCCAATGACATTCCTCATAGAAATAGAAAAAGCAGCCATGAAATTCATCTGGAAAAATAGGAGACCCAGAATAGCTAAAGCAATCCTTAGCAAGAAGTGAAGTAGGTGGCATCACTATACCAGACTTTAAACTATATTATAGAGCAATAGTAACAAAAACAGCATGGGATTTGCACCAAAATAGGCTGGTAGGCCAATGGTACAGAATAGAGGACACATAATTATAGTTATCTTATAGTAGACAAAGGTGCCAAAAATATACATTGAAGAAAAGATAGCATCTTCAACAAATAGTGCTGGGAAAACTGGAAATCCATATGCAACAAAATGAAATTAAACCCCTATCTTTCAACATGCACAAAACTCAACTCAAAATGGATCAAGGGCTCAGGAATTAAACAGAGACACTGTGACTAATAGAAGAAAAAGTAGTAGGCTCAAATTTCTATCATATCAGATTAGGCACATAGTTCCTTAATAAGACTCCTATAGTACAAGAATTAAAACCAAGAATTAATAAATGGATGGATTCAAACTAAAAAGCTGCTTCTCAGCCAAATAAACAATCAGTGAGGTGAATAGAGAGCCTATAGCTTAGGAGCAAATTTTTATCACTTGTACATCAGATAGAGCACTAATCTCTAGTGTATATAAAGAACACAAAAAGCTACACACCAAAAAAAAAAAAAACACACAAATAACCCAACCAATAAATGGGCCAAGGAACTAATATACACTTCTCAGAAGGTGATATACAATCAGTCAACAAATATATGAAAAAAATGTTTAACATCTCTAGCAATTAGAGAAATGCAAATCAAAACTACTTTAAGATTTCATCTCACTCCAGTCAGAATGGCAGCTATTAAGAATACAAACTACAATAACTGTTGGTGAGGATATGGGGGGAAAGTCACATTCATACATTGCTGGTGGGACTGCAAATATGGAAAGAAGTATGGAGATTAATTAGAAAACTGGGAATGGAATCACCTTTTGACCCAACTATCCCTCTCCTCTGTCTATACCCGAAGGACTTAAAAACAGCTTACCACAGGGACACAATCAAATCAATGTTTATTGCAGCACAGTTCACAATAGCTAAACTGTGGAACCAATCTAGATGCCCTTCAGTAGCTGAATGGATAAAGAAAATGTGGTATATATATACACAATGGAATATTACTCAGCAATGAAAGAGAATAAAATCACAGATTTTGAAGATACATGGATGAAATTGGAGAATATAATGCTAGGTGAAGTAAGCCAATCACACAAAACCAAATGCTGAATGTTTTCTCTGATATAAGGAGGCTGATTCATAGTGGGGTTAGGAGGGTGAGCATGGGGAGATTAGACAAACTGTAGATAGGGCATAGAGGAAGGAGGGGGAGAGAGGGGGCAAAGGGGTAAAAAAATGATGGTGGAATGAGATGGATATCACTACCCTAAGTACATGTATGAAGAAAACAAGAATAGCGTGAATATACTTTGTATACAAGCAAAGAGATGAAAAATTGTGCTCTATATATGTAATATGAATTGTAATGCATTCTGCTGTCATATATAACAAATTAGAATATTTTTTAAAAAGAATCCTGCAATTGAGAGAAAGATAATTCCTTATGACTAAATTAAATCCAGAAACACAAGGGTAGTTCTGGTTTTGAAACTGAAAGTATTCACTGAATTTACAGAGAAAGAGAAAAATTTGGTGATTTTGCTTAATAGGTGCAAAAAAAAAAAGACTGATAAAATTCAATGCTCATTCGTAACAACATGTTAAGAAACCAGGAAATAAGTGAAGTTCCCAATCTTGGTATCTAAAATAAACCAAAAGACTCATAAATTTAAGGACAAAATAGTAAAATATTTCACTATGAAATTGAGAAAGAAACAAGAATGGTACTTATTAACTACTAGTCATTATTGTACTGGATTAATTTAATAAGTTCAGTTTAATAAGGCAATGGGAAAAGATTAGAAGAAAATCTGCCATCTGTGAAAGATTTGTGGAAATTATATTCATATATGCACAAGATAATTTGTAGATATTAGATCTGACAGAATTATGTACAAGATCTCTGCTCAGAAAACTTTAAAGCATTGTTGAGAGAACTGAAATAAACTAGAGTATATATGACGTTACAAACAGAAAGCTTTAACATTGTGAATGTGTCAGTTCGCTCCAAAATTATCTGCAGATTCAATCCCAATCACATCTCAGTAAGGTGTGTGTGTGTGTGTGTGTGTGTGTATGTGATTTAACAAATTGATTCTAAAACTGATATGGAGGTATATAATACCAGGGATACCCTAGACAAATCTCAGAATAAAAAGAAAATGCTTACTTTTAAAGATGTAAGGCTTTAAATTAAAGCAATTATAATTAAATCCGTGTATTGTTGGTGCAAGAAAATGCAAATAGGTAAATGGAACTAAGTACAAAGTTCAGAAACAGGCCCATGAAGTACAGACAGCCTGTGACAAGGGTGGCATTGCCAGCAGCAGGAAGACAGTCTTGTCATTAGACATTGCTGACCAGTTATAAGTCCACATGTGAAGTGGTGAAGGCAGACCACAATAAGAAAGAGACATCATGTATGGAAATAGGCAAGGTATTCAGTAAGCATGTTACAGAAATGAATATCCAAATAGTCAATAAACATATAAAAACATGGCCAGATTAAGGGAAATTCATATTAAAGCTATAATAATAAACCACTGGTATAACCTTTAAATATGATTAAAATTAAGTGTAGACAAGAACATGAGTGATGAAACTCTCATATGCTGCTGAGAGCATCAATTTGCATAACCAGCCACTTTAGGAAATTTTTTGGCAGTATCCATTAAATTTAAGTAGGTATAATTGATGACCCAAGAATTCCAATCCTACACATATATGCAACAAAAATTATTTTTAATTTTTTAAAGTTCAAATGAAATTAAAATATTTGAAAAAAAGACATCCATGCCCATCTCTACAAAAAGTTATACAGGAAAGTTTCATAGCATTATTATTCATAACAGTCCCTAAACTAGAAACAAGCCAGTGTTCATCAAGAGCAAGAAAAAAGTAACTTTTTTATAGTTCATATACACAATGAATTCAAATACAGCAAAAAAAAAACCTAACTATAGCTGCATAAACATGGATAAGTCTCAGGTGTATGAAGTTGTGCAAATAAGCCAGAAAGAAAAGACTATATAATGCATGATTCCATTTGTAAAAGGTTGAAAATGACCAAAAGTAACTTATAATGTTAGAAATCAGGATAGTGGTTACATTTAGAAGAGCAGAGGAACAGAGGAAAGGCACACCGAGATGCTTGTAGCATGCTAGACATATTCCTTCTCTTGAACTGTGATGCTTACATAGGGGTACTTGCTTTGTTTAATCAGGAATTGTTTACTGTTCTAAGTATCATACTTAACAGGTCTTGGCACCCTCCCCCCCCAAAAAAGCATCATACTTAAAATTTCTACGTATTAGACTTACATTTTTAAATATTAAACATAAAAACACATTTAGCTACCATAAATGTCATACCCAATGGTCTTTGCATTGAAGTTAATGATGCTTGCATTAAAAATCCAATATCAAAGACAGTAGGTAGAGAACATCTATATTAAGACAGAGTTTTTTATTTTGGTTTTATTTTATTTGTTTGTTTGTTTGGTTTTGGTACTGGGGATTGAATCCAGAGGCACTTTACCACATTCCCAGCCCATTTTATATTTTATTTTGAGTTATATTTTGAGTCAGGGTCTAAGTGGCTGAGGCTGGCTTTGAACTTGGGATCCTCTTGTCTCAGACTCCCAAGCTACTGGGATTACAGGTATATGCCACCATGCCTGACAGATTCAATTCTTTAGAAGCACTAAGAGAGAAATCTGAAAGAAAAAAAGGTACTCATCAACTATTCCTATTCTTTAATTTTTTTTAAAAATTATTTGACATATAATTGGCATATCCATAAAATTCGCCCTTTTAAAATTTCAGATTCAGTGGCTTTTTATTGTGTTTATGAAGTTGTAGAACTCTCACCACTAATATTATCATCCCCAAAAGAAAGCCAACACCACTGTCAATCATATACTATTATTTCCAGCTCCTAACATTTGTGAACCACTAATCTATCTTCTGTTTCTATTGATTTACCTAGTCTGGACATTTCTGGATTTGTACATTATATAATATTTTGTGTCTGACTCCTTTCCTTTAGCATACTATTTTCAAAGTTTATCCATGTTGTAGCATGAATCCCTAATCAATCCCTTTTATAGTTGAATAATGTTCCATTGAATGGATATAATACATTTTTAAAGCCCATTTCCTAGTTGATATACATTTTGCTTCCTTGTTTAAATTATTATGCATAATGCTACCATAAACACTTATATGATTTTAATATGCATGTGTTTTTGATACTCTTTGATATATATTTAGGAATAAAATTGCTAGATCATGTGACAACCTTATGTTTAACATTTTAAGAAACTGACAAACTGCTTTCTAAAGAGTAATACCATTTTACATTTCTACCAGCAACATGAGGGTTTCAATTTCTCTACACCTTGCCAATATATATTATTGTCTATTTATCCTTCCCATCATAGTTTGTGTTAAAGGGTATCTGTGATTTTGGTTTGCATTTCCCTAATGAGTAATGATGGTTGTAAATCCCTTGTCAGATTATGATTTTGAAATGTTTCCTTGTTGTTTAAGTTGTTTTCTCTTTCTTGATGAAGTCCTTTGAAACAGCAGTTTTTTATTGTTATGAAATGCTATTCATCTATTTTTATTTGTTGGTTATGCTTTTATGTCTTATCTAAGAAGACATTGCTTGATCCAAGCTCAAAAGTAGTTACATCTGTGCTTTCTTCTAAGAATTTTACAGCTTTGACTCTTAAAATCTATTAAGAGTTAAATTTCAAATAGTGTGTTGTAGGGGTCCAAATGTAAATATCCAGTGGTCTCAGTATCATTTGTTGAAAATATTATTCCTTCACTATTAAATTGTCTTGGTGCCCCTGTCATAAATTGACCATTAATGTAAGAGTTTATTTCTGGACTCTCCCTTCTCTGCCATTGGTTCATATGCCTATTTTATGGCAGTCTTTCACAGTATTGATTATTACTATTGCTTTGTCATATGTTTTGAAATTGGGATGTATGAGTGCTTCCGTTTTTTTTTTCCTATATTGAGTTAGCTGAGTCTCTTGCATTTCTATATAAGTTTGAGAATCATCTTGTCAATTTCTGAAAACGAAAGTCAATTAGAATTGTGATACAGATTTCACTGAATCCGTTTGGATGGTTTTATCCTTCTAACAATATTATACCTTGCAATTAATGAGCATGAGATATCATCTCATTTACTCATTTCTTAATTTTTTTCCAGTGAAGTTTAATAGTTTCAGTGTAAAATTGTTATACTTATTTTGTAAAATATATTTCTAAGTATTTGCCTTTTATATGCATTGGAAAATGGAACTTTTAATATTTTTATTTTGTAATTGTTCATTACTAGTGTTTAGAACTATAATTGACTTGAATATTGAGCATGCATCCTTACTGAACTCATTAGCTCTATAGTTTCAGTTTTTAATGGATTCCTTAAGACTACATATGTGTATGAGGGTACATATAACCTGCAAATAGTTTTATTTTTTTCAGTCTGGATGCTTTGTATTTCTTTTGTATTCTGGTTAAAGTTCTAGTGCAGTGTTGAACATTAATAGTGAAAGTCGACCTCTTTATCTTATTATCTTTGAGGAATAATTTTAGTCTTTTTTATTGGTTCTTTTTAATTATACACAACAGTAAAATTCATTTTGAAATAATTATAAAAGCATGAAATCTATCTTGTTCTAATTCAGTCCCCAGGACCTCCCTTCCCTCTCCTCTGCTGATCATTCTGCCATAGATTTTAGTCTTTAAACATTAAGAATAATGTTGCTATAGATTTTCCATAGATTCCCTTTATCAAATTGAGGAAGTTCCCTTCTATTCCTAGTTTTTGTTACTGTTCGCTTGCCTTGTTTTATATTTGTACAAAGTTATAGGACACAGTGTGATAGATTCTAATGATCAAATCAGGGCACTTAGGATTTCTAGCTCCTTAAGCATTTTTTAAATTCTTAATCAATATCTAATAATTGTACATGATTTATAACGTACAGTGGTATTTCAATACATAAGTTCTGATCAAATCAATATAATTAAGGGGTGTTGAATTTTGTCAAATGGTTTTTCTGGAGCTACTTAAATGATCTTATAGCTTATATATATTATTCTATTAATATATCATGTGGATTAATTTTTGTATAATTAACACACTTTTATTGTTAGGATAAATCCTGGTTGGTCATGGTATACAATCTTATTATAGTGCTAGATTTGTTCACTAGTATTTTATAGAAGATTCTGGGCTATATTCATGAGGGATATTGCTGTATATTCATAAAAAAAATAGTTTACTTATATTGTTTTTGCCTTGTTTTAGAATAAGCTAAGAAGTATTTCCTCTTTTAAGCAAAACTTTGTGGAAGACTGATGTTAAATTTTCTTTAAAAGTTTGAAGAATTTACCTGTGAAACCACCTGGTCCTTGGATTTTCTTTTGGGGAAGTTTTCTTTTAAGGGTGTAGGGCATTTTTGATTACTAATTCAGCCTTATTTCTTATAGCTCTATTCAGATGTTCCAATTAACTTCAGTTCATTTGGTAGCTTTATTCTTCCTATGAATTTTTTCATTTCATCATAGTTTTCCAATTTATAGAAAACTTTTATTTGTGATTATTCATAGCCTTAACCACTAAAAAAAATGAAGGAAGATATTATTGATTCATATAAGCTTTCCCAATGCAGAGAGACTCTATGGGAGTTAACTCAGCACCTTCACTGTCACGGAGGACTCAGGATCCATGTGTCTCCTCCATGATTCTCATGTTGACTTGGCCCTTTTCCATGGTGTGCTCTCTCTCTCTCTCTCTCTCTCTCTCTCTCTCTCTCTCTCTCTCTCTCTCTCACACACACACACACACACACACACTATAGGGACCCTTGCAGATGTGATCATCTCACAATTATATGTGAGAGTGTATGTTTTACAAGACTCTCCTGCATACCCTCCCTGAGCCACAAGCTTCCCTTTAACCCAACCTCTAACTAGATGGATGGAACCATCATGATGGGCCCAAATTTATTAGGACACAAAGGGGTGAGATGACAGCTGAAGAAAATTATTATAGGAGAAAAGAGCTAGTGGAACTGGTGGCTAAACAGATGTAATAACACTAATCTCTAACAGCTTTTAGAAATCATCTTTGTGAATTTTAAATGATTTTGAAGAAACTGTAATATTTTGCTTCAAGAAACATTAAAATAATGTTCAGCAACTGAGATCCTTTTTCCTTGTTCATATTGTTAATGATACTTTTTACTTTAATAGTATTCAAACTACAATCCAAAGTTTCTAAAACGAAACCACCTAAATATTTTTCACTAAAACATATACAACATGAGGAGCAGTTATATTACAAAAATGTAAACTGCCTGTAGTATTTTCTGTAGTTATTTCTGTAGT
The DNA here is from genome assembly GCF_021218885.2 of Marmota monax. Classification (NCBI taxonomy): domain Eukaryota; kingdom Metazoa; phylum Chordata; class Mammalia; order Rodentia; family Sciuridae; genus Marmota; species Marmota monax. The sequence goes on from NW_026691933.1 coordinate 3,186,276, forward strand.
TATTGATACTTGTGTCCAAATTAGCCAAAAATTTTTTCTTATTTTTTAGCAAAAGAGATTTTTAAAAATAGTTTGAGATGCTTATAGAACTAAATGAGGTGTTTTGCTTGGGAAGAACAGAGGATCCTGAGCAGCTCTCAGATAGGGAGGCAGCACTCGGAGCCACGTGGGAGGGGCACAAGAGAGCTGGACAGATGATTTCCTGCATCTCTCTATGAAATGCACGAAGGGCTTTGCAGAACACTTGAGGTCGGAACTGGAGTGTCTATTTAATATTGACACCATGACCTTGGGCCAGAAGTTGATGATACAAAAATGAATATGACTCAGTTCCTGCCCTCAGGCACTCACAGTCTAATGGGAGAGACGAACTCATAAAAAGCAATTTCAAGTGCAACAACAGAGGTGCAATGGTATGAGCTACAGCAATTTCCCAGAGGGGACAGTGATTAATTCAGTTTGGAAAGTCAGAGACAGCTCTATACAGAAAAAATGAAAATCAAAGGTTTTATTTGAGTTTACCAAGAATACAGTAAAGGACTTTTTAGAATCTGAGAGGTTTGAAATAGCATGGCCTGCTCGAGGAGCCTCAAAATGACTGATGTTGACACTGAGGGCAGTGTGGGGAACAAAGCTGGGCAGAAGGGGTGACAGGGACCAGACCTCAGAGGCCTTACTTGTCTTATTAGGGAAAAGGAAGCCTGTCCTGTGGATGGTGGAAGTCACTGAAAGATTTTAAGCGGAAAAAAAATGTTCCAATTTGCATTTTTAAAAAGAGACCTCGATGGATCTCTGGAGAATACACTGGAGCAGGTCAAGATGGAAGTCTGAAGACTCATAAGGAAAGTGATGCAGATAATAAATATTGGAGGATGAACCAGGAAGAGACAGAAGTAAGAAAACAGTCATTGACTATTTACAGCATTTGATGGAAAGGAAGAAGTCAAACACACAGGTCTCCAGCTTTAGCAACTGGGTAGGTGTGGAGAGAAAAGCAAGTTCAGTATGAGGTATGTTGAGCTGGAGGTGTCAGCACCATAAGCCAGACTGTATGCACATTTGGCAGTGGGACGTAGGTTCCATCCAGAAATAAGGATTTAGAAGTCTTGCAGAGGCACTGCCTGCAGCTACTGGATAAGGTAAAAATGGCTGGAGAAAGAAGAGCCACTGTGAAGGGAAAATAAATGTACTTCCACAATTCAGGAAGGGAAGAGTAGGTCCACAAAGGACATGGAGCAGGGACAAAGACATGAGAGGGGACACTAGGAAAGTACATCCAAAAGGATAAAAAAAAAAATCTCTTAGAAAGAAGTACTCACTTTTTGGGGAGCGGGGGATTTAATCCGAGAAAGAAGGAAATTGAAGGAAGAGCACAGGGAGAAGTGAAAGACTGGCTCTGGCAGATACTGATGCTCTAGTGTCCCAGAACTCTGCTGCCGGTTTCCCTGTCTTTTCTCCGGAGAATCATAAGATGTTGCCACATATGGCCCATGTGTCCAGGATCCTGGAGATGGCAGCAGCAGAAGCCTGGTCTATCTTTAGTGACATTTCTCTTCCACCCACCAGACCTAGAACACAGACATTTTCCCAGTTGGCTTTGTGGAGAAAGTCCAGTCTAACATGGAAGTTTCTGAGTCATAAATAGTCCTGTTCCTGCACTCAAACATGTTTGGAGTGGTAAACCTGAGACCTTCCTAGAGACAACTTAAGAAACTCAAGTGCCTGCATTCACTGTGATTTCACCCGACCTTGGAAAAGAGACATAGCAAGATTCCTGTAATCCAGGGCCCAGTCTCTTCTCCTGGAAATCTGAGCTGCACAATCCTGACCTCATACAGCCTGTATCCACAATGAGACTATGGTCCCAATCAACCGTTTGGGAAATAAGGAAAATACAAACTTGGAGACCCAATTCAGTGTGGGACACTGGGTTTCAGTGAGGCCCCTATTAGCTCATGTAACCCTGGGGGATCCACCGTTTCATACCCATTGAGAAGTCTCAGATGCACATCCTCCCTGAGATGGCTTGACTTCTAGGCAGAGACAGGGTTTGATATGGGGTCGAAATGCACCAAAATCCAGGATTTTTCCTTATGTGAATACAGAGTCAGCTTCTATAATTTTATTTAAATGGTTCCTTATTCTTCAGATTCCAATATGCAGCTGAGCTTTAGATAAAGAAGACATGTGTCCCTGTAACATTGTGTGCAAACCAAGTTTTGTAGCTCAGATCATATTTCAAATATCTTAAATTTCATGACAAATCCTTTCTCTACATGCCCTTTCATAGAGCAAAGAGCCAGCCCCTAATTTATCTGCAGTGTCAAGTTTCCTTTAAGTGGAACTCACTGTGTCAAGTTTCCTTTAAGTGGAACTCACTTTTGCCACCAAAGAAACTACACTTTGGAAAAACACCAAATCCATAGTCTCAACTTTGTTTTCAGTGAGAACCAAGAGGCAGAGCCAGGAACCAACCACCAAAGCAGCCCCAGGAGAGACTCCAGGGTTCCTATCTGGTATCTGCGGACACCTTCTCTTTGGTCTCCACCCTCTCCTCAGGAGCCCAACCCTGTCAAGGTGTAAAAGACTTTTGCTCCTACCAATTCTTGGAACTTCTGGGGGGAGGTACTTAGAGCCTGGACTGACATGAAGTTTCCCCCTCTCCCTGACCACCTGAAACTCTTAAGCAGACAGAGTTCCTAGGGGAAACCAAGGTGCATCTCTTAGATGCGGCTGTGAAACTCTGGCTTCTTCGCTCATTAGTAACTTAAGGCTGTGGGAAGGCTTCACCTTCTCTTACCCCGTCCCACTTCCCAGGAATAGAATAGCTACATATGAGGGCATGCATAGATGTCCACATCCTCCCCTTTCAGATTTGTCTGAACGTTTGAAGTTTGTACAGATCCCTGCATAATGAAATGGACTGAGCCCAGGGTTTCCCAGACAGGGATGCAGTCTTCTTGGATTGGACTTAAACTCTACAGCAGGCCCATCTTTGTGCTGGTTGTCTGTGACATCTACCAAATATGCCCAGGTCTTCTCCTGAGCACAGGTACAATGGAACTTTCCTAGTTCCTTCAAAATCAGGTAAGTCAGAGACAATGTTGGCCAGGGCATCCTCCAACCTCTCGTGGACACATAGCAAAGAAGCTCAAGGCATGAAAAGGAACCAAGAAAAACACTTGAGAAAAGGGGAAGCTCATCAGGGAAGACTTTCCAAGGGAGGCTGTGCAGGTGCTGATCAGGAAGAGAGGAAAGAAGTCCAGGATGAGGCAAAGGGTGGGCAGTATGCCACAGGGAAAGACAGCCCAGGAAAGGGAGACAGTGTGGGCAGGTCCAGAGGACAGACAACAGAGAGGAGGGATGAAGGGAAGGGAATTAGTCTTCAGCAAGGCCTAGCATCAAAAACCTGGCTTGCCTAAGAACTCTTCTCCTCGTAAACTTTGGTGCTACCAAATTCTGATCAGAGAAAATGGAAGGGAGAGAAAAACCAGACTCAGGGAGATGAGAAAAGCAGAAAGGGGAGAGAACTAAAAGTCTAAGAAAAATGAGAAGATGTACTAGATTAAACAATGATCCCCCCCCCCCCAAATGTCCAAGTTCTCATCCCTGGAACTTGTAAACTTGTAAAGGTCTTACAGAAGTGATTGAGTTAAGGATTTCGAAATGAGACAATTACCTTGGATTATCCCTTGGGACCTAAATGCTCTTGTGCATCTAATTAAGAGAGCACCAGGAAGAGAAAGCCATGTGACCTCAGAGGCAGAGACTGGAGTGATGTGGCCACACACCAAAGAAGACCCAGCCCCCCCCCCCCCCACAAAAGGGGGAAGAGGCAAGGAATGCATTCTGTCCAGGGACTCTGGAGGGAACAAGGCCCTGCTGACACTGATTTCTGACTTCTGGCCTCCAGAACTGAGAGAGGACACATTTCTATTGCTGTAAGCCTCTCAGTTTGTGGTTTTGTTACAGCAGCCCTAGGAAACTAATGTACTGGATGACAGGGGAAGACACATTGTTCTGTTCCAGTCACCCCTTCCTTCCCTCACCTTGGCCCTCTGACTCTCCTTAGCTCCCTCCCTTGGATGTTAGCTACCACCACTCAGCTCTTTCCCTTCCCTCCAGTCAGAACCCCTCCCAGGGCTCCAAGGGTAAAGTTCCCTGTTAACCTCTTTCTGGCCCCCTCTGGCTTCTGTCACCTCTCTGTACCAGAAACAATTTACCATCTTGTTGGCCACTTCTTCACTCAGGTGAATTCTAAGCACTATAATTATCCCCAAGTATTTCATTGAGTACCAGGCCCAGTACACAGATTTGAAGGCATAAAAGGTAATTAATAAATGCTTACTAATTGACTAATCCTTTGGAATTGGAGATTGTTACTCTCACCACTAGTTAGGATGTGTCTACGGTGGGCAGGTACTATGCTAGGCACACCAAATTCAGCACAGCAATAGTACTGGTTGCTGTAACTAATGGGTGTCAGGAACTGTGCTGTGCTCTGAGAATGCATTGTATTATTTATTCCTCACCATTATATTATTATCTCCATTTAATAAATGAATAAACCAGGCTGAGAGAAAATAAATAACTAACATGGTGTCAGCCAGCTAGCAAGCTTCAGATCCAGAGCTCAAGTCCGGATCAGATAGGCATTCAACACTAGGCTCTTTGTAGAATCTTTGGAGGGAGGGGAATTCAAATTTTTCTAGATGACTTTTTTTTTCTAGGGGGGACACAGTCTCAAGATACTTTAATTTCTCAACATTTGGGGTCTTCCTTAAACAATGTGAATGAATCCAGGATTACCCACTAGAATGCCTAGATGACTTTTGAGACCTGAAATCAAGCTAATTGGCCACTGGGTGGCACCAAAAAAGTGTCTGAGATTCAAAAAAGCAGCAAGCCAGGGTGAGTTCCAACTCTTGAGGTGTTGCTAAGGTGAGCCAGCCCTGCATACACAGGGAGGCAAAGTGCCCAGAAGAAACTGGATTCAAAGCCAAGGTTCAAAGAAACGGATTAGAAAATATTTCCCCAAGCTTCTAATATCAATAGAAAAAGATAACAGATCTGCATTCTTGTACTTCAGTCCAAAAATTACCATCTTGAGATATGCAGATTTTTTAATACCTCTGCTTACCAAGAGCATGCAAAAATCCCCGTGGGTGTTCCAAGAAAAGAAAAATTACAGGCACAATCGCCAACAGCAGGGATGTCCAAACACCTTAACAAGTCCTTGTTGAAACAGCAGCTCTTAAATGATTCAACTGCCTTCTAGCCAGAGCACATAGCAATAGCCATAAATACACTACAATTAACATCACTTGCAGAACAAGGGAAACTCTGAAAATATTTCATTTAATATCTCAGAGGAGTAATAGATATGCTTCCCCATGAATGAGGATATTGTCAAATTATTTATTGAGGGCCAGCTGTGAACTCTTCGAACTGTAAATATCTACAAGTTGCTAGGTGCTTGGAAGAAGGAACCACAGCTCAAGCTGGGTATGGTGCAAGTTACCATGTCCCACACCACTGCAACTCCAAGTGTGGTCCACAAGCTGCTGACCCTCTGGGAAATATTTGCTAACATTCCACCAGAAGAAAAGCACACAAAGGGAGAGTGAGCTAGAAACTTCTACAGCCATTTGATATCACCACAGTATCCCAGACTGTGGATTGGTGTAATGGAGCTAGAAAAGTTGGGATGTCCCATACTTCCTATTGAGTGGTTTGTGGCCAGAGTTGCAAATTAACCTTGCACAGTAGGTGCTTAATGACCTGAAACTGATTAGAAATTAAATCAAGCTGATCTCCAATCACAGGTAGCTGGGGAAGCGCTGTTTTAAGAACCCAAGGAGATTACTCCAGCCTGCTCCATCCAGTTCCCCAGCCTTAATGAGGGAAGAACAAGTAGTTAAGGGTATGGAATTTGAGACAGGGAGAACTCAATCCAATCCCATCTGTTAATTAACCAGCCTTAGGCATATTACCTGAACTTTTGGATCTTTAGTTTCTTTAGTACTGAAATGTGGCTAATGATATTTACTTTATAGAGTGGTTATAAAAATGTCATGAAACAAAATAGGTATGATGAGACGGAGCCCTTGGAGGGTCTTCTCAATCTCTCTAAATCTCAATGTCTCTCTCTTTGCTCCACCACCCTCCCCTATGCCTCTTTGGAGAATCTGTTGCTATTCTTTCTAAATAACACTGTTCTCTTGAGGACAAGAGGGCATTATCAATACTGCTATAGTTTGAATCTGGAATGTCCCCAAAGGCTTAAGTGTTGAAGGCTTGGTCCTCAGGGCAGCAGTGTTCAGAGATGAAGCTTTGGGGAGGTGACTGGATTATGAGGGTGATGACCTCATCAGTGGACTGATACTTTGATGGATTCATCATTTGATGGCACTATGTGGAAGTGAGGGAAACTTGGGAGGTAGGGCCTAGTTGAAGGGAGTGGGTCATGGGGGCGGGCCCTTAGAAATTCTCTTTTAACCAGCCCCTCTCCTCTCTGGCTCTTTCTCTGCTTCCTGTCTGCCATGAGGTGAACAGCTTTGCTTTGCCTCACTCTCCCCGCCATGATCTTCTGCCTCACTATAAGTCCACATCAATGGGGCCAAGTGACTATAGGATTAAACCTCTGAAACTGAGCCAGAATCTATCCTCCTCCATTAGGTTGATTTTCTCAGATACTTTGTCACAGTAACAGCAACAACAACAACAACAAAACTAACACAACAGTCTTGGAGGTTCTAGGCTCTGGATTTTCTCAGTCATCAAGTTCTCTTATGAAGGGGAGAGAAAGTTCTAGATAAATGGACAGAAGAGAGAAAAAAAAAAGAAGATCTGAAGGCGAGACAGTAAAAAGAGTAGGAAGGATTGTTTTTGGAAAAACGGACAAAAAGAAGTCTTGAGACCTGGCAAGGAAGGAAATGAAGGACATGGAAAGCTGAGTCACAAGAACTAGATGCTCATTCTGGAAGAAGATGCCAGAAGAGAACAGCCCTCTGAGAGAACAGGAAGAACAGGAAGAGTGCAGCAGGCCTGGCGGTCCTGGGAGCACCCTGTGCTGGTCTAGGGCCATGGGTGAGCCAGCCCACCTCCTCTCACTGGCCCAGGGAGTAATAAACCAATATGCTGTCCCTCTTCTGGGCAGGCCTTGACTTGGGCAGTATGGGGTACTATCCAGTGATCTCCCTGTTAAACTCAAGCCCATCCACACACACACATCACCTTGCTTTCTCCATCTCCTCCACTATTTAGTAAATAATATGGAATAGCCTCTCTGCTCAGCACTGTACTAACACTGACATCCAGCAGTCCACAGAGTCTCTGCTGCCTGGGAACTTGTCTTCTAGAAGGAACAGGAAAGAAAATGTCAAATAAATGATGAATTCCCCTACACTAAATGCTGGCATGTTAAAACCTTGCTTCAGCACAGACTGTACCCTCTCAATGAGTAATCAAGTATATTCTCTGGGGCAGGGTTTCTTATGCAGACCCAGGGAGAATTCAGGAAAGTTCATGAACTCGAATTGGAAAAGATTATATCTTTATTTTTACTAGCCTCTAACTAAAATTTAGCATTTCCTTCAAATATGAATGCAGACAACCACAGAAGATTCTGTGATTTTATAACCAATAGAAATTGTGGATATTTGCACATCATCTCACCATTGTTGCAGAAATTTCAAAATGTTTAGTCTCATCACTACTTCAAATATATAGTAGTCCTTAGAGCTGCCACCAGACCTTAACACTTAATGCACAAACACAAGCCCAAGTCTGTATGGCACACTGGCCCATGCCTATAATTCCAGCTATTCAGCAGACTGAGGCAGGAGGATCACAATTTTGAGGCCAGCCTGGGCATCTTGGCAAGACTATCTCAAAATAAAAAGGCTAAGGATGTAGCTCAGTGGTAGAGTGCTTGCTTACCAAGTGTGAAGTCCTGGGATCCACACCCAGGAGGGAGTAGAGGCATATCTATTATTATGTTAATGTGTATTTGTTTCTCAAGATTTTGATAAATATATTTCAATATAATTGGTTTACTTCTTTGTAGCTTTTATTCATTTGTCAACATTATTCTGAAGGCATCCATGGATTTTACTCACAGGCCAAACAGATCTAAGGCACAGATAAGATTAAGAACCTTTCCTTAGGATCTGCTGTTAGTTGACATTTGAAGGATCCTAATAGGAAATTCACCCTTCAGGGCCTGTTAGCACAGGAGATTCCACTTAGGTACTTATACCCCAGAGCACTGTGGCACCTTCTCTGAGCTGGCTATCTTGGTCAGAGTCAGGGGACTGAAAAGTTAGAATTGGGGATCTTTTTTAAAAAATTATTATTATTATTATTATTTTAGTTTAGATGAACACAATACTTTTATTTATTTATTTTTATGTGGTACTGAGGATTGAACTCAATGCTTCACATGTGCTAAGCAAGTGATGTATCACTGAGCCACAACCCCAGCCCTAGGACTGGGGATCTTGAGAGCAATTTTTCATTGGTAAAATAAGTGGTGTTCAATGTATATAGGAAGGATAGCAATATTATATGCACACTCAGAACCTTGTATGAACAGGAACATGAGAAATTACAAAGTGCAGTGGTCCTCTTTCAAGTAAAACACTAGGCTGCAAGTCTGACCTGTGCTCAGATACTCAAAAGAGGATTAAAAGAGTTATCCAAGAGGATAACTTAGCTATCTTGCCTCTCTTGTCTAGGAGAATATCTATGTCTATTTGAAGATTCCTTGCAAGGTCTTGCACGAAGCTCCTGGGAACTGAGATCAGGGCTTCTGCAAGCCAACAAAACAAGTGTGCACAACATCTTTTGTGCTCACCTTACCATGCAATACCTGTGTGCCACAGAATTCCACCTGAATCCTGCTTCCCTGGTAGTGAAAAGGAGACTAGAAATAAATGGAGACCACACAAAGGAGAACACACACAGAGGCCATGTATCCAGAGCTCAACAAGGGCAAGGGAGCCAGCCACTGGGCATGAGATGCTTTGACAGAGTCTCAAAGACAGGCAAGACTGCGAGAAAGCTTTATAGTGGAAAAAAGGAGGGCTTTTGGGTGCTCTGACTGATGCTTGTTAGCAGAAGGAAACTGATGGCAGGCTAACTAGAAATGGGGCACCCTGTGTGATTGGTTGGGGAGCATATTTGGCTTGCTCTGTTTGCTCCTGAGTTGAAAGTGGATGGGAACAAAACAGGCAAACTGGCAGTTATTGACTTTTCTGGGCTGATGCTGCAGAAGCTGTAGTTTGACTTCTTGTACTGTGAGCTGCAAAAGTTGTGGGTCAGAGTTGTGTGGTTATATCTGGCCTGTCCATTTTCCACTTGTATATTCAGTCTATCAGGATCCATAGGATTAACAACTAGCAGTGACATTTAGGGATGTCTGTAAAAAAAAAAAAAAAAAAACCCACCTCAGGTCTGTGAAAGGACCCACGGGATGGTACAAGTCTACTCACAGCAGGCAGACTTGCACACAGGTGTCTTGAGCTGAATAAAGGTCTTGGGTATCTTGTAGGGTGGTGTGTAGCTCACTCCCACTCTTATCTCAAACAGCTGTAATGAGCATATCTTATCCACCTGAACCAATGTTGAGGTTAATGATCACATAGGCAAGACTTGAAATGGCTGAACATAGCTATTGGGTTCTGTTTTACCTTACAAGAGGTAGTATTTTGCCAAGAAGGTAGAGTATTTACTGGTGCTTCTCAACCCAAGGCAGTTTCATTCCCAAGAAAGCATATGACAATGACTGGAGACAACTTTTGATTATCACAACTGGGGCTGATATGTTGTCACATCTAGCAGCTGGAAGCCAAACATCCTACAATGCATAGGACAGCCACCCAACAAAGTACCATCTAGGCCTAAATGACAATCATGTCTATCCATGGAGAGAAATGGAAGCAGAAATGGATAAGAAGTTCTGGTGTCAGGACAACATAGGGGTCACAACGGTAGACCCTGGATTAAAATTGTGATTTGGGGGCTGGGCATATGACTGGGTGGGAGAGCATGTGCCTAACCTGCAGAAGGCCCTGGATTCAATCCTCAGACCACAGACAGAAGAAAACAGTCTGACTTGGACCTTGGCCTTTTTACTTTCTAGAGACCAAAAGAAAATTATTTAAGTCATCAGAAAGTGGTAGCCCATTAATAGGAATTATTGTGAACTGACGTAAGACAGTTTCACCATGCAAACTTCTTAGGTTCCTTTGGGTAGATATATAAGTAACCTAAGAAGATTGATGTGAGTTGACTAAGGAGGAATATTTCAAAATTCTGCAACATGTATACTTACTTATTAACAAGAAAACACCAAAGTAGTCATAATATCTATTCTGTAAGCCCCATGAAGTCTAATCACTCTGACCCTTGAGTGTCTCGAACTGCATATTTCATGGAAGATCCCTGGAAGCAGATCCCTGGCTTGCTGAAGCAGGATTCTATTAATGGTGTAGCTGGCATGAAACACCAGGATGTTCTCCTTGCTCATGGCTGGACACCAGACAGATTAAGGAGTTGACCTCTTGAGTTGTTTCCAGAAGTCCAGGCCACAGATGTTTCTGAATCTTTATACCCAACTCAGAAAAGAGTAGAGATTATTTCTGAAGTATTTCATACACTCTTAATAGCTTAAAGATCTTCATCTCACCATTGGAGACCAATCTCTAACAGTTGCCATGCTACTTAACAAGCCACTAGTTTCGCCAATCAAAAAGCACTTCTGACATTCTGAACTAATTGGCAATGCAGCTGATGATAATAGTAATAGGGTAGCAGAAGCCAGCTTTGGGCATCAGGAGAAGGCTAATTCCAATGCTGGCTGACCATTTTTTCAGGATTCACGCACATTACGGTGCCAGCTACATCTGGTTTTGCCTTCGCTGAAATCACACATGGTTCAAAGGTTAAAAGTAATCAGATGGTCTGACAGAGCTTTAAACCTACTGCCAGAGATCACATGCACACAGCACTTAGCATTATTCTTGGCACATTAGTAAATATGGAATAAAAGTTGCTATTATTGTAATTTTTTAAAAAAAAGTTTCTTCCTACTCCCCAAAGAAAGGGAGCACCCTGAACTCCTAGTAATAGGATGATTTTAAAGTTTATATGTATCGGGGAGATTAAAGTCTCAGGAAAAGGCAGGTGGAAAGCACAGGCACAGAGACACTGCTAGAGAGTTCTCGGCAAATCATAGGGGCCTGGGGCCACAGTTTGAAGGTTCATAGAGCATATCAATCCTTTTATAATACACATTTTTTCTCACTAGTTTTATTGTCAAGAGAACTGACTCATCTTGTAAAAAGCAGCGCCACTACCCCTCTTCCCTCTGCCTTCTGCTTTCTACCCTGCATCTCTTTCTTCATTATTCCCCAGTACTATATTATACATATTCCTTCCAAAGATGTTTATTTTCTGCTTAAGGCAGACTGAAAGGAGAGGTCCATGATGGCAGAGACTTCTGCCTGTCTTAATCACTGCTCTATATCCAGTGTCTAAGATAGTACCTGGTACAGAGATGAAATTAATAAATGCAGCTTGAAGGAATAGATTGATCAATCCAGAATATACTAAGGCATTAATGCAAGGATCACCTAGATCAGAATTCCCTGGGGGTACTGACAAACACAGGTCCCTAGTTGAGAAGGAGATGCAGTCCTCAGGGTTCCCGCATGCATCGACCCTGACACAGCTTGGAAGAGGCCTTCAGAGCGGGGTGAGAGACAAGTGCAGGGAATGGCTGCTTGGTACCCAGAGAGCCTGGGGACTTGGCACCTGGGTTCTCAGCTCTGCCACTAGATCTCCAGCCTCCAAGCTTGCTTAGAAAGCGGTAAAGCTGTCAGACTTCTAGGGATATCTCTGAGATTGGAGAATGATGCTCTCGGGCAATCGTGTCAGACAGGATATCAGAGGACCTGCCCCTGTCCAGCTCTACTTGATTCTATGTGTCCTGGGAAAGATGGGGACCCAAGGCTGCCTAAGATTGAGGCTTAGAGTCAGATTACTTTTAAAATGTATTTTCCAACTTACCAGAAAGTAGGTAAGTTAATTATACCTACACCATTCTAAACTTTTTATAATACACATTCTTTACTTTTCTACTAGTTTTATTGTCTAATGTTTACTCAATATTAAATTCTAATGTTATTTAAGGAATATTAAATCATTCTTTTGAAACTCATTGATACACATGTTTGGATTAAAAGATGAAGTTAGACTATTTGTCATGGGAATCAGATTTGATTTAGGGAAAACAAATGGATGGAGCTGTCTCTTAAAATGCAGGTTCCTAGGACCCATCCCAGGGGCACTGAATCAGAACCTCTGATGGTAGAGCCATGAAATATGTATCTTTACCAGGCTCACCCAAAATTCTGGTACCTCCTGTGATCTTTAAGACTCCCTGTAATATCTGCCCCCCCCCCGAGTAAATGGGAACTTTGGAATAATGGAGGGGGAAGGGAGTAGAACTGGGCCCCAGCCTCCCTGTGCTGCAGGAGGTTGGTAGGGAATGGTATCGCTAAATACCTACCTCCCTTTCTGTTGGATACTGAAATGGCTGCATTCCTCTTTGGCCAAGAATACCCAGCCTCCAGGGGCCTACTGAGATGGACCGGGGGATAAACCAACCATGTGGAGGGAGTCATTCTTGACTTCACAAGAAAAGAAAGGTGGAGGGGAAACGGGAGGCAAACTACAGGACTATCAAATAGTGTAGGTTAATAACTAAGAATAATGCTCAGTGTTTTCTAAAATCACACCGAAGGAAAAGTAAGAAAAGAAACTTCTTTGAAAGGAAGCAGCTCTCAAGAGTTGGATACAGAGAGAAATTTCTGCAGATTTGGGTGTGAGTATAGACTTCACTACTCTTTTGCTGTGCCTCTGGGACAATCATCTCACTGTTCTGGCCTGGGATTCTTCTTCATTATCTTTGTCCTTTCCCTTGAGGTGGGTAGACACCCAAAGACTCCCCTTTGGGAGGGTGTAGAGTGGAGTCCGCCATCCAAGATAAAGTTCCCGCCATAGACAATCATGCCCAAATCTTCTCATTCAAAGGATGGAGCACAAACAGCCTACTCCAGGCCCTAGCCCCACTATCCACACCTCATCACTTGGCCACACCAAGGGCATGACAACCAACATATTGGACTTCTCTGGCTCCTGTCTGGACCAGTCTTTGTCTTCATCTCCATGTTGAACTTGCTGTTTCTTTTCCTAAAACAATTTTTTTTTTAATTTTGATAACCACATGCTGTTATGTAATGCAGTAGGATGGGATTGTCTCCCTTCTGCATCCCTTTCTGAACTGGGTGGTCAGAAGACCCTGTTGTTCGGACCTCAGTTTGCCTATCACCTCTTCAGGGTCTTCCATAGGCCTCCTTATCCAGTTTTGCTCTCACCCCCAGGCACTTCTTTTCTTTGTCTTATCACTTAGTACCTGTCACTCTTTGAAGCATCTGATTTGTCCATTTGTTAGTGAGTTTGTCTTCCACACTTTATTGTAAGGAGACTTCTTTGAGGGCAGGAGTCTTCTTTTCTTACGAGCACATTCCCTGAAACAAATGTTTGTCGGTGTGAATGGGAGAATTTCCCTGTTGCTTGGGGTCGCCTCTTGGTCCACCTGCTTTCTGTTCCGCTCTCGGTTCTTCTCTCCTTTGACCACTTTGGTCATTTTGTCTCTGCCCTTCTCCCAATTCTCATTCCTTCCTCCAGACCCCTGGCTGTCAGTTTGCATGGAGTAGCACAGAGAGGAAGGCTTTAGGCCCTTCCTTTCCTTCTGGTAGAAACTGTATGAAGTTGAAAACAAAATCTAGCCTGGGCAGGAATCCTTGAAGACAACCAATCTCTCTCTAGCTAAAAGTAAAGCAATAATGAATTATTACGCAGACACCTTTTCCTCCTCGCAAAGAGGGTCTTCTGACCACCCAGTTCAGAAAGGGAGGAAGAAGGGAGACAATCCCATCCTACTGCATTACATAACAGGCACTGGCAGGGGTAGATGGGAGCCCAGTGTGAAAAGCCCTCCAGGGAACTAAGAAAGAAAAATAAGATGAAGCTTAGACAAGTAAACAAAAAACTGGTGAACCTTGGATCAGGGCTGCAAGCTGTGGCAAATCTCATGAGGAAGCACTGCCGTATCTTAAGTAAAGATCTCTCCTCAAGGGAGGTCTCACTTGGTTCCAGAATTAGAGTAAGTGTTTACTTAGTCTCATTACTTGCCAAACACCTTGCTCAGATATTTTCTTGCATACTTCCTTTAATCCTCCTAACACTCTTTCTTTGCTACCCCGCTCTTATCATGAGAACTAGATTGCTAACACTCATGGGACCTGAATCATGGTTTTTTGTTTACCATCATTCTTTTGATTTTTTTTTTGGGGGGGGTCTGGGTATCAAATCTCAGAATACAATACTGGGAGGAAAAACCAACACTGGTTGATTGATCAATTCCTCTAGCCTGGGGTTTTCCTCCTTTCTGAAAATATTCTTCTCCCTTAGCTTCTGCATCTGCAACAACTACAGAGTTTATTCCTTGGCCCTTCCTCTAGAATCTTCTGCAAGGAATGCTTCTTCCATCTTTCTTTGATAGCCATCACTTATAATTAAAGCAATATAGTGTGGTGGCTGGGCAAATGGACATCTGGAAAAAAAGAGACCCATGTTTGAATTCAGGTGAAACACCATGAAATAGTCTAGATGACATTGGGACAAGTTAATTTCTTTGCATCCTTTCCCATCAGTGAAATGGATTTAATAGTAGCTGATCCTAGAATCATTTTAAGTGTTATTATAAAAAGTAGAGTATATAGAGTTGTAGGGCTGAGGTTATAACTGAGTGGCGGAGTGCTTCTAGCATGCATGAGGCCCTGGGTTCAACCCCCAGTACCACAAAACAAAATCATAAAGTGTTAATTATCACAAAAAGTTAATTATATTTAAAGCACATATTGCCATACCTACAGAGGGAAGTCAAGCTGGAACGAATATTTGGGGAAGAAGATGAATGTTGATAAATGATAACAGGGATGGTTTGGGGGTTACAAATTAAATAATTGCACTTGGCTAACTTAAAGAAATAGTTTATCATCAAGATACTGGATCACTGCATGATTTAAAGGGAAATTGGAGTGCTCAACTTTGAGAAGGACAGACCTATATGGAACTCAGTGGTTGAAATGTGTGACAAGCATTGTTTTAGCTGTTGCCACTAGGATGTCATAGCTCTGATTGCCTTCCATCCTATTCTGGTCTCAGTTCACTTAAAATCCAAATTTCAGGAAGGAAAATTTGGGTCATATCTTCTCTTTGTGGTGGAGAAAGGAATAACAATTTGGGTTAATAATCCCATTAAGATCATATGGCATAGAGAGCCAGAGTAGAAATCTGCATGTTTCCTATTGCCACTGTAACAAATGACCACATACTCAGGCTTAAAACAACACAAATTATTCCACAATTCCAAAGGTAAGAATTCCAGGATCACTCTCAGCGAGCTAAAAATCAAGGCAAGAAAACCATGGTCTCTCACAAATGACTGTCCCATCAACACTGCCTTATAAAGTCACCCAATCTATGGAGTGATATCCCATCATATGCACAGGTTCTTTCTATTCTCAAGAGGCCATGGATTGCACATATAAGTTGTGTGTCTAAGAGGTACTCTTTAGTAAGGTGAGGCCAGATAGGTAAGAAGGTATAGTTTAGGAGCAAAGGTGTGTGAGAGACCTTCTAGAAAACAATGAATAAAAGTGAGGTGGGGAGAAGGAAAATGAGATCCTGGGAATGGGTGCTCAAAAAAGGAGAATTCTGAACTGAATTTTGAAGGATAAATTATGAGTTCCCAATGGTAATTCACATAAACCTAGGGAAAACTAAATATATTTCTAGACAAAGACCAATACTAATACCTAAACCACAGCTGAGTTCCAGAAATGCAAGGAATTAAATCCAGGCAGAGCCGATCATATAATCAGCCAGTCAGGTCACCTTGACTTGCTTTGATGATTTTGAGGACTTAGACAATGCACCTGGACCCCATTTCTAAGGCTTTCTGCATCTTGAAATTCCTTCTTAGTTTAGGATTCCTAGTGAATTCTCAGAATCAGTTTGCTAAAAAATGCCTTAAAGGAGCAGATATATATGGAGTTGCTGGGAGGAAAAATAGTTATAACATTTTGGAGATAGTACCGTAGCTGGATTCACCAATCAGCCAGTTGCCCTGGGCTTATTAGCCTCTTTTTAATCTTACACTGCAATATAGAGCCTCGGAACGGCATAAAATGTGAAGAAGAAAAGGGAGAGGGGGGAGAAGCATGATTAAAGTGAGCACGAAATGGAAAGGGAGCAAGTGGGAAGCAGTCCATGAACTCCAGCTGGCAGAGACTGATCGTGGTACCGCTCGCTCTTAGATTTCGTGGAGGTGGTGTTGTGGAGGCTCCCTTACTCCCTTGACATTTCTTTTTCATCAGTTTTAGGGTTGGCCCAGCCTGGAGTAAACCAAGCATGGAAAGTTTGGCTGTGCAGAGAGGTTTTTCTTTCTTTCTTTTTTTGGAGAATTTTTACGAAATACATGTACAAATTTTTTAAGTCAGGTTTTACAGAAGGACTTGTAAACAGCATTTCCTTTCATTTGGATAGTTCCTGCTCTATGTGCAATGTGTTTGTGTCTCCCATGGTTTTATTAATTTAGGTGATCTCCTGACTTCCTTTAGGATACAACTTCAACTCAATTATACCATTACACTAACCCCTACCTTCAGTAGAGTTGTATTGCTATTTGTAAGCTCTTTGTATTATTTACTTACCTTTAAGTGATATGCATGTTAAGTAAAATTTTGTGGGAAGCCATGGATTTGGACTGCGACCTACACTCGGCCCAACAGCCTAAACCTATATAAACTTTAATATAATAACTGAGTGTTGGGTAGTGGCAGGAGGTTCTATAGCCAATTAAATAATTATGCCATAAACAATGAATAAGTTAGGTTGTAACCAACTGACTGGCTGATGAGTTTAGCTACAGCCAATATTGTTTTCTTTGTCTCACCTCCATTTTTCTACAAATGCTATCTGATCAACTTGTTGAAGTTCTCAGAACCTGCTCTAGTTCTGGAGCTGCCTGATGCTTGAATTCTTTTTGT
This sequence comes from Marmota monax, assembly GCF_021218885.2. Classification (NCBI taxonomy): domain Eukaryota; kingdom Metazoa; phylum Chordata; class Mammalia; order Rodentia; family Sciuridae; genus Marmota; species Marmota monax. The sequence continues at coordinate 3,203,459 of NW_026691933.1, forward strand.
TGTGCTCTCCCATCAGCTCACTTGACAGAACTGGCCTAAGAATGGTTTCATGTATAAATAAATTTAAGATATCCTGGGTAAATAAAGTAGAACAAATTTCTCTACAATGTAGCATCTCAGAAGCTTTGATGTGGGAATACATGCTGTGAAGCCTCAAAGAGACAAAATGTGTAGCATTTCCCAAACTTTTGATCATAGAAATGTATTTGATAGTGTTTTTTTTCCCACAGAACATATTTTCCCAATGTAGGGAAATGCTTATAAAAAGGAAGAGGAGGCAGTCTCTTGTTTGTTGTGATGTTAAGAGCACCAAAATTCTTTTACTCAAACAGTGCATCCTTTGAGCACTTGCAGCCTGCCTTTTCTGTACATGGTGTTGGCACACATAGCCCGTGAGCTCTGTACTGACAGCACCTGTCTGCCTTACAAAGAGAGGTGAAGGGGCAGAAGCATAGAAATGGCAAATAGTTTGTCCCACTTCCCACACTAGTTAGGTGGTGGAGTCAAGATTCAAATCACGCTGGAGCTCCATAATCACACTCTGCTAGCTCTCTAAAAGACTGCCATCCTGTGAGAGACAAGAGCAGTCCAGAAGAACTTTTGCAAGTCTCTAGGCATCTCCAGGACTCCTGGAAGTGTGGACCAAAGTGGCAAGTTCTAAAGGTGGGCCTGTAGTTCTCACAGGTGGCATCCAAAGCAGTCATTCCACCTGAATGTCTACATCAGCAGCCAGCTGCAAGTGGCATTCAGCTGCCCATCATGGACATGGTACTCATGGCTCCATATTTGAGAGGACCAAAGAGCACAGTCTACAACCAAAGGTGTGTCTTGTGGGGGTAAAGGTGGTCAGAGTCTTTGGCAGACAAAGCTCTAGGCAATAACCTCAAATATCTTCTCATTTTTTTAAATGGACAAATAAAAATTTTATAGACACTTTACAACATGGAGTTTTAATGTATGAATACATTGTGGAATAGCTAAACCAAGCTAATTAACATATGCATTACTTTATATCACTTTTAGTGGCCAGAATGCTGGCTGTCTTATTGTTTTGTGATGTGCTTCTCTAACATAATATCTGAAACAAGGTATCTTATAAAGAATCGAACTTAGCTTCTCACAGTCCTAGAGACTGAGAAGGCCAAGATCAAAAGACCCTCAGGCTCAATTGTCTGTGGAAGGATGCTTTCCTCTTCTAAGATGGCACCCAGACACTGCATCCTAACCAGGTAGAAGGTGGAACTGCAAGCAGCCAACTGCGCTATGAAGCCTCATTTGAAGAGTCTTGTCCATGGAGTGTCCTCACGTCATAGTCATAGCCACCTCTTAAAGAGTATCAAGAGGTGTTTGATACCACCACATTGCAACACCAGAATTTCACACTAACCTCAACAAAGGAAATCTACTCTCCTAGCAATTTTCAAATATATACTATATTGCTATTAATTGACTCACTATCTTGTACCTAAATCTCTTGAACTTATTTCTCCTATAGAAATTTTGTATTCTTTGACCGACATCTTCCCACTCCTGCAACCCTAAGCCTCTACTGACATCTATCCCACTCTCAGCTTCTGTGGGTCTGACTCTTTTAGATTCCACATGTAAGGGAAATCATTTTTTTCTTTCTATGTCTGGTTCCTTTGTTTACTTCTAGGTTCATCCACATTGTTGAAGGACAAGATATCCTTCTTTTGATTAATGCTGAAGAATATTCTATGTGTGTACAACATATTTTCTTTACCCAATCTATCCATTAATGAATACAGATATATTCCATGGCTAGGCTAGGCTGTACAATGGGGCAATAAAACCTGGGAATACAGTTACATCTTGACATCCTGATTTTCTAACCTCAAATCTCTATTTCATATACAACAGATAGTGTCCATCTGAGGCTATTGGGTTCTTTTCAGCAATCCAGTTAATTTTCAGTGGCTGCTTTGCCACTTAAGGTCTGAAATAAGAGTTCTACTGTTATTTTCAATCATCTGATATGCACAAGATAGAATACATTTGAATTCTCTTTGCATTTTACAAAATGAAATTTAACATAGTATTTTCCAATTAAAGAAAATACTATTTAAAGTCTTTAAGTATAACTTCAACCCTACAAATGTTTGAATAGTTGTTAAAAATGGTTTTAAATATTTTATCACCTCTATGTGAAACTCCAGCTTCAATGATGATGATTGAGAGAACATATTAAAAAGTCAATTAGAATTGGTTTATAATCATTTCAACATAAAACACAATATAAAAAGCTTTGTAGAATTTAACTTCCACTATAGATGTGGTCCCAAGAGAACATTGCTCCCATCCTGAAAACAAGAGCAAGCCAGATAACCTACAAAATCACAATATTTAAAAGCCTGTGAGAGAGTGCAGGCTATAAAGAGACCTAATGAACCAAAATCCAAAAAGCAGCAACCACCTCCTAGGAGAGTGGCAACCCCATAGCTGTTAGCAGCACAGTGAAATTGGCAAGTGAATGCAAAATGCTGTAGAAACAAGAAGGATATAGAGGAGCAAAACAATTTTGAAAGATAAAAACAAATCTGCATGCACAAGGCCCTGAGCTCAATTCCCAGGACCACACACACACACACACACACAAAATTGCAGCATGCATTTAACCTGATTTTAAGGCTTGCTGTAAAGCTTCATTAATCAACACAGTGTGATATTGGCAAAGGATAGACAAATAGATCAATGAAACACAATAGAAAGTCCAGAAAATCATCCAAATATATACTGTAAAATGATTTTCAATAGGGACACCTAAGAAATTGAAAGGGAAAAGGAAAGTGTGATACAAATAGGATGAAGCACAACTGGATATCTACATAGGAAGGAACAACTTGACCTCTGCCCCACCTGAGACATATGAAAACTACCTGAGATGAATGAAATTTAAGTTTTAAAACTTCTAAAATAAACATAGCGGATATTTTTCTGAACTTGGTATAATACAGAGAATAACTACCCATAAAACAAAATGGTGAAAATTGGAATTCATTAAAATTTAAAACTTGTACATGATAAAACACCATTAAGAAAATAAAAACATAATCCCAGACTGTGAAAAAAAATTTGTAACATATACATCTGACAATCAAGTTGTATCAAGAATATATATGTGCATCTTCAACAAATGGTGCTGGGAAAACTGGAAATCCATATGCAACAAAATGAAACTGAATCCCTTTCTCTCACCATGCACAAAAGTGAATTCAAAATGGATCAAGGAGCTTGATATCAAATCAAAGACACGCCGTCTGATAGAAGAAAAAGTTAGCTACGATCTACATACTGTGGGGTCGGGCTCCAAATTCCTCAATAGGACACCCATAGCACAAAAGTTAATAACTAGAATCAACAAATGGGACTTACTCAAACTAAAAAGTTTTTTCTCAGCAAAAGAAACAATAAGAGAGGTAAATAGAGAGCCTACATCCTGGGAACAAATCTTTACTCCTCACACTTCAGATAGAGCCCTAATATCCAGAGTATACAAAGAACTCAAAAAATTAGACAATAAGAGAACAAACAACCCAATCAACAAATGGGCCAAGGACCTGAACAGACACTTCTCAGAGGAGGACATACAATCAATCAACAAGTACATGAAAAAATGCTCACCATCTCTAGCAGTCAGAGAAATGCAAATCAGAACCACCCTAAGATACCATCTCACTCCAGTAAGATTGGCAGCCATTATGAAGTCAAACAACAACAAGTGCTGGCGAGGATGTGGGGAAAAGGGTACTCTTGTACATTGCTGGTGGGACTGCAAATTGGTGCAGCCAATTTGGAAAGCAGTATGGAGATTTCTTGGAAAGCTGGGAATGGAGCCACCATTTGACCCAGCCATTCCCCTTCTCGGTCTATTCCCTAAAGACCTAAAAAGAGCATGCTACAGGGACACTGCTACATCGATGTTCATAGCAGCACAATTCACAATAGCAAGACTGTGGAACCAACCTAGATGCCCTTCAATAGATGAATGGATAAAAAAAATGTGGCATTTATACACAATGGAGTATTACTCTGCATTAAAAAATGACAGAATCATAGAATTTACAGGGAAATGGATGGCATTAGAGCAGATTATGCTAAGTGAAGCTAGCCAATCCCTAAAAAACAAATGCCAAATGTCTTCTTTGATATAAGGAGAGTAACTAAGAACAGAGTAGGGTCGAAGAGCATGAGAAGAAGATTAACATTAAACAGGGATGAGAGGTGGGAGGGAAAGGGAGAGAGAAGGGAAATTGCATGGATATGGAAGGAGACCCTCAGAGTTATACAAAAGTACATACAAGAGGAAGTGAGGGGAAAGGGAAAAATAAAACAAGGGGGACAAATGAATGTCAGTAGAGGGGGCAGAGAGAGAAGAGGGGAGGGGAGGGGAGGGGAGGGGGGATAGTAGAGGACAGGAAAGGCAGCAGAACACAACAGACACTTGTATGGCAATATGTAAATCAATGGATGTGTAACTGATGTGATTCTGCAATCTGTATATGGGGTAAAAATGGGAGCTCATAACCCACTTGAATCAAAGTGTGAAATATGATATATCAAGAACTATGTAATGTTTTGAACAGCCAACAATAAAAAATTAAAAAAAAAGAATATATATGTGTGTGTGACATATATATTATATAAATATAATATATATATTACACATACACACACACACACACACACACACATAGAGAGAGAGAGAGAGATCCTATAACTGAAACTAAAAAGACAAATGACCCCAAAAAAAGCTGGATAAAAGCTCAAAAGTTTGAACAATATTTCACAGAGGAAGATTTATAAATGGTCTATAAACACATCAAAAAAATGTTCAACATCATTAGTTATCAAGGAAATGAAAATTTAAACACCAATTAAATATCACTACAAGCCACCTAGAGAGGCCAAAATTAAAATCATTAACACCACCAAATATTGGTGTGGTTGTTGAAGCAACAGGAACTCTTCCACATTGCTAGTGAGGGTGAAAAACGATATAATTACTTTGGAAAACTGGGAGTTTTGTAAGACAAAGTTAAATGCATATCTGCCATATTATCCAGTTATTTCACTGTAGGTATTTTTGATTCATGGAAAATGAAAACATCTACAAACAAACTTTATGAAAGAATGTTCATGGAAGTTTTATTCATAAGGGCTAAAATCTAGAAACAGCCCAAGTATACATCAAAGGATAAGCAAACTATGGTATATTCATGCAATGAAATTTTATTCAACAATTAAAAGTAATAAGATATTAATATGTGCACAATCCAAACGAATCTTTAAAACATATGGTCCATGAAAGTAGTGATAAAAATAGGGGATTGATTCCTGGACCCCTACAAATGCCAAAATCTATGGATGTTGAAGTCCCTTATATAAAATGCATAGTATTTGCATATAACCTGTGCACATTCTCCTGTATACTTTAGGTCATGACTACATTATTTACAATACCCAATACAATGTAAATTCTATGTAAAGAGTTGTATTGTTTAGGGAAAAATATGTAAATGTTTTAAATATTTTTAACCTGCTATTGGTGACACATACCGCATGGAAAACATAAACACAGAGGACCAACTCTTATGCTCTATTATTTCATTTATATAAAGTACCAGAATAGACAAACTGTTCTGTAGTAATAGATATCAGATCAGTAGCTGCTTCCAAGGCTCAGACATTGACTGAGAACTGCCGCAGTCTGGCTGGGCACAATCAGGAGCCACTTGTCAAAAGAAACTAACTTTATTTTTAGAACCACACACGCCAAACAAAACAGCTCCTCAGGAAAAACCCTCAGAGCCCCAACCGCCACCACCGGCTTCCCATAAGCCTCTCCCTCAACCACGAGCCTCACCACCTCCCCCCATCCTCCTGCTCTTGAGGCCGATTGGCTGGGTCGCATGGGCGGAGCCAAAAAATCCCCCAATGAGCAGCTCCGTGGTCTGAAATGGCAGGGAAACAGCCCAATGAGCATCACCGCAGAGGAGCCAATCAGCTAGATGTTGCTGGGGCCGCTGTGAGCCAATCATCAGCTGGCAGTCTGAAAGGGTGGGGAAACAGCTCAATGAGCATCTCCAATGAGCATCACTGCAGAGGAGCCAATCAGCTAGATGTTGCTGGGGCAGCTGTGAGCCGGCAGCTGGAAGTTTGCTGGCAGCTGGAAAAATTAGCTGGGGCCCCTTCGGCTGTGGCTCTCAACAGAGAACATGCACAAAGGAAATTTCTATGGTGATAAAAATGTTCATATCTTGCCAGGCATGGTGCCACATGCCTGTAATCCCAGTGGCTTGGGAAGCTGAGGCAGGAGAATCTCGAGTTCAAAGCCAGCCTCAGCAACAGTGAGGCATCTCGGTGAGACCCTGTCTCTAAATAAAATACAAAATAGGGCTGGGGATTCAGTTCAGTGATTGAGTGCCCCTGAGTTCAATTCCCGGTATCCCCCCCCCCCAAAAAAAAAAAAGTTTGTGTCTTTATTGAGGGGAAAATATCCTCTTGTTAAAGATGAGTAGGGGGTGGGAATGTAGCAAAGGATACCAGTAGATGCTAGGTTTGCCTAGCATGCACAAAGCCCTGGGTCTGATCCCTAGCCCCATAAATAAATAAATGGGGTTGATCCCCAGCACTGCCAAAAATAAATAAATAAATAAAATCAAAGCAAATATTTATAATCTGTGTACTTTACTGGATGTAAGTTAAACCTCAACAAATACTTTGTATAAGTAACAAAGTTATGTTCACAAAAGCAGGCTTTAGTTTCTCATTTAAAAAATCAGAATGCTCTTAAGTGGTAGTACAAATTCAATATTCAGTATCTTCCACAATACGTGTATCTTATTTTTCTTATAATTATACTATATATGTAAATAAAGTCTTTTCACTAAGCCTTTTCTGAATGCTCTAGGGTACTCCGCTGTCTGTTTGATCAGGCAAGGCAAACATTACGCTTCTCTACTTGAGCCTCAATGTGCAAACACGGAGCAGCACCACTCTGTCTGTCGTTGAAGCAAAGGAGGTGGGACCTGGGAGACAATTTGGGAGAGCAGGATACACAAAAATGTGAGGAGATGTCTGTTTCCTAGGGTTGTTGTGAGGGTGAAGATGAAAGGGAGCCTGTGATTGTTCAGTGAGATTGTGCATCTAATGCTCTGGCACAGTGGCCCACGTATGACAGGTGCTCAGTAAATATTACCCCCTCTCCTCTCCAGGGTACTGTTATTTTGTTATAAGTGTATATTTTATCTTTCTTCATGGAAATCTACAGTGTGTATTTGGGAACATGATTTGTCTGCTCTTCCGAAATGAGCTAATTCATGAAAAAGCGTATTCTGTTTCTTCATAGTGATGACCTTAAACTGCATGCAAAGACAGAATTCTGAATTCATTAATTGATCTTTGTGCAATCATGTACGTTGTCAAAAGGGTAGCATTCCTGCAAAACTAAATACTTTTGTCATAATTAAGATGACAGTAGGGAGCTTTTCTGAAATACAAAAGGATATTTTTTGTAGACAACAGCCACAAAGACATAATTAAAAATACCAGTGGTAGAAATTTATTTATTTGCTGAGATACCAAGTGTTCAAGAAGATTAAAAAAAATTACTTTGCTTCAAACAGTTCTTAAGACTTTGCCTTTCAAAATAATTTAAAAAGAGTATGTTACTGTTTGATAAAAATGTCTTCTGAGGCAGCTTTAAGTCAGTAAAATCTAAATAAAAGGTTGTTTTTGAAATGGTTCTACCATTATAGACTCAGAGTAATTATCAAAATGATTCCCTGGGGTTATTTCATGCTTTGAATCAGAGGCTTGGAAAACTAGGCTTCTTTTGGGACACAATGAGTTCTATATTTCTTCAGTGTTTAACTTTTGCATTGTTTTTTTTTTTTAATTTTTGATTATAGAGAATGACAATACATTTGTCCTGCATTTCACTTTCTCAGCTCTCCTAATCCGTGTTACCGATGTTGGTGTCAAGGGGCAACACAGGATGGTTGGTTTACTTGCCCACGATGCACACCTGATAGAAAACTCAACTGGGTTTCAGTCTCCTATCCTCGCTATCTCCCCAGGGATTCTAACATGCCATCCTGCCCCTGTGCTCCTCCTTCTGTAGGAAGGAACCAGAAAGAGAAAGGCCATTGTGATGTCTGGACCTTCAGCCTTTGTTAAAAGCCCTGCATCAGGCAGAAGGTGTTGTGGCAGATGGCAGGCATCAGCATGGCACGCACTCCCATTGCATCTCTCCCGGGGGGTCTGAGTCCACAGGGGGATTTGGTGATACTTGTTTTTTTCCCCACCCATGTGCACCGAGGAGAATTTGTGTCCAGGATGCCAGTCCCACCCCTTCCATGCCTCGGAAGCACAACCATCTCCCCAGGCCAAGATGAGCTTCATAGAACTGTGGGGCTCTCTGCTTCCAAGGAGGGCAAAAAAGGAAACTGACCCCTGATGTGAGCACAGACAGTGCCTACAGCCCAGCATCACTGAAGTGGCACCAAGTCTCACTTGAAGAGACGTCACATTCAACAGTCTTGGGAAGCCATGAAATGCCACCGTTCTATTTCCTCCTCTAAGCCTTCTGGAACCATTTTGTTCTTACCTAATTAAAATTATTTTTCTTATAAGTTAAGGCCAACGTCTCAGCTAATTCAGGAATTAGTTGTCCCAGGGAGACAACCAACAGAGAGCAACAACATTTTTGTTTTTCAACCTCAGAGTCTCCATCCATTTAATCCCAGGTAAAGATCAGCTCTATCCTAACCTGTAACTTTACTTTTAACCCTGATGTTAGTTTTACAAAATTGGAGAGTGAGTACTTGGAAACAACATCCCACATAGAACAACATTATTGGCATAAAAAAAATACTCAGTCATACTTTTTCAATAGGGTAATATTTATCTACAGTTGTCTGTGACAGGTATAGAAGACTCTAGGATACACTTGAGTGACACCACTCTTGAGTGACCATTTATTGAGTGACAAGCATTTAACATACAATTTTCCAATAAATGTACTGATATTATAAGGTGGATATAATTTTCCCATTTTGCAAATAAGGAAACCATGACTCAGAAAATGTACTAGTCCACTTTTCATGGCTATAACAAAATATCTGAGACTGAGTAATGTACATGAATTTAAAAAAAAAAGAGGTTTATTTAGCTATAATTTAGGAATCTAGAAGTCCAAAGAGTATGGTGCTGACTCTTGGGGGGACTATGACATAAAATCATCATGACAGGAATGCAAGTATGAAAGAAAGAGAGATCACATGACAAGACAGGCAGTCAGAATGTGGAGGGGCCAGTCTTGCTCGTTTATAGCAAGCCCTCTGGTGAATATTAACTGGGGTCTCATGAGAACTACATTAATCCCTTCCCGGGACCATGCCCCAGTGACCTAAGGAGCTCCCAGTAGACCCTACCTCTAAAGGTTCTGCCACCTTCCAATGCCACCGTACGGAGAAATGAGCTTCTGATACACAAACCCTCAGGGGACAAACCACATCCAAACTTTAGTCAATTCAAATGACAACAAAAACAGCAATAATAAATAAAGGTAACATTTGGGGATCACCTAGCAGATAGCATGTATCTGTGTAAAGCTGATCGAATACTGCACATAATTACTTGAATGTACCATCTCTCACTTCCTCCTCACTTCATTCCAATGAGTCTGATATCATTATTATCCATTTCACAGATGGGAGAAGCTAGGACAAGTAACTGGTCCAGGATCCCACAATCAGTGAGTCGCAAAGCTGGGACTCACCTGGGTAAGACTAACTAGAAAGTCCATGCTCAGTTGTTCCACTGGACAGGCCACCTTCTCTGGAGCTCAGCTTCCAACCCACATCTAACTACAGAGCAGATAGACTTTCCACTGACATGATTCCTAGAAATAAACTACAATCATAGAGAGTCGCTCATGCAAATGGTTTGAATGGCTCAACTAAATCAATACGTCTAGTCAACTCCCTGCAATACTGGAGAGCATGAACTTGGGGTTTGCCAGACTCATTCGCATTCTGATGCTTTTGGCTGGCTCACCTGGCATTTGTTACTCAACCTTTCTGTGCCTTCATTCTGGGATTTCTTAAATGAGAAAATAAAGTACCCATCTTAAAGACTGATGTAGAAATTAGACAAGAAGATGTTGGAACATTCTTGGCATTTAGTATGTGACTATCAACAGTAGCTAGTATGATACAGCATTACTCTGTGTGTTTTATAAAGTCAAGATATATCAAAAGGCATATTCATGAGCCAAATATCACCCGTTTTTTTCAATCCTAATCTTGCCATTATCTACTGGGGTGATGTTGGATAAGTTACCCAAGATTTCTTTGCTTCAGTTTGTTTATTGATAAGAACAAAGTACAGAATGACTTTTAAGTTACCTTCAAACATTAATATTCGGTAATGATATGAGTATATATAAAATTGTTGTGCAACTTTTGAATTGCTATAAAATTTACCGTACCACTATCACCATGATCACCTCTTTTACCATGGAATTGGGAAAGCTGAGAATGGAACAGGTACTGCACTAACTCCTTTGTGTGCAATGTCTATTTCTTCCTCATATTTCCCTAAGAAGTTGTTATTTTAAGATAAATCATCCAAAATTCATAGCTGACCTTAGGGTCCATTCTTGGTAGTATACACTTTGGACAAAGGTCTAATGACCTGTATCCACCATTATTGTACCACAAGGAGCAGTGTCCCTGCCCTAAAGATCTGTGATCCACCTTTTCATCCTTTCTCTTCTACCCTGGGAAACCAGAGATCTTTTTACTGCTGTTATAATCTTGCCTTTCACAAGATGTCATAATTGTTGGAATCATACAGCATTTAGCCTTTTCAGATTGGCTTCTTTTATGTAGTAGGATGCTCTTAAGTTTTCTAGTCTTTTCATGGCTTGATAGCTCATTTCTGTTGAGCACTAAATAATACTCCATTACCTGGATACACCTGAGTTTATTTATCTGTTCACCTACAGATGGACATTGTGTTTGCTTCTAAATTTAAGATCATAATGAAAACTGCTATAAACTTACATGGGCAAATTTTGCGTGGAAATAAATTTTCATCTCCTTGGGGCAAATGCCAAGGAGCATAGTTGTGGGATTATATAGTAAAATATTTTTAAGGAACTGCCCAATTCTTCCAAATAGGCTCAGAAACATGGCATTCCTGACAGCAGTGGTGAAAGTTCCTTTTGCTCCACATCCTCTAACATTTTGTTGTTGTCCGTGTTTTGGATTTTCACTATTGTCTTAGATGTAAAGCGGCATCTCATTGTTTTAAGTTGCTTTTTCCTGATGACGCATGTGGAGCACTTCTTCATATGCATTTTTGCCACCTGGGTATATTCTTTGGTGATGTGTCAACTGGGGTCTTTTACTTATTTTAAAATCAAATTGTTTGGGCTGGGGATGTGGCTCCAGCGGTAACGTGCTTACCTGGCATGCGTGGGGCGCTGGGTTCAAACCTAGCACCACATAAAAATAAAGATGTTGTGTCCACTGAAAACTAAAAAAATAAATATTAAAAAACTCTCTCTCTCTCTCTCTCTCTCTCTCTCTCTCACTCTTTTTCAAAAAAAATTATATTGTTCATATCATTGAGTTTTAAGCCTACTTAGTGTGTTTTGGATAACTGTGCTTTATCATATATGTCTCTTATGTACATTTTCTCCTGTGTTTTTGGCTTATCTTTTCATTCTTGTGACAGTATAAACTTTTCAATTCTTAAAAACTCAAATGTCATAGTTCAGGCTTAACACTATATCTATCATGTCTGAACTTAGAAGACTAAAGAGAATATATTACTGACATCGATATCTCCCATTCCCCAAATGTCAAAAGGGTTAGGGGGAAAAAACTCAAATATAGAACCTCTGCCAATACCTAACAGAGGGTAACAATCTACAAGGTCCACCTGGACCATCTTAATCTCAAATGTGCTTGTGCAGGAGCCTTAAAAGCACCCAGAAACAGATACCTGACTCCCAAAGTACAGTCTTGCTATAGAATTACCACCAAATTAGGGCTAGGGCTGTAGCTCAGTGTAGAGCACTTGCCTAGCATGTGTGAGGCACTGGGTTTGATCCTCAGCACCACATAAAGGTATAAAAAAATACTATAACAACAAAAAAAAAATAAAAATAAAAAAGAATCACCACCAAATTGTATCAAGACTCAATCTGAGCCCTCGCTCTGGCAGTGACTATTCATAAAATTGTATGTTAGGACACTCTGAAGATCACATCTGTTTGGCAAGTAAGCATCCATTTATTCTTTCATTCTAGTATCTCACTAACATTTATAATAATTTTACACCCATACTGGAATCAGAAAAGCTGAGATCAGAGGTCTGGTTCATCTTAACTGGCTTTGCCAACTTAGGCAAGTCACTGGTGGTCCTTAAGCAAGTCATTGGTCTTCTGTAAAATGAGTGTATATGACTTCTGTTTAGAAACCGCTGTGGAACTCATGTGTTTGTTTCCATGTCTCCTGAAACCTCTCTAAAATTATAGCAATGAAATTTTTGCCCATAAGAAACAGGGGAATAGGAGGGGGAAAAAATTAATCCTAGGTACAATGACTTATAAGCAGAAAGAAGTTCTTTTAATGGTCAAGGCTGGATACCAAATAACTCCCAAGACAGAATTTCAGAGAGCCTCCAGAAGAGAGGAGACATGGGATCCCTACAGATGGGGGAATGCAATGGGACAGGAAACAGAAGGGTTGGTGAAGGTGCAGATAAACCCCTGAGTCCTATTCCAAGCCACATTCAGTCATACGATCTTTCTTTATAACAGCAAAAGACAGAAGGAAAGATGAACAAAGGCTCACATATTGCAGGAATAGAAGAACATGAATTTATATGAAAATGAAGGGATTGAGTAAAAGTCTTCTTTTTGAATGGCGAAGACTCCAAATCCCCACCAAATGCCCACATCCTAATCTTCAGATCCCGTGACTGCGTTACATCACATGGTGAAGGGGAATTAAGGTACTAGGTTCCTAATCAGTTGGCTTCATGCTGATTTATCTAGTGGAAGATTGTGCTGATTTATTACGTGGGCCCAGTGTTAGCACAAAGGTGTGCTGACAATGTGCCCGCAGAAGGCAAGCACAGTGATACAACGTCACTGGCCATGAAGATGGACAAGAGGGCTGTGAGCCAAGGAAGACGGCAGTCACCAGAAGTTGGAAGAGACAAAGGGACTGGGAATCCAGGAAAGAACAGAGCACCTAAGTTTAGCTGGAGCACCCACGTGGGACTTCTATCCTACACAACAATAAGATAGCAAGTTTGGGTTGTTCTAGCTGCCCGTTTGTGATCGTTGCTACAGAAGTAACGGAGAACTAATACACACCCTCATAAAACTAATAAAATAGTGCCTGTGCATTATTTAGAAATACAGAACAAATTCCAGAAGGAAGAGCTAAAAGAATGGAATGACTAATTCCAGGGAGAGGAAATTGGTAGTGGGGAAGCGGAAGCAAAGAAGCTGTTCTTTCTGGTTGTACATCTTAAAAAATTATGTCATCTTTTAAAATGACATTGTAATATGATGGCAAGAAAACTACAACTGCAAAGAAATGAATTTAATGCCTCCCCAAAGGCTCTGATAGTGTCAACTTGGTGTATTATGGATGTTTGAGAACCTTGTTCTCAACAACGGAGCTAAAACCAGTTACTGGAAACAAACAAAGCTGCCCCATGTTATGAGAGTGACTGTTCTGTTATGTGTTTACTTTTCATTACATCTCTGTGGAGCCGGGGATCAAACCCAGGGCCTTGTACATGCCAGGCAAGTGTTCTACCACTAAGCTACATCCCCAGTTCTGTTTATTTTATTTTGAGACAGGGCCTCACTAAATTTTCCATGCTGGCCTTGAACTTGACATTCTCCTTCCTTGACCTCCCAAATAACCGGGATCACAGGTGTGCACCAACACACCCAGCTATTTTTCATTATATTTTAAAATAATCTTTCTCAATATATATGTTCAGTTTCATATGCTTGAAAGCAAGTATTTGCATCATCATATTTGAGAAAGCATGAAAATTTTGACAGCCTTATTTTCATAGAATCATAAAATGCTTATATTCCAACAACAGTATTGCCTTCATAGTTTTTCCTTGGATGGGCTGGACAGTCTGTGTTCTCTGGGTTCCTGCTGTGGTTAGTCCCTTATGAGCACAACTGACATGTGGTTTTGGAATAAATCTGAGATGTGAAAAATTTCAATATGAAAGATGAGTGCTTAGAGGAAGGCTTAACCATATTGAAGCACTTCTTGTTGTGAAGTGTAGAAATTCTAAGAGCATCCATACTGAAAACAAAGTTTGCGAAAAGAATAATTTGCTACCTGGACTTTGAAGAAGTCATTCTAACTACATCTTCTCATTTATATGTGAAATCTAAAAAAGTCAAACTCATAGAAGCAAAGAGTAGAATGGTAGTTTTGAGAGGTGGAGAGGAATGGGAGGAGATTAGTCAAAGAGTACAAAGAAGCCAGGCATGCAGCTCATGCCTGTAATCCCAATGGCCAGGAGACTGAGGCAGGAGGATCGAAAGTTCAAAGCCAGCCTCAGCAATTTAGTGAGGCCCTAAGTAACTCAGCAAAACCCTGTCTCTTAATAAAATATTAAAAAGCTAGTGATGTGGCTCACTGCTTAAGCACCCCTAGGTTCAATGCTTGGTACCAGAAAAAAAATTAAAAAGTAACTTGTATGAAATAAGTTTAAGTAATGACATTATCATCTTGCTTAATCCATATGGTAAAATCAACTTCCTACTTCATCTGATAGCTTTCTAAGACATGGCCATTTTGGCCACAGCAGAGTTTAGGTGTATGTGAACACATGGGTTACAGATATGTGAACATGTATGGCAAACACTCTTTATTCATGTTAGGAAAACATCTTGAAATACTCCCGAGGTCACTCATTTCTGCAAAAGGGTCATGTTATGGTTAGTTTATGTATTGCAGCCAGTTGTAAAGGCAGTAAAATAAATTTGACCTGTGAGGTTTTTCAGGACAAGAAATGCCACATATCTACCGGAAATTCTATTTCTACTTTAACCCATATGAGAAAAAATTGATAATTTTTAAATTATTTAATTATCATCACTCTGTGGGGAGTTGGAAGCATACTTAATATTATGCTGTTCTAAAGCATAATTAAAGGATTTTTTTTTCTTCCTTTCGGCTGATATAAATACTAGCATTTGTCCTAAATAATAATTGTGGAAAAAATCTACAAATCACAACATTTTCCTTCTGTATAAATGTGAATGCATGATTTAACTTAATTTCATTTTTATTTTGATTTCAAACCCTTCTCACTGAATAACTCAATTTTATTCAAAGGAGAACTGGTCCCTTCAACTCCATTTCTGATCCTTCTTGAACACGTGTTCTCTTGTTAAGCCAACTCAACCACCTGGCACTGAGTATTTAATTTGAAGAGAATCTCTGGCATCTGGCATTAACTATTATTCTCTCTGCATCTGGATCAGCTGTGATCATTATATATTTATGTTGAATCTCTTCACTCATTCTGTGAACAAAAAGAATGTGTGACGAACTAAGAAAAGAGATCAAGTAAAAGTTAAGCAACAGTGACATGATGTAGCAGGATTTGTATAGCAAGATTTGTGCAGTATTTGACCAAAAGAGAAAAAGAAAAAACAGAATTGAATAGAAGGTTTTAAAAAGTGTTCTAAAGCTTAAGAACATATATTTTAGAATTTAGTGTGATACAATAGATTTGGGTATCTTCCCCCTCAAAAAATTTAATCTACTCAGTGTGATGAGAGACAGACATTTAAAGGGTGGCTTTTGGAATTCTTATGGAGCAGGCAATATTAAGGATTTTGAGATGATACATAACAATAAAATAGAAATGTGACTGCTTGTTTTATCTACCTATGAAAGATAAGGTACCTCAACACCATAGCTAGGGAATATTAAGAGAAACAAATAGAGGTTTTTTGTTTTGTTTTGTTTTGTGTTTTTTTTTTTTTTTGTTGTTGTTGTTTTTTTTTTGCATTGCTGGGGATTTAACCTAGGGACTCTCACACTTACTGGGCAAGCTGAGTGTTATGGTTTGGATGTGAGGTGTCCCCCAAAAACTTATGGGTGAAACAATGCAAGAAGATTAGAGGAGAAATGATTGGGTTATGAGAAACTTAACCCAATCTGTGAATTAATCACCTGATGGGATTAATTGAATGGTAATTGAAGGCAGGTAAGGTGTGGCTGAAGGAGGTGGGGCATTGAGGTCATGCCTTTGGGGGATATATTTGTATTTGTCAAGTGGAGATCTCTCTCCCTCTCCCCCACCTCTTTCCCTCTCCCTCCTCCTACTCTCTCCCTCCTCCTCCCCCCTCAAGCTCAGTAGCTAGCTCACTCTCGCTCTCTCTCTCTCTCTCTCTCTCTCTCTTCCTCCCCTTTATGATCATCATGTGAGTTGCTTGTCTCCACTACATTCTTCTAACATGGTGTTCTCCCTCACCTTGAGCACTGAAGAGTCAGCTGTCCATGGACTGAGACCTCTGAAACTGTGAGCCCCACAATAACCTTTTCCTCCTGTCCTCCCCTTTGTCCCAAAGTTCCCCCACTTATTCCATGCAAGTCCCCCATATGGATTTGCATCCAATTATCAGAGAAAACATTCGGCTTCGGCCCCTGTTTTGTTTTGTTTTTTTTTTTTTGGGCGGGGGGAGATTGGCTAATTTTGCTTAGCATAATGTTCTCCAACTCCATCCATTTATCTGCAAATGCCATAATTGTATTCCCTTTTAATCCTGAATAATATTCTATTTTGTATATATATCGCAGTCTTTTTATTCACTTATCTATTGAAGGACATCTAGGTTGCTTCCACAGTTTATCAATTGTGAATTGTGCTGCTATAAACATTGATGTGGCTGCGTTACTGTAGTATGCTGCTTTTAAGTCTTTAGGGTATAGACCAAGGAGTGGGTTAGTGGGTGAAATGGTGGGTCCATTCCAAGTTTTCTAAAGAATCTCTACACTGCTTTCCAGATTGGTTGCAAAACAACTTGCAGTCCCACCAGCAATGTGTGGGTATGACTTTTACCCCATATCCTCACCAACACTTATTGTTGTTTGTATTCTTGATAACTGCCATTCTAACCTGAGTGAGATGAAATCTTAGAGTAGTTTTGATTTGCATTTCTCTAATTACTAGAGATATTGAATATTTTTTTCATACATTTGTTGATCAATTGTTTTTCTTCTTCTGAGAAATGTCTGTTCAGCTCCTTAGCCCACTTATTGATTTTGTTGTTTGTTTTTTTGGTATTAAGTTTTTTGTGTTCTTTATATATCCTGAAGATAGATAATGCTCTATTTGAGGTGTGTGTAGTAAAGATTTTCTCCCAATATGTAGGCTCTCTCCTCACATTATTGATTGTTTCCTTTGCCGAGAAGAAGCTTTTTTAGTTTGAATCCATCCCATTTATTGATTCTTGATTTTGATTCTTGTGCTTTAGGAGTCTCATTAAGGAAGTTAGTTCCTAAGCCAGTATGGTGAAGATTTGGACCTACTTTTTCTTCTATTAGGCATAGGGTCTCTGGTCTAATTCCTAGGTCCTTGGTACACTTTGAGTTTTGTGCATAGTGAGAGATAGGGGTTTAGTTTCATTTTGCTGTATATGGCTTTCCAGTTTTCCCAGCACCATTTGTTGAAGATGCTATCTTTTCTCCAATGTATGTTTTTGGCACTTTTGTCTAGTATGAGATAGCTGTATTTATGTGGGTTTGCCTCTGTGTCTTCTATTCTGTACCATTGGTTTACATGTATATTTTGATGCCAATACCATGCTGTTTTTCTTACTGTAGCTTTGTAGTATTGTTTAAGGTCTGCTTTTGTGAAGCCTCCTGCTTCACTCTTTTTGCTAAGGATTGCTTTGACTATTCTCAGTCTCTTAATTTTCCAAATGAATTCCATTTTTCTATGAGGAATGTCATTGGGATTTTAATTGGAATAGCATTGAATCTGTATAGCACTTTGAGTAGTATGGCCATTTTGAGAAATTGATTCTACCTCTCCAAGAGCCTGGGAGATCTTTCCATCTTCTAAGGTCTTCTTCAATTTCTTTCTTTAGTGTTCTGTAGTTGTTATTGTAGAGGCCTTTCACTTCTTTCATTAAAAGGATTCCCAAGTATTTTATTTCTTTTGAGGCCATTATGAATGGGGTAGTTTTCCTAATTTCTATTTCAGAGGATTTATCACTGATGTATGAAATGCATTTGATTTTTGGGTTTTGATTTTATATCCTGCTACTCTGCTGAATTCATTTATTAATTCTAGAAGTTTTCTGGTGGAATTTTTTTTGTATCCTCTAAATCTAGAATCATGTCATCTGTAAATAATGATAGTATAAGTTTTTTTCCTATTCATATCCCTTTAATTTCTTTCATCTGTGTTATTGGTCTGGCTAGAGTTTCAAGGACTATACTGAATAGAAGTGATGAAAGAGGGCATCCCTGTCTTGTTCCCACTTTAGAGGGAATGCTTCCAATTTTTCTCCATTTAGGATGACATTGGCCTTGGATTTACATAGATAGCTTTTACAGTGTTGAAGTATGTTCCTACTATCCCTAGTTTTTCTAAGGTTTTCAACGTAAAAGGATGCTGTATTTTGTCAAATGCTTTCTCCGCATCAATTGATATAATTGTATGATTCTTATATTTAAGTCTATTGATGTGATGAATTGTGTTTATTGATTTCTGTATATTGAAACAACCATGCATTACAGAAATGAACCCCACTTGATCATGGTGCACAATTTTTCAAATATGTTTTTGTAAGCAATTTGCCAATTTTATTGAGAATAAAATAAAATTTTATTGAGAATTTTTGCATCTATGTTCATCTGGGATACTGGTCTGAAATTTTCTTCCTTTGATGTGTCTCTGGGTTTGGTAACAGGGTTAAACTAGCCTCATAGAACAAGTTTGGAAGGGTTCCCTCCTTTTCTATTTCATGGAATAATTTGAGCAGTATTTTTATTAATTTTTCTTTTTAGGTCTTGTAGAAACTTGGCTGAGAATCTGTCTGGTCCTGGGCTTTTATTTGTTGGTTGCCTTTTGATGGTATCTTCTATTTCCTTCCTTGAAATTGATCTGTTTAAGTTGTATATGTTCTCCTGGTTCAGTTTGGATAGGTCATATGCCTCTAGAAATTTGTCAGTGTCTTCAAGGTTTTCTATTTTCCTGGAGTATAAATTTTCAAAATAGTTTCTGATTATCTTCTGTATTTCTGTAGTGTCCATTGTGATATTTCTATTTTTAGCACAAATTTTAGTAATTTGAGTTTTCTGTCTCCTTCTTTTTGTTAGGGTGTCTATGTTTGCCAATTTTATTTATTTATTCAAAGAACTAGCTTTTGGTTCTGTCAATTTTTTGAATTATTTCTTTTTTTCAATTTCATTGATCTCAGCCCTAATTTTAATTATTTTCTGTCTTCTGCTTTTTTTTGTTGTTGTTGGTTTGTTCCTCTTTTTCTAGGGCTTGGTACAAGTTGTTCCAGGATCTCCTGGCTTTGACTGTCTGAGTTGAAAAATATACTGAGATCCTAATTGGTCTTCCCCTATATATAATCTGGTTTCTCTCTCTTGCAGCCTTTAAAATTCTACCCTTCTTCTGTATGCTAGGCACTGTCTTCCAGGTGATCTAGTCTGTTGGTGATGATTTCTATTGAGTTTTTAAATTTGGTTTATTGTTTCCTTCATTTCAAGGATTTCTGTGTTTCTGTTTGTTTTGTTTTTCAGAATCTCTCTTTCTAGAAATAATCTTTTTCTACCTGTATTTGCTAAATAATCTTTTGCTACCTGTATTTGCTCTCTTATCTCTTTGTTGGTGTGGTCAATGGTTGCCTTTATTTGATCTCTTATCTCTTTGTTGGAGTGATCAATTTTTGCCTGTATTTGCTCACTTAAGTCATTCTTTAATTCACCAGATCACTTTAATTATGTACATTCTGAACTCCTTCTCTGACATTTCATCAACTTCGCTGTCAATGGATTCTATTGTTGTAGTATCTTGGTTTGTTTGGGGCACTTTCCTCTCTTGTTTTTTCATGTTGTCTATATGTCTTCCTCCCTTGCAGTGCAGATCTGTGGTGTCACAGCTTCGACCCTATAATTTGGTAGTGTCCATGCAGATTACCAATACCTCACCTTTAAAGGGGATATCAATGTTCAGAGCACCTAATGCAACCAATATACAGCCATAAATCAATTAGCTTCTATTTTAACATTTACAGTTTTGTTGCTATAAATAGAAATAATGAGTTTGGTTACCTCTTACCATATATATAGCCAGTAGGTTTGCATAAGGGTTTACAGTTTCCAATGGTGGACAAAAGGGGGTTGGGCTATAAGGAAGTAAAAGGAGACACAGAGACAAGCTGTAGAGGCAGAAAAAATGGCTGCTTGTCTAAGCAGCCACTTTTATTTATACCTATATGTCATATTAGGTCATTAGTGCCATAACTACATTATTGTTTATTGTATCACTAAGGTTGCTTATTCTGGAGTTACAACATGCAATGTTAGGAGCTTTGTGTAGCTCTCAAGAAAGGTCATTGTCTGAATTACTGTTAGGCAGGCAGGTCCAGGAGCACTGGAGCTTGGCGAAGCATTGTGGTTGTCTAGCAAGCAAGTTCCTTTATTTCCAGGAGCTATTTGCCTGAGATCAAGGTCCAGGCTTATAAGACTCTAACACAGAGGCCTCGTCATGGGAGGACATTACCACAGCATTTAGGCATGCACATGTACTAGTTATCTTACTAGTTCCTGAGAGAAAATGTAGAATATTCCAAGTGTGGGAAACAAAATGCCTGTTATCCTTGGGAGTGTGCTCACCTGAAGAAATTTGCTGTCTTGTACATATCCACAGCCAGAACCCTTAAAGTAGACTGTGATGTTTATGAGGTAGGATGTGAGAATATAGAGGTATTAGATTATAGGACTAGTGGAAGGGTAATCAAAAGAAATTGGCTGTGTGTGTGTGTGTGTGAGAGAGAGAGAGAGAGAGAGAGAGAGAGCAAGGCAACCCCATTCAAGGCCCACTGTTACCTCTGCACCAGGATGGTGTTTATTAGCACACCTAGTAGAGATACCTCTGGTACAACCGAGCCCACAGGGACCTTGGTGACAGTTTTCCAGGTCCTGATTTTTGTCCCTAGATGAAAGCAGCCATGTCCCTCGTTGGTGATGGCAGTAGCATCAAGCCTGTAGGTACCTTGATGTTGGGCTTCTAGGCCCCAGTCAGTTTCCCAAGGTGGAAGCTGCCCCAGCTAAAGATGGCAGAAACAGCAGCACAGGTAACTCAAGATGGCAGTGGAGGTATCCCAAAATGGAGGCAACTGCTATCAGATTTGAGGCTGGAAGGATGGGCTGTACAAAGGCATTAGACAGCTTATTTGGTGATGCTGCAGTGTGGTGTGTGGTGCTGCAATAGGCAGCTGCCTCCTGGCCCTGTCTGATGTCCCACAGTGGTGAATACTGCATGGGGAGGGCTATGGCAATGGCTTCAAAGTTTCCAAATGGAGGTGGTTTGTGTGGGGCCACGTGTTGGTGAATAGGGAACTACAGCAGGTATGGTGTTCCTCTCTGTGGGTGCAGTGTTCCTCTCCTTGTGGGCACAGCATGGTTGAGCCTCTCCAGGGCTTCGAGCCACAAGGTCCCACTTACTCTCTTGAATGTGTGTTTCTTACTTTACCCCAAAAGACTTCTCTCTCTTGAGATAGCCCACATTCTCCCTTGAATGTGTATCTGTTTTCCTAAAATAAGTCTGTCTCAGGAAGAAACTTGATTTTGTTTTTTTTTAAGGCAGGGTCTTAGTAAGTTGTTGAATTGCTGAGATTGGCCTTGAACTTGCGACCCTCCTGCCTCACTTCCCAAGTAGCTGGAATTATAGGTTGCACCCTAACACCCAGCCAGGTTCTTCTACTATAGAATAAATAAAAGGACATGTCCACTATGTCCTAAATAATCTCTAAAAGGTTATTGAATAATTATAACTGAATTGATAGTAATGGAAATGAAAGTACTATAGCTTATATTATTTAAAAATCTTATTACCATTTCCTATAGAACTGAGTCCAAATTGATAACTACTTATTAAGTTATAGTGTACCATGAAATGGTAAAATTACAAATGCTTAGACAAAAATTTAAATTAATTATCATGTAATTACAAATTCTTTTTTTAGTTTGCCATTGAAAATTTACCAAAATATTGGCCCTTTTTTACAATATTTGATCAGCATTTTTAAGTACTCATATGATCCTTAGGAAGATGAAATTGAAAAAATTTATACAAAGATATGTCAAGCACAGTACTTTAGACATGGAAGGTATTTGGCAGATGAGAGCTGTTAGTAGCTATGTACTTGTCAAATTTCCAGATAAATGAGCATTCAAGTTCAGATTTAACTTTCCCTTTGGTGGAGACATTAATCCTTGACTAGGTCATCCTTTGTGTTAAAGTCTAATACTTAGGGAATTTTCACATTACATTCAGCCAAGATTTCCATTTCAACTTTGAACTACTGGTATAAGTTTTGTCTGGATGGAGAGCAAAAAACATCTACTTTTTATTTCAATATGGCAACCTTTAAACATTTCTGCATTTTCCTCCTCCAAGTCTTCTGCCATCAGTAGCGAGGAATTCTTAGAATGCTGAGCCTGAAACTGACCACATACTCAACACTGATGTGGCCAGGGCCAGGTTTAGATTTGGCTACCTCAAGACTTAGTATTATGATTACCCCATCCCCATCCAGGACACTTCAGTTGGAGCTTAAGTTTATAAATTATTATTTCAGACATTCTGCTTTGCAAACGACAGAAACATAATTAGCTTGAGTTAAAAAGGAATTGCTGCGGCCTGCTGAGGGGCAGAGCCACCCCCCACCCCCCGCGCCTGCCAGGTAGGTAGAACTGTGACCACCGACAGAAAAGGCCCAGTGGCCCGCGGCGGGACAGAGCTTCCAATCACTCCTGCAAGGTAGGCGGGCCTGCGACCCACCAGCAGAAGAGGAGCAGCGGCCTGCTGATAGGCAGAGCCGCCCCCTCCCCCTGCACCGGCAAGGTAGAGGGAACTGTGACCACGCACAGAGCAGGTCCAGCAGCCTGCTGAGGGGCAGAGCCGCCCCCCACCCCCCGCGCCTGCCAGGTAGGTGGAACTGTGACCACCGACAGAAAAGGCCCAGTGGCCCGCGGCGGGACAGAGCTTCCAATCACTCCTCCAAGGTAGGCGGGCCTGGGACCCACCGGCAGAAGAGGAGCAGCGGCCTGCTGAGAGGCTGAGCCGCCCCCTCCCCCTGTGCCGGCAAAGTAGAGGGAACTGTGACCATGCACAGAGCAGGCCCAGGGGCCTGCTGAGGGGCAGAGCTGCCCCACACCCCCCGCGCCTGCCAGGTAGGGGAACTGTGACCACCGACAGAAAAGGCCCAGTGGCCCGCGGCGGGACAGAGCTTCCAATCACTCCTGCAAGGTAGGCGGGCCTGCGACCCACCGGCAGAAGAGGAGCAGCGGCCGGCTGAGAGGCAGAGCTGCCCCCTCCCCCTGCACCGGCAAGGTAGAGGGAACTGTGACCACGCACAGAGCAGGCCCAGCGGCCTGCTGGGGGGCAGAGCCGCCCCCCACCGCCCGCGCCTGCCAGGTAGGTGGAACTGTGACCACCGACAGAAAAGGCCCAGTGGCCCGCGGAGTGGCAGAGCTTCCAAACACTCCTGCAAGGTAGGCGGGCCTGCGACCCACCGGCAGAAGAGGAGCAGCGGCCTGCTGAGAGGCAGAGCCGCCCCCTCCCCCCCGCGCCTGCAAAGTAGACGGAACTGTGACCACCATCAGAACAGGCCAGACCTGCAACCGAGAGACAGAACAGGCCCAGTGGCCTGAGGAAGGGTAGAGCCGCCCCCCCCCCGCGCCTGCTAGGTAGGCGGACCTGCGACCCACTGGCAGTACAGCCCCAGAGGCCTGCAGAGGGGCAGTGCCGCTGCCTGCGCCTGCAAAGTAGACAGAACTGTGACCACCGACAGAACAAGCCTAGCGGCCCGCAGAGGGACAGAGCCGCCGCCCGCACCTGCGAGGGAGACTTTGCAACTATACAAGACCAATATAAATATATAGGGGTAAAATTCAATAGCACAACAGTTTCACCAAGTAGAAAGGAACGCGAACAGTATGAAGAGACAAGGAAAGAAAGGACCACAAGCAATGCAGGTCAACTCAACGTTAGAAGAGGTAATAGCTGCAGCAGATGGAATGTCAGATAAAGAATTCAGGATATACATGCTTCAGATGATCTGGAGTCTCAAGGAAGACATCAGACAGCAAAATCAGACAATGAAAGATCACTTCAACAATGAATTACATAAACAAATCCAAGAAGCAAAAGATCAACTATACAGGGAAATAGAGGTTATAAAAAACAAACAAACAGAAATCCTAGAAATGCAGGAAGCAATAAGCCAACTTAAAAACTCAATTGAGAATACTACCAGCAGAGTAGAACACTTAGAAGACAGAACATCAGACAATGAAGATAAAGTATTTCAACTTGAAAAGAACATAGACAGCTCAGCAAGACTGTTAAGAAACCATGAGCAGAACATCCAAGAAATATGGGATAACATCAAGAGACCAAATTTAAGAGTCATTGGGATACAGGAAGGGACAGAGTTTCAAACCAAAGGAATGAGCAATCTATTCAATGAAATAATACGAGAAAACTTCCCAGACTTGAAGAATGAGACAGAACCCCAAATCCTAGAAGCCTACAGGACGCCGAATGTGCAAAATCATAAGAGACCCACAACTAGACACATTATAATGAAGATGCCCAACATACAGAATAAGGAGAGAATTTTAAAAGCTACAAGAGAAAGGAAGCAGATCACATTTAGGGGTAAGCCAATCAGGATAACAGCTGATCTTTCAACACAGACTCTGAAAGCTAGAAGATCCTGGAATAACATATTTCAAACACTGAAAGAAAATGGGTTCCAACCAAGAATTGTGTTTCCAGCGAAATTAAGCTTCAGGATGGAAGATGAAATTAAAACCTTCCACGATAAACAAAAGTTAAAAGAATTTGCAGCTAGAAAACCATCTCTTCAAAACATCCTTGGCAAAACATTACAGGAAAAGGAAATGGAAAATAACAATGAAAACCAACAGTGGGAGGTAGGACACTAAAGGGGGGAAAATAATCAAAGAGGAAAACAAACCATGTTTAGTAACATAAATAAACAAATATGGCTGGAAGAACAACCCATGTCTCAATAATAACCCTAAATGTTAATGGCTTAAACTCACCAATCAAGAGACACAGGCTAGTAGAATGGATCACATAACAAGACCCAACAATATGCTGCCTACAGGAGACGCATTTGATAGGAAAAGACATACATAGGCTGAAGGTGAAAGGTTGGGAAAAATCATATCACTCATATGGACTTCGGAAACAAGCAGGAGTATCCATACTCATATCAAATAAAATAGATTTCAAGCCAAAGTTAATCAAAAGGGATAAAGAGGGACACTACATACTGCTTAAGGGAACCATACACCAACAAGACATAACAATCATAAATATATATGCCCCAAACAATGGTGCAGCTATGTTCATCAAACAAACTCTTCTCAAGTTCAAGAGTCTAATAGACCACCATACAATAATCATGGGAGACTTCAACACACCTCTATCACCACTGGACAGATCATCCAAACAAAAGTTGAATAAGGAAACTATAGAACTCAATAACACAATTAATAACCTAGACTTAAGTGACATATATAGAATATACCACCCAACATCAAGCAGTTACACTTTTTTCTCAGCAGCAAATGGATCCTTCTCAAAAATAGATCATATATTATGTCACAGGGAAACTCTTAGACAATATAAAGGAGTAGAGATAATACCATGCATCCTATCTGATCATAATGGAATGGAACTGAAAATCAACGATAAAAGAAGGAAGGGAAAAGAATACATCAATTGGAGAATGAACAATAGGTTACTGAATGATCAATGGGTTATAGAAGACATCAAGGAAGAAATTAAAAAATTCTTAGAGATTAATGAAAACACAGACACAACATATCGGAATCTATGGGACACATTGAAAGCAGTTCTAAGAGGAAAATTCATTGCTTGGAGTTCATTCCTTAAAAAAAGAAAAAACCAACAAATAAATGATCTCATACTTCATCTCAAAATCCTAGAAAAAGAAGAGCAAAACAACAGCAAAAGAAGTAGAAGGCAAGAAATAATGAAAATCAGAGCTGAAATTAATGAAATCGAAACAAAAGAAACAATTGAAAAAATTGACAAAACTAAAAGTTGGTTCTTTGAAAAAATAAACAAAATCGACAGACCCTTAGCCATGCTAGCGAAGAGAAGAAGAGAGAGAACTCAAATTACTAGCATACGGGATGAAAGAGGCAATATCACAACAGACACTTCAGAAATACAGAAGATAATCAAAAATTATTTTGAATCCTTATACTCCACTAAATTAGAAGATAGTGAAGGCATAGATAAATTTCTGAAGTCATATGATCTGCCCAGATTGAGTCAGGAGGATATAGACAACCTAAACAGACCAATATCAATTGAGGAAATAGAAGAAACCATCAAAAGACTACCAACTAAGAAAAGCCCAGGACCGGATGGGTATACAGCAGAGTTTTATAAAACCTTTAAAGAGGAACTAATACCAATACTTTTCAAGCTACTTCAGGAAATAGAAAAAGAGGGAGAACTTCCAAATTCATTCTACGAGGCCAACATCACCCTGATACCTAAACCAGACAAAGACACTTCAAAGAAAGAAAACTACAGACCAATATCTCTAATGAACCTAGATGCAAAAATCCTCAATAAAATTCTGGCCACTCGGATACAAAAACTTATCAAAAAAATTGTGCACCATGATCAAGTAGGATTCATCCCTGGGATGCAAGGCTGGTTCAATATACGGAAATCAATAAATGTTATTCACCACATCAATAGACTTAAAAATAAGAATCATATGATCATCTCGATAGATGCGGAAAAAGCATTTGACAAAGTACAGAATCCCTTTATGTTCAAAACTCTAGAAAAACTAGGGATAACAGGAACATACCTCAATATTGTAAAAGCAATCTATGCTAAGCCTCAGGCTAGCATCATTCTGAATGGAGAAAAATTGAAGGCATTCCCTCTAAAATCTGGAACAAGACAGGGATGCCCTCTCTCACCACTTCTGTTCAACATAGTTCTCGAAACACTGGCCAGAGCAATTAGACAGATGAAAGAAATTAAAGGCATCAAAATAGGAAAAGAAGAACTTAAATTATCACTATTTGCAGATGACATGATTCTATACCTAGCAGACCCAAAAGGCTCTACAAAGAAACTATTAGAGCTAATAAATGAATTCAGCAAAGTGGCAGGATATAAAATCAACACGCATAAATCAAAGGCATTCCTGTATATCAGCGACAAATCCTCTGAAATGGAAATGAGGACAACCACTCCATTCACAATATCTTCAAAAAAAATAAAATACTTGGGAATCAACCTAACAAAAGAGGTGAAAGACTTATACAATGAAAACTACAGAACCCTAAAGAGAGAAATAGAAGAAGATCTTAGAACATGGAAAAATATACCCTGTTCATGGATAGGCAGAACTAACATCATCAAAATGGCGATATTACCAAAAGTTCTCTATAGGTTTAATGCAATGCCAATCAAAATCCCAACGGCATTTCTTGTAGAAATAGAGAAAGCAATCATGAAATTCATATGGAAAAACAAAAGACCCAGAATAGCAAAAACAATGCTAAGCAGGAAGTGTGAATCAGGTGGTATAGCGATACCAGACTTCAAACTATACTACAGAGCAATAGTAACAAAAACAGCATGGTACTGGTACCAAAACAGGCGGGTGGACCAATGTTACAGAATAGAGGACACAGAAACCAATCCACAAAACTACAACTACCTTATATTTGATAAAGGGGCTAAAAGCATGCAATGGAGGAAGGATAGCATCTTCAACAAATGGTGCTGGGAAAACTGGAAATCCATATGCAACAAAATGAAACTGAATCCCTTTCTCTCGCCATGCACAAAAGTGAATTCAAAATGGATCAAGGAGCTTGATATCAAATCAGAGACACGCCGTCTGATAGAAGAAAAAGTTGGCTACAATCTACATACTGTGGGGTCGGGCTCCAAATTCCTCAATAGGACACCCATAGCACAAAAGTTAATAACTATAATCAACAAATGGGACTTACTCAAACTAAAAAGTTTTTTCTCAGCAAAAGATACAATAAGAGAGGTAAATAGAGAGCCTACATCCTGGGAACAAATCTTTACTCCTCACACTTCAGATAGAGCCCTAATATCCAGAGTATACAAAGAACTCAAAAAATTAGACAATAAGAGAACAAACAACCCAATCAACAAATGGGCCAAGGACCTGAACAGACACTTCTCAGAGGAGGACATACAATCAATCAACAAGTACATGAAAAAATGCTCACCATCTCTAGCAATCAGAGAAATGCAAATCAAAACCACCCTAAGATACCATCTCACTCCAGTAAGATTGGCAGCCATTAGGAAGTCAAACAACAACAAGTGCTGGCGAGGATGTGGGGAAAAGGGTACACTTGTACATTGCTGGTGGGACTGCAAATTGGTGCAGCCAATTTGGAAAGCAGTATGGAGATTTCTTGGAAAGCTGGGAATGGAGCCACCATTTGACCCAGCTATTCCCCTTCTCGGTCTATTCCCTAAAGACCTAAAAAGAGCATGCTACAGGGACACTGCTACATCGATGTTCATAGCAGCACAATTCACAATAGCAAGACTGTGGAACCAACCTAGATGCCCTTCTATGGATGAATGGATAAAAAAAATGTGGCATTTATACACAATGGAGTATTACTCTGCATTAAAAAATGACAGAATCATAGAATTTACAGGGAAATGGATGGCATTAGAGCAGATTATGCTAAGTGAAGCTAGCCAATCCCTAAAAAACAAATGCCAAATGTCTTCTTTGATATAAGGAGAGTAACTAAGAACAGAGTAGGGTCGAAGAGCATGAGAAGAAGATTAACATTAAACAGGGATGAGAGGTGGGAGGGAAAGGGAGAGAGAAGGGAAAATGCATGGAAATGGAAGGAGACCCTCAGAGTTATACAAAAGTACATACAAGAGGAAGTGAGGGGAAGGGGAAAAATAATATAAGGGGGACAAACGAATGTCAGTAGAGGGAGCAGAGAGAGAAGGGGGGAGGGGAGGGGAGGGGAGGGGAGGGGAGGGGGGATAGTAGAGGATAGGAAAGGCAGCAGAATACAACAGACACTAGTATGGCAATATGTAAATCAATGGATGTGTAACTGATGTGATTCTGCAATCTGTATATGGGGTAAAAATGGGAGCTCATAACCCACTTGAATCAAATTGTGAAATATGATATATCAAGAACTATGTAATGTTTTGAACAGCCAACAATAAAAAATTTTTTAAAAAAAGGAATTGCTTAAGTTCTAAATAGGTTATTAGAATAGAATGTCACTGAAAGAGGGGGCAGCTGAGCCATAGGAATAGTTGAGGAAAGGAATCCAAATTTA
Organism: Marmota monax; assembly: GCF_021218885.2. Taxonomy (NCBI): domain Eukaryota; kingdom Metazoa; phylum Chordata; class Mammalia; order Rodentia; family Sciuridae; genus Marmota; species Marmota monax. The sequence continues at coordinate 3,233,197 of NW_026691933.1, forward strand.
AACAGGAGTCTCTTTCCATCTCTCATTTCTGTTCCTCTCTCTACAGACCAGAATCCTCCGCTGCTTACAAATCCCAAGCTTTATTTCTTAGAATCCATGCTTACAAGGTAAGATTGGCCTACCATTTTGCTCTAGTTTTTAAATCCTCAGAAATGAATTCTCATTATTGAATCAAATGTTCACTCCTGGTCCTATCAACTTTGCCCAGGGACCAGGCCATGTTGTGACTTGAGTGCTGTTGTTGAAATCATTTGAATAAGGAGAAGGAGCAGTTTCTAGAAAAGGTGATCTGGATAGAGAGGCCTGCAAGTGCCAACTATAAAATGTGTCAACCCTCTTTTATCCATAGGGGATACATTCCAGAATATGTATACATATAATTAGAAGTACTTACTGGTACACACACACACGCACACACACACACGCTTGCTTATATTCTACTTTATAAACTTTTTATGAAATGTAATATTCATGCAAAATTGCACAAATCTTAACAATCTGATGAGTTTTTATTAAGTCTGAAAGAAATCACTTAGGTCAAGTCACAAAATACTACCAGTGACCTAGGTGCCTTTAGTGTAGCACCCCATCCACCCAAAGTTAGCCAGTATTCTGACTTCCACAGCAAAGATTCTTTTGCCTGCATTTCTGCCCATAATATAAAAGGAATCATAAAAAAAAAAAAACACTAAAAAACACTCTTCTATGTCAAGCCTATTTGACTCAACATAAGTCTAGAAAGTCACCCTTTGCTGCAAACAGCAGTTCATTTTTTTTTTTTTGCCTTACAGTATTTATTGTTTGAATATACCAACGTTTATTTATTCATTCTGGTGAACACTACAGTTGTTTTAGTTTGGAGCTATTTCAAAGAACACAGTAAACATTCTTGTAAATTTCCAGGTGCACTGTTCATGCATTTCTATTGGGCATGTATCTAGGAGTGAAATTGCTGGCTCATAGAATATGCATATGTTCAGTTTTAGTAGAGACTGCCAATCACTTTTCCAAAGTGACTGTAACAATTTATACTCCTGCCTGCGGCCATTTTCCCATCATGAATATTTTTATATTGCACTGCTTTTTCTCAAAGAGTTTTAATTCTTTATATACTCTGTATATGAGTCCTTTTAGATATACTATCAGTATATTCAATCTTGTATGACTTATGCTTTTAATCTCTTAATATTGTATTTTTATAAAACAGGAAATTATTCATTTTAATGTAGTCCAAATTAATATTTTGTGATTGGTACATATTTTATCCCATTTAAGAAAACTTTAAAATTCTGATTTTTTTCCAAAAGGTTTTTGTCTGATTTTTGCACAAAGGTCTACAATCTAACCAGAATTGATTTGTAAGGTAAAGATAAAGTTGTTTTGTGGATTTTAAAAAATTTTACTTATTTTTTAGATATGCATGACAGTGGAGTTTATTTTGACATATATTAAATACATGGGGTATAACTTATTCTAATTAGGATTCCATTCTTGAGGTTGTATATGATGTGGAGTTTCACTGGTAGTATATTCACATATGAACATAGGAAAGTTACGTCCAATTCATTTTGTGGTTTTGATGCTGTAGATCAAAACCAGGGCCTTGTGCACGCTAAGCCAGTGCTTTATTACTGAGCTATACCCCGGTCCAAAAATTAATTTTTCCAAAGTGACTATCCAAATAATGGCATCCTTTCCACATTATACATACTAATGTCATCTTGCTAAAATATCATGTAACTGCAGAGATGTGGAACTCTCTGTTCTTTTCCATTGGTATTTTTATCTATCCTTATGCAAATTTTAGTCTTTATTTTAATAGCTTTATGATATTTCTTGATATCTGAGACTGTAAGTCTCCTATCTTCTTTCCATTAATGATCTCCTCGACTATTTTCAGTCTCTTGCAAACTTAAATAAATCTAAGCACCAGCTGGTCCATTTCTATTCTGAGATTTAAACTGAGATTATGTTTAATCTTAAGATTAATTTAGGAAGAATTTACGACCTGAAAATATTAATTTTTCTAATCCAAGAGAAGGGGAAAATCTTATTTATATTTAGGTTTTAAAATTTTCTTTTGAGGCTCAGAGTGTAGCTCAGTGATAGAGCACTTACCTAGCATACACGAGGCCCTTGGTACAATCCCCAATACCACACACACGAAAAAAACTTGTAACTTTTTGTTGCTGGTATAAAAAATCCAGTCAATTTGTCCTTGATTTTATATATTGCCTCTGGGACCAAAGACCTGGCTAAATTCACATATTTATTCTAATAGTTTATCTCTAGATTTTTATTTTTACTTTTTTATTATTCCTTTATTTTATTTATTTTTATGGGGTGGTGAAGATTGAACCCCCTTGCTTGTACTAGGTGAGCACTCTACCACTAAGCCACAACCCCAGCCTCCTCCCGATTTTTTAAATATTCCCTATGTACACATTTCTTTTGTCCATGAATAATGACAGTCTTGTTTCAGCATTTGCCAAGCTTTTATTATTTTAGTTCTTTTTATTGCTTTTTTGCATTAGTTAAAATCTCTACTTTTAATAAAAGTAGTGATAGCAAGTGTTCCTATCAAGCTTTTAGCCTCAGGAAAAGTTTTCAATAACTCACTATTAAATTGACTTTGATTCCTAGTCTAAGTTTTTATTACAAATTAATATAATATAACATACTATGCATTAGTATAGTATATTATCAAATTTATTCTGCATTTATTAAGATATATTACTTGTCTCCCCTTTTCTGTGAATATGGTGAACTGTACTCATTGATTATTAATGATAAACCATCATTAACACTCTTATAAACTTCATTTGGTTGTGATACCTCCTCCATTTATACATCGCTAGATTCTACCTGTTTAAAAATAGTTAGAGAAGACATTTGGCATTTGTTTTTTGGGACTAGCTAACTTCACTTAGCATTATCTTCTTCAGCATACATTTACCTGCAAATGACATGATTTTATTCTCTTTTGTTGTTGAGTAATATTCCACTGTGAATATATGCCACATTTTTTTTTTATCCATTCATCCACTGAAGGGCATCTAGGTTGGCTCCTCAGTTTACTATTGTGAATTGTGCTGCTATAAACATTGATGTGGCTGTGTCCCTGTAATATGTTATTTTTAAGTCCTTTGGGTATAGTCCAAGGAAAGGGATAGCTGGGTCAAATGGTGGTTCCATTCCCAATTTTCCAAGGAATCTCCTTACTGCTTTCTGTATTGGCTGCACCAATTTGCATTCCCACCAGCAGTGTATGTATGTACCTTTTTCCCCACATCCTCGCCAACACTTATTGTTGTTTGTCTTCATAATAGCTACCACTCTGACTGGAGTGAGATGATATCTTAGAGTAGTTTTGATTTGCATTTCTCTGATTGCTAAAGATGATGAGCATTTTTTCATATATTTGTTGATTTATTATATATCCTCTTTTGAGAAGTGTCTGTTCAGGTCCTTGGCCCATTTGTTGATAAATGTTTTCTCTGATATAAGGAGGCTGACTCATAGTAGGGTAGGGAGGGGAGCATGGGAAGAATAGATGAATTCTAGATAGGGAAGAGGGGTGGGAGGGGAAGGGAGGGGACAGGGGATTAGCAAGGATGGTGGAATGTGATGGACATCATTATCCAAAGTACATGTATGAAGACACGAATTGGGTGTCAACATACTTTATATACAGAGATATGAAAAATTGTGGTTTATATGTGTAATAAGAATTGTAATGCAATAAAAAGTACATGTATAAAGACATGAATTGGCATGAACATACTTTATATACAAAAATATGAAAAATTGTGCTCTATATGTGTAATAAGAATTATAATGCATTCTGCTGTTGTGTATTTAAAAAATAAAATCCATAAAAAAATAAAAAATAAAGTGGGAACTTGGACAGATGTAGGTTTGAGGCCATTTCTTCTTGTAGACCCATTGGCTGTACTATTTGGACTAGAATTGAACAAGTCACCTTATCTTGACTTGTGATCCCTTGATTGTAATAAAAGACATATTAACTCAAAAATAAATAAATAGATAGATAGATAAATAAATAAATAAATAAAGTTAGAATTTTTACAGACATGTTCATACTACATATTGGTCTAGAATTTTCCTTTCTAATAATTTCTTTAACTAATTTAGTGACAAGGGTTATGTTGGCCCTAGTGAACGGCTGGCATGTTATCTTCTTTACTGTTTTCTGGAAGAAAGTATATAGAACTGACATCATTACTCCCTTAATACTTGCTAGCATTCATCAAAGAAATCACTTGGGTAAGGGGTGTATTCTCTGAAGAGTTTTTAAATGAGATAATTTCTTTAGTAAATGTATAACATCCCAATTATTTATTCTTTTTTTTAATGCTTTGGTAAATTATATTTTTCAAAGAATTTCTTCAGCTGAAAATTGCATAAAGCTATTTATAATGTCTCTTTTCTATTCATAATATCTATAAGATATATACTAATACTCCCTTATTCCATACTGATATTAGTAATTTGTTTTCTCTTTTTTACATCAGTCTTGCCACAGCTTGATCAATTTTATTCATCTTCTTCAAGGAACAAATTTTTCATTTTATTTATTGTATCTTGTTTTATATCTCTTATTTCTGCATTCATTTTAATTATCTTCCTTCTACTTTTTTAGAGTAACTTGTTGTATGTGGTTTTTGTTGTTGTTACATTTCATTTTTAGATGAAAATTTGTATCATTGTTATATAGCATTTTCTTTTCAAATATATCCATTTAAAACTATGAATTTTGTCTAGTAACTGCATGAATTCTATTAGCCTTTGTTAATCTGAAGATATCTTCTATATGTCACCTTCACACTTGAAAGATTTTTGGATGAGTAAATCATTCAAGGTTCATAGTTATTTCCATGAGCACTGGTAGCTGCGTCACTATCACTTACTTGAAAATATCTTCAAATTTCCATTGCACTTACTTCTTTAATTCTTGGGCTACTTAGAATTTTATACTTTAATTTCAAACCAGGTGGTGAATTTACTGGTTAGATTTCATTGTGAATTCTTAGAGTAATTCCACTATGTTCAGAGGGCACGTTCTAAATTATTCCAGTTCTTTAAAATATATTGCTTCTTGCTTTATGAGCCATATGTGGCAAACATTCTATACACACTTGGGAAACACTGTGTTTTGTCATCCTTGAATGTAATATTCATAGTAGACATTTGAATGTCTCCATTTTTATTTGTTTGTTTGTTTGTTTTTGTTTTGCCATTATAAGTACTGATACAATGTATTTCTTATTGCATATATAACTCTTGTCCCTGTTGAATTGTTTCATTTCCTTAAAGCAAATTGTCTAGAGTACCATTACTAAGTCAAAGGGTTAGGAATGCCTTTATAGTTTTTCTTTTGTATTATATCTAATTTTAATGTCAGTTATGGTACATGAAATCACAGTGATTGGGTGTTGTAGTTGTTCCTTAATAAAGTGAATAGTAAATTGTAACTCAGAATTGACAATAATTTACATGCCTTTGATATTTAGACAAGATGAACATTTTTCTAGTGTTCATTTACCATTTTAATATCTTCTCATATACATTGCTTATTCATCTGTTTTTACTATCTACAGGGTTCTTAATGTTTTTGGAATACATTTGAGTGAGTAATTTTATAATGTTGTTTTACATATTTGATTCAAATGTTATCCAAATCCATTATCTTTTTAATTTTAGCTTTGTTGTTTTTCATCATATAATAATATTCAATTTGTGTAGATTTGAATCTATTCCTTTGTTTGTGGCTGCTCTTATCACTTCAAATCTGTGACATTGCTTGATTCTTCCTCAACTATGTTTCTTTTGTTTTCTTCTAAAATTTTTATTAACATGTGGGATAGAGTTACACTTCCTAATAGAAATATAGTACAAGCCACACATGTAATTTAAAATTCTCTACTAGTCATGTTCAAAAAGTGAATAGAAACATATGCAATTAATCTTAATCATATATTATATTCAACCCAATAACCAAAATACAGGTTCCAAAATTCATAAATTCCAGTTACTACCATTTAGTTAAACAGTACTAGACTATCAACAACAGCTTTCAAGTTTCAATTTCTATGGTAAAGTAACTAAGTGATTAAATAAAGTACAAACTTTCGTAAATCACTATATAAACAACAAATGTGCATCATTATCAATAATGGATCACATCGGTTCCTACATAGTCTTATCAGTAATTGGCCACTATGTATGTGTTACTGGTTCATGCACAGAGAGCAAGCCATATGATTGTGTTTGTCCTTGTCTCCCAGTGGTAAACCCACATAAGATTTTACTAAAATAGAAAAGCCGAAGAAGGAATTCATCAACAAAGATGAAAGGATAGCAAAGAAACAATAAATCCTGTTGTTGGAAGTGAATGTAGGTGTGATTAGAAGAGGGATCACAGAGGGTTGTTGACATTAGCACTGTTCAGGACAGTTAAGGTGCATTAAGACTTTGCACAAATTCACCAGCATGAATGAGGAATGTGGTTGTCACAAACAGGACAAAAATGCCCAATTGGAAGTAACACCAGCTAAAAATTCCACATTGAAGAAACTCTTGGATATTTTATAATATTTGGAAAGCAAAGGATAAAATGTTGAAAGTTGATCTTATACAATTCACCAAGGCTTAGAAGAGATGGTCGAAGCTCGCTCCATACTGGAAGCTTATAACAAGATGGCAAGTATTACATTCTTCTTGATAAGTGTATTACAATGAAGAAAAAAGATACTTTAATTCTCCATGGTTCTAACGTTTGAAATAACTGTGACCAGATAAGTTAGTTTTTCTATTTTAATTTCTGCATAAATTTACTAACAATAAGAATGTTTGATGATTTGATCAATATTTATAGCAGCTCAATTCACAGTAGCTAAACTGTGGAACCAACCTAGATGCCCTTCAATAGATGAGTGGATAAAGAAACTGTGGTGTATATACATAATGGAATGTTGCTCAGCATTAAAAGAGAATAAACTCATGGGCATTTACAGGTAAATGGATGGAGTTAGAGAATATCATGCTAAGTGAAGTAGCCAATCCCAAAAAAACTAAGGCCGAATGTTCTCTCTGATAAGTGGATGCTGATGCATAATGGGGAGAGGGAAGTAACTCTTCACACAGGAAGAATGGAAGAATTTTGACTGGGCAAATGGGAGGATGGAGAGGGGAGTGGGAATGGGGGCAGGAAAGATGGTAGAATGAGAAGGACATCATTACTGTAGGTACATATTGGTACAAGTGTTGCAACTCTACATCATATACAACCAGAGAAATGAAAAGTTGTGCTCCATTTGTGTACAATGAAATGAAATGCATTTTCCTGTCACATACAACTAATTAGAACAAATTTCTAAAAATATTTTTTAAAAGAATGATGATTTCTTTTTAAAACAAATTTCACAGTTTGCATAACAATCATAATTTCCCCACTGATTCTCTTTTTCCTTTTCTTGCATTATTGGGGATTAAACTCAGAGGAGCTCTATCACTGAGCCATAGCCCAAGTTCTATTTATTTATTTATTTATTTATTTATTTATTTATTGAGATAGGGTCTCATTAAGTTGCTAAGGCTGGTCACAAGCTTATGACCCTCCTGCCTGAGTCTCCCAAGTCTTTGGGATGACAGGCATGCACCACACCTAACTCTCCCATTGATTCTTAAAAAATCACCTGTAGGGCTGGGGTTGTGGCTCAGTGGTGGAGTGTTTACCTTGCATGTGTGAGGCACTGGATTTGATCCTAAACACCACATAAAAACAAACAAAATAAAGGTATTATGTCCATCAACAACTAAATGTGATATATATATATATATCACGTGTAAACCATCAGTTCAGCTTGTATGGTCACTTTCATGGACCTGCACCAACATGCAAAGCAAGGATCGCCTGTACTGTCATTTCAAAATCTGTTCAGCATTAAAGTTCTGAGATAATTACACTCTTTCTTTCCAATCAAGTCTTTGAGGTGTGGTGTGCATTCCCTACCTACAGAATAGCTCAGTTCATACTAACCTCATTTCAAATACTCCATTGTCACATGGGCTAGTGACTATGGGGGATTCGAAAACAAAAATCTAAAGTAACTTTTCTTTCGAAGCTAGAGCTGAAAAGTGTTGGTGAAGACCCAAGTTACTGCCTAGAAACTCTCCTATCCAAACAAATCAGACTGGCTCTCTTTGTGGATGAAGGTATTGACATTACTTCAGCTCATTTTGGAAGAAAGGCTAAGAAAATAAACCGTAAATTATTCTCATAAACTCATTGGAATTAGCCTGTTGGAACAATAAGGGAAGAGAAGAAAGAGCTCGTCAGTCTTCCAGTGAAAACACTGATTCCTCTGTCCCCAGTGTGAGCTGAGACAGCTTGGCTCATCTTAGCTCAGGGAGATTTGTAAGAGCTGCAGATTCACACATTATCTCTGAAATATCACACGGGTTCTGAGGGCTGCTCAGGAGTGAGTAATCTGTTTGGAGTTTTAAAAATACTCTTGCAAGTTAGAGGCGTCAGCAAACTATTTATTTGATTTCTTCCTCAGCCTCATGCTCTGGGAATTCCCAGCGGCCTAATAGGAATGGCAACAACACCTGCTGGGCTGTCACTATGCCGGCATCTTTCTTCTTAATATTCCCCAAATGATTACTCTGCCTATTGTCCTAATGTCTCTAGATTTTTCTTGGGTGAACAAGATTATAACAGCACATTTTTATCTCAGCTGTACCTGACAATTGGCCCATAAATGTTTGCACACAGTTAACATGAAGTTAGACGTGCTATGTGTATGAGTGAGCATATATGTGCATGCTCCTACTATTACTCTTTTTAAATAAATGCCTCAAAAGGTAACAAAAGAATGGAGTGATGTGATTAAATGCACAACCTTCAAAAGCAAATGAAACTGAGCTCAAATTTCAGTGCTATCACTTGAGAGCTTTGCAAACTTGAAGTACATCATTTTGTGCCTTAGTTTCTTCATCAATAAAATAGGGATAGTACCATGAACTTCCTACATTTGGTATAGGAATTAAATGAGATAATGCCCATAGAGCGCATAGTCAATGTCTGCCACACTGTAAATGCTAAAATAAAAGTCATTCCTCATTATTATTATTTTAATATCATTGTTACTATTACAACTTTTTCTTGAAGAGAGTCTTGCTTTTGGTGCTCCTCATCCTCCCTTAACAGTGTGACACATAATCAAGGAAAGACGATTAAGCTTCAAAAGTGGCATTAAAAAGAAAAGGTCTCCTTGGACAAAGAGGATCCTAGCAGAAGGTCATATACAACCCCATCAGTTTGCAAATTTTTTTGAATGTTCTCTTCAATATGTTTTCCAATAGCCTCCTCTCAGGACAATTTCTTTTTTAGTCAGATGCCTTTGAATAAATCATAGCATGCTTATACACGGAAATACTATACAGCTCTGTAAACTGAACTACAACTGTATGAATCATCAGTGATGGATCTCAGGGACATGTGCCAATCATAAAAAATACATGCAGCAGCATAATGTGTCTTTAGGTTCTAAAACAAGAAAACCAAATAACTGAGTGTTTGCAAAGATAGATAGATAGATAGATAGATACCATAAATCAACACAAATTTGTAAAGGAAATCAAGCATCATGGTATCTTGTAGGCAAAGAGGTAGGGTAATGTAATGGGGAGGGTCACATGGGACTGTCAGTAATGTTCAATGGCTTAAGTTGTATGGTAGATTCCTGGGTATTCATTTTATTCCTCTTACTAACTTCTGTGCTATTTATGCTATTTTATACATACTATTCCATAATAATTCTAATGGAAAGCTACAGAAGTACAAACAGGAAAGCTTAGCATTATATATTAAGTAAGGAAAAACATAAAACAGTCCTACGGTGGTTCAAAACATACACACTTAAATTCTAGATAGGTATTGACAAAATGATAATGGTTTTCTAGACTTTAGAATTATACTTTTAAAAAAAAAACTACTCATCTTTTTAATATATACTTCCCAATTTTGCAACAATGTACATTTTTTATTTTTATAATGAAAAAATATTTTCATTACTTTAAATATAATGTGCTAAGTACCACTGCAAGGTAGTTAAAAATAACTAACCACATACTAATTGTATGTCAAGTTCTATGTCAAGTGCATTGTAAGTATGTTCTTGTTCAATCTTCATGAAAAGTCTATTGGCAATCCCCCTTCTACAGAGGAGAAGCCCAAAGATTGGAGAGCATAGGAAAGTTGCTCAGAGTCACACAGTCAGTGTCAGAGCCAGGACTAAACTCAATCTGTCTTCCTACCAAGCCAGTGCTCTTTACCAACCTGCTACTTAACATTCAGTAGCTTCAGAAAAGCCAAAGGACCCACACAGTGTCAAGAGTTAAGGATCTGGGATTTCACCTTACTTTTCAAGCTAATAAACAAGGCAGTTCCTTCTTCATTGATGTTGGCAGAAGACATAAAACCCCTGGGTCAGAGACAAAGCCTTTAATGGTCATGGCACAGTAATAATCACAAGAATGCTTTTGGTCTCTATCTCTTCTGCATGTCCCCAAGTCCTCAAGAAGGCCTACATGAATGAAGGCACCCCTGGTGGGTTGTGTTTCAAAAAGGGATCACTAAACTGGGAGACCACCATTTTTACAGCAAGCAGAAGCAAGCCTGCTCTTCGTCTATGAAGAAGTTTACCTTATCCAGCAAGGCTACTTGGTGCCCGCACAATCTTGAGAAAGGTCTCAAGAAAAGAGCAGTCCATGACTTGAATTCTTGGCATATCCAGCAAAATGTGTGGGGCCTGTGGAAGACTGCTCTCCCAACATGTGGTCAAGGCTCTTTAGGCTGAAAATTGCAGAGACTCAGCTTAAACTCACTTAGAACAGAACAAAAGAAGGAAGGATGAAGAAAAATTTATTGACTCACAAAACTCTTTCCTAGCCTCTTCTTCCCCCTCCTCCACAACCACTAGTTCCTCCTTCTCTTCCTCCTCCTGTTTTCCTTCATGAAATCTTCATTCACTCCACTTGTAAACTTACAGTCATAAGAGGGTTACCTTGGGACACCAACCCAAACGGAACTGAACATGGTAAAAGAAGTCCTGAAGTCAAGTCTCATGGCTAAGTCTGATCGGCTTATATGTCTATTTTAAATCACTGGGACCAAGGGATATGCTACTGTGACTGCCCATATCTAGCTCATGGCCTGCTCCAGTCCCACGGATGGGATCAAATCTACTTCAATCACGTGAACTGAGAATGGAATGAACTTTTCTTCTCAGAAATTCAGGGTGCTAGGCTGGGGTTGTAGGTCAGTGGTGCAGAGCTTGCCTGGCACGTATAAGGCACTGGTTTGATCCTCAGCACCACCTAAAAATAAATAATAGTATTGTGTCCATCTACAACTAAAAATGTATATATTTTTTAAAAAAGAAATTCAGGGTGCTATTAAGAGAAGTCCAGGTAGTAAATAATCAGCAGACAAAATAAACATTGTGTTTAGAGATGGATTATCTTTAAAATAAACCGCATATAACCAACAGTAAGCTAGTTGGGCTGACAAGATGAAATATGAGCTATTCCAATAAGATTTGCAAAGTCTCATAAATCTCAGTGGTACTTCTGCAGAGACAGTGGCTGACTGCTGGTACTCCCTGTGACTTCTGGCAGTTGAGGCAGTTATCAGAAGGCTCTAGCAGCTTGACTGCACCCAATTGCTTTGTGCATGGGGATTTGCCAATACAGAAATGGAAGAAAGAAAAGTGAAAAAGAAACGGTTCCAAACTAATTGGTTTAAAATTTATTTCAATGCCCTCCTTTGATTTGATGCATCTTTTCTCCTCACTCACCCAAAATTAAGAACCAGAAATAATGTTCCAATATAATCACACCCAAAGGAAAAATTGTCTTGCAAGAAAATTACCTAGACCCCCAGTATTGCTATTGTTAGAATATAATACTGTGGATGAGAAGGGAGTTTCCCTTCATAGTGGCTCAAGGATACTGGGCTAAAAATGGCAGAACCAAAAAGATTGCATCATTCCCAATGTGGGGGCTGGCTCAGGGCTTTTCAGAAGAAATGAATGTTTTTCCCATTTCTCCTTTAAAGCCTCCTCCACAACTGCCACCCTTTTATCATATCCAATAAACCTACCCCTAAATTTGTTATAATTATAATAATGGCAAAAGAAAGTCACTTTTCTAAGGCTCCCTACCTTCAAGTAAGGATCAGAACTAAAGATGTAATTCACAGCAGTCTCTCCTAGCAAAGATATGCTCAATAAAGTGGCATTCCATGTGGGGCAGAGCATAAGAGAGTAAGGAAATATGAATTTACAGATCAGACACCCAAGAATATAGTTGATAATTTGAGCTAAATTCAATAGAACAATCCTGCTCTTTCATTTCCATCTGCCTACCCACTAAGGGAAAAATGAAATTCTGTCATTTCAAGCAAATGAACATGGTCATTAAAGAGCATGTGTTGGCTTGATGAAGCCCAGACCTCACGGCTATTATTGCCCATTCATATCCTGGGACTTCCTTTGACACCTGAAGCCCTGTTAAAAGGATCCATGTCATTGTGCTCAGCTTGCCAATCTTTTATGCTCATGGATGCTTTTTCTAAGGAAATTCTCATCCTCCAGAAAGAGTTCCTAGAGGGCAAGGACCATGCACTGGTTCCATATTGTAGTATAACTCATAACCCCAAACGTAGCAGTTTAAAAGAGAAAAACATGCATTATGTTGCAGTGTCTCGGGTCAGAAAAGCCAAAGGCAAACAGAGTCTCTCCCAAAGCTGCAATGAAAGTGTCCTTCGGGGCCAAAGTCATCTCAAGTTTCAACACACGAGGAAGCAAAGCTCCCCTAAATGGCTGTTGGCAGGAATCAGATCCCCGCTGGCTGTTGGCCCTATTTCCTTTCCTCAGGCCCTATTCATTGAGCAGCTCACCATATGGCAGCTGGATTTACTCAGAATGAGCCAGAACAGAGAATGAGAGACAGTACGCAAAAATGGAAGCTGTGGTCTCATTATAATTGAATGCAGAAAACGGCCTTCCATCACTTGTGCCATCTTGTTTTCTACAGGTAAGTCATTAGGTCCAGCTCATGTGCCAATGGAGAGGACCCAGGTGGGGTTCATGGGGACCTTCTTAAAGGCCACCTATGCCAACTGCTTTTCCATCACATGGGTTCACCCCACACTTAATGGAAGGCCAGACAAATATTGGGCTTAATAAATATATGTTGTGCCATATGTAACCCAGTCTGAAGGCCTCAGACTCCAGGTCGCACCAAGTAGAGTGAAACATTTACAAAGAATAAACAAAGAATGGTGTGGTGGTGCTATGGTTTGAATATGTGTTATAAACTTAATACCTAATGTAACAGTGTTGAGAGGAGGGGTATTTGAGAGGTGATTAGATCACAAGGGCTCTGTCCTCAGGAATGGAGTGATGCCATTAGCATGGCAGTGGGTTAGCATGGGAGTGGATACCTGATAAGAGAATTAGTTCGGCCCCCTTTCTCTCTTTCTTTCTCTTTTTCTTTCCAACCCCTTCCCTCCCTCCCCCCACCCCTCTCTTTCTCTCCCCTTCTACCTTCTGCCCTGGGATGATGATGCAGCAAGAAGGCTCTTGCCAGATGAGGGCCCGAGCCTCCAGAACTGTGAGAAGTAACTTTGTTCTTCATACATTATGCAGTCTCAGGTATTCTGTTATAGCAGCACAAAATGAAATAAGATGTGTGAATATAAATTTTATTCCGCCAACTCAAGTGTGTAAGAAATGTAAAATTTTCTGTAATTAAATCTAAATTTTTAGAGTCCTCTTCCTGCCAGGGTGGTAAAAACATAATCTCAATCAATGGGAATCCATGTATTCGTTATCCTAGACAATTCAAGTCAAGATTATTTGGTAGCAAGATTAGAGAAGAAAAGAGTAGTGTATCTCCTGGTCCTTAAGTCATAGGTGGTGGCCCAAATAGGCCTCACCCCATTTGTTCCTTTATCACCTGATTATGTGCTGAAATTCTTGTCCGTCTAGCCCCTTTTGGGTCCTTGCTTCTCTGTCTTACTTATAATCCACTGTGATCTTTCTGGCCAGAATAGAACACAGGATTCTCGGCCAGACTCTTTATGTGCCATCTTATGAGACCTCCTGCTCAGTTGCAGTCTTTGGAAGCTTTTGTAGCCTCTGGACTATGGCTACAGGGGAAAGCTGCAGAACTCTTGGCTCTCCAGCCACTCCAAGATTCCCATGGCTACATGCATCCCTCTGGCCAAGCTTTCAAAGCAGAGTACACAGTGTTCCTTTCAGATTTGTTGACATTTCTGCTCTCCTTGTTGCTTCCCTACCTCTCTTTCCTCTCTCTGAGCCCAATCTCAGCCCAGGGCACTTTCCCATAATCCAGTTGCAGGATTAGGGGCAGAGGCTCTTCTATGTTGACAGCATTTCCCTCAGAGGTGCTCCCATTACCCCACCTTTCCTATTACTGACAACATACCTGGGCACCTTAGTCACTGTCCATCATAGGCCAAACTTCAGAAACATGAAGCCAGAGACTGAAAGGTTACTCTGCCCTCTCAAACACCTCCTTGAGAAATGAACACAGCACAGAATGCATCTTGCCCAGAAAGAAAAAAGAAAGAAGAAGAAGGAGAAGGAGAAGGAGAAGAAGAAGGGATTAGAGGGGTAATTTTTTAATTGAAGAAGCTGTCTAAAAAAATATTACTTTCTACAAAGGCAAATAGTTTGCATTAAGCTAGAGATCTAGAAAATGTTACTTTGAAAAAGAAAGGGAAAGTCACAAGGGATCAAAGGGTATAAACTACAATGCAAGCAATATCTGTTAAATGGATGAACAGAGAGGAAATAGTCAAGGAATACATGTCATGATCTTCTCTCTCCCAGTTGTGTTGGCTCAGTTCACATGGGCTTTGGCATGCTGACTCTTGTCTTTTTTGCCATCAGTATTGAGAGCCACAGCCGAAGGGGCCCCAGCAAACTTCCAGCTACCAGCAAACTTCCAGCTGCCAGCTGATGACTGGCTCACAGCAGCCTCAGCAACTTCTAGCTGCCAACTGATTGGCTCCTCTGTGGTGATGCTCATTGGGCTGTTTCCCCGCCCTTTCAGACCATGGAGCTGCTCATTGGGGGACTTTTTTTGGCTCTGCCCACGAGACCCCTCCAATCGGCCTCAAGAGGGGGAGGAGTGGGGGAGGTTGAGAGGCTTGTGGGAAGCCGGTGGTGGCAGTTGGGCTCTGAGGGTTTTTCCTGAGGAGCTGTGTGGTGTGGTGTGTGTGTTCTAAAAATAAAGTTCATTTCTTATGACAAGTGGCTCCTGAATTGTGCCCAGCCAGACTGCGGCAATCAGAAGGAAGATATTAGCACTTGGGGACTCCTGGGTCCTCTCTCCATGATTTCAACACACTCCTGGAAAGGGGCACAGCCTCTACCATTCCAGTGGGAGGGAAAGTCCACAGGGACCTTCCCTTATCAAAACAGGACACCCTCTTGAAGGAGGCTAAGAATCTCTGGGGGTGGCACGTACATTATTTTATCTGCTTAAAAGAACTTTCTAACCATAAAACACAGTACTTAAATCATTAAACTACCTTACTGTCTTCAAGTTTCACCATAATTCTCAAAACAGAAAGTTGGCCATTACCAATTGTATTCGACTGATAAAATAATAAAAAAAAAGAAAGAAAAGAAAACAAACAAAAAAATACTCCTGAGACCAACAAGATTGGGAGCAATAGGAATTTGGGACTTGAATTCTAATATTTTGATGCTGGAATCAGTAACCTTTCCATTAGAATATGGCAAACTGGATCTTTCCTAGTAGAAGAGAATAAAAGTCTGAGCAATTTTATGGACTGGTGTAAGCAATCAACTCACTTCATTCTTTTCTTCAGTATGGATTCTCGACTGAGGGAAAAAAAGAGAGAGTTTTCATTGTTCCAAATAAAAGAAAAGATGGTAGCAGTAAGAAAGATCAAAATATTCCCATGAGATTTCTCTCTCTTTTTTTTTTTTGTTTTGTTTTTGTTTGTTTGTTTGTATTTAATGAAGACTGTTAATCGAAGGTGCCAGAAAAAGATTTTTTAAGAAGTTTCTGTGGCTGCAGTTGTTTATCTGTGCAAACTGTTGATCAGCTCAATTGGTGGAGCACCCTGAGAGCAAATATTACAAGGCTAGTTTTCTTACTCAGCATGGTCAGCTTTAAACAACAGGGAGCAGCTCAGTTTCCTTCCCCTACAAGAAAATTATCTTCTCAAAAGTACCAGACTGATTATGTGTTAATTGGCATCTTAATTTACTTCACAGGGGCCAGATTGGGTCCAGCATACTGTTCTCTATCACTTTTGAATTACTTATAGATGCTATTATGAATTAATAAAATGCAAATTTACTTCAAATCATTCTTAAATTCATAACTGTTTTTGTATTTATATACTTGGTAAAAAAAGATGCTTTTAATAAAGGTAAAATTTTTATACTTTGAGAAGTCAAAAATGTTTTACATTATAAAAGGATTTTGATGCTCAAAAGTTTTAGAATTATTGACACAAGTTACCGAAATGGCCCCCATTATCCATGTAGCCATGCTTAAAACATCTTTGATGCAAAAGGATTAAATCTAATTCTGGAATATTCCTCAATCTGATGTACAGATCAATGCAATTTCTGTCAAAAATCCCAGCTGGATTTTGTTTCTTTTTCAGAATCTGACAAGGTTATCCTAACATTCATTTGAAAATTCAGGGAGTCCAAAATAGCCAACAGAATCTTAAAAAGGAAAAACAAATTGGAGGACTCACACTTCCTGATTTCAAAACGACTCCAAAGCTTATGTTCCAATAACCTCATGTTCAAAAAACTTTATGTTCAAATAACTTATTTCAAATAACCCTCATTTTACTTAATAATGGTCCCAAAGCACAAGAGCAGTGATGCTTGTAATTTGGAGAAGGTTTAAAGTGTTTCCTTTAAGAGAAAAGATAAAGGTATAGTACGATATGTTGAGAGAACTTTAAGTGAATTATATATATTATATATAAAGTGAATTTAATTCATATAAAGTAGTGTATGTATCATATTAAGTGAATTATAGTATATATATATATATATATATATATATATATATTAGAGTATATTATTGTAATTATTATTTATTATCAATTATATATATTAGTATATTATTATACTTATTCCACTTTACTATTAGTTATTTTAAAATCTCTTACTGTGCCTAATTTAGAAATTAAACTTTACCATAGTTATGTATGTAAAGAAAAAATATAGTATGTATTAGGTATGGTACTATCTGCAGTTTTAGACATTTGCTGGTGTGTACTGTGTAAAATGAAAGAGGCCAGTCTCAAAGAGCCATATGTTCCATGCATATAAAATATCAGGAATAGGTAAATCCATAGAGAGTAGATTAGCAGTTTCCAGGGACTGGGTGCTGGCTGCTAATGGATATAAGTTTTCTCCTTAGGTGATGGAATTGTTTACATATTTGCTAGCAGTGATGGCTGCATAATTTTCTGAATATAAAAAAAACCCTTATCTACCAGAAAACTTCTAGAACTCATAAATAAATTTGGCAAAGTAGCAGGATATAAAATTAAAACCCATAAATCAAATGCATTCCTATATTCTAAATATGAATCAGCTGAAAGAGAAATTAGGAAAACTATCCCATTCACAAAAACCTCAAAAAAAAAAAAAAAACCCTTAGAAATCAATCTAACAAAAGAGGTGAAAGACCTCTACAATGAAAATTACAGGACACTAAAAAATGAAATTGAATAAGACCTTAGAAGATGGAAAGATCACCCATGTTCTTGAATAGGCAGAATTAATATTGTCAAAATGGCAATACTACCAAAAATGCTATACAGATTTAATGTTAATCTTATTAAAATTCCAATGATGTTCTTCATAGAAATAGAAAAGTCATCTGCTAAAGTGCAAGAAATAAAATCAAGAATTAATAAATGGGATGGATTCAAACTAAAAAGCTTCTTCTCAGCAAAAGAAATAATCAACAAGGTGAAGAGAGAGACTACATTTTGGAAGCAAATCTTTGCCACATACACGTCAGATAGAGCACTAATCCCCAGGATATATAAAGAATTCAAAAAACTTAACACCAAAAAAACAAACAACAAAATCAATAAATTGGCTAAGGAGCTGAACAGATGCTTCTCAAAGGATGATACATAATCAATCAACAAATATATAAAAAATGTTCAACAACTCTAGTAATTAAAGAAATTCAAATCAAAACTACTCTTAAGATTTCATCTCACACCAATCAGAATGGCAGTTATCAAGAATACAAACAACAGTATGTGTTGGTGAGGATGTGGGAGAAAGGCACACTCATACATTGCTGGTGGGACTGAAAATTGGTGCAACCAATCTAGAAAGCAGTATGGAGATTCCTTAGAAAACGTGGGATGGAACCACCATTTGACCCAGCTATCCCTCTCCTTGGTCTATACCCAAAGGACTTAAAAACAGCATAGCACAGGGACACAGCCACATCAATGTTTATTGCAGCACAATTCATAATAGCTAAACTGTGGAACCAACCTAGATGCCCTTCAATAGATGAATGGATAAAGAAACTGTGGTATATATACACAATGGAATATTACTCAGCATAAAAGAGAATAAAATTATGGTATTTGCAGGTAAATGGATGAAGTTGGAGAATGTCGTGCTAAACAAAGTAAGCTAATCCTTAAAAACCAAAGTCCAAATGTTCTCTCTGATAAGTGGATGCTGATCCATAAGAGGTCGGGGGCAGCGGGTGGGGGGATGGAGGAACTTGATTGGGCAAAGGGGAGGGAGGGGAGAGGAGGGGACATGGGGGCAGGAAAGATGGTGGAATGAGAAAGACATCATTACCCTAGGTACAAATATGACTGCATATCTGGTGCAACGCTACATCATGTACAACCAGAGAAATGAAAAGGTGTGTGGCAATTGTGTACAATGAATCAAAATGCATTCTGCTGTCATATATACCTAATTAGAATAAATAAATAATTTTAAAAAAATAAATAGAAAAGGCAGTCATGAAATTCACTGGGAAAAATCAGAGGTCTAGTATAGCCAAAGCAATTGCTGGCAAGAAAAGTGAAGCAGGAGGCATCACAATACCAGACTTTAAATCATACTACAGAGCTACAGTAACAAAAATAGCATGGTATTGCACCAAAACAGGCATAAAGACCAGTGGAATAGAAGACACAGGGACAAACCCATATAAATATAGTTATCTCATACTAGACAAAAGAGCCAAAAATATACATTGGAGAAAAAATAGCCTCTTTAACAAATGGTGCTTCGAAAACCGGAAATCCATACATAGTAGACTGAAATTTAACGCTTATTTCTCACCCTGCACAAAATCAAAGTTGTTCAGAGACCTAGGAATTATATCAAAAACCCTGTGCCTACTAGAAGAAAATGTAGGCCCAACAGCTCTGGAACTGACTTCTTAACAAGACTCCAAATGGACAAGAAGGAAAATCGAAAATCCGTCAACAGGATGGCATCAAACTAAAAAGCTTCTTTCACAGCAAAGAAAACAATGAAGAGAGAGCCTACTGATTGAGAGAAAATCTTTGCCACCTGCATCTCAAATAGGGCATTAATTTCTGGGATACACAAAAAAATTCCAAAAACTTAACACCAAAAAAATAAATAACCCAGTTAATAAATGGGCAAAGGAACTAAACACACAATTCTCAAAAGAAGAAATATGAATGGTCAACAAATATATGAAAAAATGTTCAACATCTCTAGCAATTAGAGAAATGCAAAACTACATTGAGATTCCATCTCACTCTAGCCAGAATGGCAAAATATCAAGAATACGTGTAATAATAAATGTTGGCAAGTATATGGGGGAAAGGGTACACTCATACATTGTTGGTGAGACTGCAAATTACTGCAACCACTCTGGAAAGCAGTATGGAGATTCTTCAAAATCTAGGAATAGAACCACCATTTGACCCAGTTATACCACTCCTCAGTATATATCCAAAGGATTTAAAATCAGCATACTACAGTGACACAGCCATATCAATGTTTACAACAGTTCAATTCACAATAGCTAAGTTATGGAGCCACCCTAGGTGTCCTTCAAGAGATAAATGGGTAAAGAAACTGTGGTATATATACACATATATACTATATACACACATGCATATATACATAGCATATACATGTGTATGTGTGTGTGTGTATATATATATATATATATATATATATATATATTAGTATATATATTACTCAGTCATAAAGAAGAATGACTTTATGATATTTGCCAGTAAATGGATGGATCTGGAGACTATATGCAAAGTCAAATAAGCCAATCCCAAAAAATAAAGGTCAAGTGTTCTCCCTGATGTGACTGCTAACATACAACAAGGGTTGGGGAGGAGAAAAATATAAGTTCAGTAGATTAGACAAAGAGGAATGAAAGGAGGAGAGAGTAGATAGGAAATGAAAAGACAGTGGAATGAATCCAGCATAACTTTTATATGTTCATATATGAATACATCACAGTAAATCTCACCATCATATATATCCACAAGACTGGAGTCCTAGTTAGAATAAGATATATCCCATGTTTGTATGATTATATCAAAATGGATTCTATAGTCATATATAACTAAAGATAACCAATAAAATAAAATTTACAAAACCATTTGCAAGCATTTTCTATGAGGGGCCAGATAGCAAATATTTTAAGCTTTGTGGACTACAGGATGTTTGCTAGAAAAATCTGTCCTGCCATTGTACAGCAACCATAGACCATGCGTAAATGAGCAAGCATGGCTGTGTTCTAATAAACCCTTATTTATAAAAAGAGGCAATGGCCTTCAGCTCATAGATATATTTTGCCAGCCCTTAATCTTAATAGTGAGGTTTTAGATAATGAAGTTTTTAAAGCAGGGGTCATACCTCATCCATCTCTATATTGTCTGATGGCCTGGCCTTTAGCAGGTACTCAGTATGTGTTCATTTGAACTAAACAGAAATGCCCTTGACCATGGACAAAGGAAGGTGCTAGCATTTCTCATCCTTCCTGGACTTGGGAACCTAGAGCTATACTGACCATTTATACTCTGGTTGGCTGTGGAAAGAGTCCTGCAACCTGCAGAGAGCTGGATCTAGAATGGAAAAGAAAAGGGAAATAGAGTAAGTGTAAGTGCTGATCAAGTGTTGAAGACTAAATTATGGATCCCATTTAACACTTGAGCTGTCTCACCTCGTACCTTCCTGAAACAGATGCCCTGATCAGAGGAAAGAGGTCTGGCCTAACTGTCTCCAAAACTAACATCGCCAGAGTTGCAACCTTCATGCCTACCCACGACTCTGCATAGCCATCACATGAAGAGGTGACTCTGTGATTCTCTTCTGAGAAATAATGTTGACCTGTTGTTCTACACACAGTTAAAGCTCTGTAGCAGTCTTTACCTGAGAAGCCCACCTGCAATATTTATCTAGTTTCTCCAAGGAGAGTGGATAGATAAATTATAGCATTTGCCATTCTGACTTAATGGGGTTGCTTCAAATTGAGCATGTCCTGCCACTATTTGCTCCAGCACAGGCCCAGAAGAGAGATGAAATGATGAGATCTGCGTTCTATTAAGGATAGTGAGAGAAAATAGGGCACATTTTCCTCTCTGGGTTTTCCTAGGGATGAATGATGGGAATGCACCATTGATCATTTCTACTCTTCTGCATGCACAGATCTTGGCTCCCTTCCATTAACACAGTCCTGTTTTCCTCCCTTAGGGAAGATATCGCAGAACAAGCAACAAGAAGCTGTCTTCCAGTTGTGGGGATAGATGTGAGTCATCTACCACATCCACTGACCTATTTAGAGCTTAGTGAACTAAGTACACCTATTATAGACACATTGTTAATATTTCAGTTGATGTTGAAAAAATATAATAAATACAATAAATAAATAAAAATATAATAAAAATAAGTAACTGCTTATTTCCATAATATCATATTACCATTGTTCAACATTCAATTGAAGAAGGTACTGGGGAACATAATGAAGGGTATGACTGGGAATCATCTATAGAACAGAACATACCAGAAATGGTGTTATAAAATGTACTTCTACTTTTGTGTGAGTCTAATTAGATGTTTATTGTGTCTAGAACAGAGAATAAGATTTGGAAGACATAGCACTCGACATATTGGTCTCTGTGTCTTTTGCTATCTTTTTAAATTTTCAGGCATCAAAGAAAAAAAAGTCATCGGGTCTGTTACCATCAAGTCATTGAGTCTACTGAGCTGGAAAGAACACGAGAAATATCTGTATCCTCCTCAAAGCACTCTGGGTGCTAGGAGGAGTGGGTATTGCCCACTTAGATCACAAGTTGACCTCAGGAAACAAAGCACCTGTCTTAGTCCAACACAAACACACAAAACCCAGTAATTGTTCATAGCTGTGTTGCTCTAAAACTCCCATCCACATCCTTTGCTATATCATTGTGACAAGCCCTTCCAAAAATCGGTCACTGAGGAGATCAGGTAGGAGAAGATTTAGACACAGGATTGAGCCTCTCCATTGAAGATGTGAAGTGGCTTGTGACATTTTCACTTATAGAATTTCCCATTTGGAAATAAGGTATCATTATGTGAATTTTACCTCTATAAATTGAAAGCAAAACAGAAGTTGGAGGTAATGGGACTTACTGAGAACCTTAAACAATAAGTTATTAGATCACTTGAGAAGAACTAGGAATAGAAAAGGGACCAGGCATGCTGTGATACTGTCCCAAACCCCTATCTACAGATACTTCCATTCCTCCAATGCTGATAGCATCTAGGAACAATGTAGCAAGAGGTCACAGACATCCCAGGACACTGATGGTGTTGAAAGAAAGACTCTATTTATCAGCTCTTTATTAGGATCTAGAAACCATAGATGTTCCCAAGTGGGATAACTTTCAAGATTAATAGGCCAAAACTGAGTCACATGCCACTTCCTAATTTAGATATTAGTTAAAATAATCAGGATCTACCACTGGAATCTGGGGCCACTTTTCTATAAATCACATAAAAGAGAAGTAAATATCTGAACAGAAATCTTTTATGAAAGAGGAAGAGAAAATAGACCCACTATAGACACAGCTATCACTTGGTCTTGCTGGATTCTCACAATTGGAGTTATTTAATATGTCTGCAGGCTCCACTCTCCTCCTGAATCTGCACCCCCACTCTCACCTCACCAGCAATAGGGCTAGTTCTGTCTGCCACCCATTTTATTTATCTATTGCTGCATGACAAGCCACCCTAAAAGTGCTGGCCTGAAACACTGATCATTTTATTCACTCATAACTCTACCAATCGGGAATTTGGGTGAACATGATAGAGTTTGGTGAAGTCCATGAAAACTGGAACTTTAATTAGGAACATGATAACTAGCTGAGACAGCTCAAGGGGGACCATAGGACTAGGGCCTAGAGTTTGATTCTTGGCTGAATTTCCTAGTTATCCTCCACATGGAGTGTCCACATGCTCATTTTTCATGGTGATCTCAGAGTTCAAAGACAGAACATTCTAAGGACAGAGGTCCAATGTCCAAGGGAGTATTAGTACTCTACCTTATCACATTTGCTGATCTCTTATTGACCAAATAGGTCGCTTGACCAAGCCCAGAGTCTAAACATGAGAGTGTAAATATTGAGAGGCGTGTAAATATTGATCTGACTCATTCTTGAGTCCTTTCTGGCTCTGATCCTGCAGTCCAGTTATGATCCTTGTGTTTCTGCTGTCCCCAGTGGTCTGTCCCCTTTGGTAGCTCTCTCCATACCCCCAAACTGCCATAGATGGCCTATAAAAAGCTGCCACACCTATTCTCTCTTCAGCTCAGGATTTTTTCCACACTTCACCTCCTTCACTCCTCTTTGAAGCCCGTCTCTCATATCCTCATCCTCCCTTCTATAAATGTTACTACGTTTACCCTTTCTGCCCAGCCTTTTCCAGATGACAACTGTTGCATAGGACAATCTGTTTGACTTTTACTATTGGACATCAACCCAAATTCTGCCCTATAGATTGCTTCTTCATTCCTAAGCACAGAGACTACAACTTTAAGTGGTATCCATCCCTTAGCCTCACCTGGGTTTCTGGGTTCAGCACTTTTGACCCTGCTCAGCTGATGGTAGCACTCAGATTTCTACATTTGGCCCAAGATCCAGAGTTCTTGACTTATTTAGGACCCCATTTCCTCTAGGACTCTCACCTTTTCCTCCTCTCTCCAAAATAATCAAGTCCCATCCTAAAGGCCAATCCAAAATTGGAGGCATCATCACTGGTTGACATACTTTCCCAGTATACCCAAATAGTCCCAGGTCCTGGAATCTCTGTCACTTTACACTGCCTGCCTGGAAGGACATCCCTGATGTCCCTGATTGGACAAGACACTGAAACTGCCTTAAGCAGGAGATGGAGTTTATGGGCTTACAAAGTTAAACCATGGGAAGATGGAACCATCTCATAAATAAAGGATACTAGGCCTGCAATAGAGTCAGGACTTGCTTTCGCTCCATCTCCTACTTCTGCCATTTTCAAATATTGGCTTCATTCTGTGTTTGGATATGATTTGTTCCCCAAAGATTCATGTGCAGGAAGCTTGGTCCCAATTTTAACAGTATTATCGTGGTATTACCTTTATGAGCCAGGACCTAGAGAAAGGTAACTAGGTCACAGAGGCTCCACGCTTATGAAAAAACCAATGCTGTTTCACAAAAGTGGATCATAACTCACTAGACTGTATTTTTTCCCCAAAGAATAGTTTTCTATAAGCAAGTTAGTGCATATGCACACACATGCATGCACACACACACACCCCTTGAATGCTCCTACTGCACGTGCTACATTTGGCTCACCATTCTCATACTTGCTCTCATCATTGTGCTTCCATCTTCCATGAGGCACCCATCAGATCAAATGATGGTGCAATGTTCTTGAACTTCCAGAACTGTGAAATAATTAAAGCTCTTCTTTTTATTAATCACCCAGTCTCAAGTATTTTGTAATAGCAACAGAAAAAGAGACTAAAATATTTCACCTCTCTAAAGAGAGTTTTCTCTAATGGCAGGCATCACGGTCCTGAAATCTCTGATGTTTCTAGTGAGAATGAATTTCAACACTTGCATTAAAATTCCTTAACTCTGTATCAAAGCAGATGATTTTATGTCCAAGCTATTTAGTAACAGAGAAGAAGGACAGAAGCTTATAGGTTCCTTAAAAGTATTTTTACTTTCTTTTCCCACCTCTTTTGATATTATAGGAGAAGGGAAACTACAAACAAGAGTAGGGACCCTCATTTTAGTGAAAGTTAGATGAGATTTTGCTACTAACTACATAATTTTAAAAGTTCAGTTTTCAAAGTTTGAGAATTTCAGAATAATGATTGAGAGGTTATGCATCTATACTAGAGAAGTAAACAGTGACAATAAATGTCTAGACACCACATTAGGGACACTGTCAGGTCATGGGCATGTGCTTGCTCCTATGTCCTACACTCCCACCCCAGCCATGCCTCTATTCCTAACAGGAATACTACAGAATACCCCCCTCCCCAATATTTCCTGCCTCTCTGCTACCATCTAAGGGCTTACTTCCAAAGGTGAGGCTACATTTACAATCACCTTCTGATAAAGGACCATCAATACCATTCCCATTGTCCCTACCTTCTTTCTCAAGATCACCACGGGGTGTCCTTGTGTTAGTCCACTTTTAACCACTGTGACAAACTACCTGAGAAAATTAACTTAAAGGAGGAAAATTTTACTTGGCTCACAATTTCAGAGGGATCAGTCCATGGTCATTTTGCTGTGTTGTTTCTGGGCCTGTAGGGAGGCAGGACATCATGGGGCATGTGGTGGGGGGAAGCTGCTCACCTCATGGCAATCAGGAAGCTGAGAAAGAGAGACAGAGAGGTAGAGAAAAATAGAGAGAGAACTCATTTTTATAACAAAGCCCCTTCCTCAACACCTATATGGTAGGAATTTATTAATGGATTAACCTACTGCTGAAGTAAGAATTCTCATGATCCAGTCAGCTCTCAAAGGCCTCATCTCTGAACACTGCTCCCTTAGGGACAAAACCTTCAGCACATGAGTTTGGGGGCTCATTTCAGATCTACACCATAACAGTTTCCAACCCCAGGTCTTTCCTCTCTACCTGAACTCTTACCCCATCAAGTTCTCAATAGCCCCTAATCAAATCCAATTTCTCACCCCTTTGAACTCTCACCAGGCCCTCTGAAACTTATGGTCCACAATCAGCAAAATCCCCTCTATCTTTCACTCCCAGTGTGAGGAGCAAGGTGTTTATCCTGTTCTCTGAATATTTCCTACTTCTTGACCTGGTTGAAACCAGGATCTTCCCTGAGATCAAGTCTACCCCAAGAAGTCCTTCCCCAGCCCTCTCAAGTTGAAGATTTACTTTATCTTACAGGAATACTACAGAATACCCCCCTATTACCACTGATCTTGTGAGTCGAAAATGGGTCCCCTTCCTCACTGCTACTTCCAAACCCCCATTCCTCCTTTTTAAACTATCATAAGGATATTTGTGGTAATAAATATATGTTTGATTCTATTACCCTTTTCCTAGCACATAATCCCAGGATGTTTGCAATGTCTCCTGGTAAGTATCTATTTATATGCTAATATGATGACTGGTGGGGTGGGGTAGTTCCTGGATAAACTCTGGATCTCAGGATGGGGGATGATTGCTCAGGGGATTCTATCATGTAATTAGAAGGTTGGAATTTTCCACCCTACCCACTTCCTATCTCCACAGGGTAGGGAGAGAGGCCTGTAGGAAGACTTGATCACCAATGGCCAATGGTTTTATCAATCATTACTAAGCAATAAACCTCCCATAGAAACCCAAAAGGGGAGGGTTCAGACAGCTTCCAGGCTGCTGAATGCATGGATGTGCTTGAAGGGAACCACAACTGGAGGGCATAGAAGCTCCAAACCCCTTCCAGCATACCTTGACCTATGTACCGCTTCATCTGGTTGTTCATCCGAATTCTTTGCAATACTCTTTATAATAAATGGGTGAACCCAAGTAAAGTATTTCCAAGTCCTGTGATCCACTCCAGCAAAGAAATTGCAAACAAGGTGGGAATTGGAAATCCCCAGTTGATAGCCGGTTAGTCAGAAGTGTAGGTTGCAACCTGGGACTTATGATTGACATCTGAAGTGGAGAGCAGTCTTGTGAGACTGAGTCCTTAACCTGTGGAATCTGACACTATGTCCAGGTAGACAAAGTCAGGAAAGAATTAAATTGTCAGACACCCAGTGATGTCTTCTGGAGGATTGGTGTTGGTGAGGAGAAACGCTCAAATGTTTCAATGCCCAGGTGTGAAATATTCTGTGTTGACCAATGAATGAGAATAAAAGAGCTTCTTTGAAACTCGTGTACCATAACTTACCATCTATAGTCCTCCTTATTAAAGCCACTTAAGCATTTGAGGTCACTGACCTTGGTTTCCCTGGCACCCCAATACTACTCTTGTCATGACAACTGATGGCAACAGTAATCACACAGACGCTGCCTGCAGCATCTTTACCTTTCATTTTCCTCATCTTCTTAGCCCAGTTATATTGTTCACCTTACCCTCTGCTCACACTGACCTGTTTGGAGCATGACCATTTACTCTACCCCTGGCAATCTGGATTTCCTACATCCATTCTCCAAACCCCATCTTTTATCTGTCTAGCTTATTCCCTCTGCACCTTGGGATCATTAACCCTGCCCTCACTTCACTGTCCGCTTGTCCCTAGCTCACATTTGCTTCCACGGCCCATTATTATGATCAGTACTTCACAGACACAATCAGTTCCTCCGCTCCTCTTGTCCTCTGTCATATTCAGCCTGCAGAAAACCCACTCCTGATGAAATCTGACTTTCCACCCGCTCCACACCCACACAGCTGAAAGTGGCCAGATGAAAAAGCATGCAACTAGGATGCCTTGTCTCTGTTTAAATTCATGACAGAAACCTCCAGCAGGCCAGTAGTGCTTTTTGTCACTCCTACCAGTCAGTTCACACCCCCTACTCCATGGTGAGTAATTCACACCTTCGCTCTTCTCAAGTTGCTCACCCCCTTCCCAGACCTACTCTCAGCTGCAGACCTTGCTTTTTATCTCACTGAGAAAATAGAAGCAACCAAAAGAGAGCTTTCACATGTTCTTCCCATGTGCCTCCCTCATGATCCACCACACACTCGCTTTCTGCTTCGGGTGCCCTTGCACTTCTGTGGATGTCTGCCTGAGGAGCATCACTGCCATCCACTTTCTTGCTATCCCAGTTCTATGATCATCACTCCAAAACGGTCACCTTCACCCCTAAGACTATCTGGGTTGTTTCTCAGGATTTCAACTCCAAATTTCCAGGATGAAAAAAAATATTATGTCATCCTGACTCAGGTCAAATGTCGACCTCCGGTCAGTCTGCTGTGGCCATGGAAGGGGTTATGTTGCATACGGGGGCTTTAGAAAGGAGGACCACAGAAAATATAGTAAAGCAACAAGCCAGAAACAAACAAGAAGAGCAGAACAGAAGACTCCTTCAAAAGCCTGTCTTCCACTTGGAATATATACATGTATACAAAGGGCACTTAAAAATTTAGACATTCTAGCTTTTAAGAAACTACCAAGAATGAAGAGAGCATTATAAAAGGAACATAAGAAAAGTATAGCTAAATGGAACATGTATTCAACTCTATGTCCCCTAGACCTTAAGTGTTTCAGAGCCCAGAACTGGCTCTATTCATCTTTATAATCCACTAAATAACATGGTACCTATCATTTAATATTTGCTGGATTGAACAGAATCCCCTTGAAGATAATGAAAGAGAGAGAGCATGATAGACACTGCAATTCTTCTTGTCTATACAAATGGAGAATTCAAGTTCTTCCCGCAGAGTCTCATTTTTTTTTCTTTAGCACTATTATAAGGGATTGTGAAGAGAAATCTTTATTTGGGTGACATTTGGTCCCAGAATGGACAATGGACTCATCTAAGGCTTTGCAAAAGATTCAGAAATGACCTTCAACTGTCTGTCTCTTATATTATCTCTCTAAAAGCCAAGGGCATAACACTGCATCATAACTGCAGGATGGCATTTCCATGGAGAGATGAGCTAATCTGGCAGACTGGGCTGCTTTCTGACCAAATGCACGAATAGAACTGAGAAAACCTGGAGATGCGGCTCTGAGCCATGGGTAGGAAGCTGGAAGGCAGAAAGGTATGTAAGAATCACTTGGAAGAATTGTTTTAAATATAAATCCTCCCTTAACCATGATTCTGATATCACCTGGGTCCTTGAAAGTGGACGTTGGGAAAAGTTAGAAGATTACAGGCAGATGCATTTTGAAAAATAGAGCTTCGTTTCTTCCTTCACCCCCTTACTCTCTGGAATACCAATCACCTTGAGGGATGCATTTGTATTTGATACATCTTTCTCAAATATCAGTGTATATTTTATATATGCATATACGTATGTATTTATATGCCATTAAATTCCAGAAAGGATGGCAGATGGCTTACAAGGATACATAAAATACAAAAAGGGAGGATGAAAAAATAGAAACAAAATGCCAAAGAGGAAAAAAAAAATGGCGATTCAAATGCTAGTAGCCCTAAGTGCACTTGCACAAGGTTTGACTGGCATCAGTTCAAGAGAGGCGGCTCTCCCTGTGAGCAAGGACTGAACTCCAGGGAGATCTCAGGGATCATGAGCTCTAGGCACTGGAACATCTGCTAACCATGTGTTACCAAACGAAAACCCCTGATCTGAGTTCTCACCAGACGGAGCAACCCCACCTGAAGAAGGGGTTGGCAACAAGGATCCCATTTTGTAAAATGGGGGTTGTCAAAGCCTCCCCATGAGAGGCATTTGGAACTTAAGGAATTAGCAGGCAAGGTAAAGGATTGTTATCAGATCTTACTACTGTTTTTCCTGCTCAAAGTGAGACACCTGGTATTCAGCCTTTTATACTCAGATTCCATTTTTAGCCAGTGGCTGAATTCTAAATGAGATGTCAAGGTCATTCTAATCTTGATTCTATTCATTAATGCTGCCTTCTTACACTCATGACAAATATATAAGTGGAATGGGACTGATCATTTATGTAAGATCTGTGGAAGAACCAAAAACATTGGTATATGGGATAGTGGTGGAGCAGAGGGTTCAGGTGAGGGAAGGAAGATGATTGATTGATTTCACCCCAGAGTAATGATAAGTATAGCTCAGATTACTAATGACTTTTACAGTCCTGGTGGCTTTAAATGCATTATAGTTTGAGTATCCCTAATTCAAAAAAAAAAAAAAAAAACATCAAAAACATGAAATGTTCCAAAATCCAAAACTTTTTGAGCACTATGATGATCAGGTTTCATAACTTCAGATTAGGGATACACAATCAGTAAAGTATACACAAATTTCCCCAAATCCAAAAAGATTTGAAATCTGAAACACTTCTAGTTCCAAGTATAAAGGATATTCAGCCTCTATCTCTTTAAACATTTCAACCACCACCGTAGGAGCACACTTATTTCATTTTACAGATGAGGACACAGAGCCTCAGAGACAGTAAATGTCCACCAGGATAGTTAACTCCTGAATTGTTGAGATAGGATTTAAACCCAGCAGTCAGGCTGGTCAAGGAGGGCCATAGAAGGGAATTGAGAGTTGATGTTAGTCTGTAGTTCATGAAATCCAAATTTTAAAAAAGCAGCTTCTAGCTATTCCCTGAAGCCCAGTGGACTCAGCCCTTTCAGAACACTGAGAGGGCAGACATCCATTGGAAATAATGCTTGTCCAATTCTCTTCTAACTACAGAGACCTCAATTATACCAAAGTAAAATTTCTGCTAATAATTTAGTCATCATCTGGGTTTATTTTGGCCAATGGAGAAGGGTGGGGATGGAAAAGTCTAAACAAACAAGATGTCATGTTTAAGGTAACCAAGAGTCACATCATCTACCTCAGAACTTTTCAATGGTTTTTCTTAACCACTGCCACATTTTGATGAAAAATTTCATCATAACCCCATGAATTATTGGTGTGTAAAAAATTCTCTTTTCTTTGACACATTCCTCCCAGCCAAGATTATATTTTGCTTTACCTTTTTTAGTTAGAATTACAAAAAAATTTTTCTTTGGTTTGTTCTCCAAATATAAATTTTGTTACAATTTAAATATGAGTCTTCAAGTCTCCCCTTGCCCTATCCTTTGAGAGACCCCCAACTTCCCACTGTCCTTGAGGATCCCTAAGTGAGATTTTATTGTCAGGAGCTTTTGTCTGTGTATAGTTTCTCTGCAATACTGACTAGACCTAAAAAACAAGTTGGAGGAGTCAGAAAACTTGTTTCCACCTCGTCTTGGGTTCCTAATACCCTTATGTACATCACTAGATTTAGGAAAATCACCTGGTCTGCAGGAGTTAGGTACATCATTCATTTCAACATCTTAAAAATTATATTTCCAGATATTTTACTGATGTTTCTTCCACTGTGTTTGATTTGAAAAATTATATGTTCTGAATGCTTACACTGGGCTTTACCTGACAACTGGACCATAAACATACTAACTTTGAAATTTCTAATGATGGTGCATTATGCACACACAGCCCTCAGCTGACACCAGCTGCTGAGGGTCTTTTGCTAAGTTTCATCCTTTATAGCTTATATCTTTTTACAATTTTCAACTTTGGAAATTTGTAGTTTCTTGCAGGTTTTGTTATTGCCATTATTGCTGCTGCTGCTGCTGTTTTTGTGATACTAGGGATTGAACCCAGGGGCACTCTACCACTGAATTACACCCCAGTCTTTTTAAAATCTTACTTTGAAATAGGGTCTTACTGAGCTCCTGTGCTGTCCTCAGACTTTCGATCCTCCTGCCCCAGCCTCCTGAGTCACTGGGATTTTAGGCATGTACTGCCATAGCCAGCCAGTTCTTGTAGGTAATAAGTTACTCCCTCTGTTGCTAAAAATGTCCCCTAAATGCATACTTTGAGCGCTAAAATCCCCACCCTTTTGACTACACTTGCAGTCTATAGGTCAGAGCTGCCCCTGCAATTGGACTTTTGAATGGTGCCTTTTCTTAATGATGGTGAGAAAGGGATCTGAAGACAGGTCAAGGCTTTAGGGCCAGGTGTTGACAGCCACAGCCAAAAGGGGCCCCAGCAAACTTCCAGCTGCCAGCTGATGATTGGCTCACAGTGGCCCCAGCAACTTCTAGCTGCCAACTGATTGGCTCCTCTGCGGTGATGCTCATTGGGCTGTTTCCCTGTCCTTTCAGACCACAGAGCTGCTCATTGGGGGACTTTTTTTGGCTCCGCCCACGCGACCCCTCCAATGGGCCTCAAGAGGGGGAGGAGTGGGGGAGGTTGAGAGGCTTGTGGGAAGCCGGTGGTGGCAGTTGGGCTCTGAGGGTTTTTCCTGAGGAGCTGTGCCGTGTGGTGTGAGTGTTCTAAAAATAAAGTTCGTTTCTTTTGACAAGTGGCTCCTGAATTGTGCCCAGCCAGACTGTGGCAGCCAGGTGATATACTTTTTGTATCGCTGTAGTTTGTTTTATGTAACATTTTATTTCGAAAAAGTTTAAGATCATGAGAAACTGCGCAAACAGTGCAGAGAGTTCCTATGTGCATTTCACCCACGTACCCCCAGTCATGATATAGTTAGTTCATAATCCCAGAACATTGATCAGACCAGCTTTGACAGCAGACAATGAGCGCACATACAATACGCAAGAATCCCATCCTAAGGCTTCAAATGGTTAACTCCTTGACTCCTTACAGCAAACTTTTGGGACAGGCATAGCAGCCCCCACTTCATGGTTGAGGAAACTAAGGCCCAAATAGATTAGATCAATTGCCCTTAGCCAGAATTAAATGCAGGCCATCTGGGCTGTAAAACTCATGCTTTGCAGCACTGCATTACTCTGGATTTTATTTTTTATGTGCCCAGTTACTGTACCATCCCCTATCTACTTATAAAAATTACATTGTTTTGAAGATTTTTTTTAATGAGGAAAAAATTACCATACACAGTGTGTGGTGGATTATTCTTCCCCCACACTCATATCATATTTGTTGGATAACTATTAAAAACTACTCTTCCACGCACTAGGAAACAAATTGCAGAGATCCACAGCAGAGTCAGTGAACAAAAGTACAGATCACTCACATGGAGGTTTGCACAGGAATAAATCAGGCATGGATACGCTTAGATATTCCAGGCACAGCAATTTCTGATTCTCATTGGGATTTCAAACCCTTCAGATAGCTATCTAAGGAATAGCAAATGGGTATAAAAGGTTTAATCTGATGATTTCACAAAATTCAGGATATAGAGGAAGAAATTAACCAACTAAAAGAAAAAATTCTCAAAAGCATTAAAAAAAAGGATAAAAATGAATTTTCCTCTCTATAGTTAGATCTAATGATGAGAATAGATTCCAACCACTTAGTACATGCATACTGTGTGCCAAGCTCTTCATAATCTCTCTGATCCTCACAACTTCCATAAAGCAGTACCTTATATAAAGGGGAGGAAGCTGGAGATTGAACTACTCTACTTCTCCAGGGAAAGGAACAGGGGTAGAATCCAGGTGACAATGGCATCCTTCTCCAATTCTGTCATCTGCTCACCTCAATACCAAAAACCAAGAATGAACTGACAAAAAGAATTAAAAAAAAAAAAAAGAATGAACTGACAATGCAAAGACCAGCTAATGAAGATAAAGTTAGCTACTTTGCTAGTTAGGAAGTGTGCCTTGCCAGTCTCAGGGTCTCTATAGAATATGTGTCATGATATAAATGGTGATCAATAAGTTCATTAAATCTGTTGATTTTCTACCCTAGCTTTCTCTGCCACTCCTGGCTTAGTTCAGGGAGAATACAAAGTTGGATTAGGCCAAATGTATTGACAAGTGCTCATTGAGCTAGGAGTCTATTTCCTTGCTTTCATTCAAGAAGATAGGGATAACTCTAAGATTTGCTTGGTTAGCGAGCTGAAATAGGAATCAAAAGTTGGTCTCCAGTAAATGAAACTGAAATGTCAAACTCCTTGGTGTACTTTAAGAGAAATTATTCAGAGAGCTAAGATGATTGGAGTGTCAGAATGGATTGCTCATGTAAGGCCTTTCACCCATTCTGGAAGGATCCAGAGCATGCATCTTTCACTAAGGTTGTGATAAATTCATGAGGGGACATCCCTTCCCCCAGTGTCCTTGAAGAGTTCTGCCATTGCTCTTCTCTGTAGGTCAGCTATTACACCATGCTCTATGATAAAATTATGATTCCTGAATGTAATGGACATGATAGGATTCTGGGGTGGCAGAGGACAAGTTACATCACAGCCAAAGCAGTAATGCAAGTAGTCTGATTCACAGAGATCTTTGGCATTGGCAAGTGGATCATACTGTCTATAAAACTAAAATGATAGTCTGTTAAAGTGTCCTTTATCTGCATAAGTAAAAAATCTTTAAATCTTGTGAACAGAAGTCTGGATTAAGTTGCCAAATGAGAGTCACCGCCTCCTGATCAATTCCCACCCTGGAGCTGATTCACCAAACTGGAGGCAGGGAGTGTTCAAAGAACGACCCTGCTAAAATATCAAAAATGCATTCCGTGTATGTGCCTCCCAATTTTCCTAAAGGAACTTGTGGTCATTTACTAGGGTGACTCTACAATGGGGAAAAAGAAACAATCAGACTTTTCAGGGAGATTATGGGCCACTGGGTCTGAACTAGTACTAATTCCTGGGTATATAGACTGTCACTGAAGTCCAACAGAGAGGACATTTAGGGAGATCAAATGATTAATGGAGTTTAGTTTAGCTCCATTTCATAGCAGGACATGAAATCATCCTTCAGTCATTTTCTCAATTCTGGAGTTTGTAGTTAGCAAAGAGAGCAGAATCCCACACTGACTCTCTAATCTGTAAAGCATGGGCTATGATCGTAGGAAGAGCCAAGCGAAGGCCACTAGTACTGTACCTAGAAAAAGAGGAAAGGAATATAATACCACATTTCTGGAGAGCTTTTAGAAATTAGTATCACCAGCACTTTCAAGACAAAAGACGTTGAGTTCTATCATATCCCTATCCATCTAGCCTACAATGGCTGGGCTGTGTAGAAGACAGATTAAGCCTGGAGAATGGCAATGATTATCTAAATGAGGTGGTGACTTCAATTGAAGCTGACATTTCAATTGTAGCTTTGTTTTTGGAACAAATCAACTCATCCTCTGTCACCTGGTAGGCAGATATTGATCTGACAAGTGCCCTTTTCTCTCCTCCTATTAATAAGACCATAGGACACAGTTTTCTTCTAGCTGTCAAGGGCAGCAATATACCTTTACTGTTCTACCTTAGGGCTATGGAATCTCTCAAGCCATATGCCATAAAAATGTGACCAATGTTCCACTCCAGGGGACATGCTGGCCCATTATACTGATGATGTACTCAGTGGACCCAGGAAGCAACTACTTTACGGACATTCAGATAACTTTCACATTGGGTAAAAAAAAGAAACTTCACACACAAACACACACACACACAAAAAAAATCTTAATGAAATTTCATAGTCTGGAGCATGTCAAGATAACTCTTGAGGTAAAGGAGAAGTTGCTGTATCAGACCCATCCTGCTAGGAAAGAGGCACAAATACATACTGTCTTTCTTTGACTCCTAGAGGCAGCATATACCCATTTACCAAATGACGTAAAAAAAAAAAAAAAAAAAAACTGCCAGGTTTAGAGGATCCCAGAATGAGAAAGGCTGTAAAGCCAATCCAGGCTGCTATTCAAGCTGCTCTGCCATTTGGACCATATGATCCACATCTCTAACCGTGCACAAAGTGTCAGTAGCTGATGGTGTATGGCGTTTTTGGAAGGCATCTACATGCAGACTTTTAGCAAAGCCATGTGGTCTTTTGCAGATAACAAATCTCATTTTGAGAAATAGCAACAGCTTTTGGCTTGCTACTGGTGTTAGCACAGACAAAATGACCATGGAACACCAAGTTTTTATGTGACCCCGGTTACCCAGAGTGAACTGTGTGTTGTCTGACTCATCTAGCTAGAATGGAATTCCAGCATTCACAGCAGCACTGCATTATCAATGGAAATGGTGTGATCCAGATCAACCTTGAGCAGGTCCTAAGGACACAAGTTACAGGAGGAAGTGGCCTAGGTACTCAGGGCACCTTTATCTGCTGGACTGCTATCTCTCCTTCAACCTGTGCTGATGCCCTCATAGTGAGTTTTCTAAAAACAACTGACTGAGCAAGGAGAAGAAAAACATTTGGGCATGTTTACAGATGGTTCTGCACGTGGAAGTGGAGGGCTACAGCACTAGAGTCCTACACTGGGATGGACCAGAAAGATGGTGGTAAATAGAAATGCTCCCAAGGATAGAAATGAGCAGAGCATCCTAAAAGTAGAGATGATCAGTTTGGATCTAAACTGCCTCTTGGGCTGTTGCTAATTTTTTTTTTTTTTTCTGGGTGGTCAGATACTTAGAAGGAACAGTTTGAAAAATTAATGTCAAGGAGGTCCAGGGGATATCTAAGTGGATAAGACCCTCCAAATGAAGATGGAATATGAAATACAAAGATATTTGTACATAATATATAAATGCTCACTGGTGGTGGCTCATCAGAGAAGAAATTTAACAATCAAGAGGATAAGATAACTCATTCTGTAGATACCATTTAGTCTCTTTCCCCAGCCATTGACCAATAGACTCATGGAAAATGTAGTCCCATGGTTCAGGAATGTGAGCTTCTATTCACCAAGACCAATCTTGTTTCAACCACTATTGAGTGTCCAGCCTGCAAACAGCAAAGACCACCACTGAGCCACTGCTATGCCACCATTCCTCAGACCAACTGGATAAGAAGGTTGATCACCTTGGACCACTTCCATTATGGAAGAGAGAATATTTTGTTCTTAGCAACATGTTCTGTATATTTTATTTGCCTTCTCTGTCTGCAAATCTTCTGCCCTAACTAGCACTTGTGGACTTAGAGAATACCTTTTTCCCCTTGGTGGTATTCCAAACAGCCGTACTTCTGAGCAAGGAACTCAGTACCTAGAAAATAAAGGACTACAATGGGAGTATGTTTGTGGAGTTCATGGAATTCACTGGTCCCCATGATGTTCTTCATCATCCTGAAGGAACTGGCTTGGCAGGATGATGGGATGACTTTGTGAATTCCCCGTTACAGTCCTAGGTAAACGGCAAAACATTTAGCATTCAGTGCTATTTCTCCCAAAGCCAAGAGTGACAGGCATGGGGATCAAATGCTAAAAAATGAAGTGGCGTCCTCTACTATTCTACTCACTGATCTACTAGCAAATATTTGCTTCCTGTGTCTTCAGTTTTAGGCTCTGCTGGGCTAGTAGGAGAGAGCTGTTTTTTACTATCGGCCCAACAATGAGTCTATTGAATTGGGAGTTCATACTTCCACCTGCCATTTTGGATCCCTCGTTCCAGTGAATCAGTAATACAAACAAGGGGTGACCATTCAGCCTGAGGTAATCAATCCTGCCTACTTGGGGAAATGAGGTACTGACACATAAGAGGGATAAGGAGGAGCATGTCTGAGATGCAGAAGATTGTCCAGATACCTCTTAAAGTTCTCATGTCCTGAGATTAAACCAATTGAAACAGAACCACTAATGGTTCAAACCCTTCAGCAATGAAGGTCTGGGTCATCCATTAGACTGGACATCTTGATAAGCTGGGGTGTTTGTTGAAAGCAAAGGAAATAGGGAATGGATAGCCAAGGAAGGTAGTTATAAATACCAGCTATACCCCTGTGACCCATTGCATAGAGGACTATAATAGTGATGAACATTTATTCCTTGTTTTGATAACTGCTTATTCATGAGTGTTTATAATTCAATAATATTTATAACACTGAATACTCTTATTTCTTTTCCTCTCTTGTCTCCTTACCATCTTACATAAAATGTGTTCATAAATGTAACTTTATATCTTAGTATTTAAGGTAAAGAATATAAAATGGAGAGTATAAATTTCCTAGAAAAAGAATTACTATTGCACCCAGACATTTTTTAAAAGACTATTTACCTTCTTTGAGAGATTAGAATGTTTCTGTTTGTATTCTGGATAGGGGTGTTAGGTTAAGTGGAAGCACATGACCTTGTAACTGTCTGGTTTCAGGAGATGTGTGAACAAGTGGTCAGGAAGAGAAATGTGGCCACTTTGTAATAGTCTGACATGGCTAGGCCAAACTGTAGTTATTGAAACTTTCTTTCCTGGATGGTTCTGGGTAGGGGGCCATAAGAGGTTTTTGTGAGAGATTCATAGGCAGAAGGTATTCTATAATTTACATGTCCTCACTTATCTGCTGACTTGGCTCATCCAAGTGAGGATAATTGCTCTTCCTTCCCCTAGACCCCTCTTAACTGCTGCAGCCCCTGGCCAGGTGTGTGTCTTATGCATTGGTAAAGGGCTTAGCTTCTGTAGGATGTCCAAACCACCTTGCACTGTCAGGGATATCAGCTCATCCTTGGACTGCAGCTTGTTCTTGCTTTCTTCTTTACAGCCACATAAGTATATCTGTATATAAATAATATGTTTCAGAGATTTGACTTTACCAGTAGTAGAAACTGTCCAAATACATAGTATGGTATTATATACATTTCATATACACAATTGCAAAGATTTAACATTATGGAAAAAATATGAAAGTTGTCAAAATTAAAATGAAGTCATTTGTGTCAACTCCACCCAAAAAAAATAAATACAGCTGGGCAGTTATGAAGGAAGGGTTTTTGTGCAAGACAGCATGATAATTAGTATCCAAAAAGACTTTTCCTGATCACAAGTTTGCAACCCTATAAAAAAAAAGTACTTCTACATGGGCTTCTGCTCAAGGACTCTCCATTCAACCTCTACCTGACACTTCTCTTCTTATTAGTCATTGTGGCCAAAGGTTACTGTTTCAGAATGTCTAATGTAATCCTTCCCATTTTTGTCTTTAAAAATTCCCCTTTCCCTCAACCTCTTTGGACACAACCAGTTTATCACATATGTGTTCCAACTGCACCATGCTGCTAAGTTCCAAATAAATATCATTGTTCTTTGGAGAATCTTATTTATTTTTTTTAGGTTGACTGCATGTGATGGACACACACACACACACACACACACACACACACACACACTTACTGGTTCTTCTTCTTTAATCAAATCCCAAACATGTGGGCCTAACTCAAAGGGTTAGAGGCTGGTGACTACTAAGCCTGACTACTAAGTCCCATAGTCCTGTGAGCCTTTGAGGAGCTCCCATCCTGGGGACCCACCATTGTCAGCTGAAGGGGAAAACGTCACATCTTCATGGTTTCTTCTTTTCCTTCTAAATTGATCCTTTTCCCCCATTGTGTCATCTCAAGGAGGGATTTGCATAGGGACAACTGCAGAGCCAAGAAATGTTCCAGGAAATGAGAAATGACTGCCAAGACCCTTGAACTGCACCCCTGGCCAAGGGTAATCACACACCAGCTATGCTCCTCAAGGACCCAAGATTCTTCCCTTATCTCTGCACCTCTGGGCAGGATGTGATTTCCTGCTCACTCTCAGTGAACTGTGAACCTTCTCCTTTCCCCATAAAGCACATTTTCCCATCCTGAGAAAAGGCACATATTCCTGCTCTTGTCCAAGAAGAGCAACCATTCTAAAAGCCCAGGGTCCTGCCATCTATTGTGCCATTGCTTTCTCTCTGCACTTGACCTAACCTCTCTGGGAAGATTGGTCTGACCTTTTCAGGAAGGCTGATAACATATAGCATTGTCCTTCACCACTTTTTCCCCCATGCTGGAGATGGAGCCCAGGTCATGTACGTGCTAGGCAAGTGCACGACCACAGAGTTATCCCCAGTCCATGCCCCACCTTTAGTCATCTTGATAAAATTTCATGTTTCACATCCCAAAGCAACTTCTCCTGGTGTGGCCTAGAAGCAGTGATGGCCATGGAAGGCCTCCACTTCAAGGGAGAAGAGCCCATTTCCTCCCAGCCCCACACCACCCCCAACCCTGGGTGTTCACAGTGGTGGATAATAGGAACCCCTTCTCCTTCCAGGTCATTTCTGCAAGTCTGAATTCCTCCAAACTTCTGCTTCCTGTGGACAAATGCTCTGGCTGAGTCAGCAGTGTGGCTACCTAGGTCTCAGTGACTCACACTGCCAACCACAACCAAGGCCACTTGAGAGACACTGAAGCAGTGGGGGAGGTGAGAGTCAGAGTGAGACCAAAGTCAAGGGGAGCCTAATTCCTTGATACTGAGCTGGTTAGCATACCAGAGCCGTTCAAAATGCTCCTGCCTCTTATAGATAAAGAAATATATATCAGGCTGTTCATCTCAGCATTTCTTTCGGTTACCCAAACTGACAAAACAATAGAAATGTTCAACAAGAGAATACAGAGCAGCTTTGATAAATCATGCCTTCACTGTTTTTAATTTTTTTTATGGAAATGGAAATGGAAGGAGACCCTCAGAGTTATACAAAAGTACATACAAGAGGAAGTGAGGGGAAGGGGAAAAATAATATAAGGGGGACAAACGAATGTCAGTAGAGGGAGCAGAGAGAGAAGAGGGGAGGGGATGGGAGGGGAGGGGAGGGGAGGGGAGGGGGGATAGTAGAGGATAGGAAAGGCAGCAGAATACAACAGACACTAGTATGGCAATATGTAAATCAATGGATGTGTAACTGATGTGATTCTGCAATCTGTATATGGGGTAAAAATGGGAGCTCAT
Source organism: Marmota monax (assembly GCF_021218885.2). NCBI lineage: Eukaryota > Metazoa > Chordata > Mammalia > Rodentia > Sciuridae > Marmota > Marmota monax. The sequence continues at coordinate 3,274,106 of NW_026691933.1, forward strand.
AACCCACTTGAATCAAATTGTGAAATATGATATATCAAGAACTATGTAATGTTTTGAACAGCCAACAATAAAAAATTAAAAAAAAAAAAAAAAAAAAAACATAAAGTCCCAGAAAAAAAAAAAAAAAGTGCCCACAAATGCTAAATCCTTTTTTAGGAGTAAGTAGAAGCCTATTTGTTTATTTCCTTTAAATTTTAAATTACCAACTATATTCAGAAAAAAAAAAATCTCAAGCTGTTCAGTAGTGATTTCCTCTGCAGAGTGGAATTGAGCAGAGGGATTTTCCTCCTTCCTACTATATACACTTTGAATCCTTTGGCTTATTTACATTAATCATTATTTTGTAACTTAAAAATAAGGATTATATAATCATGCTTTTGAAGCCTTGGGAATGACAGAAAAAAATGATCATAACATAGGATGAATTTTTAAAAGCAGGATACAAAATACATAAAGGCTAAAACACCACAGAATGTTACCAAGAGAGAGAGAGAGAGAGACCAAAACACACTGAAAATAAGAAAATACTTCAAATGTAAATGCTGGTATTTTCTGGTGTTAAGATTATAGGAAATTTAATTTCTTCAGCATACTTTTTTATTTTTCTTAGAACTCCTAAATAATCTTTTAAATTAGAAACAGTCATGGCTACTTTTTACAGTCAGACGTTATATTAATATCCTGGGACATGCTAGTCCAGAGCAGCTGTATAGGGCTCATATTTCCTTATTTTTCCCCCAAATTGAGATTCCTTGGAGAGAATTTTCCTCATGGGTACTGCAGTAGCTGTGTTCCCAAGAATATTACAAAACAAAACTTGGACTGATCCTGTCCTGGAAAGGACCGTGCAGGCCACCTGAGTTCCTTGCTGCCCTGCCCAACCATGTTATGGGAAGCCACTGCCTCCAGCTTATTAATAAAGACTGGTTATTAATTAACCTCCCTCCCAGGTAGACTTTTTTGTACCCAGTTCTCTAACCCATATATGCTATCAGGTAACATTCCCTTCATTTTGCTGACAATAACAATTAAGTATTTAACTTACTGCCAAAAAGAACAATTCAATAGCAGGGCCAGAAGCAAACAGTCAACTTAATTATTCTTGCATTTATTCACCTTCCTAGTGGGTGCCAGTCATTGTGGACACCAAGGATGTAAGACTCACCAAGGATGTATGACCCTTGTTCTTTAGGTGCTCATAAAAGGAAGAGTCAGGAGGGGAAAGAGGATCCAGCTTTAAAATGGAGCAGCGGTGATAATACTGAGAAAAGGAGAAAGCATAGGCATTACCATAGAGATAGGAAGGAAATGGAAGAGGAGAGCAATACACTAAAGTCAGACTTCAGCATTCCCATTTCCTGAGGGTAGTGGTTCTCAAAGTGTGGTCCCCAGACCAGCAGCATCAGCATCTCTTGGCACCTTGCACAAAGCGCACACCTCCTGAGAATCAGAAAGTCCAGGGGCTGGGCCCACTCACTTGCATCTTGACTGGTCTTCCTCCTCCCCCCACTGATTGCCCCCTACCTCCAAGTGCTTTTGATGTCTCTGAAGTTTGAGGACCCCTGATCTAAAGTGCGTAGCAGGTCCTGAGTTACTCAGGAAGGCAGACACACAGCAGAAACTGGCACCAGACACCCTGCACCTTCTGGAAAGACCAGAAAAGTGCCAAACAGAGGCTCTCCCAATATAAGCTCCCCAAATGCCCCCATTCCAGTTGCAAATTGGGATTCAGTCCTGTCGACCATATGCTAGTTCCAAATGTCAATTAAATACCCATTCAAAGAACCCTGGGGGAGAGCACTCGCTTGCCTCTATTTCAGCCATTCCCAGGCATGCTGAGCAAGAGGAAATTGCCCAACAGCTGCCAAACCCCATGAATCTACAAGAGTTGCATAAATGGGAACCTGCACAGGTGTTTGGATGTGATAAGTGCTTTATTAGAAATTTAAGCTCAATGCAACCGAGCAACCAGGAAGCAATCATTGCTGACTGTAGATAGTAAGGAGTAGGCTTCTACTAAACAGACCACATTTAATCTGGAGCTGGAATAAAGAGTCGAATTTTGCCAGGGAGGGAAAAGAGCTGGAGGAAGGTGTCAGAGGTCACAAAGGCTTCCCAGCAGCCCGAGAATGCTGGGAAGGCAGATTTGGGGGTGAATTATGAGGAACCCCTGTGTTAGTTTTCCACCAGTACAACAAGGAACTGAGATAAATCAACTCATGAACAGGAAGCTTTTATTTTGGCTCATGGTCTTAAAGGTTTCAGTCCATGGTCACCTGGCATCTTTGCTTTAAGACCTGCAGGGAGAGCACTTCGTGGGAGGAAGAACATGGTGGAGAAAGCTGCTTCAATTCAGAGTGAACAGGAAGCCAACAGAGAGATGAAGGGCAAAAACTCAATGTGCCCTTCAAGGGCACAGCCCCAGTGACCTAACTTCTACTGCACCCCACCTCCTGGCGGTTCCCTCACCCCCCAACAGCACCACAGGCTGGTAACCACACCATCAGCGTGTGGCCCTTTGGGGGCACTTAATCAATCCACTGAAGCCCCAGTACCGGGCTGAGGAAAAGCAGCTTCGTTCTGTGGACAGTGGAGATCCCTGGAAGGCTTGAAGCAGAAGAATCAAGGAATGAACTTGAAAAATGGAAAGATTGTCATGTACAGGTGGAAAGAAGGGATTGGAGAGGAGCCCCATGAAATGCGATCCTGGGTAATTTCTAATTTTTATTTATTTGTGGTTTTTCTACCACAAATGTGTTTTACTCATCACTTCCTTTGCAGTTGTGAAGTGTGGTTGTGAAAAGAAGGAGCCACACAGGACAGGGACAGCCTACAGATCCAGACTTAAGGGACAGGAAGAACGTGGGCCAAGCCCACAGTGGGAAGGGGTCAATGCTGACGCAGAGTGGCCACTTGCCCTTTGAGACTGAAAAGAACAGATCAACATTTGAGAGATGTAAACTTGTGAAAAGGAAGGGGATTTGCCCACGTATAGCAGAGGCCTCTATTTTCTAAGTAACGAGGAGAGCAGCATGGTTGCCAGAGAACTCAGGGTCACGGCTGAGGGTCAGAGTTTGAGGAACATGCCACGGCTTAGGACAGATAGTGGCTAACTCTCCTATGGTGTATGTCATGTGTCAGGAACTGTAAATACACATTTAATCCTTGTTACACCACCGGGAGGTAAATATTATTATCATCAAGCCCACTTCACAGAAGAGAAGATTGAGGTACAGGGGTCACAGTCCATAGGTCACAAGTGGCAAAGCTGGGATTTGAACCCTGGCAGTTACCAACCATTGTTGCCAAGATTTACTGAAGAAATATCCCAAGAATGACTGAAAGATTACAAAGTGGTATTGAAAACTCAGCTGAGTTTAAAAAATCATGTATCTGCTAGAGTCGATCAGAAGTCGAGCTCTGTTCACACCTCCAGAAAGAACCTTGGAAGCACTACCTTATGTACTCTCAAAGAAAGATGTCTGGGGTCATACTGAATTGCCAGGCACCGTGTTCACAGACAGTGCCTTGAGCTGTAACATCATGTGAGAAAGGCCCCGTTGGAGTGTTCCCGAGGAGAATGCCAACTGTGGGCAAGTGGCCGCCCCACTGAGCCTCAGGCCATCAAGGAATCGGAGGGGGCGGCTTCCCAGCCATCAAATCTTTGCCTCATCTGACTGTGGAATTGGAAGTTCTTCAAGTATTTGGGAGAAAGAGCAGCTGCCAACAGAGCTGAATCAAAGGATCTAAAAATAGTTAAAGAAAACACAAAGACAGAATGTGCAAATGGGATGATTTGGGAAGCCAAGCCAAACTCTGAAAAACTACAGAATGGATAGAGAGTAAGAAAACAGAACTCAGCCTCATTCTCTAGCAATAATGACACCCCTAATTATTGTCTGTTTGCTTAGGAGCACTCTCTGCTGCCGGTTCTTCCTGGTAAAAACTATCTCAGGTCACCTTCGCTGTGCATCAAAGCCTTAAAATCAGATAACCAAACCACCTTGTCTAATAGGATGCTCACATCAAACAGAAACCTCCCGCAGAGCGAGGGGTCCTGTTCCAGCCTAATGTCCATGGGAGGGGCCTGCCGAATACGCAAGGCAAATAAATTGCAAAATCCCAAGTGTCTCTAAGAAACCCCCCCCCCATCCTTACGCATGACACCACAAGCTAGTTCAAAGAGACTGGGGGAAATTAGAATGCAGTTAGCTGCCACCAGAAAACCCTCCTAAATGGTGACTTCACTCATAAGGACATTTTAAAATGTAATTTGTGGAAAGTAGTCAGAGTCAGTTCAGCAGTTCAAAGCATCAGCCAGAGCCACTGGGGGTGGGGTCGCGGGGTGTCTTGTCACATAAGTTAGTAGTGAGTACTTGCTCTTTGTAATTCCCAGGGGAAGCTAGAGTGTTACCCACATAGGGCCTGTATTAGCCTTCCACGCCTTTTCCAGCCTCTGGAACCCCCTGCCCTCTTTGACTCCTCACCCCCTACTTTTCCATCTTGCAAGTTTGTCACTGCAACCTCTGCTTCCGCCATCACATCCTCTTCTGTTCTTTCTGACTCTCCTGTTCCCATCTTGTAAGGACACCTGTGACAATACCCTGATCATCCAGGACAATCCCTTCTCAATATCCTTAACCTAAACACATCTGCAAAGTCCCCTTTGCCATGTCAGGCAGCATATTCACAGGCTCCAGGCATTAGGTCATGGACATCTTTGAGAACCATTATTATTTACTTCAGGCCCTCACAAAAGTTTCTCTAGCTATGTGCTCTAAGCTCTGACTCTGAAGAAAGAAGCCACCCCACTCAAAATTTCTGTCAAATAATTCTGGAAACTTCCAGATATGTTCTTCAGACAGTCCTCTTAGTTAGCTCATGGCAGTTGCCATTGCTTTTGAGTTGCCATAGTACCATGGAGATGCTTCTTGACAGTTTGGCGTAGCCAGAGGTTCTCCAGAGAAAAAGAAACACTAGAAGATGGGTGGATGGAAGGACGGACAGATGGATGGATGATGGATGGATGAATGGATGGATGGATGGATGGATGGATGGATAAATAGATGCTCCTTGACTTATAATGGGGTTCCATCTCAATAAACCCATCCTAAGTTGAAAATAATACAAACTGAAAGTGCATTTTCTCCACTTAGCCTAGCAAACATCACAGCTCAGCAACACCACGTCACACCTTCAGGTATCAGTGGTTTGCCCTGGAGACCACCTGGCTGTCTGGGAGTTGTGGCTTGCTGCTGAGTATCGTACAGCACTCCACTAGCCTGGGAAAGATCTAAATTCAAAATTTCAAGTACAATTTCTACTGAATGTGTATTGTTTTTGCATCAATGTAATGTCAAAAAAAATCTTAAGGCAAGCCATCGTATGTCAAGAACCATCTGTGTTACACACATATACATACACAAAATATATACATGTGTGTATAAAGAATTGTCTCACAAGTGTTATGGGGGTGGGCACAGCCAGTTTCTGCAGGAGCTAATGTCCCAGTTCCAAGTCGGTCAGGAAGAATTCTCTGGCATTGAGGGGAGGGTCAGATTTTTGTTCTCTTCAGACTGATTGGATGAAGCCCACCCACTTTAGGGAGGGCAATCTGCTTTACTCAATTTACCAATCGGAATATTAGTGTCATTCAAACACACCCCCATAGAAACACACAGAATCATGTTGACCAACTTTCTTGTTGCCCAGCCAAGTTGATACAAAAACTTTTTCACAATTTCCAGGCGTGGTAGCACACATCTGTAATTCCAGTGATTTGGGAGGCTGAGGCAAGAGGATCACAAGTTTGAGGCCTCAGCAACTTAGTAATATCCTGTCTTACAATAAAATTTAAAGATGACTGGGAAAGTAGCTCAGCAGTAAAGCACCCCTGGATTCAATCTCCAGCGCCAAATAATAAATAAATAAGTAAATTTCACCATCACGCAAGGTGATTGAGGTGGTGGTGGCTGCACCATTCATGTCTAGCGAGTCCTGCTGAAGCAGGTGTCACTGAGACGGCATTGACACTGCAGTCTGTGCTGGGGTGCCCAGATGCTACCAGCCAAGTTGCCCATTCCCACACAGTCTTAAAACCAACTGGGACTAGAGACTGCTACAGTGCAACCCAGGGTCCCACAAAGAATGCATGGATCTTACTCAGGATGTCACTCAGGGAATCAGCACAAATCAATTTGTTGTAGCTGCCTCTCCCTGGTGAGGGGCATACACCATGCCCACCTGATCCTCATCCACCTGTAATTCCAGTGACTTGGTGCTGCAGTCCGGCTGCAGCAAAATAACCAGGGGGTGACGAGCAACTTGTGTAGATTGATACAGCAGGAGTGGGAGCCGTTTATTGTAGGCCAGGAGGGGTATATATACATTACACACAGCTTATCTTAATTAACATAAACTAGATACAGCAGTCAACCAATAAGGAATCTCCACATTTAATGGTTCGCTGGTGTTACTTCACAAACCACTCCCCCTGGCAAAATGCCAGGCCCCCATCTTGACTTGTTTACAGACCCTAACAACTTGGGAAGCTGAGGCAGGAGGATCACAAGTTTGAGGGGCAAACTTCTCCTTCATCTTGAACCAGACTTTCAAACTTTCTCTTCCCTTGATGTGAGCTCTCTCCCTCAGACTCTTTAATCATTCATATAAGTAGCCCCCCACCCCACCCCCACACACACCACTGCAGGCCTCTCATCATCCTCCGTGCAATTAGGCAAGGCTGAACCCCAAGGTGAACATAATTAAAAATTTAAGCCCAGGCTGGGAAACCGGCTGAAGCTCTCAAAGAAAGGAGTCCGATTGTTAGCAGCATCCTTAGTGCCTGGGAGTAGACACGTGGGGTGTTGGTAGGCAATGGTTTCTGACTGGATGCTGCAAATTATACTGAGGAAGCCGTGTTGAATGGTTTTCCTGACAATAACCCAGTTTCCATGCCACCACCTGCAGAACCTGTCCTTGGACAGCCTTGTTGATCCCGACCTGTCCTTGAAATATGGAGATACCTGGCAAGCATTTCCCCCTCAGCAAAGGACAAGCAGAGAAATAGCAGTCTGCTCCTTCCCAGCCTGACTCTCTGACCAGGCCAGCTGATCCCAACCCACATACTTTTTCCAGGGCCTTTGGAGAGTGCATTCATTTTTCATGGAAACTGAATCTAGTTGAGCTTTTGGAGCTTGGAAAAGGAGGCCTGAGGTTGTGTTTCCCTTCACCTGGGCAGCAGGACTGACACTATTCAGGGAGTGAGCTAAAGACCCCAGGAGGGAAGCCAATCTTCTAGGGCCTGGCCTGAAGAAGGGGACAGCAGGGCCATTGGAGGGCTGCAGGTTTGGGGAGCACAAGCTGCTCTGGGGCCATGACAGAAAACCTTTCAGCAGAGTCAGAAAAGGAGCTGACTTTGAACTGTCCGCAAGAAGCACCTGTGTAGCCGTGCAGGGTGTTTGCTAAGTGACAGTTTTAGAATCAGATAGTTCTGGATATTAATTTCTGTTCCGCCCCTTCTTAGGCAGGCAATCTGAAGCTGGTGACTTTATCTCTCAGTCACAATTCTTTATCTATAAAGCCCTGTCTTATATGCCATTATGAGATTCAATGGCAGCATCATTAATAGCCCCAGAGTATCAGATTCCTATCTTTCTGTTCTGTCTTCCTAGTACATGGCTTCCTTTCTCAAGGTCACCTAATGTTCCACAGTGCCCTTGGAGCTTCCAAACTGCAAGCTGGAAGGGAAAAAAAAGTCAGAATGGCAAAAGAAGGAGGCCTCTTTCAGATAGTCAGCTCTTCCTAGGGGCAGCCTTCCCTGCCCCCATAACATACATGTCTACTTCCCTTACAATCCATGACATACCAGGCTGAAAGATGACTGGGAAATATTATTTTTATCACTCCAAATAAATTTGACCTTCTATTACCAAGGGAAAAGGAGAAATGAATATGGCCACAAGATATTCCATCCTTCTATGTCCCCTTCTAATTCCATTTTCACCCCGGGGAACCTTCTTCCAATAAGAACTTGAATCAGGCATCAATGGAGCAGGACCTGAGCTACAACACAAAATGTAAGGGAGTCCTTATTCTCAAGTTGGGGCCAGTGTTAGCCTAATACTTGCATGAAATTGCCCTGCACAATGTAGTGGGAGTTGTGCAGGGCAATTTCTTCCTATTATGTCTGGTTTTCCAAAAAATTGGCAAACTTTCTATGCGAGCCTCAAAATCTAGATCAGTTTAGGGTCCACCAAGGCCCTCAGACCTCTGCTTTGTCTGGAGTCTTCTGATCATGCAGAACACAGATTATATCCTTATAGCCACATGCCCATGCCCCCAAGAGAGCAGGTAAACATATCTGGATGGGAAGTTGGATGCAACTTCCCCAGGAGGGGCAAAGCCCATCAGCCCCACAGTAATCTTCTCGTGGCTTTGGTTGCCTGTGGCAGGCCTGGAAGAAGTAAAGTCTGCAGCTGCACTCCCCCAACCCCACCTCTGCTTTGAGCTTTTCTAAGAACACACCAACCGCACTAATGCCATTGTTTCACAAACCAGCTGGCCTGATGCAAGTTTGGATAACATTGTGGGTTCCATGCACCATGGGTTAATTTCCAGTCCATTATAAGAATAGTAATAATGATTCGCCATACTCAAGGAGCTGGCAATTACCACTATTTTTAACCTGCATCACTAAGGCAAACAGTCTTTTTGTACAGCTGGTTCCAAGAGGGCTGAGTTTTCTCCAGCAGGGAAAATCATGGACTGCAGGCATGGCCCATCCCTGTTTTCCCTGATGTTCTTCTTCCAACATGGCATAACCTACAAGTCCCAGGCCCAGGCAACCATCAGTCTGGTCTGTTCTTTCTTCCCACCCTTCCTTCCCAGCTGGCTCTTCAAACCAGCAGATATCTGACAAATCATGTCCCTATCAGTAGGAGCTATTGAACTCAGGGCCCCACACTTATCCCACCACCCCCCCCCGCCCCCCGCAGAAGTGTGCATTCTTAGAGAATTTTAACAGCACTCTTTTTGAACCCTGGTATGGGCCTCCTGACTCTGGGTGTTTTTCTGATGGGCCTGACCTCCTCATGGTCTCTGCCAAGTAAAGGTGGTGTTGGCAGGACAGCAGGAGGACCACACCTATTGGGAAGCAGAAGGGAGAGAACAGGGCAAAGGAAACAATCCCCACTGCTCATTTGTTTCCCCCCTGGGTGAGGAAAAAGGAGCTCTGAAAAATTCCTTGAAAATGGACTGGGAAGATTCAAGGTCAGACAAATAATTCTGGAGAGAGGGGGACCCTGCTTTGCATTGTCTCTCTCTGTAACATTCACACCTCTCACTTATCTCCTCTTCTATGCTGAGCTCCTCAGAGACAGACCCAGCAATTTTATTTTCATTTTTTTGCTTTCAAATTAATGTATAATAAATGCATAAATCTATGGAGTACAGTGTGATACTTCAATACACTTATATAATGTGTACTGATCAAATTAGCATTTCCATCTCCTTATCATTTATTTACCCTTAGAAACTTTGAGTTCCTCTCTTCCTGTCCTTCATAATTACGTAATAGGTTAATGTGAACTTACTGTCACCTTACTGTCCTGCAGGACTCTAGAACATGATCCTCCTATCTAACTGTATTTTGGTACCTGTTATCCAGCCTCCATCTATCCCCCTACCACCTACCCGTCCTTGCCACTAGAAATTAACATTCCACTTTTTATACCTTCCACATATGAGAGAGCATGTGTAGTATTTGCCTTTCTGTTGTGTTATACAATATGATGTCTTCCAGTTCTATTTTGCCACAAATGACAGAATGTCATTACTTCCTGTGGCTGCATAATATTCCATTGTGTATATATGGCTCATTTTACTTATCCATGCATCTCTCAGTTCCATATCTTGACTATTGTGAGTGGTGCCACGATACACATGGGCATGAGGGGCTTCTTTGGTATGATGATTGTAATTATTTTGCCTATACCAATGAGATTGCTCCATCATATTTCAGCTCTATTTTCAGTTTGTTGGGGTACCTCTATACTGTTCCCTGAATGTCAGTATTAATTTATATTTCCACTAGCAGTGTAGGAGAGTTCTTCTTTCTCTCTGTCCCCGCCAGCCTTTATTTTTGCTTTTTGATTGCAGCCATTTTGACCAGGGTGAAATGAGCTCTCACTGTGATTTTAATTTACAGGTCTCTGACGCAGTAGTCTTAAGCATATTTTACATATTTGTTGAAAAACGTCTATTCAGATCATTTACCCATTTCAACTGAATTATTATTTGTTTTTTGTTGTTGTTGAGTTATTTTTAGTTACTATATATTCTGAAGATTCGTCCTTTGTCAAATAATTAGTTTGTAAGTATTTCCAACTATTCTATAGGTCATTTCTTTGCTCCACTGATTGTTTCCTTTGGTGTGCAGAAGCTTCTTGTTTTTGTTTTGTTTTGTTTTGTTTTAAAGAGAAAGAGAGAGAGGAGAGAAAGAGAGAGAATTTTTTAATATTTATTTTTCAGTTTTCGGTGGACACAACATCTTTGTTTTTTTATTTTTATGTGGTGCTGAGGATCAAACCCAGCGCCCCGAGCATGCCAGGTGAGCATGTTATCACTTGAGTCACATCCCCAGCCTGAAGCTTCTTGTTTGACACCATCTCATTTGCTTATTTTTGATTTGTTGACTATCCTTTTGGGATCTGATAAAAAAAAAAATACCATTTCCCATACCAATGTCTTGAAGTATTTCCCTACATTTCCTTCTAGTGGTTTCATAGTTAAAGTCTTAGATTTATGTATTTAATCCATTTTGAATTGATTTTTACATGGTGAGAGATAGGAGTTAGATATCATTCTTTGGCATATGAATACCCTGTTTTTCCAGCACCATTTATTGAAGAGGTTCTCCTTTCTCCATTATCTGTTCTCAACACCTTTGTTGAAAGTCATTTGGCCTTAGCTTTGCAGATTTATTTCTCGAATGTTCTCTGTTCCATTTGTCTGTGTGTTGCTTTTTTTTTCTTATTTTGTTCTTTTTAGTTATACATCACTGTAGAGTGTATTTTGATTTATCAGACATTCATGGAGTATAACTTCCCATTCTTGTGGTTGTACATGATGTGGAGTTACACTGGTTGTGTATTCATATATGAACATAGCAATGTTATGTCTGATTTGTCAATAGTCTTTCCCATTCCCATCCCCCTTCCCTTCCCCCTACTCCCCGCTGTCCAGTCTGGTGAACCTCCACTCCCCCCCCCCCCACTCTTGCCTATTGTGTTAGCATCCACATATCAGAGAGAACATTTGGCCTTTGGTTTTTTGGATTGTCTTATTTCATTTAGCACAATAGTCTCCTCTGTCCATTTGCATGATGATTTTTATGCCAATGCCATTCAGTCTTTTTTTTTTTTTTTTTTGCCATTCAGTCTTGATTTCTGAGTCCTGCAGTATGTCTTAGAGATCAGGCATTATGATACTTGCAGCATTCTTCTTTTTGCTTAAAATGCTTTGGTTATTCAGGGTCTTTTATGCTTCCATGTGAACTTTAGCATGGGTTTTCCTATTTCTGTAAAGAATGCCATTGCCATTTTGATGGGGATTGCATTGAATCTGTGAATTACTTTGGATAACATGACATTTTAATAATGTGAATTTTTTAGATCTGTGAAATGGGAGGTATTCCCTTTTTCAGTGTCTCTTCCAGTTTTTCTCATGTAATTTTCATTGTGGAGATCATTTACTTCCTTGGGTAACTTCATTCCTAGGTTTGTTTTTTACTTTGTGTAGCTACTGTGGATGGGATTGCTTTCATGATATCTTTCTCAGCAAGTTTATTATTGGCATATAAAACTGCTACTGATTTTCCTATGTTTATTTTTGTATCCTTCAATTTTACTGAATTCATTTATCAGTTCTAACAGTCTTTTGGTTGAGTTTTCAGGATTTTCCACACAGTTAACACTTGAATAATGTGGGGGTTAAGAGCACTGACCTTTGCACAGGTAAAAATCACATATAACTTTGAATTCCCCAACACTTAATCACTAATTGCCTACTGTTGACCAGAATCCTAACTGATAACATAAACTTCCAATTAACACATATTTTGCATGTTATCGGAGGGGTGAAAAATGAGAGCCACAAGACATAACTTTTTGTTATGATATGCAATATCCTGGTGAGACAAAATGCTCACGCAGCAATGATAGCAATACACAGCATTTTAAGAAGATACTCACAACACTTGAGCTCACCACAATAGCAATAGGGGTGGCTACAACATAATTACAGTGGTGCAGTATTAGTACAATTAATTTCATACAGTTATGATTTAATTCTGCATCTTTATATTTAAAGTTCTCTCAATTGTAAATGGTACCATTTTTCCTGTATCTGTGTGCATAACTTTTAATATCTTTTAACTTTTCATTTTATTTGTGTATATTTCATGATAGTATACATATATGTACATATATATATTTTACATTAATGACATCCCTAATTTTTCTTAAATTTTTTTGAATATTTCTAGGCTATACAGTTTGAGTTTTTTCAAACAGTTGAAAATCTGGGGGGAAAAAACCTGCCTATAAGTGAACCTGTGTAGTTCTAATCCATGTTTTTCAAGGATAAACTATATACAATCCTGTTGATTTGAACACAGATAATTTGACTTCCTCCCTTCCTGTTTGTATACCCCATATTTCTTTCTCTTGCCTCGCTGCTCTGGCTAAAATGCCTAGTACCACATTGAATAGCTGGTGACAGGGAATGTCAGCATCCTTGTTCCAGATCTTAGAGGAAATGCTTTCAGCTTTTCCCCCTTGAGCATGTTGGATATGGATTTGTCAGACGTGGCCATTAAAATGTGGAGGTTATGTTTCTTCTTTACATAATTTGTTCAAAGTTTTTATCCTCTAGGGGTATTTAACTTTATTGAATGCAAAGTCCATACATTGTGAAATTTTCACTCAGTATAGTGTCTGACACTAGATGTCTAGTAAGTAGCTGTTAAATGAACAAATTTCATTAAGCATTTCGATAGCTTAGATATGCTGGACCTCACCAACCAGTGGTGCAAATAAAAATCACACTAATACTCATACCTTCTCCTGATTACAGTTATTCTGTTCCATTTCTGCCATCAGAGTAATATGAGATTTCTCCAGGGGGAATTCAGGCAGAATTCAGTTCTTTGAGAATGTAAAGGCCTGAGGTATCCACAATGGAATACGAATTAATACATATTCCACATACATATATTTAAATATATGTTTAAAGTGTTATGCCCCCACAATATTTTATTATAAAAATATTTTAACATCCAGAAGAGATGAAAGATAGTAAGCAAGTATACATAGATGTCTACCTGATTTCAATAGTTACTAAATATCTTCCCATACTTGCTTTCTCTTTATCTGCCTCAATATCTATATCTAAACATATATACATGTTTAACATCTTTAGCAATTAAAGAAATGCAAATCAAAATGGTAAGATTTCATCTCATCCCAGTCCGAATGGCAAGTATCAAGAATACAAGCAACAATAAATGTTGGCGAGGATGTGGGAAAAATGTACACTCATACATTGCTGGTAGGACTGCAAATTGATACAACCAATCTGGAAAGAAGTATGGAGATTTCTGAGAAAACTTGGAATGGAACCACCATTTGACCCAGCTATCTCATGCCTCAGTTTATACCCAAAGGACTTAAAATCAGCATATTACATGTGTACTTTTTTTTTGCCAAACCATTTGAAATTAAGTTAAAGACACCATGACACATCACTCCTAAATTCACCTGCACACATCTCCTATGAGTAAGTGACAATTTCCCACCATGATATAATACATACACCTGAGAAAACTGAAAACAATCCACAATGCCCTGCAGTATCCAATCCATATTCAATTTTTCATAACTTCTCAAGAGAATCTTTTATAGTTGTTGTTATGGTCAGAATAAGGGGAGTGGGCTGTGGGTGAGACCAGAAGAAAGGCCCAACATAGGTCAATGAGGGGATTCTAGGGGCTTTTGCTTCAGAGTGGCCCTTCAGGCTATCTCCAGTGTTGATGGGGTTTAGGGGAGAAAACTTACATTCCTAGGCCTCCATATAAAGTAAAGGGGTGGAGGAACAGCCTCAGGCATAAGCCCAGAGTGACATCCTTCCAACACTTAACCCCCTGAGCAGACAATGTCTACTCTGTTGCCTTGTAGTTGACACAAGGTTGTGGCCATGCTCTGTTCCCAGGGACTGGCTGACTTGGTGTCTCTGAGTGCCCTTGTTGCTCTGCATGCTGCCCTTGTCTTCTCTGCTCTGAGTGACTTATTAATGTACAGGGCTCAGGCCTCTGAGTGCTTCAGGTATAGGCTTTGTCACCAAGGATCAAGGAGGCCACATGCTTAGGCAGCAAAGGGTGAGCTCATGACCAAATCAGCCAATGAACAAAGAAAGCTTAAACATGCCTGGAAAAGTCAAGTTCCTCAAAGTCAGGGCTGAGCTTATGTAGTTTTCTAATTCTGTGGCTGCACCTGGCCCAGAGGGTCCCTGAGTAGATCTATATTTAATAACATTTAAATGTGGCCAAGACTTCTAGTACCACACTGAAATAGCTGGTGACAGGGAATGTTAGCATCCTTGTTCCAAGTCTTAGAGGATATGCTTTCAGCTTTTTCATTTTGAGCATGGCTACGGATTTGTCCTATGTGGCCATTAAAATGACAAGTTCAGCCAGGCACCATGGCGAACGTCTGTAATCGCAGTGGCTTGAGAGGCTGAGGAAGGAGGATTGTGAGTTCAAAGCCAGCCTCAGAAACTTAGAGAGGATCTAAGAAAACTCAGCAAGACCCTCTCTCTCAATAAAATATTCAAAAGGGCTGGGGATGTAGCTCAGGGATTAAGTACCCCGGAGTTCAATTCCTGGTACCAAAAAAAAAAAAAAGGCCAGTTCTTGAGAATCATATGGGAAACTTTAAATAAATATATATTCTAATGCCATCCCTCTAAGTTCTAAATTTAATTGGTCTTGGGTGGGATATTTGTATTAGTTTTGTAACTCCCCAGGTGATTCAAATGTATATTCTGAGTTGAAATCATTTTATGTGAAAAAGAGAATTCAAATAAAGAGTAGACAAAGATATTATTTTACTTGCCTATTTTAGCCTCTGTGTAAGCTCAGAAATCTTCCCACTGCTCTTAGGAAGAAGTCCAAAACACTTTGCGGAGCACCCACATAACCATGTGAGTTGCATCTGCCCAACTCTAAGCACAAAGCACTTTATACACCACTTTCCCCTGGTGTCCTGGACTCGGGCTTCCTGGGCCAACTGTGAGCGCCTTGAATATGTCTTCACTTCCTTTCTCCTGACCCTGCTCCTCTCTCTCTTTAAGGCGTGCCCTGCACCTCTCTGACTTTGCAAGGCCGACTCTTAGTTAGTTGTCTCTCACACACCTTGGAAGCCTTTCTAATTTTACTGCAGGCCAAGTCAAATTTAATCTTCCAGCTCCCACAACTGGAACTTGCTCCAGAGGCCCTTGCCATAGCCTTAATGTTTGTGTACCATTTGTGGAACTTCTGTTCTCCTTGCTGAGTAAGGTGTTGGCCACAGGAGGGGCCAAGACCTTCTCCTTCATGGTCATGACCCTGGTATTGCACACAATGTCTGCACTGAGGAAATAAACAATTCTGTAATAGGAATGACCACTGAAACAAGCAAGGAATTACTATCTGAGGAGTCATATCTCAGGGCTCAAATGTTTGCTCTTGCAACCAGGTGTTTATACAACCTGGGGACAGTTTCAAGTCCTCCTTTTGTCCCCTTAAGGTTATTGTCAGGACTATAAATGACGCTTTACATAATGACTCACTTTAGAGTCTGCAACACTCCATGATATTCAGCAATGTGGATTTCCTTTTTGTTCCTTCAAGGAATGCTTATAACTACCAGAGGGAGGGGTGATATATGGCCTCCATCTCACACACACAGCAGATGGATATCCATATAGGGAAGAAAGGAAAATACCATAAGACTGGACTGGCTGGAGAGGAAATTGCAACATGCCCTAGAACATGGCCTCCTGTCCTTCCCATGGAACTCATGCATGCATACCAGCCAGTCAGCCGCCCAGCCCAGAATGGGGCTATGATGACAGGCTAAACCCTCAGCTCTGGAGCCATTTCTTTCTTTCTTCTAGAAGCAATATGTGTTGTGGTAGGAAGAATTCTAAGATGGCCCCCACAGTCCCACCCCAGCATACACATCTTGCACAGTCCCATCCGCTTGCATGTGAGTAGAATCGGTGGATATGATAGTGGTTCCTTTGGTTAGGTTGCATTATATAAGACTACCATAGCCAACTGGAGAGAGATTCTTCCACCAGATTTGAAGAAGGAGCCACATGTTGTGAATGGGCCACAAAACCAGGATTGGGTGCAGCCTCCAGGAGTTGAGAGTTATCCCCTGTTGACAGATAGAAAGAAAACAGGGACCTTAGTGGTAAAACTGTAAGGTGATGAATTCTGCTAACAACCCAAATGAAATTAGATGAGGAGCTTAAGCTACATGTGAGAATACAGCCTTATTTCATCCTTGTGAGAACCTGAGCAGAGAACCCAATTGGGCCAGGCCCAGATATCTGCCCCACAGAACTAGAAGATAATAAGGATGGGTTGTTTTAAGCTTTTAAGTTGTAGCAATTTGTTACACAGCAATAGCAAATTAATATGTATGCTCACAAAATAAAATTGATGGGTCTTTAGGCACAACTAAATAATTACACTATGTTCACCAAGAGACACTCTTGGCATATTTCCTATTTGATACAGAGATTATTTTTAGCACAGAGAATACATAAATACGTTTCTACTTTAATTAGTTCCTTAGCCTATATTTTGCAAGATATCACATTTCTGTAAATTTAATTTTAATTATTGAATAGTAATCTATTAAGAAGATACATCAGAATTTACTTAATCCTCCTCTATTGCATAACTTTCCTTGTTTCTAGATTTTAATATGTGAATAATGCGGCAGCAACACTTAAATGTGAGAAAGTTTCCCTCAAGAGTAAGGCACTGCACTTGGGGACAACATTTAAAAGGACACACACACACACACACACAAACAAACAACTCAGTAATCTGGATAAACAATATTTTAGAGCAATTGCATTAATTTCTGAGGGCTGCAATAACCAAGTACTGTGGCTGGAGCCTGAGCCAGGGAGGCCTGGTTCTGGGAGTCCCCATTCACTGGGTTTGGCCACTCATTCATGTTTTCAAACAGCAGAGAAATGAGAGGTGGTTGAACAGGAAAGGAACTTATTTTGGTGCAGCTGTATTAGGAAGGAAAGAGGGCAAATGAACTCCTAAGATCTGCCTTGGAGGTACTAACAATAGCTCCAAGATCATAACAGGGAAGAACTAGGGGAAGGGGAAGGAGTGCGAGTAGTCAAACTCACTTGGTTGATCATGATTTGAAGTCTGGCTTTGTGGCGTCTTACCAGCTCCAGAGAAATTGTTATTACTTAAAGGGGGAAATTTCAGTTCCTATCATGGGGTGGTTGCCTGCGTAGCTCGTTGTTCCTAGAATTTGAGACAAGCCAGAGAGGAGAAATGACTGAAATAGAGCAGGTTAGAGAGAACAAAAGGAGTGGATTAGGACAATGACTGGGTCCTTCTGCAGAAACACAAATTATTAGACAGCATAAACCAAGATATTTATTCCCTCGAAGTTCTGGAGACGAGAAGTCAGAAATCAAAGTGCCAGGAGGGCCATGCAGGCTCCAAGGCTCTAGGTGAAAATCCTCCCTTTCCTCTGTCCTGGCTTCGGCTGGTCGCTGGCAAACACTGGCCTTTCATGACTTGTAGCTTTCATTTCTGCCTCCATCTTGACCTGGCTGGTCATCTTTCCTTTGTGCCCCTGAGCGGTCACATCATGTCCTTATAAGGACACCAGTCACTGGATTTAGAGTCCACCCTAATCCAGTAAAACCTAATTTAACTGAATTACATCTGCAAAGACACTATTTCCAAATAAGCTCTCCTTCTGAGGCTCCCAATGGACATAAATGTGGAGGGAACGCTCTGCTATCCATAGAGCAATGTTGTATTAAGGAAAATCAAAATAAATGCGAAAATATATGAAGAACAAAATTTCAGAATTCTAAATAAAGACAAAATCCACCCACACACTATCATGAGTCATCTCACTCTCCTCCCCCAGCCCCAGCCCTGAAGAGATAACCTCTGTAAGAAGACTTGAGAACAGTCAGGCAGCTAAAAACTCACTGCCTCCCCTTCCCCGTCCATATGGCTATGAGCTTGAGAGATCCCTCCTACTGCTCTGCTCTGTGTGTGTTTTCATGGGGAACTGCTATCTATTTCTGGGCTTTGATCTCCCAGGTATCCATGAACACGTTGTGATCTACTTAGCACCCATTTGGTTACAAAGGACTTGTAAACAAGCACTACTGAAAACACTTCTTTTCCTCTAGCATCAGCTGAGCATACTGAGATGACTCCATTCTTCATGAAAGAAAAGCATTCAAGAGAGAAGTAAAGCCAATGATTTATGCCAGATGAGATCTATTACTGCCAGTGAATGTCTGAGGAAGAAATCAATACCAATGGGCACAACAAGAACCCTCCCCAAGGCTCCAGCCCTGTGTGGAACCCTAGGAAAACCAAACTCGAGTTTGCAAAACAGCCCTCTCTTACCATTCCAGTAGTTGGTGCCATAAACTTGAAAACCGTTCCAGAATTTCCGGAGGAGCCTATCCTATCTACTCCTGTACAAAAAAAAAAAAAAACACAATTTAGGTTTGTATGCTGGTTTCTCAGCAAGGGAACATAGAAATAGCACAGCCTGGGCTGCGATGATTCAAAAAGTAGGTCATAAACAGGCTTGAATTAAATTACTGGGACTAACAGCTGGTAGCGGACACCACAGCAAAAAGTTCTATGTGGTTTATTTTTCTTTCCTTTCTGGTGTCATAGAGACAAAAAAATCACTGAAATTTTCAAGTTTCTCATATCCTGAGAAAAGAAAAAAAAGCAGAGAATTCAATAGAATTAATATCTACAGGTTTTTCAGTGCATACAAAATTTCATGCACTTTCTAGATGCCGTTTCCATGAAATCAAACTGACAAGGTTGATATGGAACCATCCTTGGTTTTGAAACTAGAACATCTCAGAGAGATCTTCAAATCATTCAGTGTGTCCCAGCCCACCAGTGTGATCATTCCATCAAATTCTGGAATACTCCGTCTAATTCACAGACTCTATGCGAAAGTAGCAATTCTACTAGAGTCATGACCCACATATGCCTGCTGAAGACCAAAGACTTAAAACAAACTTCCTCTCTATCACAAGCCTTTAAAATGGGTATAATCCATCACCCAAGCCAGTCCTCTTCTAGGAATTTGCCCCAAGGAAAAAATCAATAACACACCCCAAACTTCATCTGTAAGGCTGTTTGTTCATAGCATTGTAACAAATAATGGAAAATGGAAACAATAACCCTAGTAGGAGATAGTTAAATAAGTTATGATACACTTAAAGTAAAGGTCCCAAGTTTTCCAGCTCCAAGTAGTTACTCTATTGTTTAATACCCTAGTATAATACTGTTTAATAACTGGACTTTCCGGTTTTTGCAACACGAAGATTCCTGGATATTTTCAACAATTTATGGAGAGTAGCTGTAGTTGCTGGTCATAGTTGTAACCACTTGGGTTTATGTTGCTTTTAGCTCCTAATATCTTTTGGTCATATATTTACCCTCTCTCACTTTGCTGGAAACATGGAAATAGCTTCTTTCTTTAATTTTTTGGAAATGTGAGTTAGGTGTATAACCATGTGTATGACTGTCTTACTAGCCAAAGAGATCATAAGACTACAAGACAGAAAAATAAAAGTTTGAAGTCAGATATCAATTTTCCTAAATCCATCACTCATACTTCAAAGCAATGAGCCCCTTGATGACCATCTCACCCTTTGTCCTGGCTCACCTTCTCCTGCTAGAGGTCATCCATACATTTATCCAAGTGCTGCTCAATTACTCGGGTCCTACCTCTAAGCCCTAGCTCACAGCCCCAAAGGAAGCCAAAAATCTACAGCCACCAGAACAGAAAAACCCAAGGAGTTGCACACCCTCTGCCTCCTGCTCTCAAACTTCAGCTCCAGTGCTTTTGCAAAATCAAAAGGCCCATTGAAGAGTTCCTTTTATTCCAATCACAACAACAGAAAATTCTCCCTCGAATGGATTTTGCTACCACACCCTAGAGAAACCAAGACAAACTGCCAATCGGTTTTAAAATAGTAATTTATTTTCCTTCCCACCACACATTTAATTGAATTCTTCAGAGCCATTAAAAGTCGTGTTGTAGAAAAGTATTTAATGACACGGAAACAGTGTTCACGGCATATGGATAAGTGACAAAAAAAAAAAAAGACCTATCAAAGTACATGCAGTAGAATCTAAATTATGTGGAAGTTGTGTAGATATTTGATGATGAAGAGAGGAAGATACGGAAACATACTGTTGTGTTTTTCTGTTTTGCCTTCCTACATCCATTTGCCTTGGGGCAAGGCATTATTACAGATGCCAAGAGAAAAAATTGCTGTTCAGCTTTTGACATTCAAAAATAGGATTTCTCCCCTGAGATGGGTTTGAAAGCTGGGAAGTGGTTAAAAAAAAATGGGGCCTTTCAACGTATCGACAGCTTTGCTTGAGGGATGAGAGGGAATAGACATGGAGACAGAATGGGAAGATGTGCAGAGAGAAGAAACTATGTCCTGTGAGTTCAAGAGACCACTGAAGGCAGACAGAACTCAGTACCTGACCCTCCACATGGGACTCAGGGTTGAGACCATGTGCAGAGCAAGCCCAGGACACATGGCTTGGCTAAGAAGGCAGAGAGACCCCACTGAGTGGCAGTAGACATGGACTCTGAGTTACAGGTGGCAGTATGAGTGCACCAGGTGGGTAAATAAAAGCTATGACAGGAACTCAGAGGTCTGCAGCACCCACAGAGGCCAAGAGACCTAGGTAGCATAAGGTAGCCCCTGGATTCTGAAGCAGCTGAGAAAAAGTTGGATGCGGCAGTCACAGATGCCAGGGCAAATGCCAGCAGAATGTTTAAGGGGGACATGAGACCAGCTGCATATCAGCACCAATAGAAAGCAGACATGGGGATTCCAGTGTCGGACAGGGCCCCTCTGGCCAAGGTGGCCCCTCACCTTGGGTGAGGTAGATAAGGAACAAATCTGAAAGATTAAGCAACTGTCCCAAAAAGATAAAGTTAAATCTAAAATGACTGTATAAATGAGCAGCCTGAATTAAGTTTAAACTCAAATGAGTTCATTTGAGAGAATTTTTTAGCAATGTCCAAGAGCAGATAGGGTAGGAGTCAGAAGGGGGCACTGGTTCAGTGGGTCAGATTCATTATACAGCAATATTTCTCAGACCTTAGTGTGCATCGGAATGATCAGAAGCCACATGGGATCACAGGTTGCTGGGTTCACCCCCAGAATTGCTGATTCCCAGGATGTCTGGGGGTAGTGCTAAAAATTTGCATTTCCAACATGCTCTTAGGTGATGCCAATGTTGCTTGTCTGGGGATGGCAACTTGAGAGCTATTGGTATGAAGAGTTAAGGAATCACACAGTCATGGCCCAGTTAAATGTAGTGACATGGAGGTCTTGACTTCTACCAGTCTATGTCTGTGACCAAATGCACATTTACAAGGGGCAGCTATGGATTTAATTAAGCAGTAGGATTATGGATGGCTTGCATTTTTTACTTTGTGCATTCTGAAGCTTTCTAGTTATCTAAATTGAGCATGTATTACTTTTGAAATCTAAAAAGAAATATATAATAAAAGTGTTACTCAAAATGATAAGGAGACTTGCTGGTTGGAAACTGTTTAACAAGGATCAAGAAGATAAATCTGACCAAAATGTCAAGCCCTCACTCTTTCTTCAAGGCCTGGGCTGGGGCTTGTACCCCCTAAACATTTTAGTGTGAATACTTTGCAACAAAATCCAATCCCTCTTAGAGATGAGGAATGTAGCCCCCATATAACTGTGAGTTGAGGGCTGTCTTCATCTGTTTTCTCTTACTATAACAATACCGCAGAGTGGGTAGTTTATTAAGAATAGTGCCCTAGCCAAAAAGTGTCTTGGAGGCTGAGAAGTCCCAGAACATGGCACTAGCATCTGGTGAGTTTCCTTTTCCTAGTGGGGACTCTTTGCAGAGACCCAAGGTGGTACAGGGAATTACATGGTGAAGAGAAATGGCAAAGGAGATTTTATAACAGACGCACCATTATGATAACTACCTCACTCCCGTGATAACCCATTGATCCATTAATTTACGAATGCATCGATCCATTCATCACTCCTGTGATAACCCATTGATCCATTAATTTATGAATGCATCAATCCATTCATCAGGGCAGGTTCCTAATGACCAAATTACTTCCCAAAAGTCCTACCTCTCAATACTGCTGTCTTGGTGAACAAAATTTCCAACATATGAACTTTTGGGAAACACATTAAAGCCATAGCAAGAGGTAAAGAAAATCCCACAGGACCTTAAGTATCTCCCTCACCCATCTTGAGTGGTACAAGAATATTGCTAACTAGACTAATTCTACAAGGACCTTTGAAGATGTACATTGTCACTAACCTCAGTCCCTGCCACCTAGTAGGGCTCATTGGTAACTTTTCAACCAGGAAAATGAGTGATATAATATAACATCTGATTGAACTCAGGTGTCCAGGAGACAGCAGTAGTGTAAGGGATTAGGACAAGTGACAGATTTTGATGGCAGGTTTAGTATAGAAAGTTCTCAGGCATATGACCCAGCCTGGGGGAAAGAATAGACAGCTGTGCACATTTGAGATCAGTCCAGAAAAAGAGACCCACAGAGAGAGCTAAGGCAGATTTGCATGAATAACACTGAGACTGAGAGTCTGCTGGCCCCAGCCTGGCTCAGGGGAACAGCTCCTGCCCCTCCTCCTCAGAACAGCCATTTTCAAAGGGGCTTGGTGAGGGACCTCCTTTGAAGTTCCAATGGCCAGTAGAGATGGAAATAGTACATTTCACACATGAAGTTCTATAATCAGTTTAACTGCTTGTTGAAAATCGTCCATTGAATATGCTAGGACATGTAATTTTCCAAAGGCTAAATTTTCCGGACACAAACTAGGACTAGAGACCTAAACTGGCTCAACAACAAAATCACAAAATGTCTAGATTTTTTTTTTAAAAAAAATCTCAATACCTGTAGAGACCTAGTTTTCCCCTTGCAAGCATCATCAACCTATCTTAATTTCTATCTACTGCATTGTTTATAAAAATGACTCAATAGAGATTTTAAGACTCTGCTTCAGGGGTGTCCCAGGCTTAGAAGCTAAGCCAGCTTATTTTTGGTTCTGAGAAGACCAAAAGCATCTATTTAGTTAGTTACGCCTTGTTATCCATCTTTGTGGCTGTAACACTGTAGTTGGCATTACCCATCCAGCTCAGGAAACAAATCCTTCAGTGGGCGACATTGACAGGTTGTGGAGCTGTTCTCTGAAATTTAGCACAGGATGACAATCCACAGCTCTGTGAACAAGGCGTTGCACACATTGCCGCAGGGGCACAGGTGGCCAGTTCACTGTGCAGCATTTGTCTGTTCCCTTGTTATTCTCCATACTTGGTTGTGAGCTCCTTGAGGGCAGGAATGCCTGAGTCACCATCTCAACCATGAGTGCCTAGCACTGTGCCTCGTATGTGGTAGGTTCTGAAATGTTTGTTGAATGAATATTTCAAGAATTACATAATAGTTGTAAGAGCTTCCACAGAGACAGGCATTTACTATATGTTCATCAGCAGGTTAAGTTACTTACATTTTATAATTCTGCTGAATCCTCCTAACAAATCATTTTACAGTAAGAAATGAAGGCAAAATAAGTGAGAAAGGAGAAGGAGGGAAAGGAGAGAAAGACACAGGGAGATTTAAAAAAAGGTGACTAAGAAAAAGAGAGGGCGACAGGGAGAGGAGATGGAAAGAGAAGGGAGAAGGGCAAGAGAGGGAAGAGTGGGGAAGGGGAGAGCTAGGGGAGACTGAGAGAACAGCTGGCACCTGCAGGTAGCCTTGTCCTAAGGGAGGCCCTGTCCAGTGGAAGGTGCTAGAAGGACTGTAGCTAAGCCAACAGAGCACACCATCTGGACAGATGGCCAAGGAGCCTGGTACAGCTCCAAGACAGCAAATGGCACCAAGGATCTGGTGAGAGCGGCCTCTGGACAGGACTTGGCAAAAGGCCCCCCAATGCAGCCACCGTTGAAAACTGGTCTGCAGGCTGGGTAAAAGTCTGTCAGCAGGCGCTGAGGCTGGAGAAGCTGGAGTGGACCTTGGACCGTAATCCCAGGTTACAAACAGGCACAGAGCACAGGGCAGGAACCCAGCTACAGAACAGAAGCACAGGGTGTAGGGGAGGGGGCTCCAGATTAAGGAAAGGAATATATGAAAGAACCGTGCTTGTGTACTGCTTGCTTTCAAAGTAAAAACTTCATTGTATTGGGGAGGCGGAATGTAGTCATTACAAAATAAAATTATGGCACACACAATAGAACAAAGGTCACAGAATAGAACTCACTGAGCTGCATTATCTAAGAGTCAACCTTGTTACTGTGGAGAGATTCGATTTCAGACAACTCCAAGCACAGACCCAGTGAAGCAAAGGTAAATAATGGGATGGATGCAGATGACAGACAGGTCAATATTTGCTGAAGGTCATTTTTATAGGATTAGAGTCATTTTATTGGATTTTACATACATTCACTTACATTTAAATTTCACTTAAAAACTTTCAGTACAAATTCATCTTTCTTCATAGTCTGAAAAATCCTCAAGCTAAAAATATGATTTCAAATGATCCCAGACTGATATTGCCTTAGGGTACCTTGCAGAAGCAAATGCAGCTCCTCTAGGGAAGACCTGCCTGCACCCCGACCTCTGGGAACTCCTACAGCTCAAGTTCCAAGGAAAACAGGAGGCTTAGAGTTTCACCTCACAAAATACCCAAGAAAACAAGGCCAGATAAGACAAGGCAGAAACACCATGAATATTTCAGATTTTGAATTATCAGACACACTGTTGAAAATTAGGATGAATTTGCCTAAAGAAATAGAGGGGACGATTGAAAATGGGCAGGGAACTAGAAATCTGAAGTGTACCCAAACACATTTCACAAAGATCCAAACAGCTTCTAGAAATTAAAAAAAAAAAAAAAATCTTAATGATGGACTAAGAAGCAGATTAGTCACAGCTGAAAAGCAACATCATGAACTAGAGGTGAGAACTGAAGAGATTGGTATAATTAAGCCCAGACAGAGATGGGAAAATATAAAAAAAGAAGAGGCATGGAGGATACAATAGAGGGTCCACGTGTACAGTTGAGAATTGCAGAAAGAGGAGAAGGAGCAAGGCAGAAGCAAGCTCTGAAGAAATAAGAGCAAAGCACTTTCTGAAACTGATTTAAAAAGAAGAGGATACATAGAGAGAAATGCATCCTGAGATTCTTAATCAGAGTGGAAAATAACCAAAAACAAAGAGCAGATCATCACAGTAGCCAAGAAAAAAAAGACAAATTAATTTCAAAAGAACATAATTAAACTCAGCATAAATCAGAATTCAGTAGGATAATATCATCAATAATATAAATTAGCATTTATATAGCATTTATAATGAATGTGTCTAGTATTGTTTTAAGGGCTTTACTTGCATTAACCCATTTAATCTTCAAAATCATAATGAGACAAGCGATGTTATTCTCCTTGGACACATAAGTAAACTGAAGCAGAAATTTAAAATAATTTTCTTATGTTCACACAGTGTGGAGTCAGAATTCAAATCAAGTTAGGTTTGTTGCAGACACAATACTCTTAATCGCTATATTTAATTTAATTCTCTGTGCTTAAAGCAATCACTGTCCACCTGAATTTTTTAGCCAAAGTATCTTTCTAAAATGAGGCCACAGATAGTTTTCCTTTCTGGTAATGCCAGACTACATAATTCAATTAAAATTTTGAATCTGTAATTTAAAACATTTCCATGGTAGAACTCCAGGCCCAGATGGATTCAATTACAAAGTCTACCAAATATTTAAGAAAAATAGTGAAGATTATCTTATACAAAACTGTGTCAGAGCATAGAAAACTTAGAATATACTGAATTCATTTTTTTTAATGCAAACATAATCCTGATGTCCAAACCTGGGAAAAGCATTAGAAGAAAGTGAAATTATAAATCAATCTCACTCTTGAACATAGATTCAAAAATCTTAATCAAAATATTAGCAAACCCAATCTACCAGAGCAATCTGGCAAAATCTCTTCAATTGAAAATGCATTTACACGGTGGCCTGGCAATCACAATTCTGGGAATTTATTCTACAGATTTAGCTGCCCTCACATAAAATGACAAGTGTTCACTGCAGTATAGAGTAATCATTACATCATTGTATTAGAAAAAGATTGGAGACAACCCAAGTTCCCATCAATAAAGGTCTCATATAAATTATTGTGTATCATACAATGGGATATTATACAGCAATGACCACAATTGCTCTGTAATACTATGAAAGATTTCTAAGAGATGTTGTCAAATTTTTAAAATCAAAGCACGGAACAGTGTTTATGTTATGCTTGCTGTTGTTTTTGAAAGTAGGAAAATAAGGATTTACACTCATCATCATAAGAAACACCAGGAAATCACAAAGATCTGTGCGAGGATGTGAGCAGTGGGCAGTGGGCAGTGGTGGGACAAATTTTTGATTGAATTTTCTTCTCATTGGTTTTGGAGCCAAAGGACTATATTACAAAACCAAACAAATAAACAACAAAGAATAACAACATGTTATGGGGAAACAGTGAAACAAGATTACAAGGAAAATATACAACAAAAAATAGCAAAGAGGGCTGGGGATGTGGCTCAAGCCGTAGCGCGCTCGCCTGTCATGCGTGCAGCCCAGGTTCGATCCTCAGCACCACATACAAACAAAGATGTTGTGTCCGCCGAAAACTAAAAAATAAATATTAAAATAAATAGCAAAGAAGGGAAAAAAAGGGCATGCTAGGAACTCATCAAGATATCCCATGCCCCTTCCTTGTTTGGTGGTGAGCACATATTGGTTAGCTAATAGGTTAAACATTAATGCTATAATTAACAATTGAAATAGATACATTTTAATAAAGCAAAATATATCTCAATCATAGTGGGAGATTTTAAGAAATATATGGTTTTAAGGCTGAGGTTGTGGCTCAGTGGTAGAGTGCTTGCCTAGCACATGTGAGGCACTGGGTTCGATTCTCAGACCCACATAAAAAATAAATAAATAAATAAATTTTATATTAAAAAAAAGACAAAAATAAATAAGGAAGGAAGGATGTAAAAGATTCAAACAGCATAATAAACAATCTCCATCAAACTCTCAACCCAATAATTAGAGAGAATAGATGGAATACACATGACATGTTTATAAAAATGGACTTTGTAATATGCCATAAAATAAACTTCAATAAATTCCAAGCAACTGGTAGCATCAGACTATGCTTTGTTACTATTCTGCTACCAGTATGTATGTTATGCTCTAATATTTAAAGAAAATTAATTCTAGTATTACCCAAACTATTGAAAGTTTACCAAATAAAAATAATTATAGTCCAGCTCATATTATGAAGCCAACATAACCTTGATTTGAAAACAGACCAAGAACATTATGAGTAAGTAGCATTATATACTCTTCCTATTGGCAGAGCAAGAGGAAAGAGAAATAAAACCAGTAACAAAGCTAAGGCAAGAATAGAAAGTGGTCATAAGGAAGAGTCCCCACAGCTCCTGCTCATTTTTAGAGAACATCAAATGTTTTGTAAGACCTCTGGGTCTACAGAGTCCAAACTCTCACATGTACTCATCAGAGTGGCAAAGGAGGGTCCTCACCTTCCTACCATAAAATCAACTTGGCTATAAAATTCTCAAACCACACTTCCTTGGCCTCAGAACTTTTCAGATATTATTCCATTGTGGTTTTATTGCACGTATTGAACCATAGTTTTTCCTATGGCCTTTCCTTTCATCTCTTAGTTGAGATTTTATCACAAAGTAGATTTGTTTGCTTCCAGAATGGCTCGTATGTATTTATTTCCTGATTCTTTTATGTTTGATAATTGCTGATAAAAGTTTCTTTTTGTGTTGCGCTTTCCCTCACATGATTGTAGACATAGCTCCATTGAATGGACTGTTGCTATGGAAAGTCTGATGTAACCTGACCCTGATTCAAAAGACTTCCTTATTCTGCATGGTGACCCCCCAAAAATGATCTTATTCTTTCTCCAATACATTTAAGAGGATACATCTCAGAATCTACCATGGAGACCAATATTTTTCTACTATATAGTTTTGCTTTTAAATCAAATTCAGATATTCCTTGCAAGGAAATTTTCTTCTATGATATGACTTAAAAATTTTTCTATTCTATTTGTTGGGCTCTCAACTTTGTGTTTACCAATTTTGATCATTATTAGCTCTCTTCTATGGCTGTCCTCTTTTTCTAATTCCTTTATTTGCTTTCTTAATCATTTAAATTTGATCAATTATCTCTAGCTTTTCCTAGATTTCAGTTATAACGTCTTCAGCCATGATTATTCTGTTCCTTCCTGTTTCTAATTTATTTAATACTTCTATGGGGATAGTGATTTACTCCTTTTTTCCCTATCTTTGGAACCTCCATTTCTACCTCATTCAGATGTCTTATCATGTCATTTCTTTTTTATTTTATTTTTAATTATTTTTATACCTGACAGCAGAATGCATTACAATTCCTATTACACATTTAGAGCATATTTTTTTCATACCTCTGATTGTATATAAAGTATATTCACACCAATTTGTATCTTCATACATGTACTTTGGATAATGATGTTCATCACATTCCACCATCATTTCTAACCCCCTGCCCCCTCCCTCCCTTCCTCTTCCACCCCTCTGCCCTATCTAGAGTTCATCTATTCCTCCCATGCTTCCCCCTCCCTACCCCACTATGAATCAGCCTCCTTATATCAGAGAAAACATTCAGCATTTGTTTTGGGGGATTGACTAACTTCACTTAGCATTATCTTCTCCAACGCCATCCATTTACTTGCAAATGCCATGATTTTATTCTCTTTTATTGCTGAGTAACATTCCATTGTGTATATATGCACATTTTTTTATCCATTCGTCTACTGAAGGGCATCTAGGTTGGTTCCACAGTTTAGCTATAATGAATTGTGCTGCTATAAACATTGATGTAGCTGTGTCCCTGTGATATGCTGTTTTTAAGTCCTTTGGATAGACCAAGGAGAGAGGGATAGCTGGGTCAAAAGGTGGTTACATTCTTAGTTTTCCAAGAAATCTCTTTACTGCTTTCCATATTGACTGCACCAATTTGCATTCCCACCAGCAGTGTATGAGTGTATCTTTTCCCCCACATCCTCGCCAACACTGATTGATGTGTATATGCATAATAGCTGCCATTCTGACAGGGGTAAGATGAAATCTTAGAGTGGTATTGATTTGCATTTCTCCAATTGCTAGCAATGATGAACATTCTTTTCATATATTTGTTGATTGATTGTATATCCTCTTCTGAGAAGTGTCTGTTCAGGTCCTTGGCCCATTTATTGATTGAGTTATTTTTTTGGCATTTAGCTTTTTGAGTTCTTCTTTTTTTTTTTTTTTTTAGTTCTTTATATACCCTAGAGAATAGTGCTCTATCTGTGAAGGGTAAAACTTTGCTCTCAAGATGTAGGTTCTCTATTCATCTCACAGATAATTTCTAAGTTCTGACAATTGAAGGCAAGTTCTTACTTATTAAATTGTCATATAACATGAAATACTTGCAGGACACACTTCTGTTCTTTAGGGTATTTTTTCCTTCAGGACGGATTCTTCAGCTCTCAATTGCATTCAATATTCTTTTCATTACTTGTTAACTGCCTCTATTCTTACAATTATATTGGGTTGACTTAATGCCAGGCACTTTGTCTTGATCTTGCTCATACTGAACATGGCAGCTATGGCCTCCAGTGGAGGTTGAATGAACTCTTTTGACTCTTTTTCCCACTTGGGAATCCATTTTTCATTAACTCCAAACTTCAATCTAGGAGTGGAGTATGAAATTGAATCCACTTGAACATAGAGAAAGAAAACAGCTTGGGCTGGGAACAATGTTGGAAAACATGAATCTGCCCTCTCTCCCCTCAGACTCAGTTAAATATCTGTAAAAAGGTTCATCTCAGTTAGTAAAATGGGAACTATTAATTTTACCCTTGAGCTTTGAAGCATACCCTTAACTTGGTGTGACACTCTAGAGACGACACATCACACGAGACTGTCAGTCTCAATTGCTTGTTTTTCCCTTTTCTCTCATCTTACTACTGTAGCTGTTTCTGCTTCTGCAGACAGAAAATATCCTGAGCTTCTGCTTATCAATTTTTGCTTTTTCTTAGCAATTAGAAAATATTTGCTAAAATTCTCAATTTTTTTATCAATCCATTTTTCATATTCTATTCCTAGAGTTTGGAAGGAGAAAGGTTTTTGATCATTATTATAATGGGGTTGTATTTCTTTATTTGTTTGCTGTTATTTTTGTTATTGTTATTGTAAATGGGTTTGTTTTACTAGACATAGAGGAAAATAAAGTATATGCTTTAACTGTTTCCATTACATTTATCTGGAAAGTAGTCTGGGTACATGCTCTTAAGGAGAAATATATTATTGGATAAGAAACCAGGATATAAAACAGTATTTAAAGTTGTTTTGTTAGTATTAAAATGCATATTTGATCAACTTTGTGTATTTACACATGTCTTCTATAATATGTAAATTCATAAATTTTAAGCAAAAATACATAAAGGTATGTATCTTCATACTACTACTGTTATTCTCTAAAATAATCATTTTCACATTCTTCTTTATACCAATCTACATTTCATAACATTTCTGTAATAAACAAGGTTTTTTTTTTATTCAAAGCATGCTATTTTTTCATTTTTCCTTTGGTTTCATTTATAGCCTTCCTTTTTCCAAAATGCATTTGATGTGGTTTTCAGCAAAAGAAATACACAATGAGGTTAATGAAATAGAAAATCAGGACCGAGGGAGAAACAAAAGAACAAATAACAAAATGGGGAGAAACAACAGAGCCCCCAAGATGATCTGATTCTGCTGCCAAAGAGGTTGCTGGAGCCTTTTCCATTCTTGTCAGGTCCAGTCTGGGTGTGCCCTGGTGGAGATCAAAGAGCTCCTGTTCAGGAAAGGAAGTCACACAGGGAGTGAAGGAAAGACTGGACCTACCCTCAGGCAGAGTGGTCATTTCCCACATATCTCAGCAGGAAGCAAAAATATGTAGTTGTGTCATAAATAAAGAAGCTGATTTTTATACCTTAGAGCAGTCCAGCTGAGAGCCTCTATAATACCTATAAATGTGCTGATGAGATGATTTAAACACACCAACATTTGGAGCATGACGTCAGACATTAATATTGAAAGTTAGCGTGCGGACAATTCAAAAATTGATTGATGTCCTCCTCTGCAGGAAGAGCACTTTCATGTGACCATTGGTAATGTTTGCGGTAGATTATTACCTGGACTGTGGGCTGGTCAGGCAACCGAGCTCCACTATTCTTCCATCTGATGCTGCCTGGTTTTGTTAAGCACAGTGAGCTCATTTCATCACCTACAACCCACTCTGCCCGATCCCAATGCCTCCCAATTTTCTGCCAGATAAAATACAAAGGCCATAATCTGATATTCAAAGCTCTCACCAATCAGGTTACCCCCTATCTGCATAAATTATTTCCAATTAAAATTAGCAGAGACATATTCAGCCTAATAGATAGAGGTACTTCATAAAATTTCCCCTAAAATCTAACAGGAGAGATGCAAACAACAATCAGTAATACAATGTGAAGAGGCATTTGTAATAGGGAGTGACTGTTGGAAAAACCCAAGATGGCTTGAAGTCATCAGAGCTGTGTCTTGGGGCTGAAAGAGGAATTCTGCAAGAGTCCGAACTAAGAAAGGAATGCAGATAGGGTGGGAAAGAGTGCGAAGGTATGAATGCATGGTGTTTTAAGGAACAGAGAGCTGTGAAGTGCTGGTAGGGATAACTGGGCTACGTCACTGCAGGGGCGTTGATGATATTGTGTTACCTAGGGATCTGTTGAACATAAATACAATGTGAACAGTGCCTCATGGTGCTGCACAACAATAGTAGCCCCCAAGCATCTATGTGGAAATGACTGGACAGTGACTGGAAAGATTGGCTTGGGTTGGGTTATGAGGGACTTTGAATTCAAAAGGATGTGTGCCTTATTCTATGGAAATCAAAATAGCCATCAGGAAAGCTTAAGACTTGGTGTGACTGAATCATGTTTCAGTATTCAAAACAATATTTTTAAAGATCACTCTTGAAGTGGCCATGAAGATAATTTGAAGAGAGAATTTGAAGAGGGGAGAGATAGTAAGAAGTAAGATAGTAAGAGAGAGGAGAAAGACTAGAGTTCAGTGAGCAGACAATTGCAATTGTTTTGGCCATTGAGCATGAAGGCCTTGAGTTTGAGCCATGGCAGGGAATCACGACAATGGGAGATGAAAGACTTTCTAGTATAGGCTCCAGTGCACTCTGGAATCTATTATTATCCATGGATGTGAGAGGTGAGGCAGAAGAGTCAAGAAGTACAGAGACGGGATGACTAAACCAGGCAATGGTGTTCACCAAGACAAGAAACTCCAGGTAGGAAAGGATACAGGGAAATATGAGTTCCCCCTAAGATAAGCAACCTTAAGATAAGTAGAAATGAAAGTCTAGGGTTCACAGAAATGTCCTAGCTCCCAAAGATGTGAGAAATCACCAATACGTCTACATTACTTAGAAGTCACAGAACGAGGGTTCTTATTTTTGGTTATGATAAAGGCAGTCAGAGTGGGTCAGGGATAAGATGAAAATACTATATACTTTCAGGTGAAATCAGAGCATTGTGGAAATAAAGAAGTTTAAAGGAACGAGGTGCTAGTGAAGGAGGAGGCCTCTCCAAATGAGAAGGGATGAGGGCTGTCTTCCTTCCTTGAGGCATCTGCTGAGTCCTGACACCAGTATGTGGAGAATCTGGCCTGTCAAAGGCAGAGGGAGGAGAAACCAGGGGAGCTTAGAACAGCCTTGTGGGTCAGCAAAGGAGACTGGAATCTATAAGAGCTTTAAGGTAGAGTTAGCTCTCCAGGTCCACCAGTTCTCCTTCTGTAACATTTTCAGGATCTATAGTCGCAAACGAGAGAGAAGTCGAGTTAGGCCTGAAAGCAGAGCCATCCACGGTCATAATGCCAAAAACCCAGGTCCTGCTAGAGGCAGGGCCTGTAACCCACACAGGACAGTATCATTATTCTTATCTACCACCCTATGTGAAAATTAATTTGAGCTGATATGTGATATACAAAACCTGAAACTAATTTTTAAAATTCGATTAATTAAATTTGGTCAAAATAAAAAAAAATCTTTTTCATGAGTAGGCACTATTAAGACAATTAAAAGGAAAGCCACAGAGTAGGAAAAATATCTGCCATGTATTCATATTTTGAACACAAGTTATAGCTGATATATATACACACACACACGAATTATAGCTGATATATATGTATATTTGGTGTACATATATATGATCTGTACATATATATGTATGTATGTATGTATATATAAGCTATAACTTATGTCCAAAATATGTGAAGAACTCAATAAGGGAAGCAAAACTACCCAATTAAAAAATGGACAAAAGACTTGAGAAGGCATTTTATGAAAGAATATATCCAAATGACTAAAATGTTTATGAAAAAGTGCTTAAAATTAATCTCAAGAATGCAAATGAAAACCACAAAGAGATACGACTGTATTATCACCAGAATGTGCTAAAGTAAAAAGACTGACAGCTGCAAGCATTGGTGAGGATGTAGAGCCATTGGGATCCTCATAAGCAGCTGGTATGAGTATTAAATAGTAAAGCTCTTTGGAAAACTATTTAGTACTTTCAAAAGAAAATGTAAACATAAGCTTTCTCTATGGCCTAGCAATACTATTCCAAGCTGATTACCCAAGATACATAAAAATGTATATGCACAAAAAGCTTGAAAAGGGTTTTTCATAACAGCTTTTTTTTTCATAATAGCCCAAAACTAAAAACATTCTCCATCAAAAGAAAAATGGATAATCAAATTGTGATGTGTTCATAGAACAGAACACCAAACAGCAATGAGAAAAAGAATGAACTTCTGATAGATGGAACAACATGGGAGAATCTCAGAAACTTTACATTAAATGAAAGAGATAAGTCATAAAATAGTACCAACTCTCTTGATTCCATTTATATGAAATCCAGGAACATGAAAAACTAACAAGTCACATGCTACATAATGACTTTCCATTTGGTAATGAACCGCATATTCAAGTGTGGTCCCATAGATTATAATGAAGCTGAAAGATTCTTATACCTAGTGACATAGTAGCCTTCAAAATGTTATAGTGCAACAAGGACCTTATGTGTGTATAGTGATGCTGGTGTAAGCAAACCTATGGCACTGCCAGTCACACAGAAGTCTAGCACATACAATTATGTCCAGAACATAACCCTGGATGACAGTGAACTTTGCTACTCTTTTATGTATTTACTATGCCATACCTTTTGTTAATTTGAGTGTAATCCTACTACTCATAAAAAAAAATTTACCTGCAAATAGTATGCCTTGTTATATTGAGCAGTAGGCTCATGCATCTTATGTCTGCTGCATCTTTTGATTGCATAAAAAGGCCACATCTAGTGACTGACTTATAGCATCTAGGCTTGTGCAAGCACACTCTAGGATCTTCACAGAAAGATGAAATTGCCTAATGACATATTTCTAAGAATGTGTCTCCATTGTTAAGTGGCACATGTGACAGAGGGAACGATAGTGGTCGCCTTGGGGTGGGGAGGTAAGAAAGGGCATTTCCTGGGAAACAGTACAACAAAATTTTCTGAGCTGATGGAAATATTCAAACTTTTGACCTTGTTAGTTATGTGGGTATATAAATTTGCAAAAAGTTATAGAGTAATACACTCAAGATTCATGTATTTTCCTATACGTAAGTTATACTTCCAAATATGATCTCCTGTTTTGTTACTATATTTCTGAAGTATAATAATTTAAGGTCCGTTATTGTGATGCCTCCTGCTTTACTTTTCTTGCTAAGAATTGCTTTGGCTATTGTGGGCCTTATGAGGATCCCAATGGCTCTACATCCTCACCAATGCTTGCAGCTGTCAGTCTTTTTACTTTAGCACATTCTGGTGATAATACAGTCGTATCTCTTTGTGGTTTTCATTTGCATTCTTGAGATTAATTTTAAGTACTGTTTCATAAACATTTTAGTCATTTGGATATCTTCTTTCATAAAATGCCTTCTCAAGTCTTTTGTCCATTTTTTAATTGGGTAGTTTTGCTTTCCTCTTATTTTGCCCAGTGAGTTTCAGGACTGCTTTTGCTATTTCTATGAAGAACATTATTGACTGGAATTTTAATAGGATTTACATTAAATCTGTATAGTGCTTTTGGTAGTATGGCCATTTTGACAATATTAATTCTGCCTACCCAAGGACATGGGAGATCTTTTCATCTCTAAGGTCTTCTTCAATTTCTTCTTCAGTATGCTGTAGTTTTCAATGCATAGGTCATAGGTCTTTCTCCTCTTTTGTAAGATTGATTCCCCGTTTTTGTTTTTGTTTTGTTTTTCTGAGGCTATTGTGCATGGGATAGTTTTCCTTTCAGCTGATTCTTCATTGGTGTATGGGAATGCAATTGATTTATGGGTATTAATTTTATATCCTGATACTTTTCTGAATTCATTTATGCATTCTAGAAATTTTATGGTTTGGGAGGAGTTTTGGGGTCTTCTAAATAGAGAATACGTCATTGGCACATAGGGATAGTTTGAGCTCTCTTTTTCCTATTTGTATCCCTTTAAAGTCTTTCTTTTGCCTGATTGCTCTGGCGAGATTTTCAATGACTATGTTGAATAAAAGGGGTGAAAGAGGGCATGTCTGTCTTGTTCCAGTTTTTAGAGGGAATGCTTTCAATTTTTCTCCATTTGTAATGATGTTGGCCTTGGGTTTAATGTTACAGCTTTTACAATGCTGATGTAAGTTTTTCTAGTGTCTTGAGCATAAAGGGGTGCTGTATTTTGTCAAATGCTTTTTCTGTATCTATTGAGATAATCTTGTGATTCTTATCTTTAAGTCTATTGATTTGGTAAATTACATTTATTGATTTTTGTGTGTTGAACCATCCTTGTATCCCTGGGATGAAACCCACTTGATCATGGTGCACTATCTTTTTTTTTTTTTTTTTTTTTTTTTGCATGCAATTTGCCAGTATTTCATTAAGAATTTTGTCTTCTATGTTCCTCTGGGATATTGGTCTGAAGTTTTCTTTCCTCGATGTGTCTGTCTGGTTTTGGTATCAGGGTGATACTAGCTTCATAGAATGAGTTCGGAAGGGTTCCTTCCTTTTCTATTTCATGGAATAATTTGAGGAGGATTGGTGTTCATTCTTCATTGAGGGTCTGTAGAAGTTGGCTGAGAATGGTATTGGCACCAAAACAGACTTGAAAACCAATGGAACAGAATAGAGAACAAAGAGAGAAACCCACATAAATACAGTTATCTCACACTACACAAAGGTGTAATAAACGTACATCGGAGAAAAGATAGCCTCTTCAACAAATGGTCTGGGAAAACTAGAAAGCCATATATAGCAGAACAAAATTTAACCCCTATCTCTTACCCTGCACAAAACTCAACTCAAAGTGGATAAAGGACATAGGCATTAGACCAGACACCCTGCACCTGCTAAAAGAAAATGTAGGCCCATCATGTCAGTTTAGGAACCAACTTCCTCACCAAGACTCCTACAGTGCAAGAAGTAAAATCAAGATTCAATAAATGAGATAGTGTCAACTTAAAACCTTCTTCACAGCAAAGCATACAATCAAAAGCAAGAAGACAGAGCCTATATAATGGGAGAAAATCTTTGCTACCTGCGCTTCAGATACAGCTTTAATCTCAGGATATATAAAGAACTCAAAAACTTAACACACACATATACTCATCATCATCATCATCATCATCATCCTCATCATCATCCAATCAATAGATAGGCAAAGGAACTGAATAGACACTTCACAGAAGAAATACGAATGGTCAACAAATATATAAAAAAGTGTTCAACACCTCTAGCAATTAGAGAAATGCACATCAAAACTACACTGAGATTCCATCTCACCCCAGTTTGAATGGCAATAACCAAGAATACAAGTAACAACAAATATTGGAGAGAATGTGGGGGAAAAGATAGACTTAAACACTGTTGGTGAGACTACAAATTGGTGCAACCACTCTGGAAAGCATAATGGAAATTCCTCAGAAAATTTGGAATGGAACCACCATTTGACACAGTTATACCACTCCTTGGTATATACCCAAAGGAATTAAAATCAGCACACTACAGTGACACAGCCACACCAATGTTTATAGCAGCTCAACTCACAATAGCTAAGTTATGGAAACAACTTAGGTGCCCTTCCACAGATGAATGGATAAGGAAAATGTGGTATATGTACACAATAAAATGTTATTCAGCCATGAAAAAGAATGACTTTCTGACTTGTGCAAGTAAATGGATGGATCTGAAGACTATCATGCAAAGTGAAATAAGCCAATCCCCAAAAAACCAAACGCTGGATGTTTCCTCTGATATGCAGATAGAAACACACAATAAGGGGAGGGGGAGGGAAGAATAAAAGTTCAGTAGATTAGACAAGGGGGAATGAAGGGAAGGGAAGGAAGATGGGACTAGGAGGGGAAGTAGAATGAATTGGACTCAATTTTTCTATGTTCATAAATGAATACATCATCACACTTCACATCATGTACAACCACAAGAATGAGATCCTAATTAGAAGAAGTTATACTCTATGAATGAATAATATGTCAAAATATACTCTACTATTATGTATATCTAAAAATAACAAATAAAAAATAAAAATATAATAAAAAAATGTGATCTCCTAACATGAATATAACTCAGTGAAATAGTGTTCTTGCAGAGAATGCAGAATATAATCAATCAGTAGGAAATATCACATGAACACATAATGAAGAATCACCTTAGTAATGTTAAATCATAAAAATATTTTTAAAAAAGATTTTGGAAAAGTTTCAGATTAAAAGATGTTGTGGAGACATGACAATTCCTGACCTTAGATTTAATTCTAGGCTGGAAAGGGAGTGTACTCTAACAGGAATTTTTAGGACACTGATAAAACTGGAATATAGACATTAGGTTAGATAAAATTATATGGGTGTAAATTTATGAAGGTGACAACATACTATAATTCTGTGAGAGAATATCCTTATTCTTATAATAGACATCCTTAAGAGTTTAGAGATAAATTGCTATGCACTACATAAATTGCCTTCAAGCAACTCAAAGAAGAAATGATAAAGCAAATAGGGTAAGATGAGTCTATGTGAATCTTCTTTTCATGGAACTAATTTTAAGTTTGAAAACTTCTGCAAATTTTAAGTTCCTTTCAAATAAGAACATTTAAATAAAAACATTTTAAATTAAAAAAAAACACATTTAAATGCTCATAATGAAGGGGAAAAAACAGATTGTAGAATATTGTATATCAGATGATCATCCAAATTACTAACAGTGGTTATTCCTAGGGCAGATGGTAGGGTTATGTGGAGATAAGGGATAAACATTAACTTTTTGTATATTATTTGATATTTTCAGAATTTTAATATTATTGAGGGAAAGATTATTTCAATATTTTTACATACAAAATAACCATTGAAATGTGAATTAAAAAAAAATCTCAGGCTTGGGGCAAAAGCTAAAATATAAAGGATCTAAATTCTATAAAATCTTAAAGAGGCAGGTCATCTCTTTGGGAAAGTTTTCCAATTTAGAAAGTATTCCTTGGTTGGGTACAACTCCTAATAATAAATCCCAATAGTGAATACATTGTCTGTTAGACTACAAGGAAGGCTTCAACAAACAAAACATAGAAAAGGCAAAAGTCAAAGTTGGGAGGCAGGAACCACTGGAACAATGGAATAAATGTCACCAAATTCTCATCTTCTGACTCTCACTTTATTTAGGCTCCTCTGCTCTCATTATAGCCCATTTTCTTCCACATGGCAGGAAACATGGCTGCCTACAGCTCTTTGGAACTTTGCCTCTTAAAACAGACACAGTTAGGAAAAAACAATATCAGGTTCTTTTTGAAATATTTTAAGGAAGTAAATACATTTCAAGTATTCAGGCTGCTTCCCTAGATCAATCAACTAAAGCTTGGGGTATGAATCAGTTAGAGTGTTTCCACTTTTGGACCAAGAATCAAAATTGTATGCAGACATGGAAGCTTCTTCAGGAACCATAGAAGAAACAGGTAATGTAATTATCCTCATCTTTCATAATTTTAGTTTGGAGTCCTCATGTGAACTTCCATGGGTAGTATGACTCTCTGGTGTTCTTGCCATGAACTCTCAGCAGACTGTAAGTTCCTTGAAGGTAGAAGCCATACCCTTTTCACTGTGGATACTCTCTATGTTGATAGCATAGCACTTCCACAGAATAGATGGACTGTAAGTTCCAAGAGGAAAATGATTTATCCACCAATTTCACTGAACCTTGAACAATGCCTGGCATGTGGTAGGTATTCAGAAAATATTTATTGAATGCAGGAGTAATATATACATACTCTAAATAGGATGGACAGATAGATGGATGAATGGATAGATGGATGGGTTGATAGATGGATGAATAGATGGATGGATGAATGGGATGATGAATGGATAGGCAGATGAATGGAAAGATATGTAGACTTTCCTCTAGTAAAGTTGAATCTGTCCTCTTGGAACCAAGTCATGCTTTCTGAGCTGACTGGCCTGGGTTGGTAGAGTTGAAAATAGCCACCAGGTAAACATAGCTAGTTAACCAACATTTGGGGTGATCCAGTATTGGTCTTTGTGTCCTCATCTGCAACATGAATTAAACTGTGGGTGAACTAGAACTAAATCAGTCTTCTATAGAATTCTCTCTCTGAACAATGATAAGATACCTGAAAAACCCAGCTTAGAAGGATTAATATATGTATGAATTCAAAGAGCAAATGCTTGAATACTTCCCATGGACCCAACATTATTGAAAGTTTGGGGGCCTCATTAAAAACAAAATAGAAATAAATGTGCTAGTACTGTGGAAGAAAAGTTCAACTTGCTACCAAGGCTTTTAACTGACAGATCTAACCTAGCCTTGGGGTCAGGAAGGCTTCCTTGGAATAACTGATATTCTAAGCTCAGACTTGGAAAAATAAATAAAAGACAACTAAGAAACTGGAGAGAGGAAAGTGTTCCAGGTAGAAGTTATAAGAGCTCACATCCTGGAACTTCAGACAAACTGAAAAACCTTCAACTATATGGTTCAAAACTTATCTGCAAGAATGTTTATTATAGTATTTATAACAATGAAAATTAAAACCCAAGTGTCCAAGGATGGGAAATGGCTTAATATGCTTTGTGATATGATGACATAATCCAACAAACCATTAAAAATAATGCTGCCCATGACAATGCTCAAGTTATATTAAGTTTAAAAATAGACAAGGGTGAACAATCTAGTGAAAGTTTTGCTATATATCATCTGTATACTATTTCATGTATGCATTAAAAGTCCAGGATGATTGCCCCCAAATTCTACCCATAGTCATACTGGAGTAGTAGAATGAAAGTGATAATTTTCTATTTTGTGTTTTTTGGTAGTTTTCAAATTCTTTTTTTATAATGAACATGCACTATTTTTTTATTGTGAAAAAAAATTTAAAGAAGAATCAGGCTTGCTTTTTCAGTCTACCTCCTAGTGTGTTCTCCCATGTAAAAGCATCATTAAGACCCACAAATACCCAGTTACAAGTTCTGCTGTGCAAATCCCAGGCTGTGCTGTTCAGCAAATCCACCCTCTTGGTCTCCTATGCAGAGCTACCTGTTACTTTCCTGCCCAGCCTTCTCTTGTATAGGAGTTTTCTCCCTCAGGAGGATTTGCTTTTCCTTCATTACACAGGTGTTACGGCTCTGAAAGTGATCTTGCTCAGTGAGAGGAGTTGTATTAAGAGCTAGACTGCTCTGGAGACACCAGAGATGGAATCATGCTGTTAGCAAGCAGGTTGGAGAAAGCCACCCACCCCTGCTGGCCTCAGCACCCCAAACAACATGCCTGAGTCTACTTTCTGAGGGATAAGGGGCTACCACTTCTCTGCCACCCATTGC
The DNA here is from genome assembly GCF_021218885.2 of Marmota monax. NCBI lineage: Eukaryota > Metazoa > Chordata > Mammalia > Rodentia > Sciuridae > Marmota > Marmota monax. The sequence goes on from NW_026691933.1 coordinate 3,315,573, forward strand.
CACCTGCCCACCAGATGCAGAAGTGGTCTCCTCTACCCCCAAACAATGAACTCCCTCCAAGGGGGAAGGACTCCCTCCAAGGGGGAAGGACTCCAAGAGTGAGGCAGGAAGAGAAAGAGCTTGGTGAATTTGCGTGCATGCCACAATTATCAACACTTGGTCTCGGCCTGGGCTGCATGTTGGAATGACATGGTGAGATTTTAAAAATACAGATGCCTGAGGGCCATACCCAGAGATCATGGTTTAATCTGTCTGGGCTGGGACCTAGGCACAGGGATCTAGGAAACATTTCACGGCTCTTCCAAGCTTTATACTGCATTGTGTTATCTCTGTGAGGTGTTCCCCAAGTGAGAATGTCCTTCCCACCCCATCATTCTGCCACACTCCTTTCCTGAAGCCCATTCCAAAAATCCCTTTCCATAAGGGACTGGAGGGAAGGGCGTGTGATAGCAAGCAAGGCTGTTACCCTCTTTGAGCTTCATTTCTTCACCCCAACATTCTAATAAATCTGAGTTTTCCAACACTTGGAAATCTCATAACCCTGAGAAACACCAGCAGCAGCCACATAGCACACTGCCTTCTTAGTCTGATTTTAACTCCTCCAAGTTTCTATGTTTCAATAATTCCAATCCTTGTCTTTGTTCACCCCATTCTGGAGGTAGAAGCTGCTTTTCGCAATTGTCACTCCCTCTGCCTTCATACTGAACAGGGGTCAGCAAACCTTTGTGGCAAAAGACCAAACAGATGGTAAACACTTCAGGCTTTCCAGTCCGTATGGTCTTTGTTGAGACAATTTAACTCTGTGGGTATAGCACAAAAACTGCCATAAACAATATGCAAATAAATGAGAATAGCTGTGTTTTAATAAAATTGTATTTACAAAAACAGGTGCAGGCTGGATTTGTCCAACGGGTTGTAGTATGCTGAAGAAGGGATTATCTTCTTACCATTCCTGTTACCTTGTAAACAATTTTAAACATAGTTAAAATTCTTCATATTAATTTATCCATGTTCAAATAACTGTTTTTATTTATTTCTTTTACTGGGCTCCGCTTTATACAAATTGCATGTATTTTTACTGAAGCGGTGGGATTTAAAATATTTTCCCCAATGCTTCTGTGTTGTTTGAATTTTTTATAAACATATAATTTTTTTTGGAAAAATTCAACCTCCAAATGCATTCTCCTTTAATAAGCTCTTAGTACTGCATTTTCTCTTTTATAGCAGCAAGAGGCGAATATTTATATGTGAAATTTTTCATTTCATTCAAATAGTTAGAGGATGGAGTAGTTTGGTTCTTCTCAGAAATAACACTGCTTATCCCACCTTCATTTTTTGCTCTGATTCTGGTAAATCTGTGTCTTAAATATGTATTTTTAGAAGAAGCAGCAAAGGAATAATAGCTGCACTGCCAATCCGAGGGTGATTGTGAAAAACAAATTAGATAATGGATGGAAAAATGCTTTGAGAAGTTAAAAGTGCTGCTCAGATATGAGGAGGTGGAAGGAATCACAAAACCCTTTCAACCTTCATAATAAAGGCTCTCGGTGTACCTTTGGGAAACTATTTAATGTGTTTATTTCCTGGTTTTTAGACGCATTTCTGTTATAAGCAGATCTTCATTGTGTGTTCTTCCTGGCCACCTGCACTGTGCGTGTACAAGATGACTCCACAATTTCACCTTCAGCTAGCCAGTGCTGTGGACCACCAAACCCTCAGTAAAGGCTCTGGAACTGAGAACTGGCAGAAGACTGGGCTTGCACTCTGTTCCCTTGTCCTTGACATCCTCCCAGAGAATCCACACACATGGAAGCATCGCATCTCAAGGTAATCCTTACTAGAGATTTACATGGAGAAAGAGGAAACTTACATTATACCCTTGAGCAAAATTCTTTATCTAGTCTATTACTTTGGTTGGGCACAAATGTTCTTAATATTAATGTAGGCACCAGTGTCAGCTTTACCTGTGGCTTTCCCAGTAACAGAAATTGCAGGGCTTTTTCACATCGCAGAGTTGTTTTCTCTGGAACTACATAGTCTATGCTTACCACTACTTCAAAATTTGTGGCAGTGATTAGACCATCACTATGAGACCTTTTTATGGACAACATTAATAACAAAGTGTGTATGTTAGTGTATCTCAAATTTGTTTCCTTTTTATATTTTGACAACTGTAGTTCAATGTAATCAGCTTCCTCTGTAATCCTATGTATTGTATTTTCTGCATTTAAAGGGATTTATAGGCCTCACCAAACTGCCAAAGGGGTACCAGGCAGATGAAAGGTTAAGAAATCTTACTCTAAGATAATAGATATGTTTTCCCAAAGTGTTTTGGTCTCATTTTTGTTTCTTAGTCTTATCTGCTTTGTGCCCTGATTCTCATACATACTCTATTCAACTTCAAATTTCTCATTCTATTCAACTATAACAGTGGAATTCACCTCAGCAAAGTTGCCAGTCAGGGTACCCAAAAAAATGAGAGTCTCTCTAGTTACAAGACTCATCTTCCTTTTAAAGCAGTTTACAGATGATGTTTTTTCCCGTGAAGATGACCATAAGGTCTTAGCCACTATATCATGGGCTTGTTAAACTGCTCGACTCAAGAGTAATTTTGATGAATTATTGTAGAAAATAAAACCTCAGATACTAGACTTTGAGGAAACCCTTGTTATTTACTAAAATGTCTCATCCAGGAAGGAATGAAGCAAACCCACACAGCACAAAATTTCTGTCACTTTATCAGTTCCTTGACAGGCATTTCTAGGCATATAATATTTAAGTCATCCAAAGGAATAATGAAAATGCCAGGTAGACATGGTGGCACACACCTTTAATCCTAGCAACTCCTAGCCTGAAGAGGAAGATGGCAAGTTCAAGGCCATTCTCAACAGCTTAGTGAGATCCTGTCTCAAAATAAAAAATAAAAAGTAGCAGAGGGGCTAGGCGTGATGGTGCATGCCTATAATTCCAGCATCTCAGGAGGCTGAGGCAGGAGGATAGTCAGTTCAAAGACAGTCTCAGCAAAACGAGGCTCTAAGCAACTCAGTGAGATCCTGTCTCTAAAGAAAATACAAAATAGGGCAGAGGATGTGGCTCAGTGGTTGAGTGCCTCTAAGTTCAATCCTTGATACCAAAAAACAAACAAACAATAAAGGGACCCAGGACTCAAAAGGAACAGTGGATTTTTTAAGGCATATTAAATGAAGAAGCAAGCTGATCATAGCAAAATATTCCAACATGGCAAAATCTTTTGTGAAGTTCTCTTAAAATAGAGCCTGAATTAAGAGTTTCCAAAGAGATATTAGTAAAACATACTTACAGCTGACTTTCAAAGGGGTCACAGTATTTGTTTGTCCAAGAGAAGTAAATCATAAGGTTCTCACTAGTTTTCCAAAGGTCTCTGTGATATGCATTTCAATTATTGGAGGATGAGGAAGGAGGGCAGATTTATTCTACAGAGAGTACTTCAAGTTCGTCTGTAATCACTTACTCTCTCCCCCTCCTCTCTAAATGACACAGATGAATGTCATATGGGAACCATCTATCAGGTCAAGACCTCAGGGTAGCAAGGGAGCCATTTTTTTTTTTTTTTTCTGGCAAGAGGTAACAAGCTACAACAGCAAACAAAGATTGTTGAAAATCATAAAGGACCTATTAAAACTCAGTGAACTCCCAGTACTGAGTTATTAGGCATACATCTCTGACCAGTTCTTCAAGATTTCCTTACTGTCTTCACTACATCTTAAGTGGACCATAAATCAGTCCTTCTTGATTTTGCCCTCATACTTTAAAGATATTTTCACCAGTACTGAGTTCTGATTTGGCAACTATTTTCTTCTATCACAGTGATGATATGGTTTTCTGGCACCCACATTTACTGTTGAGAAGTCAGGTCTCAGTCTAACAGAAGCTCTGTTGGTGGTAATCCATCTTTTCTCTTCGCTTGCTTTTAAGCTATTTTTGCCTTGTGTTGTGTGAATGTGGATTTCTTTCTGCTCTTTTTAATATTTTTAATATTATGGTACTTCTTGAGTCTGTGGGCTCAAATGATGAAAGAGTAATATTCACAACAATTATGTTTTTAATATTTTTAATATGATGGTACTTCTTGAGTCTATGGATTGGTCATCATTTGAGCAATATTCTCAACAATTATGTTTTATCACATTGCTTCTGACCCCAGTCTTCATCTCTTTCTTCATCTCTTCATCTGTTTCTGGATCTCAAATTACATGTATGCTGGACCTTCTCATTCTATCTCCATGACTCCTGATTGCTTTTCATGTTTTCCACCTCTCTGTCTCTTGAGGCTGCTTTCTGTACATTTCTCTTACTGAGACTTTGGCCTGCAAATTACTTATTTTCTTGTCAACTCCCCAGTGCTTTTAAGAAGGTTTTTAAAACAGTAGTTTATATTGCACTCCTGGCAGATATCATTGATATGATCATTTTGTATTCTTAGTCCACCATAGTCCCAGAAACTGATGGCTGCTGTTGGAACTTGATGATTAAGGTTATATTTGCTGGTTGAACAATTTACCCCATAAATGTTAACCATGGTCAATATGATTTATGGGTAAATATTTGTAATTATATACAAATATCTTTTTTCATTTACTACTAAAGATTTTTGAACTTGATATGATCTTGCTGTCTTTCATATTCTTTTGTGATTTACAGCTGTTACTGATACTTACGATTATAAAAAATTGAACTTTAGGGCTGGGCATGTGGCTCAAGCGGTAGCGCACTCACCTGGCATGCGTGCAGCCTGGGTCCGACCCTCAGCACCACATACAAAAACAAAGATGTTGTGTCTGCCAAAAACTAAAAAATAAATATTAAAAAAAAGAAAAAAAATTGAACTTTGAACATTTTTCACAGCTTTGTCTGACTTAAAATCACAATACAGAATGTCATCTTTCAAATGGAGAACAAAATAATGCCTTCTAATGTGAGATTGGATGAGGTGTGTGTACATTGATTCTAAACTAAATTCTTTAGTGACCATTGATGTTAAATTTTTCTCATATTAATATCTTATTCTCACAAGTAAGAATTTATTTATTTACTTTAACCGGAAATAAATTCCAAAATAACAAGACTAATGTTAACATAACAGCAATTTTAACTAAATAAAATAGAATATTTGCTTTTCTTTCAAATGCATCTTTCCAAAAAATGGCAGTGTAAGTAATTTTCATTCTAATGTATCCCCAGAACTCTTTGCATTAGTGCCCAGTAGTAGTTCTCACTTAATAAATATTTTTTAATTAACAAATTTTAAATAATTGTCCTACATTCTCTCATCATCCTACATTCTGTGTGATTTTTAAAATATTTATCTGCAGTTTGGTATAGACTCATGGTTCTTGTTTATTTTTCAACTCAAAGGTATAGACAGTCTAACAGATAATAGTTCTAAGTTCTCAAGAGGGAGTAGCCTTCACTACCAGTATTTTCTTGCTGGCAATATTCAGCTACACATGAGATCTAGATAGGCCAACTAATTTGTGCTTTCTATTATTGAATTTCTAGCAATATTAAACTTGCATGTTTTTATTCATTTAGTTAAATTTTTTCTTTACGCAACTTTGACCTGGCATTATGACTTTTTACATTATCACTACACTTTTTATGAACTGAATTACAGTATTTCTTTGTTATAATGGTCAATAAATATTCCATTAGATGATAAGTTACATCATGTATTACTATACCAAAGTTTACAATTCATAAATTAGAATCTTAGTGTCATTTTGGACCAGTAATAGTTAAAGTCTTTCATTTTACTTTGGGATATTTTAAAGAATACCTAGTATGTTAGAATTCCATGTCATTACCAAGGAAGGATACTTATAAACAAAGTTGTTTTAATTTTATATAAGGGTATTACTTCATATACTATATTAACGATATACTATTAGGAATCTTATATCTCAGGAAAGACAATCCAAGATGGAATGCCAATTTCCAAGAGCCCTTTATATAAACAGAAATATTCATTACACCAATATCTATATTCAAACTTCTAAAAGCAGATTAAGAATACTAGCAAATAGGGCTGGGGATGTGGCTCAAGCGGTAGCGTGCCCGCCTGGCATGCACAGGTCACTGGGTTTGATCCTCAGCACCACATAAAAATAAAATAAAGATGCTGTGTCCACCAAAAACTAAAAAATAAATATTAAAAAATTTTCTCTCTCTCTTTAAAAAAAAGAATACTAGCAAATATCACCACATACAACACATGATTTCATGAAAGAGAGAAAAATGTGACAGATATTACATCTTAATTTTTACTCAGAACAACAAGAAACAGAAGTACATGTAAAGGAAATCCAGTTGCTTAACAGGAGATGTGAAAAAGCCATAAAGGAAAACTTTAAAACATTCTTGAAGGGCATAACAACAAAAATCTAGACACAAGCAAGACCCAGCAGTGAAGGATGTTTTGAACCGACCCTGGTAAAGCCACTTAGCAGCGTACCATGCAACTAAAAGAAGAACATGGAGGCTGTGTGTGAATGACAAAGAAACATGTAAGTGAAGAAAGCAAAGTATCTAATGGTACCTTTACTACTTTGTTTTATTTATATGGGGAAAAGTAAGGGAATCAGAATGAATATTCATATTTGCTCATACATGAAAAGAAACTCTAGGATGATAAACTTTAAAGTAACACAAATGGTTACCCATTGGGCACAAGCTAGATGGACTGGATCGGAGTAAGGATGATAGGAAACATTTTAAAGCATATCCTTCTTGTATTGTTTTAGTTTTCCTGAACCATAAAACCATAGTACCTGTTCACATAAAATAAAATCTATCTAAAATGTTCCAAGTAGAGCACTTTCTTAGATGCATATTTTTTTAGATTATTGGGTTTTGACTAGCACTAATTCACAAGAGACATCATTTCTTACCATTGCAACTAGCATAATACAATTATAATGCATTTCAATTGAAATCCCATATTACATTACATTTGCATAAAGCAATTGCTCTTTTCTCTATGGAACAAAACAGGAAATCACATTCTTAATGTTAAAATAAAATGTTAAATTTTTCATTTTCATATGTAAATGTTTTTAACCATGTTTTGAAGTTTAAAAGGAATATTATACAAAGGTTTCCATATTTGAAAAATGTTTCAAAAAAGTGAGAGTCACAAAAGACTCTTTATATCAAAAATTATCCCCACATTTTTGCTCTTGCTAAAACCACAACTTTTTATTTCTTGGCCTGTGTTCTTTTATCAACATATCAAAAAAATTTCAGCGTAAGATTAAGCTGAAAAAAATTGAATTTTTATTTTTAAAGCAATTTAATTAACAAGTTTTAATTTTATACAAGAAAAATGTACATATTTTCATGACCAGAAAAGTACCCAGATTTCCTTTTAAGCCTTAGTTCTTTATGACTTTTATCAATTAAACTTCATGTTTGAATCAAGTATCTTTTAATTGTCTGCTTGGGGAAAATAGGCCAAGTTGTTAGTCATTCTTGAGACTTTGAAAATACATGCAAAAAAAATTTTACTCAGTATTACAATAAAATATTTTTCACTTAATCTTTGTATCTTTGGATAATTTGCTAATATTCAATTAGTGGTCATTCATAGATGATGGTGAGGCTTCACACTTATCACCAACCTATTGTTTGGTTATATGACAACCTTGCAAAGTGTGTGGGCCTGTGTGTAACCACACTGATGGATATGTAGCATCTTTCTGGGCATTCTTACACCTGATTTTCTATTGGGGAACTGTACCCAACCTATGAAATTGCTCCAAATGAACATTTACAATAAAACTAAGAAGACAAGACACACCATCATTAAAAGGACCATCTACAGACAAACCCAGTTCTAACTTGTCTTCCAGTGCCCCTGCTGAATCTGGAGAACTGGTTATTAAATCATTTGCTGAATATTGATGAAGATGCAGATGAGCAAGATCTCAGGCACTGGAGAACAAGAAACATGAATAGAGGCCAAGAGAAAAGGCCTTTCTGGGAGACCCAGTCAACTGCAATGATGGTTAATAGGCCTGTGGGAACACGGAGACCTAGCCTGTCCACTCCATTGCCCCAGTCCCAAGCCACATCCTCTAACAGCTCTTGATGACTGCATTGTGGGCTTTACTTGGTCTTTACTCAATCAAGGTCTTTATTCAATCAAGTGTATGTCACTCTAGAATAGGGAGTCATCAAACTTTCTGTAAAATACCAGATAGTAAATCTTTTAGGCCCTGTGAGTCATATCATCTCTGTTGCAACTCTGCCATAGATGGTGCAGAAACAACTGGTATAGCCATGTTCCAGTAAAACTTCATGGACCATGAAATGTGAAGTGCATGTAATTTTCACCTTTTGTGAGACATTCTCGCCTTTGTTAACCATTTAAAAATGCAAAAACCATCCAGGCATGGTAGTCCATGCCTGTAATCCCAGCTACTTGGGAGGCTGAGGCAGGAGAATCACAATTTTAAGTCGAGCCTGGGCAACAGAGTGAGACCCTGTTTCAAAGTAAATAAACAAAAAAGGCCAGGGATGTAATTAAGTGGTAGAGCACTACTGGGTTCAATTCCCAGTACAAACAAACAAAGTCACAAAACCATTTTTAGTTTCTAAACCTTATAAAAACAGGAAGCTGGCCATGATGGGCCTAGAGGTCACACCTGGAATGTAAGCTAGAACTGTCCTTGGCATCCTCTTACAGTTTCACATGGTCTGAGCCTGTTGTCCACATAATTACACTCTCACCATTATCATTAGAAAGGCTTCAGGCCATTAAAGGTCTTCATTGAAATTTCTACTTCAATCTAGCTTAATGTAATTTTTGTTCTCTACCTTGCCAAATCTTTCAAACTTATGGGTTCTGTGGTTGGAACTTAATGTTTAAGCTGTTACATAAAAATTGGAAAACTTGTCCCATAACATTGAAGACAAAAATCTACACTGAGCAGTATATTTTTGGAGCAATATTTTGGCAAAGCAATAATGTGTGCTTCCCTCTTAGCAGTGATTCTCAGAGTATTGGTCACCAGATCCACATCAGCATCACCTGGGAACTTGCTAGAAACAGATTCTTAGGCCTCAGACCTGCTGAATGAGAAGCTGGAGATGTGGACCAGCGCTTTGTGTTAAATAAAAGCCCTCCAAGGGATCCTGAAGCCCAATGAAGTTTGAAAACCACTGATCTACAGAAAGTCTTGGACTCTTCAGAAAAGAAGCAGATTGTAACAAAGACACAGGATTACTACTTGACCTTGAGAAGATTGATATATTCAGTTTGCTTGTGGGCAAAAGGCATACAGTACCTGATGGAGCCCTGGGTAGTTTGTGGACCAGCTTCCCTGTACTACAAGCAGAGAGCATATGCAAAGACAAGCTGCTATGTTGGATAATGCAGACACACACAGGCCATCCTGATTTGTTCTTTTCCCCTCCACATTCCCAGATGTCTCCTCCAGCTGATAAACTGACTGGTAGAAAGGACTTTGGAGTCATGGATGCCTGCAGGTGAATAAACAGGTTGTGAACAGGGTGAAGAAAGCAACCTGCTGTTATCCTGATGGCCCTTCTCTAATCAGGAGCCTTATTTTTTAACTCATACAGTTATTTTATGGTTGGTTAGTGGCAAGAGAAAATAGATAGTCCTTGAGAAGCAGCTTTAGCTGCTACAACATCCTGAGCCATACACTGACTCAACTCATCTCTGAAATTGCTGTGAGCTCTTGATCATGGTAGAAAAGGTTAGAGGAATCGGGAATGGGAATGTGCTACAGAGGAAAAACAATGCATTGGCCAGGTAAACAGAGACCTGAATCTCTGTTGGGACCCTGGAAATAATGCTGAAGCTGATGCTATCAGAAACTATGAGGCAAACAGAGCTTACATACCCATTAAGGTGGCATAGTTCTCAACAAAACAATAACCCGCCTGTCTTCAGAGTTAAAGTTTTATGACCTCTTTACTTAGTGTCTAGGGGTATGTGGACTCTGGCCTCAAACTAAGACATCCTGTTTAAGGAAGTTATTAGTAAAGGATCAATGCACACTTCTGCTTATTTTAAAAATAAATGTTGGACATCAAAGTGGCGGCAGAAGCAATTTGACTTTGGCTTTAGCAAGTCACTCCCTATCTCATTCGGGCAGCTGCCCATGGACAGATAAGACTTCTACAAGGATTAAATTCAAACTGGATAGTTTGTTGTCACCAGTTTTCCACTCAAGATGGTTGAGATAGGAACTTCTGGCCCATACATCCCACATTCAACCTGCAGTGCATTGCTATATTTAATTGCAAAGTATATCTCAATTCAGTACACACTTGGGCAAAGGAGGGAAGTATGTTTCTTCATGAAGGGATCAGGGATGGTTTTAAGTCATTTAAGAAATTGCTGGATAATTGCTTTTCCTAAGTTCTTATTGCAACAATCATCCAACTGCACAATGGATATAGAAAATAAATGACAATACTGTCTTAGTAGCCCAAGTATGTATCTGTCTGTGACAGAATGTAGGATTGGCAGGCAAAAGGGAAAAAAATTGTTGAGGCAGGCTGGCTGGATAGCCTAGTCCTATTTAAATGCAAGGGCAATTCAAGGGGGTTTCAGAGATTTTCTAGGAAATTGATTTTTCCAATGTTGTGGAATTTAAAATAGTAGTAGCTTGTTGGGTGGGGCTTAGGAGAGAGTTAACTTCTAGGTGGGGTACCATAATTCATTGCTTTTATACACTTTGGCTTTTGATACCAATAATTCTGTAGGTATTATATCCCCAGCATTTCCTTATCCATTGTATTTGTTCCATATTTTAACAAACTTCACAAATCACTTAGTCCATGAAACAAGCCCTGCTGAGAACCCTTTTATAACCCTTGAACCTGTCAGTGTCCCATGGTCAATTGATTTAGACCAACAATGAAAGTAGGCCACTCAAATGTTTTCACCTATGATATGTGACAGAAAATGATATCGAAGGTGAAAAAAATGGGTGGCACTGAGGATAAATGGCCAAAGGGCAGTCCAAGTAAATGACTTGAAATTGAAACAATGAAGCCTTCCAAACTGAAACTGTTCAGGCCCAAACATAGCTGCTTCAAGCCCCAGACACAGAAAGAAGTTAAGAAGAGGAACTGAAAGTTAGACTGCAAGAAGCCCTGCGTGTGCCCTTGGTCCTCATGACACAGCCCTCTTCATAGGCCTCCATGTCCACAAGACTACAGATCCTAATAACTATACCAAATTAGTGGTGGTGGGCGGGGAAGGCCAGCAGTGCATACTATTTAGTGAACTCCATTATCCACTAAAGTCAGCAACCAGGACATAAAAGTAGGAGGAAGCTCCTATTTTTCCCAAGGAAGTGGTTCAGCTCTGCTAGTCCTGTTATGAGCAGGGACCATCAAACTTTTCTGCAAAGGATCACATGGGGAATAAATATGTCAGACTTTACAGTCTTTATCACAACTGCTCAATGCTGCCTTTGTAGCCAGAAAAGAGCCATAGAGTAAGCTAGGGCTATAGTCCAACACAACTTTAGAAAAGACCCTAAAATTTGGATTTTATAGCATTTTCTTATGGCGAGAAATATTCTTCTACTGCTGATTTTTTTTTCCAGCCACTTAAAATTTTAAAAACCATTGCCTCTTGAGTTATACATTTAACATTTTTAATGATTGATTTTTTTGTCTTTTCCTCACCCCTCCGCCCCCTCCCACCAGTGCTGGAGACTAAACCCAGGGCTAGGCAAGCACTACATCACCAGCCCAACAATGGTTAATGGTTGATGGCTAATTCTATGTTATGCAAGTTGCAACTTAATAATAAAATTTTAAAAGTTAAAAAGCCATTTAAGTTTTGTACTGTACAGAAACAGATGGTGGACCAGATTTGGCCCATGGGTTGCTGTTTGCTGTACCCTGCCTTAAAGAAACAGTCTAATCTCAGCCCATTTTCTGCCATTGTAATTGAATGCCACAGACTGAGTAATTTATAAAAGTTTACTCAGTTCACAGTTATGGAGGATGGAAAGTTCAAGGTTGGAAGGCTGCATCTACTGAGGTCCTTCTTGCAGGTAGAAACTCTGCAGAGTTCCAAGGTGGCCCAGAGCAACACATGGCAAGACAGAACATCGTAGCTAAACATCTCCTCCTCTTTTTATAAGGTCCAGTTCCACTGAATTGGGCCCATTCCTATGGCCTCGTTGAACTTTAGTTAATTCCTCAAAGTCCTACCTTCATATAGCATAGTCAAATTAAATTTCCACCCTTTTAATACTTCACAATGAGGATTAAATTTCAACACAAGTTTTGATACGGACATTCAAAGTGTAACACAGTAATTATTTTCAATGCCCTTATAGGGAACTGAATCAATACCTGGCATATTATTTTATTTAGCATCCTTTAAGTAAGGTATGTATGGTAATCAACATTTTTTAGAGAAAGAGAAATCCAGGTTGACACAAATTCATTTATTCTTCCAAGATTAGGTTTCAATGATAATATTAGGATATTAACCCCTTATTTTTCTTTCCTTAATAAAAAATTTAAATGCTAACATATATTGAATATTCAACATGCCAGACACTGTTCTAAGTACTACAAACCAGTGCTTCCCAAATAAGGCCAAAACGGGGTATTTGAGAGAGATTTTTGGTGGTTTCAGTGCAATGGTATTTACTAGCCTGTGGTAGGTAGAATCCAGGGATACTGCTAAACATCCTGAAATGCACAGAACAGTTTCCAACTAAAAAGAATAATTCAGTCCCAAATGTCATCACGCTGAGGTTAAGAAGCCCTACTTTAAATATATTCTCTCATTGAATCTTTGCAACAACTCACAGAAATAAATATTATTCTTTCTCATTTAGCAGATGAGAAAACTGAGGCTTAGAGGAGTGAAGTCCAATGAACAATGTCAAACTATATTTAAACCCAGGCACACTGGCTCCCTTATGCCATACTTCAGAGTCACCATTGCAGTTTGGAACGATGCCTCATTGATGGGATTATTACTTTCCCCACTAGACTAAAAACACCACAGACCACATTGGTCTTTTCTTACCATTGTATCTCCAGCACATAGTTTAGAACTTATTCCATGGTATATGCTCAGCAAATGAATGAATGGGTGAATGAATGATTGAATGAATGAATGAGTGGCATGTGACTCTAGGACCTCTGTTCATAGCTGACATTCACTCTCTCTGTATGTCTTTATCTATGTCTATACCTATGTCTCTATCTATATATGTACATATAAAACAAAAACTTCATAAAAAAAAAAAAAACTTCACATAAGTGAATTCTTTAGCAAACTGAAAGTTGTCCCTTTCTATTCCCAAACTCATTTTCTTTAATTTTGGAGAGGACTATTTTTAAATCTAACTGCACTTTCCTTCCTTTCCCCTCAAACACTGAGTTGAATAATTAAACTCAAACATTTATTTAGTGCTTTTCAGCACACAGAGGACTTTCTATCTATATTATCTTGTCTTCACCAGAAGCCAGTGGCAGATGTTCTATTATTATGTACTTCACCCCCAGTTGGCAAACAGGAAACTGGGGCTCAAAGAAGGACCAGTGACTTGCTGAAGGTCACAAAGCTGGTAAGTGGTGGGGTGGGGGCTGACCCCATATCTGAGTCATCCTCTTACCTCCTTTCCATTTAGGGATGCTGCTGCCTTCTCCCATTGTTAACTTCACCTTGAGAACACAGGGTCTCTTCCTTCCAGGGTCATCATGCACAGGGCCACAAAGCCACATGGAGTAGTTATGCCCTGCAAAGCCTCTAGGCAATAGACTTCCCATGCATAGGCACCTATTAAGTCTAAGTTTCAGTTTCTCCTTCTTTCCTAGTCTTGTATTCAGCATGCTCATCTTTAGCACCATCCCCAAATATGTATCCCGATCCCTTCTAATTGGTGCTTCTAATCTGCTTCAAGACAGAAAGGGAGCTATTGGATCAATCAAAGTTATACCTACTGTGAGAGTTCGCAGGCTCAGACTGAGGGCCTGAGAGGTGATGCTTTGAATAAAGGTACGTTTTCATGTATGGCCTTCAGTTAGCCTCCATGTAGCTGAATATACAGGAAGAGAATGGCAAATGTTGTAATCCACAAGCAAGGTCAGGAGGTCAGTGCCACCAGCCATGGAGCTTGGTAGAACTTCCTAGGTTGGCAACCAGGAAACAGGCAGCTAAACAATGTGCAGCCCAGGATTTCTACAAACTCAGAGGTAGCAAATTTTCAGGTCAGCTTTCAAAGTGGGGGTCAAAGGCTTACCAGGAAATGCTCTGTGAAGCACAAAGAATGGCCATGGTCCCAGAGGTCACCGCAGTTGTTTCTCAGGACCCACCATCTTCCACAGGATGGTTTCCCCAGACTGCTGAGATTTACAGAGCTTCCTCTCAGCCTGAGAACAGCCTTTTCCCCTATCAATGTGCTTCTGGTGGAGGCAGAGTTCTCCCTACGAAGAATCAATTTGTCCAGATCTTAGGTCTGCGTGGCTTTGCTTCTGACTATAGCTACTGTTAGATGTGAGAATACATAAAGTGCTTACGACCATCCTCAGACATTTAATAAATGCTTTATTTTTGCTTGTATTATTCTACCATTCAATAGCCTATGGAATCCATATCTATAACTCCTTGATTTTTAGAGGTTTCTTGGTAGAAGCTGTCTTCCATTTCATTTTTCTCAGAGATATTGTGAATAGATGAAGCATTTGAGTGTCTCAAATATGACTTTAAAGCTATGTGTAAACGATGTAATATAATAGTAATGAATTAGTATTGCATGTTTCTAACATAGTAGGTGTTTTTCTAAGTGCTTCACATGGATTGATTTAATCCCCACATTATTACAAGGTTGACACAATTACATCCCCATTTTACAGATGAGGAATTGGAGGCAGAAAGTCACTCAAATAGTTTGTCACGTAGTCACAGTTGCACTTGCTACTTCGCCTGCCTGGTGCATCCTTCTCTTAGCCTCATACCTTATCCCTCTCATCCCTACTCTGTTGAAATTTCATTGAGATTTTGAGGCAGGTTTCTGACAACCTCCTCCCTGGACACCTTTCCTACTTGTCCCAACTCAATGGTCCCTCTCCTTCTTGGGCATCACCCAGAACTTCCTTCCTGCCTCTGCCTCGTGCCCAACCTGACTCTGCCCCATCACAAGGCCATTTGTAATCTTGTCTATATTCAGTAGAGCATTTCAAACTACATACATGAGACCAGCTGAAGCATACTGAAGTAGGATGCTGGGTCTTAACCAGAATTTGCAAAATTACAGGAAAAAAAAGTTATGGCTGTGGAGGGGAAGGGAGTGGGGAGGATAGGGAGGCTATAAAAAGGGAAAGGAGAGGAGACAAAAGTTCCAGGTGAGTTCCTTGTGGTAAGGGCAAGTATTTACTTCATATAATTTTTGTACAGGTGGGGTGTGTGTTTGTGTGTGTGTGTGTGTGTGTATTGGGTTGCAACATAAAAGATACCTTTCATGGGGAGTTGCTATTTAGTGGATATAGAGTTTCAGTTTGCATAATAAAAAATGTTTGGGAAATCCAATATGCAAGAAGGTGAATATACTCAACACTACTGAACTATATACTTTAAAATGATGAAGATGACAAAGTTCATGTATTTTACATAACTAAATATAAATTTGATAAGAAAAAGACATTTCTAACTTTGGTCAGGGTCCCAAAAGGTGAGAAAATATTCTTCAAGTAGATTGAAATCAGCTTAAGGATCAGAACATGTGTGATGTGTCTTTATTCTAAGCAGTACTCACCTAGCAGCACCAGGTCGGAGTAAAATCATTAAATGTTACTTGAATTGAGTGGATCTCTCATAAGGAACAGCATTCAAGTGCCCATCACGTGCAATCCTCAGGTACATGTATGCCCATGCCCAGGAAGACACACATAACCCAGTCATTCTCCTTATCCCACCATAGCTATAGCTGCCACAGTCTCTTATGTACAGCAAACACTAGACAAGGTAAACAAGGAGACCCAAGCTGGGAATATCTGGGCAGAAAAAGTTCTTGTGGCCTGCTAACAATGTCCCTGCATTGCCTGATGGTAGCCTGCTTCCTTTCTGAAAGGGGACCTTTTCCCCACGACCCTCAAATACCAGGTGCATGATGGGTAGTGTTTAATGCTGAACTGCTTTCAAGTCTGGGCTATCACACTCACAAAAGAGGTTTGGCCTTCCTGTGACCTTCCTGCAGCCACACAGGAGCTCACAAAAAGCAGGAGAAGGGCCCATTGCTTACCTTTCTTCTGCAAAAGTGAGAATGAGCAGAAGGCTCGGCCCAGAAGGAGCAGGAAGGCTCTCATGGGAACCATGTATTTAACCATGTACAAAGCCTGAGAATAAGTGCTGGTCCCGCAGGAGTTGCTAGCACAAGAATCCTCTCAGTGCTTCCCTAACAGGAGTGGGGACAACTGACCCAGGACTACAGTCTGAACTCAGGGCCCTGAATAATCATACTGTTTTTTACATTGTTACTAATGAGTCAGTGGTCCGTGGCAGACACTATCTCTTCACATAGCCCCACTGGATCCTGGAAGGAGGCTTGGGACAGCGGAGGGAAGGGAAGTGTTCTCTCATGGTCATGCACTTAATAGAAAGTAGTGCTCTCCATTGTGGGATGGGTAATTGTTCTATGTAGGGAAACATTTTACTTTATTAACATGGGCTAGAGAGCTTGTACCATCTGAATGAATTAGTGTGTGTCTTTGGGAGTTTGTGTTTTTGAGTCAATAGTTACCCTCAGAACAACAGAAAGAATAACCTTGGTGAATAAACTTGGCAGGTGAATTTGTGAATAAACCTTGCTTTGGCAGGAAGAGCACAAGTGCCAAAGGTCACTGAGAGCGCGTACTGCTGTGTCCATGTCTAGTTCCAGAGATGGCTGTCTCCACAAATAGGGAAAAATTGGGGATGGTGGTTAGAGGGAAGGGAAACAGACAAGACCAACCTCTAGGAGCAAGGTGGCAAGATTTTCCTGAAGCCCTGGCAGTTTGAAAGTGCTTCTTTCTAGGGCTGTTCCACCACAAAACTACAGGGAGTGACATTCCCACCATGTTCCAAAGAAATGGCATAGAAACGGTTCATTGTAGTCCCCTGATGTCTTTCAGAGGAGGATGTGCAGTGGGGAACAAAGCTAGGGGACATGTCCCCTCCCTGAAGGACTGTAATTTTTTCTCACTGACCATAGACATACCACAGACTAGACACAGAGGCAGATCCAGGGCAATTTCAAAATGACTTCCTTCCTCCTTCCTCTTTCTCTCTCATTTCCTCTCCCCACCCTTCAGGGAAGTCAGAATCACCCATATAGCATTAAGAGCAGTTGTTGTGAGATATGGAGGAAAGAGTAGAAAGAAGGGGACTTTCTCCAAGCTGTTTCCCTCAGCAGAGTGGGAGTGGCATTAATGGGAAGGGCCAGGAGTCCAGAGGTGACATGAGTTAGGGAGAGGCCCAGGCTCAGCTGGGCATGAAGAGGAAGGGGGCTCCCATTTCACAGAGGAACAACTTGGGAGCAAATTGCAAACAGGTTTCTTCTCCCCGCAGTATTCTAGGTGACCTTAGAACCCTTCAAGAGGAGGCAACACTTGGGTGACACATACTTTTAGGATAAGAAAAGTTAATTTACTTTTCACTTTTTCAGAGCTGTGAACAATTCTGCATGGCTTCTAAACTGTCCTTTGCCTTTTTGCACTTTTAAAAAGAAAGGCATGAAAAAAAATTTTTCATCTTCTAAATCAGAGGAAAATTATTTTTTTCCAGCTATTTTCTCTTGGAAATCAATTTCCTTTTTGTTCATACTCCAACCCATCCCTCTTTCATTCCTGTGTTCACTGAGGAAGATTTTTTCCATCTGCCCTCTTTCTAGGCCTGTTTATTTTTGGAAACCAACAAGAGCAGACCAAGTTCCCACTGGGGAAGAGTTGACACCCCCCCACACACAATAGGGGATGTCCTATGATTTGCATATGTCCCCCGCAGTTCAAGTGTTGGAAACAGGCCTCAATGCAACAGTGTTGAGAGGTGCGAACTTTAAGAGGGGTTAGATCATGAGGGCTCTGGACTCATGAATTGATAATGTTATTATTAGAGGCAGGGGTTCCTGATAAAAGAATGGGTTTAGCACATTCTACCCTCCCCCCTTCTCTCTCCCATCCTTTCTTGCCCTTCTGCTTTCCACCATGGGATAACACAGCAAGATTCAGGACCTCAAACTTGAACTCCCAGCCTCCACAACAGTAAAAAATAAATGTCTAATGTTTCAACCTCATGGGGTGTTCCTGACACAACCACCAATGACACCTGCAGTATTTAACTACGTATTATGGTAAATGAGAACCTGTGAAAGAAGCCCTGTCATATCCACAGCCCAGTTGTGCCAGGGAAGTGGAGTAGGTTGCTTGAAGGCCAAAGAAGTTCTCAGAGATGGCATGTGAGACTGATGATTTATGACATGTGAGACTGGTGATTTATTGGGGAAAGCTTAAAAGAGATCAGGACTGTTCCAAGAAGAGTTCAGTGATGACAGGCTGACAGATAGCACCTCTGTCCATTGGGGTGCTTCACCAAGCCCTGCCTCCTCTCACTCAAGAGTATTTTGTCTGGTGGAGGCTGGATGGATGAGTGACATGACACAATCCTTTCCTTAGTGCCCTCAGCTCCACACCTGTCACCACTTGGAGAGGGGTTTCATATGTTAGGCTGCAGAAGCAGTGACATCATCAGCATTAGCTTGCTTGGTTTGCATATACAACCAGCATCTCAAGGAGCAACTGTCCTGGACTGCATGCAAGAAAGTAACTCTCTACAGATAATATTAATTTCCCAGTGTGCATAAGAGAAAGTCCATTATATGTGTCTGGACACTTCAGCCCTGGCTTGCTGTCATCGTTCCCTTATTTTGAGTAGGTTTTAGGTATTGGAGATAGGGCATTCAGAGACACGGTTTTATTGTTTCCCTTTTCTTTAAGGATCATATAAGCCCCAACCCAATGTCTTCAGAAAAAGTGACATTTTAGCAGCCTTAAAAACTGAAGTAGATGTCTCTCAGATAAAGAAGGCAAAGTTAAAGGGGTGCAGAAAAGGAACCAGCTTATACAAAGGAACAGAGCCCTGAGAAAGTGTTGCATTCAGGAAATTTCTATAGGTCAGGTCAGAGGGTATGCAGGTGGACCGTAGGTGGAGGTAATGGCAGGGGCAACTAAGCAGGCAGGGCTAGCCCCATCCAGGCTTGAAAAGTGAACTTGTTCAACTCTAAACCAGTTCCTATGAATTTGCAGCAAGTTAATATTTCCCTGTTTGGATAATATTAAGTGTTTAGCTGCCAGGGAAGGATATGGGAAGGACGTTCAACAGTGCTAAAAGAAACCCATACCTTGACAATTTATTTTGCTATCTGATGAGCACATAATTAACTTCCATATTAGCACAGTATGTGGAGATAAGACACAGAAATACGAATTACGAAAGATGCATAGGTCTCATTAAATTTCCAAGGAATACTCTGTGTGTATTAGTCTGAAGACAGGAAGCCTAATGCAAGAGAGATTTGCAGGGAGCAACTGAACAAAGATGGATTACCCAGAGAAATAGGTTTGGCTCTGGCGCTGATGTTTTCTTTTCTTCTGTAAATGGAACAAGATAAGACATTCTTCCAAAATGTCACCGTTTCTGGCACGCTTTCCCCGGTTTTCCTCATATTCTCCACAATGTGCTGCCGGACACAGAGGCTGACTCTCAGGGGGAGTTCATTATCTAGCCACATGGGGCTCTCCAAAGCAGCCCTCCCTCCCCCGCCCCCGTGACTCCTGCAGAAAAACTGTGTAAATCCAGAGGAAACTGCCAGTTCCCAGTCCTCTCTGGCTTGGCTCTGTGCTGTGTCAATCCAGCTTTGGATGATGAATTAATGAATTTCCCCCTATGACCAAAGGCACCAAGAAACCATCACCACTGAGCCTAATCCTAATGCATTTTTAACTTCTTCCTCCTTTCAACCAGATGCCAAAGAGAAAAGATTGCCTTGAAAATGCTCCATGGACAGGCTAACTGCCAGCCTGAAAAGAAGAAATTATTTGAAATGCTGAAGGCGCTGAGATAAAAGTTGTTAGAAATAATTGACATGGGTTCCAGGCCCCTGTGACTATAGCTGAAGCTAGCTTGTGGCACCTGCAAGACAACTTGTGGTCTTCCTAGTTCTCTGCATGTTACTGTGGAGAGGAGGATGTCCAGCAGGTATATAGTAGGTAAACTGTCCCATCCTACAAGGGACAGGGACAAGGACTCATTTGGACCTGACCTTGCTGTTTGACCTCGTGAAAGACACTGAATCCTGTTTTAATGCAAGTTTGTGCTATGTGACCTCTAATATGCCAGCGACTGTTAATATCCTATTCTTCCCTTGATTCATGCTTTCACATGGTAGTGGACATGGTGATGGGCTTCCCAGAAAACATTAAATAAAGACCTTATTGACCAGCATTTGAGAGAGAGACTCATTGGGAAAAATATGATCCCCACTGCAGAGAGCTGCCAGGCCAGTCTCCCCATCCAGACTGATAGATGTGGGATATAATGGCCTGGCCCTCGTGTCCCTACTTGACAGTATTCTAAAGGGTGTTCTAGCTCCAGAAATCTCCATGAGGTTGGCCAAGACTGTCATTGGGCCTCCACTGCTCCCTCTGCCTAATCTTGCCTGCTTCAGCCCTTCTCTTTCAACATTGCTCCCAAAGCTCCTTCTTGACAAGTAGCCCCTGCCTGCTGGCCCCCTTCTTAGAGCCAGCTTCCCCAGAGTCAACTGGACACACCCACTTCCATTCTACAAATGAGGAAATATAGGCACAGAGACTGACTTCCTTAGAAAACTTGGAATGCAACACCATTTGACCCAATTATTCCAACTCCTCTGCTTATATCCAAAGGACTTAAAATCAGCCTACTGTAGTGATGCAGCCACATCCATGTTTATAGCAGCTCAATTCACAATAGCCTAGCTATGGAACTAGCCTAGGTGCCCTTCAACAGATGAATGAATAAAGAAAATGTGGTATATATACACAATGGAATATTAATCAGCCATAAAGAAGAATGACATTGTGGCATTTACCAGTAAATGGATGGAACTGGAGAACAACATCACACTAAGTGAAATAAGCCAGTCCCAAAAAACAAAGGTGGAATGTTCTCTCTGATATGTGGATGCTAACCATAATAAGGAAGGGTATGGAGAGAAAGTATAGAAGTTCATTGAATTAGACAAAGGTGGGGTGAAGGGAAGGGAGAGGAGATGGGGAATAGGAGAGACAGCAGAATGAATTGGACATAACTTTCCTATGATGGTATATGAATACAGGACCAGTGTAACGTCACATCATGTTCAACCACATGAATGGGATCAAAAGTGCAGTAGATTGCACCCCATGTGTGTATAACATGTCAAAATACAACCTACTGGCATATATATCTTAAAACAACAAATTAAAGAGAGATTGGCTTCCAAGTTCACTCAGTCCATAGAACACAAGCTGAATCTTTAGTTCCCTGGGTCTCAGCTATGCCTGTTTCAACCACATCTCATCGCCTTCCGCAACCTGTCTCATTTTCCTTGCATGACAGAGGTGTGTAGGCAGAGAAACAAATCGATTCATCCATCCATCTCCACTGCAAGGAGGAATAACAACAAATATGTGCATTTGTGAGTTATTCGCTGCCTCAACTTTAAATAGATAAACCATCAGTTTTCATTTGGGAATTATTTTAATTTTCCTGCCAGTCTGTATCACATAAAGACACAACAAGCTCAGGATTAAGAACTAGGAAACAAGCTCTCAGCTCTCGTCTCAGGGTTTCACTCCCATGTTGCAGAGACGCCACTCTGTCTGCTGTTAGGCTCCTTCAGATTCCAAGACTGATTGCCTGGAGCTCAGGACCTCCATAGAGGGCAGGGAGGGGGTTAATCAAGCTGTGCAATAATTGCCGGTGATGTTGGTTCTGGAAACTGTTATCTTTGGGGAAGCTGGGCAAAAGGCTCATAGGAACTGAATGTTATTTTTTTGCAACTGCTTAAAGTCTAAAAATATTTCAAAAGAAAAAGTCTTAAAATAATAATAAAAACCAGTGATGGTCTCATTTATTCTAAAAAAAAGAATGGATGGCTTGAGGTGAAGTGAAGGGGAAGGACTAAGCAAATTACAAAACACATTCAGATGACCTACCTGCAAGGCAAGTGTACTCTTGAGTGTCCTTCAGGGAGATAGAGGAGGAAGAAGCATGTCTCTTTAAAAACATGTCCTCCATCGTGAGTTCAAAGTCAGCCTCAGCAACTTAGAGCAACTTAGCGAGACCCTATCTCTACATAAAGTATAAGAAAGGGCTGGAGATGTGGCTCAGTGGTTAAGGGCCTCTGGGTTCAATTCCTGGTACAAAAATAAATAAATAAAAATAAAAACATGTTCTTCACGACTTAAAGAATCAAGGACTGATGCTTCTTAAGCGAAACCCTGAAAAACATCTGTTACAGCATCTGCTTCCCTCTTTGGGTTAAATCTCCCCCAGGTGAGTTTCATTTGTAACCAGGGCTTCCACCCACTGGGTCCAAACAACTCCCTCATTTTACAGGTGACAACACCTGAAACCCCAAGAAGAAAATGACTTCTCCAGCTTGCCCAGAGAGCGGCTGATGTAATAAAAACAGACAATTTCTAGTTACAAACTGACACCTGGCCAGCAGTCTTTCGAGCATACTGTCTTGTTTCAAGAGCCCAGAGGGGAGAAGCAGCTGGGAACCGCTGCCTTGGCACAATGGCACCACGGACACCCCTTCCTGCCAAGAGCACACCAGCGGCAGTCACCTGGCTGTCCCCACGGCTCTCTCTTGGGAACTTGCACACTGGGAAAAGATCCTAACAGCAGGAGCTGTCCACAAATCACTCAAGAACTGAACACTTTCAGTTTTGAAATGCAACTAACTACATTCTAGAATGCTGCCAAGTATAAATCAAATGTCACCTGAAAGAAAGAAAGAAAGAAAGAAAGAAAGAAAGAAAGAGAGAGAGAGAAAAAGAAACTCATCCACTAAATGAAGATTGCTGCCTCCTATCACAATGTCATGTTCTAAAAGGTCCATTTCTTCTCTAAGTTCTCCTTTTCACCTAGGAAATATGCACATTCTTGGAATTGCAAAACAAGAGTGCTCACCAAAATTGCTCTTGATTCAAAATGTGTTATCTTAGTGGTGTTTCATATCTGATAAAAAAATACCAATAACCTGTTTCAAAGTCCAAAATCATGAGGAGGACAGCTAGAGATGTTATCCACAGCTCTGGATCCCTAGAGGCTATATATATTTTAATTACTGTTTTTCTGTTTTGTTTTGTTTTACTGAAGCAAATCTTATATACAGTTGAGTGTGCAAAACTGATGCATTTGTGTATATTCTGTGCCTGGAAAACAACACCCTAACCAAGATGAAGAATATAACCGGCACCCTGGAAGATGGCTCAAGTACACAAATACCTAAATAGCATTTAAATTTTAGGCGACAGGAAGTCTCCAGCCTTCCCCATGTAGGGGTGGAAGCTCATCTCAGCCCTGGCATGGTCCCCTCGGGTAGCCAGTTGAAGTGGGAGGAAAACTTAATTCTGTCGGGAGGTGGGTGACCAGAATGCCTTTCCAGAATGGCCCATCATGAACCCTGCCTTTTCAAAGCAGGCTAATGTTCTTGAGAACCTTTTTTTTTTTTTTTTTATTGGACAGGATAAAAGAAGTCTTAGAGCAAAGGAAGAAGGAATGGGTGAGGGTGAGGACACAATGAAGGGAAGGTTTAAGGAAAACCCAGAGTTGGGGGACAGAGAAAAGGTAGCAAGGACTTGAAATTATGGCTGTCAGTAAAGAATAAAAAGGTTTAAAAGCATGTTTTAGAGCCACTGAATGGTAGAAATGCTATTCTTAAGGATGGAAAGAGATGTTTTGGGGGCTTTTAAGTTTTAAGTCCTAACATGATGTTTGTGGGGTCTGTCTTTTCTCTCTCTCTCTCTCTCTCTTTTTTTTTTTTTTTTTTGATTGTCCAGTCAAACACCAAGTACACCAAGTATCAGCTCTCATTCAGTTTTTTCCAGTGGGAAATTTTCTTCAATTCCAAAGTCAGGATTTAATAACACATGCAGCTGCTGTCAACCCAGAATTTTGGACCTGATTCACCAACATTCTAGGACACATTTAAAAATTCTTCTGCTCAGAAGGCTTTCTCTGTGAGGGACATAACTCCCTTCTTTCCAAATTAGAAACTTATCTGTATCTTCCAAAATTCAAATCCTACTTCAAAACAAGGGCTCCATAGCTTCCTCCACCTCCTGAGAGTACAGCCTTGGGACCTTGTGGGGGCCTGGAAACCTGATTTGAAATTGTGGGCTGGATCAAGGTTCTCAGAATCAGATGGGGCTAATACCTCATATGCTACTGTTGACTAGTGAAGAAAAAAGTTAATAAATAGAAGACATCATTTCTCAGAGGATCCAACTTTGTAAATTGTCAGTCTTTTTTATCACCCTTTTCTGTGTGTCATAAGTGAGAATTTTGAGCAAATACCAACTCCATGTGAGCTCAGGATTTTTTTTTCTTTTCCTGCAAGTGGGTGTTTGATTTATTTGATTGAAACGAGGTTGGAAGATGGTGTGTGTGTGTGTGTATAGCATGAATCCCATTTCAGCTCCCACTGAAGTCCAGATTCTCCTGTGGACTAGCAGGCTCTGGTCACCCTCGGAATTTCTGTTTACATTGAGCTGATATACAGAGAAGGATTTATTTTCTGGTTTCAGGAGGAAGGAAGAGTTCAGAGTACAAATGCCAAGGGATTAGACACCTACGTTGGCCTGAAGATCTATTCCTGCTCCACCATTTATAACCTCCTCCTTAAAGTGTTTTTCTGATTACAATACATAAATATCACATGTTCACTGTAAATAATTGAAGCAACTTATAAAAATATAATAAATACTTTTTTTAAATATTAAAGAATAATAAAGTGATCTCACCATTTTAGGATAACCAACATTAATGCTTTGGTAATTGTTTTGCAAACATCTCTTTATGCATAAAGGTAGGCATTTGTGTAATTTTATAAAAGTAAGATTTAATATAAATGATATTTTTCCTATGGACCTTTCTCCATTTCTCTCTCTCCACATTCATATCAACACACCACATCCACCTCCATTACTCAAGTAACCCAAAACAACTGATCACTGCTGTGGGAAACTGTGGCTCAATACCCCTGGGACCCTCTAAGGAGTTCTGTGCAATGTACCTTAGAATTATCTACCTATGGGAAGGAAGATCAAAGCACTTATTTATTCTCTAACTTTTATCTCCTATTGGTCGAGGATTGCCACATGAGGTCTTAGTTTTCTCTTACTTCTAATTCATGCATGAGTGAGTGCCAGACTGTTTTAACAGATAATCTCAAAGAGCAATTTCTGAGGGTCCCCAGAGCAGAAAATCAGAAATGAAGTGCAATTGAGGGGAGATACTAGAAAGTTATACCTGCATGAAGCTGCTTGCTATGGCAATGGGTACAGTAAAATGTAGGCTGAAAAGGTATCCAATGCAGTTTACAGTGACAGATTCTTTAATGTTCTGGCCAGTAGCATTCTCCCCCAAAGACAATACAGGAAAATTAGTGGACTGTGCTATAGTCCTCCAGCTGCAGCTGGTCTCAATACTATGGTTAATAAGCACATCTCCTTTCTCTACATCCATTACAGACTCTCCTCAGCCTCAGCCAGGCCTTCACCCTCTGTCCCAGCAGAGTTGGAGTCTTAGTTCCTTTACCCATGGTTATGTGGTCTTGGTTGCTGCAATGACTCATTAATATTTACCATGTGGCATAAAGTACTAGTGTCCCCTGGGTTCCAGAAATTGTTTCTCCACGCTGAGGAGAAACCACCTTAGTTTCTCTACTGCCATGAGCCATCCAGTGACTATAAAAAGTTGGGCAATATATCATGCACAAAGTCATAGGACCAAATATCCACAGCAGCCATTCATCATACCAAAGAAAAGGTAGATTTTGCATTGTACCTGAAGAGGTTTAGAGGGCATCAGTAAGTTGCATGAACAGGTCCTAATGTTGCCATCGCTCAATTTGTATCTGTGATCTATAATCAGGGTCAATTTTTCCACAAATATGGTTCTTTATGGTTCATTGGCTCAAGTAATCTAAAATGACCAAGCAGTGGTTGTAACTTCAGGTTCAGCAGAACCACCTGGTATGTGCCTGCCTATATCCCTTTAAAGTCACTAATTCACCAAAGCATAGGGTTTCAGCATAAGAAGGATCACTAGCTATAATGGTGAGAGTTAATCCCCTTTTCCTCCCTTGGTTCTGGGATCCATGTATTTTAGTTTTTGCAGACACAGACCAAATAATGGCAATTGGTTCAATGCATAAAACACATCCTAAAAGTTCACTCCAACATCATAGGGGTTTTTTCCCCATGTACTCACCCTTAAGGAATCTTTCAAAGGTCTTTCCATCCTTCTATTACACTGTCATCATCCAAATGATATGGTAAATGTCAGAAGCAGATATTCCTGTAGCTATGCATCTAAAGGCACACCTCTTTTAGTAAGAATTCTGTCCCTCCTCTGAGGCAATGTTAGCTTCTTTTCTAATAAGTCAGACATTCTGTAGTCTCTAGGATGGTGATGCTGACATCCCAAGAAAGGAATCATGTATGCAGAGTAGGCATCAATTCTTATAAGAACAAATTGCTGTTCCCAACAGTTTTAAAGGATTTGAAGAAATTCAACTGCCACTAGATAGTTGGCTAGTCTCCTTGAATATAATACCAGGTTGAGAGCTTGGCTATGTTCTCTTTGGCTGGAAGTCTAGGCATTCATCAGTGGCAAGGATAAGCCATTATTCAAAAAAGCTCATGCTGTTGAGTCCAAGTATATTATAGCCTGTTTCCTGCCACTGTGGCATCCAGCGGATTATTGCATAAACCCTAAGATGGACAAGGAGACTGCTAGCTTATATCAATGTGTGAGGGCCTTTCTGTCATAGAGGCTCTCTGGTAAGCAAGAGCATACACCCAAAGGTCCACACATGCTGTGCCTGCTTCCATAGTTTTACCCAAATGCCTCATCACCTAATTGCCTTGATTCTTATCTTTTGACCCTATTCCCTTCAACCCCTGAAACACAGACAATCCACTTATCACTGTCAGGAGTCTGTTTCTATAGAGCCACACCTCGGTCCATCTCTGCTTCCATGCAAATTAATTGATACACTGCTTGCAGCCATTCCCACAAGAGAATTTCTCTTCTCACTGTCCTACAGGGCATCACCAAGTAGAGCTATTGTCAGAGGAGTCTTTTTCAGATAGCACCAAAATATTAATCTTATCTATCCATGAATAATGTCCAGTTCATTCCTCCTCATAAGACATCCCTCATGAGGCAACAGATACAAATTGAGTGATGGCAACATTAGGACCTGTTCATGCAACTTACTGATGCCCTCTATATCTCTTCATGTACAATGCAAAATCTACCTTTTCTTTGGCATGATGAATGGCTGCTGTGGATATTTGGTCCTATGACTCTGTGCATGTTATATTGCCCAACGTTTTATAGTCACTGGATGGCTCATGGCAGCCCTGAGTATCTGTTAGCACTCCTTACCTATAGCCACATCTCCTTCTACTCCATCTCCACATTACTTTCCCTTCTGTATGTCAGCAACTTGTTCTCCTCTACCTCTTTGCTCGGTCTCCACTAGAGCCTACTAGAACCCAAAGAATTGCTTTTCAAATGGTGAGTAACTCTCTGCTACAGAAGACATGACTTTGCTCCCAAACCCTAAGAACCTACCCTGTGATTTTCATGCTGAGATCTTCCAAAGAATCCACCAGGCATCCTTGTCTATCATGGATGCTTCTAGAACTATTGGATATGCTGGATCCTGTGGTCTAAGTAGAAGGATAGCTTGCCCTAGAGCCTACAAAGATGTCCCAAAACTGATTGAGATTCTGAATAACCTGATAGAAGGATTAGAACAGTATCTTCAAGAGTTTAAATATGACCTCCAAAATTAAAAGTGCAGTGTGTCTTAGTAACAGGAGGAGCAAGAAGCAGTGACTTGTTTTTTATCTTGAAGGAACTGTTCTCTCACAGACCCTAAACCACTGGGCCCTGAAATGTATCATTAAGGTTCTGGTTACCAGGAGTTGTCACCTGCCCACTTGTCACCAGCATTGTTTGGCCAGAAAATGAGCCAGTTCCACAAATAACGTCTTGAGGTTCTGCTTCCTAGGGTCACACCTGGAACCAAGTGTGTTAGTCCATACCTTCCCTGAGACAGGGGTGCAGGCAGGGAATTTATTTGGAGAACTAATCCTAAGAACAGGGGTGGGAAACTGGGAAGTGTTACATAGAAGAGGGAGAAAAAGCAGCATTTCAATCCTGAGCTTGCCTCCACTGTGGGTAACAGGGGTTAATACCCCTGGGGATACTGCATGAGTTTCCTGTGGGTGCTGTAATAAATCACCACAAATTTAGTAGCTTAAGACAGTAGAAAGTTGTTCTCTCACACTTCTGCAGGATGAAAATCTGGAACCAAGGTGTCATCAGGTATCACCCTCCCCTGAAGGCTCTGGAGAAGAATACTTCTTTGCTTCCTCCAGCCCTGGGTATCTGTTGGCACCCCTTGCCCTCAGCTGCATCTCCTTCTACTCCATCTCCACATCACTTTCCCTTCTGTGTGTCTTCATCTTCCCCTCTGCTGTCTGTCTCAGACTCTCCTCTGCCTCTTTCCTAAAAAAGACACTTGTCAACTTGCCTTATGAAACATGTTGAAAGAAGTTCTTCAGAGAGAAGTAAAATGATACAGTCAGAAACTCTGATTTACATAACAAGATAGCATAAAAGAACAAAAAAATGGGGTATATATATATACATAATGGAGTCTTTTTTTTCAACCATAAAGAAAAATGAAATTACAACATTTGCAGGAAAATGGATGGAACGAGACCATCGTATTAAGTGAAATAAGCCAAACTCAGAAAGTCAAGGATTGCATGTTTTGTCCTATGTGTGCAGACAAGAGAGGAAAGAGGAAAAGAAAGAGAGAGGGGGAAGAGATCTCATGAAAAACAAAGAGAGATCAGTAGAATAGAGGAAAGGGACCAGGGGATGAGAGGTGTGATGAAAGAGGGAAGAGCTGGGGAGTAATCATTGCCAAATATCATTGTTACTTTGTGTGCACACATGAATATGTAACAACAAATTCCATCATTACGCACAACTATGATTCATCAAAAAAAAGCGTGGGGGAAAAAGAGCATCAAAGAAAGAATATGTGAAAGTAGAATTGAAACTTATGTTTTCTTGTTTTTACCTTATAAAAGTTTTTAAAAATAATAAGACATCAAGGCATCCAATTTAGTATGCTTATGTATATGTCCATATATATGTTTATGTATGTGCATGTATGGGGACATATACATAAGCATACTAAATAATCATTTTGAAGAGCAACAGTATGAATCCACCACTTAAAGCACAGATATTCAGATAATGCCCAACTATATGTTTTCTATAGGAAAACCTCCTTTAAATATAAAACTATACCATGCTAATACTAACCAAAAGAAAGAAGGGGTAGCTATACTAATGTCAGATAGAACAGACTTCAGAGCAAAGAAGAATCGTCAAAGACACTTCAAATCAAGGGGACATAACATGGGATAAAGTGATCCGTTCTCCAAGAAAATACAACAGTCCTTAATATGTATAAACCTAACATCAAGGTAGCAAAATACATGAAGCAAAATCTGGCAGTCTCCAAGGAAAAATGAATGAATCCACTATTATCGCTGGAGATTTCAATACCACCTTTTCAAAAGTGAACAGATCTAATAGGAATAAAATCAGTAAAGACATAGTTGGATTCAAAAATACTATTAATTAAATACATATAGTCAATGACAATAGGATACACATTCATTTCTAATTCACATAGAACATTCATGGAAACAGATCACACCCTGGGCCATAAAAAAAAAAAAAAAAAAAAGCATACCTTGACAAGTTTAAAAGAATAGAAGTCACACAAGTCTGCTTTCAAGTCACAATAGAAATGAACTAGAAATCAATGATCGAAAAATTATTGAACAATCCCAAAATACACACAGGTTTAATGTACAAAAGTCAACTATTTTCTTAGATACTAGCATTGAACAAGTAGAATTTGAAATTCAAAACATGATTCTATCTTCCTTAACATTCCAAAAACATGAAACACTTAGGTATAAATCTAACAAAATATGTACAGGATCTATATGAGGAAAACTATATACTCTGATTAAACAAATCAAAGAAAAACTAAATAAATAGATAATCCATGCTCATAGATAGGAAGATTCAATATTCTCAAGATGACAGTCATTCCCAATTTATCTACAGATGCAATGCAATCCCAATCAAAATGCCAGTAAATTATTTTGTGAACATTGACAAATTGATTCTAAAGTTTAAATGGAGAAGTGTAAAACCCAAATGTGATGTCAAAGAACAAAGTTGGAGGACTGATGCTATCTAACTCCCAGACTTACTATGGCCCTATGTAATAAAGACAGGGTGAGGATACAGAAAAAAGACAATAGAACAAAATAGAGAGCTCAGAAGCAGACACACATAAATACGGTCAATATAGTCAACATATTTTTCACAAAGGAGAAAAGGCAATCTTTTCAACAAATGATGCTGGAACAACTTGATATCCATGTGCAAAAAGAATAATCTTTATTTGAGTCAAAGACTTTACACCCTTCACAAAAAGTAACTCAAAATGGATCACTGATCTAAATGTAAAATGTGAAATTATAAAACTCCTATAAAATAACATAGGAGAAAGTAAGATAACCTTGGGTTTGGCCATGATGTTTTAGATATGATACCAAAACGAGGATCTGTGAAGGAAAGAACTGATAATCCGAACTTCCTTAAAATTAAAAATTCCTGCTCTTTGAAAGACAGTGTAAGGAGAATGAAAAGACAAGTTATAGACTAGAAGAAAATATCTGCAAAGGACACATCTAAAAAATAATTGTTATCCAAAATATACAAAGAACTCTTAAAACTCAACCAAATGACACTGGATGCCTGTAATCTCAGCAGCTCAGGAGGCTGAGACAGGAGGATCGAGAGTTCAAAGCTAGCCTTAGCAAAAGCAAAAGGCTAAGCAAGTCAATGAGACCCTGTCTCTACACAAAATACAAAATAGGCTGTGGATGTTGCTCAGTGGTTGAGTGCCCCAAGTTCAATCCCTGGTATAAGAAGACAGAAAGAGAAAGGGGAGAGCAGAGGGAGGGAGAGGGAGGGAGGGAAGGAGGAAGGAAGGAAGGAAGGAAGGAAGGAAGGAAGGAAGGAAGGAAGGAAGGAAGGAAGGAAGGAAGGAAGGAAGGAAGGAGGGAAGGAAGGAGGGAAGGAAGGAAGGAAGGAAGGGAGGGAAAGAAGGAAATGATATAAAATAGTGGACCAAAGACATTAATAGACACTTCACCAAAGAAGATATACAGGTAGTAAATAAACATATATTATTTGTAAAGATGTTCAACATCATATCAACAGAGAAATGTCAGTTAAAACAACAATGAGGTTCGTATTCAAATGGCCATAATTTGGAACACAGACAACATCAAATTTGGGCAAGACTGTGGAGCAACAAAAATTCTCATTCATTATTAGTAGGAATGCAAACTGGTATAACCTCAGTTTAACAGTTTATTACAAAACTAAACATACTATTACCATATAATCCAGCAATTTTGCTATTTATTATCTACACAAAGGGATTAAAAATTTAAGTCTGTACAAAAAAAAAAAAAACAGCACAAGATGTTTATAGCAACTTTACTCATAATTGCCAAAACATGGAAGCAATGAAAATTTTCTTCAGGAGGTGAATGGATAAATAATCTCTGGTATAACCAGACAATGCATAGTATTCAGTGCTAAAAAGAAATGAGATACAAAGCAATAAAAAACATTGAGAAAGCTCAAGTAAAACACAGTTAAAGAAACAGTCTGAAAGGCTACATACTGCACAATTCTAACAATATGACATACTGAAAATGGCCAAACTATGGCAACAGTGAGAATATTACCAGGGGTTAGGAGAAGGGAGTAATGAATATGCAGAATACATAGAATTTTAAGGGCAATGAAACTATTCTATGTGGCACTATAATGGTACAAACATGTTATTATAAATTTGTCCAATGCCATAGAACATACAACACCAAGAGTGAATAGTAACATAAACTATGGACTTTCAGTAACAATGATGTGTCAATGTAGATATCTGATTTTCCCAAATGCACCACTGGGTTTGGGAGATATTTATAATGGGGCCATGTATGTCTGGAGATAGGGGATATATTGTGTATTTCTGTACCTTCCTCTCATTTTTGCTGTGACCCTTAAACCTGCTCTAAATATAATCCTTTTTAAAAGACACTTGTCATTGGATTTAGAGCCCACCCAGATAATCCAGGATAATCTCCTCTCTCAAAATCCTGAAGTTAATCACATCTGCAAAGACTTCTTTTCCAAATACATAGCATTTATATATTATAGAGATTCAACATGGATCTTTTACAGGGAGCCTTTTTTTTTTTTTTTGTGGCCAAACACCAACACCCGAGGAGTTGTGTGGAATGTGCCTGAAAATTGCCTACCAAAGGGAGAGAAGAGGCAGGCATTAATCCACCAGCCCCCAGTCTCCTTTGGTCAGGGGTTGCCACCTGGGCATTAAGTGCCTTGATCATCCAAATTGATGTGCATGTGGGAATGCCAGTGGGATCCAGCAGCTTTGCACACAGTGGCATCAGAAATACCAAGTGAAGTAAGCAGTTCCATGAAGTGTAGCACTGTCAAGTATACCTGCCTGAAGCTGGTAGCTGCATCAAAGCCTGGCATAAAAGAAACACATGGAAAACATGTATTAGCTTGATGGGGTTGCCCTAACGAAGGACCACATTTCTCACAATTCTGGATGCTAGACCTCTGAGATCAAAGTGTCAACAGGATTAATTTCTTAGGAGGTCTTTCTCCCCACCTTGTAGATGATCACCTTTCTGCTGTCTTCAGATTGTCTTCCCTCTGTGTGTATCTATACTGGGCCTATTTTAATGGCCTCATTTTAACTTAATTACCTCTTTAGAGACCCCATCTCCAAATGCAGTCACATTCTGAAGTATTTGGCTGTTAGGATTTCCACATATGAATTTGAGGGAACATTAGTTCAGCCCAAGTCCTTCAACTCAACAATGACAAAACAACAATGCACACAGAGAGAGAGACCCACATATAGCCCCCAGTAATAAAATGGCAAAGGAATTGATTAGACATTCCTCCAAAGAAAATATATATAAAGGCATGCTCGAGTTTTTTCAAGATGGTGGAATAAAGGAGGTCACGCTCCTGGCTGCCCCGTGGCATGAAACCAAGACAGCAAGACATGCAGCTTCTCTTCAAGGTGGGTGAACAAAAAAAAAAGGAGGAGGTCTTTATTGGAATTTAAAACTGGACATTCAAAGCAGACCGGGGACACAGGAGTTTGAATATAATAAAATAAGGAAAAACTCCCCAGCTGCACAGCCACTGCCACAGCCAGGCCAGAAGCTCCAGTCAGAGAGGTCCCTCCATAAGCATAGTAGAGGGATAAGGGAATTAAAGGAATCCATATTTTGAGGAGGCCCTAAGCATATCTGGGTATGGAGCATAGAACGATCAAGGACATTGCCTAACAAATCAGAAGCACTCACTGCATGATATCCATGTGCAAGGACAGAAGTCACCATCTCTCCGGATGGCTGTGGAGGACTAAGAAAGGAACCATTTTGCAGCTGCAGTGCGGAGGCTAGCAGCTGAGGGAGCCAATTCTGGGCAAACCCCAAGTTTGGCCCGAAATACAGAATACAGGCCCAGTAAACACATGCTGTGTGACATAGAGTGTGCTTAAGAGAGCAGGGGAAAGTCAAATGTGGAGAGAGGTTTACATTGGGACAACTGGGCAGGGAAACCCACCTGGCTCTACTCCTCCCCCTCCAATCTGACTGTTTGTAGGACCTGCCGGGAGAGATGCTTTTGGCTGGGAACTTGGAAGGGCAGGGGTGGGAGAGATTGTTTGGAGACTGAACCTGAGACCAGGAGATGTGGGTTCTGCAGGTGATGCAGGGCTCCTCCACTATGTGAGTGAAACCCAGGGGAGATCCCTGGGGTAAAGTCTTCCTGTATGGACCAGCAAAGTACTGGGAAATGGAGGTGCACTGATTTAAAATCTCCAGGCCAATTGGCATTCAGTGAACAGCCTGGAGCCCACCAAAGCTTAAACCCTGCCTCCAGGAATTCTGCCTACAAGATTATCTCTCTCACTCCAGCAATCCAGAGGGTGGAGCATCACACTTCAGATGACCCCATCTCCAGATGCTGAGAAGAGAAGCTGAGAATCTTTTGAACTCCAATGGAAAGAATTCTTTAATTTTTCATCAAGATTTCTTTTCTTTTCTTTTTCTTATCTTTTTAATTATGACCTTGATGATATATGGACATTCATACATTTTTATATTTGTTTTTTCTCTCATTTCTAGCATTTTTGAAGCCAGTTATTTTTCACGGATTAGTTTTTTGTGAACTAGGATGTTTGATTAGTATGTTTTGGTTTTGTTTTGTTTTGTATTCTTTTATTTTTATTTTTAATTAAAAAATATTTACTTTATAAATATATTCTTCTCCTACCTGTGTTTCCCTTGATTCTCTCTTTTCTTCCACTAACAGCCAATCTCTATTGTTCTTTCACTCTTCCTTTAATCTTTTCCTTCTGTCTTCTCTCCTCTCTCATAATCATCACATCATATATAACTTCTGTTCTCTGGCTGTCCATCTTTTAAATTGTAAACCCTTTTGAAAAATTGCTGCTTTTATTATAGGCAATAGCTGATTATATAATTTCTGTTTAATGTGATAATTAGCATTGTAGACATCATAGTAGGAACTATTTGGTTTAATGCTGCATATAATTTGTATTGGTTGTTGTTATTATTTATCTCCCCCTAAACAGTGAGGTACTGGAAACTTTCAGGGACACTATAAGTCCACAGAGTAGAAACTCTACTGCCTCAGATTCACACTGTTAGATGGGTAGACATACAAACAACATGAATAAGCAAGGGAATAAATCCCCCCCAAAAACAAGATACTCCAATAACGGAATCCATTGACACCACAGTGGAAGAAATGTCAGAAAAGGAGTTTAGAATGTAAATAGTTACTGTGAAGTAAATGATGGTATAAGGAAAGAAATCAGAGAGAAAATATAGGAAGTGAAATATCATTTCAATAAAGAGGCAGAGATTGTGAGGGGAAAAAAGCAGAAATCCTTGAAATGAAGGAAACAATAAACCAAATTAAAAATTCAATATAAAGCATCACAAACAGACTAGGTCACTTGAAGACAGAACCTCAGGCAATGAAGACAAAATATATAATCTTGAAAATAGAGTTGACCATGGCGAGAAGATGTTAAGAAACCATGAACAGAACTTCCAAGAATTATGAGATAATGAAGAGACCAAAGTTAAGATTTATCAGGATAGGTGAAGGTGCAAAGACACAAACCAAACTAATGCACAATCTTTTCAATGAAATAATACAAGAAAATTTACAAAATCTAAAGAATAAAATGGAAAATGAACTACAAGAGGCTTACAGGACCCCAAATGTACAAAATTACCTCAGACCCACATCACAGACCCATTATAATGAAAATGCCTAGCATACAGAATAGGGATAGAATTATAAAGACTGCCAGAAAAAAATATCAGATTACATATAGGGAGTAACCAATTTTGAATCTTAGTTGCTTTCTCAACCCAGACCCTCAAAGCTATGAAATCGTGGAATAACATAGACCAAGCTCTGAAAGAAAATGAATGCCAACCAACAATCCTATGTCCAGCAAAATTAAGCTTCAGATTTGAAGATGAATTAAAAACTTTCCATAATAAACAAAAGTTAAAAAGAATTCTTGCATTACAGAATATTCTTAAGAAAATATTCCATGAAGATGAAATGAAAAGAAAAAAAAAGTGAAAACCAGCAAAGGAAGAAACTACACTAAAGAAATAGTAAATCAAAGGAGAATTCAAACTAAAAGCTAGAAATAAACCAAAATGACCAGAAATACAAATCATATCTCAATAATAACCTTGAACATTAATGGCCTAAATTCATTAATCAAAAGACATAGAGTGGCAGATTGAGTTAAAAAACAAGACATAACAATATGCTGTCTCCAAGAGACTTACCTCATAGGCAAAGACCATCCACAGACTGAAGGTGAAAGAATGGGGGGAAAACATATCACTTACATGGATCATGTAAACAAGCAGGAGTTTCTATGCTCATATAAGAAAAAGTGGACTTTAAGCCAAACTTAATCAGAAGGGACAAAGAAGGACATTTCATACTGCTTAGGGAATTATACATCAACAACACATAACAATCATAAATATTTATGCTCCAAACAATGGAGCATCTACATACATTAAACAAACCATTCTCAATTTCAAGAACCAAACAGACAACACAATAATACTGGGTGACTTTATCACACCTCTTGCACTACTAGATAGATCTTGCAAACAAAAACTAAGCAAAGAAACTATAGAACTAAATAATACAATGAATAATTTAGACTTAAAAGCCATATATAGAATATTTCATGCATCAATGAACAAATAAGCTTTTTTCTCAGCAGCACACAGATCTTTCTCAAAATAGACCATATCTTATGCCACAAAGAAACTCAGCAAATATGAAAAATAGAGATAATACCCTGTATTCTCTCAGATCATAATGGAATGAAATTAGAAATCAATAATAGAATAAAAAGCAGAAGTTACTATAACATCTGGAGACTAAATAATACACTATTGAATGATGAGTGGGTAGCAGAAGAAATCAGGGATGAAATAAAAACATACTTAGAGATAAATGAGAATAGTGATACAACATATCAAAATCTCTGGGACACTATGAAGGCAGTACTAAGAGGAAAGTTCATTCCATTGATTTTATTTATTAAAAGAATAGAAAGTCAACAAATAAATGACTTAACATTACATCTCAAAGCCCTAGAAAAAGAAGAACATATCAACACCAAAAGCAGTAGAAGAGAGAAAATAATTAAAATCAGAGCTAAAATCAATGAAATTGAAACAAAATAAACAATTCAAAAAATCAGCAAAAGAAAAAGTTGGCTCTTTGAAAAAAAATTGATAAACCTTTAGCCACACTAACAAAGAGAAAGAGAGATAAAACTCAAATTACTAAAATTCATGATCCAAAAGAAAATTGTGTGACTGACATTACTTAAATACAGAAGATAATCAGAAACTATTTTGAAGATTTATACTCCAATAAAATAGAAAATCTTGAAGACATCAAAAAATTTCTAGAGACATATGGCCTACCCAAACTGAATCAGGAAGACACAGAATTTAAACAGATCAATTTCAAGCAATGAACTAGAAGACACCATCAAAAGACTATGAACTAAGAAAATCCCAGGACCAGATGTATTCACAGCTGAGTTCTACAAGGCCTTCAAAGAAGAATTAGCACTGACACTTCTCAAACTATTTGGTGAAATGGAAAACGAGGGAACCCTTCCAAACTCATTCTATGAAGCTAGTATCACTCTGATACCAAAACCAGACAAAGACACACCAAGGAAAGAAAACTTCACACCAATATCCCAGATGAAAATTTCTCAATAAAATTCTGTCAACTCACATAGAAAAGCATATTAAAAAGATAGTGCACCACTATCAAGTGGGATTCATCCCAGGGATGAAAGGTTGGTTCAACATATAAAAAAATCAAAAATGTAATTCATTACATCAAAATACAAGAATCATATGGTCATTTCAATAGATACAGAAAAGGCATTTGACAAAATACAGCACCCCTTTCTGTTCAAAACACTAGAAAAACTAAGGATAGTAGGACATACCTCAACATTGTAAAAGCTATATATGCTCAACCCAAGGACAACATCATTCTAAATGACAAAAACATTCCCTCTAAGAACTGGAATAAGACAAGGATACCCTCTTTCTTCACTTGTATTCAACATAGTCCTCGAAACTGTAGCCAGAGCAATTAGACAGAAGAAAGAAATTAAAGGGATACAAATGGGAAAAGAAGAATTTAAACTACATCTATTTACTGATGACATTATTCTATATTTAGAAGACCCAAAAAATTCCACCAGAAAATTTCTAGAGCTAATAAATAAATTCAGCAAAGTAGCGGGATATGAATAATAACAACCATAAAAATGCATTCTTATACATCAATAATGAATAATCTGAAGACAAAAGAAAACTACCCCATTCACACTGGCCTCAAAAATAAAAACTATTTGGGAAGCAATCTAAAAATGAGGTGAAAGCCCTCTCCAATGAAAACTACAGATCTCTAAAGAAAGAAACTGAAGAAACCTTACAACATGGAAAGAATTCCAATGCTTTTAGATAAGAAGAATTAACATTGTCAAAATGGCCCTACTACCAAAAGCATTATACAGATTTAATGCAATTCCTAATAAAATCCCAATGGCATTCTTCATAGAAATGGAAAAAGTAATCATGAAATTCATTTGGAAAAATAAGAGACCCAGAATAGACAAAGCAATCCTTAGCAAGAAAAGTGAAGCCAGAGGCATCACAAAAGCAGACCTTAAACTATACTACAAAGCTATAGTAACAAAAATGGCACAATATTGGCACAAAAACAGATATGAAGACCAATTGTACAGAATAGATGACAAAGAGACAAACACATATAAATACAGTTATCTCATACTAGACAAAGGTGCCAAAAACATACATTGGAGAAAAGATAGCCTGTTCAACAAATGGTTCTGGGAAAACCGGAAATCCATGTATAGCAAAATGAAATTAAGCCCCTATCTCTCACCTTGAACAAAACTCAACTCAAAGTAGATCAAAGTCTTAGGCATTAGAACAGAAAGTCTGTGCCTAATAGAAGAATAAGTAAGCCTAAATCTTCACCATGATGGATTAGGAACTGACTTCCTTTAAACAAGATTCCTAAAGTATAAGAAGTAAAATCAAGATCAATAAATGGTCTAGGATCAAACTAAAAAGCTTCTTCTCAGCAAAGGAAACAATCAATAACGTGAAGAGAGAGCCCACAGAATGGTAGAAAATCTTTACCACACACCCCTCAAATAGATCATTAATCTCCGGGATATATAAAGAAACTCAAAAAATCTAACACCAAGAAAGCAAATAACTCAATCAATAAATGGGCAAAGGAACTGAACATAATCTTCACAGAAGAAGGAATACAATTGATCAACAAGTATATGAAAATATGTTCAATATCTCTAGCAATTAAGGAAATGCAAATCAAAACTACACTGAGATTCCAACTCAATCCAGCCAGAATGGCAATTATCAAGAATACAAGTAACAACAGATGCTGGCAAGGATGCAGGAAAAAAGGTACACTCATTCATTGTTAGGACTGCAAATTGGTGCAACCTCTATGGAAAGCAGAATGGAGATTCCTCAGAAAACATGTAATGGAACCATCATTTGACTCAGTTATCCTACTCTTTGGTTTATACCCAAAGGAATTAAAATCAGCATACAGTGATGAGGCCACATCAATGTTTATAGCAGCTCAACTCACAATAGCTAAACTATAGAACCAACCTGGTGCTCTTCAACAGATGAATGGATAAAGAAAATGTGGTATATGTACAAGGTAGAATATTACACAGCCATAAAGTGAAATAAAATTATGGCATTTACAGGTAAATAAATGGAGATAGAGAATATCATGCTAAGTGAAATAAGCCAGTCTCCCCCAAAAAAGGCTAAATGTTTTCTCTGATATGTGAATGCTAATTCACAATGGGGTGGTGAAGGGAAGAATAGAGTCAATGGTCAAGATGGTAAATTTTGCATAATGTATATTTTACCACAATTTTTCTAAAATATTTATTTATTTATTTTTATTTTTTATGTGGTACTGAGGATTGAACCAGGGCCTCACACATGATAGGCAAGTGCTCTATCACTGGGCTAAAACCTCGCCCACAGTTTTTAAAAATTAAAAAATCTTATAGGACACTGTATAGATGTGAGGGAGGGAAAATTCCTTTTTAACGATCTGAGTTATGTCCTTCCGTTTTGTTTCCTTATACTTACAAAAATCTCATGGAGACAATTAGAGCAATACTTTCCATGCACACATATATAAAATGCCTTGGGACTGTTAGGTTTTCATAAAACATGTAACCAAAGTCTATAAACATTTCTATATCTTGAATTTGCAGTCCAAATCCCTCCAACTTGTCTGAAATTAGTGTAACTCATTTTTTTTCTACTGACTACATGTTATTCCATTGTATGGATATCTCACAATTTATTCATCCAGTTCCTTCTCTTAAGAAAAAAAAAAATCAACTTATTTCCAATCCTTAACCACTAAAACATGCCTGCAACACACATTCTTAGGCATATTTCTAAGAGTCCAGCATTGAGCTTCCATGGAGCTCCATAAGGATTTTGTGAGGCTTTGATGATAAATGCAAGAGCTCCCCCACAAATCACCCTGTCTCCTTGTTCTCTGAAGACTCTGGTGGCCTGGGATTGGAGGAATACTATGTCAGGCAGGAAGCATTCTCTTGGAGGGCCCCAGCAGCAGTTGTTGGACATGAGCAGACAAGTCCCTAAGCACAAATTAGGCACCCTGCAGAGACCCAGAAATCACAGGGACACTCTGCTCGGGCTCGATATTTCCACATTC
This sequence comes from Marmota monax, assembly GCF_021218885.2. Classification (NCBI taxonomy): domain Eukaryota; kingdom Metazoa; phylum Chordata; class Mammalia; order Rodentia; family Sciuridae; genus Marmota; species Marmota monax. Next base: position 3,356,527 of record NW_026691933.1, read on the forward strand.
ATCAACAGTCGTGTAGAACTCCACAGCGATTTGTACCACGAGGTTGTTGCAGGTCGAGAACATCGGGTTGAACAGGGTCTGTGTTCCTTTTTAAGGCAATAGTGATACCCATATTTGTTCTAAGGAATTCAAGCAATTTGAGACTGGTGAAATCATCACAGGGGTTCGACATGTTGCAGTGCAAGCAAGAGGATTACATAAGCAGCTTTATTTCTCCTCAACAGAAAGAGTGAAATAAATCTGGCAGGAGAGGACGCTGGGGATATAAATGGCAAGTGTCAGAATGATAAAGGATTCCATAAAGCATGTAGTGTGAATAAAAGAGAGAAGAGAAAAGAATTTGGAGATTTTACCCATTTTTCCTCCCTTTCATTGAATCTTAATTCTCCACTTTATTATGATCCATTTAAAATTTAATTCCCCATGAGGCACTTCCAGTGGAGGAACTGTGTCTGTCTGGCCCAGCCAGGGACACACTCCACCCAAGTGCATCAATTGCCGGGATTGATTCTGAAATCCACAATATGCTTAAATGAGTGGAAGGAGTGGAAGAATGGTTAAGTGGTCACTCTGGGAACTTGGTCTGAATCACTGCTAAGTCATTTACATAATAATTCCCATGGATCTGGATGCTGTTACTACCCAATGCTGCTCTTCTTATGTATTTGAGGCATAATTACAACATTTTAGATATCTTTAAAACTCAGAGGAAGGAGACATGATAGGACAGAGTGAGAGAGAAATAATTAATTTCTGAAATGGCCACAGATTTTCCTGCCCCACCATCTGCTCTGCTGTCTTGGCTGCTTCCTTCCCTCAACTTGAAGCTTGCTTCACATCCCCAGGGTTCTGAGATTCTCACAGATGAAGTTTGGCCTCCCCTGCCAAGTTATCAGCCCAACTCCCCCATCCTTCCCCACATGCCCCCGCCAATTCCCTGCTGCTCCTCACTGCACATGCACTGTGGTCACTCCCCGGGTCTCCCCTTTTTATTTCGAAGCATAGACACTTACTGCAACTGAGTTGCATACTTGTTGTTCCCCCTTCTGATATTGTGTTCTCTGCCAGTCAAGGCTCCCTTTGCTTCTGAATCTAGTTTAAGCCCCACCTTCTCCAAGAATAGCACGGAGAGAGACTTTTTTAGCTGTTGTGTTCACTGCTGTATACTCATATTGCTCTTTAAAAAAAAAATTATTTTTTGTTATACCTGACAGTGAAGTGTATTTGACATATCATACATATGTGGAGTACAACTTCCCATTCTTGTGGTTGTACATGATGTGGAGTTACACTGGTCGTGTATTCACATATGAACATAGGAAAGTTATGTCTGGTTCATTCTACTGTCATCCCCATTCCCATCCCCATTCTCCTCCTGTCCCTTCATTCCCCTTTGACTAATCCAATGAACCTCCTATTCTGATCCCCACCCCTCATTGTGTGTCAGCATCCACATATCAGAGAGAACATTTGGCTTTTGGTTTTGGGGGGGTTGGCTTATTTCACTTAGCATGATACTCTCCAGTTCCATCCATTTACCGGCAAATGCCATAATTTCAATCTTATTTATGGCTGAGTAATATTTCATGTGTATACACATAGTTCTTCCTACATAGTAGCTGCTAAATAAATACTGGCTAATTGAATAAAAAGCTAAGTCTATTTCTGACTCAGTCCTCCTGGCAACTATGGGAACATCTGTAATACTTTTTGCCTGCACTTATTACCTCATCTGACCAGGCAAGTGTTACAGTTTGTTCATCTTGTCTCCAATAGACTGAAGGATGGTGGAGAATCCCAATCTCTTCCAATCTACCTTTCCTTTGTACTACTATTCACCATTGCATCATTCAGCTATGCTCTCAGCTGTGTACTTTACTTATAAATCTCTCAACATTCATAATGTGATAAATTCATGTCAATTTTCATCCTCTGCCACCCCTAGATACAGGGATTAGCTAGTTTGAAATCTCTCATCAGGCATCCACATATCACAAGCTATAGCTACTCTTATATCCAATCAATGCTAGAGGGCTTCCTGAGAGCTTAAGGGTTGCTAGCAATTATTTTTCACTATTGAAGTGACAACCAAATATTGGATTGCCTACAAATTTTGTCCAAGCACCTCCACCATTACTTGAACAGACCACCAGTTTGGGTTTTTTTGGAAAAATTCCAAGAGCTTCCTAGCTCAATTCCCTGACGGCCTCCACTTCCTTGAGTAGTCTTATTCCATCTGCAGATCTAACCCAGTCTTAATTATATAATATGAAATGTCTAAAACATGAATGTAATTGTTCACTCACTCTTTTAAAGGTCCTCTGTGGACTTTTATGCATAGCTGCTGAAGAACTCCAACTCCATAGAGAATCCTGTCTAGCCTCATCTTTCAACAAACACCCCCTCTGCCTCCCAACACACACACACACACACTCACACACTCTCTCTCTCACACACACACACACACACTCACACACTCACACACACACATCATGATTTTACTCTACATGTACTTGGCTCACACTGGTGAACCAAGTTGGAGACTCAAACAAATGCCATTTCCCTCTTTATCTGCTTTTGCTGAATGAGAAATGAGAGCTGTGTCTACAAGGCTCTGTAAGGCACCTCATCTATGAAGCAGAAATAATTCTCTCACTGCCTGTTCTTCCCATAAAGATTTCAATGTATTCACTGAGGATTCTATCACACTCTTCTCTTAAAGATTGGAAAGTAAAGTGGGAAATGATAAAACTGTGCAACAGTAGGAAAGGCTAAGGACCAATTCTATATATTTTTGTTTTGTTGAAAAAATTTATTTTCAGTCTTGTCATGAGAATGACTTACCAATCAAGAGATGAGCTCTGAAACTATGTTGTCTCGGATCAACTCCCGGCTTTATCTCTTCATCACACACTTTCTATGAGGCCTCGGGCAAGATATTTAATTCCTCAGTGACAACTTCTGAGTCTTTTAAATCATGATAATAATAGCACATACTTCTCTGGATTTTTGTGACAATTATAAAATTTATACTTGTTAAGTACTTAGCTTAATGGCTGGCAGATAGTAAGAACTTGATAAAAACTTCAATATTATATTCCAATTTGTAATGCACATTTATAATTCAAAATTCTCCATACTGTTTCTGCAATGGTTAATTTGGATACATACAAGATGATTGGCATGTGGGACAACAAACTGAGGAGGAAATGTGGGCAGCATAGTCCAGTGGACTGGGACCTAAATGGAAGAAGGGTGGAAAGAGCAGGAAGCCAAGGCAGGCAGGGTGCCATTTTTCTTGGGTGAGTATTTGGATTGCTACTGCAATTACCTGACATCAGACTTTAGCTCCTTCACTCTTTTTTTTCTTTTCTTTTTTTGATGGGGGAGATAGTATGTGGGTACTGGGGATTAAACCTAGTAGCACTTTACCACTAAGCTACGTCAACATCCCTTTTTATTTTTTATTTTGAAACAGGGTCTTGCCGAGTTGCTGAGGACCTTACTAAATTTCTGAGACTGGCTTTGAACTTGCAAGCCTCGTGCCTCAGCTGCCCTAGCCACTAGATTACATGCAGGCAATACCACTTCCTTCACTCTTCCAAAGTAGACTCTGACCAGCAACTTTCCAGGGAGTATCTAGGCCTCAGACTCAGGCTGGAGCTGTATCATTGGTCTCTCTTCTGAGACTCCAGCTTTTTGCAACTACTGGTTCCTCCAGCTCCCTTGTCTACTGTTGGCCACTGTGGGAATATCCAGCTTCTGATCCTGTGAGTCAATCTGATAAATCACCTTTTTATAATCAGGGTTGGTTCTGTTCTTCTTGAGAACCCTGACTAATACACAACCACTTGGCATAATCATGAGCAGGGGATGATGGAGTGTGGTGAGCACATTGTCTGGATGCCTAGTTTCTAGCCTCATCTCTGCCACTCAGCACTGGGTAACACTGGTTAAGCCCTTTCCTAACCCTGTCCTTGATTTTCACAATGAGAGTGTTGAATGAAGCAGTGATTTTCAAATTTTCATCAGTGAAAACCTCTTTCTAAAATTACTTTGGGGAGCACTAATATTATGTAGACAATATGTAAAAATAGTACTGGTTAAATTGAAGCAGGGAATGAGCTACATCACTGGGACCTTCCTCTTCCTCCTAGCCATCTGCCCCAATCTTCTACAATACCTATGGGCAACCATAAGGCTCCTTGAGGGGGTCACTGGACTACATGATTGCTATAGAGGTCTTTGGTTTATGAATGATTTTCCTTTTCTAAAGAGTTTTACAAAGGTTCTGGCCACATGGTAAATATTCAGTAAAGATCAACTATTTTTGCCAGATGTGGTGGCCCATGCCTATAATCCCAGCTGCTCAGGAGATCAAGGCAGGAGGATCACAATTCAAAGCCTTCCTCAGCAATAGTGAGGCGCTAAGCAACTTGGTGAGACCCGTCTCTAAATAAAATACAAAAAAGGGCTGGGGATGTGACTCCATCATTGAATGTCCCTGAGTTCAATCCTTTATAGACAGAAAAAAAACAAGAACAGATCAACTATTTTCATTGACCATGATGACGAGGTTGGGACATCCTGAGTTGTCACTTTATACATGTTGGCATTCAGCATGCAATTTTATAAGGCCTACTATGTGTGCAGATGCTGAACCCAGATTATTTGAAGTATGTCTTCTTTCTTTCTTTTTTAAATATTTTTAGTTGTAGATGGAACAATACCTTTATTTTGTTTATTTAGTTTTATGTGGTGCTTGGAATTGAACCCAGGGACTCACACATGCTAGGCAAGTGCTCTACCACTGAGCTACAACCCCATCCCTGAAGTATGTCTTCTTTCTACACAAGGATGATAAACTCTCCTTGTGGCCCACTTGCAGCCACAAGTCACAGTAGCAATGAAGCTAACACAATGACAGACGTCTCCAGGGACAAATCCCAACTCCAGGCTCACTCCACAGCCATTTTAGCAAAATCAGGCTCTGCCAACTGGTTATTTTCCTTTTTCAAGAATAGCATTGTAAGAGGTAATGTGAGTAGAGACATCCCCTTGCTTATCCACGGTGGGGATGTTCTAGATCCTCAGGATGCCATAAACTGCAGATAAATAGTACCAAATTCTATATATACTATGTTTTCCCTTTTCATACATATCTACAGTGAAGTTTGACTTATAAATTAGGCATAGTAAGAGATTAACAGTAATAGCTAATAATAAAATAGACAATTAGGACAATATACTCTAACAAAAGTTATATGAAAGGTTTTTTATTGTGATGATGTGAAATGATACAATTCCTACACAATGAGATGAAATGAGGTGAACTATATACTCAGAATGGCACACATGTTTAAATGATTAAGTAACTTATTTCCAGGATCTTCTCTTTAATATTTTTGAATTGTGGTAGAACTCAGAGAACAAAGCTGTGGATAAAGTGGAACTACCAACCAAGCCAATCAAGGATCTCTTAGATGACTCAGTCTGAGAAGAAGTCAACCTTGGGTATTCACATGGCATAAAGAAATAGCCCCCTCATAAGTAAATGAGGTGCTTGTATATATCAGGAAACCAAGAAGAGAAAATCAAGGAGCCTTTGGTTATCAAGAGGGAACACAAATCCCCCGAGCATCATGGTGGCTGTCAGTAGTAAGAGGGGAGAGATTTCTAGAAAGCAAGATAAATTGGGTTTCCATTTTCATACAGCCCACAAACTTGGGATTCCACCCTTTACTTCCAACCATGTGGAATTGGGTGGTAGTTTGTTTAGAAAGCCAGTAGGATTCTCTTACAGGTGCTGCTCCCACAGGAGGTAGCCCTATGGACTCACCCTAACTGCTGTCTACCCTCTACCTACTCTGTATCAGTCTGGGCCTTTTCATTGCTGTTCTTCAAAGAACTAGGGCATACAGAGGCAGGTAAGGTGAGGGCACTGGCAGTCTGACCCCACAGACAGAGGAAAGGCAGACTGGGCTCTCTAAATTTGACTGCCAGGAATTGCTGCAGATTGAACCATGTCTTCCACAAAATTCATATGTAGAAGCCCTAAGCCCTAAAGCAACTGTATTTGGAAATGAAGCCTGGAGTCTGTAATTGAGGTTAAATGAGGTGCTAAAGGTGAGGCCAAGAGGATTAGTGTCCTTATAAGAAGAGACACCAGAGAGTTGGCTTTCCTCCCACACACGTGCTGTGGAAAGACCATATGAGGACAAGCAAGAAGGCAGCCATCTGAAGCCAGGAAAGCCCTCCCCAGAAACCAAATCCTGCCCACCCCTTGATCCCGGACTTCCCAGTCTCCAGAACAGTGGGGAAATAAACATCTGTTTTTTAACCTGTGTGGCCTCTGGTATTTTGTTATGGCACCCCAAACTGACTATTGCAGGGACATTTGTTTGGTTCAAGGGGATATCTCACATCAGGCTTTGGGCGACTGAGCAGCTAAGGAAATGGATGGGGCATTCTATCATCCCCTAAACAGAGACTAATTGCTGGTAATCACATCCAACTCCTCCACTCCATAACTTTTGGGGAGTTTTTTATCCCTCTCTGGTGATGTGTTTGCTCTTTTGCAATGTGGCAAATGGAGATCTGAAAGTCTTTGTGAACCTTTCAAAAACAAGGCTGAATGACTCCTCATAAGGGCTCCCTCTTCATCCCTGCTCCCTGGCCCAGAGCCAGCTGCAGGGCCCTCTACAAGGCAAGGACCAGTGTGTCAGGAGGGGTGGGGGAAGGGAGTGGAGAAATGGGACTCCCAGTTCAAAAAAGTCCACATTTTAAAATAACTAAGTCTTTTTTTTTCCTTTTTTTTTTCTTTCTTTTCTTTCATTCTTTCTTATTTATCTTTTTCTTGTGGTTCTGGGAGTCAACATTGATAATCTGGTTACCACAGTAATACATGCTCATCACAGAAAAATTTATTTGAGTATGAAGAAGAAAATTTAAATCACCCAGCATTCTACAGTCCCAGTGCACTTTCTCCAAGTCTTTTATTCATGAGCATTTGTGTTTGTGTGCAGAGAATTGCAATCAGACCACACAAACTACACTTGCATATTCTGCTTTCACTTACCATTGTGTATCGCTGACATTTTGTCAAGCCATTAAGTGTTCTCAAAAACTAACATTATTTTAGTGGCATCTTTAATGTAGGATTTTTATTCAAGTCCTTGAATCTATTAATGTGTAAATGACATGGGGTAAAGAGACAGGGTCTGAATGTGGCTTGATTTCCTCCTCTTCCGCACCCCTTGCTGGTGATTGCCAAATGTTAAGGTGGGCTGTGCACAGAAATTGTGGAATCTTTTTTCTCTAGAAGAATTGGAGAGCAGAAAAGTCCCATCCACATGGGGTGGTTTCAGTAGGTACTAAAATAGTGTGTCAGTGCAACTGCAAAACCAAACAACAAAAATAAATACCCGCAAGCCAGGCAATTAGTCATTTGGGTTCACAGTCAGTCACTTGAGTTTTTCACATTCCCTCACCCTCCCAGCCAGACCCAGCTTTGGAAGGACTCTAACAAGCAAACCTGTCTCTTTCCTGCAGGCTGATATCCAAAATCCAAGTCGTTGAGTCCAAGTCCTCCCATCTCATGGAAGGGGAAACTGAGGCCAAAAGAGCTAAGGATGAGAGTCAGCACTCAGAGGAGAAACTGGGTCCAGCTCTGGCACTTGCTTCCATTTTCTTTTTTAATAACATGAAAATACTTTTTTAGACATACAACACAAACAAACAAAAAAAAAACTCTAGCAAATTAAAACAAATGCCTCATGCCAACTTCAAAAATAAAAATAAATATGAATGAAAGTTCCTTAGTTCCCCTTCCTCCTGACCTCAACCCCAAGTGGTTGTCCAAAATTTGTTGTTCTTTATGCCACCAAGATTTTCATGTCTTTACTACCTATTATATGATAAATGGTATTTTTTGCATATTTTGAACTTTGTATACTTGTTTTTGGGGACCCTGCTACAATTAATTTTTTCCCCAATGTTTTTTTTTTCACTTACATAGACATTGTCCTCTATTATGAAAATTTCATATTATATAGTTACCTTATTGTCAGAGTTGTGAACATTTAGGACATTTTCATCATGTCAGTGACACAGCCGTGAATGTTCTTGCACAGAAATATTGCCCTGGTATTTCCTGGATTTTGCCCACTGAACTAAGTTGCCTGTCATAGCTTACTACTCCCCACACAGGAGTAGGTCCTAGCTGCACACCACTCTGCACAGTTCGGTTGTTATTTTGTGTTGTACGATCCTGTAGAGAGTGGGAGGGAAGCAGAGTCACAGTGGAATAAACAAGTTGGACCCAGAACAATTGAAATACATGTAGGAAAACTCCCATCTGGAATAGTTTTTTTAAAAAAAAAAAAAAAAAAAAAAACCTCTTGGGGAAACCATGCCCTTGACTTTCCCCATGGTTATTTTCCAAACTCCTCCCCTGGTTAGCTCTGAGGCCTACAGGAGATATGTTATGGTTTGGATCTGGAATATTCCCCAAAGTCTCATGTACTCAGAGATGGGGAAGTGATTAGATCATGAGAGCTCTCATGTCTTGAGTGGATTAATCCATGATAACTGAATGGACTTTTAGGAGGTGGGACCAAGTTGGAGGCAGCAGATGACTGGGGTCGTGGCTCTTCTTTTGGGTTCCTTTCTTCCTTTCTCCCCTCCCCACTGCTCCCCAGCCACCGTGAGCTGAGCAGCTCTCCTCTACCATGATGTTCTGCCTCATCTCAGACTCGACTGACTGTGGACTGAACTTCTGACACTGTGAGCCCAAATAAAACTTTCCTCCTCTTATTCTTATCAGGTATTGGGGTGACAGTGACACAGCTAACAAACACATACTATGAAGTCATATATTCAGATATCTGTTGGTTGGAAGAGACTCTAACTCGGTCTTTTGTGTCATGAAGTGAAAAATGTCGAGGATGAGAATGTTCTTCTGAAACACTGGATTAATTGATTGGATTGAAAACTTTCTGAACATTCTATTGCTTGTTTTGAGCAGCTATTTTTTAAAAAGAGAGAGAGAGAGAGAGAATTTTTTTAATATTTATTTATTTATTTTTTTTTTTAGTTTTCAGTGGACACGACATTTTTTTTTTTTTTAATTTTTATGTGGTGCTGAGGATCCAACCCAAAGCCCCGCACATGCCAGGCGAACGCGTTACCGCTTGAGCCACATCCCCAGCCCAAAAGTTCTACCCTCCATTTTTAAGACTCTCAGAAAAAGTTAAACATTTATCCTTTCAATTTGATCTGCATTAGCAAAATATTACCCTAAGTTTTGATTTTTTTTAAATGAAGCTAAAATCACCACTGCTCTTTTGACCCAACTACAGAAGCACTTCCTTTACATATTAGTCTTCAACAGTGTAAGAATCAAGCTTATTAATCCACCATCAGCCACAGAAAATGAAATCCTCTAAGTTTCAATGAAACAATGTCCATTTTTGGCCCTACTTAACTCAGAGAGAGAGGATTTAGAAATAAACAGTTGAAATCTGGACTCCTTTTCTCCCCAGAAAATGCTCACTCTAAAGTAGGTCAGACTGTGTTGTTACAAATCTTAACAATTCTCTTTAATTTTTCACTGGCTATACTTGGGGACAGGGAGGAAGGACAGTTTGTCTAATTAATGAAAGAAAAAGTGCAGTCAAGAAAGAAGGGCTCCTGAAGTACAGATAAGCTCTATCTCTACCCCTAATGAGTTCATCAGCATGAAAATTATTATCTAAAGAATTACTAGTGGTGAGATGATTTATTATATAACACATACTTCAGTAGCCTGCCCTGGTTGACCACAAATATTCATTCTCCCTCCTGGAGTCTGAGGAGGAGGCTGACACAGCTCTGGGAGAAGCCAAGAGTGAGCTGCAAAAAGAGAAACCTGGAATGAACCTCACCACCCTATGATTGACACCTCATCCCAGGAAGCCAAAGCAAGGGCTCTTTGTATCTAGGATTTAGCAAGAACCTGCTAGAAAATGTAGATTTGGAAGTGTGTATAAGTGATACAAACACTGAAAGTTTTCATATTCTAAATCTGTGTGCACATATTGCTTCTGAATCCAAATGCTTTCTTTCCTTAGGTCTCTGTTATGGTTTAGATTTGAGGTGTCCCCCCAAAAGTTTATGTGTAACACAAAGTAAGAAAGTCTAGAGGTGAAATGATTGGGTATGAGAATCTTAACTTAATCCATGAATTAATCTTCTGATAAGGATAACTAGGTGGTGACTGTAAGCAGGTAGTGTGTGACTAGAGGAGGTGGATCCCTGGGGTCATGCCTTTGGGATATGTATTTTGTACATGTTGAGTAACTCTCTTTCTGTTTCCTGGTGCAATGTCCCAAGATGCTTTACTCCATCACACTCGTCTACCATGGTGTTCTGCCTCACCTCAGGCCGAAGCAATGGTGTCAGCCATCTATGGACTGAGACCTCTAAAACTATGAGTGCCAAATAAACCTTTCCTTCTCTAAAATTGTTCTTGTTAGGCCTTTTGGTTATAGTAGCAAAAAGGCAGACTAAAACAGCCTCTAACATATATTCCTACCTTAACCATGGAGTGGTATAGTTATTTCCAAGAGCAATCTTGCCAGGAAGTAAACAGCATTATTTACCACTTAATCAAAAAGCTGCCAGTTTAATTTTTTTAAATTATGTATTTGTAACTTCAAAAACTCTTATGCTCCTTTTTCTAAATCATTATCAGCCAACAAAATCTTCAGGGCTTTAAGGGACTTTTTAAAGAACGTGTAGCTTATTCTTTGAGAACATCTGAGTCTTTGCAAGAAGAAATTCCAGAAAGATGACTGGTAAACTACCCAGGAAAAAAAAAATTCCAGTTTTCCCCAGTCATCACCCACAAATGCTTTCTTGTTTTTATCTAAAAGATAAAGATCTTTCTAAAAGCCCTCACTGGAAGGAACAGACTGTTATTATAGTATTATATTTTGTGTTTCTTTACATTGCTTTCTAAACTATATTCATTGGCTATTGCTCAAAATATGCTGCATAAGAAATAATCCCAAAAGTCAACAACTTAACAAAAGTATTTATTCTTTGTCTGACTGATAAAGGTTGACCTCATGTAGGTGAGCATTCAATCTGTGGGTGGGGACTAGGTCTACTCTACTGTCTCTCAGTCAGTAGTATCCTGACACCTACTTTTCCTGTGGGGAAAGAGCAAACCCAATGCCCCTGATAGGTTGACAGACTGTTTGCTTCACATCCACTCAAATTCCTTTAGGCAACATAAGTCACATGGTCCAACCCAACACTGGTGGAGCCAAAAAATAAAATCTGCTTATTATGCTAGGAAGCCCAGGCTTATTTGACAAATAGTGTGATTGGAAGGTGAGTAGGAAAACACACTGTAATCCATCTCTCCAATTTTTTCTATTTCAAACCCAAGCAGTAGTTCACAACCTTTTTAAGCACCTTAAAGACCTCACAGAGAAGCTCATAAAGCTCTGGATTTGAAGGTCAGCTCCTCCATTAGCTTCCTGGGCAATCTGAGGCAGATGGTTCCCAGGTCTCAGTTTCTGAATCCATAAAATGGGAGAAAGAAATCTATCTTACAGGACTAAATGAAGGGGTATACTCATGAATCTTAGCATAGTGCATAATACATAGTGAAATATTCCCAATAAACAGGAGCTGTTGATGGTTGTCAGTAGCAGTCATCTAATAGACATTTGGTGGGAATTTACGATATGCCAGGCACTTTGCCTGGTCATAATGATAAAAAGATGTATAGTCACATAAACAGGTAATGCCCACTAGAGAGGGTGTGGGAATGAGGCCTCTAACTCAGCCTGGGGCATCAGGAATAGTCCACCAGTAGAGGTGGCACATATATACGGTGTTCATAAATGAATGAGAATTCTCCAGACAAGTATATGCAGGTAGGACATTGCAAACAGAAGAACAACAAAAAGAATCTGGTGTGTGCAGAGGTATGTGTCATTTAGTGGGTGTGTAGGTAAAGGGAGATACACTGGAAGTTTGTGGCTGGGATAGGAGACAATTTCAGTTATGTTAAGTGTGCTTTGCTAAGGAAACAAATTATATCCCAAAGGCCATTAGCCATTCCATAATGTGCAAACTGAAATCATTCACTTAATGGTATTGGCTCCAATCTAAACTAATGCTGCAGGGTCTCATTCAAACTCCTGAGAAGTCTGGAGTCTGCTGGAAATAAGATCTTGTTTCAGCTGCTGGGAGGACAAGAGGACCTTGGGTACCCTTTCCATCCCAAGCAATTCAGCAAGGGCTGAATAGGACATGGTTCTGTTCCCAAGACACTTCTTGGCACTTGGGGTAGAGGACCGGGGTGGATTGAAAAGGTGAATAGAGCTGATCTCTTTTTCCAGAAGTTCCAAGCTAAGGACTGGGTTCCAGCTGAATGACAAATTGCATGCCATAGAATTGCCTCCGTGGTGACTCGTGCCCTCACCTGCATCCAGCCCCACCTTGGGCCACGCCCCTTTTCAGTTAAGATTTCCCGTGTCGGTAAGCAGGGTACACCTCGGTAAGCAGGATGAGCCTGTGTGAGGCCCTTCCTCCTCTCCTGCGCACCCCACTGTTTTCCAGAGGAAAGAAGATGAACTCTGCGGGGGAGGTTGGGGTGTGAAAGCAGGCTTGGACTCAGTGTGTCGCCTCTCCTATGGGGACAAAATTAAACAGCTTGTGAAGTCCAATTCTGTAGCTCACGAGCATCATCGAGCATCGGAGAGAGGAATTTTAAAAAGCTGATTCTGGGAATGAATTAGTAATGAGTTTCTACTGAATTTTTTAAAGTTGTACTTGTCACACCGTTCAGTGGTCATTACTTACCCCTTTTTGATGAATTCACACGGCTTAGTTTTGTGATTTGCAAGAGATTTAGTTTCAGGAGAGACTCTCTCTCTCTCTGTGTTAGAGAATCCCTCCAGGCTGGGTGTCCTTTTTAACACGTGGATAATGCCTCCCACCCCCCAATCCAGGCACACCAGCCTCCTGGGGCCCTAGGGAGGGAGTGATCTCCCCCCGGATTTCACCTCTCCAGATCTCCAGAGGCTTCCACACTTCTACTCCTGTCACCCAAAGTCAAGCAACTCTTTCTCACCACTACCAACTCTAACACTGAATTCCTGGACCTCTAAGCAAATGCTCCTCTCACCTCCTCTTTAGAGGATTGGGTGCCATTTCCTCTTTTCCCAAGACACTGGGAACCAAAGACAAGAGGTTCCTTCTCAGAACTCCCTGCAGCCTCATCTCAGAGCCAGTGGGTGGCATCTACCTTTGTTTGTAGGTAATGATGATGAAGGAGCTGACCCCCTTCAGGAAGGCTCTATAGGCAGCTCTGACTTGTCTGAGTCAAGCGTGACCCATTTCTACCTTTATTCAATCCTGTTGCATCTGTACCAATGCATCACAAACTTGGTGGTGGAAAACAACCCAAGTTGATGATCTTAGAATTCTGAAGTTTGGGAGTCTGAGATGGGTCTCACTGGGTTAATATCAAGATGTCAGCAGGGCTGCATTCTTCCTAGGGGCTCTATGGAAGAATTTTTCCAGCCTTTCCCAGCCTCTAGAGGCCACTCACAGTCCTCTGCTCATGCTCCTTCATCTTTATGCCAACAGTGGCTGACTGAGTCTTTCTCACATCACATCATTGTGACACTGACCCCCAAATAATATCAGGCACACCCTGATCACCCAGGATTACCTCTTTTCCTTAAAGTCAACTTGTGAACAACTGTAATTCCATCTGCTCCTTTAGTTCCCTCTTGCCAATGACTCAGATATTCACAAGTTGCTGGGGACTAGGACAGTGACAATTTTGGGAGAACACCATTCTGCCTGCCACAGTAATCAAGGTGAAAGAGGCCTGTGGGCAAACACTACATGCACGTATACACACACACACACACACACACACACACACACACCATTCCCCCCATCTTGTCTAGGGGGACAGAAACAACTGCAGAGAGCCCCAAGTGGGAGGCTTCCAAACAGAAAGGGAGAAGAAATACTGTAAGGAAGCAATTCATTTCCACCATTCAATTTCTTTCCTCCTCCCAATATTTCAAGTTGCTGAAAGGTGGGGGCCTTTCCCTTTGTTTACAGCTGCTGCACTGACACACCAATGACACGCTAATGACAGAGAACTTCTCTAGCAGTGAAAGAGAAGGGAGGAGAAATGAGACGGGAGACAAAGCCTGCCTTTCTTCCATCTGCCATGGGCCTATCAGAGCCGTCACTTAACCTCTTTCTGCAGAGTTTCTCCTTGAATATTCCACGAGGATGAGGCCATCTGCTTCTCTATCTGTAATTAGTGGCATACTCGTGGTTCTGCTGCCGTTGCACTGTTATTATGTTTGGCTTTTTTTTTTTTTAAGATGGATGCCTCCCTTATTGGAATCTATACTTCTTTGAGAATGGTACATATTTTGGGCACCTGTGTTTTGCTTAGTGGCCACTCAAGTGGATATGGCATTTGTTATGGTTTGAATGTGAGGTGTCCCCAAAAATCTCATGTGTGAGACAATGCAAGAAGCTTTGGATGAGAAATGATTGGATTTATAGCCTTAGCCTAATCAGTGAATTAGTCCCTGATGGGATTAACTGGGTGGTGACTGGAGGTATGTGGGATGTGGCTGGAGGAAGTGCTTCATTGGGGTCGTGGCGATAGGGTATATATTTAGTAGCTGGAAAGTGGAGTCTCTCGCCCCCCCTTTCCTTCTTGCCCCCTCTCCCACTCCCTCTCCCTCCCCCGTCTCTGCTTTCTGATCATCATGTGAGCTGCTTTCCTCTGCCACACTCTTCTGCCATGATGTTCTGCCTCACCTTGAGCCCCAAGGAATGGAGCCAGCCTTCTAAGAACTAAGACCCCTGAAACTCTGAGCCCTCAAATAAACTTTTCTCCTTTACAATTGTTCTGGTCAGATATTTTAGTCATAGCAGAAAAAAAAAAGTACTAAAACAGCAGTGGTGAATTAAGGAACCTCTGGGAGATGTGCAGAGACCTTGAGTGGAAGTGAGGGGACTACTAGCATGCTCTTACTGGGAAGAAGGTGTTATAGTAAAGAGGAAATCAATTCTGAAAGTCCTGGGTAAGCTGTGTGGCTTTATGATTCAGGAGAAGATACAAGGTTTCCTGTTATCTAAAGAAGATGGTGGGGGAAAGAGATCTTAAGTCAAGTGTGGGTAATTCCCATCATGTTGTTCTCAAAGAGAAAAGATGCTGGTGGAGGAAGCCAAGCAGAGTAAAGGGCAGGTTCTGACATCAGGGGCAGGGAGAAGGGAGGACACCATTACAGGGAGCAGAGAGGACATGAGGATGTTGCAGGCTAGGCATCTAGTTAGAGAGAGAGAGAGATTAGCAACAGTTCCCTTTGCCAGATGTATCTGATGTCACAAGGCCTTGCCAAGATTTTTTTTTTCATCCTGATCCTAACAATTAGCTGTCAAAAAGAAATATTGAAAAAGCTCTCTTCTTAGAGAATGTGCTCAAGGAAAGCAGCTGCTCCCCAGGTGTCTGTCCAGGCCCACTCTTCATTTACAGGACTGGAGGGAAAGCAAGAGTCAGAGCATGGAGACTGGTGGTCTCCAGGAAACACTGTCTTGCAAAATAGAAGCCACACTTCCTGCAGGGACACTCGTCTGTGGGCATGTCTGGGAGCTGATTGGATCCCACTGACCTACCATTGTGTGGTAGGAAGGCACAGGACACCCACCCAGGCATTCAGAGCTTACCTGCATCAGTGAAATTTAACAAAAGCACACAATGAGTGTGGTCATGGTTTCGGGGAGCCATTTTTCTGAATAGTTCACGCGTTCACATGGTACAACAATGAAAAGGAACACAGAGGTAGATAGTGAAAAGTTTTCCTCTCATCCTGACTCTAGGTGCCTATTTCCTTCACTGCAAACAACTAAGGTAGCTAATTTCTTACATATTCTGTCAGAAATATTTAATAATATTCAATATAAGCAAACATATAAGTATCATCTCCCCTCTATTATTATATTATTTATTTTAATAGACTTTATTGTTTGGAACAGTTTTAAGTTCACCAAAAATGGAGCAAAAGGTGCTTAGATTTTTTTTTCATCTACCCCCTGTTCCTACATACACACAGCCTCTCCCACCACCATCCCCACAGCAGAGTGGTGTATTTGTGACAACTGACAAACCTACATTGACACATCATTACCACAAAAAGTCCATAGTTTACCTTAGGAGTCATTCTAGGTGTTATACAGTATATGTATTTGGACCAATGCAAAATGACATTTGTATCTCTCAACAATCCTCCAGAATAGGTTTATTGCCCTAAAAAAAATCCTCTATGCTCTACATATTTATTCCTCCCTCTCCCCAGTGCATGGAAACCACTTATCTCTTCCTTTCCTTATTTTGTTTGTTTATTTATTTATGTTTTGGTGGGGACAGGTGCTGGGGATTGAACCCAGGGTCTTGCACATGCCAGGCAAGTGCTCTGTCATGAGTGACAGCCCAGCCCACAACCACTGATCTTTTCACTGTCTCAGAGGTTCTGCCTTTTTCTGGCTGTTATACAGTTGGAACCAAACAGCGTGCAGTCTTTTCACTTAACAATATGCATTTAAATCCCCCCATCTTCATTCTCTCAATGAATATTTGCCAAATGCACGCTGCGCACCGCAGAGTTCCAGGAACTGGGATGCTGGATATAGAGATGGCAACTTTCCTCACCCCATGGAGTTTATATTCTTAGGCTGCAGGAGAATAAATAAACAAATAAGCAAGCAAGAAATTTTGAGATATAGTGCTATGAAGGAAATAACAGATACATGCTAGTTGGATAGGATGCTCAGAACAATGCGGGGAAGGAAAAATGACCTACTTAAGGGGTACCTATAGAGCTGACACCCTGCCCCCGACCTCATGCATGGAAGGAAGATGTACACTCTGTCTGCCCAGTGCTAGGGAAATGGCAGTCTGCAGGAAGAAGGTCATTCAAGGGATGGTGGTTTTCTCCTTTTTCAAACCAGAGTTCCTCTCCCTGATCTTTCCTCTACCATGAGTCTTGTCTGGGGCAGGTGGCACCAAGCTGGGAGGCTGTGGGCCAATGTAATGCTACTCTTGTCTGTACAGGGATCTGGAACATGAGCCTGAAGGAGGCCAGAGGTAGGAGGAGATCCAGCCTCACCCTTCCACACTGCCTCTGCAGCCAGGCCAAGCTGTTTGTGTGCATTATAGAGTGTTTCCCCCCTGCTAACATCACAAAGTAGTGCACTTGTACACATGCATGCGTGTGTGTGCATGTGTGTGTGTAAAATAATGTGCATTTGAAATGGAAGAAATCAACATTCTTATAAACATATGAAAGAATAAAACCATATATCTACGTTCTCCCTGTACTTCTCAGTGCAATGATAGTGAAACAGCTCTTCAAGTTCACCCCTCATTCTAAAGAAAAACTGGAGCTGTTTGGGAGGCAAGAGAAGGCCTGGGGTGTCTCCAGTCATAGAAAGCCAAGCAGAGCTCCATTCCCAAATGTCCCAGAAGAAACTGACAGGCTTCCAGCCTAAATCCAATGTGTTTTCAGGCTACCTTGTAAATAATAGCAGTAGTAACTATTCTCTATTGAAGAAAAAAAAAAAAACCCACATAAGTTAAGGATATTCCATATGTCTCTCATTCTCACAGCAGTACTGCCAATTTGGTATTCCCAAAATCTCTAGGACCGTTCTGCAAGGCGAAAAAACAAAGGGAAAATTTATACCATTCTCAGAGGAAGCCTCAATGTAAAGTTATGCAACTTGACCAAAGATGCAAGTGAGTCAGTAGCAGAACTGGGAGCCCAACAATGGTGCATTTGATTCTGGATCCAGCACTCCTCAATCTTAGCACTCCACTTGTGTCCTTATTCCCACTCACAGGCACTAGAATCTTCAGGTTTGCTGGCCTCAGGGACTTTGTGTGACTACTCAGAGGCCCCACTAAAGACCACCAGCAGCCACTAAGTAGGGTCTGGATTCTGGCTACTGATGGTGAGACATTCCATGGTAATTTCTGTCTGCCACTTTATAGCATGCAGGTGGGCCTAGCACTAGCTCCCTTGCTGTCTCACATGGGTGTCCCTCTGTCTACTCTCCACTGATCAGCCTTAGCAAGATAGAAAACCAGGTTAGAAATCCATGCTTATCCATTCTTCTTTAGTAACTTTCTCTCAAAAGTTACCTATTCCAAAGACAGATTAGTGGCTAAAGATAGGGAAATGGGATGTGACCACTGTAGGGTTTATTTTGGAAATGCTGAAAATGTTCTAAATTATATAGTGGTAATAATTGTGCAGTACTGTGAAGATATTAGGAACCACTCGGTTGTATACCTTAAATCAATGTGTTGTATGGTATGCCAATTTTACCTCAGTAAAACCGTTAAGAAGCAAAAATTCCTATTTTCTCATTTCCCATCTTTCCATGGCTCTTGAGGGATTAGCTATAGTGAGTTTCAGATACACCCATGAAGTTTAATTATCCTCACTTTGAGTTTAGGCTAGACTTTGTGACTTGGTCCTAACAAATTGCATGTGCTAGGAGCGAGAGAGTATGACTTTCAATCAAAGGTCATAAAAGGCATTACACCTTATCTCTTGCTTCTCTCCCTTGGATCATTCCCTCTAGAAGGAAGGTGGCAGCCATGATGGGAGGACACCCAGACAGCCCAAGGAACTGAGGCCTCCTCCCTGGAGCCATCCATGGGCACCATCTTGGAATCAGACTCACCAGTCCTCTCCAAGCTTTCAGAGGATTGCAATCCTGGCTGACACCTAAAACACATCCTCATGAGAGACTCTAAGCCAGAACCACCAGCTAAACTCCTCTCAAATCCCTACCCAATAAATGTTTATTGTCTTAATACACTGTTTAGGGAGAATTAATTATGCAGCAGCAATAGATGATATTAGATACAGAAGAATGCATTATTAGATAACAATCCCATTTTACTAGCTAACAAGCAGCCAATCCCAACTAAGTTTGGACAAATACTGGTGGGCTAACACATTATCCTTCCAAAATAACACCTTTCTATTTTAACAAAGGAACCCCGGAGACACAGTGCCCCAATTCAAAAACACCAAGACAGTGGTAAGCATTTCAGGCTTGGGGACAGGCTTGTAGGGAGTTTATTTTTGGCGCAGGGCTGGGGAGTTTCTGTGGCTTTTTTAATCACACCATGCAGCCAGCTGCCTGCTCATCATAGAGTGTGTCCCTACCCAGTCCTCAGGAGGCCCACAGAGACAATTCCTGTCAGAGGAAACATGGGCAGGGACCCGATAATGTCACCACCATCTGAGTGACAGGAAATTGCTCCCTTCTCTCTAGGTTCTTATTCTCCTTTCTTTTCATGGCACCAGCTCCTTTTACTCTATCTGGTCTCCCACGAATAAAGGTCAGTTGCTCTCTCCTTTCTCTCTGCCACTGAGGGGGTCTTTCCATTCTGGGTAAGTTATGTCTTTACTGCCTGCTGACTTTTTCTCTTTTTTCATTTCTTCTCTCTCCTTTGACATTTGTTGCCGCTACAGACCTTTGGAAATCCTAGAATTCTCCTAAGAATTTACTGAAAACTGGGGGTTGGCATTTAAGAGTGCAAGAGTCTACAGCAATTACTTCAAAATGTTTTATGCTTGGCCAAAATTAACAAAGAAAATGCATGCGTGCACACCTACACACACACACACACACACACACACACCAACAATAACAACAACAAAAAGGTAATTGTAATGGCTAACCAGGGTCAACTTCACCATCCACATGCCTGGGTGATTTGACTAACCAGAGATGACTCCTCCCACCAGGGCTAAGGGTTATTAATAGGTAACAGAAACCAAAACTATTTACAAAGGATTAAAATAATCTCTCAAGCATATAATATGTCCTTTGCTGTAATCTTTTCCTTTGAGCATTTCATTTCTCCATCTGTTTTGCATATGTTCCAGAATCTTCTCTGTCTTCCACTAACAATGTAAACAATTGCTTTGTAGCCCCAGTTATTAATTCCAAGTTGTGAGTTTTGTGGTTTTATTGTTATATCTCTTCTAGAGACTATGAGCTAAAATGTGGCCTCATTTCCCAAGTTAGACTCTGTACATCAGAGCTTTGTAAGAGATTCACAGGAACATCTAAGATATTTTACATTTTTAAGGAAAATGCAGCAACATTTTTTTAAAAAATTTTTTTTTAGTTGTAGATGGACACAATACCTTTATTTTTATTTATTTATTTTAGGTGGTGCTGAGGAACGAACCAAGTGCTCATACATGCGAGGTAAGCACTCTACCACTGAGCCACAATCCCAGCCCAAATGCAGCAATATTTACCATGGAAGGGTACCACCTGAGCTACTAACCTGAGGTATCTCAGAGTTCAGCATTGACTTAACTGTATTTCTTTTGATACAATTGCATTTTTATAAAGTTGAGGTTTTGGAGATTGCTATGTGTTAGTCAGTTTTACCTTTCTGTAACAAATATCTGACATAAACAACTAGAAAAGTGGTTTATTTTGACTCATTGGTTTCAGAGATTTTAGTTCAGGGTCATTGACTCCATCGCTCTGCATCTGAACTGAGGCAGAACATCATGGTGGAAAGATACAGTGGAGGAAACCTGCCCAGCTCACGGCACCCAAGAAGGAGAGAGAGAGGGAAAGAGGAAAGGGCCAGGGATGTCCTCAAAGGCACACCACCAGTGATCTATTTCCAATTATGCCCCACCTCCAGATACTACTTCCCAATAATTCATTCAAATTATTAATCCATCAGTGCATTAATCCACTGATGAGATTGCAGTTCTTGTGATTCAATTTACTTCCCCCAAAGCTCCAGGATATGATAACTCACGCATTGCTGCATTAGGGACCAAGTCTCCCACACATAAGCTTTTGGGGGCCATTCCAAATTCAAGTTATAAGACTATGACAGAAAAGAAGTGTCAGCCAAGAGTCAGTGAAGGACAGAAAAAGAGTGTGGCAGTATCCGATCTTATTTAAAATTTGATGATTTATGTGTACATCACAATTTACACACTCTGTTAGTAATTGTGATTCAGGGGAGGGGACATACTGAGAATTGAACCCACGGGTGCTTTACTGCTAAGCTTTACATCCCTGCCCTCTTTATTTTTTTTATTTTGAGATTGTCAGCCGTGGGAAGTTGCTAATGCTGGCCTTGAACTTTTGATCCCCCTTCCTCAACCTCCTGAGTCTCTAGGATTACAGACTTGTGCCACCAGTAACTGTGATTAATTAAAAATAGAATAATAATAATATTGGTTTTTCCTTCAATTTATGTACATTTTCCCCAAAAGACTATAATTATTAGTTAGAAATACCTATTAAGCTGTTTGGAACCAACTACTCAATAAATGGAACTGTTAAATATTTCTGTTGGCCTCAGGGCACTGTGAAAAAAAGAACTTTACACTTTAAGAAAGCAAAGTTGGGAACTTGGGAACTTCTATTGTGGCCTATTGTGATCTAACCCCACCCTACTCATCTCTGCCACTCCTCTGATCCCTCTTTCTATGCCTTTCCATAGCACATTGGGTGCTGTTTGCCAAAATTGCCATGCTTCCTCACCCCTAGGGCTTCATATGCGCTCATCTGTCAGGAATGGTCTTCTCTGTCCTCCCGTCAATATGGCTCCAGATCACCTGGATCTTTATTATCTTGAATGATATACATTTGCTTATAGATCTGTTCTTAGATTACACTGTGACCTTCTTGAGAACAAGAAACAGGTCTTGCTCAACTCTGTGTTTCCAGGATCAAAGAAAAAAGGTTACGTGTGTTACTAGAAGCTTTATGTAGAATCCTCCTGGCCTTATGCTGCCTCTTACCTTGTCCTCCACAGACACTGCCTTTACCCCTAACCTCTGTTGCGTCATCTGTACTGAAAGCACAGAGACCAACCACAGATCAAGCAGGCTTCCTTCCTTCTCAGAGCATTCCTTTGACAAAAGGTTCTTTTTGAACTAGGGCCTGGAGATTTTGTTGGGAACACTTTGGCCTTGTTTCAGGAAAGGAATGTGTTGGGGCTGGATCTGGTATAGGGATTCTAGAGTGGGGTGCCATGCCAGAAACATTTGGTTGCAAGCAAAAGAGACTCCTAAAGAAGGTTATAAAGATTTTGTTGTGTTGTGTTGTGGGGGTTTTTTTTGTTTGTTTGATTTGATTGGTTGGTTGGAATCACAGCCTTATGCTTATTCTTCTGCTGACCCAGGGACAGCATCAGCACTAAAATTCCGGAGCAATGGGGCTTCACAGAGCTTGGGACTCTAGTAGGGTTTCAGAGCTTGCTCTGAATCCAAATTAATATTTGTGCCAGGGTCACAGTGAACCTCACCCCACAGCTCTGTTGTTAGTGTGATAAGGTTTCGTCTCCCCTCTCCAGGCTCTGTCTATCATTACCAACTAATCACATTTTCCCCCACCTTCAGTTCAAAGTTCAAAGAAGGGGAATCTCATCAGTCCAGTTGGTCCTTGAAGTCTGTGTTTGCACAGGATTTTGCAGCAGCCTATAGCCTGGCTGTGCTTGGAAAAGGTGCCTGCTTCTTGCCCAATCAGTTAAGGGTAGGAAGAGAGGGGCTCAGAGGGCCACTGTAGGACAACTTGGAAGAAACTCCTTGTAAGAGTGCTGCAAGCACAACCAACACCCTGAGAATTTGTCTCTGTGGTCCATGTGTTCTTTCCTGTTGTGTAGCACTAACTAGCTATTTTCTCTGTAATAATCTTTGTTCTGTTTCAGAATTCATTTACCCTCCTGAAATGGATAGTTTTGTTTTGTGCTCTGAGATCCTTGTTTAACTTATTAACACAAGATAACTCTCTTTTCTTGATTAAGTTTCCTTGTCTCTTTCAAGCTTAATTGAATTGCCTGTGAACAGGAGCACAAATGCATTTTACTTGCACAAAGACAGGAGTGACCAGAACATTGCCTAACATACCATCTCCCATGGAGAATTCAGGATTCTACACTGATTTACTAACTTGGAGTTTCCAGACCACAGAAGCAGGATCAATGTGCATGATAAATGAATCAATGAGGTGGAAAAAGAGAACTTATTTAATTTGAGCAATGAAACCCATTAAATTAAAAAAAAAAAAAACCTTTTAATTGGTATGTCCAGATAATTGAGGATTAAGTACTTTGTCCTTGACCTAAATCAGTGGGTGTTTTGCAAGTATGTAGGACAGACCTAAATCTTTAGTGAAATACTCTCAAGGTCCAAACTTATTCCCAATGCTGAGTTTGAACCCCAAAGAAAGAATTTTTCCCTACTTCTCCCAAGAATCTGTGATATCAACCATATCATGGCCACTGATGTGGTTGTTTGGTTTATTTCCCAATTGTTTTTTTCATCTGTACTGCTTTTCTTTCATGGAACATCCCTGTATTAGTCAGGGTTCTCTAAAAGAGCAGAATCCACAGGAAGTATAATTATAAAAAGGGGATTTATTAGGTTGGTTTACATGACCAGAAGCTGGATAGTCCACAATGGCTGTCTGCAGGTTGGAGAGCTGGGAGAACCAGTAGCTGCACAGTCCAAGAGGCTGAAGCCCCAGAACAAGAGGGATCAATGGTGCTATTCTAGTCTGAGACCAAAGGCTTCTGGAGAATCACTGTCAGAGTCCACTTTGGAAAAGTGAAGAAGAGAAAGTCTGCTATCCTCAGACCATTGCAGCAGCAATGAAGAACCCCTTCAAGAAGAATCCAGCTTATATCTGCTGCTGCTTCTTTGTTCTTCCAACTTTTATTCCATCTAAGCCATCATCCTTATTGGTCAGTGCTGCCCACACTTAAGGAGGGTCTCCATTTCAGTTGGCTATCTCACATGCCAATCATTCCTAGACCCACTTTCATTGGCACACCCAATATTCCCTTAATTCTTGGTATCTAATAATCCGATCAAGTTGACAATTGAAATTAACCATTACAGTCCCCTTCGCTCTTTTGCAACGTTTAAGCCCTCTTCCAACTGGCTTTTTTGCTAGAACTTATACACACATTCAAGCCTTGTTCCAACACTAAATTACCTTCCTTGAACCCTGAGTGATCTTCTAGCTCTCACTCCATCCCTTATACAGAAGCTTCAGGAAAGAGTGGTCTCAGAGTTTCTATTTAACCAACCTCCAACCTAAGACAGCTGGCTCTTGCCTCCTGAATATGCCTGGCCCTGCTCACAGCATCTCACTTCTATGATCCCTCCCTTGAGAAACCTTTCTCTAATGACTCTTCCTTTGGGTGGCTCTGATTCTCTGTCTCCACTGTCTAATAAATCTCCTTGGCCTTGTGGCTTTACTTCCTATGTAGGTTTCACCCATCCTCACTTTTCATTTCTACTGTCCTTTCTTATCTCAGACATCATCACTTCCCATGTGGATTACTTACTACAAGAGGTTCTTATATGGACTTTCCGATGACAAAGCCATCCCTCCCAAATAGATGTGGACTCTCTGAGTATGTGGCTTTTCTTGTTAAAAGCCATCAGCCTCCCTTCTCCACCCAGTGCCTATATGAAGAGACCTCAGATGCTTGGGTCACATGAACCCCAAGGAGAGGACATTTGCTAGCCTCACCAGCCTCTCTCAACCACTTTCCCCCATACCCATGCTTCTGCCTCCAAAGCCACTGGCCCAAAGGTGCCACCTGCTCCCTTGATCTAGAAATTCCTATCTTAATCTCTGCCCTGCTATTCATTTCCAGTTTTTAAGACTCAGCTCAACTGCCACCACCTCCAAGGAGTCTTCCTAGACCTTCCTCACCGACTCAGTGAGCTGCTCCAGCTTGGAGCCTGTCCTTATGTTTATACTTATCTATCCTAATATTTTTCACACAGAGGAACAGGAGAGCATAGTTCTAAACATGAAAACTCTGGACTAAAACTCCAGTTTGAATGCTTACAAGCTACATGACCTTGGATAATCTACTTAGCCCTCTGTGCTTCAGTTTCCTTATCTGCCAAATGGGGGCAATATAATGCCTACCCACTTAAAGTTATAAGAATCAAAAGAGCTAATATACACATCAAATACCTAGAACAGGACTCTGCCATGAATATTATTTGCTGGTCTCTACCTTACTCAGTAATAACCTCTGTGAAGATTTGTACTTACCTTTGATTTCTGTATACCTTTGGTCCATAGTAGGCACTTGATAAATGTAAATTGGACTGCAGACTCCCCATAGGCAGAAGCCATGACAGATTGTTGCACTTCTTTCTCTCTCTCTTTTTTAATATTTATTTTATTAGGTGTAGATGGACACACCACAATGCCTTTATTTTTATGTGGTGCTGAGGATCGAACCCGGGTCCCGCCCATGCTAGGCGAGTGCTGTACCGCTGAGCCACAATCCCAGCCCCAACACTTCTCTCTCTCTCTCTCTCTCTCTCTCTCTCTCTCTCTCTCTCTCTCTCTCTCTCTCTCTCCTCTCTCTCTCTCTCTCTCTCTCTCTCTCTCTCTCTCTCTCCTTCTTGACTTTCTTTCTTCAAGTCCACCTGACTCCATGTATTCATTCAACAACATTACTGAGCACCTTATAAATGAGTTGTTATTAGCTGAGTTCTTGGCTTCTTGGAGTATAACACCGTGCATGGAGCACTTAACTGAGAGTTAGAAACGTAAGTTATGGACACATTTGGGGGGAATTTGAACATCAAGTAAGGACAATATTGTTTGTCTACCTCCCCTATCATCATAATGTTGTGAAGCTACCACGAGAAAAGTACTTTATGGAAAGTATTGAACAATCATCAAGTATAAAAGATTTATTTTATTTATTTTTCTAACCCACTCTGAGGTTTGGGTATTTTTTATGACTGTGAAAAAAGGGTCACTAGTCTGACCTATAATTATTTGGACAGGGCTCTTCACAGAAGAGTTGGAAGAAATATTAAGCAGGAAATAATTTTGCTGATGCTGTCAGCAAAGTTGACAGTCTGAGGTTTTCTTATATGGGCACTAGGTGGAGAGGGAAAGCACTGATGGCTTTTAACAAGGGAAGTCACAAACACTCAGAGAGTGCTTGTCCATTTGCAGTGGATGACCTTGTCATCAAAAAGTCCCTTTAAGAAGCTCCTATAGTAAGTAATCCACATGGGTACTGATGATGTCCTAAATCAGGAGGGAACATCTTCACTGGTAGAGAATCGTGCAGATAAGTAGTGTTTTCCAACATGGTTCAGACAACACTTATTCTCAAGGAGTGTAACAAGTACTTGTGGGGGGGGGGGACATCTATAGTCAAATAAATTTGGAAAATACTGGGTTAAATAAATCTAAAAAAGCTTCTTTGTGGTAGAACTTTTAAGAGTGTTTAGTAAGTGAATGTGTACTATGAATCTCCAAGAAGGGAATGCCGGAGGAATCTAGGGCTCAGAGTTTCCCAAAGATACCACCTTCCAAAAAAGCAGATCCCACCTTCAGAACCCTTTTCCATCAAGTGTCTTGGGAGACCAATCGTTCCATGGCACAAACTTTAGAAATGCAGTGGTAAACTGATCCAGATCACTTCTCCTGTTAAGAGACACTGAAAGTGAGGTTTAAAGAAACTAAATGACTTGGCCCAAATGACAAAGTCACTGGAAGTATGACTGTTGGTCCAGAGCTTTTTCAAAGCAACTCTAACTAATGACATCTTTTTCCAGACTCTCAGAAAATAGACGCCTGAGCCTTATGATTTAGTTCCAAAGTAGTTTCCAAATTCAAATTCCAAAGTCTTAAGAGAATTCAAAACAAAGCTTGTAAAAAAAAAAAGAAGGAGAGACAATTTCATCCCCTTTCCATTCAGTTATTGAACAACTTCCTTCTCTTTCTGAAGTTTTAAATTCAACCTATCCCCTTTCTTCAATGCCTAGCATGAGAGGAGCTCAAATGATGCTCACCTCTGATTTCTCCTGTTAGAGGAAGGTCATCCCCCTCTCCATATCCCATAACACATTGTCTTCACTGTTTAACAGCACTTTTCACATTATAACTGTGTATAAATATTCTCTTTCCAGCTCTAGTAGTATTGTTTAGATATGAGGTAATCTATCTAAGGTAAGGCACCAATCCAAGAAGGTTTAGAGGGTAAATGATAGGGTTATTAGAGCCTTAACCTAATCAGTGAATTAATCCACTGAAATTGATTAACTGGGTGTTAACTGTAGGCAGGTAGGGTGTGGCTGGAAGAGGTGGGTCACTGGGGACACACCATTGGAGTTTATATATTGTCCCCAGTAAGTGGAGTTCTCTCTGCTTCCTGATTGCCACATGCTGAGCAGCTTTCCTCCACCATACCTGTCTGCCTTAATGTTCTGCCTCACCTTGAACCCAGAATTATGGAGTCAGCCATCTATGTATGGACGGAGACCTCTGATACTGTGAGTGCCAAGTAAACTTTTCCTCCTCTATATTGTTCTTGTCAGGTCTTTTGGTCCCAGTGGCAAAAAAAAATTAAAAAATAAAAAATAATAAAAGCTGACTAAAATACTTACAAGACAATATTACAAAATAAGTGCCTCGGGCTTATTCAATCCTATAATTTATATCAAAATTTGGTGCCAGAGAAAGAACTACGGTAATCGCTTAAACCTTACTATGAATGAACAAATGCCATTGCTCATGTCATGTTAGCCTGAACAGATTAGGTTTGTAATGCCATAACAAACAACCACCAGATCTCAGAAATTTAACCCAACACATGTTTCTCATATGTGTCCTGTATATCACCTAGGTCATCAAAGGGCTCTTCCTCATTGTCACTCAGGACCCAGATGTATGGTGGCTTGACCAATGACCTCCTCAGTTGCAGCAGCTACAGAAAGGAGTGCTAGAGATCTCACACTGGGAATGCCATGCCTGGGCCCAGAAGTGAACAAGCTACCAGGCGCATGATTAGAACTATTTACATGGTCTTTCACCACTGCAAAGGGGCAAAGAAGTCTACTCATTTCATCTGACCCAGAAGAAAAGGAAAAGCAGATGTGGGTGAGCCCTAGATCCCCCTACCACAGCATGAAATTGGAAAAACTAGGCTTTATTTCTAATAGAGGCATAAAAGGTATTGCACACCTAATAGGTGCTTAAAATAACTTTTGAATGGATTGAAAGTTAGTTTTATTTCAAAGAACAGGGAGTGTCAAATGAAAAAAGCACTAGATTGGAATTCTAAACCAGTTTTGTTTTTACCCTCTGACCTTGAGCCAATTTGGTCAGTCTTCTAGGCCTTGGATTTCTCTTCTGTAAAAATAAGAGAGTGGGCAATATGATTTCTAAGGTCACTTCTGACTGAGATATTCTAATATTCTATGGTGGGGTAGAAGCATTCATCCCAAGATGAAAGAACTTCTTCTTCTCTTTCTCTATAAAAGAGATCCTGTTAACCAAGCCCAAGGCTCCATCAAACACTGTAGAATTATCCCTGTGACACCAGCTCAAGTTTTGTTTGGTCCAAAATAAATGGAGAAGCCACAGAGTAGAGAGCAGTGTAGAGAGAATGGATCCAGAAATAGCCTTTAATTTCCAGTCGGAGTCAAACAGGAGCCTTAAGCAGACTGGAGACATCCACTTTACTTTTGGGAGATGCCAAAATTGTCTTTTCAATCAAAGAGGATGTTAAGAGCAGCACAAAAATTCTTTAATGTTCTCTGAGTTGCTCTCAGGCCTGGGCTTGGGCCCAGGAAACATTGTTATTGTAACTGAGACGCAGGGACATTTTGGCAGTGTTATGTTCTTGTTTGGCTGGATACTACTCTTTATTTATTAAAGCCTCAGGCTCTTTAGGCCAAGGTTCAGTGTATTAATTTATGCAGTTTGCCTCCCTCGACAGACGACAAATTTGAATACCCCAGCTTCAGGGTGACCCAGTTTGCAAACAAGATGTTATACTCTGAAGCCTTTTCTCTTTTTACTCTTATTATGCCATGAAAGGCATCTGGGGCCCATGCTAGCAAAACGTTCAGATCCAACACCTCACTCCTCCCCTTTTCACTGTTCCTCTCTTTCTTCACTTTCCCAACATGAATTGGACTCTCAATTTAATTCAACCAGCCAATATTTCTTGAGTGTTTATTATACAATAGGCTATATGACCTTTTGAATTGAATAAGACCCCATGCCCTGTCTACTTGGGGTCTTTTCTTTTCCAAGAAAAGTTCTGGGAACACAGACATACAAACAACTCCATGTTCAGAAGAACTGGAGGAACGTACAGAAGGGGGTGGGGGTGGGCATAACTACTCGAGAAGCTCACTGGGAAACTTCTGGAAAAGGACACTTGATTTTGGGGCCTGAAGGACAGGTGAAGGTTTAGCAGATATAGGTGGTATCAAAAGGAGGGAGAACAAGGGTATCCCAGCTCCAGTGTGGGCCAGAGCACAATGGGATAAAATAACATTCCATGCTTGGGGAACTTCAAATATTTTCAGTTGGTTTGGGTATGAAACAAATCAGAGGAGGTGAGGAGGTAAGAAGGGGCTAGATCATTCTTGACTCTGTTCTCTGAAAATAATGTAAGCTTTAGTCTTTCCCAGGCTGTTCAGAGAATAGATTTCCAAAGGCCAAAATGTCTCTTGAGGTCCTAACATGAATTGTAATGGTGTCAAGTATGTTCTCAATAGGGAACAGCACATCCACATCAGGATAATTCAAGGATGTGTTTATTTACAAAGGGGTTATTAATAGAGGTAAAACTGGAGGAAAGCCACAGGGAAAGTTCAGTGATGCAGGGGCCAGCGGCAGAGCAGCAGTTATCACCACCAGACAGAAGGGATGTGGGGAGGAAGGAGCTCAGGGGACTCAAAATGAGAGAATTGTGTAGAAGAGGGTTGTGTCGTCAGTAAGCAATCAGAACAATAAAGTTCTTGACCACCATGTCTCCTCTCCCTCTAGTCTTCTCTCAAATTGCACCACGGGACAAGACACCAGAGCCTCACCGATATTGCTCATAAAGATCAATAGATCTGGAGGGGCAATGGGACATACCTAGCAAGGTATTGCTGGCTTTGTTGATTCTACTGCTGGCCCTAAGAGAGGTACTCTGATCAGGATTCTCCTCTAGCACACCCACAGCATTCTCTCTTCCTCTTGCTATTTCCCTTCACATCTCAGACCACGCCTACCTCCTCCTTTTTGGCAGCTGGAATTTACTGAATGGGGTACGAAGGACAAAATGCACCAGACAACTAAAGAGATGATGGGGGGTGGTTGTTACAACAGAGATCACACTCGTTAGAGAAGGATGGTCAAAAACCAGGCAAGGGCTCTGGAGGGAGTTTTATCAGTGCAAGACATGAGGACAAGTGGGGGTAAGTCTTCTGGATCATCTGGGGAAGGGTAATTCTTTGTGATTAATCATTTCCTGGAACACATAAGGGTGTGGGGGGTTTTCAACTGCCACTGTTTTCCAGGAGCACAGGGCTCAGGTAAAGTTCCATTGTGCCAATTCTCCCTTTGTTCAAAACAAGTCAGTATTATTCATCCCAGAACAACGGACACCAAACTTCTTGAGTGAAGGGAAGCAGGGTCTAAGAAATAGTCTGTTAAGGATTCTTTTTGGTATTGTTCCAGCAAAAATAAGTTGAACCATCTGTTGAGAGGTGGTGGCAAAGATTAGCCCTTTTAAAGTCTTGGGTGTTAGGCATCTTACATGAAAAAGGAGAAATATTAATATAAAAGGTTGTATTAAAGAGCCAGGGATTGAACCTTGGAGGTAACCAGTCTGGTGCTTTCCCGGAAGTTGGTAGAGGAGAATCTTTTAGTGACACAGTACTGCATATTGAGTTTCTTGAGATTAGGATGCTGATGTTCTGTTGATGTCTACAGTGTTGGTTGCTGTTCCTCAAGGGCATGAATGTCCTGTTTTTTTTTTTTTTTTTTACACTGGACTTCCTCCCTTAGTGGCCAGACAGGAAGAAAAAAAAATACAGCTCCTGAAGTGTGTGGCACAGTGACAAGTCATTTGAAGTTACACCAAATCTTGAACTTTAGCTTTGAGGGCTTCTTCAGATCCTACAGAGAAAGGCCAGTGTCAGGAAACTTGGGTTCTCAACCAACAGAAATCAGGGTGGTAAGGTTTTAGTTTCCCAGGACATCAGGTTAGGTGGGAAGAAGAAAAACTGGAAAAGTTAGTGTGGAGTGTTTTAGCCAGATATTGAAGGAAACTGGGGAAAATATGAAAATTTTGTATGGGTTAACATTTTGGGCAAGGTAACAGGATCTAGACCAGTTTGCAGGTAGATACTGCTTAGTGATTTTTTCCTAGGGATGAGGAAAGGATAAAGTCAACTAAGTCTGTACCAGATAAGAGGTTGCATGTCTATTAATTTGCTATTTAGATAGAGGTGCAAAATAGCTCAAAGGCAGCATACAGGGATAGAATCTACTAACAGGAAAAGGTGCACTTAAGACAATGTCTAGTTTTCCACTGACACAAAACTTCTCTCTGAGGTCACCAACCACTTGTTCAAAACAATCTCAAATAAAGGTGATTCTTGAGCACAAAATAAGGGTGGACTCTTTAGATTTAACCTGATTGTTTACTTAGGTTCAACAAGAATGGTAATTTACCATATACAGTTCTCCTTAAGTTTGCTTTTGTAAGGAAGTTTTTATAAGAAATCTCAAATTGGACTTTCAAAAACCTTTCAAGGCAAGGGAGCCATGCCAAGAAGCAGATCTCCCTTGCAATACCTAGAGATTTGGGTGAATTATACCTTCTGAAGTTTTCAAGATCTTCTAAGTTCCTCATACCTTCCAGGAAGTGCCTTCTCTTCTTGCCTGTGGTGCTAGGACTCTAAGCCAGGTAAAGGGAATTTTTCCCACAAGAGGGTTTCAGAAGCATTGGTTCTAAGAAGTCAGTCCTTGTTTCCTCGAAGTGTGTGGTCATAACTAATTAAATAAACATCATCCTCAAAGATGACATTCCAGCCAAGTCCACTGTGGTATAGCAATGTTTCCAATTATTTCTGCTAACAAGGAAGACAGATCATTATTGAACCTACTTAAATAATTGTATTGCCATGGAAAGAAAAATACAATACTTAATATTTCCTTAATTCTGGAGAAATCAGGAGGGATTAAAAAGATAAGTGTTTCTTTTCTGTTTATAACAGCATACTCTGCTAAATTATGGTGAATTATAGACACCTTAAGAAAAAAGACCGCTTACGCAGTTCCTCATACCCAGAGAATAGAGCATTAAAATATCAGCAATATTGCCAACAACAGTCACAATCATCCCCCATGAGTTCATTCAGTTATATGTAATTAATTTTTGTTCCTTTCCATCTAGTATTTGCAACCTCATGAACCCACTGGTGGTATTATTATTATTATTGTTATTATTATTATTATTATTATTATTATTATTATTATTACAGTCCTGGAAATCCTGAGTCAGTCCATTGACATGGGTATAGTCTCTAGATTATTTAAGGAAAGCCGTCAGAAGCTTGTGCCCAAAAGTTTCTCACAAAGTCCTTTTTCATAGGGCTCTGAGAGAGTCCTGTATTGAAGAAAAAAATCACACAGGCAAGACCTGTCAGAGAAGCATCCCAGTAAAGCAAAACTTATCTTTAGATGACAAAAGATTTAAAATGATTGTGGTTAATTTATATTGATTGTTTTTGAAAGTGAAAAATCGGATGAAATTTACTAGAAGAATAATGTAGCTAGGCATGGTGGCATACACCTGTAATCCCAGCTGGGGAGGCTGAGACAGGAGGATAGCAAGTTCAAAGCCATCCTCAGAAACTCAGTGAGGTCCTAGGTATATTAGCAAGATCCTGTCTCAAAAAATAAAATGAGATGGGGATGTGGCTCAGTGGTTAAGTACCCCTGGGTTCAATCCCTGGCACCAAAAAATAAATAAATAAATAAATAATATAACTGACAAAGACCTTTGGATGTTTCTACAGTGTGCAAAACAAAATAAAGTCAATTCAAAATAGGTTGTAGATAAAGTATCTGAATATGTAATGATCAATCCTATTTTCAAAGAAGAGTGGATAGTATATCTAGTTTATACAAGTGGATAAATAAAATCTCTGAAGAGAAAATATCTTTAGTTATAGTACATAATAATTCTGAGACATAATAGACCATAAATACTAAGCACTTGGTTAGAATATACCAAGAATATATTGAGAACATCAAGCGAAGAGAATAAGTCTGAGTAGGTCCCAAATATCTGTATGCTAATAAACTCCGCAGGTAAGTGATATAAATCCCAACTTGAAACTCACTGACTTGAAAGATGTTTGATTCAAATTAAAGAAGTAAAGTTGTGGCCAAGTTAGCATTTAGAAAATTAATGAAATGATGACTAAGGACACTATGACATTCTCTAATATCAGGCAAAGTAGCATCAGTGCTCTGATAGAGATCATGGATAGTGAGGGCATTGACAGTTCTCTAGGAAATGCTCATAATGCATATCATTTCAAAATACCTGTTAATAACATTAGCTCATACAAATTTAACCTAGGGAAAGTTAAATATCTTTTCTGATTTGACAATGCTTTCCCTGGAACTCATCAATACATAGTAACATGTCAGAAAAAGAAAGAGAGAAAGAAAAAGAAACCTAGTTATTTCTATACCCTCTCTTTTTACAAGGCAGGTCAGATTTGAACATTGGTCAACATAGGATTGTGGGTTACTAAGAACAATACTTGGTTACCAGTTGTATTGAAATGACAATAACAGATTTTTTTTTAAAGAGATTGAACCTAGGGGCATTTTACCACTGAGCCACATTCCCAGACCTTTTAAAAAATATATTAATTTGAGACAGGGCTCACTAAATTGCTCAGGACCTCATCAAATTGTTGAAGCTAACTTTGAACTTGCGATCCTCCTGCCTCAGCCTCCAGAGCTGCTGGGATTCCTAGTATATGCCATGGTGCACAGCTGACAATAACAGATTTTAAAAGTAAATATAGGCAGTAACATGAAGGTTAGATCCTTAATTTAGCTATTTCCCAAACTTTGATCTAAAGAATCACAGACAAAACAAAGCTCAACATAAAGCATAGAAATTATCTTACAATACACAAAATCTTTGTTATGTAGGTAGATTACAGAGAAGGTAAGGATTACTTTTTACCACTTCTTATCAAGAGCAAACCAATGATCTAAGAAAAATTTGTCACTTCAAAAGAGAGAAAGCCAAAATCTAGTTTTGAGTCAGTATAATACCTGATGCTAAAGAAATAATTTTAAATATCATATAAATAAATCATAAACCTTAGCTAGCTTTGACCAAGACATATAAAATTCTACTTCCCCAAACACTCCATGACTTTCTATGTCTGTTCATTTTTTTTGTCCTAAACTTTCCTTCTTCTCATTCTGAAAAAAACAGCTACTTCCTTTCTTTTATTAATTCAGTTTCTCAAAGTATCAGAAAAAAATGAACATATTTATAAACAGATCAAAAAAATGTAGCCTTTCCATATCATACATGAAAACTTCAGGAATATTCAATTTATCTATCTCTAAGCCAATTCTAAGAGAGTTCCTTTAAGAAATTTTATAGTATTGGCTGGGCTATTGCTCAGTGGTAGAGCACTTGCCTGGCATATGCAAATTACTGGATTTGACCCCAGAAACACACACACACACACACACACACACACACGACAGAGGCTCTTATAATCTAAGTTGGTGATAACATTCAGGGGTAGAAAATTATTACAAACTTACAGACACATATACACACCGCAACAGAGATATTTTAACTTCAACTATAAAATTTCAGCCATGGGTAAAACATAAACACAGAAATATAACACTCTATGATTCATATCCCTTTCCTTTGGATGAATTCTTAACTGATTTTGCCTTAAAATAGACAAAATATACAAAATAAACAAAAAAAGAATAGTAAACCAGATTGTCATCCCTCACCCAACAGAGAGATCTCAATAAACCATTAACCCATTTGCAGAGATCACAAATGGTTAGATCATCAAGCCAAAAGAGGCTGGTACTAGATTTCAAACAAATACTCAACAAGAATCAAGATCAAATTCTCACCATGCCACCAGTGAGCAAGAATCTGCAACACATGACCAGGAGTTAGACTTGCCACTGTCCTCCACCATGAGCAGTCAGGAATTAAGCACAAAAGACTAAGGCTTTATAACTTGGGTGGAGTCAACAGAGATCCCGGGAGAGGTCCAGTCCTACTGGCACCAAACTGTTGAAGACAAAAATGCAGTAGACAACTTAGGAGATGACTTTATTCAGCCTACTGCAAGTAAGAAAAGTATCCATTAATGAGGAATCTCAAAGAAAAGGAAGGGAACCTGGAGTTGTACAGAGTAAGGTAAATAGCGAAAATTATCAGGATGAGTGGAGGCAGGTCTTATCTATGGAGGGCAGGGGTTCTTTGTGGTAAGCTGCTTTCTGGTATACAAAAAGGTGAGGGGGTTGTAAAACAAAGGACAGAGGGATTTTGGAAAACAGAGGAATGGGAAGACTTCTTAGCTGTTGCTGTTTTCCTGAATTAGAGGGCTTAGATAAAAAAATTTTTGAGGGTTCATCAAGGAACTAAATGGAAGCTATGATTTTTATCAATTATTTTAGTGGTCTTTGAATTTGGCATCATACCATAATTATTATTCTAATCCATTATAAGATGCATCATGATAATTTTATTTACTTCTTAATTTTTTGCTATACATAAATCAAGCACTGAAACTTAAACGTAGCTTATCTTTTAAACTATGACTGCATAGATGTCTGTCATTCAGTGTTGGTGCCATAGAAATTTGCATCAACTCTTAACAGTTTTTGAATAATGATTTCTTTTCTAGTAAAAAAAAAAAAAAACTGGCACATGATGTACAGTGGGCAGTGTTCTTTACGAAACTATTGTATCACTGGGTATGCACATATGTTTGTGTGAGTGTGTAATTTGTTCTCTCTCTCTTGATACCTTTCCATGGCTGACCAGGATAACTGGAGGATGGGGGAGGGAAAAGCAAGATTGACAAGTTAATTTGGGCATTTTTAATGGAAGTGACTCCCTGGATTGGTTTTGTTTCTTGCATTCTCAAGGACAGAATGAGTTGGAGTTTAATTTTTAATTTAATGCCAATAATGTACTGTTTGTTGCAGAAAAGGTTGAGTAAAAACACATCATCTCAAAAAAAAAAAAAAAAAACTATGACTACAGGTAGAATTAGTGGCGCCCTTAATTAGTAATAATCCATATATTATTACTAATGTTGTAGTGAACAGCTTTACACAGAAATCGTTTGCCACACCTCTGATTACTGATAGACCCTGTGGAAGGGAAGCACTTGGCCTTCAACTACCTGCAAATGTGCTGCACTTTCCTGGTACTAAGGGTCAGCAGGAGAAATGTGGAGTGAGGTGAGCCCAGGAAAAAGTGAGACGGGGGAAAAAGGTGCCAGGGGAAGATGAAGAGGGACCCCTGGGCCTCTCTCATTGAGTTAGAACCCAATCTGCAAGGAGATGGGAAGGTTCTCAGTTAGAAGCATGATGCCATCTCTGTAGGAAGCTGAGCCGTGGGGCCAGACTCTCTGGGTTTGGATCCAGATTTTGCCACTTATTGCTGGCTTGGCTGTCTTAAGAAAGTTCCTTTATCTCACTTTCCTTCAGTTGCAAAATGATACTAAGAGCATCTATTTCAGGAGAGTTTTGTGATTTGATATAAGTGCCCAGAATTATGCTTGGCATGTAGAATTAGCTGTGACTACTACTAGAACACCAGTTGTTGCTGTTACTTTTTGATATTTTCCTTGCCACGTGGTTGCTTCCTTGGGAACACTAACAGCAGTAGGCCTCAAATATTTCCATGTAGGAGAAGCTTAGTGATACCAATCTGGTTGGAAGTTGTGGGGTTGGGGAAGGGCTCCATCCCATACTTCATCAATATGGCTAAAAGCAATGAAAGGACATTCATCAAATCAAATCATGCAGTTCTGGAGGTGAGAATGTGGTTGAAGTCTTGCCAATATCACTCCTGTCAAGGGACGGGGGCCAAAACACAAGACTTGACTTAGGGCTATGGGAATGATTTACACTGCATGGCTCCAGGAAGTTTCTTTTCACATCAGTGTCTAACCAGGGGCCCTGCTTAAACTTCTGCTACAGTGAAATCAAGTAAAAAGGACCTAAGAATGTCTAAGGCTTAGAATGTAGAGAAAGTCATAACAACAAGGCAAAGACTGAGAGTATTTGTCAACATGTATGCTGTGTTTCATCAAAATATGGAAAATGTAAAGAGCAACATTTCAGTCCCCTTATAAGGATGGACACAGAGGAGATTTTAAGACACCTGTCTGTCTTAGAGACTGTTCCACCTTCATTAGTAATACAGGCTTGATTTGCTTCTAGCTCCCAGCTCAGCTGAGTGGTAAATTTTTCTAGAGCAAAAGGCCTCTCAAATTGCAATGCAAGTGTCTGCTGAAGCAGATAAGGGTCACCAGCATGGTTCAGAGCCAATTTCTGTCTTTCCACTTCACTCAAAAATGGCACTGCTGGGCCATGTGTCATGGACTGAGAAAAAAGTGGCAGGAACCACTACCATCTTTTAAAGTCATGCAAGCAAAATACTCATTTTTTCCCCATGATTGACATAAATTTCAATTCAAACCCTGAAACATTAGAATGAAATATCACTCCCTGTACCCCAAGGATAGAGGAAAAAAAAAAGAAAAAAGAAAAACCCAGAAACCCGAATATCCATGGCAGAAACATCCACAGAAAAAAAATACCTCTGTCTCAAAACTAATTTGGGTAGAGTCATCATTTACTTTGCTACTGTACCAAACCTTGCTTCCAGGGGCAGAAAGGTTTTATACAAACAGGTTGTTAGTACAGCAGGGAGTCGACGTTTACTCAATCACTATGAGAGCCAGGGTTTACAGATTTTGACCATGACCCAGGATAAGAAATATACTTTCTATTCTGACCCACTGCACACATTCATAATTGGAGCAAAACTTCTGAGGTGTAAATATTTCCCCCATGGCTCATTACCAGCCTTCAACCTGATGTCACTGAGCCACTGAACATGAGTTGGGAAGAAATGTGCACGGTCAGCTCTCAGCGCACAACTGCTATACACATGCATCATCATCAACAACGACAATTAAGAAACTGCTGAACTAGTGTTGCAAAGAATACACTTTGGGAGACCCTTTCTAAATTGCAAAATTCGCACATCAGGGGAAAGGAGTCGATGAGCAATACCTGGAGTTTTTCTTTGCAGAATTTTAAGTTCTTTTGAAAGACTGTTTCAGTAAACACCCTCTGTCATAATCTAATCTTCGATTGGTACTATTCCAAGAAAGATGGTCCCTCCATTTTAAATCACTGCCTTTCCTGATTTTTCTATAGTTCAAGAAAATTTTGCTTCAGCCCAAATGACATTTTCTTTGGAAGCGATCTTTACAAAGCACTGAATAATTAAGTCTGATTGATAAAGTGTAAAATGAAGGGTGCGTGTATGTACGTGTTTAAATTCACATCACTTTAGGTGTTCTGAACAATTGAATGGACTTTGGTAGATTAGGCCATGGAGTTATTGTGAGATAAGATAATTAGATTGCTGCATGACAAAATACCCTAACAACCAGAGGCATTCAACGGTATGTATTTATTTCTCACACATTGAGAGTGAACTGCCAGGACCATCTTCTTCTAACTGGGCTCACCTTTCTGCATGTGGAATGACTGGGACCTCCATAGGGGCAGTTTTGTTCCTATCTCTTCATCCTATCCCTTCATCCATTTCTTGGAACCCTTGGGATAGACTGATGGAAACATCCTTTCTCCTGACAATGACAATAATTCAAGAGAACAGGAGGAAATTTGAAAGACCCCTTGAGAGGCATCACTTTGTCTCTTCCTATTAGGAAAAGCAAGTCATGGGGCTAACCTGAGTTCAAGGGAGGGAAGACACCACCCAGAGAAAGGGAGAGCACAGAGAGGGAGACAAAGAGCACAGTTCCTAGACTGGTGAAGAGTTGCAGCCTGTGGTAGGTTGAACAATGCACCCCAAGGATAGATATCCACATCTTAATCTCTGGAATCTGTGACTATTGCCTCTGGAATCTGAGACTCTGAAGATGTGATTAAATTCATAATCTTGAGGTGGAGAATTTTTCTTGGGTTTCCTGGGTGGACTCAACATAACCTCCAGGATCTTTACAAGAGGGACGCTGGATATCAGTTAAAAGCAGCCTATGGGCCAGGTGCACTGGTGCATACGTGTAATCCCAGTGGCTCAGAAGGCTGAGATGGGTGGGTCACAAGTTCAAAGCCAGCCTCAGCAACTTAGAGGGGCCCTAGCAGCTTAGTAAGAGTCTGTCCTCCCCCCCCCCAAAAAATAAAAATAAAAAGGACTGGGGATATAGTTCAGTGGTTAAGCACCCTGGGTCCAATTCCTGGTGCAATCAATCAATAAAATAGAGCAGCATATGGCATGATGGAAGTAGAAGGAGACAGGTGTGATGTGGGCCAAGATTCAGCCTCCAGACCAAAGTAAGGAAACAGGATGTTGGAACCCCCAACACCTTGAGATCCTACTTCTCACCTGTGAGAGGACTGTATGAGAATAACTATGGTGTTTTAACCACTTCATTTGTGGTAATTTGTTACAGGAGCAATAGAAAGCCTGTACAAATTTGTTATCAGAAAGTGAGATGCTGATGTAACAAGTATCTCAAAAAAGGGGAAGTGGCTTTGGAATTGGGCAATGGGTAGATGCTAGATGCATGCAGCATGATAGGAAAAAATCCAGATCACCTTGAGCAGACTATTGGTGGAAATGTAGACGTTAAGGACCTTGTTGGTGAAAGCTCAGGAGGAAACAAGAAACATATTAGCAGAAACTGGAGGAAAGGAGATCTTTGTTATAGGTAGCCGAAAGGTTAGCTGAATGGTGTTCTATGTTAATGTAGAAAGAAGAACTTGTCGGCAATGTACATGGTATTTAGCTGAGGAGAGGTCCAAGCCAAGTGTTGTTGGTACAACCTGGCTTATTGCTAAATGTGAGAAGAAAGAGATACATTAAGGAAAGGGCTGTTAGGGAAAAGTAACCAGGACTTAATGGTTTTGGAAATTCTCAACTTAATCTGAATTTCAAAAGAAGATAAAAATAGGAGATTTATTATCAGCAAATTATAATCTGTAGAGAAAGCCAGGGATGTGGTTGGACAAACTTTTGCTTGTGCTTGGGAAGAAAAGAAACGGCAGTGTTTTGTCACACAGAATGCTCTTTTAAGAGATTAAGCATGTGACTCATGGGTCCCATCAGCCATCTTATGGGACTATCCAGGAAATTCTGTGGAGGAGCCTCTAATCTAATACATATCCCTCTGACATACATGGAAGATTCACAAGATTTTTGATAATGTTATACTAGCTAAAACACTGCCCTCTTAGAAAGGGGCACAGAGGCGATAAAATAAAAGGAAGCTGTTGGACTTTCAAAATTTAGAAGTTTTACAAGCAGAAAGCAGGCTGGTGAAGCCACCTAGATGAAAACATGTGCTACTACTCTTCATTAAAATATGCAGAATGATTTAGAGGATGGAGTGTCAGTCTCAGAGAGTGGAGCTGAGACCACAGAGAACTCAATCTAGACCCTGAAATGGAATTTTCACAGCAAGATTTTAAAATTACTTGGGACTAAGGACTTTCTTCCTCCATTTCTTCCCCTTGTGAATGGGAGTGCCTATTACCCTATACCTATCTATCTCACCCTGGCATTTTGGGATCAGATAACTTGTTTTCTATTTTCACAGGTCTACAGATGGAGAGGATTTTTGCTGAAGAATAGATGATACCCTGAGTCTTACCCATTCTTGATTTAGATGAAGCAATTTGGTATCTTTTAAATTGACAATATCAAGAAAGAATTTAGGCTTTGAGTTGGTGCCGTGGTGAGACTTTGGGAGCTATTTGGAAGATGAAGGGATGTGCTTTCATCTTAAATGAATAGAATCTTTGGGGTCCAGAGAGCAGGCTGTGCTGAACTGAATGATAATTCTCCAAAGAAGGTAATGAACTGATTCCTAGAACCTTTGAACCTTACCATTCAGGGGGCAGGGGGGAAGATTTGGCAGTTGTCATTATAAAGAATCTTGAGAAAGGAAATTATAATGGGTTATCTGAGTGTCTTTAAAAAGTTGATTTGGATATATAACATGACTATTAGAGACTGGAACAGGAAGGAGAAAAGAGGAAATAGGTTGGTTCCACAGATGCCCTTCAATAGATGAATGGATAAAAAAAATGTGGCATTTATACACCATGGAGTATTACGCAGCACTAAAAAATGACAAAATCATAGAATTTGCAGGGAAATGGATGGCACTAGAGCAGATTATGCTTAGTGAAGCTAGCCAATCCCTAAAAAACAAATACCAAATGTCTTCTTTGATATAATGAGAGCAACTAAGAACAGAGCAGGGAGGAAGAGCAGGAAGAAAAGATTAACATTAAACAGATACATGAGGTGGGATGGAAAGGTAGAGAAAAGGGAAATTGCATGGTAATGGAGGGAGACCCTCATTGTTATACAAAATTACATATAAGAGGTTGTGAGGGGAATGGGAAAATAAACAAGGAGAGATATGAATTACAGTGGATGGGGTAGAGAGAGAAGATGGGAGGGGAGGGAGGGGGGATGGTAGAGGATAGGAAAGGTAGCAGAATACAACAGTTACTAATAGGGCATTATGTAAAAATGTGGATGTGTAACCGATGTGATTCTGCAATCTGTATTTGGGGTAAAATTGGGAGTTCATAACCAACTTGAATCTAATGTATGAAATATGATATGTCAAGAGCTTTATAATGTTTTGAACAACCAATAAAAAAAAAAGAAAAGAGGAAATAGGGAGAGGTTAGATAACAGGTGTACGATCACAGCTGGAGAAAAGTAACATACAGCACAGTTGGGGCATCTGTAGTTCACAATAACCTCTTATATTTTATAAAGAGAGGAGCTCAAAGGCTTTAACACAAAGAATGAAGGCAATGAAAATATTAATTATTTTGATTTGACCAGTATATATTATATATATGCCTCGAAATATGACACTAAATAACTATGGAACCAGCCTAGATGCCCTTCAACAGATGAATGGATAATGAAAATATGGTATGTATACACAACGGAATATTACTCAGACATGAAGAAAAACAAAATTATGGCATTTGCAGCTAAATGGGTGAAGTTGGAGAATATCATGCTAAGTGAAATAAGCCAATTCCCAAAAGTTTGAGCAGCATGATAGAAAAAATCCAGATTGCCTTGAGCAGACTATTGGTAGAAATATAGACTTTAAGGACCTTGTTGGTGGAGGCAAATGTTTTCTCTGATATGTAGATGCTGACTCACAATAAGGGGTTGGGGTTCTAGAGGAATAGAAGTACTTTGGTTTATACAAAGGGGAATGAAGGGAAGGGAGGGGGAATGAGAATAGGAAAGATAGTAGAATGAATCAGACATAGTCCTGTGTGCCTATATGATTACATAACCAATGTGATTCTGTATCATTACAACCAGAAGAATGAGAAGTTATTTTCCATATATGTATAATATGTCAAAATACATTCTACTACCATGTATAACTAATAAGAACAAATAACAAATAAATTATATATATATATATATATATATATATATATATATATATATATATATATATAATGCTAACCCCAAATTTAAAAATGTTTAATTTGCTTTGATCATTGCACCTTGTGTACATGTATTGAGTTACCATGTTACCCCATAAGTTTTTCCAATTAAAATAATTACTAAAAATAAAATACAAATTAAAAATATAAACACCCTTTTATATTTGCTGGAGAGAAGCCAGGAGATCTATATTGTAGAGATAGAAACAATGGGGCAGGAGAAAGAGTAAGGAAAGTGTTGAAGATCTATGGAGCAAGAGGCTCTGCAGAGCTGCACCATGTGGTCAAAGTAGACAGAAGGAGAAAAGGGACTTTCAGAAGATACATTGCCATAAATTATATAAGTGCATTTGGACACTCTTCAAAGTTTTCAAGAAATACAGGGTAAGAATATGAGCTGTTTGAGATTTCTTCTCATGATTGGAAGGAAGATATATAGTACTTATTGGTGATGTTATCTTGGGCCCTTCCTCCAGGACTACTTGATAATTTAGAAATGTTTTAGGCTACAGTGTAAGAAAAATGGAACAATGATACCTTAACAGGTTGGGATTTGTTTCCCTGGTATAACAAGAAGCCTGGTGGTATGCAGTGCTGAGAATAGCTCTTCAAAAATCAGGCTTGTCTAATCTTTCTGGACTACATCATCCAAGCAATTTTTCTGTTTAGGTTTCTGACATGTTTGAATGATGGTACCTGCAGCTCCAGGCTTTGTGACCTACTTCAAAGGCAGGAAGTCCAGGGGTAGCCAGGGTAAGAATCCAGCTCTTCCTGCATCTCATTTAAAAAGAAACCAACTATCTTTTCCCAGAAATCCTCAGATCCCTCTGATCTTCTTGGTCAGAAACAGTCACATGCTGTCCTATTCCTCAGCACTAGCAGAGTGGGGCTGAGAAAGCAAGTATCTGGCTTTGCAGATAGTGGAATA
The DNA here is from genome assembly GCF_021218885.2 of Marmota monax. NCBI lineage: Eukaryota > Metazoa > Chordata > Mammalia > Rodentia > Sciuridae > Marmota > Marmota monax. The sequence goes on from NW_026691933.1 coordinate 3,400,187, forward strand.
TAGCAAAGAAAAATGGATTGGATGGGGAATGGCTTTTGGATAGATGTCCATCCTATGATGTCTGCTGTGACAGTCCAGTCTCCCTTTCACTCCAGGGGCTCTAGATTGGTGAGCAGTGGATTTGTGAATTGAATGAAGGCTACACATTTTTATTAGGTTTGGGGTTCAGAGAAAATCCATTGCAGTGCTCTTCAAAAACATTGGCATTCCCCTCATCCGGTGGACTTAGTGCTACAGTGAATATGTGTCTTTTGAGGCATCTTAAAGGACATGGTATCAAAATGGATAAATAGATGACACTTGACACATCTATTAGAACATTTCTCTAAATCCTTGGGTTCCCCCTCTGCATAACACTAAGGTATTTTTGGCATCTCATCTTCATAAAAAGAATATTAGCATAAGCCTTAAAAGCTTAGAAACTAGAACCAAGTCATTTGATTTGAATCCTAGCTATCACATTCATAGGCTGTGTGCAGGGACTCTTGAACTTCTGTATGCTTTAGTGTCATCTTTGAAAAAAAAAGGAGTGATAGTGAAGCCAGATTTAAAATTAGGTAGTCAGTGTAGTTAGGTAAATCGGGTCTAAGATCGAGTAAGATTTAAAATGGAGGCCATGCAGGCCATGCTGAGAATGAATTCTGGGAAACTCTGGGAATGTTAATGAAGTCCCGAGAAAAGCCCTAGGCCCAAAGTTCATCCCAAAGAAATGTTAATTAACAGCCCCAGCAGATGTGAAGATAGTCCATCCCAAAGAAGTGTTAATGAAGTCCTTCCTGCCCAGATTACTTCTTTGGCCCACCTGTGTCCCAACCCTTCTGGCCTTCCCACCTACATTCCATCACCAAAAACTATAAAATGGAGAGACAACCGCACTTCCACGGATTCCACCTCTTGGGTCCCCTTCTTCCTCCGGGAGAAGTCTTTTCTGCTATCCTTTAATAAACTTCTAATTTTCCACTCTGACCTTGCCTCGGCGTGCTTCTCTGGTGTTATTCTTCAACATTGGGGAAGCAAGGACTCATCACCAGTCAACAGCGGTAACAATAGTACATATCTCAAGCTTTTTTAAAAAATTAGGATTAAATAATGTAGAAAATTACTTAACACAGTGCTCAGCACGTAGTAAGAGATTCCTGTGTGTCAGCATTGTTACTGATACCAGCCCCCATGAGTCTAGATTTTAGCAGGCAACTGAGCAGATGATGAACACTACTCCCAACTGCTCAGTGAGTCTAGAATCTGGCAACTCCTCCACATCAATCATTTCAGCCTGATCTAATGCTGTGTTCTTCTTCCTTGGTCTAGTATTCTCAGAATCAGTCTTCATGTGTATCCCTCAGATTGGTGCTTTTACAAATTAGCAGGATCTCACAACTCATGGATGAATAAGTTTTTCCCTTCCTAGTTTACCTTTTCAATTGACCTCTTGGAGCATGCTGGGATCTGAGGTTTCAAGGCCACACCCTCTGCCTGCCGATTATAGGACCTCAATCAACTCAGCAAGGACCTCATTATTGCCTTCATTTGGCAAGGGAAGCCAGTCATCTGAATTCTCCTATGTGTTTCCAGTCTCTCCTCAGTTCTACTCTGTTCTAATTGGTGTCCTTGGTTTCAAATTAGAGAGTGACTGTGAATTCAAGAAAATTGTAATTTAGTAACCCATGGTATCTATTTCTTTTTTACCTGTCTTGGCCTCTAGTTGTTAAAAATAAGTTTTATTGTTTATTGTTGTTAGTTTTTGGTTTGTCTGTTTCAGAAGTCATAGAAAATCCCTACTCTATATGTACTTTGACCTGAAAATTCAGGACTTTGAGCTTATTATTCTTTCTTTAAGTTGTCCAACTGCATAAAAAACAACCACCTTTCTTCCCCAGTCCTTACATTCCTTAGCTGCCACTTGGTTTCCCTAAAACTTAGGTAACTACAGTTGACATTTTAATAAACTCTGTGTGTGTGTGTGTTTATGTGTGTGTGTATGTGTTGATGCTGGGGATTGAACCCTGGGGATTTAACCCAGAGCCTTGCACCAACTCTAAAACTGAGCTACATCTCCAGAGCTGAATTTAATAAATTGTTGCCACTAGGTGCCATAGCTGCCTGCATCAAAAACTTTTAAACCCACTGGGTTTTCTTTATTATTATTATTTTCCCATTTTTTAAATTGGTGCATTAGAATTATACATGGTGATGGGATTTGTTGTTACATATTTGTACACACACACTATAAAGAAATATAATCTGGCCAATATCATTCCCCACTGGGTTTTCAACCCAGGCCTTAATGAGACTAGATACCCCATCCTTGATCCTCCCCCACCCCAAGTCTTGTGCCTCTTGATTCTAATGTCTGCATCCCCTCTGGTTACTTCAGTACTAACAACCGAAACACTCTGACTGTTATTAGGAGACAAGGAATTTATTTAAAGGAAAGTGGAGAGTAAGGCTCAGAGGCATGCATCTAGAAACAACTCCTAAAACTATGTCATAGAACTGGTAAGGTGAAGATGCTGCCACTTTCACCACTGAGTGCCAGACATGGCAGCCTACATTCTCATGCTATGGATCAGTCTCTGGGTACTGCTGCTAGCAATGGTGCCCTAAAAACTTGGTCAGAAGCTTTACCTTCCACTAGGATTATGTAACAGATAATTCCTCCAGCCATTAAAGATAGTCAAAGTCCTAGGCAGGAAAAACATATCATTTGTGTATTTCAAAGAGAGCTGTTCCAAGACTGAGTCACATGGGACCCAGATTTTTAAGATTTACAAACAGAATTGTTGCTTATAATTTTTATACAATTTGAATAGATCAAGAAATGTGCTTTAGGAAAACTGCTTTAGAGTAGTTTCCACCCTAATTTTCATTTCTTACATGTGGTCTAATGTGGGCAGTATGGTGTAAAAGATTCTGGACTTTAGAGACATACAAACTTTGGTTTCAATTCTGGCTCTGATCTTTATCAATTGTGTCTATTGATGAATATATTATTTAACTTTTAAAGTCTTGGATGCTGTTTGTATCAAATGTGTACCATAAAATCTACTCGTAAATTATTATGAGGATAAATGTAACTCACATAGAGATGCTGAAAAACAATGGACTTGATTGTATGGACAGAGATGTTTTCTATGATTATAATTGGGCAATTAACTAACATAGAGTACCTGTGACAAGTATATGGGAAGACATGGAGCAACATAGAGAAGATTTAGCAATGCCAACAGACACTGTGGTATTGTTGTGAAAAATTCCTAACATCTCTCTTCTTTTAACCTAACACTTGTTGCTCACAAGTGGTATACTGTTAGAAAGAGATACCTGTTCACCAGGTATGACCTTGACCATCACTTGTCAAGGTTTTCACTATTGAAAGTCCACTGTGTTATTTTCTTCCTAAGTTTGTAACGAACCCTCTCTTGAAAGGACATGATCAAACAGATAACTCCATCCTAGTGAGCAACTTTATATCTACGAGCAGTGTCCTTTGGCAGTTATTAGTATAAAAAATTGCAATCCTAACTCTGTGGGAAAAAGCAATTGAGAAAGTGTTAATTTCTTCAAAGGTTTTGCAAGTATATTATTTATATAAAGAAGTAGACTATATAATACAAATATAGAAAATTCATATACATATAAAAATATGGATTTACACCGTTTTATTCTCTCTACATATACATATATTTTTTGTAAAAAAAACTTTCTGAGAAAACCATCTGTAATAACCATAAAGTTTAAATGATTAATGTCTTTTAGAAATCTTTAGGCAACCAGGTGGTACAATTAACCACCCGTGGGAACTTGGCTTCTTATCGAATCTGTAATGATTAGATCTGTACTATCCATATTCGGCACAGAAAGGCCTGGCCACCAGATGTCACCATTCTTCTATTTCCCTCCTGGTGCCTGAAGCAAGCTTGAGACATTATTTTCTTCCAAGGGACTGAGGGAAATACGTGCCTTGGGATTCCTGGGATTTCAACAAAAGGTCTTTTTCTTATGAAGAGGAATTGTCTTGTCCGTGAAGATTTCCTTGTGGTCCTTGAGCACTACTTGGACAATTCCTGACAGCTGAGGACCCAAGTGGCTGATATTGTGTGGCTCATCTGATGGGGAAGAATTCCAGTTATTTCTTCCAGGTTCAAGTTAAAGGGAAAACTGACCTGGTGCCTCAAACTCTCTGTGCAAGAGAGGCCACAGGGTGTGTTAAGGTCCTGGAGTCAGGAGACCTCCCTAACTGGGTGTGTGGTCCTGAGAAATTACTTAACAATATGAAGATGAATTGAATTGTTTCTAGAGTTTAAAATTTCTACAATCCTCTCTTTCTAAATGCTTCTGCTGAAAACCCTGAGCAGCAGGATGGGGTGATCTTAGACCAAGAATGAAGACACCCAAGGAGGACAGGGAAATGGGATGGAGAAATCCTGTAGGGAAGGTCAGAGGAATTTAAACATAAACTCTTTCACTGTAACCTGAAGTAGTGTTAAAAAAACCTGGGACATGCTGGGATTACGAACCTTGTCATTTTCACCCCTTGGTAATTCACCAGCCCACTCTTCCTCCATTACAGATATGACTTAATATGGATCTGTAATGCTTAGTGAATGTAAGGCATTCTGTCTGGAGGTTCAGATTTAACATTTCATGCCCGTCAGTGTTCTTTGTGGTCCCTTCAGGGCATGGGATGTGTTTTATTTCTTTTTGAATTTACAACAGTATAATGGTTGGGTATATGTCCAGAGTGTTCATAAAATCAGGGGCAGGAAGCAGGGCAGAGAAAGAGGAACCAAATTCCTTATCTACGTGCCTACTATATGCCAGGTATTACTAAATACTTTACATTTATTTCATCTTCACAATAGCCTCATGAATCTGTATTTATTATGTTCACAGATAAAGCAGCTGAATCCCAAATGGTTAAGTGGCTTGCACAAGGTCACAAAAACCAAGTGGCAGCAACTCTTACGGCCTCATTTAATCCATTCTACAAAGGAAGTAACTGAGCCTCAGGGCATTTATTAAAGTTGCCTGCACCACTAGACAGTTGAGCCTATAATCTCATCCTCATTGGATTTCACCGCTGGAAGTCCACAGGTCCTTACAGGCTTGGACTGCACCACTCTGGAGGATACATGGTCATATCAGCATTTGCACGCTGCCCCTAGAACATTATTTATGGCTACAATAGGTCTGGCTCTCTCTGGTCTCCCCTAGGGCTGCGGAATTGCGAGGCTGGAAGTCCTCCTCGACAGGGTTGAGAGTTTGCAGACAACCCCTGAAAAGCTGGGGCGTTCCGAATTGGCTGAGCGCTCCTCCGGGGAGGGCGGGGAGTTTGCCGAATGTCCCTGGCCGGAATCCCTGCCTCCGCGAGCCGCGAGCTCAGAAGCAGAGAGAAGTTGGAGAGGTCGGGTGGCAGAGGGTTTTAAGAAATCGCGGGCGGACTCCCTTGCCCTGGTCCACTGGACCCCAGAGGACTGTCTCTACTGCGCGTCGGCCGAGTGTGGACGCGCTGTGCGCGGCCCCGCCAGGGCTGGGAGTTTGCAGACCGTCCCTGCCGCGGCCCGCTCGGCGGCGGCCCTGCGGCTCAGCGGCGGCGGCGGCGGCGGCGGCGGCCCCGGGCGCGATCCAGCCCAGGTAGCCGCGCCGCAGGCTCCAGGCGCCGCGACCCCGCGCCCAGCTGCGCCTCGGGCCCTGTGGGCAGGGCGGCGGGAGGTGATCCCGGCTGCTGCTGCTGCTGCTCAACAAGAAGGTAAGAGCTGCTGGGTCGGTCGATCATGTCGGAGCTCGCCATCCCCGGGGCGGGGGGAGATGCACACAGAGGGGACCGCGGGGGGATCGGGGAGTCGCACAGGGGTGCGCTGGAGAACCTGCACAGGAGGCGGCACAGCCCCAGGCTTTGCCTGCAGCCTCTCCGGGGCTGCGTGGGTTCCCCGGCCGCAGCCGCTTTGCGGGACCCAGGAGTGCAGCCGGGGGGCGCGCCGTGAGTCTCCCACCTGCCCCGGGCAGCCCCTCCCAAGGGGAGAATGAAGCCCTCCAGGCCGCGGGTCGAGGAGGCTTGTAAGCTTTCCTTGGACCTGTCCAGAGGAGGCTCTGATGGCACAGGCTGGAGGCGAGCGGCCGGGAATGGCAGATGGGCGCTCGAACCTTGGAGGAGCCCGATGGGGTCATGCTGCAGGCGTGGGCCGTGCTGGAGTCCCGGGGACTCAGGCGCGCAGGGTGGGTTCGTCCATGGGCCAGTGGGGGAGAAGAAAGAGGGGGACTGGCCCCGGGCTCCTGGGGAGGAGGGAGGAGGCGAGCAGGCTCTCCGGGCCAGGAGATCAGGCAGGCCCTTCGGGCCCCAGGGCCCCTTGGGGACTAAGGGTTGGACCACAAGCCGGCCAGAGCTCTGAGCGCGGCTGCCGGGTCGCTGAGGCTGAGGGAGCAAAGAGCCCACACCCGCGCACACACTCCCCAAGAGCATGCTCAGTGCGGTCTTGTGAACTTCCTGCCGAGTAGCGAGCAGCCCTGGCCCCCAGCTCCAAAAGTTGGGGGCGGGGGGTTGCGTGAGTGGGGAGCGCTGTGCCCTCCTGTCGCCCTTCTGTGCCCCTGGCCCCTGCCTGGCCTTTGCTGGGCTCCGGGTTCTGCTCTCTCTGGCCATCCCTGCGGTTGGGCACTGGGGCGTGGATGTCATTCCCTACTCCCCGAGGCCGTGTGGCCAGAGGCCTGGTGGCGCGGCTGTCTGCCAGGTGGATTCTCTCGCAATGCGCCCCTCGCGCGCACAGACCGGGAGCTGCAAGCAGGCTAGGTGGAAGGGGGTGTGTGAGCCTGGGGACGTTCGCGCGCGCACACTCGCTGTCACACACAAAGCCGCGCTTTTCTAGCCACCCTGTCGAAGAGCGAAGGGGTGGCGCTTGCATTGTCCAGCAACGTTAAGAACAGCCAAGCATCTTTGGGCTGCACAGACAAGGTGATGCTTATGGTTTTCTGAGACGCTAGTGGAGGTCTAAGGCCCCATACTTCTGGCTCTGCCTGCCAGGACCCAACACTGGGAGGACGCCAATGTCTGCACCCGGCCCTGCTGGCCCGTTTAGGAAATGTTGGGCATTACTGGGGCTGTGAAGTTGGAAGGGAGGCAAACTGTTCCTGTGGGCTGGCAGTACATCTGTCAACAAAGTGTTAAGAGGAGGATCTTGTTCTAATGGTCTGTAAGTGGAGAGCAAGTTAATTAAACCCAAAGCTCCCCAGCTCTTTGTCAGGACCTGAGCGACTTGGTTGGTTATTACTTCTATCGCATCCCGGATATTGGCCTCTGTCACCCACATTTTGATTCTTGACGCGGGATCAGAACTCTTGTCTGATCCCAGAAAATAACAACCTGGGATAAACCATCTCAATTCATTCATCTGAAGGGATTTTTGCTCCTTTCTTCTTTGCTATAAATTATTTTTGTTCTGATTGTTCAGGGCTGAGATGGACACCCTTAAATTTGTTTGACAGTATAGGATCAGAGTGAAGCTCCTCCTTTTAGAGGACTTTATAGTTTTCTCCAATTTTCAACTTAATGTACCTGTGATCAACGTGTTGAGGGGGGACCCCTGAAAATCAAGGTGGGAAGAGAGTGACCTTTTTGCCCTTTTAAGGAACTGAATTAGAGGAAGGAAGTTGCTCTGCCAGCCTACTGTTTGTGGTGGAGCTGGGTGTCTGGAGATAGGGCTTGGGCATTTTCTTTCCTCTCCTTCCTTTTTTCCAGCCTGAACTTCTGGCTTTTGGACACTTGTGACTAGAATCACTAGGAGAAAGCGTCTATGGAGTTTTGCAGGGTTTGCAGCTACCCAAATGGCCACCAGTCAGTTGGTTTTAAGGTGAACTGCAATGTCAGGAGAGCTGCTAGGCTCTGCCCAGATCTGTCAGTGGTATCTGTGTGCTTCAGTCCCAGCTGCTGCAAAGCAGCTCACTAGCCTTTTGATCTCAGCAGTGTGCATTTCAAGTACTTTGTGTTTGGAAGTGTGAATACTGTACTCATTTATATATATACACACACATCCGTATACATTTTTATAAAGAAGCGTGTGCATATGTATGTGCATATGCAGTATTCCTTGGGAGAATCTGGAAGCTGGAAGGGGCCTTAAGAGATCACAAGAATCAGGTTTTCTCCCTTCCCATTCAGTTTTCTCAATTTAAAAATAACCAACCACTCTTCTGCTCATCTGGTCTCCAAAGGCATTGAGATGCCAGAGTCCCCCCTGTGGCTCTAACTGGGGGTAGGGAGGGTGGGGAGTTGACTCCTCCCCTGAGAAGTATAGCTGCTCAGTACTTGTCCCAGATAGCAAACTGACATTTGACCTTTTCCTTATGTTCCACAGGTTTGGGGGTTCAAGTCACTGCAGGGTCACAATGGAATAAGTTTTGTCAGGAAAATCACAAAGAATAGTCATCAATACCCTCTGGGCTTGGAAGTGTGTACCCTCTCTCACTCTGTGATTATCCTGACTGGGATTTTAAGCGATTCCAAGAGGCTTAAAGAGCATCAGGGATTCATTTTCTTCTCTCTTGTCCTCCTGTTTGTCCTGTCCTCCTGGCTCTATGAGGGGTGGTGGGGGCTGGGTGGGGTGGCTGTCTATGTTGATGCTATTATAGTGAGTCTCAGGAAAGTGGTTCCTTCAGGTTTGTCTCTGGGGGGTTGCTATGGTGACTGACAGTTTGTAGAAGTATGTATCCTGGTGCCAGGTGAACAGGTGATGGATAGTTTTGACTGAAGGAAAGTATGTATGTTCCAGAATACAGGTACTTTAAAAAAAGGGAGGTAAAAATTTTATATTTCGTAGGGGCAGAATTGCCATGTAGGTGACAGTGGAGCATTTGGAACTTGTCAGTGCAGGTTTGACCAGGCTGCCTTTAAAGTGAATAATTGCTTTGAAGTATAGAGTCACTCCTAATAGTCCGAAGATGGCTATACTTTGAAATTTCTGTTGAAAATTCAGTAAAGATCTTCTCAACCCTTAAAGTTTTATGAAGTTTCTCAGCTAAGCTATTGTCTTGTATGCACTTTACAGCCTGTGTCCATATCACTAACACAAATGCATGTGTGACCCTGATGTTGTCTGTAAGTGCACTCAGTATATATCCAGTCTTTACCATGTGTCATGCATTCTGCTGTCGCCTAGTATGAAGATGTCCTTTCTCTGAATTACCTTCTCACTTTTAATTTATCTGACCTTCTCTTTCAGTGTGTTAATGCAAACTAATAGCTAATAGCTCTTGGAAAGCCGCCAAGGTGAGTCCCAGGAGCCTTTAGTACTGCGACCATGCTCTCAGCCGAGAGTGGGGACTTAAGCTGTGTTTGCCCATTTAGGCTATTTTATTTTTTCCATTGCCAGAATTATTGTACCTTTCTCTGACTTTGTTCTGTATGTTGTATGGATGCGTAAGAAGGGTTGAAGGAATCGACTCTCTTGCCTACACACACAGCCTTCTGGAATCAGAGCGGGGCCTTCCTCTTGGGGCTCCTTGTCTAGCCTCGAAAGTCTGGAGAGGCAAGAGGTATAAGCTATTGTGTCAGGTTTGGAGGGAGCCGTTCTCCTTGGAAATTGGCACTGTCTCTTTGTCACCTCCACTGCCAGGCCTGTGTTAATGCCTGCTGGACCTTGGCCCTGCTGAGAATGGAAAAGGAACTTTTCTCTACCCTATTGTCCATGAGCTCAGGGGTGAGGTGTAGCCCAAATATTTTATTACTAGTAAGAGTTCAGTATTGCTGTTTGCAATATACTTAAGAAGTCAGCCTTACAGTGTTATCCCTAGAATAACAAGAGCTCACTTGTTTGCTTCCTCTGTGGTTGTGACTGGCCCTGGAGGTGTACCAGTCCCTACTCCTGTTTGAGCTCCTTAGTGTTGTACTTCTGCACACGAACTGCTTATGGGTCCTGTCATGCTGGTATAAAATGCTTTTTATAAGTATCTCACACAGAAAAGTCTTCCACTCTGACAGTTCTGGTTCTTTTCTACATCTCTGTCCCTGCCATGGAAGTATGTCGTAATGGTGATTGTCACAAAGATTATATGTCTTGGTAGAAAAATGTCAAGAACAGGTAATCAAGAAAATAAGAATGATAATGATGAAAAAGATTTATCTTCCATAATTGACATTAGTCTACATGCTTCCTTTGTATTATCTCATTTAATCCTTATTACAACCCTGAAACATTTTGCTCCTAGTTTTTATACATAGAAAGACTGTAACATGGAGGGTCATGAAATCTAGCCAAAGTCTTGAACAGCCTCAGAAGGCAGTGTGAGGATTTGAACCCAGAGCCCATGCTAGCTAGACCATGTCTAGTTACTAAGGCTGTCAAGGATGTCATATACTTAGCAGGGCCTCCTTTATAATCCCAACCAAGAAGTCTTAAGACACTTGGGGTTTGGAAGGGACAGCAGTGGAGTCCTTCTGGATCCCCTTCCTGTCTAGCTGAGGACACAGACCTGCAGAGAGGTTGACAGACTTGCTTACCAGCAGGTGGAAGTTGAGTCCCCTGGGAACAATTGATATCAATGTGTGCCTGCTTTGTTTATAGAGATGTTCCGGGAAGAGAATGTGCTGGACTTTTGGGTCTTCCTAGAGTCCCCAAGTGGACTCACATCCAGCTTCACTTTGGAATATGGTGGGGGAGCAAATATGGGAGTGGCACAGTTCCTTCCCCTCCTGGGCTGGGGATACGTAGGTGATTTATGTCCTTTTGAGTGATGTGTTCTCTTCTTGCTTTTCCTGTGCAATTTGACATCTTGTTTTGCCAGGGATTGAACCCAGGGCCTTCCACATGCTAGGCATGTGGCACTCTACCACTGAGCTACATTCCCAAACTCCCCTTTCCACACATACTCTTTTTAAATTTTGTTTTGAGACAGGATCTTGCTAAGTTGCCCTGGCTGACCTTGTATTCACAGTCCTCTTGCCTCAGTCCCTGACATAGCTGGGATTACAAGTGAGCTGCTGGGATTACAGGTGTGTTCCACCCTAGCAGTCTGACATTTTAAGGATACTGTCTGGGCTGAACGTTATGTTTTACTCTTATTAATTAATTCTCTCAATGGGTCTTTGGGTTCCTGCTCCTCTAGGCATTGATTTTTCACCTTTAAGAGCACAGAGTGATGTGGCAGTGGTGTCAGAACTGTTCCTGAACCAACTAGTAAAGGTTGCCTGTGAAGGCAACCCCACAGTGTGGGGAATCCTAGAAAGAGCGCAGAGGCCCTGCAAGATGTTCCTCTGACCCCTGAGATCACCCACTTGGTGGAGTTTTGCTGCTGGGTCTACCAGTGGGCTCCATTTCCTTTCCTTCTGGTCCCTTCTTGTGTTTAGGAATGGATCAGGCATCAGTTCTCTCACCTGCTCCTGACTTCAAAATGTTTCTGCTCAATAAATAGAACTTAGCTGCTCAAGGGGTTTGGAGTTCCTTGAGTAGCTCTGTGGTTAGGTCCTACTCCAAGAGTTAAGTTCAGTCATGAAGACAAATGCAAATGTGAATACACGGAGTCAGCCTGTATGACCACTTTGGGCCTCAGGTTGGAAAGTAAGGGGGTTGAATGAACTCCAGAGATCTGTTCAGTGCTGATGTTGTCTGATCCTACACAACCTACACCTGTGACAAAAAGAGGTGTAGAATAAGCAAATTCCCTCAATGAATTAAAAAATAAAAATAAAAAAAGATTGAGAAAACATTCAAGTTACTTTTGTTCTTGTATAAACTCCCCTTAGCAGACAGTGAAATGCTTACCTAAGAACCAACCCTTTATTATCACTATCTTTTGGGATGTTTACTTTTATATGTTTAGAAATGAAAAGCCTTGGTCCTGACTCTCAGCTTAGAAATAACCTCCCTTCCTCTAGTGAAGCAGTATTTTTCCCTGGGGAAATTGAAGTCCAAAGACCAGAAGATGATCGGGCTCACAAAATTCTGTGGTTCTGTGCCACAGTATCCTGGGAAATGGGACTCTGCATTGACACAGCCACTAGCTGGGCCAAATCCTGTTTACATGACTTCTGTGTTTCCCTGTGAAGCAACTACATTTAAAGGATAAGGGTTTTATATCAGTCTCCTTGCAGCTGATTTTTTTTTTTTTAGGCAATTTGTTATTTTCAACTCTGATTTTTTTTTTTTAATTTACTAGTATTCATAGCAATGAGTTTTCTAAATGACCAATTCTTTATGTTGCACATCTTCTTTAGGGAAGCACTTTCTGATGCCCCTGTTAATCTCATCTTTCATCTTTCTGTTTTCCTTTGGTACCTTTGTTAGTATTTCTGTTTGATATATTTCTGTCATTCCCTCTCTGTATATATATTTTTTTCTTTAGGTACTGGGGATGGAATCCAGGGGCACTTTAGCACTGTCTTTTTGTTGTTGTTTGTTTTTTTTAATATTGAAACAGGGTCTCACTAAATTGCAGAGGCTTGCCTTGAACTTGTGATCCTCCTACTTCAGCCTCACAGTCACTGTAATTGCAGGCCACACTACCACACCCAGCTTCCTCCACTATAATTTTTAGAGCTAGTAGAGGAAGAAGCAGTAAAATGTGTGTGTTGGGGGGGAGCATGTACGGAAACGGGAGCTTTTTTCTATCTCCTCTCCTAGTAATGTACACTATGAGGTCTCTGCAGTCCTCTGTGAGACCCCTGCAACACAGTATCAGGCCTCTCTGTTGCTTTCCCTCTTTAATGCAATTTTCTAATCTCCCCTAAGAATGATACATCCTCCCCAATTCTCTTTGATTTTTAATCATTATGCTTGCTAGATGTAAAGGTGACATCCATTGTTAAGTGGGCAGTCTACCCTGTACATTGTTTTGTAGGTGCAAATGTCATTCTCTTGGGTAAATATGGTCACTTTTCTTCTATAAGTTCACCAGGCCTTATTTGTTATTCATATGTTCAAAAACTCCCACAAGGGCAAATTTCCTCGCCCTAGACTTGTTCCAACAAAACAAAACAAAGCGCACCCCCCCCCCAAAAAAAAAAAAAAAAAAACACATCTAACCCAAGAAATACACAGAGAAGAGTTTGGAATTCGAGTAGGCACAGACTGGGAGCTCATTGCCTGGCATGCTGGAGTCACGAGAGAAGACTGCTGGTGGGGCTGGTGAGTGAACCCCAACTCTGGCAGGTGAGGCCTCTGAGCTGGGCTGCTGTCGCCCTGTGGGCTGGCTGTGTGCTCCTGGACCTAGCTTCTCATCTGTCAGATGACGTGTCACTCAGCTTCTCCTGTCCTGGGGGTGTGGGAGGTTTTACACCCACAAAACCTCCAGGGAACTCTAGCTTCTTTAATCTATCCTTACAAATATTCTTAGGTGTGTTCCTAATTTTAAGGTCCTATGTGATCTTTGTGCCTCTATAAAGTTCTGTTTTTCAAATCACTCTGTGGACTTTTTGTTGACATCTGCCTCATTCACAGTGCATATGATACATGGGCTCATGAAGATCAACAGATTTAAACTCTCTGTGTGTGTGTGTGTGTTTTAATACCTACCAGGGGTTATTACCTTATTGTCATCTACAAAACAGAAAGTGAGCAGTAAGTGTTGGAGTTCAGGTATGGAATAGCATCATATAAATGAAATCTCCAGAGTTTCTGTGGAAGACTTTATTAGTGAGGCCTTTCCACTAGTCGTAAGTAGGGGTGCTTAGATGCTGAGGATGATGATTTTTATTGTTCTTTCCTATAAAGTGTACTAAAAGTACATGATATCGTGAGTTGCTATTTCTATCATATTGCCTTTTCTCCAGCTGCCCCTAAAACCAGAATCAGAAACGGCTTTCCATTTTTGATGCCATGTCTAGTTAATATTCTCCAAGTTCCAGAAATTCTTCTTACCAGTCCTGTTGTTTCAAGAGGGACTTTTCTTTCCTTTTTCTTTCTTTTTTTTTTTTGGGGGGGGGGGTACTGGGGATGGAACCCAGGTGTGCTTAACCACTGAGCCCCATCCCCAGCCTTCTTTTGTATTTTATTTAGAAACAAGGTATCACTGAGTTGCTTAGGGCCTCGCTAAGTTGCTGAGGCTGGCTTTGAACTAGTGATCCTCCTGCCTCAGCCTACTCAGTGGCTGGGATTACAGGCTTGCACCAGTGCACCTGGCTAAGAGAGACTTTTCTGCTTTCTCATTGTTAGATTACATCATCCTTGTATTGCTGCTGTAACAACCACAAACCCAGGAGCTTAAAGCAACACTCAGTCACTTTTAATTCTGTAGGTAAAAGCTCTAACAGGAGTCTCACCAGCTAGCATCCTTTCTGTTGGCTCCATGGGCAAATCCATTTCTTGCCTTTCCTAACTACTAGGGGTTGCCTGAATTCCCAGCTTGTGTCCCCTTCCTTCAGCACCACCAACCCTGAGCTGAGTCCTGTGCCCCCATGCTGGTACTCTGGAGAGAGCTGAGAAAGGTTCTTTTCTTTTATGGATCCAAGTGATTAGATTAGACCAATCAGGATAATCCATGATAATCACCCCATCTGAAGGTCCTTAATTTAATCACATCTGCCTTGTAGGGTAATATGATCATAGGTTTCAGGGATTCTGTTATGAATATCTTCGGGGGACATGTTTGTGCTTACCACAGTCCTCAAAATTCTTTGAAAGGAAACGATTCTTTACCCTTTATGAAAACTAGCTTTTTGTGAGTGTGTGTGTGTGTGTGTGTGTGAAGGTGTTTAACTGTTATAGAAAATTTACCTGTTTCCTCATTCCTCTTTTTGAACATAGTCACACCAACTATTTGCAAAGCATTTTAGTATCTAAATAAATTTTGAGTTCTGCTAAGGCCAGAGAGAGAGCCAAGTACTCTTACATGTCACATAGTATGTAAATGTCCCTGAACCTTTTATTATAATGAGTAAACGGAGGAGTGAAGCAAACTTGTTCAGGGTCACATAGCCAGAAGTGGAAGAGCCAGGTTACAAAAGCCTGCGTTTTAAAGCTGTTCATTCTTTTCACTCTGCTTTTCTGCCTTACAAGTGATTATGAACAAACATAATGAGCAATAGTAATGGAAAAACCTGAAATAATGTCAGATCTCTCTGCTTCTGCCAAGGTGATAATAAACAATAAATATCACTGGTGGTAGATTGATTGCACTAATGGCTCTGATTAATGGCCTGTCTATAGCCACATTCTTCCCCCAGTAGCTTTGTAGTTCTGCTTCCTTCCCGTTCCCCACCCCTGGTATTGGTTATGTGACTTGCTTTGGCCAATGGAATGTTAGTAAATACTGTGTATAAACAGTTTTAAGAGCTCCTATGTGTTTCTGATTGGCTTTGTCAGCACTGGGTTTGTTCTTAGATCTCTGCCCCTACCATGAAAATATGCCCAGACTAGCCCAGTGGGGTGAGCCAGGATATGCCAGCTGATTCCATCCTAGACTATCCAGCTTCTTTCTGACCCATCAGCTGCTCACAGTCTCCTGAGCATGTCTGGCCTAGATCAGCTCAGCCTGGCCTGTGTCAGTAGAATCACCTGTCTAACCTGTACCTTTATGTACAAACATGTTTGTTTTAAGCCACTGAGTTATGGAGAAATTTGCAACAGTTGATACACAGCTCTTATTAGATATTTGAAAAACATGAGAAGTAATTTTAGTGTCCTCTGGAAGATCATTTTGTATTAGTTGTAACTAATTAATATTTCTTTTAAGATTATAATTTTAGCTGAATGAATGTCCCATGATATCTGCTCTTTCCCTGTTTTTAGCACAACATTAAAGTTCTTTAAATTCTCACCAGTTTCACTCAGAAGCAGACTCTGTTCTTGAACAGTTAAGAAAGATTTTTTTTTTACTCCATATGCTATTATTTTTTAAAATATATTTTTATGTGGTACCGAGGATCGAATCCAGTGCCTCACATGTGCTAGGTGAGCATTCTACCACTGAGCCACAACCCCAGCCTTAACAATGTATTTTTTTTCCCAAATCTTCTATTCTGTCAGCTTTTGATTTGAATCTATAGTAATAACATATATTGACTCAGAATTCACATATGTAACAGCAAGTAAAGTTTTACGAAACAGTACTTATCTTTATTAGTATGATGTCCTCCAATATTTTCTATTCTCTTTTTATTGCTTTTAAAAAAAATGCTGGTCAAGGATCAGGAGACTATGACCAGCTGCCCCTGTTGTAAATAAAGTTTTATTGGAATGGGGCCCTCCCATTGTTCTTGTATTGCTTATGACTGCTTTCACTTGACATTGGCCGAGATGTGTCATGGTGACCTTGCCTGAAGTGCCTGATTTATTTTCTGACCCTTGAAGGAAAACTTTTCTCACTCTTGCACTGGGATGATTTTATAATCTCTCAGTTGGTTGTGACTCTCCATTTGGAAGTGACCCTGGGTACTTCTAATATACTATAGATACAGAATACTAACCCATCTCCCATGCCATACTCAAACTTTTTCTATTTACTTAGACCCAGCAGTTAAAATTTGCTATTTAACATTATACCTGATTGGCTTGCTTAGGAAACTTTTCAAGCATTTCTGAAGTGTTTGATTATAAGTAGTGTTGTGCCTCCCCCTTTTAATTTAAATAAGGCTTTCTAGTGGAAACTAATTGGAATTAAAATGGACACAAATTCCATTCAAGTGCTAGTTATTTATTCATTAGATTCCAGCAGGGCCTTTTTTTTTTTTTTTTTTTTTTTTGTGATATAATGGAGTCCATTAGTGGAAGAGGTAGAGAAACAGTGATCCTGCCTTCTTTTAAGAACACCTCTGGCAAGTGGTCCTTATTGCCACATTTCTGAATTAGGGTGGTAGTATTTCTGAGCATAATACAATTTAGAGACATTAAATTATGAACTTTTGCAGCTGAACAGATTTTAGGAAAAAAAAAATTTTTTTCACTCAGACCTAATTGGGCCCTTAAAGGACAACTTTCTTTAATACCTACATTTTCCAAGCCTGTTAGGAAGGACGACATGGTTATTTATGTTGTGTGGCTCATGGAATTTATGAGCAAGAGCTGAGGCAAAAAAGACTTCAGATTGATCTGGATATGTCTTTTTAGAATCTGAAATGCCAGATGAAGAGTGGCCACTGACTCATTTCTTTTATTGGCGGTGAGGGTAGAATCAAAATGGATGAGGTTTGACTATAGCATGAAAAGCTTAGGTAAGATCTGAGGGACCTTCCTCAAGAAACATAGCTTCTTTGACAGCGGAGTAAGTTCCCTTGAGCATTTTTGTTGTTGCTGCTGCCCCCTTAGTTCAGGTGGGTGGCTTTCCCTCCAGGTGGCTGGGTGTGTATAATTAATAAGGATTCTTCTGGGCACCAGCAGTAGAAACCTGTTGGAGCTTGCTGCAGCCAAAGTGGAGAATTCACATCAGGGACTGGGAGAGGTTCCAGGAGCCACCTGCATCCTGGGATCTAGGCTCCTCCTGTTTCCATCTGCCTGGCTGCTTATTTTCTCTCCCTACTATATTCCGCTTTTCTTGTCCCAAGGGCAGAACTCTGGGTAAAGGTACCTGCTATACAAGTCTAAGCTTTCTCTTGTAGTGCCTGCCCCAGTCACCTAGGGAGTGTCCTCTTTGTGCCAGCTTGAAATCACTCAGAGGTAGGCAGGGGTGGGACCTAAAGATAGGACTCTGGTCTAGCCTCAGACCCAACAGTGTGGTTATAGGCATTTCAGAAATGTGTGGGGGCAATTTTCATTGCCACTCATTGAGAATTGCTATAGCACTTATTGGGTGAGGATCAGGAGTGCTGTGTTAGTCAGCTTTTTATCACTCTGACCAAAATACCTGACAAGAACAACTTAAGAGGAGGAGAAGTTGGTTTGGGGCACATGGCTTCAGAGGTCTCAGTTCATGTCAGCCAGCTCTGAGATAGAAATATTATGACATAAGGGATGGTATAGGAAAGCTGTTAAACTCGTGGCAGATGGAAAGCTGGGAGAGATGGGTTGGGGGAGACGAAGATGATGGGACCACAGATAGACTAAACCCAGGGCATGACCCCCAGTGACCTACTTCCATCCATTTGATGGATTACTTCACTGATCAAATGGTTTAATCCACTGATGAAGTCAGAGTCCTCATTATCTAGTCATTGCCTAAAAATCTACCTTTGAACCTTCCTGCATTGAGGACCATGCTTTTAACACATGAGGTTTTTTGGGGATATTCCAGATCCAAACCATTACAGATGTAAAACATCTATGTGGGAAGAACAGTCTTGTGCCACAAGCTGTATGCTACAACTAGGTTATCATGGGCAAGCAAACCTCAATCTATACCTAACTTCCATATAAACATCATTTTTGTACATTTTAAAAAGGCATCGACTTTTCTAGTCAATGAAGAAAAAGATTGCTCCCTGTTTTGTTGGGGAAGTTACCCTTGGAGATTCATACCACCCATATAGCATTACCTCATCTGCGATGATTTTATAACCTCTCAGTTGGTTGTGACTCTCCATTTCACATTTACATTTGGATCTGACCCCCCCCCCCTTTTTTTTAACATAAAGTGCAGGCATCTAACAATGCTATTATGGCTGCTAGAGTAATCCTGCCCAACTAATTCCATATTGAAATACATCAGGTTTGTCATAAGTTACTTTTATTCCCGTTTATGTTATTCTTATGGCATTCAGCAAGTATGTTTGAAACTATGTCTAGATAGTTTATGTAATAATTTGACTTTAGACAGTAAAGGAGTATTGGAAATTTGCTATAAGCTGGAGGCTTTGGGGTCCCATAGGTTTCAGTGCTAGGGGAGATGGTTTATAAAATAACTTTTCCCTTCTAGTCCAATACTTCAGCTGAATTACTACTGCTAACGTTAAGCATTTTAAAAAACAACCTGTGACCCATACATTGGATGCATCAGTAAAAAGGAATATAGATGTTGGTCCCAGTCATACTGCTCCTCTCCCAGTCACACATACATGTGGTAGACTCTCCTTGGTGCAGACCTTCTGCTCTCCCACATATGTGGTTTAATTGTTCTTTTTGGACAAAGGCTCCCTTGTGGGTATTTTCATTATTCTGGAAAGACCACAGGAATGGGAGGTTATATTAGTCCACATTGTGCTGCTACAACAAAAATACCTGATGATTGGTAATGTATAAAGAGGATTTGATTCACATTTCTGGTGGCTGCAAAGTCTAAATAGCATGGTTCCAGCATTTGGTGAGGATCCCCTGAGTGCATCAAAACGTGGCAGATGGTATCACACAGTGAGAGCACATGGTGGGAGTGTGTGAGAGAGCTCACATGATGGAAAAGGAAGCAAGAGAGTGTGAGCTGAGAAAGCCAAACTCACTTTTGAGCCAAACTCACACAACCCATTCTCATGGGAAGGAATCCAGTCCTATGAGACCTGACCACTCTTTTGAGATAGCATGAATCCATTCACTGGGGTAGAGCCTCCTCTTACTTTTCACTAGGCTCCTTCTTCACTGTTCATTTCTACCACTTGGACAGTGGGGGGGACAAACCATTGTGAAATCATAGCAAGGATTAAATCAGATTATCACATGACTTTTCACATGAGCCCACTGTTGCAGTGGCTTCAGGGAGATCTGTGAGCTTTCGTGGCAAGTTTGATGTTTACTAATTTGTAGCAAAATTTAGCAAGTCCTTCATTTGTTGTTGTTGTTTTTCCATACTGGGGTTTGAACCCAGGGACACTTTGCTACTGAGCTACATCCCTGGTTCTCTTATTAAGACTGGGTCTCCTCAAATTGCTGAGGCTGGCCTTGAATTTGTGATCCTCCTGCCTCAACCTCCCAAGTCTCTGGGATTATAGGTAGGCACCACTGCACCCTGCTGCAATTCTTTCACCTTTAAATGTTAGCCTCAAATTGCTGCAGTATGAGTGTTATTTGTGACTTTTTCACCAATAGATATCCAATATTTTGATTTCACACTCTACATGGTTAGCAGATATCTTAAAATATCAATACTCTTCGCCACTTGGAAATTATAGTGGTTGTTAAACCTGCTGCTAGACAGTGTTATTTAATGTGCTAAATAAACACGTATATGTATTACTATATCATAATTAAAAAAATATTTTGTCAACTTTTTAAATATAATTGATTTCCTCTTGAGATCCTATGTATTTTATGCATTGAAAAAAATCCTTCTGTGAGGGGGTCCATATGCCTCTTCAGTCTTCTGGGGGGGGGTGTGGTATAGAAATTGTAGAGCATTGTGAAACATTCAGGATACACACAGCCTGCTGCTCGCCTGTCCCTCCCTGTCACCAGGAGTCCTTCTCTTCCTTTTCCCCAAGGCTGTCAGACAAGGGTTTGGAGTGGGTGTGAGCTTATCTCCACCTGGCTAGTTTTCTTCTTAGACTTGGTCAACCAGTTGAACTATATCTGTTACTCACTCTTCTGTCATATTTTGAGGAGGCAAGTTTGTTAGAACATTCCCTTGGTGAAATTGTCAAGTTGTATAAGGTACATGAAGCATTTACTTAAAAACATACTGATTATGTGAATCCTAACCAGAAGTGTGATTTCTGCTTCAGTTTTTCAAGGGGAGAAAAAACCAGACATTTATTTCTTCATATGCTTCAAAGTTACATAATAACCAACACAACTGTAAGAAGTTACTCTGTTTTGCAGATGGCTCCCTGCCTGTGAGTGTGTGTAGGGGGTTGTGTGTGTATGACTTATGTGGGAGAAGAATGTTCTCTAGAAATTAGGACTCAGGGTAGAGGTAGACAGCTCCATAGGTATGTACTTGACTTGGTTGCTAATTTGCTACCCAGTGAGTCCAGCTTGCAAGGTGCTGTGCTGCAGCTATAACTGGATTTCTGGACTGCTGTCAGTCCTTTTCTGTTTCTGGAAACTTCTGCTGATAGGAAGTGACTTTGTCAGAATAGCTTTCTGCACTGTTTCTAGATGTCCTCCAGACACAAAGCTATTGTTGTAATGCCATGAGCATCTTTTTCTTCTTGCAGCTTTTAAATCTGTGTTTAGAGCATGAAAATGCTGAACATTTCCTTTCTAATTCTTTAGAAGTTATGGTAGGCAAGGACCTTCACATATTCAACACAAATACCTTGGACAATCATATTAAATGATAATGGGAAGAATAACTTTCCATTGTTTGTTTCCAAAAATATTATGCTGAAGATTGGGATTAAATAGTCTCATGATTTTTTTTCTTCATTTTTCTATGGATCTAGTTATTACTCACATTTCTCCTTGAGTATAATCCACCTCTTAAAGAAGTGGGAATTGTTACTATTCATTTGAAATAGGGAGAACATGTGTATTTAACAAGCTTAGCAATGAAGTGACAGCATCTCATCTCTCTCTCTCTCTCTCTCTCTCTGTAAGTGGTAATAACAAAATTCTATTGTTTTCTGGACCCACTGATTGATAGTACAGATTCATGTTTGAGACTGTGAATATGATTAGGCCTCATTTTTAAAGTGCGGTATCTAAGATCCTTTTTTTTTAAAAAAAAAAAAAAAAACAAGCTGTTCTTCCATGGGATCTATATGGCCAGCTGTTTTTGGCTTAAGAAAGCAAGAAACTCACCACAGTCAATTGACTGACAGGTGGTAATCACACTTATTTCAAAGGACCTCTTAGCCCTCTGTATTCTGTACCACATTCACTTAGCCTGTTTTATAGAGGTTTGATTTGGGTTGTCTTGATCTTAACCCCACCTTTGTAGATTGAGTAAATAAAATCCCAGAAGATCTAGAATGTAGGCATTTAAATATCCATGAATGAGTCATCTCCTAGTCAGGTGGATGATGGAATTAATGTGCAGCTGTGGACACAGATCTCATTCCTATTTTATAGATATTATCGCAATAAAAAGTGGGAGATACAGGTTCTATATTCAACCTGCCCGGAAGAGGTGAGTCCATGATGTATATGGATAAACACTTTCTCCTGAGAGCTGACCTTTTGGGCATGGAAACTGGTATTCCGGACACTCTGGAAACAAGCCTTGTGCACATTGTCTGATTTCATGCTTGTGACAGTTAGATTCCCTTGTTTTCATTGAATAAACTTGAGACCGTGTGAAGAGTCTTATCTGCAGTAACTCCAATAATAAGCAAGGTGACCACATAATTTATCATTGAAACCTGGACTCTTTAAGAGGTAACAGTGGTGCTATTAATGTTTAGGCTAAGATGATAATAAACATAAAAGGATGTAGGATCCCCTGCAAATCAGGTGCTGATTGGGGGTTCAATGCAGATCTCTGATTCTAAAGCCTGCCTGTTCTCCATCACAGGCTGTTGACTCAAGCCACCCATCTACAAATGAATTCATGTGGTGCATGTCAAATGCCCTTCTGAGGATGAGTCCTGTTCTAGGTGTTGAGCCAAAGAAAAACACCCCTAAGCTAGGTAAAAGGTTTTTGGCAAGAGAAAGATGTGCTAGAGGTCTTTCGTGTAGAAAGTGTTTTATCAAGAAGGCAGGTGATTTTTCTTTTCCTAAAATAAATGGTTTTTCATTTATTTTTTAAAAGAACAGATCTGCCTTAGCATTTACAAGAAAAACAAAGTAAGACTCCTAACATCTCATATCCAGGGCAAACATCTTCATAGCCAGTAGCTAAGACAGTGACATTTGGTTGTCCCTTGGTGTCCAGAAGTTATTTTTCCAGCACCCAAAACATAAAGTAGCATAGTGTCTACATCTCACCTATACACATCCTCTCCATGCTTGAAATCATCTCTAGATTACTCATAAAACCTAATACTATGTAAATATTATGTAAATAGTTGTTATATGGTATTATTTGGGGAATAAGAACAAGAAAAAAAGTCTACATGTGTTCAGTACAGAAATTTTTTTTTTTTCCAAAAAAATTTTTTTTTCTGAGTGGCTGAGACTTGAACCCAGGGCTTCATGAATGCTATGCACATGCTTTCCTGCTGAGCTATACCCCCAGCCCTTTTTTCAAATATTTTGTATTATGGATGATTGAATCCACAGATGTGGAACCCAAGGATTTGGATTGTAGTAAATTCTTCAGTACTAAGGCATGTACATACAAATTTACCACCCACTTTTAGCACTGTGTCCATGGCTGTTATTGTCAAGGCAAATTTGTGTGGTATAATCATTTCTAAGAGATGTAGTCTAAAAATCCCAGCCCTTCAATGTAACTGCATTCCCCGTCTTGCCCCACTCAGGCTTGTGATGAGCTTTGTGCTCCCGTGAGTGTCAGACATGTGCATGAGAACTCAACAGAGGCTCAGCCTTAAAGATACATGAAGTGCAAGGCTGTTATAAATGCCATTATAACCCAACCATGGAAAGTAATCAAGAGCTTTATGCAGCACACCAGGATTTATTTGTTCACAGTGTTAAGTTCACTGGCTGCCTTCTAAGCCTATGGAAGTGTCCAAGCAGAAGTTTCAGAGTAGAGCAGTTCTGTAAATACCACAGCCTGAAAAAATAAAAGTCCTGTTGGAATGCCACTTGTCATCAGTCTGCAGTGCCAAAGTGACAGGCCATGTAGAGGCCACTTCTGGGAAGCTAGAGCAAAGGGGTGGATGTGCGATATTTATGTACGTGGTTGGAACTTTAGGATACAGTTTTGAACTGAGAGCCATTACTTGCCCTTTGTTGTATATCTAGATTAATGTGGGATCTGCATGTGTGTGATATGCAGGAAGTCCTGGGTTCAAGCCTCAGCCATTTAGAAAAAACTTTTTGGGAAAAATAGAGTTTCTGTCCCAAACATGTGTAGACTTTTTTTCTTGTTCTTATTCCCCAAACAATACCATACAACAACTATTTAGGAATCTTGGAGTATCTAAAACATCTGAATCCCAGGGTAGCAAAATGTAACTTTCTGGTGATGAAGAAAAATCTCCCTCCCATTGGGAGTGATCAGGGAGTCCTGAAGGGGGACCGGAAGGCTCAGGGATTGCACCTGCCCCATGCTTCGTTTGAGCCATATCATGAAGAGCATACCCATATCTGGTTCACTTTGTGAAAGGGTAGACATTTCTTTGGAAGAATGAGAACCCCCAACCATAAGACAGGCAGAAAAACAAAACTAGGTTGGAGGAGAGCCATGAGAAAGGGAAGCAAGGGGAGAAAAGAGCGTGTGGGTGGTGAGCAGCAGCCATTAAAGAGGGAGACGGAAGATGTAAAATGGCTGGGCTGCTGGGGGTGACGTGAAGCTGCTTGGATTAGGCCACCACAAGACACCCACCAGGAAGTCAGGAGATTTGGAGGCTGGTCCCTATGACTAACTTTTTAGCTGGTGAGCCTCTGTCTCTTTCGCCAAAGTGGGTGGGCTGGGTCAGATGTTATCCTGTGTGACTTTAAGCTCTGAAAGTCTTTGGTGCCAAGCCAATGAACTATTCTTGAAGGGCTCTCCAAGACCTGGCTGGCTCCATAAACATTTACCAAGGGCTTATACACTGGCACAAAGGCGACTACAGCTCCAGAATCCCCATCCAGGGTGGGACCCGCCATAAATGCTTCCCATTGCTCCAACTACAGGAAGAATAACTAACTCTTAGAAAGCAGGCATGATGTACTAGACAGTTTTATGGATCCTTTCTGTCAATTTACATCTCTTAGCTCTCAATCTTACCAAAAAAATGAAAGTAGTAGTTAGGCCCTGCTGTTCTAATTTTACACATGAGGAAACTAAGGCATTTAGAGGTGAACTAACGTACCCCACGTTTCATAGCTAACCAGTGGTGAAGACAGGATTTCAACTCAGGGAGCCTGTATAGTTGCTAAGGAAGGCATGTGGTGGTTACACATTTCTTTCTGTCTACACTGCTGTATTGTTAGCTGAGGGCAGTGAGTTTGTCTGCCTTGTTAGCTATTTTATTCCTTTTCAAGAGCTGAGTTCAACAAAACCTTCAGGATGTTTTTGGTGAATAGATGAATATATGGGTAGGTGGGTGGGTGGATGAGTGGATGCATAGATGGAGAAGATAAACAGGGTCTTTAAAGAACTTACAGTCTAAAGAGGAACACAGACCCATAAGATGCTAGTGTCAGTGAGTTTCATGCAAGAAGGGTACTTAGTACTTAGTCTGATCCACGGCATCAGAGAAGGCTTCAACTGAGCATGAGATGGGTGCAGAATCTGGCAGACTCTGGTGGAAAGGCATTGCACCAGAGGGGGCTGTGTGGGCTGATTTTAGCACTGCCTTGAGCCGTCAGCATTCCCAGAGCACCTCATAGATGGGATACATTAGGGACAGCCTTCCCTGGGAAGGCATTTGGGCTTGATCCTGAGAACAGTGGAGGGTAGGCACCTGCAAAAATTTAAGGAGGAGTGTGGCTTGGGCAGATTTGGATTTTGGATGGTGTTCTGGCCACTGTATGCAAAACAGGGTACAGAATACGATGGGACAGGAAGGACGGGCTGATGTCTTGGTGAGAGATCATGGAAAACTCAAGTCAGGAGGGGAAAGGGTGGCAGGCAGGGAGGTGGTGAGAAGTGCAAGGGCAGGATGATTCTTAATTCAGGGAACACTTTATTCAAGGCACTCTCGGGGTGCTAATGTGTGCAAAGGTGTTCCCATGTAGGTGCAGAACCGAGGCCAGAAGTAAAGACCAGAATAAATTGGGGGGGGGGGGGTTGAGGCCTTGCCAGCATCAGGTAGCAGTGAAAGCTAGGGGAGTGGATGATATCACCTTAAAAAAGTGTTACCCTGGAAGAGCCAGTTCTTTGAAAAATTCTTGCACTTATAGGCTACATTGAAAAGAAGTTGGCCGCCAAAGTTGAAAAATGGCTGCTAAAGTAGCCATTCCTGAGCAAGCAGGGCCAAGGGTTTTATGAGACAGGTAATCCTGACCCTGGTGATAACATTTTTGAACCCTCACTGTATGCCTCACGCATTTTTTTGAGCATTTCGGGTACTCGGTATACTCATCTACTCTTCAAAAAGACCCAATGAGGGGGCTGGGGTTTTGGCTCAGTGGCAGAGAGCTTGCTTTGCACATGTGAGATACTGGGTTCCATCCTCAGCACCACATAAAAATAAACAAACAAAATAAAGATATTGTGTCCATCTATAATTTAAAAATTAAAAAAAAGACCCAATGTAAGTGGTGTTCTGATTCCCATTTTACAGATAAGAAAATTGAGAAGGCATGGAGACACTTCATCACCAGTTATCCATGGTCACATACATCATTTGACCAGAGGTACCGGGGAGATATGGGGAGATATGGTGGTGTTGTTTGGATATGAGGCGTTCCCCCAAAACTCTTGTGTTAATACAGGACTGTTCAGGGGTGAAATGATTAGATTATGAGGAGCTGTAACCTAATCAGTGGATTGATTCATTCAAAGAATGAGTAATTTGAATGGATTACTGGCTGCTAACTGTAGGCAGGTGGGGCGTGGCTGGAGGAAATGGGTCATTATGGGTGTAATTTGGGGATTGTATTTTATACCTGGATACTGGAACTCTCTGCTTCCTGGCTGTCATGTACTAAGCAGCTTTTTTTTTTTTTTTTTTTTTTTTAACCATGCCCTTCAGCCATGATGTTTTCATTTTGGGCTCAGAGCAATGGATTTGGCTGACCAGGGACTGAACCTCTGAAGCTGGGAGGTTGGAATGAACTTTTGCTCCTCTTTCTGGTCAGGTATTTTTGTCACAATGATGAAAAGCTGACTAACACATAAGGCCTTCGAGTTTTTATTGCTTTTGTCCATTTGGAAATCTTTGAGGACCTTCCCAAATTCTGCTGAATGAATCAGAGGCTGAGAAGGGAAGGAAGGTGTTGGACCTGTACTGACAAGAGGAAGAAGGTCAAAGGAAGTATGGGTTTGTTTTTTAAGGGGTCAGAGAATTGCTCATAGGCAAGACCAGTTCACAGGGAGATTTCCAAGGCATAGGCAGGAGGGGGCTGGGCATTTCCGGACAGTTGTGAGACTCGGACCAAAAACACTGAAGAGAGAGAGACTGGAGGAACAAAGCAGGAAGGGCAGAGCTGTTTCAGAATTGGAGAGGGCATTGCTGACTCCATTGATATAAAATGCCCAGGAAAGATAAATCCATACACAGGAAACAGATGAGTGTCATTCCTGGGCCTGGGGAGGAAGACTAGGTTCAGGGTTTCTGTTTAGGGCAATAGAAATGTTTGAAACTAAACAGAGGGGATGGTTGTACAACAAGGTGAATGTAGGACATGCTACTGAATTGTACACTTTCTTTTTAATTGGTATTGAGGATGGAACCAAGAGCCTCATGCATGCCAGGCACATGCTCTACCATTGAGCTGAACATCCACCCACCATCTGAATTATACATTTCTAAGTATGTTATTTGAATTTTAAAGCAAATATTTTTTTAAAAAATTGGAGAAAGCAGAGGTGAGCAGGGAGTGAGGTGGGCCCTACCTCTGCCCATGCTTGCTCCCTATTTTGTAAAGATGTGTATTCTCAGCATTGCCTAGTCCCTGGTACTTTCTTGCTTATGGAGAGGAAGCACTGTGAGATTTGGTCCTGTCTGGAATGCTGAGCATACAGTGTGTGCTCAGAGAATGTTTTAACACACAAGAGAATGGGGTAGGTAGGGCAATGAGAAAGGTCCATTAATTAGCAGGTGGGAGGAAGGAAGGTAGTGCATGTTCTAAAGCTTGGCTGAGGAGGAAGGGAAATGGAGTTGGCTGAGGACAAGAAAAGTCCTGAATTATTATGCTTAGAGACCTGGGGAAAACCAGGGCCTCAGTAACCTGGTCACATTGTTTATGTGGGTACTCTATATTCATTCATTTATTTTTATTTTATTTTTTTCTGATACTGTTGAGCTCCCTGAGTACAGAAGGGAACGTAGATTGTGAAGCAAAGCCATAATTTGTTGTTAAAAGGGGGGGATTTTGGTGGGGTGATCAGAGAGGTAAGATAAGGATGTGGAAAAGAAGGCACTGATAGTAGATGGTCCAGGGGGCTAAGAGAATCTGGAGGGGAGAGGCGTGGATGACGATAGAATGGAAAGGAATGATTCCAGGACTCTCATGGATGACGATAAAATGGAAAGGAATGATTCCAGGACTCTTATGGTGAAGAGCAGGTCACTGACATTGGCAGTGGAGGTGGCTCTGGTGGAGGGAAGTCATTGGGCCTAAGACCTGCATTGTTGCATGTCCAGGGCAGTGAGTTCTAACATTTAGTGCTCGGGGGAGAAGAAAACTTGCATTTTTTTTCCCCCCTAAAAATTAAAATCTTAAATTTTACTTAGTTATATGTTGGCAGTATATATATATATTAAAATAAATATATATTTTATAAATATATATTTTATAAATATATAATATATTTTATAAAATAATAATATATAATATAATAATATATATAATATATTTTATAAATATATTTTATAAATATATATTTTAAAATAAATATATATATATATATATTTATTTTAAAATGTGTTAGGGTAATACTTTTTGGGGCTGAAGGGATAAATGATCAAAATGATTTTGAAGGAGGTTTGGGAGGTTGGGAGGGCCTTTGATGTCCTTGGGCCCATGAGAGTGATGTCACACAGGCGACCATGTCCAATGGCTTGTTGAAACAGAGGCCATGAGTCTGTACCACTTCTAGGTTGACCAGGCTAAGCATCCCTTTCAGAAAGGACCTGTGTTTACCCTGGCATGCCTGGCTGTTTACCAATTATTCTTTGTAGGACCATCTTTTCAAATGTTCACAAATGATTTGCTAAATATTCCTGTTTAGAAATTGAATACTCAGGATGTATAATTTCTGGAATCCACCTCAACCTCCCTATTTTTATTTTTATTTTTAAATCAATCAGTTTGCTTTTTTCTCCCTCTTCTTCTCCCTTCCTGGATACATGTTGATATTTCCCCTTACCCTCCAGGAGATAATGACCTAGGAAAGTTCTCCCCCACCACTCCCACCCTTAAGAATCTGAGATTCAATTTTCCCGAGTCTTAAAATTTGAAGTGAAAATAACTAACAAGGTCTGAGTGGAGTGAGGGGCAGGAGAAGGAGCCTCAAGAGAAGGACAACCCTTTCCAATTCTCATTGCTGTTACTGACCATGTTTCTTCTGGGAAAGTTGCTTAATTGCTCTGACTTTCAGTTTCATTTATAAATTGGAGAGGGGTGATTACTGATCTGATAAGGTTGTGGAAAAAAAATAAAGGAGTGAGTTATGCTTGTGAAAGTCCCTTAAACTTACTAGGACTTAATAATGCCAGTTCTTTCTTGTTCATGACATACCATGCCTCCATTTGTTTTTATGCTCTAGCCTCTTCTACATTTCCACCCTGGTGGGAAAGGTGGTTTGAGAACATAAGGCAAGTGCTGTGACTTTCTGTAGGATTGTCTTCAACATGTCCATGTTATTGGTGAGTCTGGTCTTTTCCATGTGATCTTTCTTTCCTGGTTTCCTTTTTCAACTCTTTATCTGGCATTACGGAGGGTTTGGGGCATTCTTAGTTATGTTTATAGTTTTGGTTAATGTTGAAACAACTCTTTAATGATAAGTCTCCCCCTCCCCATTAAATGGTTAAATGAAGAACTGATTTCATAGTGGGCATAAAGTAAAACTAATGTCACTCCACTCCATCCTGCCCCTCTTCTTTTATCATGATGAAGGGAATGAGTTCTGAGAACTTTTAGAATTAAAGTGTTTGAATAGGATCATTTCAAAAGTATCTTAGTGGAGATGAATGAGAACCTTCCTGTTGTCTTTGATGGACATGAGACATTGGGAACCTCCCTAACTTGTTCAAGACATTACATGGGCCAGTGCCTCCTGGTCTGTTGGGTACTGGGGTCTGCAGTTGAGCTTCTTTGGCCTCTGCAGAGTGGTGACTGCTGTTTTGACTGCCATATGCCTGCATTCTGGGTCTGACAATGCCATTCTCTCTTGCATTTTTATCGGAACATTGAATTACTCATGAGTGGAAGAAATTTGAGAAGTCATTCTGCAGTTAGGAAAGTTTGGTTATGAAGAAAGATTGACTTTTGAGCCACTTAATTCTGTCTGTTTCTAGGAAAAGTGAAGTGATGTCTCCTTCCTACCCCAGGACAATATTTTATTATTTACTTACTAAAAATAAGTACCTTTTAATTTATAGCTGGAATTTCAATCACGAATTTTAATGTAGCTTGGGTTCTCTCTTTCATATACACACTGTTTTTCTCAGAAAATGATTTTGTAACATCAACTGTTTTGAAATTCTTAATCATTTTATTTCTTCATTAGTAAGATGAGATGATGGATGTGAGCATTAGAATAATTTAAGAAAAGAGCCCAGTGCCGTACCCAAAGTATAACAGCCATTCAGTACATGGTTAATGCTATTTTAAATTCAGATTAAATGGGGGAAAAAACATTCAGAATCTATTCAGGCAGCATAGCACTGTATGAAAAGGAGCCTATTGATTAAACACTTAGAAAGTTTCAAAAACCCCCCTTTTAAATCCCAAGATATTGGCACTCGTGTGATGGATGTCTCCATGCAGATAAAACAGTTGAGTCTTTTTAGTGGAAGAAACAGGAATCTTTTCACATGACATGGCACTTGAAAAATATTGCTGTAATTAAAACATACAGTGTAGTTAATTTTCAGGAAATGTACATTTTTCATGTCTTGAAGAAACTTTACAGAGTTATTTAAGAGAAAAAAGAGGGATAGTCTACTGGAAATTAGCACTTGATGAGGTTGATATTATTGGCTTTTTTCCTCCCTTCTATTGAAGGTGGTCAAATCAATGCAAGGGTGAGCAAGTCCTATAAGTTCGTTTTCACCTCTCCTCTTCCCCTCCTCTGTACGGAAAAGACTGTGAACTTAGGTGGTGAGAAGTAATTCCCCCCCCCCCTTTTTTTTAATGCATCAAGTTCTAATTAAAATTTGGCCTTTTCTTCAGTTATGGGTATAGACATAAACTAAAGTAGAGCAATTATACCTTGGAATCTGAGGAGAATTGGTTCCAGGACCCCTGTAGATGCCAAAATCTGCAGCCACTCAAATCCCTTATATAAAATAGTACCTCCTAGACACATCCTCCCATGTACTTTAAATCATCTCTAGATGACGTATAAGCACTAATGCAATGTAAATAATTGTTATACGGTATTGTTTAAGGAATAATGGCAAGAAAAAATTAGTACAAAAATAATATCCTGAGGGGGATATTTTCAGTCTGTGCTTGGTTGAATCTGAGGATGTAGTGCCCACTGATATAGAGAGCCAGCTGTATCAGGAATACTTTGACCTTTGTCACCTGTGAATCCATATCACATTACTATTGTTGCAGAGATTTCTAAATTTTTTTTCAGTCATCACGACTTCAAAATGATGGTATATAACTGACCCACTTTTGGATCTTGTAACTTTGTGTATTCGTAAAGAGGCACTCGTATTACCATATTGCAACTTTAACGTATTATGATAACAAGTCTAATTTGTTTCCCTTACATCCTTTGTGTATTTCATGCATTTCCTGCATTATTTGAAGGAAATACCCAATCACCAGATTGTCAGTGGGGTTCAGGGAATACAAAAGGTTAAGACCCTGCTCTGCCACCTGTGGTCCAAATTTTATTCTGATATTGTTATGGTTCTCAACCATGTCTGCCCACTAGGATCATCTGAGAGAGTTTCAGGAATTCCAGTGCCCAGACCAATTACAGTCATCAGTCCCTTAATCACAGGAATATGTTCCTGAGAACTGTGCCAGCCATTAAGTGATTGTATCATTGTGTGAACATCATAGAGAGTGCTTCCACAAACCTTGTGGGGCTGGAAGTGTAGCTCAGTGGTGCAGCACTTGCCTCAAGTGCATAAGGTCCTGTATTCCATCCTCAGACTGCACAAAACAAGAACACAAACCTAGTTGGTGTAGGTCAACCACATCATTGGTCCTCTTGTTGTGATACAGAGACACTTGTAAACAAGAGATGGATGAGGTTGCTGCCAGTAAAACATGGCATATTCTTTTTTTAAAAATACAACTAGGAGTACACTAAAATAATGACCAAAGGTATAGTGTAGTAAATACATAAATCAGTAACAGTCATTTATCACGATGAAGCACTATGTGTTGTCTGTAGCTGTATTGCTTTATTTTTACATCCCTGGCAGGATGATGCTTGTTTAAACCAACACCAAGTGATGTGTTCTGCAGTACTTACTTTCCAGCTCCTTTATGATCTTAGGAGACCCCTGTTATATCTGCAGTCCCTCTTCAATAGAAATTCCCTTCCATGGTATGTAATTGTAAATGCAATTCTCTGAGGTGATCCTGGGTGTGAAGTTGAGGCTGAGAATTCTTGCTCTAAATATTCAGATAAATCGGCCAATTGCTTTCTCTTCCTAGTCTTCAGCTAAGAAATTAAGTTTCATGTTCATAATAGAATATTGAAACTGAGAGAAAAGGACAGTTCTGCCACCTTTTTATAGATAACTGTTGCTGACAGGTTTTATGCATACACAGCCCTTAAGGGGACACACAGGCACATGTATATCCATGATGGGATTATACAGTACAGGTTGTACCACACAGGCACATTGCATATATTTTTTTACTTATAGCTTAGTGAACTTTCACAAATGATTTGTGATTCAAGTTGCCCTTGATTAAAATTCTCTTTGATGTTTTGATTTGCCTAACACTGCGGATCCTAATTCCTCTAGGCTCAGTTTAGAAGTAACTTGCATGGATCCTTATTTCCTTCTTTTAAGGAAAGACACTGTGTAGGAGACAGAGCAACCTTGGAGTCCCGGCCAATCTGGGGTGTGGGACTGAAGTAATGGATAATCCATGTCAACTTCTTTGAATCTGTGTGCTGATCTGTCAGGTAGAGAGAGATAAAGAATGCTTCCTCAGGGTGGTTGTGCAGTGTATCCAAGGTCAACGACAGGTAGTTATTATCATTATCCTCCTTGATGATTGTATTCCCTAAAGGATTTTGAAATAGCCCATGGGTCCCTCAAAGGTTTTCTTTTTCTTTCTATTAGTAAATGGGTGGCAGGAAGCAAGGAAAAACAAAGAAAGAGAAATGATATGTCCCTCTGGGCACCTACTACAGACAGAATTTAGAGGTCCTAAATCCATGCCTTGGGATTGCTATCCTCATCTCCCTGAATTTGAATTTGTGTTCAAGTCCTCATGGATATTAGCCTTATTGGCTCTTCTTGGCCTAGTACTTTTACCAGGTTAATAAACTTAGAAATGCCCCACTTGCTTATAGACCCACATTTGTACATTTATTCTCACTTGCAAAAGCAATAATGATTAAAATGACAGTCAATGTCAGATCTTTTGGCTAGAATCAGAATTCACATCTGACAGTTTGAATGATGACTAATGAAAGACACAGTTACAGAGGTGCTGGTCCTAGTGAAGATTGGCCAACACATCCTGACTCAGCACTGTGGGAAACCCACACAAGCCTTAGTGGAGAGGGACAAAGGAAGGAAGTCCAATGGCTGGAGCCTAGAGATCGAGAACCAGGGAGGAGGGGCTGCCCAGCAGGAGTCAGGGAAGCCTGGTGCCCAGAGATGTGGCTCCAAAGGAAAAAAGAAAGAGCTGACAAGAAATATCTTGACCTTGTTCACTTTCTTCCAGTGCCCTACTGGGTCTTTATTGGCTGAACCAATGGGAAGCTATCAGGCAGGGGAGCTCAGGTGCTGTAGCCTAAACAGAATAACCAGGTAGTTGGCAGAGAGACTGTCAAATGCTCAGTACTATGGGAAGGGCCTGACAGAGGGCTAAGCACTCGGGTGGCACGCATTTCCACCACCTTGCCTCCTAGGATTTGCATGGTCCCTGTTTGCTCCATCTTAAAGAGGCATGAGCAAGGCCACTAAGATAGAAAGACAAGGAGGAATTGTATTAGGTACCAAAAAGCAAAACTTCCACATCCTGATGTGAGTTTCCTAAGCTCTGGCTCTCCCGGTTCCCTGTAGAGAAGTTCTCCAAGTAGACCATCATCTGTTTTCCCCATCCCCCCACCCAGAAGCAGCCCACATCACAGTCTTTAGTTAACATGGACAGGTAAGATACTTAAGGAACCAGCAAGTAGAGATTAATTTGGGAACTTCCTCTTATTTCTCCTGACATCTGTGCCTGCAGATTCCCTGAGGCTACCTATGGCAGCTAGATAGTAGACCACACTGGTGCTGGATCCTATTCATCAGCTCTCTCTATAGATTGGGCTTCTCAGAGCTAGAGGGACAAGTGGACCGCCTCTATAATTTCAGTTTTTTGCGTATGTTTCAGAGTGAGAAAATGCATAATCCAGGATGAGCAACCCCATAGAGAATTTTCAATGTTTACATGTAAGAACTGAATTACTTTTGAACACAAAGAAGCATAATGCAATGTAATCATGCTTTTCACAATATAGCTTATAGAAGTCTCAAAAATATAGAGCCATAGGACACTTGAGGTGGTGTGGCCTAGCAAAGGGATATACCCTCAAAGTTATATGACAGATATTTTCTGCTTTTAATTCCATGATTGTGGGTATCTTTGAAGAGCTCAGTAACTCCAGTGGGAGAAAGTATCAGAAGTCTGAATCTGAGGCAGTTTGAGATGGATTTTTGCCAAAACTATACCTCATCTCTTTATGCTCTCTATATAAGTTGAGTA
Organism: Marmota monax; assembly: GCF_021218885.2. Lineage (NCBI taxonomy): Eukaryota > Metazoa > Chordata > Mammalia > Rodentia > Sciuridae > Marmota > Marmota monax. The sequence continues at coordinate 3,434,752 of NW_026691933.1, forward strand.
TCTCTGATCTGAAAATTCAAAATGGAAAATTGCTCCAAAATCTGAAACTTCTTGGGTGTCGACATAATGCCATCAGTGGAAAACTCCACAACTGACCTTATGGGACCTGTCATAGTCAGAATGTACACAGGCTAAAAATATTGTTTAAAATTACCTTCAGGCTATCTATGTGTAGAAGGTGTATATATATAAAGCCTAAATGAATTTTGTTTAGATATGGTCTTCATCCTTCATGCTAGAATGCACATGCAGAATCCAGAAAAATCCAAAGCCTTAAATAATTCTAGTCCCTGGCATTTTAGATAAGGGGCACCTTATCTAAAATGTAAACTTACAGCAACAGCTGTAAACTTTGTTTCCTGTTGCCTTTAGGCCGTCTCAGACCCATGCTTGGAAATATTCAAGGTTGATGTATGTCTGCATTTTGCATAAGTTAGGAGGCCAGTCAGACTGTTGTTGAGCAGAGTCTGGCTCACTGCTCCGGTGACACTGTCACCAAATGTCGATCCTTTTAGGTCACTGTTAGTCGTTAGAAACTTCACCAAAGAAAAAGAAAGGATGTGTATGAGTTTTCTGTCACTGTGACAAAATTATCTGAGAAAATAAAAAAAAAAAAAAAAAAAAAAGAAGAAGAGGGAAGCTTTTTCTTGGTTCATGGTTTCCAAGGGTTCAGTCCATGGTCAGTTGGCTTCATTGCCTTTGCGCCCGCAGTGAGGCAGTACCTCAGGGCAAGGAGCAAGTGGGTGGAGTGAAGCTACTCACCTTGTAGCAGCAGAAAGCAATGAAAGAAAGGAAGAGACAGAGGTCCCAATATCACATTCAAGGGCATGCCCCCAGTGATCTAACTTCCTTCTACAAGGCTCCACCTCCTAAAGATTCTACAAGTTCCCAATAGTGCCTCTGGCTGGGGCCCAAGCCTTTAGCATGTGGCTTTAGAGGCTGACATTTAAGATTCAAACCATAATAAAAGGTAAACATAAAGTTAAGGTCTTTTTGATATTTTAAAAATAATGAACTGTTTGATGAAAAAATTGAGGTGCTAAAGACCTAACTGATACAGAGAGTGAGCTGTGCCTGTTTCCAAGATTCACACAGATATGACTGAGATGATCTTCTTTGTTTTAAATATCTGAATAATTTTCTGACTTGAGCAGTATATCAGCAGTGCATTAATAAAATAGGGCAGCACTTTGTCTACCTCAGATGATCAAAAGAGGACCAAAGAAGCTTGTTAAAAAGGTAGATCTCTGCGACCCCATCCTCCAGGCTTGAAGTCCTCATTTTTAACCAATCCCCCAAGTGATTCAATAAACACAACTTAGGAAGCACTGTAACATGGGAATATTGATCCCTTTAAGCCTTTTTTAAGTTGCTGAGGCTCGATCAGGAGACCTTTGATCTTTTTCTTTTCTTTTTTTTTCCCCCACTATTAAATCTGTATTATAAAATCCCTCTGGACCTTCTTCTCGACTAACAGTTTTGGCCTCTGTACTTTAGGAAGCCTGTCACCAGCAGGACAGATGCATAAGAAATTATATTTTCCTGGGAGGGTTCCTGGTGTCACGTGGTGGAAGATGCTGTCTTGTTTAAAAACAAAGAAATAAAACCCTTCATTGAACCCGGTGGTCTCCCTGAAGAGGTCAGAGAAGTAATCCAGTGGTGTCTGTTTGTTTCTAGCCTGTGTTGTTATTAATCCTGTTATGAATGATAATGCCTTCCATTTACTGGCTTCCTGTCTCAGAGGAGTTTTCTGTATTGCCTGCTAGACCCTGCTGGGTGATTAAGCCTCTCACTCAGCATCTTACAGGCCACTCGAGGACTATTTGCTTATAGCAGACGGCTGTATTTCTTGGAGCCTTCACTGAGCAGTGCGTTAACTGTTGCTTATGGCTCCTGGGGAAGGGAAGGCCCTGTGCTATGGGGGTTGAGGCCCAGAGAGACTAGATTTGTCTTGCCCATCCCATCCCCTTACACCCTTAGAAGCTTCTTGGCCCCTTTGAGTAGGGCAAGGGCATGGCTATACCTCCCTTTGGTTAAGGCTCATTATCCTACAGGGGAAAAAGATGCAATGACCTACTTAATAAGAGGTATTTAACTTAATATTTTGGTTAAAAAAAAAGAAAGACAGCAATTTTTACTCAGCAGATTTTATAATTTCAATTTACAATACAGAGATCTGTGGCCTATTAAGGCAGCCAGTGTAGGGGAGGAGAACATGGAAGGAATGGATGGTGAATGGACACCCGCTCCAGAGGAGTTTCATGGGGCACCTTGCCCACTTTTGTGGTATTCGACGATGAAGCCTTTGGAAACTTTGAAATCCAGGTGGCCTTTTCACAACCATAGTGCTAAGTGGGGACTGTGACTTATTTACAGAAGGAAGCAGTCCTTTCCTGATCTCTGCCCACCCCTGCATTCTATGTTCTCTTCTGGGGCCTGCTGGATGCCACACCTGTCCTGTCCCTGTAGTGACTAGACGTGGAGGTCAGAGGGCACATGAAAGGGTCATCCCAGGGAGGAAGAAGCTCAGCCCTAGTTAGACCCATCACCTGGTAAGGCACAGTGGCCTGTTGATCGGTTGGTGGGTTCTAACTGCCAGCACATGTGACCATGGCTTGGATTCTTAGGTTCTGTAAGCCTTTATCCCCCCCTTGACATACACACAGGTATACACACACCCTTTGTGTTGAAAGACAGGTGACAGGACCACATCCCTCAGACTCAATATGTAACCCAAGGAAATGGATGTATATTAGACCTTTCCAAGAACATTTTACCAAAGAGAGGACTTTTCTGGAAATGTAAGTTTTTCTGACAGATGGCTGCCATCCTCTCTGTAGTGGGCTACGAGATAATCGAGGTAATTGAGAAGTTCCACATGATAAATGTCAGCTAGAAGCATCTTGTTGCATCTAAGTTTGAATCTGGTCAGTGTTCCCAAGGGTACTGCAGTGGGTGTCTTAGCCACCTATGGCCTTTCCTAGTGAAAATGGCATCCATTTTGTACCAACAACAGACTCTTCTCTCCAGGTGCCGACGTGGTTATAACTGGCTCTGGTTGAAGAGGCCAAGTGCTGATATTTCTGTCACAGTTACAGCCCTGTGTTTTGGGTTAGCTCTTCAGGATAAGAACTTTCTTCAGCCATTACTCATATTCTCTGGTAGAAGGTAGGGAGGGTGGGGGTTAGGATGAGCTCTCCATTTCCAGAGTCAGGAGTTTCAGACTGTGTTTAGCAGTCCTTAAGATCATCTCCCCTCTCTCTATCATACAGGTATTTCTGTTTGTATCTGCTGCCACCACTCTCGCTGTTTCTTGCCTGGAAGATACAGTGGCCTCAACTTCTGTTTCCTCTTCCCTATCTACACAGCATCTAAAGTGAGCTTTTGAAAAATGCAGACCAGATCATTGTCATTGTAGGCTTCTTCACTGTCCTGCAGAATGAGGAAGGAGCTCAGAACTTGGGCTCTGAATTTGACCTGAGTGAGTTCCAGTCTTTTCCTAACCGGGTAGCTTGGGCAGCCTGATTGACTCTGTCCTTATCTATGACATGGAAGGATTATGATAAAGAAAACTACTATATGGTGTGTTGTAAAGATAACATTTTTTAAAAATGTGGACCACTTAGGATAATGCCTGGCACATAGTAAATGCTGAAAAATATGTTGAGAGAACATTTGGCCTTTGTTTTTTTTGGGTTGGTCTATTTCACTTAGCTAGTCTTCAGTTCCATCCATTTACTGGCAAATGCCTTAATTTCATTTTTCTTTATGGCTGAGTATTGTGTATGTGTACCACATTTTCTTTATCCATTCATCTGTCGAAGGGCACCTAAGTTGGTTCTATAGTTCAGCTATTGAGCTGCTATGAACATTGATGTGGCTGTGTCACTGTAGTATGCTGATTTTAAGTCCTTTGGGTACATGCCGAGGAGTGGGATAATTGTGTCAAATGGTGGTTTTATTCCAAGTTTTCTGAGGACTCTCCATACTGCTTTCCATAGTGGTTGTAGTCCCACCAGCAATGTATAAGTGAACCTTTTCCCCCACATCCTCACCAACATTTATTTTTACCTGTATTCTTGATAATTGCCATTCTGACTGGAGTGAGATGAAATCTCAGTGTAGTGTGGATTTGCATTTCTCAAATTGCTAGAGATGTTGAACATTTTTTTCACATATTTGTTGACCGTTCGTGTTTCTTCTGTGAAATGCCTGTTCAGTTCCTTTGCCTATATATTGGTTGGGTTATTTGATTTTTTTGGTGTTAAGTTTTTTGAGTTCTTTATATATCTCAGAGATAAATGCTCTGAGGTGCAGGTGGCAAAGATTTTCTCCCATTCTGTAGGTTCTCTGTTCACATTCTTGGTTGTTTCCTTTGCTGTGAAGAAACTTTTTAGTTTGATATCATCCCATTTATTGATTCTTGATTTTTACTTCTTGTGCTTTCTGAGCCTTGTTGAAGAATTTGGTTCCTAAGCTGACATGATGGAGATTTGGGCCTACTTTTTCTTCTTGTAGGCGCAGGCCCAAAGCCTAGGTCCTTGGTCCACTTAGATTCTAACATAGCATCTTAATCACACCTGTGAGGCCTGTATGTCCCAACACCAGAGGCTGTTTCCAGCTTGTTTTGCAACTCCTCCTGCTTCCCTCTGTTTCTTAGCTATTCTGGATGCTTTCAGCATTTCTGTCCCTGAGGCACCAAGCTCTTTCCTGCTGCAGGGCCTTTGCATAAGCTTTCCTTGGGCTGAGAATGTTGACTTCCTTTTCTCTTTGCCTAGCTAACTCTTGTTCCTCCTTTATATCTCAGGTGAATTCTCCCTTTCCCAGAAAGTCCCCCTCAACTCCAAGGTGAAGCCACCCCTCATCATTCTCCACTATCCTCCCCTCCACATTCTTTTGTTTCACAGTGTGATTGTGTTTTCATTGGTTAAGTTTCCTGGGTTCGAATCTGTTAGCTCCCCTATGCTGTAAGCTCCACAAAGCGTGGCTTGGGGCACAAGAGTTAGCATAAGTCAGGCCTAAGCAGCTTCATGTGTGAGGAATGAATCCCATTCCTCTGGTTGAGCTTGTGTGCTTCCTGCCTGGGTCAGTCTTCTCTATACTATGGAGTGTTTATTTCGGAGACCCCATTTCTGAATATATTCCTAGTTCACAGATCATTCACGGGAAAAGGGGGTTCTCCAGTTCTAGCAGGTGCCAGAAATACCTGGAGGACTTGTCAATCCACAGCTCTTTGAGTTCACCCCCCCGCAGGGTCCTTGATCCTGAAGACCTGGGTTGGAACATTTTTCAGGTGATTACAATGCTGCTTATCTGGGGATCACTTTGAAAACCACTGGTTGAGAGAGCAGAACAATTACTCTCAGATGCCTGATGCCTGTTACTGGCCGCTGACCCCCTCCTGTAATGCTAACAAGAAATAAAAGGCTAGAGAAAAGCAAGGCATTGGCTTGGTGTAGGCCCTCCACATGAGCTGGCTCTGTGCCGTCCTTATGGACCCCAGGGTGGAGAAACGTCTTCTTCCCACTTCTTAGTTGCTCAGATGGTAAAATTGTTGGGTAGAAAGGATTGAACTTCAGGAACCCCCAGGAGCATACTGTTTTAATGGAGCTCCTTATAACCAGGTGGTAAAACCCAAAGCAAGAATTGCGCAGCCGTCAAGGATGACTCCTTCCTCTAGAAATGCCCCTCTCAAAAGCCTCTTTTGTTAGTGCTCTATGTCCCTCTTCGCAGACTGAGAGCCACACAAGAGCTTTTAGGCTTACTAGTAGTGACCCTGGAGCAGGTTATCTCTAGGGTCCCTTTGGTCAGCCCCACCGTAGTCTTCACCTGTGGGGCTTTTCTTGGGCTCCTCATCCCAGCTGTGCTGTGCAGGGAGATGGTATGGCTGCAGCGCAACTGACTTTGGAATGAAACGTATCCAGGTTTAATGCTGTTCCTGGCACTGTGCCATCAGGTAAGTAGCTTTTTGCAGGTTTCCTTGTTCTATAAAATGGAAATGATGACATCTAGGGAGGCTTACTCTGTAGGGGTTAAGCAGAACCTCCAGATATAGAGGAATCAAGTTCAGGTTCAAGTCCTGCTAGTCCTTACTGTTTGACTGGGAGCACGTAGTTGAATCATCAAGCTTTAGCATCTGCCTTTGTCTTGTGGGTGTTCAAATGGCACCTACCTCATAGGGTACTCGGGAGATGATATACCTGTGAAAACTGGCAGAATCCAAACAAAGTCTGCAGTTAATTTCTTGGTTTCCATCATGGTTATATAAGACATTAAAGTCAGGAAAGACCATTTTCCCACCTAGTGTCCTATAAAAAGGTCCTAGGGTTCCTTCTTCCTCCCTTTCCCTCACCTCTTTTCTCTTGCCTGCTAAATGAATCTCTGGAGGTGGGAATGTTAAATCACTGGAAGCATGACAAGGTTGCTTAGACAAAAAAAGGTGGCTGGTTCTTTGTACCAGCTCACAAAGTTAGACAGTCACGTTCCTTCTAATAGCAGGTGAACAGCAAACATTTGTAGAGGGCTTTGGAGTTTTTACAGAGCACATTTACATGATCTAATTTAACTGCATAATGAACCAGTTAGTTCTGCTACTGATAAGACACCTCCAGGATGGTGGGGGCAGGATAAGAACTCAAATGAAGCACTGTTTTTAAGCTCTTCTCCTCGCCTCACTGTGTCCCTAGAAGATTGTTTTGTTTGTAGGATGTGTTAGGGTTTAGATATAAGGTGCCCCCCAAAAGCTCATGTGAGAGACAATGCAAGAAAGTTTAGAGGTGAAGTGATTGGATTATGAGAGCCTTAACCCAATCAGTGCTTAGTCCCCTGATAGGGATTAACTGGGTAGTAAGTGTAGGTGGACAGTGTGGCTGTAGGAGGTGGGTTTCTGGTGTGTATGGGGGTGCCTTTGGGGATTATATGTTTTGTCCCAAGTGAGCAGGGCTTAGTCTCTCTCTGATTGCCAAATCTTGAGCTGCTTCCCTCTGCCACACACTTCTGCTATGATGTCCTGCCTCACCTCAGCCCAGAGGAGTGGAGTTGGCCATCTATGGACTGAGACCTCTGAAACTCTGAGCTCCAAATAAACTTTTCATCCTCTGAAATTGTTCTTGTCAGGTCTTTTGGTCACAGTGGTGAAAAAACTGACTAAAACAGGGTAACATATCTTTTTAAAAGCTCCTTAAGGGATTCTAACATCCTTCTTCCCACTCTGCCCTTCAAAATGACTGCTCCGGAGAAGTGTTGGTTTCATGGTTCCCAAATTGCTTTAGAGTTATCTGGAGAGAGAAAATGCAGATGCCTGAGCCACATGCTGCTGTTCCCCCCCCCCCCCCCCCCCCAGGAAGGGAGTGGATTTCCACCAAATAAATCAGTAAACACATTTGCCTGACTAGCATGGCAAAGTGGTAAAGGGAAACCTCAGTTTCCATGCCTGTGAAATGCTCAAGCCTTGCTCAAGCCAGGTGTATGGGATGGTGAGGAGGCTGGATGCTGGTGCTGGGTAGGTTGAGGGGCGGGAAGGATGGGACCCCAGCCTTGGGTAGACATAGCTGTGCCTCCTCATCTCCCCCAGCATACAAGGCTCCAGAGAGCATTCTAACCCCCGGAGTGATTAGCAGAAGGACAGGTGGTAAAGAGGCTAGCTAGTGCAGCTGCAGTTTGACTGTAGTCAGGGTTTGTATCCTGGGTTCCCCACCAATCAGCCGTGACTTTGAGCAGGTTACTTTAACACCCTGCGTGCTTTAGTTCCTTCACTGCAAATGGGGTGAATAGAGGTCCTGAAAGAGGTTTGGTAAGTCTCATAGACACCAGGGGCTGGTTGGTGAGCATTCAGTAATAATGCACAATGCTGCTCTGCTGTGATCCTTAGTGTCATATGACGCTGCTGTTGAACTTCAGGCTAGGAGCTTGCAGAGGATCTGAACTGACTTAATAGTTTTAGCAAAGAACATCTGCAAGCCCCGAGGCAGGCAGGCTTTGGCTGGGAAGGAATAAGGGACAGCTGGAGGTGGTGGCAGTTGGTGAGGAAACTTGGAACTGCATGCAGGGTTGGGATGGTCAGTGGATTCCCAGAGAGTTTTCTAGACCCTGGTGAAGGATGGATTCTAACAAGCTTTCCTCACCCTGTTCCTGGCCCTGAGTGAGGCTGGGCTTAGGTCCTGTCTGCTTGGCCAGAGCCTTCCCAGTGCCTTGCCTGGACTGCTGGGGCCCCCGGGGCTAGGCTGGGCTGGGCTGGGGAGCTGTGGGAAGGAAGTGAAGTCATTTTTTGGCTTTGTATATTCAGACTGTGGCCTAGAAGATGCATTTTTCTGGTGGGAACTTTGTTACCTGGTAACTCATTTAACTTCTGAATGCTGGCCTCCTGCCCTCCAGCCTCCCCTTGCAATGAAGGACCTGAGCCAGGGAGGCCCCCCTGGGCCCCTGGACTCCAGCATGGTCCAGGCAGAAGCCTGGGGCCCTTGGGCAGTGGGGAGTAGCATCCTCATGACTCTCTTCTGGTCTAACTTCCCTTCAGAATTTTCAAAAACTTGCAAATTGGTCTGAAAGCGTAGGATTTATTTTTCTTCCTAGTGTGAGCGTGATCTGGCTGGGGCTGCTTTTCATGGAATGGTCACATTTCATCTTCCTGTTTTGAGTAGTGTTTCATGCTTTGGGTTCTTTGTTAGTATTATTTTAATCGTAGATTTTTAAGGAAACAATATTGTGAGGCATGTTGGGGCATGCTTGTGACCCTAGCAACTCGGAGGCTGAGGCAGGAGAATGATAAGTTCAAGGCAACTTCCGTGACTTAGTGAGATGCTGTCTTGAAATAAAATTAAAAGGGGCAGGGACGAAGCTCAGTAATAGAGTTCTCACCTAGCATGCGTGAGTCCCTGGATTTGATTCCCAGTGCTACACACACACACACACACACACACACACACACATATACACAATCAAAAGAAAACAACCCAGTAGTACCAGTGTATCCTCCTTTCAGGAAAGATCTCACTAGTACCAAGTGTAAAATATGTGTAATATTATTTGGAGTTTGGTGAGGTGGTAACAGTGAGAACGTTATAAAGAATGGGTCTCCCCACAGCTTTTGATGTAATTTTCTTTCACTCAGATTTAAGACCTTCCCCTGTCATCCAGGGGAATTGTCAGCTAAAATCTTTTGGGGACTTGCCTTAAGAATTTGACTGGAAAGAGGTAGTAGGGACATAAGCAGGGAGAGTGAGGGAGCATTTCTAGTTGTTAGGGAATCACATGATTTAAAATCAGATTTAAATCAATGTCACTAATTGAGTTGCTTACTGTGTACTGGAAACTTTCTATATTTCCCTATTTAATCCTTAGACTAATCCTTTAAGATTATTTCCCTTTATAGTTGAAGATACTGTTATATGTCACATAATGACCTTAAAGTCAAGTCAACAGTGGTCTGAATAATACCTTCATAGTTCTATAAGATTATACCACTTGCCAGGCACTTGCAATAGCAACACCTGTAATAACAACTCTCCAGGAAGCTAAGGCAGGAGGATCACAAATTCAAGGCCAGTCTGGCAACCTCGCAAGAACCTGTCTCAAATAAATAAATAAATAAAAAAGGCCTTATGATTTTTTTCTTATTAGCTTGGTCATAGAGCTTACCTGGGCTGCATCCCCAGTACCCGGAGGAAAAAGAGACTATATGTCACCTGGTAATGTCTCAGCCATCTCAGTTCATTTTAGTACACACTGTGATGTTCACACAATGATGAAATAGCCTGACGGCACCTTTCTCAGAATGTATCCCTGTCATTAAGTGACACACAATGTACTGAAGCTGGGTGGTTGAATATTTCCCCAAGGTCCCTCAACCAGGATTTGAGCTGAGTTGGAATTTGAACATTAGTCTCAAACATGATTTCTATGCTGCATTATTGTGCCCTTAAGGAGACTTAATGGGAGAACAGGAGGAGGAGAGGCAACATTCATTGAATGCTTGGTGGGTGGGAAGTACCCTGTTAAGTGCTTTACCATTATCTCCTCCACCCTTCGACCTTGTGGAGAAGGTACTAATAATGATATTACTGCTGTTGGATAGAGAATGAAACCGAGGTTTAGATGTTAAGTGCCTCGCAAACTGTGTATTGAAGAGGGCTAGACTTAGTGGTCCAGGTATCTACTGTCAGAATAATGAATGTAGAAGCATGAATAGAACCTATAGTTTCAATGGATTGTCAAATATTTGTGGAGTGTGGATTTTGTGTAAGATTATGCCTGAAATACTCTTCAGAAATACTGAGAAGTGTAAGACATGCCCTGCTCTTGGGGAACTGACAGTCTGTTTATGGGAGTTACTACACCCAAAAGGGAAAGTTTGGGTCCCTGCAGGGTAGAGAGTTGTGTTGTGATAGAGAAAATAATATGGCAGTGGTAAGAGAGAGTCTACCTTAAGTCTAGGGACTTAAGCAAAGTAGCCCTTCCTGATTGAGGAAGATCACATTTGACCTTTGAGATGGGTAGTGTCTATAAGGCACCTTATTGATGTGGAAAGGGCCAGCTGGCCAGTGGTTTCATCCAGCAGGTGTTGAGTGAACTGTTGTGGGGTGGGGTGGGGCTGAGGCTGGGAAAAGGCCCACCTGGATAGAAAACTGTTATGAGCTCCTGGGTAGGAAATAGTTAAGGCAGGAACCCTTAGTTATGCAGTTGGCTGTGGTCCTTAAGCAAAGGTGAGCAATGCTGAGAAGAGAGGCAGGAGTCCCTGATGTGATTGAGTTGACTGTTGACGAAGAGGAGATGGGGGGGCATTTCTCCAGTGTTAGAGGACTCTAGGAGGAACATTTAGCCCCCTCCCCCCACACTACAATGGATTAATTGATTTGAATTTATTAGAAAAATTTCCAGCTTGGTTTCTTGTCCTAGTTCCCCAAAGGTTCCATTCATTGTCTTAGTGAGAGGCCCAGGTCTGACCTTTGTTCTACTTTTAGTCTGGGACTCAAGGGGAATGTGAAGATAACCTAAAGGAGTTGGCATGCTGGCGCTTAGGGCCACAATTTCAGAGACCTGTGTTGGCAGCCATGAGAGTGGTTTTGGATGGGGAGGTCAGTCCTACCGGACTACACACAACACAGCAGGAGGATGGTGGGAGGGGTAAAGCAATGGAAAACCATCGGGGAGAGAAGTGAATGCCAAGTGCAGAAAACTTGTAGGTCATAACAGTGAAAGGTGGGTTTAGTGACCTTGCCTTTCTATAGCTGTGGCTGACTCCAGCTGTTCAAGTCCAACAGGAACCCAACACTATTTTAGGATCCTTTCTCAAATTGAAGCTATCTCCAGAGTTTCTTAGGTTTTTAATTTGTAGAAATATTTTATCATAACGCTTTTAAATTTTGTTTTATTTTTAGTTGATAATAATCGTATACAATGTGAGTTTTGATACATGTTTTTACTGTGGCCTGGAAGTCTATTAAATAATTCTTTCCACATAGCCTGCTGTCAGATCATCATCAACAAAAGCTGGTCTCTTGTTCCAACTTAAGTGAATCAATTTAGAGAGTGAGTGGGAAGAAATAGTGACTTGAGGGTTGTTCTCCAACATTGCTTTCTGTAACAATTAGAAACAAGAGACCAAATTTAGGGAACTTGTCTTTCTGAGGCTGTCCAAAGACTAACTTCTCACCTGGAAAGTGTGCCTCAGGGATGCACCTGCATGGGTGGTCATGCGTGTCTGTGGTTTGTGCTTTCTGTCTCCAGAGGCAGTTGCACAGGTTGCATTCTTCCTGAGCAGAAGGACTTTGGAAGGTTTTTCATTGTCTCTCAGTTCTGATGCTTTCTGTTCTATGAAGTCAGTTTACTTGCTTTAATTGATGAGTTTGTCAAATGACCTAACTGCTCAAGGAATGCTGTTCCTTGAATTTACAACCTGAAGACACACGGGCATGGCCGCCATTAACCTGATGAGGCCCTTAATTAGTTTTGTGGTGCAAATAATCTGTCCTTCAAGATATTGGTAAAGACATAAGATGAGAAGATGTAGTCCTGAAATATCTCTAAACTAACACTATCTAGCAGAACTTTCTATGATGACTGGGAATTTTTTCTAACTTCACTATCCAGAATGGTAGCTGCTGGTCCCATGTGGCCATTGAGATCTTGAAATGTAGCTAATGCATCTGAGACATGGAATTTTAAATTTTCTTTAATTTTAAGTAGCCATTTGGTAAGGGGCTCCCGTGTTGGATACAACTGCTATAGCTGATGGCCAGAGGTAACCAATTATTGCATCTAGCAGTAGGAGTTGGATATAGATCCTGGTTGGTCAGGATTGTTTCTGTGAAGTGTTTGAAAACATAGGATATCTAATGGACACTGAATGATTTAATAGAAAAGCTGGGCATGATGGTGCAGATATGTAATCCTAGTTATGCAGGAGGCTGAGACAGGAAGGTCACAAGTTCCCTTGCATATGGCAGATTCTCACTGTGGGCATTATCATAAATAGGATTTCCATGCATATGAAAAATTATCACTGTGGGGCCAGACTGGATTCTTACTCCTTTTCTTCCTATGTGCTGATGAGGGCAACGTGTCTCTTCCTATGTATTGGACTAGGAGTCCTGAGATCATCATTAGGAGAGTCTATATAAGACAAGGAGAAGAGTGTGGAGAGGCTGAGTGATATGCAGAGGGACCCTTGGAAACTGGGGAATTGTAGCATGATGAATAAATCCAGGTCTTTAGTCAATGTTAAGGGCATAAGTTTATGGTGCGTAGTGTAATCTTCAGAATTCCACTTCTATTCTCCTCCCTTCTCAAAAGAGTATTAACCAGAGTTTACAGTTTAAACACTCTGTTTCTGAGCATTAATATTTACATGGCACTTTGGACACTTCTTAGAGCTGATTCCATTATCATTTCCTTATCTGGGCTCTCTATTTACTTGGAACACTTGAGGTTGATTTAGTATCTTACAAGAACTGAGCATTGTCTCCCAGACATCATTAATCTCGCCTTTCTTGTCCAGCCTACGTGTGAAATTAATCACAAAGGAAAGGAAATTAATAACATGTCGGTGTTCACAATTCATCAGGAGACCTCACAGCAGGTATGAAATTACCTCCTCTGAATTAATATACACCTCAACAAATTAAAGGTAGAGAAAAAGTTTTATTTATTGTTTAGGAAATGCCCCTTTAAGTTTCTGCTTCAATAATTACTTAAATTAGATGATGGGTGGTGTCTGGGAAGATGATATAATATTGCAAGTTCACCTTAGTACCCATAGAAAATGTTAAATCAACATTTTTCCCCCTTCATGCATATTTCTCTTAGATAAATGAGAAAGCCACATAGTGGATGCATACTTCTCATCAACTGAAAAAGGTTTTCCCAAAGACATGCAGTTTTGATCTCTATTTAAAATAAACTAAATTGGATCCCAGGTTCTGTTTCCTGGTTATGACATGTGGTAAGATTGGTTTCAAAGGATACATTATGATGAACGCATTACGGAAAAGAATGGAGTATTAGAAATATAACACTTTATTACAGCTTTTACTGAGGGCAATAAAGGACAAGTTTTTGTTCCTAAAGTGTTCCTGTAATTACATCAGAAATAACAGGCAGCACTCACCTTCCATTAGGGGTGTGAGAGAAGGATCCTTACTATTTAAGCGATCACAGAAGGTGCTGAATGAATCATCCTCGGTCTCATAATGAGGAATTAAAAATAGAAACAGTTGACGTCATCCTATTGCAAGTTTGTAAGAAGCAGGAAAATGCCAGATAGTTTAAGGAGAAGAGCTATCTGAATTAATGGTCTAGCCCACCGGTTCTCAGACTTCAGTCTGTTTCCAAATCACTGACTGCTGGGCTCCGTCGAACATGCTTTATCTGGGGACGGTTTGAAGGAGAACAGGGTGTTGTAGTTTCTCAGCCACCAGATCACCATCCTTGTCACACCTGCCTGACAAAGTAGCTGTTGGCAAAGTCAAAGTATAACCCATCTGGCCCCACCTGCTGCTTGGTTCCAGGCTGTGCACTGGATCTAGAACTGCCATTTTATTAATTTATTACTCTAATAATTTATTACTCTCTTAGAGGAACTGCAACCACAGACATAATAACAGCTAGTGTTTGTAGTAGACTTAAGAACTCTTTGAAGCCAGGCTGTGCGCCTGGGCCTTAACTCATGAATCCCCATTCTCTGACTAGGTCCCGTGATGACCACTGTGGGAGACACAAGAAAATAGGCTTGGAGAGTCCCTTGGTTGCTATCACATGGTTTGTGGATTTGGAGTTCTGTATTTGAGCCCAGGCCATCTGAGCAAGTTGTGGCAGATTTTTACATCTCAGAAAACTTTCCATGGAGACTTCATTTCAAAGCAGGGCCACAGGTATATGGCCCTGCTTTGAAATGGAGAGATGCTACAAAGTGACAGAGTGTAAGAAAACCAAACTTATTTAAGGTTACTATTGTGTAAGTTCTGGTGTCAAGGACTACTCTAGTTCTGTTATTAGTTAAAATGTAACTAGGTGGGATTTAGCTGTTCTGGCCAACTTAATATGGAGCCAGGTCATTCCCTACATGACTACCTGATGCTTGAAAAGGAAGGTTATAGGCTTGGTTGTAGTTTGTTTCTAGTGCATACCACCTGGAGGTCTTATTACTTGAAGTGTTCTCTCTGGGGATGCAGGTGTTTTGGGTAGAACTATAGACTCCCTTTACCACTTAAAGGAGTAAAGGTACAAGGTTTCTTTAGCATTATTTTTTCCCCCTCTTTTTCTACCCCCATCCTTACTTTCTTTTTTTCTTCCTTCCTTCCCTTCAGTTTTTTGGGGATTGCACATAGGGATGCTCTATGACAGAGCTTCATTCCCAGCCCTTTTCAAAAAAAGTTGTGTGTATATTTTTTGTTTGTTTGTTTTTAATTTTGAGGCAGGGTCTGGCTAAGTTGCCCAGTTTGGCTTAGAACTTGTGAACCTCTTGCCTCAGCCTCCTGAATAGCTGGGATTACAAGTGTGTACCACTCCAGTGCATCTGCCTGGTATTTGCAATTAGCCACCTTACCTAGGCATGGAAAAGAAGGAGAATGCCTATTTTGTGTTGCATTGGTCCATGGTGGGTTTTGGTATTCATAGCTCTGAGATTTTGTATTTGGAGAGACATGGTCCATGGGGAATAATAAGAAGAAAAGTGTGGGTATAAAAATTGAGAAGGAGTTGGGCAAGGGCATGCCTATAATCCCAGCAGCTCAGGAGGCTGAGACAGGAACATCACGAGTTCAAAGCCAATCTCAGCAATGGTGAGGCACTCAGTGAGACCCTGTTAAATAAAATACAAAATAGGGCTGGGGATATGGCTCAGTAGTTGAGTGCTCCTGAGTTCAATCCTTGGTACCTCCTGCACAAATTTGAGAAGGGATCAACCTGAGGTTTCACAGCTGAAGGGCATGAGGGGATGGGAAGGTCTATGGCCCAGAAGTCTGGAATCACCTGCTTATCATCCTGTGCTTCAGATCCTGAATGGGTTGTAAAAGCAGGCTTAGCATAATCATCTGTTTGCTATGGCTTACTTTTAGAAATGCTCTGGATGTGAGGGTAGGGAGGAAGATAGGAAACTCAAATGCAGGTTTCTAAAGGATGATGTCGTAAGGTACAGAGCTCATCAACTAGATTATTTTGTTTATAGGCCTTCTATAATGTCTTTTATCCAAAATATGAAATGAAAGGGGTAAATGTTGAAAATGAGATGACAGTTTTTTTCTTGGCTACTCTGTCACCGTCTTCTGTGATGGCTGCTTTATTAATCTTTCAGGATTGAATTGTACTCTAACGACCTCTATCTACGAATGCTTTCACAGTTTAGGTATAATTAAGAAAGGGAGAAAAACCAAAGCATAAGCCCAAGAAGAAATTGAGGGAATCTATTATTTATTCCCCCCAAAAGATACTTTTGGGTACAATCTGTATGAAAGCTATGGGGTTGTACTATTTTGAAACTTAGGAAGGAGAAAGACCTCTTTAACATTTTTTTAAAACTATAGATATAGGTAGAAGTGACTGTAAATTTTCATTAATGTTATATACTTGGCTTTGCAGGAAATGATATTTAAGATGACTTGGACGTTAAAGCTTTGCTAAGGCTAGAAGTAAATGGCTTTCTGGTTTTTCTGTGACCATGAATTTTACAAATAAATAGTAGAGATTCAGAGGTGATGCATTAGTTCCCATGTGACTTTGGAAGCAGCTTGTCTGATTCTTAAGGTAAAATTAAGGTTGAGTCCTTAATTATGTGGCTGTCAAGAGAGAAAAATAATCCAGATTTGAAAGCACTGAGATAATTGAACATTTTTTTGAATCTGATAGTCTTACTGTTATGATGCATGTCACACCTACTGTCCAGGGGAACTTGATCCCAGTATTCACAAGGAAAATTGTTGTCTAATATATCAAATATTTATGAGAACATAATAGCAGAAAGTACATTGATGTTATTTAGTCCTGAGGCCCATACATATTGATTTTATTAGCTTAAGTCACCACTTCTGAATGAGGTATTTTTTGATGATGACAAAGATGCTGAGGATTGTTTTCTAGAAATCTTGATTATTGGAGTGATTTGAGTTAGTAACTTTTTCTGTATTATAATAATCCATTTTCAAAACCCATTCCTTCATCTCAAAGCTATCCCAGACATAAGCCAGTGTAAGAAAGAGGCTACACATTCACCAGCATTGATTCAGTTCCTTTCAACCTTATTCTTCATTTAGTTTATTGAGCCCAGACTTCGCGGGAGATGGTGAAATGACTTCAGGGTCAGCCTGTACTCCCAGCCCCAGCACACAAATCTCTTGTTTTGCTCAGAGTTGGTTGACACAGATGTTAATACTGTGAATGTCATTACATGCCACAGACAATAAAAAAGAAGGAAGTGGCTTTATTCAGATTAAATATAACCAGACTTTTGCAGAAGAAATTTGTACAGCATGTTACTCCTTACAAAGAAGGTAGACCAGTTTTTTTGGTTAGTTTTAGAATACTTTTCATCTTGAAGATGGCTCTCTGCAGTGTGGTCTTTATATTTTCCCCTTCTTCTCAAGGACTTTATAACATGTGTCTGTTAGGGAACATGTTTCCTTCCTTTCCTTATTCCCCACCTTTTTTGGTTATATAAGAGTTTGCAAAGGGAATATGTTAGTCAAATCAGAAGCACATAGTAGATATATTTCTAAAATGGTTCTTTACTACTTCTTTTTGGTTTTGTTTTTCAAGGTGAAGCAGTGGCAAGTAATTTGTTATATTTTAATGAAGAGGCTTGTAATTGGATTGGCTCTATCTTCTATTGCAAACTCTGTAATTTTTTTTTGTAATAGTACTACCCGTTTTAAAAATTGTGTCAACAAGTATAATTGGATGTGTGTACATGTATTAATGTAGTCTAGTCCAGAAAGCAAAGAGAATTGGTAAGAGATTTGGTTTAATGTCTCTTGAGACTTGGAACAGAGAGTAGTTTTGTATGGATGTTTTCACCCTTGCCAAATGTAGCCTTACTCCTACAAACTAATAATGGATGAATTTGGATCTTAACAGGCAAGATAATATTTTAAACAAGTGCCACTGGGTGTTAAAGTGATAAGGGTCCCCTATTAGCTGTCTTTAGATGTGTTTTGTGGGGGAGACTATCTGCCTTTTAGGCAGTCTGTTTCCAAAAGGTGAAAAGCAGCATTGAGACAAGCCCTTTTTCAGCGTGTTTTCAGTGGATCATGTCCTTAAAGGACTTTTTAAAGTCCTTCTGGTTTCAGAAGTGATTCCTTTTCTAAAGTGGACACTAGAGAAGAATCCATTATGTCATGTTAAGTATTCAGCCCTGTCTTAGGACAGAGTTCAGGATATGTGCCCTTGGAAAAAGGAGGACCAAGAAGTCAAGGAGCCATGAAAAAAAGACACTTTGGTCCTAGGTTACTGGCTTTCTCACTGCCTCCTGTGGTTCCGAGGGGACGTTTCTGGCTATCTGGTGAAAGGTGTAGGGTGAAATTGATCTTTCAAGTTAATGTGACAAAAGTATTTTATCTGCGTAGAATTAGCAAAGTGACTGGAGCAGAAGGCTATTTATTACTTCAATCATTATCAAATGCAAATTTATTGTTTTGTTATGGCTATTTACTTTATGAAGGACAGAGCAGCCCAATGCAGGCCTGGCACACCCAGGGTCATGATGTGAATGTAAGTCAAGCCCCTGAACTGGACAGTGTGTAAAGATTGCACAATTGCTACACTCTGGCTATTATTGAAGAACCATTGCTCTAGGAGTACATTTTCTGTTTCCAATTATGAACATATTTCATGAAGGAAGCAACTTCCTAAGTACTTCCTTATTTCAACTGTCTGGATTGGCAGTAGCTCTTGAAACCACTGCCGAGATTCCCCTTGAGTTACCTTGGTAAACCTGGAGCAACACATTTCTCAGGCTGATAGGATTTGGGTGTCAAGGTTATGGAACCAACGCAATGAAATATTAAATATTTCTAATTCTTGTTCCTTTTATGTATGTGTGTCTTTGAATACACTTTATCACTAACCACATCATAGGAGAACAGAATGGCCCAGCAAACCACAAGCAGATGAATATCTTGATGTGAATGAAAGCATTAATGTTAAGAGTAAAAATTATGCAGCCACGTGACTTTTATCTGTGGCTTCTCTAGCTGTCACCCTCAGAGTTTGTCCTTCTGAGAGAAACAGGAAGTGTCTCCTTTGGAAACTTAAAGGGATTTCAAATCTCTCGGTGTGTGGGATTTTGCCTAACATAAATGTGTTTAATCCTTTCTTCCCTGTCCCCATGGGCATACCCCACACCTTGCTTCCTGGGAATGTGACTTTATTTCAGACACTGGAAAACTGAATGGTACCTTCAGGGCTGTGTTCCCCCTGAGCCTGGCTCGGCACTTGTTGGAGGGCATCTGTTCCCTGCTCTCCAGTGGTTCCCAGGTGTGGCAACTGGGAAATCAGGCTGGTCCAGGGGGCTAGAGCTGGCTCTCTGGTGCTTGCTATTCAGTTTCCGTGGCTCGGGGAAAGATGAGTATCTTTGTGTTTACTGTGCTGCAATTTTTTTTTTTTCTCCTGGCAGTATGTGCACCTTCCTCCTGCTCTAGGCTCTGCACCGTGTGGGTTTGACAGCCTTCATGGATCAGGCAGACGTGTTGGCGTGTGTGGGACTCCTGGCCTGTATCTTTCTGCTACCAAATATGTTGTCACTTTTCCCCTTCAGCATGCCATACCTAGCTGCCTTTGGAGGAGGGGGGGGGGCGACTCTTGGCTCCCTTGGGAATGACTACCGAAAGAGCAGCTGTCTGTCAGCCTCCCCCAGAGCCGTCAGGTTGGGCTGTTGTCTGCCTGTTGTTGGAAGAGTTCCCGAAGCAGCAGACTTCACTATCACTGACATTTATAACTTGAAAGCCACATCACAGATGACTTTATATTTCTTAGCATCCATTAAGTAGCCTTCAGCATATAAAGCATGTGGTCTATACACGTGGAGGCAATCCCTACCCCAAGTGGGAGAACAGTTGGGCCTTCCTGAAGGTGAAGAAGTGGCCTCACCATTTCCCTCCACCATTTTAAACAATAGTGTCTCTTCTGACTTAATGTGCTAGTCAGCTTTCCATCATTGTAACAGATATCTAAGACAAAAGTTAACCTCTGAAGAGAAAAGGTTTATTTGGCTCACAGTTTTGGAGGTTTCATGATTGGCCCTGTTCCTTTTGAGACAGTGGCATGGCAGCACACCACGGCAGAAGAACATGGTAGAGAAGCCCCATTCATCTCATGGCCACTACACCAAAAGAGAGAGAGGAAAGGGTGAGGTCCTCCTTTCCCTTCAAGGGCACACCCCAGTGTCCTGAATACCTCTCACTCGACCCTGCCACATAAAGGTTTGTTATGATTCGGTTATTAAGTGTCCCACAAAAGCTTAATTAATGCAGGAATATTCAGGGGAGACATAATTAGATTATGAGAGCTATAAGTTAATCAGTTCATGCTACTTTGAATGAATGGCCTAACTGGGTGGTAACTCTAAGGTAGGTAGGATGTGACTAGTGGAAGTGAGTCACTGGGCACATGCCCTGGTAGGGTTATCGTCCCTGAAGCCTGTGTGACTCTTTCTCTGCTTCCCAGGCACCGTGAAGTGATCAGTGTTTCATCCACCACTCCCTTCTGCCATGATGTTCTATCTCACCTCAGGCCCAGAGCAATGGAATCACTGACCATGGGGTGAAACTCTGAAACCATGAGCCAAAATAAACTTTTCCTCCTCGAAGTCCTTGTTGGGGATTTTGGTCACAGTGATGAAAAGCTGGCTAACACAAGGTCCTACCACCTCCCAGTCATGCCATGGGCCAGGACCAAGCCCTCAACACATGGGCCTTTAGGGGACATCCCAGATCTAGACTATAGAGGTAGGAAGAAGCTGTCCTGGCTTTATGCCTCCATGTATGTGTAGAAAGATTAGGAGGAATATTAGCTTCTAAGATCAAACGAGTCTCTACATCTGACAGCCACGGAGCCTATGGTAAGTGAGGAATCCCTGGGAAATATTTCTCAGTTGGGTCGGTGCATCATGTACCTGGTCTGTGATGCTCTCATTTCTCAAAGACACAGCTTCCAAGCCTCATTTTTTGAGACGTGACTGGAAGATAAAGATGTCATGTTCCTGGTAAAGATTAAAAACTACCCCATAGATCATGGGAATAAACACTGCTGAAGAAAGTGGAGAAAGGGTGGAAGGACACTAGAATGTGTTGTAGTCACCCATGGGTCTGTCTGGACTCTAAATTCCTTCAGGACTCTTCCTCTTCATGCCTCCTGTGGCTAGCATGTGGCAGTGTGTGAGCTGAATGAAGGAGCATGAGGCAATTTATTTTAGGTAGAAAAACGTTTGTTTTTATTTAGGTAGCACAGACATTGAAATACGTTGATCAGCAAACCCGGATTGCGGCATTAAAAGTTAATGAAGTTTTCCTGTTGGCATCCAAAGCAAAGAGACAAGAAACAAGGACTTAGATGGCAGTCTTAGACGTAATTTCAGACCTTTACGGACTGTGCTCAGTTTTCTGTGGTTCCCAGGACATTGGTCACATTTTATGAATTGCCAGTGCCTGGCCTTGGCTGTGGAGTGTGTTTATTTTGCCTGGTGTTGGGCAGGAATAGGCCTCTTTTTTTTTAGCATTTATTTTTTAAAATTAGTTAATTAATTAATTTTATTTATATATGGCAGTAGAATGCATTACAATTTTTATGACACATATAGAGCACAATTTTTCATATCTTTGGTTGTATACAAAGTATATTCACACCAATTCATGTCTTCATTCATATACTTTGGATAATGATGACCATCACAGTCCACCATCCTTGCTAATCCCCTGCCCCCTCCCTTCCCCTCCCACCCCTCTGTCCTATCTAGAGTTCGTCTATTCCTCCCATGCTCCCTCTCCCTATCCCACTATGAATCAGCCTCCTTATATCAGAAAAAATATTTGGCATTTGGTTTTTTGGGGACTGGCTAACTTCACTTAGCATTATCTTCTCTAACTCCATCCATTTACCCGAAAATGCCATGATTTTACTCTTTTATTGCTGAGTAATAGTCTATTGTGTATATAAGCCACATTTTTTTATCCATTTATCTATCGAAGGGCATCTACGTTGGTTCCACAGTTTAGCTATTGTGAATTGTGCTGCTATAAACATTGATGTGGCTGTGTCCTATAGTATGCTGTTTTTAATTCCTTTGGGTATAGACCAAGGAGAGGGATAGCTGGGTCAAATGGTGGCTCCATTCTCAATTTTCTAAAAAATCTCCATACTGCTTTCCATATTGGCTGCACAGATTTGCAGTCCCACCAGCAGTGAATGAGTGTACCTTTCTCCCCACATCCTCACCAACAATTATTGTTGTTTGTCTTCATAATTGCTGCCATTCTGACTGGTGTGAGATGAAACCTCAGAGTGGTTTTGATTTGCATTTCTCTAATTGCTAGTGATGATGAACATTTTTTTTTCATATATTTGTTGATTGATTTTATATCCTCTTCTGAGAAGTGTCTGTTCAGGTCCTTGGCCCTGAATATATAAGTTTATATTCATTTATTGATTGGGCAAGAAATAGGCCTCTTGAACAATTTTGATGGTGAATACAGACTTTGGCAAGACTGTCAGCAAAGCACTGTTTGTTACCTCTTCCTGGTCTTTGCCTGTGGTGCTCATGGGTATTCATTCCCAGGCTTTCTGTGTCCCCGATGCACCTCACACTCATGAGACTTCACTCTCAATGGCCATTGCCCATTGTTAGAGTGGCTTAGTGGGCTCAGTTCTGTATCCTTCTGTATCCTTCTGGGCCCAAAGATAAGATAGAGCTTATTCTTGCCAGTCCAAGTATGGAACAGCAGAGAGAGTTTGTTCACAAGGAGTGCCCAGTGTTGACTGTATCATATTCGGTTTCTGTTCATGGCAGGGGGTTTCCAAAGAGCATCACATTTGTTCTTTAGCTTTACTTAAAATTATAAAAAGTATTAAATATTTCAAAGATCCAACAAGAATGGGGGCATCATAGGATAGTCACTCATGTACTTACCCCATATTCCTTTTCTTTCTGATCTCTCTGACGATGTGTGTCTTATTAACTTTGAGAGAGACTTGCTTTGGCTTATGTTAAAATTATTGCCTTTATGCACTGAATGTAGTCAACAATATGTCTTCCTCGGGACCAGACGTACCCAAAACCCCAGCATCCCATGATCTGAGAGAGGATAGCACTGCCTACATCTGCCCCACTGATGCTTTCCTTGGCTCATTCTGTTGCCATGTCTTTGCTGTCTTTCTCTTTGCCCTCTTCATTCAGTTTCAAGGACTGTGTGTAATTCTCTCCCACAGCTAGTTCAGGACTCCCTCAGAATGGGTAATTTTGTCCGTCCTGCTTGGGAGAGCTGAATGCTATCTCCAAATTTTGTTCCTTTTCTAAAATACTTCATCATGCTTGATGCCTCAGATGACTCATTTTGTCAGTAACCTCTGGTTTCTCCTCAAGCTAGGTATGGGATTCTTCCCTGTGTGTAAACTTCTCTGCAGGAGAGAGATGAAGGCCATTTTCCTTTGCCTTTCAGGTTTCAAGTAAGGGGCAGATGGTCTCTGTTGGGCAGGCTGAGAGCCTCACTCAGGTTAGTTAGCCTGGATAAAGTGCATTGAGGGGCTTCTTGTTATTGCTCCTCTTTGCTGGAGATTTCCTGGGTGCAGAGTCCTGTGCTGAGCTCATATCACAGCTCAACTGTGTTGTGGGATGACTAATCTTTCACCTAACTCTTTTAGTCAGAGCCTCGAGGTGGCTGACAGAAATCACTGCCCCCAGCTAACATATTCAAAGGGCTGGTGGAGATTTTACCACCACCCATATTCTGAGAGAGCCACCCTCTTGGAAGGAAGGGCAAAAATAGGTTGCTCAGTAAGAAGGATGAGGACAGGCACAGGGACTGGGAAAAGGGTACAGTAGATTTGGGAATTTGACTGAAGAATTTGGGAATCTGTGTGGCTGGAGAATTAGAACAGTTTTTAAAAGTTCACCGTGAACTGGCACAATAAATATAAATTACTAGAGCCAGGCATGATGGTACATGCTTTAATCCCAGAGACTCTGGAGGCTGAGGCAGGAAGATTCCATGTTCAAAGTGAGCCTCAGTAACTTAGTAAGGCCCTAAGCAACTGAGACCCTGTTTCAAAATTTAAAAAAAAAAAAAAAAAAAAAGCATTGGGGATGTTGTGGCAGGATTGATTCAGTATTTAAGTGCTCCTGGGTTCAATCCATGGTACCCAAATAAATAAATAAATGGAAAAATGAAATTAAAAAATTAGGAAGTTTAGAATAAAAAGCCTCCAGTTTCATTATTAGATTCAAAGACCTGAAATGACTCTAGGAAATTCTTATTCAGGTTTCTAGAACACTTTTCCCTCCATTTTAGTACTTACCTTTTCAGACCAGAGACAAATACTTCATGGATGGACATCACTCTACAGACCTCCCCTTTTGAGTGGCACTGACACTGGACATGTGCATTTTAGCTCTGTTTCTGCCCTTGCACTCTAGAAGGCCAATTCTGACTTCCCTGGGTGTTGGTTTTTACACTGCAGAATGGAAAATGCAGGTGGATAACAAGCTGTTCTGCCTGCAGGACACATGGAACCAGAAGCAGGTGCTTGTTTCTGTGTCACTTGCTCAGGTGGGTTCCTTTTGGAAGGGACATGCTGGAGATTATCCCTCAGTCACCTTGACCAGATGACTGACATGCCTTTCAGTTCATTTGAAAGGGGCATGTCCTGCCAAAGTGTTCTTCTGTAATAAATGGACCCCCATGTGCATGTATGTTTATATTTATAGTCATTTGCACCTAGTATGAGGTTTTTTTTTTTTTTTCTCCTTATTCTAGCCTATTGAACAGTTTGCTTGGAGAGCAATGACCTCTTTTAAGGAGTCTTTTAATGACCCAGACTAAATAGGCTCTGCCTTTTTTTTTTTTTTTTTAAACATAGGCCCTCCATATTCACCCTGCCATTAATCATTCCAGTCCAAGGGATGGGGGAATAGATGATGGAACCCACCTAGGAGGGTTTTATGTCCAGGTCTGGCAGGTGATTAGTGTCACCTTCTGCTCACGTTCTATTATCTCAAACTTGATTATCTGGCCACCCCTGGCTGGGAAATGTAAGCTGCTGTGTGCCCAAGAAGGGAACTTAGACTTTTGACCAGTAGCTAGCATTTCCCTTATTTCCTTTTCCACATCTTTTCTGATTCACTGATCAGAATCTTATTCACTGTTGAATTCTTTATCCAGATGAATTCATTTATTCATCTGTTATGCCTGAGGATGGCCATAGTCAGGTAATGTTTTTATGCACTAGGGCAAGAAACAATGGAAAGAAAAGAGAATGGAAGTTGCCTCTGAATTAATAGCCAGCGTTCACACAGGTCTGCAGTCAGCAGTGCCCAGAATGGCTGATGCTGACGGTGAGAGAGAATTGGCTGTGTGCCATAGGCTACATTTGGATTTTTTTTTTTAATCAAGGTATTTATGAGTTGAGCATAATGCTTGGCCTTTAGAAAGTAAATAGCACTTAAGTAGAGAGAAACCATGGCTGTGTCAATGCACGGGCCGCCAGTGAGTAGCCCATGTTGAAAGGTAGCAGAGGTAATATAACTTGATAAAGATATTACCGCTCTGTCAGCTTTTTATGTCTTTCTCTTCCTGCTGTAGTGAATTAAACCCAAAGCAAAGCCTTTTATTTTCTCTCAATTCAGAGAGATCTGAGAGTCCGAGTTGCGATTGTGGAAGGGACAGGTGAACGTGAGGGGTATGGGTAGGGAGACGTTCTTGGCAAAAGTTTCAGGGCATAGCATCTTCTAGAGCCAGTATTTATCAAGGTGTCAGTCAGTTGGGCCAGTGAGGAAATCTGGGCGAGGCATTTCAAACAGGGAAACTAACAGAAAAAAAATTGAGCACTTAGGTGATAGAAGAGGGTAAGCTACTACATAGTACGTTGTGGCAACCCAGAGATTTGTAACTGAAGGAAATTTCCACCTCTAGGACTGCAGGGAAAGCGATGATATTATTGGAAACAGGCAGGAGGACCCCCTGGAGAAAGCTGCATCCTTGGAGAAGATACCCCGGGCACAGGGTGAGGGGAGAGGGACCCTGGCTGCTTCTGCCCTCCTGCCTACCCACAGGCCAACCCTAGGAAGATCCAATTGGCCAGGGAGCTTGGGAAATGTTTTCTGGTCTATGCTGAAAGGGAACTGGTACATAGATAGTGGATGTGAGAGCCGAAAGAGAGATGGCTGTCATGGGCGTACAACTTTTGGTGAAGAGATTGAGTAAGAGATGGCTTTAGGGAAGGGAATTTCATTCCTGATTCCTTTCCCCATTCCCTCCTTTGTGGTTCTCCGTTACCATCTATGTGGTAATACCTCTCTTCCTGTTTCCGTCACATATTTTATTTACATATTTGACTGCCCCAAATAATTAACATTCTGTCTGTATTAAGTCATTGAATCATTAAGCCACACTGAGTCTGTAGGTATTGTCCATCTTCATTATTTGTAGATTAGGGTATTTGCAAAATTACATACTTGCTAGAACTTACCTATAACCCCCCCCCCCCCCCCCCCCCAAAAAAAAAAAAATACAGCATTTTTCTGATTATTTGTGGACATGCATGGAGTGGTTTAAAATTTGAGTTGCCTGGCACCCACAACCCCAGCTGAGGTTGAGCAAAGGGGCTTCTGTGCCTTTTGCTTCAGCTTGTAAACAAGTGTTCTTTCTTCCATCTGGTTGGTGCCACCTTTTCTCCATCTTTGTATATTTTCTGTTTTGGGTGATTCTGCTGCTTCATGTGGCCCTCAAGCATAGAGCTGAAGCACAAGAGGGCTTCCACATACCTGATGGGGGTAATGTGTGCTAGACAGCTTTCATTCAGGAGTGGGCTACAGGCAGGAGTTCCATGTTAATGAGACAATGATTTAAGGTGCATTTGAACACACACACACATAAAACAAGGCTATGAGAATGCTGTGGCCAGAGGCTTGCAGAAACCTAGCCTTGAAAATTGTCTACGTGCAATGTTCAGGATTTGCTAGGTCAGTGTCTGCAGTGACTTTCTAGAACAGAATTACTGTGTGTGCCACCGATGGACTGGCCTAATTATTACCCTTAGCTTATGGATAAAGAGACCGGGGCAAAATGAAGAGTTCAGAAGGCAGAAAAATTGCCCAAGGTGTTACCAACTGGCATCTGAAACCAGGCTGAGTGGGTCCCAGGCCCTTTGTTCTTCACCGCCTTGTTCTGCTGCCTCTTGGGTCTGTTTCTTGCTCTTTTCTCCTTGTTAGAACCTATTGTAAGTGCTGCTGGAACCAACACTAGGGATGTTACTAAAACTACTGGTGAAGCCAACATTTACGCCTGGGTGAGGACTGTGATGTGTGTAGTCCATCAGTAAAAGTAGTATTTATAGGAAAACCTCCACGTGTTTTGTATTGATGAACCTACTCAGCATTATGGAGCACATGTCACCTTGCCTCAAGAGGCTGTAATTTGGTCGGGATTACAGGGCAGCTGAACAAAGACTCAAGCTCAGGGCTGCTGTCTCCCAGTCCTTGCTCTTTTGACCATTCCAAGACTGGCTGTTCTTTAGGCTCTGCAGGCATGGGGTCCCTGCCCTCCTGTTCAGGTCTCTTGCTTCCATTCTATTCTGGCCTGGGCAAACCATATGACAGAGTGGGAGGTGTATGTAAGGGAAGTGATTCCAAGGAAGGGATAACACCTGTTATTAGTTACTGGTGACAATAACATTTCAGTCCCTCTGTTCTCTGGCTCTGACCCTTGGTCTGCCTCTCTAATTCTGGCTTCGGAAGAACCAGGAATATTGAAGACATTCATTTTCATCTTTATAGAAAAATCTTGCATGGGCTAACGTCTTTAGAAAGATGTTAATTTTTATGTTTTTCTTGTTCATTGGGGAAATCTGAAGAGAAAGGAAAGATAATTTGAGAGGGATGCTGGCTCTTTCTCAGAGGTACACTCTCTCACCTAAACATTCCTTTCTTCCTTGTTTCTTTCTTGAGTTTCCTTTGTGTTATGTAAATGTATTTGTTGAATAAAAAATACCTGTAAAGAATTCAGAAGGCACCATTAAAAAAAAAAAAAAAAAGCCTTCCCTTCCCAGAAGCCAGCCCGGTGCCTGAGTTCTTGTGTAGCCTCCACAAAGTTTTAACAGGGATTCTTCACTGGGAGCCAGTGCTTTTGCTCCTTGTGAGATGTTTGTTGCATCTTGGTGGAGGTTTGGGGAGTGTGTTTCTGGCCTAGAGTGGGTAGAGGCCAGGAAGACTGCTAAATATCTACAGTGTTCAGGACAGCCCCACAAAAAAGAAAGATCCAGCCTAACTAGCTTTTGTGCCTTGAACCTGACAGTTTATTTTGTGCCTTCAGAAGGTTTTTGTTTGCAAGGTTCTTTCGCCTCTCCTGTACTGCAGCTGCCTTGTGAGGGTGGGGCTGTGGAAATGGTCTTCTCCAGGTGCAGCATTGGGGGGAGGGGCTCATTGTCTGCAGAGACTAAAAACAATCAAACTGACTCCAACTAGTTTGCCTTTTTACTGTTGAGATGTGTGGGTAATTCTGAACAAAGCCAGTGATCAAATACTTCCCTGAAAATGAAAAAAAGATCTTTTGTTTGTCTAAGTTCTAAATAATTGCTGCTATTATTAATGTGAATCTGTATATATATGCTCATCTGTAATGCCAGAGTTCCCCTATTTAATAAGATGGTGCAAAAGCTACATGCATTCAGCAGGCTTCACATTTTGATTTTTTCCTGGGCTAGTGAGTGAGATGCAGAAGGATACTTTCTGCTGGTGGTGGGCAGTGGCAGAAGGCCACCATTCCCAATCAGCATCACCACCAGAAGCAGCAGCAAACACTATACAATGTATACAGTATATTCAGTACCTTTTCAACTTAAAATGGATTTATCAGGACATAATCCCTTTGTTAGATAAAGTGCATTTCTCTGTATACACACTTTAGATTAGCACACTTTTTTTTTAATTACCTTTCAATAATGGCTTCTATTCTACATGGAAGTTAACATGGAGAACTCCACGCTATACAGCCAGCCCTGACATGTGAAAACACAGCTCCACACACTACTTTGCAAATCATTCCCAACAGTTCAGAACTGCTGGAGCTTCCTATAGGCTCAGTTCATGTCTCCATCCGTTATGGAACCATGTGTTTCTACATTTAAATAGAGATGTGCAAAATAAACCATGGTAGCTCTGCTGAAGATGAGGATATAGAACTTGAGTTTCTTCACTTCTGTTATTCTGTGTGACCATTGGGAGTTTTTAATATGTGATTAAAATTTAAAACAGTGAAAAATGAGAATTCTGAATTTAACATTAAGTGCATGTTGTATTTCATAGGAGAAATATTATACTTAATTTTGCAAAATGACCTTAAAATTGACACTTTTTAATGTAGTTTTAAAGCTGAAGAATGATTTAAGAATAATCATTATTGATTATTGTATGGTTTTTGTTGGAAAAAATTTTGTATGGAGGAAGAGATGTAAAAATCTGGTGGTAAGTATGCCACTGTTAGGATGGTGGAGTTTTTGCTTTGTTTTGTTTGTTTTTCTTTAAAGAAAAATAAATGAAAGTAGGTCCAGTAAAGCAATTAGTTATTTCTCTTGATCCAGTGTTCTTTGAAAGATAAATTTGAATTTTTGACTATTATGGTCTTTGGAGTGTAAACTGTACTTCACCTTCAATGTTGGAAGACTTTGTATTGATTTACACGTAAAGAACACTGCACATATCATTAGCATACAGTAAGATGAATTTTCAAAACAGTGTCAAGTACCAGAGCAAAATACATGCAGTTCCTGGAAGCTCCCCACATGTACCCCTCTAGGATCTCTCACCATTATTCTCATTCTAAGCTGCCTCCTAACGCCCTGACTTTTGACAGCCCAGGTCAGTTGACATGTTTTTGTATATTACGAAAGTAGAATTACATAGTACAGAAAGATAAGCCTAACTTGTAACCCATGTCTTTATTTTGATTCTCACTGGAGGCATTTCAAATATTTCAAACACTGGCAAGTAAACATCAATGGCTACTTTCAGATTAACAAAAATTCCTTGCTTCATTGATAGACATGTTGATCTGCCAGGCAGTAAAATTGAATGTGCTGCTTCTATAATGAAAAAAAAAAAAAACCTAATTATCACAGCACTTGTTGAGCTGTGGAATTTTATTTGGAAGGCAGACAATTATATAGAAATTAAATATAAGTTTATGTATGGAAGCAATCAAGAAAGAAAGCTAGAGAGACTTACAGGGTTAAAGTGTAGTCGGTAAGCTGAATATACCATGGAGAAGCTCGTGATTGGATTTAGCTTGGAAACCATAGCATTGCAGCAGTCTTATTACATCGGTGTATTTTCAGAGTACCGTTTTTTGAGTCGAAAGTGTATCTTGTCTGTAGAAATGGAATGGATAGGATATTTAAGAGTTGAAGTTTGGGTCACAGAGCTCCCCAATTGCCCTTCACTTGATGGGGAAATTCAGTACTCAGTTTGAAGGCTCTCAGAAATGTTGAATGGTTAAATTAACTTAGGATTATTATTTAAAAGAAATAAGCTTTCTCTTCGGCCGTCATGCATGGTGAGAATATGATTCTCACTTCTCCCTGGATCTGTCAGAGGCTGGCACATTCCCGTGGAGCCGAGGCAGCCAAGTTTGGAGCTTGTCGTGGCTCCCGTAGGGGTGTTATGTGGGCAGCAGGCCACACGTGACGTGGGAGACATTTGCCAAGCGGCTTCGTTTGGTCCCAGCAGAGATGAAAAAGAATAGTTCTAGCAAAATTGCTAAGTCAGGGGTGTTGTCTCTGGGAAGCTGCCTTTTAACTTGATTTTTCTTGTCTGTGAAAGGTTTTTTTTTTTCCCTCTCTTTCTATTTTTTTTTTTCCTTATCCCCTTCCATGGTTTCTAGCTGTCTTTTGCAGTTAAAACTGAAGAATCTTACAGGCCCTGTTCTTTGACATGAGTTTATATCAAGTTGCCAAATATACTACCCTTTTTTTTTTTGTGTGTGTGTGTGTGTGTGTTTTCATTTTCAAGCCTCTGAGGAAGGAGAGGCAGAAGTGGTTAAAAAAAATCTAGTTCTATCTGAGATAGACATTGGATCATGTCCTTGCTGGGTGTCACAGTTCTTCAAAGTCACCTACAGGAGATTGCTAAGTCCTACAGCGGCATTCCTGGCCCTGACCACCTTGTGCCTCCACAGACCTGCCCTGGGCACCCCTGCCTCCCCTTATGTCCCAGGGATGTAGAAAAAGGTGCCCTGGAAAGTGTCTGGTTGGTGGTTCTCTGATCTGTCACATGCCCTTCTCCCTCTTGGGGATGACTTCCCTGCCATCTTTCAGCCTTCTAGGGTCCTTTCAATGTCTCTGTAGTCTTCCTTTTCAGAAAAGCATTCTTTGATTTTCCTTGATCCGATGAGAGAGGTTTCTGCTGGGTCCTTAACATATTGTGCCAATATCATGCACTGTTGTATTAGTACGCCACTGTGTGCCCAGCATCCAGAATGATACCCAGCACTAAGTAGCTCTCAAGAGATAGATATTGAACCTATGGGTGACCTGCATTTTTATCTAATCTTATGACAATTTATTGATATGTCTGTCTCACCACCACAGTTCGAGGATAGAGATTGTATCTGTTCATTGTTCTCATGCTCAGTGCCAAAGTTATTTGAAAATACCTGCATGGACAGCAGGTAAGCCTGGCCTGTGGGGAGAGCACTTCAGAGGCAAGAGAGACTCAGCAGTTGTTTGCATTTTCTTAAGTCTATGCACAGAACCTCCTCCTACAGCCCTGTGGTCAGTAGTGGGGGAACTCCAGGATACGATGGGGCCAGAATTCTGCCTTTGCCAGTTCCCATTCCCAGCCCCTTGTTTTGCAACTGGAAATGATTCCGTGCATGTGAAGGTGATAGCGTTCAGGTCTCAGGGAAAGTGCTTGACATTGATGTTGATTACTGGCTGATTGCTGCAGTAGGAAAACATCAGTAAAGAAGAAAAACTTTTAAAGAAGTGTTATGTAAAGGCAATATTAAATACCATCCTAAAGGAGGATTTCTTACTAACAAAGGTCCTGTGTGTCACAGATCTTGTTCCATTTATGCAGTACTTTTGATATGAGTGTGTAACTGATTTAGGTACTCAGCCCCTAGAATCGCATCATAGCAATCACATCACAGCCGTGTTTTTTTCTTTTCCCAGAAAAAGAAATTATAAGTGGTATAATAGAGATTTCCCAGTTTTGAGTCTTTCTTTTCCTGAGCTGCTCAGATCTTTGACAATCACTTCTCTGCCTATGAGTGCCAGCGGGCGGCAACGTGAATAACCAAGGGAAGAATCTTAGCCTTCAGGGAAGTGGAGAGGTGCCATTGAATATCTTCTTCTGTGTTTTTTTGATGAGGCTGCTCTCCACAACACAGTGCCATTTCACCTTGTCATTCCTGGTTCAGAAGGAGGGGTCCACGTTGCAGGGATCCCTGGCGCTCTGCTGTCTTCACGGGGTTGAGGAGGGCTGAATTATGAATGGTGGCCTATTGTGTGGCGTCTGTGGGGCCTGCACAGCATGGCCCATACTCTCAGATTGGGGAAAGAAAAAAGCAAACAGATCCCCAAGTCTTTCTTGATTCTGCCTGTCTCCCCAAATGGGAAAGTAGAACTGATCAATGTGGATGGTCCAGTCAAAGCCTGGTTATGATTTTAGCCTGGAATGTGTTTGGCCTTTTGGATGAGTTACTCTGAGTGGAACATGCTCTGCTAGCCTAGTGTGCTAGATTTCTGTTACTGTAACATTTATTACCTGAGATAAGAACCTGAGGAGGAGAAAAAGCTATTTGGCCTCATGATTTTGGAGGTGACAGTCCATGGCTGGTTGGCTTCATTGCTTTGGGGCCTTTGTGAATCATGGCAGGGGAGCACCTGGGAGAGCAAAGCCACTCACCATGGCTGGTGCTTGAAAGGGAGGAGGAGGTGGGGGCCTGGGGATCCTCCTCTCCCCTTCACGGGCACATCTCTAATGACCCCCAAACCTTCCTTTATGAGCCTCTCTTAAAACTTCTACCATCTGTCCATAGTGCCATACCAGGGAACTTGCATTTACAACATGAACCTTTAAGGCATGTTAATGATCCAAACCATGGCACCCTGTGACAGGGAATATTTGCTGAATCTAACAGGCCCAAAGGAGATGTATGAAGGCTAAACAGCCATAAAACAGCAACTTCCTGAGGAAGGTCTCGCCAGGCTGGGATGTCTTTGTATTTAATGAACCTGCCAGTCTTTGTCATTCTGTGACAGTGCCACATCAGAAGGACATTGTATTTCCCAGTTAGTTGCCCAGAGCATGTTCTTCGTGCTACTACTCTTGCCCACAAAATAGGAGAAAAGTTGACTTTGGTCATCATGACTGCCTGTAGGTGTCTCAGGGAGGAAAATGCAGGAGAAAGTGAGATCCTTTTCTCTCTCTCTCGTGTGCCAGGGTTGAACCCAAGGCTTTGTGCCTGCCAAGCACACACTCTGCCACTGAACTACACGACCAGCCCAGCCAAGTTCGCTGCTTTTGCAATCAATCATGAGATTCTGCCTCTGACCCAGGCCCGAATTCCATCTCAGGGGCTGAGATGACACGCCCAAAGTTTTTAGACACTGATTCCTTAGCAGTATTGAAAAGACAAAGCACTGAGGCTTATGAGTAGTAGACTGAAAGATGACAAGTCCAGTTGTCCCTCCCGCTAGACTGCAAGAAGGTCCCTAGCTCAGGGACTGCCTGTTGGTGTCAGCATGTTCCTAGGGCCAAGCCTGAAGTCACCACATGAAAGGAGCTCAGTTAATTGTTATAGATGGAGCTTGAGTCCCTGTGAGAAACGGGCACTAAAGACATTCCTGCTTATTGCAAAATTCTGTCCACCCACTTTCTAACAGGAGTTGAGATGGTGACTCCACTTCACAGTTTATGGATGAACTCATCCACTAAGAAGTGCGCGTTAGCTTTTTGGTGTGAATTTTGGGGTGGTTATGATTTTGTAGGGTGTTCTTGTCCCTATAGGCTCAGAATAGGAGGGTAAGTTGGCTGGAGCAGTTGGCTGTGTCAGATGTTGGATATCGCCTTCTGAGCTTACAACAGAAACTGCACCCAGAAGTGGTGTCCCTGGGCAGGTGGTGCGGGTAGCTGGGTGCCCGAGATTGCAGCTCCCGGGTCTACTCAGCATAATCCCGTCGTGATAACACAAATGAAGTCACTCATTCTTGGATTTGACATATATAATATATATATATATATATTGAATTCCAACTCTGTACCCAGCCTTATTCTGGGCACTGGGGATAGATGTGAGTAAAGACAGAGAAAGTGGAGAAACAGGTAAATCACATGCCAGGTGCACACACCTCTGAAGAGCAGTGAGGGCAAGGGATAGAGATACTGCCTTGGGGACCATTTTAGATTGGTGGTCTGGGGAGGTGGGTGGTGTTTGAGCAGAGAGCCAAGGGAGTATCCAGAATGGATAGAACTCCAAGAGGAGGAGGTGGCATGTGTGGGGACCCTGAGGCAGGAGCAGATTTGACTCGGCTCCCAGGCCACGTGGGCAAGGGAAGGGGGCAGGAAGATGAGCTTGGAGAGTGAGCTGTCTTGGCACCAGGAGAGCGTCGCTGGGCAGGGAGCATAAAATCCCAGCTTTGCAAACTGTGGTGGACATGTTCAGAGGATTTTGAGTAGGGGGTTAGAGCTATGCTTTCCAAATTTTGTTCACCTTGTATGAAGATTTGGTTGTAAAGGGACAAGCATGGGAGCTGAGAGATTGGTTAGGAAGGTGGGACAGTTGTCCACTGTAAGGTCAAGATGGCATGGACCCAGGCCAGGCAAGGAAGTTGGTGTTGCAGGCCTGTCTACCTCCATTCAGAATGAGCTGACCCCTCTCTGACTTCATGTGCTGCTGACTTTCCCGTGGTTTATTTTACTCCAGCCATACATGTTGTGCTGTGTTTTCCTCAGATTTTTACTTGCTCTGTTTTAATATCATTGACTTCCTGAAATTACACACATACATGCCTGCATTCATTCTCCCTCTCCCTTCATCTCTCTTTCTCTGACACACATACACACACCACACACACACACACACACACATGCACACACACGTTTGCTCTTTTCTCCTTTGATTCTCTTCCCTGAAGACCTTTTCAAATGTATTTCTGTACCCAAGCTGCCTAAGATGTTGCTCTGAATGTCATAGGTACTCAAAACATTCATGAGTGAATGAAATGGATGAACGACCAAGCGATGTCCTCATTATATAATTTTATTAGAGAATTTAAACCACCA
This sequence comes from Marmota monax, assembly GCF_021218885.2. Classification (NCBI taxonomy): domain Eukaryota; kingdom Metazoa; phylum Chordata; class Mammalia; order Rodentia; family Sciuridae; genus Marmota; species Marmota monax. Next base: position 3,469,724 of record NW_026691933.1, read on the forward strand.
TGACTGCCTGAGGTTTTAATTGGTGCACTCTCAGTACACTGAAAACATCAAACCAGGACATCACTTTAATAAAAGTGAGAGAATATTTAACAATTTAGAGTTTAAATAATGAAATAAGTAGGGGAGAGGAGATTTATGTCAATTGAGGAGAGGTTCAGCCTGCAATAAGGGGAATGATGGTGATGATAAGGAACAACTTTCACCTGTTCATTTACTGCAGTGAAATTTGTCACTTTCATTTACATTCAGCACCATGCAGCTATTAATTTGTGTTTTTGCTGGAAAAGACTTTCAGAAAAATAGTTAACCATCTTTAGTGCTATGTTCTCGAAATTTGTTTTCCTGAGCTGCAATCAAAGCAGGATAATTCTGTCATCAGAAGGCTTACCTTCTTCCCCAAGGACATTGGCATGTGGCCACTGTGAGGCTAGAAGGAGGGAGCACATGGGGATGGTGGGCAGCCAGCAGCCAAAGCCTGTGGCTTTGGAGACAGGAGCTTCTTTTGCCTCTACCACGTGGCTTTGGGAAAGTCTCATAACTTCTCTGTGCCTCAGCGCTCTCCTCTATAAAAAAGGAATGATAATAGTATCCATCTTATGAAGTTTCCATGAGGATTGAGGAAATACATGCAGAAGGTCTTAGAACTTTGTCTGGGATAACAAGACCTCAAACATTGTAGCTGTTATTAAGTGGGAGAAGATGTCTAGTGGTTAACAGTTGCCGTCATTGTAGCAGATGAAAGATCTGAGGGCAGAGCATTTGAATTGACTGAAAATGGGAGAGACATGTTCTGATACACACAGGCATAATGCAGTACAGCTGTGCTAGTCTATACCTTATGAGTTAAAGGATATGGTCCCCAAACAAATGGCTCCCCTTCCAATGCCAGCTACAAGTTGGGTCCCAGGCCGTTCACATTTCTGACTGACTGGCTTAAAGTCTGGGGCTTCCTGTGACCCCTCGGGTTGGATAATTTACTAGAGTGACTTTAGAAAATACTCTTATACTTATCTTTAAAGGACATAAGTCAAGCCGGGGGTGGTGGTGTATGCCTGTGATCTCAGTGGTTCGGGAGGCTAAGGCAGGAGGATCATGAGTTCAAAGCCAGCCTCAGCAACTTCAGGGGCTGGGATTGTGGCTCAGAGGTAGAGCGCTTGCCTAGCACGGGCGGGACCCGAGTTCAATCCTCAGCACCACATAAAAATAAAGGCATTGTGTTGAAAAGAAAAAAAAAAGAAGGAATAAAAACACTATTAAAAAAATATATATATATATATGGACTGGGAGTGTGGCTCAGTGGCAGAATGCTTCTGGATTCAATCCCTGGTAAGAGATAGATATAGTGTAAGTCAAGATTAGCCAATTGAAGGGACACACAGGATGAGGTCTGGGAGGGTTTCAGTAGCCCTGTTCCTGTGGGATTAGGGTATGTCACCTTCCTGTCATATCCATGTGTTCTCTGACCAGAAGCAACCCTGATTTGGTGTCCAAAGCCTTTCTTGGGTGTTATTATATAGGAGTGATTGCGCATAGTGATATGGCCGGTGATGACCCCCCTCGTCTCCCAGTCGGGGTGACTCAGAGCCCTTACCCTCTGATTACATGGTTGGTCTTTCTGGTGACCATCACTCACCTGAGTCAGCTCATCTTTTAGTAGAAACTCAGGTTTGATCCATGGGGCTCATGATAAGACATTCCTGTTACTCAGGAAATTCCAATGATGTAGTCTTCCTCACAGGAACCAGCCACTTAAATTCCTTACTCTACAGTATGTGAGTTACTTGTGAGACAGCAAGATTCAAGATGGTGGCCTGGGAAGGGGGCTCAGCTCTTTTCTGGTCTTGGTGTTGTTGCTCTTTCCCAGTGTTAGGCAGTAGCAACATGTCATTAGCCTTAGTGGTCCTAGCTCTCCTTTCTTTAGAACAACTTTATTTAGTTGCATGGTAATTAAACTGTCTTGGGGGATTTTGTAGTGACCTTCTATTAAATAAGCCAAAAGACAGCATTTCTGAGCACGAGTCTTTCAAAATGTGTTTTTGAAACTTCTTTGCCGTGCCGTATGATTACAAGAAGTTGCTAGCTGGCCATAGCTATCTTTCTGGCTCCCAGAGGTGCCCTTCCTAGTAAGTGCATTCCAGATCTGGATGACATGGAATGCTGCCTTAGGGGATAGACAGCTGACCTCTCTGCTTCCTCTATCCTGCAGTCTTGCCCACTGAAGGCCTGAGATCAGGTGCTCTTGCAGGCTTGGGGTCAGATCTTTTCTCCCTGCAAACTCAGTAGTTCTTGATTCCATCTATTCTTTGATGTCTGTAGCAAGTGTGGCTTCTGTAGTCCATCTCTTAGAGTCTTTTTCTTTCTGTGCTACTCCAGTACAGTTTGGCCCCTGCAATTACAAACTGAGTATTTTTAGAGACACTCCATCCTCAACTTCTGTGGTCTAGCATTACCCAGAAGGGGGAAGGAACATCTAGTTAGGACCTTAGAGGCTGAAGTACCTGAACTTAATATATAAGCTTGCAGGAAGTTGTGTGTGTGTGTGTGTGTACGCACAGGCATGCACTTCTAAGTCTTTGTGTGTGTGTGAAGTTGTAGCAAGATGTGTAACATAAACTTTACCATTTTCGAATATATGGTGGTGTTAAGTCCATTCACATTGCTGTGCAACCATCGGTCACCATGTTCACTTCCAGGTCTTTTTCCTCTTCCTACACTTAAACTCCATACCCGTCACACAGTTCCTTATCCCCCCCCCCCCCTCAGCCCTGCCACTGTCATTCTACTTTGTGTTTCTGTGAATTTGATGACTCGAGGCCCCTCATGTAAGTGGAATCCTTTTCTTTTTTCTTTTTCTTTTTTTTTTTTCTGTGGTGCTGGGGATTGAACCCAGGGCCTTGTGCATGTGAATCAAACACTCTACCAACTGAGCTATATCCCCAGCCCCAAAGTGGAGTCCTTTTCGATTGGCTTCTTTCACCTGGCCTAGTCACTTCAAGATTCATCTGTGTTGCAGAATGTGTCAGAAATTCTCTTCATTTTAAGTTTGAATAACATTCCTATGTATGTAAACACTGCATCTTGGTTTCTGTTTGTTTTTTGAGACAGGGCCTCACTGTGTCACCAAGGCTGCCCTCGAACTCCTGGGCTCACTCCATCCTCCCTCCTCAACCTGCCAAGTAGCTGGGACCACAGGTGTGCTCCAGCGTGCCCGGCTCCTACTGCATTCTATTTACCCACTCATCGGTAGATGTGCGCTTGGATTTCTCCCACCTTTTGGATATGGCGGATAGTGCTACTGTGAGCTTTGGTGTGTAAGTATCTATTCAGGTCCTTACTTGGAGTTCTTTGGGGAAATTTCTGGATTCTATCATTTTTTTTTTTAACACAAGAAAGTGGAAAAAAAATCCACTTTTTTATGCGATTAGTCTGACGTGGGAAATAGTTCCTTGCCAGAGTAGTAATAAACTCAGGTTACTTTCTGATGAGTGAGCCGACAGGAAGTTAGGAGCACACTGTTGTTATAGGTTGTTCATTGCCTAAGGGACCACCCCACAAATGGTGATGCTGAGCATGTAAATAAGGGTTCAGGTGTGGTTGGCCAGATGTATTTCCAGCTATCCCTCTGCTCATGATTAATCTGATACCGACATCCTTCATTGAGGTAGACGGTTTGCTGTGTGGTTGTATGACACATTTATTAAGAGCCTGGACTCTGGGATCAGACTATCTGTTCTACACCCCAGCAGCTCCATTACCAGCTGGAGAAATTACCTCACCTCATCACATCTCAGTTTCTCTATTCATATGATGGGGTTAGGAAGATAGTCCTACTTTAAACTCATAAGCCACTCTCAATAATACCTGGTTCACAGTAGGTACACAGTTAATATATTTTTCAACAGTACTAATTATTAACATCAGATTTGAAATAATTTTTTAAATTAACAATAAAATGTAGATTGCAGACACTGTGACAGTATGAAGTATCTAAGTATTCTTTTATCTTGCTGTTGGGGAATCTAAAGTGGTTCAACTTTTCTGAAAGCAATGTAGGAATGTTATTACTCCAGAAGCCTAAAAATATTCTTGTTTATCGGGTATTCTTTTATTCTAAGGAAATATGTTAAGTTACAAAAGGTAAAATTGGGATACAGCTTATTGTGTCATTTTTATAAGATAGAAAAACTGAAACTAAATGACTAGCAGTGTGGGGTTATTTAAGTAAAACATGATATGTGTGTGTGCAATGGAGTACCCCTTAGATTTTCAACTGTGGTCATAATATATTATCATGAAAAAGTGTTCAAAATGTATTATGAGCTGGGTGTGGTGGTGCACACCTGTAGTCTCTGCTGTTGGGAGGCCAAGGCAGGAGGATCGTGAGTTCAAAGCCAGCCTCAGCAATAGCGAGGCACTGAGCAACTCACTGAGACCCTGTCTCTAAATAAAATACAAAAGAGGGCTGGGGATGTGGCTCAGTGGTTGAGTACCCTTGAGGTCAATCCCTGGTTACCCCCCCCCAAAAAAAAAAAAAACATATATATAAAAGCAGCTGCAAGAAATCGGGTGCAATATTTTTGTGATATATGTGTGTAAATAATATACTGCAAAAGGACATGTTTGTGTGTAACACACACATCATCTTTTCCTATATATGGAGATAAATAGTGTGTGTATATGGAGATGCTTATTTCATATCTGTGAAGAGAGATTGTTCATACTAAACTCTTGCCAGTTGATAGCTGCAGGAGGTGGAATGATAACTGCTTTCTAAAATCTCTTTGTGTTTTTCCAGTATTTATTAAATTTTGGCATTGAACAAGTATTATGTTTCTGTTAGAGGGAAAAAAAAAAGGCACTAACTTCACTTGCAAAAAGAAGATGCTGTCTGGGTATCTGAGGTTCCAAGACAGCAGTCCTCCAGGGAGAACCCAGCAGAGGCGCCTGTCTTACAGTCTTACAGAGGTTTCCAGCACCCAGGAATGGACTCTCATCTCCCACCAGGGCTGGCCTTATACCTGGGCTGTGGTGGACATGCCTCAGGAGCCCTCTACAGAGTCCCAGCCTGATGACAGGGAGCCCTTCCAACTCTGGCTTCAGGGAACTCTAGGACAGGCTCCTCTCTTACGTGCCTTAGTCCTTGTGGTTTCTGGAAGACTTCCTGACTGGGGCCCTGCAGGGTGAACAGAGAGTGTTTAATCAGTCGTGATGAAAGCCAGCTTCTGCTGGATCCCATTTTTGGATCCCACTTTCCCGTCTCGTGAAATGTCCCTGGCATGCCTAACGCAGACATTTATGTCCTTGTAGTTTTCTGCATAAAATTTTCTAAGGGTAAAAATAAACTTGCTTGCTGTTCAGAATTGATCCTGAGCAATACATCTTCCGCTGGACATGGGCACCAGATGGTGTTGCACCTCCTGCTGGGCTGACGAACAGGCCTTGGCTACAAACACCTTGAATTGCTCTTGAATCTTTCTGGGCACCTTCAACGTGAAACTCTGCCGATGGCAATTTGCATTTGTTTCTTTTTTCTTTCCCTCTTTTGATTTGAGGAAGGAGAAAGAAGTGACACTTTTTGGAATAATTGTCTATAAGTTGGATTTGTTTTATTGTTGGTGTTATGAATATGTGTCCCTAAATAACTGTGTTATGCCAACTTCTGAGAAGAGTAAATTTTGTCTCAGAGTTGTCCACAGGATAGCTTGAAAACCCATCTCTGCCTCTGTGTTAGATGTAGCAGGATGCTGATAGGTAGTAGCTTGAGGAAGGCTAGAAGAAAATAGTGCACCACTTATTTTATGGTGTTCCATGTGCATTCTTGATTGTTCTGGCTGCAATCCTAGGCAGAGACAAGGAGGCAGGTAGTAGAGAATGTTACATCTAAGTCCATCCACTAATCCAGCAGTGGCTCGAAAATAAGATGTCTGTCCTTGCACTCAGCAGTAGTAATAAAGGTTTGACTCAACAGATTTTTTTTTTTTTACATTAATGATATTATGATTTGGATGTGAGATGTCCCCAAAAGCTCATGAGTGAGACAATGCAAGAAGATTTAAGTGGAGAAATGATTGGGTTGTGAGAGCTTTAACCTAATCAGTGAATTAATCCCCTGATGGGATGTCTTGAGTGGTAAATGAAGGCAGTTAGAGTGTGGCTAGAGGAGGTAGGGACATGACTTTGGGGTATCTATATGTATCTGGTGAGTGGAGTGTCTCTGCTTCCTAATCATCATGTGAGCTGCTTCCCTCTGCCACACTCTTGCACCTGAGGAATGGAATCTGCTGTCTATGGACTGAGACCTCTAGAACCTTGAGCTCCCAAATAAACTTTTCCTCTTCTTCAGTTATTCTGGGCAGGTCTTATAGTCACAGCAATGAAAAAGTGGACTAAGGAACATACTATGAAATAAATGAGGGGGGCTATTTAGAATCTAAGAGTTTTTGTCCCGTCGCTGTGTATTCTCTCTCTCTCTCTCAGGACACCTAATTACCTCAGGGTACAGAGGGGAGAGTACAGTCCTGCCCCAACCCTTGGGGTAGATTCTGAAGTTTCACATCCCTCACCAGGCTTTCCTGGAGAAAGGGTAAGTTCTCTAACTTCTTTAGATCTGCCCTCACTGTGTACACTGGTGAAGGCCTAGGTGGAGTATCGTCCATGTGTATTTATGCTTCTATTTCATGCTGTCTAGTATTTTTGTGGTTCAGATGGCCCATGCCACCACAAGAACCTCACTCCTGGAAATAAGTTGGGTGTTGTTTACCAGTATAGGTGGAGTGTCTTTTCTTCTAAATGCTTGGAACCGGAATGTTGCAGATTTGGGGAAATTGGCATATGCATAATGAGATATCTTGGGGCTGGGACCCCATGAAATTCATTTGTGTTTCATGTACCCCTTATACACATAGCCTGAAGGTAGTTTCATACAATATTTTCGGTGTGTCTGCTCTTAGGCTGCAACCCCTCATGTGAGGTAAGGTGTGGAATTTTCCTCTTGCATCACTTCAGTATTCAAAGCATTTCAGATTTTGGAACATTTTAGATTTTGAGATTAGAGATGCTTAACCAATATACAGTCTCTTGTCTGTGGGCTGAGTGGGTTGTTCAAGCTCTTGATGTCCAGCAATATTAACAGTGGGTGTGAGGGTCACATTTTATTTTCATGGCCTCCAATCTCAGTTGTGCCCCAGAACACAGTGGGATCATGCATAATTGAGGTTATTAGCCTCTAGGACAGAAACACCCTTTGGAATGTTGTTTTAAACACTTGGATTTCTTCAGGGTTCCTGAAGCATCATTCATCTCTCACCTACCCAAGAGGGTGACTTGAATCAGAATTAGCAGCTACTGTGCTAGACTTGACTCCTTATTAGTCATCCACAAATTTAAAAATCCTTCTACATTTTTCCACTTGAATTTGAAAGAAGTTTTAAGTATGCATTTTCTGTTTGGGAAAAGAATTTATCTTTTCTAAGGTCCTTTCATATTTCGATTTTAGTCTATGTAACAGTTCTTCTTCTTCTTTTTTTTTTTTTCTTAATCATACTGGGGATTAAACCCAGGGCTTCTGATGTGTTGCTAGCCACATGGTCTACCACTGAGCTACTTCCCAGGCCCTGTTTTCTTTTGTTTTTTAAAGATGGGATTGCCCAAGTTGATCAAGTTGACTTTGACCTTGGGATCCTCCTGCCTCAACCTCCTGAGTAGCTGTGATTATAGGCACGCACCACCACACCCAGCCAGTTCTTACTTTTTTTATCCTCTGAAGTTGGAGTATAATTTGCTAGAAGTTATGCTAGAAATTACGGAGGGAAGAAAGATCTAAGAAATGACCCAATAAATACCCTGTTCTTATCTCCCTAAGGGGAGGTAGCATGTGGTTTGTAATCCATGTAGTTCTGTTACCTTCACCAAGCTTCTTGTAGAATGGGTTTCCTTTACCCTCACTCTGGTAGGCATTCTTGTGCTCCCTTCTTTCTGCATTAAGTACAAGTGAACCCCATAGTAAGGTTTGCCTGGAGCCTTCGTAGGCATGATTTCTGTTTGGTGCCTGCTCTGTTTGCATGTTCATGGGTGTTTGTGTCCGTAAATTTTGGGAGAAAGTTTTGAACGGCTGGATGATCTCATTTCTGACAATTATTATTTAACTGTGATGGTTATGGTAGGAAGTAGACTTTATCCTGGGTACTGGGCTGCAAAAGCCAGGATGACCAGTGAGTCTGAGCTTTGCAGTCCCTGTAAACTGACCAGTTCTCCAGCTGGTCAGTTAATATATCTGAACATCTGGAACAAATGGCCTTAAAACTCCCTTCACTTTTAAAATGCTGTGAGCCTAAGAATTCTACAGGTATGCCACTGTATTGGGGGAATTCTAGGGTAAAAAGTTTACATAATCCTTACTGACTTAAAGATAACTTTTTCCCAATTTATCATTTGATGTGGCCCCCTGTAGCCTCATGTTCATGGATTCGGGAGGAGTTGAATTTTCCTTTTGGCTATATTGTTGCTTATTTCACTTTTTTGATAGACATTTATTTAGGCCCTGTGCCTGCGTATAAGCAAATAACCAGAGGTAGAAATTTCGGTTGAGCATAGAATAGGTCCAGATATGTGATCCAGGACCTATTCTTCATTTACAAAAAACATTTTTTTCCCGTTATCATTGAAAAGATTGTAAGCTGTTGCTTCTGGTATTCCGACACTAACACAGTGTGTGTGTATGTGTGCAGAGTTTGTTTTTCGTCTTTAGAGCTTAAGGGTAAAATAAATCTATATGGTATCCAAGGGAGCTTTTTATGATATTGTTTAATATGTCTGTTTAACATTCTATTCAATGTAGGATATGCTTTCAAAGCAAAGTGATCATTTAAAATATGACAACTCGGATTTCTTGGTGAACTAGTTAATTATTTTTCTGTCAGATGCAAAATTGTTTTTCCATTAGGTACAGCTTGTAACAAATGATAGATGAAGCTTGTGTCATGGATCTGTAGCACCACCTTTATACCTCAAAGGCTGTTTCTCCTATGGTAATAGACTAAGTTGTAATAGTTTAAGAGGAGCATGTGTGTTTAAGTGGTTTATAAGATTTCTTGAAGTTAATAGGCTCTGCCTTTGAATATTCAACTACTTCAAAAATGACCCTTAAGATAAAGTTAATAGCCTGACATAGTGGAGCACATCTATTTTCCCAGCCACCAAGAGGCTGAGGCAGGAGGATCACAAGTTAGAAGCCAGCCTTAGCAATTTAGTGCGAACTTCAGCAATTTAGTGAGTCAAAATAAAAAACTAGGGCTTGGAATGTAGCCCAGTGATAAAGAATCCCTGGTTTCAATCCCCAGTACCCCCCTAAAAAAATAACACAATTCAATTTCATTCATTAGTTATTAGTTCACCAAATGTTTTTTGAAATCTTAACTGTGCCAGGGACTGAGATTCATATGGTTAGGGTGGGGGTTGGGGTCTGTGATACAAAAATGAGTAATCAGTTCTTGCCATTAAGAATGTTACAGACGAGCTAGGCCACATGCCTATAATTGCAGCAACTCAGAAGACCAGGAGGATTGCAAGTTTAAGGCTTCAGCAATTTAGCAAGACCCTGTTTCAAAAAATACAAAGGGCTGGGCGTATGGCTCAATGGTAGACTGTCGCTTGGCTTGATCCTCAGTATCATACACACACACACCCCCCTCAATCGTAAAGCTATTGCCTAGCATGCATGAGGTCTTGGGTTTGAGCTCCAGCACCACAAACAACAACAACAACAATAACAGCAAAAAACCTCTTAAGAACTGTTGGGTTAACAGGCATATATACCACAATATGCTTCAATCCCCCCTTCCCACCTTTGTTCTCTAGAGTGTTCCAAGCCCTTAGGAATTGGAACATTTTTACATTTGAATTTGACCATGATGTTGAGGGATTCTTCTGTCTCAGGCCTTCCATGCAGAAGGAACACCATTGAAGTATTAGTTTGGTGTTGCTAGTCTTGTTCCAGAAATTGCAAATAATCTATTTGAGAAGACTGGTTGAAAATTTACTTGAAAGGTGGATTGAGTCATTGCTTGGCCATAAAAATAAAGCCCATCTTTTTGTGTTTAACAATTAAAATAGGAAGGTTGGAATTAAGGAGAAAAAGAAATTTTTTTCCCCACTGTGTGGGATTGAACCCAGGGGTGCTTAACCACTGAACCATACAACCAGCCCTTATATATATTTATTTAGAAGACAGGGTCTCCCTGAGTTGCTTAGGGCCTTGCTAAGTTGTTGAGACTGACCTTGAACTTATGATCCTCCTGCCTCAGCTGCCCAAACTGCTGAGATTACAGGCCTGTACCATTTTGCCCAGCTTAAGCAGAGATTGTTGAGTCTCTTGGTATAATTTTCTGTCCTTCAGAATGGAAAGGTGATAATTCTGCCCTGTGATTGGCTGAGGAAAAGAAGGCGGGAATAGATCCCTTTTTCCCAGTTAGTTCAGAGCCTGTGTTAGGATTGCTGGCTGTGCTGATCTAAGAGAAACCCCAAACAATAAGGACATAAATGAAGTGGATATTAGTTTTCTTTTCTGTTAATGTCAGCTAGAATGGCACTTCCATTCTGCTAAAATGTGTAGGGGTTCGAGATCCTTCTAACTATTGCTCTGACATGCTTCTTAGCACTTTCTCTTTAGTGTGGCCCAAGAAGAGGGAGAAAAAAGGGTGAAAGGGCAGAGAAGAGGGCCCAAAAGTTGCACATATTTCTTCTTCTCCTGTGTGATTGGACATAGTTTCAGCCCATTGTCACCTGACTACAAGACATGCTTATATTCTGTGTAGCCTATTTCTCTGATGAATTCCTGATTCCATGGGAGAAGGAGAGAATGGCTTTGGGGAACAGTAGCAACACAAACACAAACCCATTTGGGCCTCATCCACTGAAATACAGGCTATTGGTAACTGGACGTAAAAGGTTCTTGGAGCCCTGAGTAGCCAAAAGGGCAGCCACAGCCCATATTCTTAGGGTTCTTCATCTTGAACAATGAAATAAATTTTATATAAGTTCTGTCCACTTCTCCTGATTTGCTGGCCCTAGCTGCCTTCAGTGAACTTGGCCATCACAGACAATTTACATGCACTGTGGAATATGTGCACTTGCTCTCAAGTTCTGCCCAGCTCTGCAGATTGCCAGCATTCTGAACCAGCATTTTTCAGAACTACCAAGCAACTGACAGCCATGCCCAGGAAGTTGGCAGCATGACATCTTTTGCTCTGGAGCCCTGCTCTATCTGAGGCTTGGCTCTCTTGGACCATCTGGACCCCATCCAGGGTGGCTGAGTTAATAAGATCTTTGGGGTATTTCAGTACAAAGCAACTTCAGCTTGGAGTTCCCTTGGTGTTAGTGAAGCACAGTCAACCCACACTTTCCATTTTTCTTCTTATCGGCAGCTTCTAGGCCTGCCTACTGGTCAAAATTCCTTGGAGAAGAGGCAGGTTAAATTTGAGGGTTCCTGCGATCTACCATAGCAGACCAACAAAGGCAGGTACATAAGAGGGGTGCCACGAATGGGGTGCTGTTGGGGTTAAAAGATGAACCAGATTTGGGAACCATTGCTTTGCCAGCTTCCTCTAACTACTTGGCCACCTAGTCATGGTTTCTCTTCAATTTGGGGGTTTGTATGACAGCTTAACTTGTAAATGTTAGGTATTGGGCTTTTTTTCTGACACTTGGCAAGTATTAGAGACACAAATTTATTTTCTGAGTGAATGGCATTTGTGTGTAGCTCCACAGCTCCTTTGAAATGTTTTCTTGTGGCATATTAAGTTGTCTTAAAACATTTTGGTTAACAGAAGGTAAAAATTAGCACGCCAGGAAATGTTGCATGTGTAACCATTTCAGAGAAATTAAATACTTTCATATCTTCCAAAATGGGTGATAGATTTGAAAGTAAACATGACTCCATTGTGGAGTTCTTACGCTAAGCTGCTATTTCTTGGGGAGATCCATTCTGTATACTTTGCCCAAATTTTTTTTAGAGTACTATCTTCCCTTTCTTTCTTGATTGCACATTTTCCTTTGCCACTTGCACCCCTTGTAAGAGGCCAGTGTGTTTTCTGTGAACTGATATGACTCAGAAGCACGCACGGCCCAGGAGATAAGAGCTCCTGGGCTGGGACTGGGATCTTGGAGGGAGTCAGGTCAGAGTAGTAAAAGCTTTGTGACTGCTCGGTAACTGGAAGCTGCTCTCCCTTTTATGCCACCTATAGACTGTTGGTAAGTTCTCTGGTGGGGACTGGTGTTTTAGGGATGGCTGTAACTACATTTTGCTAACTTGCTTTTTTTTTTTTTCCCCCTAAAAACAATAGTTTTACCTTGTTCTGCCATTGATTATGGGGATGGAGCGTTAAATCCCTGTTTAGAGAAGCAATGAGTTTTGCCCTGTTTGCCACCTATGATGTCAACATTAGGCAACTTTCCTGAACTGATCGTTCTAATACTCAGTTTGTGGTTTTGTTTCTCTGTTGATAATCTTCTTTTTAGGGTTCACCCCAAATCCTTTGCCTTTTCTTCTTTTATTATTTGAGACTTGGATTTGGGTGAGATTCTCTAAAAATCCTCTGCTTGGAAATGCCTCTGCCCACTGGCTAGTATCCATTGTTGCTCTTCAGTTCTGCTGGTGTGTGAGGGATGCAGGTATCCATTGGTTACCAACTGGATGCTGTGTGTGTGGAGGTGGTGCAGATGGTCGAAATGAAATGCAGCTGCCCAAGAGGAGCTTCCGTGGTCCAACAAAAATGCCAGCCATGAACAACGGGAGTCTTGCAACCGTTAATTAGAAGTACATTTTGAGGACTCGTTTTTCTTTCTCAGGCCAACTTTTTTTTGATTAAGGACTTAGAAAACTTTATTATCTGCAAAGAACTATTTGGGCACTTAATGACTGTCTTAGATGTTTCCCTCTCTTCCCCCATAAAGGCTGAGAAAGTCATAATTTTGGGAAAGTATTCTAGAAATATGTGACTGGCTGACCTTGACAAGGACAATGTAATATCCATGCTTAAGACTTAACCAGCTTTTCTGTCCAGGGAAAGTGGCCTTGAACCCAAAGGTTTCTGACAGGGCTGTCTAGAGCTCTCTTGATATTTCCCTTCCTTTGTGTGTTCTAATAAGAAATTTCTCTTGTCTCTGCAGTGACACTGTTCACAGGGACACAGCTGTTCCTCCTGGATAATGGTAGTTATTGCCAGTCAGTGGCCCTACTGGTCTCTTTTTCTTTTCTCTATTCAGCCTCCAAGTGACCTCCACCCACCAAGTGAGATCAGATAAACCCGATTTAGGGCAGGGTTAGTGTCTTCGAACATAAACTCTTTTAGCATTAGCTTTTCTCTATTTATTTATTCAAGAAACAATGAGTGGTACTGTGCTCTAGTCCCTGTTGTAATCACCAAGGATGTACTGGATAAAACGGATGAGTTCTCTGTCTTCGCGGAGTTTCTGTTCTGTTAAACAAAATGAGCAAGATAGATTCAGACAGTTGTTGGGCTGTGAGGGAAATGAGGGCTCCTATGTCCATAAGACGATGGGGCATAGCCTGGCCTCCTGCATGCACGTGGGTTGTGACTTGGGAATGAGGGGACAGCAGTGGAAAGGACTGGCCAGGCGCAGGAGGAAGCATGGGGTGAGGCGGGTGAAGCCGAAGGTCAGATCATGACAGCTATACTTGGCCAGTGTCAGAAATTGTGACTGTCCCTGCAGCGTGCCGGGGAATTGCTAGAATACAGAGAAAGCCTAGTCAGGCTGTGTAAACGGCCTCAAGTTTCCAGTGACAGTATTCGGAGTGACCTACTGGTAGGTGGACATCAGAGCTCTAAGTGCTAGGCTGTAAATCATATTTCTGCTTAGAAATGACATGTCCTCCCAACTTCAGTCTTCAGCGCCTGCATAGATGGATCCCACAGGGTCAAGACCTCTGTCTGCCAGGACAGAAGCTGTATGAAGGATTATCCTGACTGGTGATGGTGGGATGGAAGGAAGGTCCCTGCACTGTCTGTCCCTGTGTTACTATTGCTGAGTGTCTCTTCTTAATCCTTGCTGGTGTGATGGGTGGAAATGAAGATTGAGTGAGGCATACCTGGAGCGAATTATTGTTCTTATGCCCAGGACTCTGACCCTCTGTCTGTCCTTCCCTCTCCCTTTTTCTTTCCCATTTAGGGCTGTGCCTAGAGTTTTCTATAATCTCCTCTGCTCTTGTAAATCATTACCAGGGTTCAAAAAGACTTAAAGGTCGTTTTTATGTAGCATAATAAAATGCACACTTCTGGACTTTGAGTTCTGTACAGTGCCTGGATTCTCTAAAAGGGTCCCCCTCCCCCACACACTTTTCTTTTTTGATACTGGGGATTGAACCCAGCAGCACTTTGGCACTAAATTATGCCCCAGCTCTTTATATACATATAAATATATATATTTTTTATTTTGAGTCAGTTTCTTGCTAAGTTGCTTAGGAGGGCCTTGCTAAGTTGCCCAGGCTGGTGTTGAACTTGAAATCCTCCTGTCTCAGTCTCCCAAGTCAGTGGGATTACGAGTGGGTGCCACTGCACTTGGCTAAAAGGCACTTTTGATTTTGAACACATGCACACAAAAGTGGGTTTGTATTTCCATGTTGGGGAGCTTATGATCTTGTTTTAATGAACTTGGCTACCTCTGTTAATGCCCCCCCCCCCCCCCCCCCCCCGCTTGATTTTGCTCCTAGGGCTATTTGCTAAAAAATGGAGAGTATGTGGTCTTTGGGCTCTATGGGCTTCTTTGGTCTAATTGAGGTAAATTGACCTGTGAGCCAGTATATACAATCATGTATTAAATGATAATGTAAAATAATGTCAGTGGGAATACACAAAAAAATGTCTTCTGAGAACACAGCTCTCTGGGAGCTGGTGGGGTTGGGGTGGAATATTATAATCCTCTCTTAGACTTTGGCTCTAATAAGCAGATTATTTTCCTCTTTCCCTTCTATTTGAAAAGGCTCCTTCTTTCTACATTCTTTTACATTGGGGAGCCAGCAGATGGAAATAAAACAAAACAAAAACTGAAATGCTGTGGAGGACTGGGATAGGGTTGAGCTGTCAGGTGCCCCCTTGGCAGTGACAGAGGCCCCTCCAAAGTCTGCATTTTTCATGGTGTCAGGTCACCCTAGGACAGCTCCAGACAGGGTGGAACAGGTTTTCTGATTTGTCTGCAGAGCCTTTTCTCCTTTTGCCTTCAGGGTGACCCGTGCTTGTCAGATCCCCCAGGAGGGTGTTATCCTCAAGTGAGGTAACAGTTGCACAATGCTAATGAGAATGCAGTCTGGTGGCTGGAGGTGGCCTTGGTGGCCGCCAGGCACCCATATCTTTATCAGCCCTGACATGCTGCTCAGAAGGCCATACTCCCCATGCTAAGTGCTGCTTTAAAAAAATATTTTCTTTTCTTTTTTTATAAGAACAGTAATTACCTGCCCCTCCCCAGGTTGCTGATAAGCTGTCAGGCTTGGAGGGCTCTATGCTGATGTGTGGCTGGCTCCCAGTAGTGTATGCCACCAGTGTTTGGCATGGTCACTAAATTTATTTTTCTTTCTGCAATTTCTTATTTAATAGAGAGCTCATACTAATGAATACGTGCAATGCCTTTCATACCAGGATTGTGGTTATTATTGAATGCCCTTGAAACTACTTACACCTTGAGTTTACCAGTAATTCACATCTGTCTGGGAGTTCCTCTACTTTCCCATCTCCTGGCTTTGCCTCCTACCCCAGTTACCACTATCCAAAAATCTGTGTTCAGTAGTGAAGGAAAGATTTTCCCTTTCTGCTGGCTACTATGATCTGAGTACTTGTGTCCCAGGTTCAGGTATTGAGAACTAATACCCCAATGTGACGGTATGAAGAGCCAGGGCCTTGGGTTAGGGCTGTAGCTCAGTGACAGAGCGCTTGTCTAGCATATGTAAGGCACTGGGTTCCATCCTTAGCAACACACAAAAATAAATAAAATAAAGGCATTCTGTCTATCTACAACTACAAAACAAAGTTTAAAAAAAAAAAAAAGAATCAACGCTTTGGGGAGGTGATTAAGTCATGAGGGTAGAGCCCTCTGGAATAGGTGCCCTTAGAAAAGAGGCCTGAGCTAGAGCTGGTGCTTCTCTGCTGTGCTGTGTAAGACTCGGCTGGAGAAGATGCCACTGATGAGACAGAGAATAGCCCTCTGTATGCACCAGATCTGCTAGTGCCTTGATGTTGGCCTTTGCAGTCTCCAGAACTGGAAATAATAGATTTCCAGGGCTTTTACATTAACAGTCTATTTTGTTACAGCAGCCCAGATGGACTCAGACACCACCCAGGGCCCAGGTGGGAGTGCTGCACCTGTGTGGGCACCCATACCTGCACCTGTGTGCATGCACGTGTGCATGTATGGTGGGAAGGTCCTTGTAGATCACACCTCCTCATGAGATAAGCAATGTCTCAAGAGTATATTTTAGCCAGGATATTTGAGAGTCAATTTTAACACTACGAGACCCATCATCTCCTTTTACAGCAATTATTTTGTAATTTGTTCTCTTTACCATCCTATATACAAGTCACACATAATGTGACCCAAGGACACAAATTTTTTTTTAAAAAAGTAATAACTCTAAATGAAATAAAAGGAAAGTAATATATAATCAAATAGGTATTTCATTACCTGAAGACACAGAACCAAGTATATTATGAAGACAAAAGGAAGCAGTCAAAAACTCTTGTACCTATTGGCTAAATCACCTAGAAATGTAGCAACTCCTTATAGGGTTGATTTGGTGACTCAAGGGGTTGCTTCTTCGGTGGTAGGGTTTTTTTGTTTGTTTGTTTGTTTTGTTTAATGGTTAATCGCTTGTGGTAAAGTTCAGAACAAAACAAAGTGTGTTCTTAGCTCATTATATTTGATAGTTTAATTTTGGGAAATTTAAATATGTACAAACTATGCAGAAAGCAGTTCCATTCCCATAGGTGCAAATAAGTCTTCACAGCGGGTCTCAGTCCCCTGGAGGATGCTTCTTTCTGTTGCAGATTTCTGGGTCCTATTCCTGGAGACTCAGCTGGTCTCTGAAATCTGCATATTTAAGGAGCATCCCAGGTCATTCCAGTGCTGCAGAAGGGTCCAGGGACAAGCTTTGGGGAATGCTGTTTGAAACTGTGATCATAGGACCCAGAGCTTGCTCTTTATTTATGTATGTAGTTTTACACAGTAATGGGGATGGGTCTTGAGGCTTTGGCTTACTAGGGAAGTGCTCTGTCACTGAAGTACATCCTTAGCCCTTTTTAAATTTTTATTTTGAGGTAGGGTCTCACTAAATTGCCCAGGCTGACCTCAAACTTGCCATTCTCCTGTCTCAGCTTCCACAGTAGCTGGAATTACTGCACCTAGCATTGCTTGCTTATTTTTAATGTTTGAGAACTGTTGAGTTTCCATTGAAGCTAAAGATCTGTTGCAGGAAGAGTGATCAGATACTCAGTGAGTCCTGCAAAATCTGTAAGACACATTGTTGGCACCACTGACTCTTTTTTTTTTTTTTCCTTTGCTAGGGATAGGGATCCAACCAACCACACACCTTAACACATGCTAGGCAGGCACTTTACCACTGAGTCACACTCCCAGCAACACCTTTGATTCTTGTACTTAAACAATGTGTGTGTTTGTGTGTGTGTGTGTGTGTGTGTGTGTGTGTTGGGGATCAAACCAAGAGCCTTGTGCATATTAGGAAAGTGCTCTACCACTGAATTGCACCCTCAGACCATTTTACTCTTCTGAACATAGTGTCCCTAAGTTGCCCAGGCTGGCCTTGAACTTGGGATTCTCTTTCCTCAGCCTCCCAAGTAGCTGGGATTTGCAGGCAAGCACCACTACCATAGCTAAAACAAATGTGTTTTTTAAAAGCCCAGAAAATGGGCATTCTGAAACCCTAGAGCTACCCAAGATTTATGAGATATCATAAGGGTGTGAGGGGGATTCGTGTTCTGAAAGAGAACAGGAGCCAATCTGGACTCCATATGCAGGTCTTTATGGCTTGTGGCCCTGGACGAATCCCATCACCTCTTCAGAGACGCATTATGACTCTCAAGGGCCCAAGACTGAGTTTTGTAGACCCCTTCCATTAAAAGAAAAAATCAAAAATTTCATTTTACAACTGCATCTGGGGTAGATTATATTCTGTGTGTGTGTGTGTGTGTGTGTATTTTGAAAGAAATGAAAGCACGTTTGTGGACCCCTATGTTTTGTGGGCCAGTAGTCATGCGCAGAAGTCAGCCTTGAACCACTCTGAACATCTGTTTCTTCATCTGAAAACTGCAGATGAGTTGCTTTGTGGGTTGTGTTGTGGGGATTTTATCTGATGGGAGTAAAACCCTCCAGTGTACTTACTACCTGGCACTCTTGGGCTTATCATACCTAAGCTAAGAGGACGTATTCTGTTAAAGCAGTGAGCCTTTGCACAGATGTCTAGAAAAGGATTGGATTTGTCCTTTTACTGCATAACTTTTCTTAATTAATCGTGCTGTTTACGGGGAGGTTCTTTCCCTCCCAATCTTCACTCTCATTCATGCCAACGCTCATTCCCACCATCTGTTGGGCTTCACAGCCCTCCCACCCTCTGGGAGGATCAAGTAGTCACGCACTCATCTTTTAAGAAGGATGAATGGAGACACAGTGGGCCTCACTCTTGTGGGGAGTTTCTTCCTCTCACTAGAGAAATTCTAATTTCTGCCTGAGGGCCCTTGTTCTGTGCTGTGTTCCCTGCTTCCTGGGCCAGTGAGATTAGGTTTCAGGAAGTTGGATTGTGAGACTCAGAAGAAAATTTGTTGGTTAGCACCTGGCATGATTAACTCCGGGATTAAGGGAGGCTTTTGCAAGCCAGAACTGTGATGCAACAGATAAAAGGTATAAGGGAAGGCAAGGGAGCCAGCCGCCGTGGACAGGGGATAGTTGGGCACTCGGAAAGCTGAGAAATGAGAATGAAGTGCAGGACCCCAGGGCCAGATCTCAGTCCCTTTCCTGTGGGAACCAGGAAATCACTGACCCTTCAGTCTAGAGACTGACTGGAACAAGATGACGGGAGACTGGTTTGGATTGTGAAACCGCTCAGTGAACGGGTATACAGGCATATTTATTGAGCTCCTGATATGTACTGTAGATTGTAGGTGAGGCTTGGGGTAGAGGATAATGCTGTCATGCATAGGCCAATGTCATGAGAGCCTGCCTTTAGTGCATATTCTGCTGAGAGGAAATCACACACTGCAACAACAGTCAATTAAGGTTTTTAGTTGTTCCTAAGTGTTTTAAAATGATGAAGATGGGAAGTCAGAAAGAAAATGACTGAATGGCACTGGATGATGACCTAACATTGTAGGTGAGGCTTGGGGTAGGGGATAGTGCTGTCATGCATAGAGCAGGAGGAAGAACAGGCATAGCAGATGGGGTAGTGAGTGCAAAGGCCCTGGGGCAGGAACAAGCCTTTGCCTCTTACAGGAGAGGGCAGAGATCAGTGTGTGTGCATATTAGTAACAGAGTAAGAAGAGAGGTAAAGAGGTGGGGGCAGTGTGTAGGTCCTATGGGTGGGTCATTGTCCAGTTTGGGAGTCGACCCTGAATAGACTTGTATCTGGGAGTGACATCTAATCAACACTTTAGAAAGATGGTGGATAGCCCTGTGGAGGTTCAAGGCTGGCTGGGGACAAGGATGAATAAGGCAGAAAAATAGGACAGGAACTTGTCACCGTAATCTAGATGCGAGGTAAGGGTAGCTTTGATTGGGGTGGAAGAAGTACAGATGGTGAAAAACAGATTTGGGATTCATTTGTGGGGCAGAGCTGTTAAATATTGATATATTAGATATGAGGTGTGGGAGGGATGGAGAGAATGTTCTCATGAGGGCTAAGGTTTTTTGTGAGCAGGTGGGTGGATGGTGATGCCATTTGTGAGTGTTGGCATTAAACCAGCTCGCTGTGTTTTGAGCCTGTGGAGTTGGGAATCCATACTACACGTTCAAGTGAGGCTGATGAACGCGGACCCCTCATCCACATGAGGGGTCAGGCTAGATATAGGAATTTGAGAGCCTTTGCAAGTAGGTGGTGTTTGAGGTCATGGGGCAGGGTGTGCTCTCTAAGGAAGAGAATACAGGTAGTGGTGATATCCCAGGACAGAGCCCAGGTGTGCCGCAACCTGGTGAGCTCTGTGTTAGAAGTCAGCCCAGGAATTGCTGCAGTGTCCTAGGCAGATCATTGATAAAGAACACTTCTATAAATAGCAATCCCTACAGGGGTGACAGAGAGCCAGCATAGCAGGCCCTGAGAAAGAATAGTGATTGATAGGCGCTTAAAAGTGTATGTTCTTCCTCTGGCATGCTGGAAAAGCTACCTCAAGAGGGTGTTCTTAATTGAGTGAGGTCCCTAAATTCCTCCATTGTCTTGTATTTGTGCTTGGGATTACTGACTTTGTGAGCAAAGCTCTTTGACCTTTGTGGATGGAGGGTACTCATTATTATTAAGAGAAATTCTCCGAAAAGAATGTCAGTCCCTTTGTGTTCCTCAGCTCTGACTTCTGAATTACCCGACAGTTTAAAAAGAATCTTGTGAGTGGTGAGGATAAAGACAGAAAGTTGAATTTTGAAGCCTCTGATGGCCAAGTCCTACTGAATCTTAGCATTCTGTTATGTCAGGCATTCCAGTGGGGGAAGACGGGCCCTTTTATTTTTTAATATTTTTTTATTTTCATTTTTTTTTAGTTATACCTGACAGTAGAGTGTCAATATAATTTTGACATTTTATATATACATGGGGTATGACTTCCCGTTCTTATGGTTGTATGTGACATTGAATTACACTGGTTGTGTATTCATACATGAACATAAGAAAGTTATGTCTAGTTCATTCTATTCCCATCCCTCTCTCTTCCCTTCATTCTTCTTTGTCTAATCCAATGAACTTTTTCTCTCCTGCCCCCTTGTGTATTAGCATCCACATATCAGAGAGAACATTTGGCCTTTGATTTTTTTTGGGGACTGGCTTATTTCACTTAGCTTGATAGTCCCCAGGTCCATCCATTTACAGCAAATACCATAATTTCATTGTTCTTTATGGCTGAGTAATATTCCATTATGTATATATACCACATTTTCTCTATCTGTTTATTTGTTGAAGGGCACTAGGTTGGTTCCATAGTTTTGCTATTGTGAATTGACCTTCTTTAAACTTGATGTGGCTACATCACTATAATATTCTGATTTTAAGCCCTTTGGGATAACTGGGTGGCTCTATTCCAAGTTTTCTGAGGAATCTCCATACTGCTTCCCAGAGTTGTTGTATACATTTGCAGTGAGAGTCTCCTTTAGATTCAGAGGATCCTCAGGATATTGATGTGAATAGAAGAATGAACTAGCTCCATCCTTTCATTAGGCCTTTGCTTCATCTAAAGCACACACTTGGGAAATAGGGTGTGTATTAGTTTCCTATAGCTGCTGTAACAAATGATCACACTTAGTGGCTTAAAACAAATGTATTGTCATTCAGCTAACTCTGTAGGTTAGAAATGTGAAATAGTACTGTATTATGTTGAATAATGTTCTCTAGAGATACCAAGACCTAACCCCTAGAACCTGCCAATGTTAACCCTACGTGGAAAAGAGATCTTTGCAGATGTGATTAAGTTAATCATCTTAAAATGGGGAGATTATTTTGGGTTATTAACATGGGCTCCATATGTCATCACAAATACCTTTCTAATGGAAAGATAGATGAAGATGACAGAGAAGGAAAGTGACTATGGATATAGAAATTGGAGTGATGTGGCCTTAAGCCATAGAATGTAGGCTGCCATGAGCAGCTAGATGAGACCAGGTAATGGATTGTCCCTTAGATCCCTGGGAGGTAGCACTGCCCTGCCAATACCTTGACTTCCCCCTAGTGGGGTACTGACTTTAGACTTGCAGACTGTGAAACGGTAAGAAAGTATTGCTGTTGTGTTCAGCCACTACATTAATGGCAATTAGTTACAGGAGCTTCAGGGAACCAATCCAGAGTCTCACCTGGCCCATCAAGCAGGGCTGTTTTCCTTCCTAGAGGCTCTAAGGAAGAATCCATTCTCTTGCTTCTTCAGCTTCTAGAGGCTGCCCATGTTCTCTGACTCACTGCCCCTTTCCTTTGCAAGCTAGTCTTACCTGGCCCTTTTTAGACATTAACTCTTCTGCCCCCCCCCCCTCTTTTGTATTTAAGGACCTTATAAAGAACCCACCTGGATAATCCAGGATAACTCTTAAGGTCAGCTGATCAGGTTACCTTAATTCCACCTGCATCCTTATTCTTCTTTGCCCCTCGAGGTAACATACTCATTATGTTGGGATTAAAATAGGGACATCTTTAGGAGGTCATTATTTGGCTTGCCACAAAGGGCATTATTTGACAGTAGTACAGGGCTGAGGGTGTAGCTCCGTGGTAGAACGTTTGCCTAGCATGTGCCATATCTCAGGTTTCATTCCTAGAACTTAAAAGTCTTCTCTCTGGAAAGCCTAACTTGTCCATGCATATGTACTTTCCGCCTCCAATGACCTGAGCCAGTTAGACTTTCATGTTTAAATCTTCAGATTAGGTTTTCTGAAGATGTGTGGCCAGCCGTAGGATGATACCCCAAAGTTTAAAACAGATGGTTGCTGCCCCGAGACGGCGCTCATTTTTTTTTTTCTCCCTTTGGTACTAGAGATTGAACCTCGGAGTACTCTACCACAGAGTTACATACCCAGTCCTTTTTATTTTATTTTTTGAAAAAGGGTCTCATCAAGCTGCCCAGTCTGGCCTAGAGCTTGGGATCCTCCTGCCTCAAGACTTTTGCAAGTAGCTGGGGTGACAGATAGGAGTCATTTGCTTCTGCTGTGTTCATGGGAGATTTTAAAAGCCTAGCTAGGACTCCTGGCCTTGCACAGCTTGGCTGTCCTGGGAGGCTTGTGCACAGCTGTTACTGAGCTCAGGCCCCAGGCTGCAGAGCTATGTAGGCATGCTGGGTGCCATGCCGTGGTCTGTCTCCTGCCTACCTCAGGAGGTCTGTGCCTACAGGCTTTGGCAAAATGACTTTCCAAAGTTCAGAAAGGTCATAAGAAGAGTAGTTAACATTTATTCTGTTGCCTCACTGGTTTCTGGGTTGTAGTTCAATGAAAGTCCCTGAATCCCAGCTGGCCAGTTGGGCACACCGTATCTGAAGGCAAAAAGATCTGGTGTTCCTTTTCTAAAAGATTTCACGCTGTCCTAACCCTATCAGCTTTGTCACTGTCATCCTAGTGATTCTTGCCTGGGGAAGATAGCTGAGGGACCCTCAAGGACACAGCAAGACAGCAATTTGTACCAGAGCTTTCTGACTCTTGGCAGATTCCCCCCCCCCCCCCCCCATTGGATCAGTGTTTTCCAAACATGAGGCACATTTTTAACAAATCCATGTTGCCACCTTTACTTAATATACCTGTCTTCAAGTTTATTCCAAATCCATTTATTTGAATTTGGTTTCATTATAATTAACAGCATATATGAGCTTATGGATTAGATGTAGTTGAGAGGGTTAAGATAACTAGTTAATGATTAGAGTAGGAAGAGTTTGTCTGAGATCTGTGGGCACCACAGTGGATATGGACCAAACTCAGAAATAAACTGGATGAGACCATGTTGGCTGCTCAGGGGACTTGGGACCCAAGGGAAGTAGACCCCTTGATCTTAGTCTTTATCCCATTAAAAAGATAAGAACTTGCATACCTTTAGATGAAATGTCTAAGGAAAGAAGGTTGAAATATGTCTTCAGCAGAGTCTAGGCAAGTCATGAAACTCAATGTCTAGGGAAAGCAAAAATTTAACAAATATAACCCTACCCTATGTATCTATCTGGCCTTCCTTGGCTAGACTCTAAAAAGTCGGCTTTTTAAACAAAATTATACTATACCATATTCTTTATTTTAATAAAACCTTACCTTACTTTTAGCTTCTGGGGAAGATTTAAAAAAAAAATATGGCCAAAAAGGGTCAGAATAGGAAGGCCTCACTGCTGTGGTCAGCATGTTTTTCCAAGTGTCCTCAGAGCAGGGTTGACTTGGGGGTTTCTGCTTCATCCACACGAAGGAAGCATGTGCCTGGAAAGACCCAGACCTGCCCAGCTATCCCGAGTCATCAGCAGTCACTTGGCTTCCTCTGCCTCTCTGGGTTTTGTGTATTGGTTGGGTAGGGAAGACAAAGGGGTTATGTATGGGGATTGGCTCATTTGCATGGCAACATAAAACCCCTTAAAATGATTAACTTGATTTCTGAGCCACTTATTGCCCAGCCTTGGGAGAATGTGAAATCATTGCTTTCTGGAAATTTGGAGCTTCTCTAACTTCCTCAAAAGTCAAGGACCTGATTTTACCCAGTCACTGGAAAGACTTGAGTCTCTCCCATGCTTCTTGCCTGTATCCTTCTTTTCTACTGTCTTTTCACTTCTCCAGAAATACTCCTTTCATTATTCAATTCCAGTCAAACGGTTATTTTCCAGAGAGAGGGAGGGCGTCAATTAGACCTTGAGACTTGCAAGTGTCCTCAGATAGCAGTAAATGAACCAGGTTGGATGCTGAGCTCCACTGGACATGGAATGCTCATTTGCTGAAGTCGATGCATGTGTGAAAATGTTAGTGTCATCTTTTCCTTGACGTTGAGATACTTCTTGAAGAGCCTTGTCTGGACAGGCCTTTTGGGTAACATTTGCATTTTATTTGCAGGAGCTCCATGCTGCTGATTTGGGTAAAAGCATCACTCTGCATAAACTTTCTCCTCAGTTCCCTAGAGGAAAGAAAGGTAGCTAGATGACAGGCTGGACACAAACTGGATCATTGGGCTGAATTTGCCAGTCAATAAATAGGTTGCTGTTTTGTCTAATCAGATGTTGGGGAAAATAGGGAAACATTAAATGCATCCAGGTGAGTGTGACCTGGGAGTGCCTCCTCCGCCCACCAGAGTCTGGCATTTTATGATGAAAAGGGTTGATATCAGTTGTCCTCTTATATCCAACCTGGGCCTTCAACCTATTGCTGGCCAGCATCCAGCTGTGATTCTGACCCACACTATTGAGATCACTGATGGTTAAGTAATGAGGAGTATGATTTTAAAATCTTCTAGAATTAGAGCTGTGGAAACCCAGGCCAACATTTTTGTTTATGTGAGTGAGACAGGGCACAATGGGTCAAAGAATTGACCTGGAGTCACTAGGTAACTTTTCATGAGCCATAACTGTCACCAAGAACCTCGCTCTATCTGTTAAAGGAAAATGTTCCCACATTATCATACTTCCGACACCCAAATATGTGGTTTTCCCCCACACCAACTGCTATCCTTTGAATATGGCTTGTCCCATTCAAAATTACCATTAATTACCATTCTAACAGTGTTGAGAAGTATTGGCATCCCTAAAATGTGATTAAGTTATGTAGGCTCCACCCTCATGAATTGATTATGTGGGTCTTGTTCTCCTAGGAGTGAGTTGTTCCTGAGGGACTGGATTAGTTACTGTGAGAGCACTTGTTCAAAAATCAAGGCTGCCCCTAGCATTTTTGCCCCTCTAATGGCCTCCTGCTTTTTTGTTACATCCTAACCCTGGTCTCATTCAGCCACCTAGTCTTGGACTTCCAGCCTCTAGAACTTGGACAGACCTCTTTCTTTTCTAAATTACCCAGTCTCAGGTATTCTTTTGTAGTACTATTGTAGTATTTTGCAGAGTTCTAGGCCAGGACCCAACTTGGGGGTCCCAACAAATCAGGTCTGGCCATTTGACCCCAAAACAAAATGGGGAAAATGGTGGTGAAATGCAGGACGGGAACTTTAATCAATAAGCCACGTTGAGAAGATGAGTGAGGTCAAGCTGCCTTTAGGACACCAAGAGGAGGTTTAGGTTTAAACAGAAGAAGAACCTGTCAGGGGACAAGAGGCATGCATAAATAGTCTTGGTCAAACTGTGGTGGGGTTGATCATTATCTCAGTCTTGGTCTGTGTGGGAACCCCAGAGAAATCCTCCTCACCTGAGGGGATGATCTCTATTTGCTGCTCAGAATGTTTTTCAGACCTGGAAGGGGGCGATTCAGTTCCTGTGAGGTGGGATTGTTCCAACTTGGGGTGATGTGTCTACAAGGCTTCCCTGTCCCTGGAAGGTGTAGAGCAGTGACTAGAGATTTCTAGATACCACTCCGAGGGTCTGGAACAGGGCAATGTAAAAGCTGGCAGTTGAATATCCCTGCAAGTCTTGCAGATACATTAATTATTCTTATCTTAATGTCCTTGATCTTGAATGAGCAAGATAGGTAAATTCAGGGCTAATCAACCTTGACTTACATTCCTTGATTGATAAACATGCTTACATGTGTGGAGAGCCAAAGTTTAAGGTAATAAAGGAGACAGATACAAAATGAAGGCAGAGATGTCAAGCTTTACCCTGTTTTTTTGCTACCCATTGGCCATCTGTAGGCCCAAGTAAAGAGTTAATGCTCTCAGCAAAAGCAGGATCACAACAGAAAATAGT
The DNA here is from genome assembly GCF_021218885.2 of Marmota monax. NCBI lineage: Eukaryota > Metazoa > Chordata > Mammalia > Rodentia > Sciuridae > Marmota > Marmota monax. The sequence goes on from NW_026691933.1 coordinate 3,496,270, forward strand.
GGACTAAGACACCAACCATTTCTCCCACTGCCCAGATACCAAGAGGGTGTTCAGCAATTCAATTCTGATATTAGCTACCTGGAATTAGTACAGACACCACAAGACCGTGCCCACTTCAGACACCAGTCATACATCTGACATTGTCCCATGACTTCAGAATCATCAGCTATAAATTGAGGGTTCCTCTAAACCCCGTCTGAGGTTTGGTAATTTGCTATAATGGCTCATTAAACTCAGGGAAGTGTTTAATTGTGAAGATATTGCAAAGTATACAAATACATTAGTGGAATGAAGAGGTATGTTAAGTTGAGGTCTGGAGGGATCTCAGGGATCTACTTCTGCCCCTGTAGATTGGGGTGTGTCACTCACCCTGCACCTGGGTATGCTCACCAACTCCAGAGTTCCTTGAACTTTGTTACATAGGACTTTTATGATGGTGTCAAATCAAATGCTGCCAAGATGGATCAAAACTTTGTCGGCTGGTGATGAAGTCCATCTCCAGTCCCTTTTCTCTCCCCACAGATTGGGGGATAAGACTGAAAATTCCAGCTTTCTAATCGTGCCTTAGTCTTTCTGGCCACGACCCCCCACCCGCCAAGAGGCTCCTCTAGGGACCCTGGCCACCAGTCATCTTATTAAGAACATACAAGACATGCTTACCACTTTGGAGATTGTAAGGGTCTTAGAGAGTCTTTGTGTTAGGAACTGGAAATCAAAAGAAAATATTGTAACAAAAATTGTTTCTTTCATTTAGGAAATTACTAGGATTTTAGAAGAGGTGCCAGGCGTGAGGAAAGGGTGGAACAAATATATTTTTCTTATACCAACATTTTGATGATATTGTGATTTAAACCAGAAACACTTGATTTTATTTTTAACATTTTTTTCTTTTTAAAAAAATTTTTTTGGCACTACAGATTGGATCCAGATATGTTTACCACTGAGCTATATTTTCAGCCCCCCAGCACCTCTGCCTCTGGCTTTTGTTTTGGAGAAGGGACCTAAGTAGCTGAGGCTGGCCTCGAACTTGCATTTCTCCTGCCTCAGCCTCCTAAGTCACTCAGATTATAGGTGTGCACCACTGCACCCAGCTTATTTTTAACTTTTTATTGAAGTAATACACATGCAGAAAAGTACATCCTACAGGTGTACAGCTCCCTGAATTTCTATAAACTGCACACACCCACCTAGCCACCCAGATAAGCAAAGAGAACATTGCCAGCCCTTTAGAACCACCCTTGTGGTCTCCCTTCCAGCCGTCATTCTTAAAACCCACCCCAACCCTAACTTGCAACAATGCAGTTCCTGTGGTCTGTCTTTGTACTCTCTATAAATGAACTCATACAGTGTGGACTATTCTGAGATTGGTTTCTTTTGCTCAATATTATGCTTGTGAACGTCATCCATATTGTTGCATATAGTTGTCAATCTTCTCATTGCTGTGTAGGGTTCCATTGTGTGCATATGCCACAGTTTATGACCACTTCTATCATAGGTGGACATCTAGGTAAGGCAGACTTGTTATGAACAGTGCTCCCAGGATGTGTGAACATGGTGCACACTACAGTTGAATGGTGAACATAGATACACATACCTTGAAGAGGAATTTTGGAAACCTGGGGACACATATTCAGCACCTACTGCCAGTTTTCCTAGAATAAATTGCTTATACCAATTTATTCTTTCACCAGCAGTGTATAAATCCTCCCCATGTTTGGTGTTTCTTGTCTTTTCCCCTTAGCTGCTGTGGGTGTGTAGTGATGGTGTGGTTTTCATGCTCCTCAGTATGTTCCATTCTGAAAGACTTGGTTCTGTACTTTTGCTTTGTGCTTATAATGGTCTCTGTAATCTGCACTGTTTTTAGATGTTGACCTTAGAAAGGCATTCTTATTTTAAGTTTTCAAAAAGGCTGATGGGAGAAGTTGGTGAAGTTGGTGTCATATTCTATTCTCACCATTCTGTTCTCACCATATGTTCGGTTTGTTGCAATGAGATCAGCAGGTATAAGGAACAAGGTCCAAATCAGGACAGCTTAGGTTGAGCAAACTAAGTCTATAAGTATTAAAATTTGACTTTGATAGTTCTGCACCAGGCAGATATAAGATGGTAAGCCTGAAGCCTGTTTGAGATGTGTTCCTGTGAGACCAAACTCGATTTTCAGGTTCTGAATGGGAATTCCCATGTTGCAATCCAGTGCAGGTCCAAGATAGAGGGATTGCATCAGAGAAGGAAGGTGAGGTAGCCTAGCACCACTTGACAACAACTGAAAGCACCACCATCAGGTTTCTTCCTGAACATGGTGTCTAGTCTTTCTGTTAGTTGAGGAAATTTAGTTATCTAAAGAATTTTCTGTGAAAATCCTGAGGGAAAATTAAAGGTTGACTAGGAAATAAACAGTACTGGCATAGAAAGCTTGCAAAAGAGACTGAGGTCTTTTTATGTAAATGGGAAATGTGACTCATCCCCTCGTTATGTTCCTGAGACAGTTCACACCCCACAGAGGAAGGTGATTAATGAAGACGGATTTGGTATCATTTATTATGCTTCTACGTTTGCCGTTTTTTGCTCTGCATCTAGGGGTGATCCTTGCGGTTTTTCAGGTACTCACTCACTGAAGGAGGTGGGAATGGGTGAGTGAGATCTGTTGTTGGGAGAAGATGTGACCACTGCTATGCTTGATTGGAGGGCCATATAAATAGATTAGAGCTCTATTCTGTACATGAGAGGAATCTCGCCTTAGCCTAGTGATCTTTCTGCCAGAAAACAAAGCCATGATGCACTTGGCAGAACACCATCTTCAGTAGGATGATGGAATAGATGCTGCTCCCTAGGACCCCAGGGGCTTGTTTTTTATTAGCTACCTCTGGGGGTTGTGTAGAAGATTGTCTGTGTCTTCTCTAGGAAAAGTAAAGCCCTGAGAGATTGGAAACACCCTTGGGGCTCCCTGTTGGCCATACCCTGAAAGGTGTTGAGTAGAAGTTAGTTGAGTGAATGCATGTGTTTTCTAATATGACTTTCAGACCTTGATGCTTTTGCTGTTTCTACAGACGTGACATTTGTATTGAGCAAAAGGGGCTGACCGTGGTCTGAAGTGGAGTTTGTGTGTGTAGCAGGCATATTTTTGTAGCTGAAAGGAAGGAAAGAAATCTGTTTTGAACATTTATAGGTGTCAAGGATTTGCCAAACCTGTGGATGTCCATATTATATTTCTTATATTTCTCATTTGATCCTCTACTTTAAATGTGTGTATGTATATATGTACATATATGATATGTGTATATATATATATGTATGTGTGTGTATATATATGTGTGTGTGTATATATATGTGTATGTGTGTGTATATATATGTGTATGTGTGTGTGTATGTGTGTGTATATATATGTGTATGTGTGTGTGTATGTGTGTGTATATATATGTGTATGTGTGTATGTGTGTGTGTGTATATATATGTGTATGTGTGTGTGTGTGTGTGTGTATATATATGTGTATGTGTGTGTGTATGTGTGTGTGTATATGTGTATATGTGTGTATATGCACCTGAGGCTCCCAGGGCTTAATTTGCTACAGGAGATGTACCTGAGGAAGTAGGTGTGGGTAGTAGGAAACTGAAATGAAGTTATTCTGGAGAGGGAATGTATCACGCTAAGACACTGTCCCTGCCACCCATGAAGCAGGGACCCTCAGTGAAAGTGTTTGTTAAAATCCTTCACTGAAGAAATACTGTTGAACTTGGGTGTTTACTAAACTACTGAGGCTGTAAACATGGTTGGAGACCTGGACTCTCCCATTTTGGAAGGCACGCCCTGGGGCTCATCTCCTGCTGATGAATTTTTGCTTTGATAGTGGGAGTCAGACTGGGCTTTCATCTGTCCTTCTTGGAGGGAGCAGGGCCTTTTAGATCCACCTGACTGAGTTCCCTGAGGGCTGAAGACATGTCTTTTGTCCTGAATGCTAAGCATAGTACTAGGTATTTTTTGTTGTTTGAAGGGGGAAGAATAGGTAAATTTGAAGGGGGAAAAAATGGATTATTATGTTCAAATATGTTTTTTTTTGCCTTGCATTTTGCCCAGGGATTTCACATAATTACCTAATTGTTGAGATTCCTTGAGAGCTGGTCTCAAGACAGATGTTGTGCATGCAGGGTGGATAGATGGGTGATGAGTGAGTGCTGGACATTACTTATTGGTGGCCAGGAGGTGCTATGGGAATGGGGAAGCATGTTCTTAGTTCTACTTTTCTGCTTTTTCTCCTCCTCAAGGACTGAGTCACAGTGCTGTAGATGAGGGTAATGATGAAGTCACACTGACCTAAGGTAAATGACTTGCAAAACTCAGAAATACTAGGTTCCAGTACTTAATAACAGATCACGAAGCAGCTCATAACTTGTTGCACCACCATGATCAAGGACTATGGTTCCCAGGGTGACACAGGGCAAATGCTTGCTGTCATGATCTTCTATGGCTTCCACCATCACAAATGAGACTTTATCCAGTCATCTCATCATTTCACCGTTGCCACGTGATGTGCTGTTCCAACATTAGTGGCTTTAAATAGTTAGGTTTAGTGGTATCTTCGACAGGGCAGTTGGTTCTTCTGGTCTTGGCTGGGTTCACTCATGTGACTGAGTGGGTGGGCAGATAGACAGCCCACTGGTCCTAGCTGGCTTTCTCACCATCTGAGGGGTTGGCTGGCTGAGCCTGGTCTAGCCTAGCTTTAGCTGGGTCCCCTTCCACATAGGTTGCCACCCTGTGGCCAACTAGCATAGGTTATTTGTACAGTTGCAAGAGGGTAAAGAAGCATGCAACAGCTTTTGAGACCAGGTTGGAAACTGCCATACTGTGATTTGTGTAGCATTTTTCTAGCCAAAGCACATATAAGGCCAGTCCTGACACAGGTAGGGATACGGACCTTCCTGTGGGAGTTGCTACAGTCTCAGTGTGAGGAGTGTAGATATTCAGAGATCCTTAACAGGGACCATCAGTGAAACCAGTACCTCACACTCATTCTTCCCACTGCTGATCATCACATGGTCGCTTAAGCAATTCCTCATTCTCTCTTACCCTTCTTTAGTAATGAAAAGCTCCTAAAAGATTAATATACCACTTACTGTCTAGAATCCAAGGAAGTCACAAAAATAAGTATCATACCAGTTTTGCCTTGCAGAAATGTATAAAATAAGGGCCAGAGGAGGTGGGTATGTAGGTGGTTGATAATGAGAGACTTTGAATAAGCCTGTGGAAGTTTGTGTGAAAAGTCGACTATGAACTGGGAGGAAGGAGTGACCCAAAGTCTTTTGGTGGAGCAGCTGTACAGAGGGGGAGCTCAGTCACCCAGGAGCTAGATGTAGGAAATGGTCCAGAAAGAGGGCAACAAAGAAAGCATCTGCAGCAGGTGCAGAGGAATCCCGGAGGGCAAAAGGCCCTAAGCAGCTAGATCTTGAGTGCAGAGTTTACTGGTAGCAGGGGAAGTAGCTGAGAGATTCTGCTTGGACAGGGTGGGAAAGCCTGTGGGGGTGGGGGTGTTGCAAAGGGCTCAGACACTGTTGATTGTTAAAAGGAAGTGCTTAGCAGATACATATTTTTTTTTCTCTTTGCCTTGCTAGAGAATTATCCACTTTAAGGAACAAACAGGGTGACTGTTAAACCCTAACACCCCCCTCTCATCAGAATGAGGAAGACACCAGAGGATAGTTCTTTGAATGCCATCCTGAGGCACTCCACCGCAACACAACAGAGTCTCGAGGCTGCCATGGGATATTTTAAACATTTGAGGAAAACATAAGGACATCTGTTAGACACCACTTAACCACTATGAAGTTGTTTGGGCCTCACTTCTTAGTAAATGGAGCTTTTATTCACTATTGCTTTTGGCCTTAGGGCATCATGAAAAAAATTACCAGATCGCTACCCGCTCCTTAAAGTGGGAATATTTGAGTTTGACTGCTTCCCGTGAAGTTGTTCTGAGTCCTGGGCTGGAATCCTGCCCTTGTCTCTAATTAAGTGGGGTGACCTTGGGCATGTAAGTCATTTTCTTGACTTGTTTTCCCCCTCATAAATGGAAGATGATACCACTTCGTAACTTCCCTCTCTCACCTCACAGAGAAGAATGACAGTCCATGTTGAGTAAAGGACTCTCAATAGAGCCTGGCACCACATACACACTAATAAGTAATAGTTGCATTACTTATTTATTTGTTTGTTTGTTGTTTATTGATTTATATGTGGTGCTGAGAATAGAACCCAGTGCCTCACATGTGTGAGATAAGCACTCTACCACTGAGCTACAGTCCCAGCCCAGTTACATTATTATTAATTGAGTAATTCCACAGTATCTGGGCTATTGCAAGATCATTATCTTTTTCTAGAGGCAAAAGAAACACAACACAGGTCACCTATTGCTGGAAGAAGGTCTGCAAAGTAGTCCATGAACCTCTGAATGGTAAATAGGACTTCATAGTCTGTGAACTCTTCTGTGAATATTCTTTGTTATAGGAAATTACACCCCAAAGCAGACAGTGTCATGCAGCTTTATGGTCTTCTGTAGAATCCTAGTTCTTCCCCTCTTGTTTCAGGAAACTAATTTTCCCATTGCAGCTCTGGTTTCAAGAGGATGTGCTCAGGCACATTCATTCATATTCTGTCCCTTTCCTGTGTATCCCCTCCCCACCCCATGAAATGACCTGTCTGTAGCATAAATGGTGCAGATAAAAGGCACACAAGCTGGTGTCTCTGCTGCTTGTTTTCTGCACTAATGGAAAGGAGCAGGGAGGCTTGTTAATGGGAAGGAGAGTGTGGTTCCTGCAAGTGCTGGTAAGTCCTCCTCACACACCAGCAAGGCTTTAGTACGTAACTATGAGCTGAATTGCAATGGCTTAGGCAGCTTGTTGAACCCCAATGTCCAGCTAGTCTCCTCTTTTTTTCTTATGAGGGCCTCAGCTTACACTGGGTTAGTCTCTGCTTGCCTTTGAGTGCCTGTGTATGTGTCCCTGTGTGTGCATGCTGCTGGAGTGTTTTTCCTTCTGGAGCAGGTGTCTGTCCACTTTTCTCTCTGTCCAACCCCTCTTATTGTCCAGTCTGCTCCCCTTTAGTCCTGGGAACTTTCTTCTTTTTTTAGTCTCCACAAGTGTCACTCTGATTGCTTCTGTCGCTGAATTGTAGCTGGGAGTTGGCCGTGGCCTCATTGCTCATTCTGATCATGTTCTTTTTGGATTCTGCCAAATCGCTTTTGCATTTTTTTTTTTTTTTTACCTCAGCCCTCTGTACTGTTGGCAGTTCAGAGAGCCCTTTCCAAGCTGATTTTTTTCCCCCCATTTGCTTTTTAATTAGTTCTCCTCTTCTGCTTCTCCCTCCTACCTTGTCCTGCAGTCCTTTTGTGGATAACCACCTCATAAGTCCCACAATTTTTGGCATGACTTTGAGAAAATGTAGGTCACAGCAATGCCAGTCATAGTGATCGTTCTTTGCAGGACTATGACTCTGTCTTGAAATTTTTGAGTTTGTTCTTTTGTCATCTTGCTCTTTAATAAGGTATGCATGCTGTTTGCAGGCATTTCATGATCTGCAACCCATTTTCAGAGCAGAGATTTGGTGTGTCTCTGGAGTGTTTGTTGGAAGGGATTCTTATTTTAAAAATCAAGTGCTCTCAGTGTTAACCTGAATCCTTTGAGTAAGATTTCTGGAAGACCTGAAACTGTCTGGCTTCCTTTTATAGGTGAGGTTTGGGTTCAGCCTGTGAAACCTCTGAAGTGTTCACCTTTGCTGTCTCTCGCCCCCAAATACTAGGATTTCCCTGCTTGTCCTATTTAGAAAGTCTAAAGAGATTTGAAATTATAATGTGTGATAGAAGAGAAAGGGATTGAGACTGTAGGAGCCCAGACACCTGATTCTAATGACCACAAGCTTCTTATTTATTGGATACCTGGAGGTGCACAAATTCGAGTATCCACAACTATGACACCTGAAAAAAGCAATAGTGTCAATAAAGGAGCTTGAGATTTTGTTTTTTGAGTTCCCCCTCTTGTACTTATTCTTAGAGTTGACTACAGCTCAATTGTTAAATGATGAATGAAGCAAAGAAAAAGGTCATCATTTAGGAATTTCACCAATGGCCAGTGGCGATCTGCTGAGAGGCATCGTGTCCTGGCCATGGTTTTAGATTAAGTTCTGATATTCTATCATTTATATGATGAATTATAATTCAGAGTGATTTAGGTACATATCTCTGTATCACCCGGAGATTTGGTTTTGCCTGAAAATGTATAGATCAGAAAAATTATCCTTTACTGATGTTCTTCAGGACTGGGGATGGGAAGATACCGTAATGTCTACTGAATGCTGTCACCATAAAAGATGTAGGAGATTCAAGCAATTAAGATGCTGGTTCTGTCTTGGAGAAAAGAAGCCTGGATCAGGGAGATGAATATGTAAAAGGATAATTTCATCTCAACGGACTTTATCTTGTCACAGCATAAGAGATCAGATAAAAAGAGTAGGTAGGTCTCTGTTCCCCTGGCAGGGTGTCACTGACACTAGGGTACATGGACAGGTGGTCAACCCTATACAATAAGGACATTTGGAGAGCTTTACTAGACTTCTGATCTCCTCAGAGAGCTGTCCTGATTTCTCAAACTGTGAATGGGTAACATCTTTTGTTTCAAAGCAAGAAGCTTTGGTCATTGGTATTATTACCCACCTGCTGATGTGTAGCCTGAGTATTGACTGTAGGGTGGGCTCCACTGCTCTTCCTATCAAATGGAATACTCCCTCTGCGACACTGTGTCTTTGTGAACTCATGTGGAAAGCATATTATTTTTATTTTTACTTTTATTTGTTTTTTTGTGGTGCAGGGGATTGAACCCAGGATCTTGTGTATGCAAAGCAAGTACTCTACCAATCGAGCTGTATCCCTAGCCCCACATGTTTTCTTTAAATTTAATGCTTTTCCTTCTGCATTTCCTGGTTGAGGCAAGGTCACTAATCCCTATAGCTGAATTAACCCTATTTGAGCATTCAGGAGATGGTTTTCTGGCTCTCTTACTGTAAGATTTTAAAGAGTTTTGCAGAAGAGAGAGCAATAGTCCTATTGCATATGTACTTTGTGTTTATAAGTGTGGAACAAAACTATCTGAGAAACCAGAGTGTTAGCAATAATTAGCCTATTTATTGCTTTTTCTTTTCTTTTTGACTACAATCTTTCTATATTCTGACTTGCTTTCTTCACAGTCCTTTGCCTTGGAGTCAAACTTGGGATCAAATCCTATAATCAGTTAGCTGGGTGAGCTTCGGAAGTTCAACTCTGTCCTTCTCTGATCCTCATGTATGGAGAGAGAAGCAAATTTTTCAAATCGTTAGAATGAAATGTGAAACAGGTTGAACATTCTTAATCCAGAATCTGAAATACACCAAAATCCAGAACTTCTTGAACTCTGACATGATACCACAAGTGGAAAATTTCACACCTGACCTCATCTGATGGGTGGCAGTGAGAATTCAGGCATAGCACAAATATTGTGCAGAATGATCTTTAGACAAGATGTGCAGGTGCATATGAAGCATAAGTGAATTTTGTGTTCAGACTGGGAATTGATTCCTAAAATGTCTCATTATATATGCAAATATTCCAAAATCCACAAAAGTTCAGCACTTGAAACAGTTGATCCTGAACATTTCAAATATGAGTATGGGGATCTGGCCCTTTATTGGATATTTAGCTCCTAGCATGTAACAGGTACAGTTCCTGAAAACCATCTGGTTGTTACTATGTTTGAAATATGCTACAAATAAAAACAGTTATGATCTGCCTTCATGGGGCTTCAGGTCCTTCTGCAGATGACACAACTGACCTGCCAGCAGCACTGGGAGGGTCACAGATTCACATGCAGCCTGTGTGGGCTCCAGTGCAAACTGCAAAGTTGAGTTCTGATGCTCTATTCTTGGCAAGGCCCCCTCATAAGAAAAGGGTCAGGGTTACCAGACAGTCTCATTTATCAGGGGGAAACAAACTCAGGCTTTTATTTGAAATCTCCCTGTTTTTCAAATGTCAATAACTGATTTAAAAATAAAATAAAATAAAAATTTCCTGACATTTGCTTTCTAGTCCAGCATCAAATAATTAGACTGTATCTTTATGAACAAATATAACTTTGATATTCTGCTCTCTCTGGCCTGCCAAAGGTAGTGCAAAACACGGCCCCATCTTCCCTCTTACCAGCAGGACATGTGTCTCGCCTCTGCTGTCCTTGTGAATCCTCACCTGCAAAAGTGGGGAACTTACCCTGGGACAGCTGCTTATTTGTGAAACAAACCAATGTAAAAGGTCCACACTGATTGAATTCCCAGTCTAGCCTCTTTACTGCTGTCTTCAAACCCATTTCCACATGAAGCCAAAGATGAAAACCTGAAGAGATAAGTTTTAGAAACTGCATTTATATGCATTCTCTGCAGGGTTTAGCATTTACAAGCACTGGAATACTGAGCTACAAATTACTGCCGCAAACAAACAGAAAATAGTACCTCTCAAAAGGCATATTGGCACCAATCTCTTGGTTGGTGTGGCTTTTTTATAGGTTGTATTCTGCGAAAGCAGAACTTGACATAAAACATAGCTGCCTACCTTTGAATTGCTGTGTTGTATAGCTCCTGGGGGTAAACTCAAGTGAGGCATCCTGGAAGGGTAGACCCATTTACTCTTGCTGGGATTTTCCTTAGCATCTTGAATGGCTTCCCATAGTCCTGGTTCTTGGCCCTTTTGTTCTTCTGTTCCATGGGCTTTGGAGCATCTGTGGCTGGTGCTAACAGGGTTATTTTGCCTGTGGCTCTGGATACAATAGGTGGAAATGAGCCACACTTCCTTTACCTAGACTAAGGCCCAATAAAAGAAATTTTTGCTCACCTTCCAGGAGTTCAATTGACAAAACACAGCCTGATTTAAAGGCTTGAGACAGGGAAGAATTGAATCCAGAAAACACTGGGTTCATGGTGGTAACTTCCAAGCGGGAACACATTAGCACAAAATGAAAAGGATTCAATAGAGGGATTTTTTTATGATGAAAGGAGAAAGATTGGGATGTTCTTGGTGGCTTCAGGGCATAGTTATCAAGGTTACAGCATTTGTGGAGATCAGTCACAGCAGTATCACCTATAGTTAACAAAATGTATGTCAGCGATGGGGTGCATGTGTATATTTGGGAGAGCAGGAGTGAAGTTCAAAGAGAGGGGCTCCTCTGAAGGGGGAGGTGATAATTCACAGGAAAGCAGAGAAGGATTCTTAGACTTGCAGGTATATAGACACGGAGGATCAGCCTTTGGCAAATAACAGGATAAGAAAAGACTGATGAGAATCTTTTTCACTTTTGGTGATCAAGTTGCCTAAAGTCCTCTGGCCAGAGGATATTACACGAGTATCTTACATATCTTGCAGTTCCTACCAAATCTGATCGTGGCTCACATGCCATTGACTGATTTCTAGCCTTAGTCCATCCCTTTTGCCTGCTCTGTGAGGGTGGATCTGGGCCCCTTGAATGTTTTTCCTCTGCAGCTGGCCCAGTGTTAAGCTTTGTCAGTAGAGGGCACTAGAGAGACATTGAAGCAGAGAAGGGCTTATGCTTTCTGGTTCCAGTGTGGTTCAAGGACTGGGATGGTTCTAACAGAGTGTGTGTCTTGCCCAGGGCCCCTCTTTTATGGTGTGTGATGGCCAGCAGCTTCCCCTGGCACCCTCTTGTGTTCTTGTAGCAGAGTGCTCCAGTGACATATGTCCTTGTAAACAGACATGTTGGCACTATAGTGGCCCCACAGAAGCCTCTCTGCCATTCAGTGAATAGTAGCCATGGTCTCTTGAACAAAGTCAGAATCTCCACCCTGGGTGCACCCGCCCTGGGTAGCTCTTTTCTGTTCACTCTTCTCAGTTTTAGGGATAGTGGTTGCTCCCTGATAGCTGGTTTGTGTGTATGCTTTAGAGTACTTTGTATTACTTATTTTAGTAAATATCTTATTAGTGCCATCCTGGGTTGTAGTTAAGGATTGTTCATAGTATGCTTTCCTTGTTCAAATTACTGTGTGCTTTTTATCTCCTCATTGGACCCTGACTGATAAAACATCCCTTTTTAAAAATGTTACTGTCAGGCATAATTGGGGAAGACTCTGAAAGAGCCCTCTGCCCACCAACTCACCAAATATTACCTAGTGTCTAGTGCACCCTTCTTGATATTCTGTATCTTTTACCTTCTGTAGCCTCCTTTACAACTTGGCATTAATTGAAGAGGGATAGCAATGAAAATGATTTTTGTTCATAGAAATACAAATGAACTTCTATGTCCAATGGAGATACTATGGGTCCCTAACAAGAAAATTTTTGAATCTGCAAACAAATGTTTTCTGCATTCCTGATTGCCTACCTGTTTGTATGTGTTCTTTGTAATCATTCTCTTTTAGAACTACTGTAATATCTTTTCTTGTTCTGTTGTTGTTAATGAGATAAATACAATCTTTAGTGTGTGTTCATTTTATATTTATAAAAGCTCATGGTTTTATCTTTTAAAATAAATATGCTATAATAAATATTTAGAAGATCATGGGATATGCCATTTACATTTTTAAAAAACATAGAAAATGATAGAGAAATGATTTAAATGCGTTTTAATATTTTGTAACTGAATGAATGTAGAGAAATAGTCTATTTTCCCGGGAACAAAAAAGAAAAGATACCACAATTATGTTTTGAAATAGAAGACTTATAGCATACCCACAGAATGGAAGCAAATATTTATAAGTCATATATATGATAAAGGATTTTGATTTAGAATATGTAAATAATTCTTACAACTCAACAACGAAAGACATTTTGGTAAAGGATCTTTTTACACATTTTCTGCAAAAGAAATACAAATAGCAAATGAATACATGAGAAAATGTTCACCATCATTAGTCAGCAGAAAAGAGCAAATCAAAAACACAATAAAATACACTTTATACCTAGTTGAATGGCTGTACTCCAAAAGACAGATAACAAGTGTTGACAAGGACGTGAAAAATTGGAACCATTCTTCACTGATGGGGGCGAGTATAAAATGGTGTAGTCACCGTGAAAAACATTTTAGCAATTGCTCAGAATGTTAAACAGAGTCCCTTATGACTCAGTAATTCCACTCCCAAATATATACCCGAGAAAAATAAAAACATACATACACACGAAAAGTTGTAGGTTAATGTTGATAGCAACTGTATTCTCAGTGCTCATCAATTTTAATTGATCCACAAAATGTGACATACCCATAACGTAGATTGTCATTTGGCCATAAACAAAATGAAGTCCTGATGTTTGCTATGACATAGATGAACCTTGAAACCTAGTAAGTAAAAGAAGTACATCATAAAAGACCATATATTTTATCACTCCATTTATATGAAACACTTAGAATAGGCAAGTCTATAGAGACAGAAAGTGAATTGGTTGTTGTCTGGATCTGGAGGGTGAGTGGGGAGCAGAAAATGATTGCTAAGGAGCTGACTTCTTTTGGGATGATATGTTCTGCAGTTGTTGTCAGGGTTGCACAATTCTGTGAATATACTCAAAATCACTGCTTTTTACATGTTATTTGGGTGAATTACATGGTATGTGAATCATATCTCGGTAAAGCTGTTACCAAAAAAAAAAAAAAAGAAAGATAGAAAAAACTCAATTTAGTCAAATTATCATCAGATAAACCTCATTCCTCAGTGACAGGTGATTGATGCTGCCTTTGTGTGAGTGTGCCTATCAATCAGTTGTTCACATGCACGCACAAGAGCTACATAGACTTCATTGATGTCCTTTCATATAGAATTTTTCCTTTGCTTTTTAATAAATCTTCTTCCTCTTCTTTCTCCTCCTAGGGATTGAACCCAGGGCCCCACACATGCTGGGCAAGCCCTCTGCCCATGAGCTACACCCCCAGCCAGCAACACCTCTTTTTTCAAAGAGATCATTGTGAAGTGAAAGGAATAGCTGCCTGGTTTCTCAGTGGGTGTTACCCTTCCCCACTCCCTAGAGCTGAGTTGTTATTGTAGGAATGCTAGAAGCCCAGACCCTCTGGATTCTATGGGGGACAACTCAGTTAGTAGGTCTTTACACAGTGGAGATACATGGGTCAAATGCCTGGGTTGGACTGGAAGTATAAATGACCTGAGCAGGGTGGTGTCTAGTGACTGATTGCTGCTGAGCAGTGACCAGCCTTCTGCTGGGCCATGTTGTCCATTTCTTGGTGCTTGATGCCCAGCCAGATGAGGAAGAAGGCATTTCCTCAGTAGGGAAGGATGATTGTCCTATCAGCAATACGTAATAGGGCACATTCAGGCCACCACCTTTGTCCTCCTTCATGTATCAGCTCCCATCATGAATGATACTCCACCATTTTCTCAACCACCTAAGCTGGAAACCCAGCAGTCATCTGAGATTCCTCCTCCCCTTTCCTTCCCTCCAGTTACCCATTATCCTGAGACTTGAACTGTGAAAGCTCCTGGGTTCTACCTACCATGACAGCCGGTACCTGATTCATGAGCCTTCCTGGGACTCATTTCTCACCCACGTTTGCCTGAGCCACCCCACGGGGCTCCTGTACTCCACTTTCCCTTCTTCAAATTCATCCTCAGCATGGCAGCTGAGATCAAATATGACAATGTCACCACTCTTTAATATTTTCCGTGGTTTATGTCCCTTGTGGTTCTCGATGAACAAGGGAGGATTTGGGGAATCACCTGAAGATCTTTTTTAAGGTTCAGATGTGGGTTCCATCCTATATCCACAAGCAGAAATAAGATCCAGAAAGACCTTCTATATTTTGAAATCTTCCCAGATAAACAGGAAGGTAATAAATGATGCTTAAAATGATAACTTTACTTTGAAATAATTGTCACAGGAAGTTGTAAAAATAATACAAACAGTCCCATGAACTCAGCTTCTATAGTAGTTGCCATTTTATTTAGTAGCCTTCTTTATCCACAGGGAATATATTCTACCAGATGCCTGAAATTGTAGAGTACTCATACTGACCCCTATCCCTTATCTGTACTATGCTTTTTCATAACTACACACACACACACACACACACCTACACACTTATAATAAAGTATTAGGTACAGTAAGATTAACAACTGATTTAACAACTGATAAAATATAACTTTTATTACAGTTGTAATTAGTCTGTCAATTGATTTTTCTCTCTCAAAATCATATTGTACCTTTCACTTAAAGGAAGCACTTTATGGCTTCCCTTTGAAATATCTGAATCTCTAGCATCACTATTTTTGAACTTTGGGTCCAATATCAAGTAAAATAAGGGTTACTTGAGCATAAGCACTGTGATACTGTGACAAATGATCTGATAACCAAGATAGCTACTAAGTGACTAATGGGCGGGTAGTGTATACAGCCTGGATACATGAAAAAAGAGATGATCAAATCCAGAGTGGGATGGTGTGAAATGCTACTCAAATGATGCATTTAAAACTTTATTTTTAGAATTTTTAATTAAATATTTTCAGAGTGACTAGTGGGTAACTCAAACTAGAAAGCAATACTGAAGGTAAAGAGAGGGACTGCTGTGTATTCTTAATGACAATTTATATTGACATGAAATTGACATTGGCAGGTTACTGACAAGTAGTTGACAGAACTAGGAAATAGAGCCATTTCTAACATCCATTTCTCTTGCCAGCATGGAATGTAGCACTTCCGTTACAGGAATATTGGATTCTCTCTTGATCTCCTGGGACACATGTTAACATAGGAATGGTTTAGGCATAATTGATTCTGTGACTGGTGGTGCTTGTGGTGCATGTTGTAAGAAAGTGTGTGAGATTTTGATTACAACCACTTGTTTATCCTTGTAAAGTGGATTATACTCCAGAGAGCTTGGCAAGAATAAATTTGAGCAATGTAATTCTATCTAGTGACCTAGGGTCACAACTTTCTTATGTAAGAAGTCAGAACTGCCACAACAGGTTTCATGCTGAAAGGATCGTACTAGTGTTTATTCTTGAATCTCAGATTCAGTTAGCTTAAAATTATGTCAGTGGAAATTGTTTCCCAGGCATGTGTACATCTTGCTTTGCTTTATTGTCTATAGATTCTGAGACATAGGGTGCATGGTTTCTTTTGTTGTTGTTAGTCTTGTTTTGATTGTGATTTTAAAATAGTATTTTCTAGGGAATGTCTTTACATAGCAAATCATAAAGTACGGTTTTGCTTTGTGAGGTGTTTATTATTATGGATCATAAAGAATTTAGTGGAATGAATTTCAGGCTCTGAGATGCTGACCCAGGAAATTCTTTGAAGTAGCAATCTAGAACCAGACCTGAAAGTCAGGCTTGGTCATTGAGGACTGCTTGCCTTCCACATCAGAACTGATGGACAGAGTGGGAAAATGCATTCTATCAGTTACAGTGACATTTTGCTGACATATGCCTGTATTTTCTGTGTTTCACACAGATGCGCTTACATCTCTTGAAACAAGGAACTGAAAATCAGGAAGCAAACCACTATCTGCTTCAGAATAAAACTAGGTCAGCAAAAGCCAACCTTATGCTTTCAGATCAGGCATCAGGGTAGCGTCTGCGCCTGACTCATAGATCTACTGTACCCCTTAAAGAGTCAGGAGCCTCCCTCTGTAATGTCACCTCTCATCAAGGATCAGGCACCAGAGTTATCTCTTTGCAACTTAGAACCCCTTTTATAGATGAGGAACCTTGGTCTTCATTTCTAGAATTTTCTAAAGCAAGCATAGGACTGGATTTTGTTAGTGCTGAGAATTTAATCTGATCTTAATTCCCAATCCTTTCTACCCGACCAGCTTTCCTGTCTATCCATGTGAAACATTCCAGCTTCTGCTCTAGCCCTTCTGAATAATTTCAGAGCAGTCTCCTGAGAGAAAGGTGCGGATACCAACTTTTTTCATGGTCAACTAGCAGCCATCTGAGATGTGTCTCTGAGTGAAGGAGTCAGACCATGCTTGGTGGCTGCTGGTGTCCTTTGATGATGGACACCATGAGGAGAATTTGTGGTCCAAAGAGAGAAGAAGGCAGCCAGATGGAAGGAAGCTTGTCTGATTGATAGCTCTGTGTTTCTCATATTCCAGGTTACTGAATTGGGGAAACAGTTCTGGGAATGAGAAGCAGCTTTTGGGGGTGAGGAGTTGGGGCTTCATGCTCTTCAGAGAGACTCTCAGAGCAGTGATGGCTATATTTTTCAAGACAACACCAGTGGTTGGAGACAATAGCTCCTTTATTGACAAAGGAGACTAAAAGGAATTTTCTTAACAAATATTAAGTACTCAGTGCACATAAGTACTTAAATCTCTTCCTTCTGGAGTCTGAATCCTAACAGAAAGTACACTATAAAAGTCAAATGTGTGTGTGTGTGTATGTGTGTGTGTATTGTGTCAAGAATTATAAGATTGTGGTGTACATGCCAGAGACAGCAATATGGCCCTGTCCCTCAATTAGAGTGACCAGCCATCTGACTTTACCTGACACATGAGGGTTTTCCAGGACAAGGGCCTTTAGTTCTGATACCAGGACAAATTGTTCACCCTGCTTTTAACAATGTTTGTGGCCCTGGGCAAGCCACACTGAGTTTGTGTACCTTGGGATCTGCATCTCTCTTGTTAGGTGGCATTTAACTTTCCTCTAATTTCTTTGGGTTAGCGTTTAGGTGTGACTCATTTACAAGTTAGTAGAGCGAGAAGTCAGTACTTTTCAGAGTGCTTTGAAAGTGATGATCAGAAATTGATGTTTCAGGACATTACCAGTGAAGGTTTAATAGTTGAGAAGAGCTGAGCAATTAGGGCATAATATTGAACACTTTACCAGGGGGCTCACTGAAGCAAATGAGCAAGACTGTAAATCCTTTGAACTTAAGGTGTCTTGTGTTTTGCTGCTGCTTTCTTTGTACAAGGCTATACAGCTTCACCATCAAATGCTTGATAAGGTGATTATTTGTGTCAGAACACTGTAGTTGTGGCTTGTTTAACTCGTGGAGAATTTTTTTTTAAAGATTCTAAATTAGTTCCAATATTGAAAAATAGAATTTGACCAAAACACTGAAGTTCTGGCATCTCTCAAAAGATTGGGAGGCCTGGCCACCCCAGATTGTCTTGGCTCAAGGCGTCCCCTATTTGGAGCAAAGAAGTGGTTGCCCTCCCTAGATGGGGCACATTGTCCCTGGTTCTCCACATCTCTGCTCCTCTCTCCTCTGCCACCCTCCCTGCTCAGACCAGTCCTCCTGTCGTCCCACTCATGTATTATTAATCACCTGGGCAGGTGAACATCTGGCTTAATGGTTCTCAGCTTTAGAATTCCTTGGGGTGCTCAAAATGACATGGCTTTCCTGGCCCTACTCAGATCAGCTACTTCATAATCTTGGGGAGGGGAGAGGGTTAGGATTTATGTTTGAAAAGTCTCCCAAGGTGATTTTGATAAGACAGTGAAGATTGAGAACCCAGTGTCTCAACTTGATCCTGAGGCCAGTTTTGATGGAGAGAAGAACCATGGAACAAAGAAACCAAGGAGAACTGTAACCTGACCCAATAGATCACAGCCTAAGTGTTAACTCCCTTGGGAAAAATCAGGGCACTTGTCAAAGGAAGTATCCAAATGGCATATGCATGGCACATTTTGCTAAGGTATTAGTAAACTTCCCCCAGATCCTGCTACAGTGCTCTAGGCATTTAAATCATTTTGGCAATAGCCATATTTGTTTTGTTTTGTTTTGTTTTTGCATGGGGTGATCATAAAAGTATTTTTAATGGACTTGTAAATCTAGTGATCATAAGGAGCAAGTGACATGGATTTGTATTTGAGGCAAGGGAAGAAAGGGAGGGGGCACAGTTAAAATTAACTTTGGGGGTTTTCTCTTTGTATAATGACTTCATTCATCTGTAATTCTCTCACTGCAAATCAATTTCTATCACCTATTGCTGGCCTTCTCCTCCCCTTCCCATCAGGACTGCTTTCTAGCCTCTGAGTGTTGTTATTCTGAATCATTAAAAAAACAAACCAACAACAACAAAAAAAAATCAAGTAGCCAGCAAATGAAAACCTTTTATTCTCATTGAAAGTTAAAATCAGAGGGCTTAGACACCACCTATTCTTCTGCTTAATTTTATGTGTCTGCAAAATGAGGGTTTTGAGATATGATATGACTGATTCAAAGCTTCCCTTAGTCCTGGAATCCACTCAAGCCCAAATATTGCAGCCCAGTCATTCCAGTTTATGGCTGTTCTTCCTCATCTAGCAAGTGCTTCATCATAACATGGTATATGGCAACACATTGCAGGGGTGAGTGGGTGCATATGGAAGAGGAGGGGCTGAGGGGACCAGACATTTTATAACAATCCACTCTTGGGAGAACTAATCTGTACCTATAGAACTCTTGAGACAAAGGTTTATCCCTTTATGAGGGCAGTGCTTCCAAGACTCGGGCATCTCCCAACACCAACATGTTGGCAGTTAAGTCTCAATATGAGTTTTCACAGGGACAAACTACCATGTCTGCAATAGATTCTGGGGATGGGGCTCTGGATGGACTCGGGCGCCATTATTCTGGCCGTCACAGCTATCCTGTTCCTTTTTATTTAATTACTTATCATGATATGTTCCCCAAAGACTTAAAACATATAATGCAGGAAGATAGCTAAAAATAAGTAAAATAAATGAGAAATCGAGAAAATGAGAGAAGGAAAGTAAGAGCTAGGAGTGAAGTTTATACAGACACAAACTAGGAACCAGGGTCCAGCTTACTACCTGGAAGTGGACTGTCATTTTGGCTCTCAGCTTTTCCCAGCTCCTTTGTAGACACCAGTATTATCTCTTTGGCTTTATTTTGATGATGGAGTAGAATCCAGCTAGTTGTTCAGATGCTCTGATGAATGTTTTTGATACTAACATGAAGGAGAACTTTCTTCTGTAGGTCCCCCTGTATACACGAAGTGTAATGAATGAAACCTTTGACATGTTTGTGGTGAACTCAACCACTGTTTCACCTGGCCACCAATGTTACTTACTGCTTTCCATATTGGATCAAAAGCGCATTTCTTTCAAGACTTCTTCCATGATGTGGTGCAAAGGCAGACCAAATCCAGGGATTTGAAATATCTAGAGCAGCATTTCCCCTGGGGGATTCTTACCAGGGGATTTCTGAGGGTGTCCTGAGTTTTCATTCTGAATGGCACTGATGTTTCTTTTTTATTTTTGAAGGTCATTAAATAAAATACATATTTACATAGATGATTCCATATCTCCCTGTAACCTGGAAGTGTTTGAAAGCCTGCAAGGTTTTCAGGCTCTTAGTGGCATTTGGAAGATAATTCTGCACTAGCAACCCATGAGATTTTTTGCCATTATGTGTTTTATTATAATAAAAACAATCATATCCTTATGCACAGTTGGTTAAAGATAGGATGCATTAGGGAAAAAAGGTCAAAGTGTAATTATTGAGGATTATACTGAGAATTCTTACATACCCCCCCAGATTATCACCCATCTAGCCAAAAGTTACATTCATCTGACCAAAATTCTTTTGGCATATATTTCACTATTTCAAAAAAATCAGTTTTTAGAAAGAGGAAATAGTATGACTGTTATAGACATTTTGATTTTAATTTATTAGAATTAAAGATTCACACACACCTGCATCTTGTTATTGTAAGAAATGCTTTCAAATAACTGCCAGAAACCACCTGTCTTAGCCTGATATTTAGAAACAAAACAGGAAAAAAAAATTAAAATAAACATATGGTGATTTGGAGGTGCCAATTAATTGTACCCTCCCTTCTTTCTGAGTTCTGAACTAGAGGAAAAAGAAATAGCCAGATGAAGATTAAAATACAATACCATATGTGTGACATCCTGGGTTTTATCCTCAGCACCTGAACAAATAAATAAAAATCAATTACAATACCAGCCTTATTAGGATAAGGCAGAGTTGGAAGACATGGCTTGGGTACAGGACTTGCTGAACTACTTTAGATGGGTCTCACATACCCACCTGGTAATGTCCTGTAGCCAGGAGTGGGTAAGGACACACTGTGAATTGACCCACAGGAGCAGGAAGAGAGGTGGTATTCAGTCTCCCAGAGCTGAGTTGTTAGCCTCTCTCCCCCAGAAAGCTGTGAACACTCCAAAGCAGATGTAGGCCTGGTCCTTCTCTCTGGTTTCTTCTTAGGAAATGGAGCAAATGTTTTTCATGAAAAGGAAGTAGAGAGTCCTTCCTGTATAAACCATTTGATTTGTTTTGAAATCCAGATACAAGAAATTCCAAACATTGGGAAGTTTCTTGTCTAGGTTTGATGTCAGGGCCAGTAATTAGATTGCTGTCTGGTTTTGAATATGCATTTGGTCCCTACACCAAGTGCATACTACCAATTATATAAGTTTGAAATGGATTTTATGGACAGATTTATACTTTTTTCTTATATAATTAAAATAAGTGCTATGTGTTATATATTAAATGGGCAAAAGGTAATTTGTCATTAATCACTTGGAACATTAGCAGAGGTGGTATCAAAATTGCATAAAATTTAATACCTTCTTTCAAAAATGAATTAAGATTTTACTTTAGCACTCATCATATGTGAACTAAATTTAAGAAATGATTAAAAGATTCCTAAGGGATGAGGATTGTGGCTGTGTGTGCAGGTGGGGGAGAATATTACTGTGAAAGGGGCTCCTAGGTCACAAAAGGCTGGGTAAAGCTGGTCTTGAACAGTGGGTGGATTGTGAGTACCTTAAGTCATTTTTCAGATAGTTTCTTTCAGCAAAACTTTGAAAGGCTATCAATGGCCATGAACTTACTATTGTGTGCCTTGGAAAATGTCTGAATTGAAGCCATTTCCAGGAGATTAACTATTGTTTGATGTCCTCTTATGCAAAATTAGAGCACCTGATGAGGATGCTTGCCTCCCTTGAAGGCTGTTCCTCTTTGAAGTTAACTGGGGAAGTATTTGTGGTTGTTAGGCAGGTGTTCTAAAATGAGTACTTTAGCAATTAGGAAACAACAAGAACTCAGTAAACCTCCTGTGATGTCTAACTTGGACTTGTGCAAAATATTTGTACAGTAGCTGTGTAAAGTGCTTTGCTGTTGGTAGTTATTTGCTGTGTCAGTTATACTTGGGAAGACATGTATCCAAATTGTATATTTAATTGGGGGGGGTGGTACTAGGGATCAAACCAAGGGGTGCTTTACACCTGAGATACATCCCCAGAACTTTGCTTTTATTTTTTTATTTTGAGACAAAGTCTTGCTAAGTTGAGGAGGCTAGCCTTAAATTTGTGATCCTCCTGCCTCAGCCTCCTAAGTGGCTGGGTTTACAGGCATGCATCCCTACACCCTGTTGTATCATTGATTTTAGCCTAATGAGTCAAAACCCTTAATGTTAGTCAGCAATTAGAAAGCAGGACTAGTTTTCCTGTGGGCACTTCCAGTTCATGATGTTAAAACCATGTTTTCTTTGTGTATGCTTGTCATCTCAGCTGGATGTCAGCAGGATATACATCTAACATATTCAATGGTTATCCCAAATTATTAAGTGCTCTGCTCTGTACCTTATAAAAAGGAAAATTGTGCAGTACTCTTTGTCGTCTCCCATCAGAAGTTAGTATCTGATTGTCTTCATTCCTACTCTCCTGAATGATATAAGGAATAATGCTTCTCAAAATTTTAGGGGCAAATAATCCTGTTGGTCTGAGTTTGGGCCTGAGAGTCTGAATTTCTAACAAGCAAATTACAGACCAGAGCTTGAATAGCATGATCATAGTGGTTCAGGTTACTAGAAGCATTGGAAGAAGCTGAGGCTGTTAGGTTAGGCTCAAATGATTTCTAATGTTTGGAACTGCCGCAGTCTGGCTGGGCACAAATGCCGCAGTCTGGCTGGGCACACAATCACGAGCCACCACACAGCTTGTAGATTCAAACAGCAACTCTTTATTCCCGAACTCACACCAGCCGTCTACAATCACGTTCTGGGGAAATCCACGTTCTCTTCCCAAATCCACCTCCACTGGGCTTCTATCTCCCAAAATATACTGTCTAAATCCCGTGAGAACTCAAGGGGAACTCAGGCAGCAGGATACGCCCTATTCCCAGCAGGAATAATCTTAAACCTTAAACCTGGAACCTAAACCGGGAACATCCTAAACAGGATTATCTTAAAACCGGGAACACCCTAATCTGCCTTGGTCCTTGAGCAAGGTCACGTACATTCAATGTCACTGCAACATGGGGTACGCTGGCAAGGAAATTGTCATACCTACTTGGCTAATGGCTCCCAGCATGGAACAGTTGCTCAGGAGAGGGTAATGAAAGCTATGAGTCCAGCATTATTCTTTGCAAGTTCTTCCACATTGTGGGATGATCCAACAGGGCTCTACATTGGACCAGCTTTGTGAAAAGCTGGCTACGTGATGGAGTATTAGCCTGAGAAGACTGGTTTCTGATGCATTTTTTCCTCCTTAAGTCAGGATTCTCACTATATTGCCCAGGCTGGCCTCCAACTCCCACCCCTGGGCTCAAGTAATGCTCCCACCTCAGCCTCCCAAGTAGTTGGGACTACAGGCATGCAGCTTGTGATTCTCTACAGAGAATACCAGCCTGTCTTACAGATGGACTATCATGTGAGCCACTGGACTACTTTTGGAGCAAAGAGGTCATTTGTAGAAATACTGGAATGGTTCACATTTTGGGTCTCACTACATAGGACCTATAGGACTGATAAAGGGAATATCTTTAGATAGTTCTCATACCTGGCTATATATTGAAGATACCTAGGTAGCTTAAACATGAAAATACCTCTGCTCAGGCCACTGCTCAAATGAAGTAAATCAATATCTCCATGTGTAAGAGCTGGGCACCTTACATTTTACAAAGCAGCCTGGTGCAGTGGCATACAACTATAATCACAGTGACTCAGGAGGCTGACACAGGGAGATCACAAGTTCAAAGCCAGCCTCCACAATTTAGTGAGGCCCTAAACAACACGGCAAGACCCTGTCTCAAAATAAAAAAATAAAAAGGGGTGGGAATGTGGTTTAGTGCTGGTTTAATCCCTGGTACAGAAAAAAAAGAAAAGAAAATGAGCAACAGGTAAACTTACCAACCAGTATTTAACTACTAAGTTCTTCCCTAAGAAAATTCAGACCTGAAGGATTTATGACATAGGGTCTGCCAAAGCATGGGAGTTGTGTGCTCCACACAGATTAGATTGACTGTATCCTTGAGAAGTTCATTCTAGGCTTTAAAACATTTTTTTTTTCCCTCCTGTAGTGGGAATTGACTCTACCATTGGGCTATATCCACAGACCCCCATTTTTTTTTAAATTTTTTTTTTTGAGACAAAATCTTGCTAAAGTCAAGGCAGGCCTTGAATTTGCTATACTCCTGTCTCAGCCTCCCAAGTCACTAGGATTATAGTCATGTATTACCATGCCAGGCCTAACATTTAAAATCTTGAGCCTCTGAGCAGCCACTTCAAAGTTACCCATGTGTGTGCATGTGTATGTATCTCCTTGAGCATCAGCTATTTTGTTCATTTTTTTTTGACCCAATGGTCTTTTTCTTTTTCTTTTTATTATTAGTTGTTCAAAACATTACATAGTTCTTGACATATCAATGACCAATGGTCTTGATCAGATCAAGTGTTTGGAGGGCTGTCCCATTTCTGCAGACTGCTCAGCTAGGACATGCTGGAGGACATAGAGGAAAAGGAGGCTTGTGTATTGGTCAACTTGGGACTACACTGTGGGTCAGTCTTCTTTTCTCTCCACAGTTTTAGCGTAGGCCTCAGAGCCAGCTGGTGAGGGCTCCTGAGTTCACCTTGGTGGTCTTGCTCTACAGTGTATCAGAAGGGCCGACTTCTGAGCGGCTTCCTAGGGTCCGTAGGCCTCACGGATGGTTTAAGGCAGCATGTCTCAGCTGGGGTGGTGTTATTCCTCAGAGAACGTTGGGCAGAGGGGAGACATTTTTTCCTACTTTTTAAAAATTGGTGCATTATATTTGTACATAATGGTAGGGTTTGTTATTAGGGAATCACACCGATTGTCACAGCTCCCAGTTGTGAAGGGTTTTGGAGTATCCTAACTGCATCTAGTGGAGAAAGGCCAGGGTTGCTGCCAAGTATCAGTTATGCCAAAATGGGGGATTTTTGGATTATGGGGATTTGATGTTTCAGGAAGCTGTGCTGTTTGTCTTGGTTTAGTAGATGTTTTCAGAATTCTTGGGGTTACTGTGGTTTCATTTTGTGTTCATGGGAAATTCTGCCAGTTGGGAATAATCTATGAGCCTGGTGAATGAAATTCGTAGAAGAACATGGGATGCTCTTATCTGATCCAGCAGGGGACAACTTCCTGCTCACTCTTGTCCTCTTTCTTCTTTGTCCACCAGCTAGTTATGTGCATACCTAAGGGCCTAAATGAATAAAATCATCAGATGTTGACTTCTGATTCTTTTCCCTTCCCCACCATGCCCTCTAGTGGAGACAGCCCATGTGAATGGGGGAACATAGTAGGGGTGGGGTGGGGAGCATTGAGGCAAGAAGGAGTGCACACGCTGGGTACAGAATCATCAACCCCGTTACTGTTTTGGAAATATATTTTGCTATGGATGCTACAAATGGAGCCCTGAAGTCCACTTAGTGGACAGTGTAGCTACAAGAAAAGCAACTGCTTTAGATGGGTGGGGCTGAAGGTTTTCCTTTTCCTGCCCACATTCGAAAGTAGCAGTGGCATAATATAGAAAACCCTGGCACAGGATGGGCATGCTTTGATCACTTCAGATGTAAAGAGGAATGGGCTGTGTGAAATCCCACCATGACAAGAACCTCTCCAAGAATTCCCAGGTATGTTGTTTGAGTTCGTGTTTTTCAGTTAGTTACTCAATAGAAGACCAGTGTAGCCAGTCCTCAAGGGAGCAGGCTGCTTGCACTTGGAATGTTTAGAAAGAAAGGGACCAAGGTCATGAACTTGCAAATGAGCCGTCTTTGTTCATACCCATTCATAGGCAGCTTGGCTGTTTGCTCCTGAGCTTGTTTGCTCCCTGGAAATGAAGGAGCGCACAGTTTATCATAGCTCTCAAGGGATGGCTGCAGGCTGGGCTCTGGGATTGGGTTCATGTTTATGTCACTGGCCCTGTATATCTGTGCCATTCAGGAGAATAGACAACCATAGATCATCTTCCTGTGGATTTGGACTTATTTGTGGGGAAAAAGCTCCTTCCTCCTTCACTTTCCTTTTAACAAAAACAGGAGACATTGAAAGCAAGAATCCACCTCACTCTCCGTCCCATCTTTCTTCTTTATACCAATAATTCTGCAAGTATCTACTTTTCTTTCAATAGTTTCTCAATTCTCCCAACCCCCTGAAGTTGGTGGAACTTACAGCTTCTTTATACCACTAGACTGTGGGTTCTGGTTTTTGTTTCCTATCAATAATTCTCTTCCTTTCTGATTTTCCGTAAGTGACTTGTAGATTCAACCTGTGTTGGCAGAGACCACCATACAGGTGACAGGATGTGGGTGCTGTTTTTTTCTAGTTGCCGACTCCAACTAGAAAACATGGCACTTGTAGACCTCGGGGTCTTCCTCTGTAAGTTGAGGGTTTGTACTTGGTTACTACAAAATCGATTATGGTTCCTGAGTCTCTATAAACCTATGTTATACATTTTAATTGATCATATTTCTTTCTACGTTGACCGAGTTAGCATACAGTAGATTTCTGTGCCCATGTTTGGTTTCAGAGGCGTGGAAGCCCAGGTTCAATTGATTTTGAATAGAAATGGCTATTATTTTTAGAAATAGTTTGTCAAGTACTCTAAGGTATCTCTTTTTAAAATATTTTTTATTTGTTTTAATTAGTTATATATAACAGTAGAATGCATTTATGCACTTTGATGTATCATACATAGATGGGATATAATTTTATTTTTCTGAGTGTATATATTACAGAATCATATTGGTCATGCAGTCACATATACAAATACAGTAATAATGTTTATTTCATCCCCACATACCCTCCCCTTCCACCTCCCATCACTTCCCTCTACCTAATTTAAGGTAATGCTATTCTTCTGTTACCGCTGTTGATTGGTGACGAGTTCTTGCTTCCCCAATGTTGAAGAATAACACCAAAGAAGCACGCCGAGGCAAGGTCAGAGTAGAAATTAGAAGTTTATTAAAGGACAGCAGAAACGACTTCTCCCGGAGGAAGAAGGGGACCCAAGAGGTGGAATCTGTGGAAGGGATGTTGTCTCCCCTTTTTATAGTTCTTTCAGTGATGGAATGTAGGTGGGAAGGACCGAGGGGTGGGACACAGGTGGGCCAAAGAAGTAATCTGGTCAGGAAGGACTTCTGAGTCAGCACCTTTTTGCTGGGGGCTGTTCATTAACATTTCTTTGAGGTGGACTTTGGCCTAGGGCCTTTTCGGGACTTCCATGAGTTGTCCTGTGTTTTCCCTGAGTCATTCTCTGCATGGTCTCCATTTTAGATTTCACTAGATATTAGACCCGATTTATCTAACTACACTGACTACCTAACTTTAAATCTGGCTTCACTTCCCTAGTGCCCCCCTGCCCCCCACCTTATTGTGAATTAGTATCCACATATTAGAGAAAACATTCAGCCTTTGGTTTTGTGGGATTGGCTTATTTTGCTTAGCATGATATTCTCCAACTCCAACCATTTACTGGCAAATGCCATAATTTCACTCTACTTTAAAGCTGAATAATATTCCATTGAGTATATATACCACATTTTCTTTATCCATTCATCTATTGAGGGACACCTAGGTTGGTTCCATAGTCTAGTTATTGTGAGTTGAGCTGCTATAAACATTGATGTGGCTGCATCACTACAGTATGCTGATTTTAAGTCCTTTGGGTAAAGTATCTCTTAATGTAAGTTGATATAGATACTAGAAAAGTAGACATCATTTTGATATTGTATCATTAACATCTAAAGATGACTTGTCACTTCTTTTGGAATGGGAATCAGGCAAGAAGTTTCTGAAACTTACAGTGTATGACTGATCCTCACCTAGAATTTGATTAAGGCAGAATTCTTTGTCATACTATTTTATATGCATAGATATGTGGGCTTAAATTTTAAGAAGGAAACAAGAAGGGGTAGGGTTGTAGCTCAGTACTAGAGCACTTGCCTAGCATGAGTGAGGCCCTAGATTCAATCCCAACACCACAAAAAATATTTTTTAAAAGAAAAAAGGTGGGTGGACAAGGTCACTTCCAAGCATTAATTTTCTAACCAATGACATAGAACTTCAAAGTTCAAATTCCATGTACAGAGGTAATGAGGGAAATTTTGTTCTGAATCTCTTCAATATTAATTGATACATATATTAATTATGTCCAGTGTCTTAAGATTTGACATATAAAACTAATTTTTAAACAAAAATTTTGAAAATAACATTTTAATTGAGGAAGCTAAAAATTAAATTTAAATTGGTGCGTGTGGAATCTGTGGAACATCTCTGGGAACCCTTGTAGTCTTTGGAACATAGTTTTGAGAATCGTTAACTCACTCCGTCATAGTCATCCTGCTCTCAAAGTACTCTGTTTTTCCAGAATTTTTCTCATTTTATGCACACAGAAATTGAGATAAGGAGACCAGCATGGTGCCAATCAGTAAAACAAGCTGTAAGTTAATGATTTCCAAGCTTTTGCTGTCGGGCAACTTCAACTTCCCCTTTCTCCTGTCCTTTTCGTGATTGTCTTAGAATAAGAATGAAGCGAGAAGCCTCTGTGGAAAGTTTCCCTGCTGATCTTGGACAAGTTCCTCCTCCCCATCTTGGACATCCTTTTGTTCTCATAGGCTCACTGCCTTGCCCCTTCTAGAACTGTTCCTCTGGAGTTTCGGTCTCATTTTCTTCTTTTGATATGTATCCCTATCAGGCTCCCTTTAGTTTAACCTTACCTATTCAAGGACACTATAATTTTCTCTGCCATGAGACAAAACCTTAGGGTAAAAGTCTGTTCAGAAGATTGTCTTGGAAGTCATTGCTCATCTGTATACCTTCCTCTCATTCCCTCTCCCTAGCTTTTATCTAGCCAACACTTAATGAACATCACTGTGTACAAGGCATTGCCATGGCTGGCATTTCTTATTTCGGGGACCTCATAGAGCCATCGGGGAGATGAAGCAAGATTTTGCTATAAAACAGTGGGTAAGAAACTCTTTGGGAGGAGCAGGAATTGCCATGGATATTCCAATGAGGATGAGCTCTCACAGTCTAGGGAGGCTGGGGAAACTTCATACAGAAGGCACGACTAAATTGTGAGATGGAAATATGAATGGGATTTCCCAAGGTAAAATGGGTGAGCATAACTGATTTAGAGTTTCTTGAATGTTATAGCACAGAGTCAGGATAAAGTTAGGCCCCAGAACTGCCATCTGAAGACAGATAAAGTAGTGCAGGTGGTTTGTGGTGAGGACAGAAGAGGTATGTAATGACTTAGAGCCGTGTGGTCCAAGGTAAATATGGCATTGTCTTTAAGGGCTGTTGGACAAGACTAAATCTCTGTGGTTCGGGCTAGCATCACTTCTGAAGGAATGGGCGTCTCCACCTTCATCCATCCTCTTAAGAAGCAGGTCTTGGAGGAAGACATGGGGCTGCCATGGACTTTGGATGGTCACCTGAAGTACTTGCTTCATTTGTCTTATTCTCAGTCCATTAGAATTGAACTCTTCTTCACAGTGTACTCTCCAGCCTGGGAAGGTGGGCCAGCAGCCATCAGAGGAAGGCCTGTGAGATTGATCTGGAGGTTATAAGAGCAGCCAGGTCTAGTGAACTGGAGGCAGATTGCTCCATGTAATTTCTGTTTGTTGCCAGGCCTGTGGTCAGCCCTCAAGGATGGCACAGTCTGGTCTTGGCTAAGCTGTAAGGAATGAGGGAAGAGGCTGCAGTAGGCCCATGGAGCTCTTCTTCATACCCTTAACTTCATAGTGGAAGTTGTTTTTTTCCTAACGACTTTATTGAGATATGATTCACATGTCATATCATGCTGCCATTGAACATGAAGAACTCAATGGCATTTATTTATTTAGATACTGGGGAATTGAACCCACACGTGCTTTACCATTGAGCCACATCCCCAACCCTTTTCTTTTAAAATTTTGAGTCAGTGTCTCACTAAGATGTTTAGTGCCTCACTTAGTTGCTAAGGCTGGCCTCAAACTTGTGATACTCCTGCTTCAGCATCCTGAGTTGCTGGGGTTACAGGCGTGTGCCCTTACACCCAGCTCAGTGGCTTTTAATATATCTATAGAATTCTCTTCTATAAACAGTCAGTTTCAGAGCATTGTTGTTACCCTGTAAAGAAACTCTGTATACCTAAGATGTCACTTCCCAATTCCTCTATTCTCTACCCTCTTCCCAGCCCTTAGCAAGCACTAGTGTACCTTTTGTCTCTATGGATTTGTCTATTTTAGACATTTTATGTAAATGGAATCATATGTGATTTTCAAAAACTGAGATGTTTTTTCACTTAGCATAATGTTCTCAAGGATCAGCCATATTTCATATAATCAGTTCTTCATTTCTTTTGAGGCCAAATAATATTCCAGTTTAGCCTAAAGCTAGTTTTGTTTATCCATTTCTCTGTTGATGGAGATTTGGGTTGTTTCTCTATTATGAATAATACTGCTATGATAATTGGTCAGTTTTTGTGTGGACCTAAGTTTTCATTTCTCTTGGGAGAATTCCTGGGAGCATATTGTTTGGATTACATGGTAGCTCCCTGTTTAAGTATTTGAGGAACCACAACATTTTTCCACAACAGTTTCCAACACTGGCTGTAGCATTTTACATGTATGAGACTATTCCATTTTTCCACATCCTCACCAACACTTGTTCTTGCCTAAATTGATTTATCTTGACCATCCAAATGGATGTAAAGCCATGTCTTATTATAATTTTGATTTCCCTTAATGGTTAATGATACCAAACATCTTTGTATGTTCCTTTTTTTTTTTTTTCCAATTAGGAGAACTGACATATTTCCTTTCCAAAGATCTTTGAACACATTTGAAAAGGCAGAAGCCAGATTTTACTGTGTTGAGAAATGAGTGGGAAAGAAGAAATAAATGATACTCTTTTAGGAAATGGAATGGAGGGGATATGTATAGGGGAAGAAATGGCATAAACTTCTGTCTTGAGGATTGATGAAATCATGGCTCTGGACTGTCATCCATCTGGTTGGCAACAGGGTCCTCTAAGATTTACTATATAGTTCTTTATTCTGTCCCTTGGATTCACTTAGCTATAGGACCCAACTGCTAAGTTTTGAGGCAGGCACATTCTCAGCTTGAAAGACTACTTTTTGATTGCTGTTAGTCCAAGGCCTCTCCATTAATTGTGTTCATTACTAATGATCATCATTAGTCCTTTTTTGGCACCAAGGCTCTCTGCAAAGATGGCTGTTCTGGATCCTCATTATCTTCCTGTTACTGTGGGAGATAGGGGTGTCTCCTGAATAATGCTTTTGAAAAGTCTTAAATTCTGTCTCCTTAACAGGAACCATAGAGATGAATTCGAATGTGCATGCTGATGGTTTCTGTAATTTCACACTCTGCATTCCACTAGAGGAAAGATCATCCCTGGCGATTCTATAATCACTTAATACCTGGGCCCTCAAGTACTCTGAACTCTTTATAGCTAGGGATTTTCACAGCTAATTTGCATCTGTCTAAGCTAGAATAATTTCATGCAGGCTAGGTTTCTTGGCCGTCTTCTTCTTACCCCTTGAATGCATCATCTTGGTAGATCTGACCCTCCCAAGGCAAAGGTTTAGTAGCCTTCCACCTTCTAACAGAGCACTTGTCTACTTCCTCTTCTTGGTCTTTCCATGGCTTAAATTGTGCAGACTTGAGCAGTCTCTTCAGTGGGTTCACTGAGGAAGTAGAGTGGGGCTTTCTGTCTGAAAGTTGACCCGTAATTCCTGTCAACAGTTGGGTCTGTGTGCTGAAATAATCAACGAAAATAACCCACAAACTGTCCTCCTTGGTATAGCACCTCATTACTTGTCCTGGGGGACTAGTGAGTATAGGTTATCAAAAAGGAAGCACAGTTACTTCCTGAGGAAGTCAGAGCAGTGCCCAGTTAGTGGAGTGCTTTAACTGCTCTAGCTTCCTTAGGGCAGAAGTTCTAACTGGCTCCCTGTTCAGTCAAAAGGGCCTGAGGGAAACAGGTACTCCATGTGTGTATATTGGTAGAGCACATGGCAGAAAGAAAGGGAAGATGCTGTTCAGCTGGTCATTGTTGAGTAGGGCAGAATACCGTGCCATGGTGCCCCATGACAAGTTTGTTTAGTCAACAGATATTTTATTGTGCTTTGCCTTTCTCTGAGAAGGTATGCACAGATGGTCCCTGAATTGGAATAGTTTGACTTAGGATTTGTGGAACATTTTATTATCATGTAGGATTTGCATTAGATGCTTTCGCCCAATTGGATGCTAATGTAATTGTTCCAAGTATAATTAAGATAGGCCAGATCAAACTGAGTTCACTAGGTTAGGTGTGTTAAATACATTTTCAACTTAATAATTTCAATGTAGGGTGTGTTTGTTAGGATGTAACCCCAGCCTAAGTGGGGAAGCATCTGTGTGTTGTAGGGCTGGTGGGTGGGCGGGGGGAGAGGCGCTCTCCCAAACAATGTCATGGTATCTCACTGTGTTAGCTTTGCATCACTGTGAAAAAATATCTGAGATGATCAACTTGTAAGGAGGAAAGACTGTTTCAGCTCACAGTTTAGGAGGTTTGAGTCCGTGATTGGTTGGTCCTTTACTTTTTTCTCCTATAGAAAAACATTGTGGCAAGCATGTGGCCAAGGAGGGCTCTTGGATATTGGCTGGGGTCCCAATATCCCCTTCAAGGCCACACTCCCAATGATCCACTTCCTTTCACTAGATCTCTCTTACTAAAGGTCCTACCATTTCTCAAAAGCACCACAGACTGGGGACCAAACCTTCAACATATGAACCTTTGGGGTGCATTGAAGTTCCAATCTATAGTACCCACTCAGAAACTGGTAAACAATCCAAAGTAGCCAGACAAGTGTTTTAGATTTCAGACCAAGAAGGGAACACTGTAGGCTAGAGCAGTGGGGAACGTGGGCTGAGACAGGTGGGGCTTGGAGAGCAGGCTGGATTTGGATTGGCAGCGTGACACAGTGAAACAAGATGGCCAGGTGGAAGGAGCAGCTTGAGGGAAGAGGGGGAGCTGCCTGAAGGATGCATTGGGTTCATGGTGATGAGCAGAACAGCAGGTGTGTAAGGGTACAGGAACTTATGTTTTAAAGTAGCTCAAGATGGGATTTGAGCCTAATCACACTAATTGCATTGGCCTGGTGATGGCGTAGCACAGTGATGTAAGGCATGCACCTGGAATCTGACTGTGGATTAGGGCTTCTGAAATTGAGCATGCATCAGGATCGCCCTGTGGGTTTGTTGATGCAAGGCTCTAGGCCTCCAGAGTTGCTGATTCAGTAGGTCTGGGGTAGGGCTGGAGAATATGCATTTCTCACTGGTGATGTAGTGATTGGTGAGTTCAGGGATCACACTTTGAGAGCCCCTAGCCTAGAATTCAGAGGTTGACATACCTTTTCTGTTAAGGGCCAGAAAGCAAATATTTTAGACTTTGTGCTACATAGGGTCTCCATATATATTCTTCTTTGTTACTTTCCATATTCCTGTAAGCATGTACATACCATCCTGAGCCTTACTCAGATAAGCTATTTGGGGCAATGGGGAAGGGAGGGGAAGCTGGATGCAAGTTTACTGATCCCAGGGCTTCCTTAGGTTATCTCTCCTCTGCCACCTAGCTGATTAATTATTGCTAAGCAATCTCCGGTAACTTTATTTTCTCATCTAATTTGTTTCTCATAAATGGGAGATGGTAATATTAAGACTTACTAGAACTTTTATGAGCATCCAACAAGCTAAGGTACAAAGCAGCATTTAACACAATATCTGGGATACAGCTAGAACTTATTTATTATTTAATGTTATTAGTAGAAGTACCTGTTGACAGGTGAGGGGAAGGCCTTAAGAGACAGACCAATAGAGATCCACTGAATTGCACACTCTGTAATCTAATTGCTCCAAGATCCTGCTTTCATTTCCTCTTAGGCTGCTTGCAAAGAAGATCCCTTTGACCCAAAACATTTGCACTCTGCAATACATCCTGGGTTAGTCCCTTGTAGGAGATCATTGCTTAGCCTCTCCCCGAGTGGCACTTTTGTCAACTGGCTGGTTCCTGAACCTAGGTCTCTAGCAGAAAAGGCAGATAAATTGGAATACTGGTAACCCCTTTGCAGTCTATGGTCACGTCCCCCTTGCTGAGAAGCCCTGATTAAGAACTTTGGCTCATCATGTGCTGGTATCACATGGGATCGACCACCTTAGTTTATGAAACTCTGTCCTTTAACTTTTCACTTTGCTACACTACACGATGGGAGTGAAAGTGAGAACCACAGCAAAGCAGACAGCCTGGTACTTTGTGTTTCCTGTGTTTCACAGTGTACCAGTGAACAAATGAAAATCAGTTTTCGTTTAAGATAGCTAGAACTAAGTGGGGGTGGAGCTCAGTGTTGGAGCACAGGCCTTGCATGCTGGGTTTCTGGGTTCGATCGCAAGCACTGCAAAAAAAAAAGCTGGCACAGGAAGATCAGTGACTGTACCTCTGGCTCTCTCTGTGCTAGGAGAATTATCTCATCTTTAAACACTGATAATGAAAGCCAGGCATGGTTAAATAAGATGGGGTTCTCTCTCACTTCCTTGTTGCCCACCCTTGAGAGGACATCCACTTTCTTGCTGACCTCTTCAGCTGCATGCACTAATCCTTGTCCAAAGCACATAATAATGACTTTGTGAGCTCAAGTTACAGACACACAAAGTACCCCATGGTATGACTCTATCCTTTGCTTAGGTTTCTGCTGACATGCAGTAAAATATCCTTCTATCTCTTCCCCACCTTGCAAAACAAGCTTCCTGTTTTGACCTTGGTCCAGACAGGAGCAGCCCCACTACACCTGTTAACTCACTCAGACACACTTCCCCGGCCGTGTTTGTACAGCTTCTTGTTGTCTCACCAGATTTCCCCTCTCAGCTTACATGTGCCAAATCATAAATTAAGGTGCCGAACCAGCAAATAAAGAAAAAAAAAGGAAGTTGACATTTGATGTTGAGCTATCCGAGTGAAATCATGACTTATGGCTTGTTTTGCTATGCTTTACCACGGCCACTTTGCTAACTGTCGTCCTCCTTCACAGCAGAATGGAAGCAAGGAAAGGAAATCGGCTGACCCAGGAGCCCGAGTGAGACCCGCAGACTTGCAGACACAACCTACACCATGAACTTGAGTCCACCTTCTATGTGTTGAGAGCCAAGGGCAGGTGAAGTTGCCAGAGAGCAATGGCTCTTTTTACTCCCTGGAAGTTGTCCTCTCAGAAGCTGGGCTTTTTCCTGGTGACTTTTGGCTTCATTTGGGGTATGATGCTTCTGCATTTTACCATCCAACAGCGAACTCAGCCTGAAAGCAGCTCTGTGCTGCGGGAGCAAATCCTGGACCTCAGCAAAAGGTACATCAAGGCACTGGCAGAAGAAAACAGGAATGTGGTAGATGGGCCATACGCTGGTGTCATGACAGCTTATGGTAAGTGCTGTGCTGGGGGTGGCGGGAGTTTGGCCAGGAGCCAGTGAAAGAATCCTGGAGGCTCCTAGACTTGAACTTGCCATTGATTATTCATTACTGTCGCTTCTTGGGCAATTAATCACATACACGGGGACAATTTTAGACAGGTAAAGCAATGCCTTTTGGGAGATGGCAAGCTCCTGTGCACACAGATACCTTCCCCCCGAGTGATGGTCAGTACAGGCAGCACTCTGGGTCATGTTTACAGCTAGATCCTCCTCCATCAACACATTTCTGGACTGCATGATCTCAAATGGGAGTGTTTTCATGGAACGCTGAAAAACGCTTATTATCTGTCCCTACACAAAACTTAATTAGGGATGGTGGGGATGAGGTGAGGTGGGGTGAGGAGGGTGGGGAGGAGTGTTTTTTTTTTTGAATGTCACCAAGCTTAGAGCCAAATGTGTGTGTGTGTCCGGGCAGTGTGTAGGACATGGGAGCTTATGTGAGGGCTAATAGCTAATAGCTTTTCTTTTTGCCCTTTTCAGATTTGACTGCTCTTGATTCTTGTTCTTGTCTCACTTTGAGAGAAATCTTTTTGTACCTGTTGCTTATTTTTAGGCACCTCAGATACTTTTTGAGATAATATAGAGTAAAACATATATATATATATATATATATATATACACACATACACACACACACAAATATAGGATATCTTTTCTTTCAGTAAAATTTATGCTGAATTGTAGATAAAAAAAAAAATAGAGAAAGTAAGAGATCACACATCAGTGGAGCTCTTCAGGCCATATCCACAATTAACATTTCAGTATATGTCTATGCACACACACACATTTATACATGTGTTTTCTGAATTTAAAAAAAATGAGGCTCCACTTTGAGAGCCCACACTGAAAAATTGGGTAGTTTCTCAGAGTAGTATAAGTCACACTAGAGGAAAAACAAAAAGAACAGACAGGCACCATTGGTGTTGCCAATGTGGATGATGTAACAGGTGGTGATGCTGTTTCCATTTTTTTTTTGGTTTATATGGTCCTTGTTCCACCTTTGGGAGGAAAGGAGAGTAACTGTAGCAATTTCCTCCTCCTGTTTATCTCAGTCTGTCAAACCTTTTACATGGACAGGAAGAAGCCATGTTAGTGGTACACTTACAGACTTTCAATTTCACTGGTTGTCTTGACTTTTGTTTGTTTGTTTGTTTCTTGGGTGCTGCTAAACATCTCAGAGGGAAGGCTTCCTCTACACTGTAAAGCACAATGATCTGGTCTTAGCTTTTCAGCCCTACAGAGAGATTATTCTTTCTAAAAAGTTACCAAAAAGAGCAAAGTAGTTTGTTAGAATTTCAACCACCTTGCATGCTCTCAATCATAGGAATTTGTATCTCACAGAAGCTAAAGGGATTATTTATTCCAACCTGATCCTTTTATAGATGAATCTTCGTGAAGTTATTCATCTTGTTCTCAAAAACAGAAGAGAGTCAGATAGGCCTCATCAGCAAGTCTAACTCACATTGCTAGTGTTCTTTCATCAGATGAACCTGATATATCAAAGTGGTCTTTGCAGCTGAGTTTCTGGAATTTAATTGGACTGAAGTGTGTTTGTGCTAGAGGTATTTGGGATCCCTGTGTGGCGAGATCCTGCTAATATAAGGCTTTCTCATCTGTTGTTATTGGGCCCTAGGGCTAGATGTGTCTTTATTGTGGGAGGTTGTTCATGCAAGATAAGATTTTAGCAATAGATGCCAGTAGCACCTCCCTGGTTTTAACAATAAAACATGGCTTCAGTGTGAGGGAATAATGACTCCCCTCTCTGCTACTTTGGAGAATCACTGCTCCAAGAGTAGAAACAGCAAGCAGAATCTGACACCATCTTCTTACAGATGTTCTCAAGCAGATAACTCTGTGTGTGTGTGTGTGTGTGTGTGTGTGTGTTTTGCTGGGGATTGAACCCAGGGCCTTGTGCATGTAAGGCAAGCACTCTACCAACTGTGCTATATCCCTAGCCCAGATAACTATTTTTTGTTATTTCAGTTTGGCCACCAAGTTTGACCTATGGACCAAATTCAGACTGCTGCTTATTTGTGCAAATAGAGTTTTATTGGAACATAGCCACTAGCATTTGTTTATAACAAATTCAATATAAGATAAACACAGTAATACCAATATTTATTTCGCAAAACATCTTATATATTCTGAATCCATCGTTCAGCAATCACCATAAGTCATTCTTAACATTCATCTGGTCGTGTTACTCATAGACCTAATGGTTTTCCAGGACTCTGGTGGTCTAAGACAGAGTCAGCAACCTATGGCCTGTGGCCCAACTCCTCCTTGCTACCAGTTTTTATAAATAAAGTTTATTAGAATACAGCCATGCCCATTTGTTTATGTATTAGTTGCCACTGAGACTGCACAACCTAAAATATTGATTGTCGGATCCTTTATCAAAACGACTTGTCAGTCCCAACCTAGATAGTCTTTGGGTGAGTCTTCTTATCTTGTAGGGCGTGTGTGTGTGTATGTGTGTTTTCTAAGTGTTTCTCATCCCTGTGTGTGGTTGGATCCCCTTCATTAGGAGCACATCCAAAGCAGTGTTCCTCTGCCCTCTGGAAACACTGTTTCTGAGTAACAGGTCAAGAGTCACAGCAGTTATTATGGTGAGTTGGGGAGCTAGACAGTGTGGCTTTGCCACATCCTGTCTGCATAGTCTGAGCCCTACAGGCACAAACTACTTCTAAAGTGATGTACCAGTACCTCTCTCACCAGGGACTGTGTTGCTTGTACAAGGTGCTGCGTGTCAGCAGCCTGGCATGTGCCTGCTAGTGCTGTTAGTTTGAGTAGTACTCAAACAGTAACACAGATGGCCTCCAACTTAAAATTTTTCCACTTTCTGACGATGCAAAAGCATACACGTAAACTACTCTTTTACTTTCAGTGCAGTATTGAATAAACTGCATGAAATATTCAACACATTATTGTAAAATAGGATTTGTGTTTGATGATTTTGCCTAGGGAGGCTAGGCTAAGCTGTGATGTTTGATAGGTTAGGTGTATTAAATGCATTTTCAACTAATGTTGTTCTCAACTTATGGGTTTATTAGGATATAACCACATTGCAGGGGCAGGAACATCTGTAGAAGTGTCAAAGTGTAGCTCCTAACCTACTCTCCACCAATTCTGGTTCTGCTAATTTGAAAAGAAACTTCTGGACTTCTGTTGGGACTTAGGAATTCAAAAGTGCCATCTGGAAGTTCTCCTGGCAGACTGTGTGGCACGGTCAAGAGCATTCATTCCTGGGGTGCAGAGGGCATTTCTCTGTCAGTCCAGAAAGAAGTGTGTTGGCTTTTGTCTCCCAACCACATATGAAGCCAGAGCTTTGCAGTACAGCCTCATCTGCATCTCTTTGTCCAGCATAGCTGGGGCCATGCCTATCGGGACATCATGGGAATTGTGGCACAAATGGTGCCACTTGCCCCAGTCAATGCCGTTTTTGTTTCTGAGGTGAATTTATCTCTGTTTCTAATGACCTGACCCAAATTCTGATCCCTAGTGATCCCCTCTTATCTAAAATGGCAGACCTGGTCCACTTTGGTTCTCTTGGGAACAGTAATGGAAACCTGAGGCCAGGTGGGTGTGAGATTCCCCCTTGTGGTTCAACTACACGTTGTTAACTCTGCTATGTCTCACCTGCTTGCTTCTCTGGACACTGGGGCACTGTCCTGGGAAGGTCAGCAGCTTAGGCTAACATTCCATAGCCATTCAGCTTCTCTCTGCCACTCCTTCCACATCACACTTGCCTGGCTCCTTCTTGCCCTCCAGATTTTGTAGCCTGCCCTTTCTTGCCTTCTGCCTTTCTCCTCATTTCCTGAGCTGCTTAGGCCTAGACTTTCCCTTCTCTTGGCTCTTATCCTTTGAGCCTGGCACTGGGGTAATGTCTCTGTTGGCTGGTGTATGCCAAGTGCTGTCTAGGTTCTACTCCTACAGTGGGAAAAAGATGGACGATGTCCCTGCTCTCATGGATGTGGTGTTCTCTTTGGAGAGAAAAATAATAATAAGAGAATGTCAGATAGCAGTAAATTCCTAGGGGAAAGTAACAAAGAAGGAATGTAATTTTTAAAAGTATCCAAGGGGCTTGGAAGGTCAGAGAAGGCCCCTCTTGAAAGGTGTCTTTTAACCTGAATGACAAAAGGAACAGCCAGGTGGGTTTGGAAGAGAGAGGTTGAGGCAGAGCATCTGGGACAGCTGTACCAGACCCTGAAGCTGTCGCGTGCATTCAAGCGAGAAATGGAAGTTGCAGCATCTGGCCAAAGTGAGTAAGGAGCAACATGGGAGGTGGTGAGGTCTGAGAAGTGGGCAGTGTGCACAGGGCCCTGCAGGCTGTGGGTCTCGGTGTGATGGGTGAGAGGGTGGGAGAGGCAGTGGAGATGGAAGTTCTCATGGGTGGATCAGGCCTTGGCCTCACCCTCTGACTCTGACCACTGCTGTTTTAGTCAGCTTTTTCATCACTATGACCAAAAGACCAGACCAAAATGATTAGAAGAGGAAAAGTTTCTTTGGTGCTCAGGGTTTCAGAGGTCTCAGTTCCTAGATGGCTCATTCCGTTGCCCTGGGCCCAAGGTGGAGCAGCACATCAAGGCAGAGGAAAAGCATCTCAGAATGTGGCAACAAGGAAGCAGAGAGAGCTCTGCTCTCCAGAGACAAAATATAAACCCCAAAGGATCACCTTGGTGACCTGGGGCCACACCCTACCAGCCTTCAGTTACCACCCAGTTAATCCCTATTGCGGATGAATGCACTGGTTAGGTTAAGGCTCTCATAACCCAATCACTCCACCTCTAGATTTTCTTGCGTTGTCTCACATGAGTTTTTGGGGGACACTTCTTATCTAAATCATAACATCAGCCATGTCCGTGGGAGGAAGAAAGGTAACAAGGAAGGAATTTCTCCCTTTTTTGTAAGGAGGCATATGGTGGTAGGAGAGACGGGAACCAGGAAAGGGCTTTGGTCACAGGGAACAGTGGAGAGGTAACTGCTTTGGGCTTGCAGTGGCCCTCAGTGGCCTGAGAGTTTATGTCTAAGATGCTGGTCCCATTTAGGGCTGCCAGAGAGTAGCCGCTGCCCTGAGTTGCAGACCTAGATGATGTTCTAAGACTGACAAGAAATTTAACCAGTGTTTCCACCTCTCCTATGAAAAAAGGAGGGGAGGAAAGAGTTTTCATGAAAGATGCAAGCCTGGAAAGGGTTTTGTTTTGTTTTCATTTACTCGTTTTTTTTTTTTTTGTTGTTTTGTTTTGTTTTTGGTCTCTGTTGTCTCTGTTGCTACAAATAGGATCAAGGCACCATTCTGGGAACTCTGGGACTTTTGTTGGGTATTATGGAAAACCACCATTGCCAAGGCAGAAATTCCCTCCCTGGAGGGAAAATGGCACTGTTCTGGGAGTGAAACTGGTTGGGAAGAAAATGAGCCAAGCTGGTTGGTGCTGTCTGAGGAGGCCTCCTTGTTGTGGTTGGTGTGATTACAGAAAAGGCTTTCTGCTTTAGAAAGCTTGTGACCTAAAAACGAGTGTCTTGGGGCTGAGGCTTTTCCAGCCATGCTGTGATGGAGATCAGCTCACTCCACTTTCCCAGGCCAAGTTCACAAGCACGCCCAGCCCAGCCCAGCCCAGCCCAGCCCAGCCCAGCCTGAGGTCTAAGGAAACCTCTGAAGTGTTTAAGACAGGAATCAGGTTAGAAGATGGGGTCTACCCTTTCATTCCCATCCCCAAAACCTTTTCTTTCATGCCATGCCACCACTTCAAGTCTGGGTTGGGGGCGGGGAGTGTGTGCACATGTGTGGCATTTGCATCTCAGGCTCAGAGAGTCCTCCCTTTACCTCATGACCGAAGCTCTCTTCCCTACTGACTCAGGGTTCCCTTTT
Source organism: Marmota monax (assembly GCF_021218885.2). Lineage (NCBI taxonomy): Eukaryota > Metazoa > Chordata > Mammalia > Rodentia > Sciuridae > Marmota > Marmota monax. The sequence continues at coordinate 3,537,866 of NW_026691933.1, forward strand.
TCGATCAGAACCAGCTGGTATCTAGGGAAGCTCTGGCCCTTTTCACATCAGCCTGGTACCACAAGGCCATCTGGGTATGGCTAAGCATTTTCCCCATGTCCCAGTCTGTGCATTTTCTTCCCTCCATCTTTCTTTTTCTTCTGTTCTCTGTTATAGAGAAGGCTGCCTGACTTCTTTCATAGGAGGCCTGTCCCACTGTTGTGTCTCTGCCTGACCCTTCCCACTGTTGTGTCTCTGCCTGACCCTCAAGCCATGAGCTGCATATAGCATCTGTGCCATCATCTCTCTTCCCTGGGGAGGACCCAAGCCCTCAAGGAGCAGGGCCTTTGGTCTGTGTTATCCTCTACTGTGCCCCAGGCTTTGCTCATCATGCCTGGCACATAGTAGGGACCATGATGAATAGGGTCACCACCCCCACCCTCAGGACCCTATCTGTGTGGTATGGGTACAGCTGGGACTGATTTGAGAATTAACAGGAATGTTTTTAGTGAAGCAGGAAATGGAAGAAATTCCCTGTGGACTCCACATCCAGGAGGCTCCAAGTAGTTATTATGTGTGATCCTGACATGGGAACCAGTATTTATTCTGGAAGGTGGTTAGAAGCTGTTTCCATGTGTGGTGGAGCAGGAGGAGCTCACTCCACACTAGATGTATGACCGTGAGCAAGGCCCTGATCTTTTTAAAGGCTTCTTCCCCTTCTGTGAAGTGGTGGATGTAATATCACTTCCCTCACAGGACTTTAGGGATCACAGCTGACCATGTCAATGAAAGCACTTACATCAGTAAAAGGTGAGTGAGTTGTTGCCACCCCCAGCCTGGAGGTACCTGCATCTATTAACATCCATCCAAAGCTGCCAGCGTGCATGGTTTAAACACAGGGCTTCAGGGATCTTTGTATGTAGCTGTCGTTAGCATTGGCAGGGATGGGCTGGACTAGAATGAGAGGAAATCATACTCTGCTGCAGGGGAAAGGAGGCTTGCCACCCACATCCCAAATAATATGTGAATGTCATTGGCATGTTCAAAAGAGAAGGTTTTCCTTGGATAAGCTGGGTGTGGTCAAGCTCACCTTTGAATCTTAGAGGGCAGTGTTGGTGGTACTGTGTCTGATAAGAGGTGTGAGAAAGAGCAGAATGCAAGGGACAACATGGTTAGGCAGTCATGCTGGGGCCCTTGGGTGACAATGGCCTTGACTTCACAGCATTTGTGAGCCCTAATCTCTTACAAAACAAGCACCAAAATGTATCGGTCTTATTCCATGCAGCTGGTGAGGTATTAGGAAAAGGCAGAGAACAGCCCAGGAACTCTGTTCTGGTTATTTACAGATTCCGTAAGCACTGACAGGCTTATGTTTGCTCTTTGTCTGAGACTCTGCAGTTTAGAAAGTTCCCTGGAACACTATATGACACCCCTGTGGCACCTAAGAAATAGCATTCGCATCTAGAGCGATGGTCAAGGAATTTGAGCATCTGAGCTGCACTTTCACTTTGGTGTGATAGCTCTATAACTTCCAAGTGCAGGCTCCAACTTGTGCCCACAGCCGGGTAACTGGCACATTTGAATGAGAGTAGTCAGTGAGTTTATTGAGCTGTTTCTGGGGGTGTGGTCTTACCTGCCATTAGGGCACTTGTGGCCAGCTTCCTTGAATTCTCGAGTAGAATGCACTAGGCCATCTGCATGTTTAAAATAGCATTTCCTAACCAATGTCATTTTGAAAGTAGAGTTTTTATATAAATTGAGAGCATATGAGGAAGCATAAAAAAGAATATAAAAACAAATATTCCTTAGCCCCAAACCCAGATCTTAACTTCTAATAAAATTTTGAATTCTCTCCAACGCCTACCCCCTTTTTAATGCAGATAGTATCTATGTGTGCATATGCATGTATGTGTATATATATGGGTACTTTTTTAAAAAATCATTTTATATACACCTTTGAATGCTTATCTTTGTTATATATCCTCATCCAACTAGGTAATTTGATGAATGTTCATTTTTCCTGTTTTGTCCATCTACTCAATAAATATTTATTGAGCTCCTGATCTTTATGGTTATTGTCCATAAACAGAAATGACAAGACAGACGTCTGCCTTCCCTGAGTTTACAATCTAGTGGTTTATTCTACCTTATGAATGGGTGACATAATATAATTTGATCTTTTTTGTTGTGTGCCTGAGTAGTTTTCAGTTCTTATTTGTAGTAAATAACACTGTTTTCTTTTGTAAATGGCACTGCTTTGAATGTCCTTGTATGTAACGAATGGACTATATTTTTGGTCATTTCTGTAACAGTATTATCTTTCTGTGGAAAGATCACTTTAAAATTAATTTTAAAACATATAATTGATGAAACTTGACATTCCTGGCAGTCAATGGAAATAAGAGGTTGAGGTTAATTCTTTTTTCATTAGCACCTTCCTTTCTCATCAACGCCCTGTCTTTGCCAGTTTCTCCAGAGCAGCAACTGAATCTGCTCTGTGGTTCTGTTTTTCACACTCTGTTTCCCAGGGCAGCCATGGTGAAGAGGGATTTGAGTTTGGAGTGAGCACAGATGTGAATTATTTTTGTCAGCTCAGATGTTAAGTCCTTGTTCATTGCATCGTTGGTTTTGTGCCATGAAATCGTGGTGGCCACACCTTTGAAGCACATATCAATCTAGCCTTTCCTTACAACCCTTGACAGGTGGTGTCTGTGGATTGAGATGTAGTGCTTTGGAAGATGAGAATTGGCAAGGCTAAGGACCACTCCTGTGGAAGCATATCTCAGGGCAAATGGGGTGGACTACACCAAGGTTTTCTTGGTGATTTCTACCGTATCGATGAACTCGAGGGTGGAGGAAATCAAGTTTTACCACCCAGTCTCAGCTTTAGTGGATAGATCTATAACCCCAATCTACCAGCAAGGTCCCCTTTTCTTCTGAGATTCTGCCTCCTTGGATTCTATGTGTGGCTGGTAGTGATATCTTCATGGCTGTCCTGGTCAAGGCTGAGCCAGCAACTCATGTCCTGATGTATCCCTAGTGTCCTGGTTTCCTGGGAATGAAAACTTACAGACGCTGACAGAGCACCTGTTCTTAATGCAATCTAATTGATCTCACCATTTATCAAGGAACTTCAGGCATGATGGGAACTAAAGCCTCCTTTCCCCAAAGGGGCATTTTAAGTGGGTTCAACTACTTTGATCTCATCTTTATCATGTACAATGAGTTCTAGGAACACAGAATTGCAGTAGTAATGTCAGGATTAAATTTTTATTGCTAAGGCTTTGAAACACAAACAAAATTTTAAAAGCTCATTAGTGACTGAAAATTATAATCCTGCTGAGGGCACATTTTACTGCTATAATAACTGTAAAACACAATGATAAATATAAAATATTATACTAGAATTTGGAGGAATATTTTCACCCTCATTGTCTTATTAAACTCGGTAGAAATTATTTTTGATGTATAGTCTTATTGTATAAACAGGTTATCATTAAGACTAAACAAAAAATAAATATTCTGTTTAAAATCAAAATAAAGCTATTAACAGGTTTTTGCAGGTTGAACTGTAAAATACAAAGGTGAGAAATAACTTCATCATCTGGAAATATAGTTTTGTCTTTATTTGTGGGAGGACATAGTTTGTCTCCTTGTTCATTCACCCCTTCACTTTTACAAAGCATATTTATTGAGTACCATAATGTACCTGGCACTGTGCTTAGTGAGTAAAGATGCCAGATAGGCTTGATGTCATCTTTATCTTTGTGTTTCTTATTAACAATGTCTTTAATCTTGGACTACTTTGAAATAGTAACTCAGATTGCTAGTTGAGTTGAAAATGAACTCTTTTTTCTCTCATGTTGGGAGAGAAAATATGCTTACCCAGAGGAAGTACCTAGAGAGTCCAAGGTTTTTGGCCACTCAATAGTTCTTCCTCACTTTAAGGCAGTAGCTGTGGAAAGGGAGATATGTAATATGTATAAATATTATGTATATTGATTTTTTGGGGGGTGTTCTCAGATCTCTTGATGTTTCTGGTGGTCTCCAGCTGAACATCAGAGATACTGTCAGGAGGACAGAGTTGCCACAGGACATTGGTATTACCAAATCTTGAGGGTGTAACAGTGATAGAATCCCAAAGGGAGGGTTCAGAGACTCCTGCTGACAGGTCCATGGTGATCCTTACAAGGCAACATGGTAGACAAAAGCCATTTGTTCAGGAACCAGACTATTTCCATCCTAGGATCCCAGTAACCTGGGGCAAATTACTTAGCTTCTTTGTGCTGTGACTGACTTGTCTTATGGGGATGGGAATAACCATGAGTTCCTCATAGGTCTTGACAGAATTAAATGAGTTTATTCGTGTACAGTGCTTAGCACAGAGAGACTGGCTCACAGAACTCTAAGTGGTGGTGGTGTTGGGGCGGTAGTTGTGAGGATGAGCATCAACATCCTCCTCCTCATTGATTTCTTTATTACTTTCTGTCACAGTCACAGACGGTCAATCAGTGGCAGGCAGTGATCAGTAAGGTAGTAGGTCCCATTTCCCAAGGGACTGCGATTCAAGAATTGAGGGAGAATATCTTGCTGAGTGTTAATGCAACTGTGTTGCTCCAATGACTCTCATCTATAAGTATTGGTTGGAGATTGTCCAGTAGTCCTTTTGTCTTCTAACATGGTTCCCAATGGTCACCAGCCCTTGGGAACTGATGAGCCGCACTGGCTCATCTTTGATTGGCTCTCTGGGGGAGGCAAATGTCCATCCTTGCTGCTTGCCTTGGTGTTTGCAGTGGTACCTCTGGTGCCTGGAAGTGACACCTTGTGTAGATTCTGAGTAGTTTCTCACTCTTGCATATCCTGCCCAACTCCCAGACCCCAACCTCACCCCAACACACGCACACGCACACACACTTCTCTCTTGATAACAGCACAGGGGGACAGTGGAGAAAACAAGGGTTGGGGGATATTCATAGTTCAGCAATTCTCAAATGGGGCCATTTTGTTCCCCACACCAGGAGATATTTGACAATGTCGGGAGGCACCTTTGGTTGACATAACTGGGGAATTTCTGCTTTCATTTAGTCGGTAGAAGTAGTGAAGCTGCCGAAGCTCCTACAATGCACAGGACAGTCCTCATATCAAAGATTGATGTGGCCCATGGTGTCAGTCATGCTGAGGTTGAGAAACTCAGGGTTAGCCCATGCCCAGGGGAGGACCTGGGCTTCAGTGTCTGGTTAACAACAGTTGCTAGTAACAGTTAAATGCTGTTTTAACACCGGTTCTAGTTGACTGATGATACAGGCTCCAGGCAGAGGTTGGAGATGGGGAGATTGATGTCCTGCATCTGACAAGTGTTTGCTTCTGCTGAGCTTAGCCACCTCTCAGTGGCACAATTGTCCCTGTCTGCATGGCTAGCCTCCAGTAATCTCCAGAACTCAGGAGAGCCAGTTAATGCATTCGACACAGCTACAGAGCAGAGCGGGTGACTGACTCCCACTGTCCATGCCCGCTAATGACGTGCCAGGGACGCACTGAGTCATGCTACAGCCGGGGAGGATCATGATCTCGTGACCCTTCAGATTAAGTAACAAAGCTTTGCATCACCCAAGGAGAGACTTCTTTAGGAAGGATGAGAGCATGTTCCAGAGGGAATTTTTATTTTATTTATACAGGTAATAGGTAGTTTTGCCTGGGTAATTATGTGCCCGGCATTACTTGGCATTTGGTAAACATTAACAAATTAATGCTTGGTAGTTTTTTTTTTTTTCTCCCTTTTCTTCTTCTTTTGGTGGTTCTGAGATCAAACTCAGGACCTACCACTGAGCTACACCTCCAGGCCTCCTTGAGTTCTCTTTATAAAACCAAACCTATTCTTGCCAGCAAAACAGTGCTAAGGGAACAGGAATGGAGAACTAAAACTCGAGCCCAGGAATTCTGGGCCCTTTACCACTATGTGATAGGGGAAAGACTCTGAACTTCATACTTGAACTGTCTCCAAACTTCGTTTTCTCATCTGTACAGTGGAATTATACTGACCTCAGGGGGAGGCCGTGAAGATCAAACAGGGTTGCTTACCTGTGTGCATGGTATGTGACCAGCATTAATTCCCCTCCAACCTTTGGTGCTGCAGTCACCATTGCTCCCTGCTGGCCTTTGTGTGTTGCATAATTGTTCTATAATTTGGCTGGTAGGTGTAGCCACAAGAAGGGCACTTGGGAGGAACAGGAAACAAAGTATATCATACTCAGAGGTCCTGGAGACTGGCAGCAGGGCACATCATTCAAGGTCATGCAGGAAAGACCCTGGGTTGGTCAGGAGGCAGAAGATATGAATGAGGGGTGGGTTAGTCACTTGCGTTTATTTATTAATGTTTCCTTGAGAAGGGAAGGAGGAGCAGGGTGAAGAGATTAGGTTTGGCTAATTTTAATAATCTTGGCGGGCTCTGGGGTGCAGCAGAAATCCCTAGTTGCCTATTATCTGGCCCTGAGGCCATCAAGGCAGAGTTGTGATTATCTCCTGTGTTTGTGTGGGCCAGATAGTGAAGCTGTCTCCGGGTTCCTTGGTTTGAATTGTCAAAGGCTTGCTTCAGACTGGGCTTTTCATTATCTCTAAGAATTGGCTAGCTCTTCAGGGACAAACAGAAAGGTTTTTGAAGATGTCAAAATATTAAAACCTATGGGGGAAAATTTATAATACCTTTAGGTAAAATATGCATTGAACAGTAGTAAAATGAGTTTCAGATATTTATTGGAGTGAAAGATCAAAGAAGCTGCTATGGACCTTATCACCATGAAGAAGTTTAATATTTAGCACTGGGATGAAATTATGCCAAGAACCAGATTTTGAGAATAGAACAACTTTCAGGATAAAGATACAGATTTTGTTTCTGTCTTTAAACCATTAACAACACAAACTTCCATGTTAATTACACGTCTGGGTTTCCATTCTAATGAGTTTCTCTCTTGGCCTGCATGCAGCTTGGCTGAGGTCCGTTGGCTGCGGTCTAGGTGGGGGAAAGGACCAGGTGTGGGTTCTGCTCCTGGGCAGAGCAGAGCACCTGTTCAGAGGCCAGCTTGCTCTGTTCTCTGAAGAATGGAAGGTGACACTTCCCATTTGTCTTAATTCAGGGCTCTTCTGTGTCCTGCTGTCCACACTGGGCATTTTTCCCCTGGCCCACTCCCAGTTCATAAGCAGGTCTGGATTCTATTCACATGGATGACTCTTATCCATCTGCCTTTCAGACACATACAAGTCAGTATATCTTTCTTTGATGGTGAGTTTCCAGAAGACAGGGTCTAAGTTCATTGCTTTTTTTCCCTCCCCTGTGGAGTATGTTGCATACAAACTTGGTAACACTTGTATGGGGATGAAGACAGTATTCCTATAGTTCATCCAGAAGGAAGGTCACTGCTTTTTAACAGAGTCAGATGGATAAGAAACAGACTCCACTCATCAATAAAATGTCAGTGCCACGAGAGAGAATATCCCCAGCATAGATTTTTCTCTTTGGACCTAGTAGCTGGAAATAATTTTATATTACTGCTTGCCACAAACACATTCTGTAGCAGACTGATTTGTTTCATAGGTCTGGGCTGATTGATGGTGGCTGCTGTCATCTTTAAGATGTGGGTTGTTAGGACAGGGTTTTTGCACCACTTCAGAAACATTTGAGCATTTTGTTTTGTTTTCAGTGCTAGAGGTCAAACTCAGAACCTTACACATTCTGGGCCAATGCTTTACCACTGAGTTACATCCCCAGACCACATTTACAAAGTTTTGTCCTCTGTTATGTGTGAGTGAAATAGGTACAGAATTAAAAAAAAAAAAAATCTACATTTCCTTTTTCAGACCTGAAGAAAACTCTTGCTGTACTATTGGACAACATTTTGCAGCGTATTGGCAAGCTAGAATCGAAGGTGGACAATCTCGTTATCAATGGCACAGGAACAAACTCGACCAACTCCACCACAGCTGTTCCCAGCTTGGTAGCACTTGAGAAAATTAATGTAGCAGGTAAGAATGTCTGTCCCATGCAATTGAAACCTGCTTTGGACTAGGGAAGAATAAAGGAGCATCAAGGTTCCTGTTGATATTATATGAATTCCTTAAACTTGGTGTGGCTATTGTGAAGATAAGCTGAAATTTATTTTTCAATAATAGATGCCAGAATGCTTTTATGACCTCATTGTCATGTGTAATATCCGGTGGTTTCTCTGACACATTCGCACCTAATGAGCTCCTGAAACTGACGTCTAATGAGAAGATTCATAGCACAGATTAAATGAAATAGAGAGGTTATCTGAGAAGCTCATGCCAGTCAGAGTTCCTTCCTGTTCCCCACTCATCCGATAATTTCAAAAGTCTCTTATGCATAATACATTCTCTCCTCCATTGCTCAAGTAGAGCTGCCATTACAGAAAAGACCCTATTTGTATATGGAACAGTAGAAATTCTGGAAGTGACCTTTCGGAGACAGATGGCCTAATTCTGACCAGGTTCTGTAGCCACTTAGGGAAACTATCATGCATTTATTACTGGGATGCATTTTGTCTGGTCCCATCTTGAAGTTGAAATCTTGGATGAGAGAAGAGAAAAGGGTTAAAAAGGAAACTCAAATGGGTAGGTGGCATGTTATTGTCCATAGCATGCCATGTTGGACCCATCCTTCCACAACCCTGCCCTGAGGATGGCCCTTGGGTCTTCATACCTGAGCCAGGACTGCTTGTTAGGGTGACTACTATTTCCTAGGGACCCAGGACAAAGGGAAGAGCTGGAGGATTTGGGTTAGGTGATTCAGATGATTGGTTGTGAAAAGAGCTATCTATACTTCTGGTGGGTGACCTTAATTCTGGTTAAGAGATAAAGTAAGTAGCCAGGGTACTTTTGAAATGTAAAAAACCTACTTTCTTTTTTTTTTTTTTTAAAGATAGATAGATAGAGAGAAAGAGAGAGAGAGAATTTTAATATTTATTTTTTAGTTTTCGGCAGACACAACATCTTTGTTTGTATGTGGTGCAGGATCGAACCCGGGCCGCACACATGCCAGGCGAGCGCGCTACTGCTTGAGCCACATCCCCAGGCCAAAAAACCTACTTTCATATACTCTGTGGCTTATTTTTTTTCTTTTCTCTTCCTTATAAAAATTCAGTCTAAACTAGGAGAGATTCTTTTCTTGTCTACCTCCCAGTGTCGAAACATTTAATCGCTTCATGTTATTCAGGCTGGTTGTATTACCTTTTTGTTATATTCTTTGCCCCTTAGCAAATTTTAAATTGCAAAATATATTTCTAATAATCCAAAGTATCCAACCAAAGTATTAAAAATAACTTTTAATTACAACACAGAGGCGGTGTCATCTAGGCCATAAATCCCGTCTTCCCTGCAGTTTCCCACAGTTTCTGTAATTAGACAAGAAAACCTCCCACTGTGTTAAGCTGCTTATTAATAAATGGGAGCCATGCCTCTCCAGTCCCACTCCCCCATGCCCATCCCTAGTAGATGATGCTTTTGGAAAGGGCCTATCTGATTTCACCACAGCTCTGCATGATCTGATATTGGAGGTGGGGGTGGTATGCTGGCCTTTAATTTTGCTGCCTCCCTCCCTCCTGCCTCTGTCCTTCAGTTTCAGGGCTCATGTCAACGTATCTGCTATAATTCTCTCTCCAGCTGTGGGCTTTAATTCTGAGTGCCAGACTCGGAGAGAAAGAGTTTTCCACCAGGGTTTCTAGTCTCAGAGCACAGGATCATAAGTGACCTCCAGGAATAACTTGGAAGGGCCTTTGGGGCTACTTCTTTAAGATGGGTTATTAGCCCTGTGTGTTGAACTGAGTATAATTCAGCTAACAAGTATCTCTTGAGCATGTTCACTAAGTCATTGGCTCTGTGTTGTGCCTCTGAATGTGCCACCAATGCTGTTTTTTTTTGATATTTAAAGAACTAGAGTGTTTTGTTACCTTTTCCTTTTTTGGGAAATAGGAGCAAAGTTAGAGTTGAGCCTTTAATAATTAACCTCATTCTCATGCTTTGCATCTTTCCTGTGTGCCAGGGACACGCTCCATACTTTTATGATTTTTATTGGTCCATTAGGAAAACAGAATACTTGCATATTCTGGCACATTGTCTAGAGAATGTGTTAGGCATACTCCTCTATTTCCAGAGGTGGGAGAGTCCTTTACATCTTGTCAGTTAACCAATATATATTTTTTTTTATCGTCCATGCCTAGAGATCAGGATGCCAAAAAGAAGGACAAGGGCTGAAGTCTATAGTCCTCATTTTTTAGCAGTTTCTTATTGCTTTCCTGCCCTTTCTCTGGTCATGGCCATACTGTGGGTCCTCGGAGGCCGCTTGTCATCCCAGCAATGGCTCCTGAGCTGTGAGAGAGTTCATTTTTACGGGGTTCCAATCTGAGTTGAGTGAAGTTTTTCTTTCTCTTCTCCTGCATGAAGACATGTGGTAATTGCTCAGAAATGTTCTCTCTGGTGTGTCTTTACTGCTTACTCTGGTGTCTTATTGCTCACTGATGTTGCTGATTGCTTACTGTTGTGTCTTATTGCTTGCTGATATATCTTCTGGTTGACTATAAAACGTTTCTAAATTGGGTACCATAGCAGTCGAAGAAGGGCTCCCTAAATTTATTTTCTTTAAAGGGACAGCTGTGTGTGTGTGTGTGCGCGCGCGTGCGTATGTGTGTGTCCTTGTTCTGTTTAGCTGTCTTCTATGTGGCTTTTATCCAGGATGACTTTTCTTTCCAAATATATCACCCTTGGGCTTTTTTATTATGTAAAAGTCAATGTGCCCCCAGAGGAATTTAGGTAGAAATGAACTTTATTAAAATCAAGAATCAAATTGAACTGCATTTGTGAGCTCAGTTGATTTTGTTGAAGGCAAAGGGGAATCAAAGAAATGAAAAAGTAGATTTTTAAAAAATCTCTTCTGCCCATCATTTGGTAAATTAATTTACCCACATTTAGTCTCTGAAAGGGCTTAAATGTGCCCTTGTCAAAATTATCTACTTTCATGGGGGTAGGGTGAGGCTCAGTGGCAGAGCACTTGCCTAGTGATCTGAGTTCAATCCTCAGCATCACAATTTAAAAAAAAATTTTTTTTTTAAAAAGTCTACTACTTGCAGAGTGATGCTTTGGATTCTGGAACGACCTATCTACCTTACATTTCATGATCTTAAATGATGCCTTGTAGGGAACAGAATAGGCTCTGTAGTTCTTTGCCATGGACCTGATAGGGCATAAAGGCAAAAGTAGATAGATACCTGCTAATGAAACTGCTCAGCTTTTGAGGACGAGAGCATGTCTGGTTGCTGTCAGTTCTGCCTTCGCTGGTGTGTCCAAAGCTTACCTATTGAAGGTACTCGGCTGATACTGCTCACATGGACTGGATTATGCCGGAGGACATTTGCCCTGTGATTCCCTTTTCTGTTCATATTTACGAGGATCCTCCTGAGAGCAGGGCTTGGCATCTCAGACCTAAGTACGACTGCCTTGTTTGTCATGACTCTGTGTTGCAGAGACAATTCTGTGGGGCAGAGCCTTCATAGAATGTGAGAGTTACAACTCTAGGTTGTAATATTTTGGAGGATAGGAATGCCATGGGGTCTTCTTCAGGGGCATGTATATTTATTTACTTTAATGCTATCTATAACTTTTTGCTGTTGTTTGACAGCTGAATTACTGGCCAACATTCACTCTTTGCTAAAAAAACAAGATGCAACAATAGCATTTGCTTTGTGTGACCACGTAGGATTACAAGATCATTTGGGAAATAAGATCATAAAATCGAATGTACAGATTCAACTCAAATGATTGTTTTCTGATATTTGGCTCAAGCTGAATGTCAGGCAGCCCTGCATTTTTCAACGTTATTTGCTATATGTCATGTTTTCAGTGTTTGGGATCGAAGCACAGTGTATTTGAACTTGGATGCTGTTCTTAAAAACAACCACAATTTTTATTCTTACCATTTGGAACTTGGAAATGAAAAATGCCCCTGCTGAGTTCGGGGCTTGCCTCAGAAAGTGTAATTTCCCCCTTTGTGTTGCTAATGGACCTTGAAATTAAATTGCACCTGTTCTGTGACCTTGTTTGTATTCCTGAGTTTTTCCCTGTGTGAAAGTAGCACCCAGAACCCAGTGTCCCCAGCATCCAGCTCAGGTAGTGGCTCAGCAAGTGACTTTTCCAGGGTTAAGTATTGACCGATTACTGGGACCCTGTATGCTATGGAGGGTAGGGAAGATGTGTATTTTCAGGGTGCTTTCCTGTTTATTGGAGCGAGAAACAAATGTGTTCTGTCTGTGTACATGTCACTTTCTGTTTCGTTCTTTGCAAAGGCAGCAATAAATGTTTGGATACTTGTCAGAAACTATCCTTTCAGCATCTTCACAGAAAGTGCATGTCATTGTTGGTGTGGTTTTCATTTTATGTGGTCAAGGGCATTTTGATTTTTATCATTAAGAAGAAAAATACAGTTTCAGAGAAATGATGCTGACCTTCAAGGCTGTGGACCTATGGCAATGATTCTCAATGATGGACAACTGTTTCCCCCCCCACCAACACACACACACACACACACAAAACCAGGAGAAACTTGGCAATGTTTGGAGAACTTTTTGATTGTCATGACTCTGGGGAGATAATTTTTATATCTAAAAATAGAGGCCAGGGATGCTACTGGCCTCTAAATATCCTCAGGATGGCTTCCACAACTGAGAATTATCCAGCCCCAAGTGCCAACCATACTGTGGTTGAGAAACCCTGATCTCCAAGGTATTTTTGGAATCTGGTGGCAGCAAGTATGCCTACTTGAAGTCAGTGAAAAAAAGATGCCCAAGTCAAATATTGAGGTTTCCTACTTGGGCAGCTGAGTCTTTACCTCTTCCTAGTTTGTCTGCAACCTTTGCAACTGGTCTTTGAGACCTCCAAGGAACAAGATTGTATAAACTCCCAGAAGACTGTTTTGGAATCCTAATCTAAAGAAACTCCTCTCTTGGCCCACAACCAATGCAATTTTTGGCAATGCGCATTGTACTTCTGCTTATATAGGAGGTAATTATTTCTTTTCAGGAAAAGAGCCACTAATTCAGAATAATGATGGCACCAAGTAGTCTGAGAGAGTGGATTTAAATTGCAGAATGTTAGAAGAAATTCCATGTTATTAATTTAAAGCAGGGCACATATAATTATCAAGGTAGGAGAATTAAATAAGTTAAGGAAACAAGACAAGTCCCCAAAGATTTACTATACATCACAAAATACCCTCCACATCATATTTGGAGCAAAAGAGAAGAAGATGTGATAGAAAAGTAGGTTGGGGTATATGTGAGGAATTTTTGGTATGGAGTTTGTTTTCTAGGCGGCGGAAGTTGAAGAAAGGTTTAAAGCTCGAGGATGAATAGATGGGATTGCATTTTCAGGGAATAATTAATGCCCATGAGAATTTGATGTGCATTTGAAGGGTCCAGTCAGAAGCCAAGTGAGAGTTTACCTGCCCCAGATAGGAAGAGAAGGCCGGAACCCAGACAAGTGCAGGGCTCTGGGGAAGAGAAGCCATGGAGAGATTCATCTGCTTGACTCCACTAAAACACCTTTATGCCAAAAAAAATTTTTTTTGTATGCTTAAAGAGTCTAAAATGAGCCTATTGAAATATGTATCAATGAAAACAGGTAAAGAATAAAACAGCAAAAGACCAAAGAATATGTGAGAAAAGCATATGCTGTTCCGTAACTGTGCAATGTCTACTGAATCAATACCATATGTAAGCTGATATCATCACTGTATACAGCTACCTCATTAAGCCAAATTAGAGCAAGTGGGATCTGTTGTCTTCAGATTAAAACAAACAACTTTCACTTCAGCACATCCTATATCTGATATGAAGAACATATCAGAGATAAAAATTCGGAGGCATTTTACCAACAACAGGGAAGCTGCCACAGGTTCCCCAGGCTAGCCCTGCAGTGCTCATTACTGAGGGTTGCTGGTCTTCCTGCTGTTTTCCCCATCAAATGATCAAGGAGGAATGGCATTCCCTGCAGGGATATACCTTTTGAAATTGGGGGGGGGGAACCAAAAGCCATGCACACCTGAAGGGTCAGTAATGAGTCCAATAAGTCTTAGCGTTGCTTGGTTCCTGATTCTCTTCTGCAAGAACTGTATGTTCAGAGCAACCTTTAATGTAACATAGTGGCTAGAACTCTACATTTTTATAATGAGCCACCAAGAAATAACAAAAATTATGACCTTATAAAAAATCTCAGTTTTCAGAAAGGATAGTGAAGCCTTTCTTCCTATAACAATACAACAGTCAATTGCCAGGTGATTTCGGGAACCCAAGTAGAGCTCTGCCAAAACAGATGAGTGGCAGAAAGATCTAGAAGCAAAGGCCTGGTCACCATTGTCATGATGAATGGGTCCAGGACACACTGGCTGATGTGGTGCATGTTAACAAGGGGGGACAGGCCCAGTGGCACACACCTGTAATCCCAGCAACTCTGGAGGCTGAGGCAGAAGGATCCCAAGTTCAAAGCTAGCCTCAGCAACGGCAAGGTGCTAAGAAACTCAGTGAGACCCTGTCTCTAAACAAAACACAAAAGAATGGGGCTGGGGATGTGGCTTAGTGGTTGAGTGCCCTGGAGTTCAATCCCTGAGACAAAAAAAAAAAAAAAAAGTGAGCTCAGATGGGCAAACAATAACTGAAAACTTGCCAGCCTGCCAATAGGCATTGGATTTACAAGAAAGATATAGAATACCACCCACACCTTTGAGGAGCTTAGAGACTGACTGTGGAGACAAGTGGTAAAGTCTAAGGATACTCACAAAGGTCATGGGGAATACAAGGCAGGAGCACCGAAAACCTTTAGGGTCTGAGGAGGGCCAGGGAAGGCTGCTTAGGAGACAGTGCTTCTGGTGAGTTTTGGGGAAAACAAAATTATAAATAAGAATTAGCTCAATAGAAGGGCTTCCAGGCTGCCCCCCGCAAATGTAAATGTATAAAGGTGGGAATAAGCAGCATACTATGGGCTGGGCTAGTTCCAATTGGGGCTGGGATATGCTCAGCTATAGGAGCATTTAAAATGCAGCAGAGGGCCCACAGGTAACTTGGTGGTAGAGCCCTTGCCTAGCAAGCATGAGGCGTCATTCTCCAGACTACAGAAGGAAAAAATGCTGGCAGACAAGTTAGAAATCCAGAAGCTTTGCCCTCTGAATCCTCAAGGAGAGAAAACTTCGAGAGAGGGTGAAAAGCTGGCTTAATGGAGCCACTGGTAGACCATGGGAGAAAGCAAGAAAGACGTTGTCATGGTGACTCCCAAGAAACAGGTTTTCCTAATGATGAATGGTGACTCCTTAGCCAGGTGCTCAGGGGGATTCAGAGTGTCAAGTGCCTTGCCCCAAGCCATTTGTTTATCAATATTGGCTTTGCTGTTTTATCATTTACCTGTTTTCATTGATACATTTTTCAGTAAACTCATTTTAGAGTCTGAAATTTTAAAATACAAAAAAAAAAAAAAACCACCCTAAAATTGGAATAAATTTTTAGTGGGGTCAAGGAGATGGCTCTGTCCTCATGTTTTTGAAAAGGATTTTTGAGGGGGTTTGGAGATATGTGAGATTTTTAGAGATTTTCCACTAAGCTGTGCTTTTGATTTTGCATACCCACAGCTTCTTATATTAGGTGACCTACATGAAATCAATTGCTGGTTTGTTTGTGTTTTTTTTTTTTTTTTCCTGCAATGCTGGGGATCAAACCCAGGACCTCATGCATCCTAGGCAAGTGCTCTACCACTGAGTATAGTCTCAGGCTTACTTTGTGTTTTTGTTTTTCCCTTCTCATTTGTGTCTCAAGAAAAGAAAGCATATGAGGCATAGGTGGTCTGAGTTTAGAAATTAGGGAACAAAGGATCCAGTTAGTATGGGATCACGAGAAGTTGAACTGGACCATGGTTTGGGCTTGCACAAATACTTCCATCATTGAATGTCTATTCTCTGTCTCTCTTTTACCCTTGAACATTCAGCAAGTCTAAAGTACGAAATTTCAGACCCACAGCATGAACAGTGTGAGCACAGGGGCTCTATGTCTGGGATTGATAGAGGGTTTTAAACGACAGTTTGATTTGCCTACTTGGAGTAGGATAGCTACACCATTAGTTGGCATTAAGCCGTCTTGATATTTATGTTGGTGAGCTTTTCAAATCAATGTTTGCAGTGGAAACTTTACCTAACTGCAGCTGGAGATGGGCTTTTGAACCAGAGCCACTGTGCAAGAGCCACAAACCAATATCCTCTGAAGGATTTGTGTTAATGCTTCTCCCACTAGGGTTCTTGATTGAACAGTAGCTGTAGGATAATGGTGCACTGACTCTGGACCCTGACTGCATGGGTTCAAATCTTAGTTCAATCACCTCCTAGCCTTATAACCTTAGATCAGTTTTCTCATCTATAAAATTTGTATGAAGCACCTGTGCCATGGATATAGAGTCAACACATGTAAAACACTCAAGGTGCCTAGCAGAAAAGAAGAGCTCAGTATGTTTTGGCCTTTGATTTATATACTTCTTAGCCTACTTCAGGGTCTGACCCCTGAGTCAGGTATATCAGTACTAAATGGGTGCATAAAATCCCCAGGTCTGACCCTGTATTTTATAGACAGAACTGGGTCTGGAAAAAAGTCTTTCCAGAAGCTGTTTGGTGATTGCAACCTGGTTATGGTTTTTGGTACCAGAAATTCTTGAGCAATACTTCAAGTCCCCTTATGTACTCAATGTTGGCCCTGTGCTTAACCATTGCTAAGCCTCAGCTTTGTGCCCTATGCAACAGAGATCATGAAGCTAATGCTGTCCCCATGGCAAGGATGGAGTGAGATCATGCAAAATGGGAGCCTGGCACAGTACCTTATCCCCTTGACCAGTTGACCCTGCCCTCTGTGATTAATACCCTGTTAGAAAGGAGCCATCACTGATATAATGTGGTGAACACTGATGTATCTTTTATTCAAATAACACTGATTGAATGGAGCCAGGCCTGTGTTAGGAAATGTTTTGCAGCTTGGTGGGAACTAGGGTTCCTCTGGGAGTGGAGGGTTCACTGTCTAGTGGACGAGGAGGACTGTGGGTATTGCTGGTGCTCATGATACCTTTCTTGACTCTCAGCCTAGAGCTGCTTTCAACCCTGTCCAAGTGAACCTGTTGGCTATGCCTGACCTTGGGAATGACCTTCAAATTTTGCAGTCATCTGGAGATGAAGATAGCAATGACCTACAGAAACTGATACAAAACAAAACAAAACAAAAACACTTCCCCTGTCAGGTGGTGGAAGTCATATGCCCCCTGTCAGAGCAAATTCAAGCAGATCCAGAAACAGTGCCTGTCCCTTCACTGTACCTTCTCACTCCAAAACAGAGAGGGGAATTCCTGTGCTGGAGTGTTCAGCTCTCAAGGGAAGACAGTCATTAACCTGTCTAAACTCTATGCTAATAGAACCTTCTCAATAATTGCTTTCATTTAGTATGGTTAATGTGAGCAGTACAAGTTATAGCAAGATTTGCAGAAGAACAAAGTAAATATTTAAGACTTTATTTTAGGGTGCAGTTAGGTGGGAGCAGAGTATTACTAAAAGCTGTATCTGATGGTATCTAACATAGAAAGTTAGATACTGAAGTTCTACTTGTTTCCCTTCAGTGGCTCTGTGAGCCCTAACTCTAGGGAGGCAGGTGGGTGTCCGTGGCAGACAGTTACAGGGTCAGTTTTCAATTACATTTCTGGCCTCCTGTCAGACTTGAGTGACATAGTGATGAAGATAAACAGTCTTTCCTGTACTACCCAGGAATGAGTGAGGATTAAGGAGATGGCCGATGGCCCATGACTGCAGAAGGACAGTTGTTCCCTGAGGGCAGAGGGCCAAGTAAATGCTAAGCTGGCAAGAATGTACATGGTGTGTGCTTGCCATGGCCAAGTCCTGGGCCTGGGCATACTGAGCTGTCATCTGAGGATACCTGGGGATTAATTTAGCAGTGATTTTCATGCCTTCAGGCTAACAGTGACCAAAGACGCTGTGTGTAACTGACTAACATGGTGTGTTTTCAAAAGGAAAGGTTTGAAAACCAACTTGCCTTTTCTCTTATAAAGAGGGATGCAATTTTACTGCTGAAAATTTGGAAATTACAGCTAAGCCAAAAGAGGAAATAGAAAACAGCTGGTCTACCACCCAGAGACTTGAGTGATTTTGGTTCATTCCGAGCAGATACTGTAAGCACCTGTTCCGTGCCAGGCACTTTATAGGCACTAGAGACAGAGTAATGAGCACAGCCAGGTCTCTTCTTTCATTGGAGATTATTGCATTCTAACAGTGAAGTTAGATAGCAAACAAATACATAAATATGCCCTGGGTCCCATGGTGATGAGAGGGACTCCTTGGGTGGATTGTCGGGGAAAAAGAGACTAAGCAGTCTAGATGAGGGAGGGAGAGAGTCTGGGGACAGTTTAGGAAGGTTGTCCTGCTGGAAAGATTAGACTGCACAGCAGCCCCAAGGCACATTCTCCTGGGATGTATTTAGAACACTGTTGTGCCCTTTGAATCCTGTATGGGAGGTAGGTGGCTTAATAAAATCAAAGCTAAAAAAACAGAGAGACCATTTGCTACCAAATCATATCATCTATCACTTATGCTAGGCTCCCATAGGACATGTGAGGGGATAGTTTTGGAGTGCTGGATGGTGTGGATGTGTTCACACAATACTCGTGTGTACAGTGAGACTGAAGCGTGCAACTTCAGTGAGAAGTACAGACTGCTCCACCTCATGCTTCTAGATTTGAATCTGAGTCCCACCAGCAGGACGGCTTTGGTTAGGTTGTTTAGAGAAGTCAAGTCTCAGTTTCCTTTTCTTGTATCACAGAAACTAGCTCATGAGGAGCCTAGGAGGGTATTTGAAGGAGGCTGGACCATAGTCCGTGCTCAGTAAATTTTGGTCACTGTTTACTTGTCCAAATGTGAATTCAGCAAATGGCTTTAAAATACTCTGTATGTGCCTTTGTTCTATCATGTCCATTTTTGTTTTGTTGTGCTGGAGATCAAACCCAGCATCTCACATATGCCATGAACATGTTCTGCCTTGGAGCTACTTCCCAGCCCCTCTTCAACCAAGACCAAGAAGCTTCAAAAGTTATATTAGGAGAATCAAAATAGAGGCAAGTTCTTTTCATTTACAAAAGAATGGGTTAAATAAAATTAAGACTTTAGCAGAAGAATCACAGATGTTAGAGTTTAGGCTTACAGTCATGAAGTGGGTACAGAATTCATGAAGGTTAGCTTCTTGTCTGCAGGAAACTGTCTATTGAGCTTTAAAGCCCTTGTTGAAAAACTGTACGTTTGCATTTTGCAGAAACTGTGCTCAGTTTCAGGGATGTTAGATGTGACTTTGAGGCTTCAGAAGACATCTATGAAGTCGTCATGCATGCTAGTGGTATTTATGAGGCTTGACCTAAACAGGGTCCTTGCTTTTAAACTTAATACTTCACAGAAACTATACTTGGGTCAGTCATCATGGTCTGCCTCACCCAGAGTCTGGATTTTCTGTTTGTCACCTTTCTGTTCCCTTTGATCCAGGATAAAACCTTGAATACATGGAATGATGGAATGGAAGTCTGGCCCCACCTCTAGTCTCCCCTCTGTAGTTTACTTCAGTCTCTGCTCATTCTGTTCTTAAACAGTCTCCCTAGGATAGGATACCACAGGTTCCCTATGCAACAGGGTTCTCTGTGTAATGTCAGGGGTGCAAATGACTATCACTGTGGTAGGATCTCTGAGAAATTTGTGGCTTCTAGTAAAAGGACAGATATTCCTACTGTAAATTGGTTACAGGTTGAGGGATGCCAGGCTGGGAACTGGGAGCCCCAGTGAGGAGGGCAGGACCAGAATCCAGGAAGCCTGGGATAGAAGCCTGCCATAGTCAGAACCTACAGAATATTTCACAAGTCACCCAGTCTTTCTTATTTAGTGGCTAGAGAATTGTGGACTTTTAGTTGATGTGATTTAGGTGTTCTAACATCTCCCCCAAATCAAGAAACTGCACCTTTCCAAAATCCTTAGTGGGTGGTCCTTTAGCATTATCTGAACAATTCTACTGATGAGTCTTACCACCATCTCACACAATTCCAGTGGGCTGTGTTCACACATTCCACGTAAGGGATCAGCACATGTGGCCCCATGAATCAAATCCAGCCCACCACCTGAGTTTATAAAGTTTATTGGAATATGACTTTGTTCATTTGTTATTGTCTATGGCCACTTTTATGCCACAACTACAGAACTGAGCCATTGTTAAGGAGGCCATTTGGTCTACCAAAGTAAAAATATTTACTCTCTATCTAGCTCTTAAAAAAAAAAATGTTGCTGACCATTGATCTAAATGAATGGTGCTATCTCAAATGCAGTATCCAACCTCTGATCCCATGTGCCACACATACTGGGTTTGTGGGATGTTCATAAAGGGGTGCTGCTGTTTTGTGAGAGATTACTGTCCCAGGCACAAATCATCACTTTCAAATACTTGACTGGTTATTTTCTCAAAGCAAACCTGTAAAATAGTTCTCCCATTTAAATAGAAATATTGGGGTAGAAGACAATGTGCAAGATGATGGAAGCTTAAAGTGAGAAAACAATTGAAACTGGTACTTGGATGAGTCAGTCACCAATTCTTGTTGGTACATCTCTCAAATTTACATTCAGCAACTCTGGGATCATACCCAAAGATCACATGTGGTGTATCAGTGAAGAGAATAGTTGAAGGCTCAAGAATGGAAGACATTTGGGGTCTGGACCTTTTTGGTGGTTTGGATGTAATAGGAAGTATTTTGAGTACCAAGATTACTTCATTTTGTGAATTTTGGTGTTTTTGGTCTTTTCTCCATTGTGTGGTTATTGCTGTCTGATTTTCTTGTTAACCATTAGAGGTTCTCCTGGGTTGACAATGCCGTCACCTCCCTATAAACCCGTCAAAAGTTGAGAATATTGCAAGTCAAACGTGTCGAAGACCTAACCTATGAAACATCCTAGTTTAGCAACACTCACTCACTGTTTCCCCTCCTAATTTCCTGATCACATGGCTGACTGGCAATTGTGGCTCACTGACCATGCTCAGCCGAACAAGAGAGAATCATGGCACACATCACTAGTCCATGAAGGGATCTGAATTTAAAATCTGGAGTACGGTTTCTACTGACAAGCATTGCTTTTGAGAAAATCAAGTTGGTTTTATGTACTCATATGCCACCATTCTCAACTTACAATGCAACAATTTAAAAACCGAACACACACACACACACACACACACACACACAAGATCATTTTATGGCTAGGAGTATAATTCAGTGGTAGAGCATGCATGAGGCTCTGGGTTCATTCCCTAGCACCTCACACAGAGACATACACACAGAGAGAAATCACTTTAAGTTGAATGATCACAAGTTAGAGGAGCCTCTGTGTGTGTTTCAAATGAGATCATTTTCTCTAAAGACGAACCAAGAATTGCTCTCAATTTATTTTGCTTTAAAAATGAGACATTTTTATATGCTTGACAAAGAAATGCATATTCATTGTAGGAAAGGTGGAAAGAATAAATAAGAAGTAAACTGACTTGTAATCCTGTTACCTAGAAAACATGACTGTTAACTTCCGGTGGTTTTGGGCTTTTTTTTCTGTTGCATATATAGTATTACACAAAAATTTTAATTGTATTTTAATCTTAAAACCTGATTTTAAGAGAATTCTCTTGTGTCTTTATTATTTAGTCTTCAAAAGTTTTATTTTTAAAATAAGATCATAGTATTCCTTTATTAACTAGGTCCTTATTTAAACTTTTCTCCCCTTTTTTTATTATGAAGGTCATTTTAGTGAAATAAATCTTGTATCTCTGATCATTCTCATAGGAGAGTTTTTTAGATACAGAATGGCTAAGTTAAGGCTTTGAGCATTTTTGTAGTTAAATGTTTATTTTTGTCAAATTGGTACACTTACATAATTTTAAGTAGAAATATACAAGGATTGTAACAAAATCATATTCTCTTTCTCTGTACATTTCCAGTCTTGCGACCCATAAGCTACGTTCCTCAAATGCAAATACTTTTTGACTCTTTGGTTGTTTTTTCAATTCATATCTTCATATTTATTAATAAAATGTTTATGGTGGTTTTCTTATCTTGCATTTTTGAAAATTACCTTCTGATTTTCTGTTATGGAAGAGGGGACTTCTGCTGCATCCCACCATAGCCAGCACCCCTCCTCCACACACATCTTCCCTTCATTCTTCTAGACCATAATACCCTGATTTTTTTCCAATCAGTTTTTACTCTATAAAGACCCTGTTTAGTCATCTGGTAAAAATAGGATGATCCCGAATTGCCTTTCTGATACATCTTTTTGATTTACATTTTCCTAGAGTAACAATGTACTTTTCATATTTGCTAAGTTTTGATTTCTACAAAAGATACATTAGTCCTCTCTTATCTGTAGTTTCACTTTTCATGGTTTCACTTACCCATAGTCAACTGTGGTCCAAAAACACTATGGAAAATTCTAGAAATAAACAATTGATGAATTTTAAATAATTTGCTTTATAGTGCTATTATTCTGTATCATTGATTATTTTTGTTAATATCTTACTGTGTGCCTAATTGATAGACTTTATCATAGATGTGTATGTATAGGACAGAACAGTATATACAGAGTTTGGTAGTGTCCATGGTTCAGGTATCCATCCACTGGGCCTCTGGGAAGATATCCTCAGGTAAGGGGGGATGCTGTACTACATATGTTCTGTGTACCAGATACCATTCTGGATGCTGGGAATGTGTCAGTGAATAGAACAGACATCTTGCCCTTGGCCAAAATTGAGTCCTAAACCTTCCGGCAGAACCCCTGGCTATCAAGACAGGTAGTGGCATGGGTACATTTTGTATCTAATCACTTTTCTCCTGGGACCCTGACCCCTCCTTCTGCACTCTGCCTGGTTTCTTCCTGGGCCTGCTGATTTCCAATACCCTTTCGCCCTCTCTGCTGTGGTCTCCCGTTTCCAGGAGTACACAGCTTCCTCCATTGGTTTGTTAGTTCATCTTGGAGTAGTTTCCTGAGAGATGTCCATGGGGAAATTTTCTGTGAGACTTTTTGAATGTTGGAAAATGTCTTCATTCTCTGTTCCCACTTGAATAACATATGTGTTGCGCACAAAATTCTGGGTTTGAACATTTTTTTCCTTAAAAAATTTGAAGATCATATTTTGAAGATAATATTCCTTTGAGCTCTCATTTTCAGTGTTCTTTTTGTAAAGTCCAGTGGCATTCCCATACCTGGATATGATTTGTGGCCTTCTGGAAGCTGTGAGATTTGCTTTTCCACCCTGTGCCTTGACCTTTCTGGTGCCTGGGTGAGCCACATTTCAGCCTTATTCTGATCCTTCAGTGGATTCTTCCCATTGGGATACTTATATCTTTCTTTGTTGGAAATTTTTCTTGAGTTCTTTATCTGGGAGTGTCTTCTCCCCACAACCTTCAGGCCACTCTGCTTGTTTCTTCTAGAATGCAATAGCTGGATTGTGCACATCAGGATTGACTCCTTCTCCGCTCCTCACTCCAAACTCTTCTTTCACATTATCCATCTATTCTTCTCTTTTCTCTGCTTCTTAAAAGATTTCCCAACTTTATATCCAGCTCCTCTATGATTTTATTAATTCTTCTATTTTAATCTTCATTTCCAAGAGTTCTTGCTCTCTCAATATCCTCTTAAAAAAAAAAGGTGGGGAATGGGGAGACATTGGGGGATATAGCTCAGAGGTAAAGCATGTGCCAGGTCCTGGTTTTGATCCCCAACACCAAATAAAGAAACTAAAAAGCAACCCTCTTTTCATCAATCAGTATATTTCTTTGCTTGTCAACTATTATTTTAAAAATATTGTTAGATTGTTTTCTGTCATCTGTATCCTCTATTTTCTTTAAGTTTGGTTCTTTTTCTTTCTGTTTCTTTCTTGCTCTCCATTTCTGATTTTGTTCATGTTCCAATTGTTTTTTTCAAAAGTCTAGTAATCTTTAGGTGCTACATTGTATTTTCAAGTGAGTTGGCTCTGAGTGAGGGTCAACTGGGTCACCTCATAGGGAACTGTAGATGGCATTGGAGGATACGAGTCTTTTTATCTTCTGGTTAGTCACCTTAGAAAGATGAATCCTTCAGCCTCTTGCCAAGGGGCCAGACACCTCACTACTAATACTTTGCCCCAAAACTAGACCCTGAGGCCTTTTAAAATTTGGAATAAAGACTTCACTTCCACTTTTCTACTTTCCATTGTTTGGAGACTCTTTTCTTTGTTCAATCTTTCCAAGAGAATAAACCTTTGTTGTTTGTAACTGTAAGTCTCTGTTATAAGCATCTTAAGACTCGATAGACATTGTAAGTAACACTGAACAATAATGTGTAAATATTCCTGTAGTACATTCTCTGTGTAAATACTTAGTATTTCCTTAAAATAACTTTGCCTGTATAACAAATAGAAAATGATGTCTTACATGTGTTTCTTTGCTTACTAGAGGAATTGGATGTTTTCCATATGTTTTATGGAATTTGTATAGTTCGTGAATTTCCTGTTCTTGTTGTTCTTTTTATATGTTCCTAAGTACTCATGGAAGTTGAAAATCCTATTTCTATTGCTTGTGTCTGAAAGTGAAGGTCTTCTTTAGTTTTGCTGGTTAAAGGTGATTCTGTCTCCCTGACATGACTCTGGTAGACTCCTTTGAAGAGGAAAGCTCCCGAAATGCGTTTGTGGCACATGATAGACATTGCCTATCAAATGGGTTAAATCAGATACACTGAAAACCTAGAAGACTACCTAAACCTATTTCTGCATCTTTCGGTTCCATGTAAGAACTGACATTGGTTAATCCACAGCCTGTACATAAGGTACTACAGGAACATAGCATGGTTGTATGTTCACATACCACCTTTGGCTGCTTTCATACCACAATGACAGAAGTTGAATAGTTGGTATAAAGACCATGTGGCCTCCAAGTCTAGGATATTTACCATCTGGTCTTTTAAAAATGTTCAACAACCCATGAACTTAACACCATACGAATATTTTCCACGGCTCATGAAATTGGGTGGTTCCTTGTTCTTATGAACATAAACTAATAAGCACAGTTGTCATGCGTTCTGCAAAAACACAATACACTTGATGATAGGGGCAGCATCTTCCTTTGAAGGATGCATGTGCATGTAATCACCTGTCAGCCCATCTTCCTGTGAAGTCCCCAGATAGCTGGTTTCCGGGAACATTGCTGTGTAGCCACATTCACCCCACAGTCACCCCACTCCACTTCCCTTGCTTATCTGTCTCCCTGATTCTCATACCTTCTGAAAATATCAGATGTACAACAAGGGCTTTACGGGTTCAAACCTCTGATTGTCATGATTTTCACAGCTTTGCAAAACAAATGACATTAACAAAACCAAACCTGCAGATGGAAGGCTATGGTGAGCATGATGAAGCTAAAAGACTACACATGTTTAAGCTGCCAGTCTTTGTGGGTATCCTTCACCTCACTGGTTACCTATAGGTCCCAGTCTTCCTCTTGTAGCTTCTCCACATCTATTCTTCTGGCCTTCTGCTCTGTTCCCTTCAGGATCTATACTAACCCCTCAGGGGCTGTGCATGTCCTGGGATCGAGCTCTGTAGTGGCCTTTTCCCTGTACTTGGCCTCTCTGATTGGGGTCACCCTTCTGCTCTGTGGACCTGCCTCATCCTCTCTGCCTGTGGGAGGGCAACCCCTGACACTGGGGCTTGTTCTCAGGCCTGGCTTTCAAATGTCCTGAGTTCTCCAGACCATGTGGACTCAAGGCAGACTACCAGGTGTCTGATAGCCCTCACACACATTCTTACGTGCATTCTCTCTTTCAGAAAGCACATGCTTGAAACCAGTGAGATGATTTGGAGAAGACCAGTGCCCAACTCGTTATGCATTCTTAGCTTTGGACCATTTCTGTCAGAGCTATCTCCATTCTGTATCTCTGATGATGTGGCCTAGTAAGAGCCACTCAGCAGTTCCTGGGGGTTTTGTGGGGAATTAAAGTAGGTGACAAGCAGAAACCGGTTGCACTTGCAGTGCAGTAAACTGGGCTTGGTGGCTTGCTTTTCCCGTTCCTCCCTCACACTCTGCTTTTCTGCATCCTCTCCACACGCAAACCCAAGGCACTGCTTCCTGTCTCTAGTCATTTCATACAGTTTAGTTCATAGTGATCTTTAGGTGTAGAAATTGTTCTTCTGAAATCTCTCTGGATTGTCTTCCAATTTGGTGAACATGTGGCCTCCATGACTGGTTTTGCTCAAAAGGGATGGGCCCCCTGAAAACAGGCACCAGCAGGATGTTCAAACTGTTGATCACCGTGACAGAGGGGCTTGGTGATTCCAGGGCTTTCTCTCTATTTGCTGTAGTGTAACCCATTCTGGAAGGACTGAGCTGCAGAGCAAAACCGATTTCTAAAGCACTGGACAGTTGTGTGGTGAAAAGAAAAGGAAAGGAACAAAAAAAGCATAGCAAAGAATATACCTGTCAGCAGAGCCTCACAAATGAGCCCACTTGAGGACCAGTTCAGGTGTGTGGAGTCCAAAAATTGCAGTAAGTGCAAGTGAGCCTCTTGTAGGGATGAACTGGAAAACAAAATAGACAAGGTCCTCACTTTAGGGAAGCTTACATTCTAGAGAGGGAGACTGGTAATAGATAAACAAGTTAACATATAGAAATACTAATGTCAAGTAGTGGTAAATGTGATTAAAAAAACAAACAAACATAAAAGTTAAGAGAAAATTGCCCAAGAGAGGTTGAAAGCATGTTATGAACTAAAGACTCGTTTCTCCTCCAAATGGCTATGTTGAGTTCTTAACCACCAAGGTGAGGGTGCTGGGAGGTGAGGGCTTAGGGAGGGGAATGCCTCTTGAGGGTGGAATTGCCATGAATGGGATTAGTGCCTTCAAAGGAAGATAGACAAAAACTTGCTATTTCTTTCCATTCTTGATCATGTCAAGCTATGATAGGAAGGTGATCATAAGCAAACCAGTAGAGTACCCTCACCAGATCCTGGATCTGCACTTAGCACCATGATCTCTGGCCTCCAGACGTGCAAAAAAAAAAAAAAAAAATCCTGTTGTTGAAGCTCCCCGGTGTGTTATAACTTGTGATGGCAATGTAAACTAAGACAAGTGGCTTTTAAGATGGAAAGCGAAGGACTCTGAGGAAGTGCTGTTTGAACTGAAATCTGAATGAAGTGAGCTACCACTTACAAAAGTCATTCAAGACAAAGGGAACAACAGGGAGAGAGTCCAAGACATGGGACATTCCTTAGCATGTTATTGGCCCAAGTGAGGCCAGAGTGGCCAAAGTGCAGGGATCAAGAAGAGAGCCATATAAGCAGAGGTTATAAGTTCTGTAGGCCAAATTAGTCACTCGTTTGATATGGTGAGAAAATAGTTATGTCAAGTGTGATAGCAGCTGCTATGATTACTTGTTTAGTCATTTTTTTTTTTCCTAGAAACTTATAAAGTTTGGGCCTTGTTAGAATCTTCTTTTAATCTTTTGCTTTTGACAATATATCAGGTGGCATAAAGTGTGGTGCTTCATCACTCCTTTTATATTAGCAAAATCTGGTCCATTCTAGAACTTTCCAAGATCTTTTCTCTCCTGGGTTTCCCTCTCAATCATTTACTTGGTGGCTGTGTAAAGCCAGGCCAGGCTGCTATACATGATTATATTACCATTTTTGGTTGGGAATGTGATGTTTCTAATTTATGAAAGGCCCACTGAGATTGAAGGAGTAAAACAGAAACTCGACCTTGACAGGTAAATGTTGCCTAATTTCGTGAATATCAATTTAGTACCACAGCAGTAGCATATGGGTTTCAGATTGTTTTTATTTTTTTCAGTCCTTAGAGTTCTTCAGGACAGATAGAATGGGAAGCAGTTGTAAAATGTCCCTTTCCTGCCCCCAATCACTCTTTATGGCTTATATACAGGAACTGGAATTGAGAAACACAAAATTATATCAAGACTTACTGCCTTCTAATTTGGCACCAGGACTGACTTGTGCAGCATCTCATTTAATCCTTATAAGTTTTCTCCTCTCCCAGAGATCAGTGAAGCTCAAAGAGGAGTGTCATTTGCGTGAAGTCACCCAGTTCTTAGGTGGAACAACAGACTCTTAAGTCATATGCTGGGTAACCAGAGCTTGTTTCTATTGCCGGTTCTGCTACTAATTGGCTTTACCTTGGAGATAAAGGCAGGTTCTGGTTTCTATATTTTTTCAATTTAGGGCCTTTGGGTTCTCTCTAAGGTCCTCCAGCTCCAGCTTCTACAGCTTTAATAGATTTCAACAACACCCCCTCCCCCCAATCAGGGTCTGTGTCTGTGTTCATTGCTTTGGGACATAGCTGGTGGCAGAATTGACAATGTCAGGAGGTCTGTGTTCTGTGGGCAGCTCTTATAACCAGAGACTGTGCTATAGACTCTCCACAACTCTCAGAAAGTCATTGTCAAGCATATGATGTGACTTTCTGCTCCTGCCGCCCTCTGCAGCCCTGTGTAGTTGAGCCAGATACCTAAGTTGACCTAAGAGGCAGGTACCTGGGTGGCCATTGCTGAGGCGGGATCTCTAAAAGATAGCTTTTAGATGCAGGAGGTACTAGGCCTCTGCTGATGTGCAACTGTCTCAGGGCAAATCCATTGTTGTCACTGGTGAAAAATATGCAGGAGGCAATCCTCTGAGGGATTGTGGGGTCTTAATAGTCCCCCACACAACAGGTAGCCTGTTCTCATTTCGTTGGAATTCATTTTGGGTACCACTCTGCACCCTAGCCCCTCTTGCCTGTTTTCATAACATGTATATGGTAATAAGTGTTACTATTCAGTGAGCGGAAAATATGAAAATTGAAAATGGATGGAAGATTCATTAAATTGCAAATGAATACATTATCAGTGGGCCCTTGGTTCCAAGCACTAGGCTGGTTATTCATGCTATGATTCTAGTAAAAGGATGAGAGGGAAATGCACAAGCCTGGAGGTGTGAAGAGTAGTATCTTACCTTCTGTCAGGGCAACCAGTCTTCCCTGCTTCAGGCACTGCCCAGTGCTCCACTCTCATTGTCCTTTGGGGTCTAGCCCCATGGACCTTATATGTTATTGGTGGGGGGATATTGTTTGGGCCAAGTTACACTGGTAGCAAAGTAACTGTCTTCATTTTCAGTGTTTCTGTTTTTCATGCTTATAGGCCTTAACATAAGGTCTCAACATAGGGATTTTATTTGCCTCATAAACCACTAGTTCTGGGTACTTATGTGGGGTTTGATATTCATGTTTCTGAGATAAACTTAGAAACTTACAACCTAACAAATATTTTTTTAAATATACATATGTATTATGTATAATATATTATAATATAATTATGTTTATAATATATATTATATAATTTATATATTATGTGTGTGTGTGTGTATATATATATATATATATATATATATATATATATATATATATTTAGTTGTAGATGGACACACTACATTTACTTTATTTATTTTTATGTGGTGCTGAGGATCAAACCCAGTACCTCACATGCGCCAGTCAAGTACTCTACCACTGAGCCACAACCCCGGCCCCTAACAAATAATTTTTAATCCCAATGTGTCTCACTGTAAGACAAGTTCTAGATAAGGGGATTTGTTTCCCCATTTTGACTTAGGGTTATGGTTTTATGATAGGCAGGTTTAGATATACTTTTGGATACCCCATATGTTGATTGACAGGTGGTAGTTCTTCAGCAGTTTGAAGACACCAGAGAAGAACAGTGGGAATGGCCAGAAAATGTAGAAACTATAATTAAACTTATGAATTGAATACAGTCATGGTAGAGCTAGATTGTGCTAGAAACACCTGGAGAGGTTAGCAGTAATGTTGAGAATTCAGTGGACCCAATCACCCGTATGGTTTTCTTCACTCAGGCAGGGAAATAAAGATATTTGGGGTCCTTTTACAGTCATTTCCAAACATCAGAGCTATAAAATAAGTTATAATTGAAAAGAAATCTTCCTGGTGTTGACAGTATCCTCCCCACACCCTCAAGTGGCTTTCTCTTTGATTCTCACTCTTTTGTCTATTGTAATTTCAGTAGGTCAGCTCATTACCACTTTCCTAAGGGGATTCATTCCATCTTGGTTTTTCAACAGCCCCTCCCAAGGACTCTGAAAGGAGTGGCAGGCTCCTGGCTTGTCAGTGCTATTATTGGCTTCAACCAAACAGGAAAGGGCTGCTCAGAGTTTCTGTTGGATCCATCAGAGCACACTGTTGGTAGCTTTAAAACCTAAGGAGTGATTTTAAGAAGTTTGGATTATGCCAGGTTGTAGTCTGTGTTTTAGTTCTGCCTCTTATCACAACAGATACCCCCTGTCTTAATCTAAACTGTGCTTCAAGGTAGGGGGGTGGGTTAGATGATTTCACAACATTCCTTCCAAGCCAGAAGAATCTACGCTTTATTATTTGTACTGGGACCCCCCCCCCAAAATGACTACAGCTTTTATTTGGGAGATAGAAAGTAGAGGTGAAATTCCTCAGAAGGGCAGGGGGATTTATTTAATAATAGTTGGCACCCTCATGCATACATGTTTGTTCTTATTTGAATTTTGACTCTTTTGTAAGAGAAATACTGTGATCTTGGCCATTTGGGCCAAGAGGTGTGGTGGAGACAGAGGAGGGTGGGAAAGAGACAAAATTAATTAAGTTTTGTGTAGCCAAGTAGACCATGTCTCTTGTATTTGAGTTACTATATTTTCTATGTGGCTGTGTTGCAGGGAATTGGGGATGAATACCTGGTATTTCAAAAAATAACACAAAATTTTAAAAGTCATTATGAACATACGTAAGTAACTTGAACCTGGGAGTTAGTTTCTGGAGTTCGTGGGCACTAAATCAACACCAAATATTAAATTACTTGGTTTGGTACTGAGGGAGTGGCTGCCTGGCACATTCAGTCCTTACAAGTTTCCCTTTCTTAATATCTTTGGCTTCATGTTTTTATTGATAGAAGGTTAATTTTTTTTTTAACTTTGCAGCATATGACTACACCTTATGGTTCTTTTGCTTCTGTACCCCCTCCCCTGCCCCCCGTTTTTCCCCTTCATCCCATGGAATTAATTTAATACTTGAAAAAGAAAAATCACTTTTCTTATTCTTTGATAGAGTAAATGAGACTGAAAATAGAGAATATTTATACAACCAACCTTATTCTGCAAGATATTATAATCTATTTCACTTAACCTCTCTGTCTTCTGTTATTTATTTTACTCTACTGAAATAGACTCAACATTTAATTAGGACAAGAAAAAAAATCCGTATTCAAATGGTAAGAGCTGTAGAACCAGATGAGAAAGATAAATGAAATTATGATTTCCCAAACTAGTTAACATGAAGCAATTATACTTATTTTATAATATTTTTAGTTCTTTCTGCAAACTCGGTTTACTTTGGAGGCAGGACTTTCAGTACAATGGAAGGAGTAGCTTGGCAAATTCTCTGGGAAAAAAAAAAAAAGCAATAAAACCAGACACAATTGTCATAGGCAACCAGTTGATGATCCTTCTTTTGTCTGGGGTTGCTTTCCTTCCCTACCCCAGCTCTGGCACAGGGCACTACAAGTTGGGAAAACCAGAGGGGGTTGACCTGATTGGGAGTGGAGCACAGAAAAGTCCAACATTTAAGCAGCAGGGTCAGCAAACAGTAGTTGGTGGCAAGTGAACGAGAATACCACTGACTAGCTAGACTGAGGGTGCCCACTGGTTTGAGGCAAGCCACAAACCAGAAGATAAAACAGAGGTTTAATATGGCAATAAAGGCTGTCATAAGGGCCTTAAATAAGCCCTCTACAAATCTGTTCAGGAGACACCTGAGTGGGTGCTGACAACTCATCCTTAACTGACCATGAACCAGTAGGCAAACAGAGGAAAAACAAGAAGAACCAATAGAAGATAAAAGCTTGTATAGATTTAATTACTCTTGCACATTGACGGGGCCATGTATAGACACACAGATCTGTTGACCAAGGCTGGAAGTTTTACTGAACAGATGTTTATGTACAGGCCCTGACCAATCATTGGTTGGCCAGTAAGTTGTGCAACACAGGGGCAATCCTAGCTCAAAAAAAATTATTATAAAATAAAAACTGAAAACTGGAGTAGGGAGAGCAATAGCCAAATACCATGGAGGAAACAGATTCCAGAGTTTGTCTAGGCAGTTGCTACACAAACAAAATGGCAATGATGGCCCTCAGGGAAGAATCAAAATCTAAAGCTGCTACAGTATATTCTAAAATGTCTAGTTTAAGCCCCAAATTGAGAAATGCAAAGAAAAAAACGAGGATGTATGATCTCTAGTCAGGAGGAAAAGGAAAAAAAAATCAATGAAGAGAAAGCTGTCACTAGGTCTTAAACTTAATGATTTCAAAGCAGCTATTATAAGAACTAAAGGAAGATGTGTTTTAAAAACTCAAGGAAAATATGACTATGATTCAATAAATATAGAATAACAACAAAGAAAAACTATTCTAGATACTATGGAGTTTGAAAGTAAAATAACTGACATGAAAAGTTCATCAAGGACACTCATGATAATATTTAAGATGTCAACAAAAATTTTAGTGGGTCTGAAGAGAAACAGAAATTATTCAATTTGAAGAACAGCATGCACACAAATGATTAAAAAGGTACCTGTCACTTCAAGATACCTGTATGACTTTAAGCATGCTAATATATCTATTTGTAATGGTAGCTCAAGAAGAAGAGAGAAATAGGGACAGAAAAAAAATTGAAGAAATAATGGCTGAAAACTTTCAAGATTCCATAAAGAACATGAATCTACTGATCAAGAGGCTCAATGAGCTAAAATTAATATAAACACAAAACAAATTAACAGCAGGGCACATCATAGTACAGCTCTTAAAAGGCAAAAGGAAAATCCTGAAAACAACAAGAGTAAAGTAATGTATCACATCAGAAATAATAGACACCAGATCATAGCGTTCACACAAAGAACTGAAAGATGGGAAAAAGAGGCAATTCATTCTCTTTCCAGAAAAGCTGTTCTTCAGTAGTAAAGGCCAAACAGAGACATTCCCAGACACACATGGACTCAGAATTTATTGCTATGCAGGTTTACCTTATAAGAAAAACTAAAGGATGGTGGTTCTTTAGGTCAAAAGTAAATGATATCAGGTAGTAACTTGAATCCGCACGAAGACATGAAGAACACTGGACACACTGGGCACAGTGGCACATGCCTGTAATCCCAGGGGCTTGGAGGCTGAGCCAGCTTCAGAAACTTAGGCCCTTAAAAAAAAAGAGGGAGGGAGGGAGGGAGGGAGGGAGGGAGGGAGAGAGAGAGAGAGAGAGAGAGAGAGAGAGAGAGAGAGAGAGAGAGAGAGAGAAGTTAAATGTGTGGGGAAATATAAAGGATGGTAGGTATGTCTTTTTCTTCAGAATTCCATAAGAACAATTATATTGTTGGTTTTGCAGCATATTTATTTATAGGCATAAGCATTTTTATTACATTACATTTGATCACTCAGACTTCTACACTAAGCAACTAAAAAAAAAAGCAGCAATTAAATGGCAAAGTCAACAGAAATTGGGAAATAATGAAGATTAGAGTAGAAATGGAGAAAATGAATTATACCAAAAATTGGGTCTTTGGAAATATTACGAAAATTGACAAATACCAGCTGGATTGATGACAGAAAGAAAAAAAGCAAACACAAATTATCAAAATCATGAATGAAAGAGGGGACTGGTTGACGGTTATGTATAAAAGCTGAGGTGATTTCAAAGTAAGAACCATGAAAGCAGTTTAGACTACTTTTTCCTCAATGAGGAAGGTAAAAGAAGAAAGAAGTGACTTTCAAAAGTAATGATTCTTCCCCTTTTCTATGAAGGAGATGGCCCCATTTGAGAATAATATTTTTAACTAGTTTTTCCCAACAACCGTTTTTCCATCTTGCCCAGAAATACATGAGCCCATCATTTCTTTTCCCCTAGAGTTCAAATCAGATTGGTCCAAGAATTTCCAGCCATTTTTAATTCATAAAAATTGAATCAATTGTGTGAGTCAATGTTGTTCTGTTCTCTGGGTAAAAAGACTGATACATGGCCACCGACCTTGAGGAAATTAGTTTTATAGGCTTTTGGGTTATGGGTTATGTACACAAAGACATCCCCATTATAAGATGGTCAAACTGAATACCACACAAAAGTGTAGATTGTTAAACTCAGACTAGAAAATTTATAGATGTTAACAGACAGCCTGAAGCTGTTTGGTTGAACTGGAATACTCTAGGAAAGTTTCTCAGGTAGGGATGAATTTGAGGTCAAACTGCAGGTTGGGT
Organism: Marmota monax; assembly: GCF_021218885.2. Classification (NCBI taxonomy): domain Eukaryota; kingdom Metazoa; phylum Chordata; class Mammalia; order Rodentia; family Sciuridae; genus Marmota; species Marmota monax. Next base: position 3,572,303 of record NW_026691933.1, read on the forward strand.
AGGATTTTGGACATTATTTATAGGACCTTCATTAAGTTGAATAAACAGAAATAAGATTTTTCTTTAAGGTTTTATAGTTCTTTGATTTTTTTTTTAATTGTTTAAAATAGGGGATATTTGCATTAAGATGAGCTATAAGTGTTGCTGAGGGTATTTGTATCCTTTCTTCTGAGTCCATAATGATACAGCCAAGCCAAACAGGAAGAGTAGCTTAAAAAAAAAAAGTAAGCCTAGAAGTTCTCTCCCTCTCTTACCTAGTATTTAGGTAATGTATAGCTCAATATCTAATATTTACACCGTGTCTCCTCTTTGATTCCTCAAAACTTCTCCAGTTGGGCACATGCAGATATACATATACCATCCAAAACAAAAACAAAATCCCCATTTCAAAGCTAGTGTTCTTTCATCCTGTATTTAATGTCCAAAGTATCCTGAGGCAGTACCTGTCCTTTAGCAAACACCACCCTTGTAATTACTCTGGAATGGATAAGTGCTTTCTAACCAGTCCCTCCCTGGCTTTCCCACTTCCTTACACTGACCTTGGATATAACTCTGATAACCTCTAGGCTCACAATTTTAGATCGCATCATTTGGTTATGGAAATCATTAGTGATTACTCTTTGATCTGCACTGCTGTTGCTCAAGTTGTTATTAAGTTCAGTTCTAAGATCTAGTGAGCAGGCTAGAAGTAGAAATTAATTCCTTAATACTACAAGTTGTTGGGCAGGTAGGAAGAAGCAGCCATTCCCTGTTAGCTCTGAGTGGTGCTGGAAAATTAAAAAAAAAAAAAAAAACAAAAAACTTTTAATTGCCTCTCATATTTTTCTCATTTACACTGTCTTCCCTTTCCAAGATCTATTTTGGAGCTTAGTATGTGAGGCAGAAAGCCAGGTACTGCAAATAGGCTGAGAAATCCGGGTTGGATATTGTCAATGGAAGCCGGGTGATTTCTGTCAAAGCCTGCCGGCAAGAGTAGGAGTGAAATCACAGCCTTTTTTTTTTGTTGTTGTTGAGTGTTGGAGGGTGAGTTATATTCCTGTAGTGGTGATACTTTGTGCATTTGCACTGTTACCTTTTAGAGCAAAGGCTTTTATTGAAATCTGACTTCAGCTTTGGCTGAGCACTATAAATACACAATTAGCCAGTCCACTCCAATCTGAGACACCTCAGTGCAGTCGGTGACAAAGAAGAACACTCTACCTAGAGGTTGTACTTAAGAGTCAAGATTGTTATTTCCAGAATCAAAATTTCTTTAAGTTCCCCTTATACTTTTGTATCCAACCTAAACTGATGGAGCCTATAGCACTGATGTGCCACAGTGACATATGTGATACTGGAGGTCATCAGGGTGTTATATTTGAAGTGCAAAAGGATTCATGTGAGCTTATAGACTGAGTCCTTCCCCGAGGGTATTTAGCAAAGAGGTAATAAATGGAGATCTGCAAAGGAAAATATGGTTTGTTTTTTCATATGTTTTCTTAAGTCATACGGGAAGCATGTAGTTTTTAAACAACTTATCTTAATTTTTAAATGAGAGCAAAATTGCATCTATCAGGCATGTATGGCTACAGATCTAAAGTGTACAGTTTGATGAGTTCTGATAAATGTTTACATCTATAAAACCAGCACCACAGGCAAGATTAAGAATATATTTACCACCCCAGAATGTTCCCTCATGCCTCCTTCCATTCAGTCCCTGTCCCCTATAGGCAATCATCGTTCTGATTTCTATCACCACGGATCCATTTTGCCTGCTTTTGAGTTTCATAAAAATGAAATCATATAGGAGGAACATTTTTAGGGGCTCTAGGATCTTTATCCCGCATAACATTCTTCAGATTTCCCCACAGTGTTTCATGTTTATTCTTTAAAAAGAAAAAAAAACGTCCCAGAGTAAAACACAGTCATATGAAAATATCATAATTGATTTATTCATTTTTCCCAATAAGGACCATATACATCATTTTCAGTGATGAGCTATTACAAAGAATGTTGCCAGAAATGCATGAGCCCATCATTTTTGTAAGTAGTGGACTATATTGCCTAAAGTAGCTCATCCTATTCTTTTTACTCCTTCAGCATTTGTAGGATTTATAGCGATATCCCTCTTTCATTTTTTTTTGGGGGGGGGGCGGTGTTGTGTGCTGGGGATTGAACTCAAGGGCGCTCAACCACTGAACCCCAGCCCCAGCCCTATTTTATATTTTATTTAGAGACAGGCTCTCACTGAGTTGCTTAGTGCCTTGCTTTTGCTGAGGCTGGCTTTGAACTAGAGATTTTCCTGTCTCAGCCTCCTGAGCTGCTAGGATTACAGGTGTTCTCCACCATGCCCAGCCTCTTTCATTCTTAATGTTGACAATTTATAGTTTGTTTTTATTCATCACCCTTGCTCTGGGTTTATATATTTTGATCATTTTTTTTTTAAAGAACCAACTAGGCTTTTGCATTTTTTTTTGGTCAGTAATAGGATTAAAACAGAGAAGCTGAAACCACTGGGAGGGGTGTATGTACATTAAGGGATTTGTTAAAGGGATTTGGACTTACACAGTGGTGGGAGCTGGTTTAACAGTTTCTGTAATGGCTGTTGTCTCTCTGTCTGGTAATGGAGCTTGACAGCTCAGGAGGAAAAAGAAATGTTAAGTAGAGGAGAGCAAGAACATGTTGGAACTCACAAGAGTGAGCTGGAGCCAATGAAAACAAGAGTGGCACCCCACGTCAATTTGGTTTTGTTTTATGTTTTTTGCCTCCAACCTTGGAGTGGGAGTGTTCTGCAGAAGTTGGGGCCCTTTATCTCATAATGAAAGAGACTTTGGGGAGGAATCCAGTTATTACTACTCTTCTTTTTAGACACCCAAAAGAATTCTATACATAGTAAGACTACTCAAGGATCTAGAGGATACAGATCAACAAACTTTTTCTCTAAAGGGCCAGATATGAACTATGAGTCATACTGTGCCCGATCTGTGCTGCAGCTATTTAACTCTGCCACTGTAATGCAAAAGAAGCTTTAAGCAATATGTGAAGGAATGGCATGGCCATATTCTAGTTTACAAAAGGAGTCATTGAATCAGCCTTTGGGCTGTAGTTTACCATTCCCCAAGGTGGAAATGGCTATGTACTTTAGCCATTTATGTACTGTATTAACTATGTACTGTATTAACTCTAAATAAGCCACAGTGTTGCTTTCCATGCTTTCAGGTACCCAAAGTCAACTGTGATCCAGAAATAATAAATGGAAAATGCCAGTAATAGTACATAAGTTTTAAATTATTTGCTGCATGTATCACACCATTCCCTCCTGGGACATGAATCTTCTCTATCCAGTGTTTCCACGTTGTATGTGCTACCTGTTAGTTAACTCAGAGGCCAGCTCAGTTGTCAGATTGACTGTTGTGATATCATGCACCTGTGTTCAGTTAACCCTTATTTTAATTAATAATTGTTCTAAAGTTTAAGTGTCCTAATGTTGGCAATTCAGATGCCAAAGAGAGGTTGTAAAGTGCTTCCTTTTAGTGAAAAGGTGAAAGTTCTTGACTTAAAGAAAGAAGAAAATATGGTATGATTAAGTTGCTAAAATCCACACTGGAAATGAATCTTCTATAACTTCTTTTATATGCTCTAGGAAACTTTATTAGCGTATATTATTGTAATTGTTCTGTTATCAATTATTGTCAATCTCTTATTATATCCAATTTATACATTAAGATTTAATCCTAAGTTTGTATGTGTAGGGAAAAACTTAACATAGGGTTCAGTAAGTATTATGTATGGTTTTCAGTATCCACTGGGAGTCTTGGAATATGCTCCCTGAAGATAAGGGGGGAGATTACAGTATTACAGACTTTATGATTAATTCATATTGATCCACCGTCCTTCATGCTATTATACATCTAGAAACATCTTAAACCTTAATAGACTCTAATATGATTGTTGTATTAAGCAATTGTCTAATAAATGAAGAGAAGGGAAACACTATGGTCTTTGATACTTACCCATATATTCACATTTCTGGTGTTCTTCATTCCCTTTTCGAGTTCCAAGTTTCCATCCAATGCCATTTCCTTTTCAATCACAGAGTCTCTTTTTATTATTTCTTGCTGTTCAGGTCTGCTGGTGGTGAAATCTCTCTCTATTCATTTATCTGAAAATGGCTTTTTTTGGCCAGCATTTTTCAAGGACATAGATAAAGAATTCTGAGCTGACAGTTTTCTCTCAGCACTTAAAAAAATGCTGTTTCTTTGTTTTCCAGCCCCCATCCTTTTCTGATGGGAAGTCAGGTGACATTTCTGTCTTTATTCTCTTTTTGTGTACTGAGTCTGTTTTTCTCTGATGGCTTTCAACATTTTATCTTTGGCTTTTAGCAGTTTGATTATGATAAATGTGATTGTCTATGTATCTTGTGTATGGTTCACTTCACTGAGTTACTGGATCTGAAGTTAATTTTTTTAAACAAATTTGGAAGGTTTTTGGCCATTATTTCTTCAAATATTTTTCTTTTCCAATTTTTGTTTTTCTCTCCTGCTTCTCAGCATTTGTTTTTACAAAAGCTACCTACCTCATGCTCTTCTTCAGGTCACTGAGGTTCTGCTTATTTTATTTTCCTTTATTATCTCTTGAGATTGAATGATTTCCATTTTTTTTCCATGTACACTGATCTTTCTTTTGCCACTTTCAATCTTTTATTATTTCTGCTCTGTGAATTTTTCATTTTAGATAGTTTATTTTTTTAGTTCTAGAATATTTTTTCTTTCAAGTGTCCATTTCTTTGATGAGAATTATTTTATTCACTGATGGTACTATTTATCTTTTGTCTTTAACCTGGTTTATGATAGCTGCTTCAATTCATTGTCAGCTCCTACATTCATATAATCTTGACATGTTTTGGTTGAGTGATTTCTTAATTTTGCTTTACATTTTTCTATTTTTCCCCAGGTTAGTAATTCTTTTTGCATGTTGGACATTTTAATGTTACATTGTAACTGGGTTCTGTTATCTTACTCTAAAGAGTATAACTTTTGTTTTAGCAGGCAGTTAAATTACTTATTACCTTGAACTTATGAACACTTGATTGATGATTGATTGATTTTCATACAGAGATATGAACACTTGATATTTATGGTTTGTTAGGATGTGTCTGTTTCAGTTTTCCCCTGACCTTAGTAAGTCATAAGTCCTGGATCTTATATGAAACTGAAATACAAATATAGGGACAGAGAGAGAACCCTGAATCACTAAAGGGAAAATATCCCTGTTTTAATATAGAACAGAAAACTCAAACAACTTGTGAGCCAGACACATTTCTATTCCTATTTCTAAGGAATAGAAAAGGGCCTGAATATAAGGTTGCACTAAAGAGGCCCCCAGATTACTTCATAATTTACCAGTTCTTTACACATTTTGTGGAATGTAGCAAAGTAAGAATAAGACCTGAAAGACAACCTTGTGAGGTGGGTAGGAGCCACCATTTGATTGGACCATGTGACCCTAGGTCCAATCATCTGAGCACTGGAAATGGTGATGTCAGCTGAAACCTGTATGTCAAACCAGACCCTCTAAGGTGGAACCCTGCTCTTGCTCAATATTTTCCTATCCCAAGGAAAGTCAAATCCCCTTTGGATCATATATATTCCATCTATGTATGTACCAAAGTAAAAGCCCTCAAGCCCTGGCAGTGTGTATCACTCTTGAGATTGCCAACACTGCTCTGACAGTCTATACCTTCCCTTTATAAGTCTCTTGATCTGCTACTCATAGCTAACATATTCTTAAATTCTTTTCTGTGATGTGGTCAAGAACTGGGATATGCATGTTACTTTTAACTTCAGCTGAATATTGCTGTCCAAATTTACATGGTATTAATACCAGGTATGTTTCCTTTTATGTGAAGAACCTCCTACAAAGAGATAGGGGAGATTATAAGAAATTAAGTTCTAAGACAACCTGGTTTTTGAGAGGGATCCCCAGCCAAGGCCATTATCTAGCTGGCTTGGCACATATCTTTCATGCACCTCTGGATGGATCACAAAAGAGCCATAAATTAACTGCAAGTTTTCCTTTAAACTTGTACCCAAGGGTTTGCTGACCTTGTGTGTATTTGCAATATTCTACCTTTTGGTGGCGTCATACGTTCTTTCTGTACTGCTTTTTGTAGTACCTAAAACTTATTAATACAGTATCATCTCCGTTTTAAACTATCTTCTAGTTTATTTTCCCATGTTAAAAATCAAGGGAGAGGGTTATAACCAAGCAATCAAAACAAAATGAAAAGCTCAGTTTAGGTGAGAGACTGAACACAAAAACTTGTCTTGATCTCCTCTTAAGAGAATAGTCAAAGGATATCCTCTTTGGAGATGTTTCCAAGGCCATTTAGAATCTTGTGCTTTGCCAACAGTAGCAGGAAGGCTTCAAGAAAAGAATGTTGTGTAATATGAAAAGAACAATTTATAATTACCATCAAAATAGCCTACTGTACAACCAGCCTTCTATAGTTTTTAATTATGTATTTACATATATATATATATATATATATATATATTTTTTTTTTTTTTTTTTTTTCTTAACAAAATCCAAACCCAAAATACCTTTGACAGTTTCAATAAAAACAGTCAGAAATATGTGAGGTGTGCTTCCATTCAAACCATTCTAGAAGAAAATTTGAGCCATTTGTTTTGCAGGGGTGAAGAAAGATGTGCATTCTCCATGTTTCAGGGGCACATCACTGTTCCAGTAAGACTGCTGTATAAAGCTTCCTTACCTCCTCTGGCTTTCGAGCAGAGGGGAATTTATGAAAGGCTCTGCCCTAGTTCACTTATTGGAAAAGGAGAATAGTTATAAAAACCGCCTTAGGCCCCCAACTGCAGACTATGATGTAGTTTTGCAAGTATAATCTTGAATTTTTAATATCTGCCACCTACTTCTCAGTTACATTTCCTTAAATCAAAATTGGCAGCTGAGGATGTCTCAAAATATGTCAGTTTATATCTTATTTTTCAAAAATATTATGTAGAGAAACATTTCTCTGGAAATATGACACCAATATAGCTTTTTTGGTTTTGTTTTTGTTTTTGAAATATAAACCTAGCATTCTCTCAATTTAGTGACTCTTATGCCCATTTATTGTAACTGGATACAAAGACGATGCCCGTGTGGAATATTTTATGTTCCTTGCATTGTTACTCAAAATACTGAAGAACGTTTTGTCGCAGAAGAAATGATAGCAGAAATTAAGTATATACTTACAGAAAATGCCATTTACATAGAGATGAATACATGCAGATTTATGCATAAAAAGAACTCTGATTATCCAAGTCATATTACAAGCTCAGTTTTATCTTCCGTTCCCAGAGCTATTGAATACATATGCACAAGTATATGCTGTTGTGCTGTTATATTCATTTTAAAACATACACTTTTCCCTTCCAAAAATCCAGAGCATTTTAATCACTTGTACTTCACAGCCCAGCAAGCATTGTGACATAAAACTAATCAGGGATGGCAACACAGGCACAAAGGACATACAGACGTTGGGTAAGTGTGTTGCATCAGTAGCTGAGATGAGCGAGTGTGTGCTGTTTCGATGTGGTATGGGCAAGCGCTCTTGTGGCTTATCTTTCAGCATCCCATATTCTACTATGGAGGCTGTTCTGACAGGGAGTGAGGCCATATGTTAATATCAGACGAGGTACCTGGCACAAAAAAAGGGGAACTCTGATATTGGAAGGTTTTGCTGACTCTGTTTTTGAGCGAGGAAACATAAATTCCCGAGGTTAAGTAATTCGCCCAGGTTGTGAAGCTGGGAAGAGGCTGAGAGGATTTGTCCATTAGCAGAGCCCTTGCTTTTTCTAGGACAGTCTTTATCCACATGTTCCACCTTCTTCACTGCAGAAGAGTTGAGGTCAAGGACTTGTAAGGATCAGGACCCAGAGTGCAGCTCCCCTGGTGCATTTCAGTGCCACTTCTAGGAGCAGGATGCTTCAGGATGCTCCCGTAAGGGAAGGTGATGTTTTGTGAGAGTACTGATCTATTCAGAGATGAGAGAGACTTTTATAACTTAATAACTTCACAGACTGATGTGATGTCATTTTGGAAATACATTTGGAAGTTTGAAAAGGATTTACCAATTATCTGCAATGTGGGCACCAGTGGGGATTTAATTAAATGAAAGTGGGTGATCAAGGGACTATTTAAGAGTGATGTTAGAAGTTGCTGTTAATCAAAGAAGGGGTTGAACTTTCATAATCGTCTATAAACTCGTATCAGAAAAATTCCTGACTTCTTTACCAGTAAAAGGCAATTTTTTAGCTGTTTGCTATCTGTATTCTATATAAACTCTATTCAGCTGTAAAAGATTTTTATGCAGCAGTATTTTTTAAAGTATGATATTGTCCATGTCTTTATCCTCAGAATGTGGCTTTCACTCTTTTTTTGCTGAGATTTCACCTTTGTTTCAGCATGTTGCTATTCTATCCAGACTCTTGGTTGCTTCCCCAAGGTGATTATATCAAAGCGCACAAGGGTATGCTGAGACCCTCCAGGTACTTGGAGTGGTAACTGTGATAAATCGTGTTCTGAGCCTGAGGCTCACATTCTGTAGCATATGGTGGCTGCTTACCTGTCCGACTGTTATTTCTTCCAAGTCTGCCCAACCTACCCCATGTCCTCTGCTTAAACCACTTTGACCTCCTCCATCTTCCCCCCACCCCACCCTTAGGCATTGTGTTTAGCCAGCCTGTCATCATGGTGACCTCATGTTAAGAACAACCTAGTAGAGGAGAGATTCATTTTGACTTGTTGGTTTCGGAGGTTTCAGTCCATGGTCAGCCTACTCCATTGCAGAAACATCATGGTGGAAGGGTGTGGAGGAGAGCTATTCCGTCCAAGGTAGCCAGGAAGTGGGCACAGGAAGGGGGGGAGGGGTGGGGCTGGGACAGGGAAGGGAGATGGACCCTTCCTGGCCATGCTGCATCTTCAGCTAGGCCCACCTCCTAGTGGTCCATTAAGTAATGAGGCTGAAGCTGGAGGATCACAGATTCAAGGCCAACCTCAGCAACTTAGTGAGACCCTCAGTCACTTAGACCCCCATCTCAAAATTTAAAAAATAAAGAAAATCAAAAAAGATGAGGCATGTAGCTCAGTGGCAAAATACCCCTGAGTCCAATCCTAAGTACACAGAAGGGGGGGGGGGAGGAGGGATTTTAGAACCAATGGCAGTGTGGACAATACCTACTCTTGTGGAAGACTCCTACTGGAGCACATCACCTGTCAAAGAGAAACACTTGTTTCATTTAAGCACTGCATTTCTTGGTCTCTTTGCCTTAAGTAATCATCAGACAAGTGGGAACAGGGTTGAGCTCTATAGGACAGGGAGGGGTAGCTGAAAGAAGGAAAAGCACCATGAATGCACAGAACAGGGACAATAATAATGGCAGCCAACATGGACTGTGTACCAGGAGCACGACTTCTGCTCATGGCTTATCTTGGTTAATCCTTGTGATACTACACAGAGGTAAATGCTACTATCTCCATTCAGCAGAAGACCCTGAGGCTCAGAGAGATTAAGTAATGTGGCCAAGGTCAAAGGATAATTTAACCATTCTTAACTCTATCTTACACTTTAAAATCAACTGAGGAGCTTTAAAGAAATGAACCTCACTTCCACAAACCCTGATCATTTATATGGCAGAGAGAATGGTTCAGCCATGGCCTTTTTTAATGTTCTTCCTGCCCCAAACTCAGGTGACTCTAATGGTCACAGAGCTGGAAAGCAAGAGAGTAAATGATGAAATATGGTAACACTGAAGAGATACAAATATGGCTATCTATATCTAGAAAGCAGATTTTATCTATGTTCCAACAAGTGCAGTGTTTTTAAGAGAGCAAATCTACGCCCAGAGGGTAAGGGTAAACAAATGATCAACTATGTCTGTATGGTTTGGATCTGGAATGTCCCTGCGGAAGCTCATGTGTTGAAAGCATGGTCCCCAGTACAGCAAGTTCAGAAGTGGGCAATGTTTGCATCATAAGGGCTCTGACTTCATTAGAGGATTAATTCATTAAGACCTGGGATTACAAGCATGTGCCACCTCTCCCAGTGGATCCCCACTTTTTTGTTGGGTCCTTGCCTACCCATCTTTCATCCATGAGAAGCACCAAGGTTGAGGGTGGGTGGGGGGTCAAAACAATAGCTCAGCCAGGCAGATTGTCCTGAAATTTGAGATCATTTGGCATTTGTTCTCACATGTACTGGTCCTGAATTTAATCTTAACCTCACACCTACCTGCAAAAGAGACCCTGACTATGTGCCCGGGTACTTAAGTACTCTGGTACTATGGAATGAGGGGCAATCAAATTGTTTTCTAATCTAGGTATCTGTATTTGTATCTGGGAGATATAAATATAACTACAAATATAAACTGGAAAGTTCACAATTGGCCTTCGAAACCCTGGAGGCCTGTCGATCCCCCTGGGCACCAGCCGTGGGCTTCCTCCTCCTGCCATTCCTCCTCATCGTCGCGTCAGTCCCTCTCTATACATGACATTGGGCTGTTAACTGCCTTTCCTGGAACAACTTCCAAAGTATATTTGAGACCCCCTCGAGGTTGAGATTATTTTGTGTTGCTTTATTTCTTAGGAAGTTATTAAAATCATTACAAATGGGTGGCAGAGTATTGGGGGTTTTGTAACCGCTTTACTGAGATAGAATTCATACAGCATGCAAATTACCCATCTGAAATGTCCTATTCAAAAAAGTTGTAGTATATCCAGGGGGTTCTACCACTCATATCACAATTAATTTTATAATATTTTCATCACCTCAAAATAAACTTTTTGCCCTTTAGCCATCATCCTCCCTTTGCCTCTCCATCTCTCCTTCTATGTCCCCTCCCTCAAACACTTATCTACTTCCCGTATCTATAGATTTTCCTATTCTGGGAATTTCTTTTAAGTGAAATCATACAATGTGTGGCTCTTGTGACTAGCTTTCATCTAGCATGAATTTTTAAAGATTCATCCATGTTAGCACTTAATTCCTTTTTATGGCTGAATGATACTCCACCTTATGAATGTATCACATTTGATCCAATCATTGGCTGATGGGCATTTGAGTTGTTTAACTTTTGGCTGTTAACAGTAAGACTGCTATGAACATTTGTGTACAAATTTTTGCGTGGACATATGCTTTTATTCTTTATAAACCAAGGAGTAGAAATGCTAGGTCCAAATGATCACTCTATCTTTTAAAGGAACTGCCAGAGTGTTTTCCAAAGTAGCCACAACATTTTATATTCTCTCAAGGTAGAGATTGTTTTATGTTGCTGTATTAAGTCCTTAGGAAGGTACTGAAGTCATTACAGATGCTTATTTAGGTCCAGTGTTTGTTGAATGAATCAATGGCAGAGTTTTGGGGACTGTTTGAGGGTGCTAATGTTTCCTTATCCTTGTCAATACTTGTTATTATCTGATTTTTTTATTATAGTCATTTTAATTGATGTGAACTCCTGTTTCACTGTGCTTTTGATTTGTTTTTCCCTGATGTCTAATGATAAGCTCTTTTTTTTTATGTGAATGGCAATTATTTAACCCTATCTATTTTCTGCCTACCATGTGATATGCACCTTTTTCTCTGGGTGGACATATCTAGAAGCAACAGATTTATCAGAATGGAATTTTGGTGTGTGCATTTAGGGTATGGATGTGTATAAGTCCTATCTCTCATACTTAGAATCTTGGTCGAGGTCCTGTTCTTAATACTAACTTACCAAGAAAAGGAAAAAACCTCATTAATTCTTGGAAGCTTAATTAGGAAGATAAACTTATAAAAAAAATAAATAAATGAAAGCATATGTGAACAAGGGTAGTATAAATAATCTGAGGTTATTTGGCTAAATTATGATAGGAAATATTATGACATTGTTTGTACTTGGCAATGTACTTTTATATGCTTGTTGACTTCCATTACTTCCATAGTATTTATACATGGGCAACACAAGGACCTTGGAAGTGCTTTTTACAGAGGGGGATAAATAATTTGTTATTTTATTCCTTGGTGTTGATTCATGGAATTTCCTTTGCAGAACACAAATATGGTACTGTTATTGGTTCTGTGTCTTTTAAATTACTAGAAACAGAATGCTGGGAATGAGTTTGAATCAGGAGACAAAGTCCTGGGTTGAACATTCACAGTGTCTTGCACAGGGAAGGTGCTTGATAAATTTTGTTACATCAATAAATGAGGATTGCACTTCAGATTGCACTTCATTTCTCTAGGCTGTAGTTTTATGAATCAAGAGTTTTAAGTAAAGGAAGGTCTGACAAATATGAAGTCTCTTGCAGCTCCAAAATTCCTCAGCACAGGGATAATTGCATTCCCAGCTTTTTAGACTAAAAGAATAAGAAAGTATAATAAGCCTTTTCAGAGTGTCCAGTACTAGTTGAGCATCACTAATCTGATGTCCACAATACTTGAAAATCCTATGCTTTTTCAGTGTTGACATGATGCCCCCAAGTTTTCAAATTTTGGGACATTTTTGATTTGGGATTCTCTGATGAGGAATGCTTAACCAGAAGTTTATGCAAATATTCCATTCTGAAAAATCTCTCAGATTTTAAATACTTCCAGGCATTTAAAAGAAGGGATACTCAAGCTGTGTACTCTCTGGGATAGAGTCTTGCCTGTTAGCCACATCTTGGCTGCCCCGTTTCTTTGGTGATCAAGGACCTTCTCATTATTGTGGAGTCTTCTGCTTGAAATATGTGTACATGGCTCAGTTATAGAAATTAAATCACTTTTCTCATAGCGAAACTGTGAAGCAGCCCTAAGTGAGTCATTGCAAGCTGAGAATGACCAGTGAGTTCATTTTAATGGGAGACTGTATTTTACCATGGCTGATTTCTGTTGGCTTTATTGCTCTTCACTCCTACAGCCAAACTAGCTGATGGAGGTGCTGGCAAGAGCTGGGTCTCAAGTGTGCAGATCCAGCCAGCTCCTGGCTGTTGCTGAGCAGCTGAGGCAGTGTGGGTTCACATGGGTACACTTTGCTGGGGCCTTCTGATAAGTGTAGCTGCATGTTCATGTGAGGTATGCCTGGAGAAATTGCCACCTTGTCCTACACACAGGACAGAATCCCTGGAGACCTTTTATCGTTGGAGAGGAATTATGGGTGAGGTGCCATTGAGCTGAATGGAGCCCTTGCTAGTGTGGATGGTGATCCCAGCTGTTGGTAAAGGAATGGGGTGAGAAGATCAAACTGGGTTTCGTGACACTTCCAGGAGCAAACAGATGACCATCATTTTTTGAATTTTGAGAGGTTTATTTTAAACTTCATTTTTCTTCTATCTTTGCCCCTTTTCTCCCCTCCCTCATGGTGAGGGATCAGACACTCTTAACCTCTCAGATGACTGGGGGGGTTCTAGATAAAAAGCCAATGACACTATGTCCTTTGAATTCTTTTTTAAAATGTCATTTCAAACACCTGTCGTCTTTACTGTTATTGATGTACCGAAAAGCGAGCCTTGGCAGAGCAGCCTCTCTTCATGGTAGAGCAACTTTCACTCTGAATACCTGTCTTTGTGTGAGGCTCACTTTCAGATACCTGTCCCTCTCCCTACCACCGGTTTTCCTCTATTCCTTCATCACTTTATCATCACCCAGAGTTTCTTATGCATCATCTCACCTATGAGCACTGTCTGAATCAGGATTGAGACTGACATCTGACTTCAGTCTCTTTGTTTTGGAGACTCTTTTTATGACCTTATTTCCAGATCTCTTTGATTCAGCAGTGAGGACTAGTTATCATTAACTTCAGTGTGCAGTAGATGTTTTAACTATGCTGCGTAGTTGAGAGTTGATGTCTTAAAAAAAAATGTTTATTTATATATATATATATATATATATATATATATATATATATATATATATATATATATAATCAAACGGGGTAGTTAAGAGATCAATTGTATGGTACCTGATGAACCTTGCGTATGACTTGTAAAAGCATCAGGACAGTTAACAAATGATTCATTAAGATCATATCAAGAAACCACAAGCCCTCTTTTTAAATTCCAAGAAGCTTTAAATATCAGCAATCCACATCTCGTCTCCCAGCAGAAAAGGGCCTTTTCCCCCTGCTGTTTGCCTCATTTTGAGCCCAGGTTCCCTAGGCTGTGGCCCACAACTCAGAGTTGCTGGGTCAGTGATTAGGAGGGAGGATTTCCGGTCCCTTGTTTCTCTGTGATACGTTCCTCTCCATTTCATGGGAACTTGGGCTCTTTACTCCTTTTTACATTTGTTCATTCAGTTGTTTGAAAAAGCCTGTGGAGTTTGGACCCCTGGACAAAAATCCTGCCCACTCCCCCTCCCCCCCCAACACAGGAGGATGACAGTTACCTCTTTTACTGTTGCATGGGTCCCCACCTCCCACACAGGGGTCCCTCTTCCCATATCCCCCCATGGGACCCCTCCTTCCACATGCCACACAAGGTCCCTTCCTCCACACACGTGGTTACCTCCTAGAAGGTGCAGACTGTGTTTCAGAAGGACCCATTTCAGCACACAGCAGGCAGCAGGTTCACATTGACTGGGCTGAGTTTGGAGGTTGGTGCTGAGGATTTTAAACATTCTCCTTTCCCATCTATAAGATGAGGTCACCATCTCTCCCTTGTTTAAAATGTGATCAGGTATGCGACAACACTCCAGAAAGACGAGTGCTGCATAAGCCTGTTAGTGTCCTCCATCCACCTTGGCTTCCTGCCTTGTATCACAGTATTTCCATCTCCTCCATTCCTTCAAAACCTCTTTACTCCTTATTCCTGTCCTGACTCCCTGCTTCCCTCCCTTCTGCCCTCAGATGGGAAGGAAAGCATGAGTGAAAAAAAAAATCTATCTGGTTCTCTGTCATTGTTTCCTGTCAGTGTGTGTTTATGCTGCTCTTGCCCTGTGCACATGTCTCCCAGTGTAGCTGCATCTGTGTGGCAGTCAGGAGATGCTGCCTACCCTTCACAGGAGCACCCATCTGTGTGTGTGGACCCGTCCATTTGCTACCGCTGCCTCTGTATTGTGTGTTCTTCCCAAGTCTAAGCATGACATAAAGTGTTTGTTCTCTTAGATTAAACCCAGTACCCAAGCACTTTCTACACTGTGTGGGTACCAGTATAAAACAGAGGAATTTTCACACCAACGTAATCTGCCTGTTCTGTTGACACCTGGTTGACAGTTCTGTAGAATTAGTACAGAGGTGAAGTTTTAGGTGAACCACAACGATGTAGCTTGGCTTTTGTGAAGGTGAGAGATGAAACTGAGTCCTCAACAACAGTTAAGAACTGAGCCTCATTGCTTATGTTAACATCTCTTTGTATTTCTTTGCCCTTTCATCATATGGGAAAAAAAATGGCAGGAGAGAGAACTTGGGTAAATGGCAGGGAAAACTTTCTAGTGACATCTTAGCAGGGTCTGTCCCCCTCTTTTGAAGGGACCTTGTATAGAGTAATCACAGGCATCCCCTGAAAAGCATTAGCATTAACCTTTACTAGACTAAGATTTTGTTTCTTAGCCACACTCAGATCACAGACTCTTCCACAGGTTGGAAAGTTCTCCATGAGTACAAACTAATAAAAACATTTACTGAGTTTTTTTTTCATTGTGATGGAAACACAATGGGGAGCTGTCCTCTGAAAAAGAGCCCAGAGTCCTCAGGAGCTGGAGGGTTCTGCCCTTGGTCGGATTCAGGGAGCAGCTCTGCCCCATAGTGGAAGGCTGGAACTTCTGTTTATTGCCCACCCCACAACCTGGAGCACATTAGAGCCTTTGGAAACCAATTGTGTATTCAGAACCATCACTGTGTCACAAAATAAGGGACAGGAAATTCATCTATAAGGTAATAGAATCACAGAGGAGTCCCTGTTAGATTTGTTGATAAACTGTCAAGAGGAAGAGTAAAAACTGTGGCCTAGCAGGAGTCTCCTCCCCAGACTAGGAGTCAGATCGAGGGGCAGACGGGAACCTGCCTGCATTCATTCAAACAGCATTCACTGAGTGCCTGGTGACCCAGCAAAAAGACATTACCTTCTCATGTGTTCCTCATGCCCTGGGACAGGAGTTGAACAGATATAAAGAGAATAACAGATGGTGGTGGAGAGGTGTACACAGGAGTCCAGGGAAGCCCAAAGGAGGGCAAGGCCAAATCCAACTAAACCCAATCGGGCATAAGAAGGTCAGGTGGAGGACTGTGTTTTCAGGGAGGCAAGCCCTGGTTGAGTTCTATATAAAGGAAGGGGGCCTCCAGTGGGTGGGCGGAGAACAGAAGATGCAGAGGAATTCCTGCAGGGCTCCTTAGAAGGATTGGCTTCAGGCCATGTAAGGTGCACACCAGTCATCCTAGTGTCCTGAGAAGCTGAGGCAGAAAGATCACAAGTTTGAGGCCAGCCTAAGCAACTTAAGGAGACCCTGTCTCAAAATAGAAAGGGCTGGGACCGAAGCTTAGTGGTAAAGTTCCCCTGAGTATTTTGTCCGTAGTACTGGGGAAGGAGTCAGTTCAGCAGGTCTTCACAGAAAGGAGGAATCTCATTTGGGGAGTCTCCTAGCAGAGCAGACCCAAGGGTCTGTATCTGATTCTGTAAATAAAGTTATATTAGATTGTGGCCCCACCCATTCTTTTGTGAGACTGTGTGGCACATTGCCTATATACTTACTACCTGGTGTGTTTTAGAAAAAGTTTAGTGACCTTGGCCATAACATATTTTTGAAACTCTGAATAAGATTACCCATAGTCCAACACCAGGGCTCTACTTCCTGGACCATCTAATGAATTTGCTTCACCCCACCCTACCTGCCACTCAAGTCAGGAGCCTCTGGTCTCTAAACACTCTGGAAGTAGAATAGTGTCTGTAGTGGAGGTAGGGGGCTGGGCATTTCACTCTATATTCTTCCCTAAAACATTTGATCACCCCATCCTGCAACTGTTGGAGACTCCTAATTTCTCAGGACCTCTGCTACTGTTTAGCGGCTTGGTAAGTGTTGCCCAGCAAAACCAGGATTTTCAACACTGATAGGAGTCACAGTCATTGGGAAGTACTCTGTATTCATTGATGCAGCAGCCCATGCTTTAGTGACTTTTGTGCCCTAGCAAGTGGGAGAGGGAAGCTGCAGGCAGAGCTGCCACCTAAAGCATGAAGAAACACAAAGAATGCATTTCTAAAAGTGGCTGAGCCAGGGTGAACTCTTGACTAGTAAGAGCTAGAAGAAATAGAGCAACAGCCATTCCCATTTTATAGATAACAAAACAGAGGCCCCGACAATCTAGGTAACTTCATTTTGACTGCCAGCAGATGCTGCCTCTGATGCCTGATAAGGAGGGTGTTTCTTCCTGTGGAGATGTCCCAGTGAAATGCTGGATCAAGAAGTCATGAATTTCTGTTGCAGACTTTCGAAAGATGTGGCTTTTGAGGATTAGATACAGCTAAGATCCTCTGTAGGGCTAACTTCTTTTAGTCCCAATAACCACCAAGGTATTACTTATCAAATAATGTTGCAATTTGGGATCTGATTTCTGACTAGTCCTTTATTTAGAAAACCACTGGTAGTAAATAAGGGTGACATTTTCCAAATCTTCCTGGAAAATACAGATACAAAATGAGAATGAAGCAGATAGAGTTGTCCAGATTTCCAACCAGCATGATCATTGCTATAGAAAAATCTGTTTATAACTATCCACTTCTTAAAACCTTTCACTATTTATTGCTCTGCTGTTCTTTGAGGAAAAGACCAAAGTCCTTGTCGTGGCATTTGAGGTCTTTCCTGTGTGGGCGCTGCCTGTCTCATCTGTCTCACCTCTCAGTACCTCACACATTTTCCTTCCAGCCTAAGTAGGTTTCTGCATTTGGACCCACCTCAGGACTTTGAAAGACATCTTTAAATTGTCTGGCTCATTCCCACATTGTCCTCCCATCTCAGCTAAGTTAGTGTTGGATCTGGGAGGCCTCCTCTGAGCTTTGGAAATTGAGTTGGGTCTCCTCCCTTGCCCAGTCCTGAATCATGTCAGCTATACCATTCAGTTGCTTGTTCACTGTTCCTCCTTAGACTGTAAGCTTCTTGTAAGAATGCCGCTCTTTTTTTCAGTTTTGATTCTATAGTTACCAGGAAGAGGAATCCACTTGTACTAGTTACTATAAATGGGATTTGTGGTGAGAAAATATATAAAGCAATAAAGAAATCCTGGCGGAAATCTAATATCTGTAAGGAGCTGTCCCTATTGGAACCACAGTGGGAATTCCTCAAGATGGCACAGGTGTTTTGTGCCTCTGTGCTCCTCTGCACCCAAGTTCTATTTGCCCTTCTTTCTCCTGTTGGTTTCTTGAGCTCATACACATGACTGCATGAAGTTTTTGCATGATCTCACTTTGCCCGTGTGGCCTCGGATGCCCCCCCTCCCCAGCCCTGGCAGGCACTCTTAATCTCATGGCTTTATTTCCTGCTCCCCATTCATTTGGTTCTCTGTTTCTCACTTGCAAATTTCTAAGCAAGCACACTGGTCAGCCTACTCACCGTTTTGAGCCAAGGCACACCAGTCAGAAGTCATCATCTTGTAGGTGGGGTCTCCTGGAGTCAGGTCCTCACCACAGACCAATCAAACATGTTTGGAGCTGGTGAGGTTCTATGGGTCAGAACCTGGCTGCCATGATGGGCATCTCTTATTTTGGTTTCTCTTCCTGTCTCTCTGCTGACAAGTATGTTAGGCATGTATATTTTGTGGACTTGATGGTATCCTTTGTTGTTTTCCATTTTTTTTAGATATCATTAATGGAGCTCAAGAAAAATGTGTATTGCCTCCTATGGATGGCTACCCCCACTGCGAGGGGAAGATCAAGGTAAGGCTGAAGCATCACCTGCTCATTTCCATCATCCTCAATCTTCCCCCCCCCCCCCCCATAGATACAAATGAGTGAGTGAGCCCTGGAAGTGAGTTATTTAAGGGGTGCCTCCATCCTTCAGCGTTGCATTGTGGCCATCATGACCCTTCTCTGCTTATGCCAACCTAATGGAGTTAGTCAACATTGACCTTCCATGGTCACACTGGAAGAGCCTGGACTGCTTTGGGTGCCTGCCATAACGCTGCTTTCTTTCCCAGCCTCTAGTGGGTGGGTGCTCCTGTGAGGGTTACTTAGTGTCCACCTGCCCCCTACCCCCACTCCCCTGCTGCATTAGTCCAAGGCTCCTGATCATTTAATCCAGGCTGCAGTTTTGGTGCCACATTTGCATTTGTGGTGAGTACCCAGAGATACTTGGCCACTCTTTCAGAGTTATCATTTTTTATTTTTTGGTGCTGGGGATCAACCCATGCCTCATGTATGCTAAGCACATTCTCTAACACCAACCTGCAGCCCCAGCCCAATGTTACATTTTTTTAAAAATCCATAGCGACAGTGAAGAGATTAGTGCCAGGGGGTTGCGGGGTGGGAGACATGAGGTAAAGCAGAAGGGATTATTTAGGCAATGAACTATCCCGTTGATAATTTCACGGTGGATGCATGCTATAATACATTTATCTAAAGCTATGGAATGTACAACACCAAAGGTGAAGCCTAATGTGGATGGTGGTCTTGAGTTGATATTGATGTGTTCATGTAGGTCACTGATTATAGCAAATGTAACACTCTGATGTAGGATATTGATGGGAGTGGTGTGTTGGGGAGAAGGGTGCATAGAAGCTCTGTACCCATCCACTCACTTTTGCTGTGAACCTAAAACTGCTCTAAAACATAAAGTCTATAGTTAAAAAGAAAATTGTATAGCCTGCCCAGTAGCTTTCAGGGAGAAGTTTCAGTTTAGGTCTGCAGTTATGACTGTGAGACCAACCTGTCAAGCACTTGCTGGTCTCCTTTGGAGCAGGTGCTTCCCCGATGCCCAAATTGCACTCAGGCCCACCTGCACAAACTCTGTGTTTCAGGCACTGGTGAAACCCTAGTTTCCAGAAGATGTGCACTTGGCCTTGATAAAACTCTGCTAGGCATGGCCTCTCCTGGCCTCACTCTACACTAATTGCCCCAGCTGTGGCCTAGCTGAAGCCAGTGTCTTCCTGTGGGTGCTCCAGGTGTTGAACATCTGGTCATCTTGGCTCAGCAGTCCCCTTGCTCTGTTGTTAAGCTATGGTTTGAACCATTCACCCTGTTATCACCCTTTATACCCCCTCCTTCTCTCAGCAGATGGGTAGGAGCCCAAGGAATGGAGAGCTGAAAGGTGTTCATGTGTGTTCTTGTCATTTCAGTGGATGAAAGATATGTGGCGCTCAGATCCCTGCTACGCAGACTATGGAGTGGATGGGTCCACCTGCTCTTTTTTTATTTACCTCAGTGAGGTAAGTAACTAGCTTCCTGTAGCTCCTGGAGGTGCATGTGTGGTGGTTAAACTGTTTTGTGGTTGAGCCTGGAATTTGAAAAGTTTCAAGATGCATGGTGTTGTTTTTATATGGAGGACCTATGGTCTCTTTGTCATTATTCTCCCCACCTCTCAAAGATTTTTTTTTTTTTCCTTAGTAGAAAAACAGGCTTGAGTTAGCTGTTCACTTTTTTCCTTCAATTTTTCCTATGATTTACCATCTGAACAATGTTTAAGACCAATTCAGTGGCATTGAGTACTTTTACACTGTTGTGCAAACATCAACACCACCCATCTCCAGAATCATTTTCATCTTGCACAACTGAAACTCTGTACCTAGTTAGCACTAATTCCACACCTCTGTCCCCTAGCGCCTAGCAGCCATCATTCTACTTTCTGTCTCTTTGAACTTGACTATTCTAGTTACCCTCTAAAAACAAAATCGTATAATTTGGCATTTTGCATCTGGCTCACTTCACTAATCTTCAAGTTGTAGTATGTGTTAGAGTTTCTTTCCATTATATACTGTGTGTATATACTACCATTTGCTTATTTATTCACCTATCCTTGAACGCTTGGGTTGCTTCTCCCTTTGGCTTTTGTGAATAATGCTGCTTTGAGCCTGGGCGTATAATTTTCTCTTGAATACCTGGCTTTCAGTTCTTTGGAAAGTATATACCCAGAAGTGGAATTACAGGATCATTCAATAATTTTATTTTTTCATTTCTTGAGGACCTCTGTACTGTTTTCTGTTGACAGTTATACCATTTTACATTGCCACCAAGAACAAGGGTTCCAGATTCTCCACATCTTCACCAATACTTGGTACCTTCTGTGTTTTTGATAGCAGCCATCTTTATGGATGTGAGGGGTAACTCATTGTGGTTTTGGTTTGCATTTCCTTTTTTTTAGTGATACTGAGCTTCTTGTCATGTGGCCAGAGTTAGCCCTTTTCTTAAAGGTTGAATTAGTTACTTTTGCCTTCTCTTACTTCTATTATTGCACCCTTGAATTTAAATAGCAGCTTTTTGTTTTTTTTGTTTTAAATAAGGATTGCAGAGCATTTTCCAGACCACACAGGTTTTGCTGTAGGCTTCAGTGATCTTCATTTCACCTTGAGGAAAGTCAAGGAGTGGAGAGGTGTTAAGGTCTATCCAGAAGGAGCTGAAGGGGAAGAACCTCTAGGGAACCAAACCCTGCTCTTTCTCCTTCTCCCACTGATGGCCAGGCCAGCCCTCAGGGCTGATGAAACAGGTGCAGACCAGTTTCAGAGGATGCAGCTCAGTGGGCTTTCTGCTGCCATTTCTTTTTCGTCCTATCCTATTTGTGTGTGCTGTTGATATTGCCATTTAGCCAACATCAACAGCTCCCTGGTGCTCCATGGAAAATGACTCCAGTTTTGAAGCTAAATTAAATGTGTTTGCCATAGTTTTTCGTGGTGATGTTACAGGGCAAGTTCCCACTGTAGAGCTGAGGCCACTAGAGTGGTCCTTTCTTGCTGGCTCTTTCAATCACATCAGAAAGATTTCAGAGATGTCTCTCGAGAGTACTAGGCATACTTTCATTGAAGGGATAGGAAAAGGGGACACTCTCAAGCAGAGTGTGTGTCCTCTCAGAGAGGAGACAAACAAAATGCCCCTCCTTTCCTCTAGTTTCATTGAGGGTCCAAGGAGAGTTTCCAGAGAGTCCCACCCTTGTCTATCCTCTTGACTTCTGACTGACAACAGAATCATATCAGTCTTCTAAGTCCTCACTGTGCATGGTAAAGCTCCAGGGCAATGTGAGGTCATTTTGGCCCATGCTGGTCACAGTTCTAATTGGGTCCTCTAGATATATCTCCCTGACTTCTTTTCTTTTAATATTTATTTTTTTAGTTGTAGTTGGACACAATATCTTTATTTATTTATTTTTATGTGGTGCTGAGGATTGAACCCAGGGCCTCACTCGTGCTAGGTGAGTGCTCTACCTCTGAGCCACAACCCCAGGCCTCTCCCTGACTTCTGAAACCTGGTCTGTGTAAGGGTCACAAAAGTCCCCCCTTCAGAGTAACTTCTGCTCTTCTTATGGGCATTTTGGATCCACATTTCTCCTGCATATGAAGGTCAGCTTGGTAGGACCAGCTTATGGAATGACCCCTTAACCTCATATTCCCACCACTTGGGTCTGTTAGTGGGATTCAGGTGCCTCTCTTTTCTGTTTCATAAGGTGACAGGGGCAGTCCTCTTTTGATTACAGAAGTCAGATCATTACTGGTAACCAGCATGTCAGCATGTATCCCTGCATTCTATGGAGTTTGTCTCTTTTTTTTAGATCATTCCCTCTTTCTTTAGTACATTCAAATCAGACTTTTTTTTTTTTTTTTTTTTGGCATAGTGCGGGGGATTGAACCCAGGGCTTCTCATATGATGTACCACTGAGCTATACTTCCAGTCCCACAGACTATTTTTTATTTTTTTGACAAGTTGTTCAATGGTCACTCTGTGGCCATCATGAGAACCTCAGAATAAATGAGTTTAAAACCTCTTGGAAATTAAAACTTCATACTTCAAGAGTTGGGCTTGTGGTGTGTCTCATTAGCAGGCTGCTAGCAAATACATTTTTATTTTTATGTTTTTATTTTACTGGGGACTGAACCTCTACCACTGAGCTACATCCCCAGGCCCACATCTACCCCTTTTTTCATTGTTGAGACAGGGTGTTGCTAAGTTGCAATCCCCCTGCCTCAGCTTCCTGAGTTGCTGGGATTATAGGCATATGCCAGGGGCCGGACTACTGGTTATCTCTGTGTGTTTCTTATTTGTGACTTGGGTGGCCTGTGGCCTACATTCTCATTTCCTTCTGTAGGGGGGTAAGGCTTGGGCCTACAAATGAACCTTCACTCCAGTGAGAAGTCAATTAGAAGTACCTTTCCTGCCCCAAGGGAGAGACTTCTCATTCAATTTAATTTTCAAGTTTTCTTCCCCTTTCCCTGTGATAGAATATAGCCAGAATCCAACTGTGCACTATGATTGACAAACAGCCAATTTCACACCTTCCTAAGAAGGAGAGGACTGAGGACAGAATAGAAGATTTTACATTCCCATGTCAGCTTCCTCTCCATCTCTGAGGCAGGAGCTGGGAAGGTGTCGGGGTGCAGTAAAGACCACTGAAAAGCCAGGTGCAGTGGTACATTCCTGTAATCCCAGCAATTCAGGAGGCTGAGGCAGGAAGATCATATGTTCAAAGCCAGCTTCAACAACTTAGGGAGGCCCTAGGAGACCCTGTCTCATAAAAAAATAAAAAGGTCTGGGGTTGTGGCTCAGTGGTTTAGTGCCCCTAGGTTCAATCCACAGTACCAAAGGGGGGGGGAACCCCACCTGCTAGAAAGGGACTGCAATCATTCATGACCTGTTCCCTTCCTTTGAGACCACTGCCTAGTTCCCGTTCCCAGTGGAGGAAGGATGGAGCTGAAAGGAAAGAAAAGCAAGGTTCTGAAGGGACTGCTGGACAGACTGGGCTCTGCGTGGGTCATCTGTACTTACTCTGGAGACAGAGTGTTTCCTTTCAGGACCTGATTCTTGTAGTCACAAGGTGTGGAATGGGAATTCATTACTTAATCACTCTTTTCTGCAGATGATCAGGTTTTCCCTTTCGTTCAGACAAATTCTAAGTGAGCACTTATTGAACATCTGTCATAATCATCTATTGTCAACTACTGAGAACTCAATTTCTTTCCATCATGCTGTGTGCTCATCCTAAGAGTCAGATGGGAGAGGAAGAATGATCCAGGAAGGATAGAGATGGTTTCTCTTGGGAGAGTGCTAGGAACCTCTTTTTTAAAGTTTTATTCTAAAAATAACCCTGAACCAGGACTTTAAAAAAAATTTTTTTTTTAATCAAAGCATCATCAAGTTACCTTATAAGAGTTGAAAAGTTTCACTGTGATGGTCGTCACTTCAATAGGATTACTTACTGCCTTAGAGCCTCATAACTGAACTTCAGCTTCTATTTTTTCTGTTTTCTATGTTTTGTGATTTTGTGAAAGTGACTCAACTTCTTCGTGCCTGGGGTTCTTCCTTTAGTAACTATTAGTTTTAATTTTTGTTTGGTTTTGAAGGCCCTTACCTTGAGTGTATTGTGAGGATTCCCGTTTCTATGAGAAAGTACTTAGAGCAGAGCCTAGAAATGGAAGAAAGGCAATCAACATAACTGATACATTTATGGTTTTCAATGTCATTATTATTTGAAGATAGTTGTGGACTGTCACTTAGCCTTGGGCGTTATAAGTGGGCTTTTGGTTCCATTTTAGAATTAAAATCAATTTATGGTTCTCGCTCACCAAATCTGATTTAACTTTAGATCCTTTGACTTCTGGTAATTTAGAAATTCAACTGTTCCCTTTGTGCTTTTTTTAAATTGAAAAATAGAAATTGTCTAAGTTTGTGCAACACAATGTTTTGATACACACATATATTGTAAAAGACCAAATCAAGCTAATTAGCATGCCCTTTACCTCACTTATTTTTTTTAATGGAAAGCACATTTCCCCTTGCCTGCTTATCTCTGGATATGATGCTTGTGTTTGCATTTGAATTGGGAACTGGTGTATATGGAGTCAGTATACCCACTATAATTATTAATGTGAAATTGGCAGAGATGGTTTCCAAAGCCAATTAATTCCTTCAATTAATTCCCATCTAGTATTTTAAATCCTAGATAATACCTAAGTCGTTGTTGGGGTTTGCTGGTCTGATTTTGGTTTATTTTTTCCTTTTCTGTCTCTCCCCCATTTCCTCTAACCCCTCTCTCTTCTCCTTGTTTTCTTACTTCATTGAACCCTGAAGATTGATAATTTCCTATATCATATGCCAGATTTCTCTAGCAGGTGATAAGATAATCTAGAGGGATATCCTTATTTGGCTTCTCAACTTGATCAGCATATGCCCCAGTGACTTTTGTTCTAGTAATCCTATTGAAAGAGCCAATTCTTTTTTCTATCTATGTTTAACATTAGAAGTTTGACAGATCTCACAAGGAAATAAAGTAAAATGTCTCATCTTTTCAGTTACCAGGTGAATTGCAGTATCAGGTGCAGAACTGTTGTTTTTTTTTTTTAATATTTATTTTTTTTAGTTGTAGCTGGACACAATACCTTCATTTTATTTATTTTTATGTGGTGCTGAGGATCGAACCCAGGGCCATGCTCATGCTAGCCTAGTGCTCCACTATTGAGCCCCAGCCCCAGCCCTGTCTTAATAAGTGGCATTCTTTTCTTCCTTCATTCATTCCTTCTTCTTAGGGTTGTCTCAGTGGCCAGATCCCACTGAATTACAGATTTAGAAACTTCTACTTTTGCCCTCATTATGTGTGATCTACAAATCATTTTTGGTTAATCATGTAGGAAGTGAAGCCATCAGAATGACTGACCCCTTATAGTATCCCTGTGACTGCTTGTTATATGTCTGACACTGCAGTATGGCCTGGAATGGGCAGGACCATTGGGGTGGAAGAGTTTCCCTTGTTTTGGGGGTCTCTGGGTGGCAGAGAGAATGAAGCATCATTGAGCCCCCACTGTATGGTGGACACCTCAAATACCCAATCTCATTTAAACCACTCATCAGTTCTGATGGTTAATGGAAACCCAAGTCACAGATAGCTCAGACGTCTCTTCGCTGCTCCTTGGTCCCAAAGAAAACTCAGGCATGTAATTTATAGGAATTGACTTTGCATTCAGCCTTTTTACTTAAATTGCCTATGTTTCAAATGTGGCTCTATTTAGCTAGATTCAATTAATTAATTTTTATTGCTAATTTTCTAATATGCCATAATTTTGATACTGCTCTCACAAAACAAAAGAGACCTCACTACCTTGTCTTGAGGATATAACTCATGAAAATCAAGTGTCAGCCGTTCTAAGTGATAGGAGTGAATGAATGATTTATTAAGCAGCCTTGTATTTCCAGAACATCAGGCAGATCATTTTCTGTATCTGTTTTTGTGAGCCATGTAACTACTCCCGTTATAGAGACAGGGCCCTATAAAATAATTACTCTGAATGTCATTGTTTCAGGTATATTAACTTGGCTGTCTGCGGAGCCTTTTATTGCTATCAGCTTTTACAAAATTTAGCATGAATTTCTTCACCCCTATGGATATTATATTGATGGATGTTGCTGATCTATTTGACACCCACACATTTTTCTTTTCATATTATTGTTTCAGAAACGAGCAAGCAGCACACCTCTCTAGGATTCTTAATTTGTTTGTTATTTTTTTAGTCACTTGCATTGCCATAGCAAGTGTAGTCAATCTGAAATAATGAAGTTATCCAGTGATTGATTACTAGATCTTTAGATGTGTACAGACTATTGCTTCAAATGCCAATTGAGACTGGTACATGTGCACATGTGTATGTGTGTGCACACACGTGTGTGTGTCCCTTATAATAGAACAAAAGAAGCAATTCCATGAATTACCCATCAATCCATTTCTTATATTTCATGAACAACATGCATAAAGGTCTTTGCCTCTTTTTGTTTTCCCTTGGCAATATGTAAAACTAATATTGGCTGAGCATGCTATTAACCTTGAGTTTAAATTCAGCATACTTAATCCTTTGATTAATGCCAAGATTAATGCCCAACAGGAAAGGTTGAAAGCTTAAATGTTTGTGAATGTGAGCATGAAATGAAATCCTAATAACCAGCACAATGATTTGGATTTATGGGCTGTGTTGGCTGTTAAAGATAACTTGGGAAATGGTGTCTCACAGACTAATTTGTCAAAGTGGACCACGAGAAAGAATTGACTGTTTAGTTGGCAGGAGCAAACCTGAATGAGAGAAACCTAATATTTGGGGATGGGTCAGGAAGTACTGGAATAATACCACTAGGCTGTTGTCTGAGAATATCAACAAACGCCTCGTACATGGTGAGCTGTGTGAAATGGGAAATTCCCCTCTGCCAGATAAGATTTCTTGGCAGTAGAGCTGGTGTGAGAAATTTGTGATCATGTTCTTTCCGTTTCCTCAGTTCAGCTTTTTTTTTTTTGTATCTTTTTCATCTGTGTGTATTCATTGCTCTCATTACCTGAGTTTGAAGATGTTCTTAGCAAATGAAGATTTTTTTGAAAAAACAGCACTGAGTTTACAGTTTGTGTCTGCCTGATTTCTCCACTCTGTCCCCCAACTTCTACCAAGTTGTTCTCTATGATGCTCCTGGATTGTCTGTGGATTTCAGATACTACAGCATTTATAGTTAGACAACTTCTGGCCTCCACCTCCCAAAAATCAGAAGAAGAAGAAAAAGCAAGTCTTTCCAAGCCTGAAACTACTGCTTCTTGGCTTCTTGAAATACATGTGACTGGCAGTAACTTCAAAGAGTATATTCAATTTGTTTTTTACACACTTGTAAATATTGCCTCTTGTCATTTCTAGTGCATGCTCCACAATTATTTTTAAAATTTTTGTTTTGCTTATTTGTTTTTGGGTGGGGGTGATGGGGATAGAACCTAGTGGTGTTTAACCACTGAGCCACTTCCCTTTGTATTACTTTTTTTATTTTGAGACAGGATCTTGCTAAGTTGCTGAAGCTGGCTTTGAACTTGTGATCCTCCTGTCTCAGTCTCCCAAGCTGCTGGGATTACAGGTGTGTGCTGGTGCACCCAGCTAAACTGTTGTTTTAAACTTTTTTAATTTGAAAAATTTGAGACATATACAATAGAGATAAGTTGTGCCAGTCCTTTCAGTTGGCAGCTCATGGCCAGTCTCAGTTCATTTATTCCCTCCCTCTGCTCCATTATTTTGAAACAAATCACAAACATCCTATCATCTGTAAATATTTCAATATGTGTTTTTAAAAGAGACTCTTAGGATATGGTAGCCAAGTGCTGTACTACTGACCTACACCCCCAGCCTTGGGGTTCCTTCTTAATACATTAGAAATACTTCTATGATGTGATTTCTCATCTCTTATTTGGTCATTCTGAGAAACTGTTCATATAGAAACTGTTTTGGGTAGAAAGCAGGTACCAGGGATTGAACCTGGGGGCTCAAAACCACTGAGCCATATCCCCAGCCCTCTGTAATTTTTTTTTTTTTTTTTTTTTTGAGATAGGGCCTCACTAATTTGCTGAGGCTGGCTTTGAACTTGTAATCCTCCTGCCTCAGCTTCCTGAGCCACTGGGATTACAAGTGTGCACTACCATGCCCAGCAAAAAATCTTTATTTCTAAGTTGTTTTACTAGCATCTTGCACTGGTGACCAGCACTTTTTGAACTTTTGGTTCTTTTGATTGTTAATATGCTTTTGTTGTGTTCTCATTACAAAATAATTGAAGAAACATATCTGATAAATTTGATCCATTGCAATTATTTTCTTGCTGATTGTCAGTTGTCCCTGCACTGGCCAGTGGGAACATATTCATATCGCCTTCTATATCCTTTTGGCATGACCCTGGTATTTTTAAATATCTTTCCCTCTTTATTTTTTGCAGTACTACAGACTGAACCCAGGGCTTTGCACATGCTAGGCAAACACTCTGGCACTGAGATACATCTCCAACCCTTAATAGTTTTCTTGTTTCCTGATTTGACAAGGTCTTGTAGGTTCATCTTACACAGTTGATGCCAGACCTGGGAATCAAGTCATTCCTTAAGGACCCTTGTTCATCTTTGTGGGAAGTAATGCACAGTCAGGCCACTAGGGGCATTCTCTACCCTTGGGATTTTCTGGGTGCTAAGGAAATTAACGATGAACATTCCTCATTAAGATTATGCTTTATGAAAGGAGATAGTAACATAAAGAATATAATCTCTCAGACTGTAAGTGCCATAGAGAAAAATAAAACAAAGCAGACATGCTCATGAGAACTGATGGGGTCATTTTGGACAGTGCTCAGATAAGGGCCTAGTAGAAGGGGAGGAAATGGTGTTTGAAGGAGGTGAGGGAGAAACAAGTGCAGACATCTGACAGGTATTTTAACAGGAAGTAGAGATGGCAAGCGCAAAGGCCCCGAGGATCATCAACCTCCAAGATTAATTTCAAGTACAAGAACAGTAATCTCCTAAGAGATCTCTGTTTTGTCTTCTGTAGAGTGATGCTGGACATACGCTTATTGAATGAGTGATTATATTCAAAGCATATTTTTAAAAATTGGCAATAGCCTGTTGTTGTTATTCTGAGTGAATAACTTCTTTCAGCTATAACCTTCTTATCTTGAAAAAAAAAAGTCACTGTAAAATTCGTGACATTAAAATCTGCTAAGGCATTCGGGTTGAAACGTGAAGCAGGGACATTTAGAGGAAGTATTAACAAGTTTACTATAATGCTCTCTAATATATCTATGAGAGATTGTGAGGGATCAAATTAGACTATTAAAATGGAATGAGCCAATTAGAAGCCACAGCTTTCTTGCCAGTCTTTTCTCATTATCACTCAACATTGTTTGTCTATCTCTGCACGGCAGGCAAAATTGCTCACTGAACACCAAAGCACTACATCCTTGGTCTCCAGAAGGTGACCGCCTCCTAAACTTGGGTGATCCTTGCTGTCGATGTGCTCTTGTGGATGCATACCAGACAGGGCCAGGTCTGCCAGTGTGCCCTGAGAAGTGTGCCTAGCATGAGGTGGTCTAAGAAGTGTGTCGGCATGTGTAACTTGTGTGATTGGCTACAGAGGAATTCATTTGCCACCCCTCCTGTGTGAAGGAAAATTGACTTTTCTCCTACCGTGACTTGGGATGGATGCTGGGAACTCTGTGTCATCATCTCATTAGAATCCCACTGGTTTTGTGGCACATTGAAGACTTACTGCAGCTTCTCTTTGGGTTCTGCTCCTTTCTTGCATCCTGAGCAGATCTCTCCGGGGTCACTGCAGCCCTTGACTCTCTCCTGCATGTAGCCAGTTCTTTGCTTTGTGTTTATAATATTCCTGTGAAGGGGCAACAATACAGTATTATAAAAGTTCCCCCTCCCCTTCAGTCTTGCTTCATGCAGTTTCAGTTACCCAGAGTTAAGTGTAGACTTACAGTATTAAATGGAAAATTCCAGAAAAAAAAAAAAGAAAAACAGTTCATCAGGTTTTTTGCTTTTTGGATTTGTTACTTTTGTTTTTTTGGTATTGGGGATTGAACCCAGGGGTGCTTTATCACTTGTCCACATCCCCAGCCCTTTATATTTTTTATTTTGATATGGGGTCTCACTAAGTTTCTTAAGGCCTTACTAAACTGATGAGGCTGACTCTGAACTTGTGATTCTCCTGCCTCAGCCTCCAGAGACACTGGGATTACAGGCATGCGTCACCGTGCCTGGCCAGTTCATCAGTTTCAAATAAATTTTATTATAGCACAGTTTTAATTTTCCTACTTTATTATTAGTATTGTTCACTTTTTACTATGTTTTATTTATAAATTAAGCTCTCTCAGAGGTATGTACATATAGGAAAACACAGCATATGTGGAGTTTGGTACTATGCATGGAAGATCTTGGAACACATCTCTTATAGATAAGGAGGGATTAACATGGAAGAATACACAAGGTGATTGCCTGTCTGGATCCTGCCATCTAGCTGCATGGCTTTAAGCTTTTGTTTGAGTTTTTAGTCTCGTTTCTCCTTACAAAGGTCAAAATGAAAACCCCCTTGCCTTACTGTGGTGTTGAAAGTGTCTAATAAAATGAAAGTGGTCAAGTGCACCGGAGTGAAAAGAGGATGTTATCATGAGTATCTTTACTGCACACATCATCTCTTTGTTCATTTGTTACTCAGTGGATGTTGATGGAGTACTCTCCGTGATGGGCACTGTTGGGATGGGGATGTGATGAGTAGTCAGATGAAGTTCCTGCCCTCAGAAGCTCACACTCAGGGGGCAGCAAACAACAATAGTAAATTAATGCATACAGTAATTTCCACAAGTGGTAAGTCCTCTGATAAAAATATAGGGTAAGCCTTTAGAGAAAACAGGTAAGTAAAAGTCAAGGAAGACTTCTCTGAGAAGTTTATGGAGGAGATGGAGGAAGGAAGGCATGGAACACTCTGGAAGGAAGCATGTTTTGGGTAGGAGAAACAGCAAATGCAGGTGGCCTGAAGTATGGGGTTACCAGGTAAAAATGTAGGATACCTAGTGTCATTTGCATTCAGTTAATTTAAGTAAACAACCATTTTTTTAAACATGTGGGACATACACTAGAATTAAATACTCATCTGAGATTTACATTTAATCAGGTTTCCTTGTTTTCTTTTCCCTAATCTGGCAATCTTGACTAGGTGGGAATGGCTTTGTATGTTTTTGGACTTGCAAGGTGTTCCATTTGTGCAGAGCAGAGTCAATGAGGCTGATGCTGTAAGGGTGGAGGTCAGATTCTACAGAATCTTTGTATTAATTCTGGGTTGTGTTCTGAGCATGATGGGAAGCCATCAGAGTATTCAAGTATGTACAGAGTGTGATCCAGTGTAGTCTTTAATACGACTGCTCTTGCTGCAGAGAATAGACACTAGAGCGATAGTTGGATGCAGGAAACCATAATTGCTTTCATTGACGTTAGTACTGCTACGTGGTAGGAACACACTAGATGATTTTTTAAAGGATGTTATACAGAAGATTTAAGCCATACTGTCTTAACATGGAGCCTAGACTATGCTTATGGGGATGTAGGAACCATCTTCTAGTTTATGTGCTTAGCAAGCATGGCTCTGTTGTGAGAGGGACAGGTGTTATTTTGGCCCTTGCCATGTGTAGTCTCTTTCTTGCTATCTTCATCTGTATGATGCTCTTTCTTTCCCTCAAAATTATTTGAACACCCAAGTGAGGTGACGTATGTTGAGGGTTGATCCATACACTTGGTTCCTGCTGCTTTCTAGCATTTTCCTCTCCTTTGTCTCGCACACTCTGTCTCCTTCGCATAACCACTCAGCAAGCTGCTGGGACAACATATTAATGAACGCAGGTGTTTAGTGCAGAGATGTCTAGATAGCTGAGCCACTCACCAGGTGCAGGAGTCTTGTGCTGCTGCATTTCCCTTTTGAAACACTAGAAGGTAGAGTGAACAACCAGCAGTGTGTGGTAGGGAGAAGTCTTTTTAGATTTTTGTAGCATAGTCATTAATAAGTAACTTCATTTACTGTGTCATTAATATAACAAATTACTTGTGTGTGCATAAATGACAGTTTTACTTATTTGAAAATAACTGGTGTAAGAGGATGGTATGAAATTCTCTTTATGATTGTTCTTTCTCTCGTTGGGCGTGGGGCTACTGAGGATTGAACTCGGGCGCATTCAACCACTGAGCCACATCCTCAGCCCTATTTTGTATAGGGCTCTCTATTTTGATAGGGTCTCACAAAGTCACCTTTGCTAAGGCTAGCTTTGAACTTGCATTCCTCCTGCTTCAGCCTCCGCAGCCACTGGGATTACAGGTGTGCACCACCGTGCCTGGCTTCCTTTCTGATCTTAGCAGATAATAGAATGAAACTGGTCACATTATCAAGCTCCTTCACCTTGCAGACAAGAAAGCACAAAAGGCAAATGGTTTGTTACATGCATAGTTCTTTGTAGAGTTGTACATGTAATCTATTTTGACTAATTCTGGATTCTGTACTCCTTCCCCGTTGAGCCTCTCTCTTGTCTCTCACTAACCTTGGCCTTAAGGTGAAGTTGTCATCCAGTCCTGCCACACACACACAGAGTTACCTTGGCAACTTCCCATGTGCCTTGATCCCTCCTCTCCCCCCACATGTAGCATAGCGACAGTATTAGTATTACATCATAGGGTCCTCCATGTATCAAATGATGTTGTGCACACAAGTTTTTGTGTGTTTATATTTTTCACTGGAGGTTGACCTATTCTCAGCCTGAAGTAAATGATTATATATTTATGTAATAATGTCATGTATATTCTATTCATTAATGTTTGTTATAAAAATCAAAAGCACCCATAACACAATTATCCAAGATAATCTGGTTTCTCTTGCATATTTTTTTCCACTTAGTTCTGACTATACTTTCCATCTGAAAAATATAGCATGAAATCCTGTATGTCAGTGATCCACTAAAACAAAACACTTTACATTAATAGTGAAAGACATAGACAATTGTTCTGTTTTGTTTTGTTTTAAGAACATAACTATAGCATATGCCATATATGTGTACCAACATGCATATAGACCTCTGGAGTCATCTATCATTTTTCATTTTTACAACTACTTTATTACTTCCTCATTCCCCTTTAAACTCTAAGGTGAGCTATATGTGTATCTACCAGCAGTTTCTTTTAAACATAATGAATTTGTCCATCCTGTGGACCTTGAAAATAATCCTGACCTAGTTAGAATTTTTTAGGGACTTGGAGAACTCTTTGATTCACAATCCTCATGATTAAGCTTCAAAACCTTCTTAGTTCAAAGAAGGCTAAATCACCAGAAGTAAGAATGTCAAAAACCAAATTGTCTTATTTTATATCTCCTCGCTCAGAGAAGAGTGATTGACAGGGCCCTCGCTGGAATATGCATCAATGTTCCAAAGTTCTAGCCTGGCTTGTCTTTGCTTTTGCTGCTCCTCATTTTGTGTCCTAAGATGAATGCTTAAAAAAGATTAGCTCATGTCCAAGGAGTTTTGTCTTCCAATCGAAGGTTATTACAGTAATGGTTCTGCTGCTCTATTGATTGTTGTGTGCGTGTTACTGTGCATTCAGATGGTTTTCTATTTTTGAATTGACTTGGGTAAATTACAGGATACTATTAAAGATTTCGAGTCCCTTCCCTGGTAGAGGGCTTCAGGCAGGACTTACTCAGGCTATTAGAGTTGGAAAGAGATGAGTGGAAGCCCTACACTGAGGGCAACTACACAGAGCCACAGCTGAAAAAGTATGGTCCAGGCAGTTGGAAGAAGGTGGCCACACTCAGGTGTAGGACACTGGAGTCCTGTGAGCCAGGAGAGGAGCTCTTCAGAATGATCTAAAACAGGGCTGCATCCAGGTGGTCTCCTGGGGTCTACCTTTATTGGAAGGATACTATGCTGGTGGCTTAAGCTCATTGTAGGATCCTGGGCAGATCAGACAGAAAACACAGTTAGGTATCAAGAGTTTGAGTTATTAACCGAGATCAAGATTTTCCCTGAATGTTCTTAGTGGTGCTCTTATTTAGGAAAATGTTGTTCATTGGATGGCTGTTTGCTTCAGCACTTGGAGTTACTGCCAGTGTTGGCTTTCTTCCAATCCTGGTAATCAATCCTCTTGAGGTTTTAGAAAGATGCTGTTTTATTTTCCCCTTCTCCCTGTGGGGTAATTGGTTTACGTATAATTTAATTATTTCATTAACCAGTTATCCTATCACTGTGTACAAAAGCAGCCTTAAAAACTCACCCTCCTTTCTGTGCTGGGATGTTAAGGATCGATTTTTCCACCATTCTAAGTGAGTACATGTGTAATGGTGACATTTCTCCCTAAAAGCTCTGTCGCACTGACTCTATTTTCCGTATTTGTAGGAATGCCCTTGGAGCCTTGCAAAGTAGTATGCAGTGATTTAGAGTAAGAAAAACTAAGATAAATGTTCCTCTTCAAAGAGGAATTACAGTCTCCAGGGTTCTTTAGGAAAGACATATTTTAGATCACCTTGGAATGTATTTTCATCAGAGCAAATCTTGGAATATTCTCAGGACAGAGGAGGGAGTGTACTCTACTTTACCAATATGGGTCCCACTAATGTGTCTCCTTTTAGTTGATTTCCTTTATTCATAGTCTTGTTTTTATCTTTCTCCATCATGCTCTTCAAGGGGAAATCTTTTATCCTGGCAGATTGCTTTATAAACCTGGTTATTTATTCAGTTGTGAGGCTTATTTCAAATCTGACCCTGCTTGCTTGTTGTTTGTGTGTGGTTGAAGGTCTCACAGTCAGCTCTGCAATCTATCTGAAGCCTTCCTATTACAAATATGCTTTATAGGGATGTTTTATTGAGTCCATTTACAAAAATTTAATTGGAGCTAAATAATTCAGCCCAACCTGAGAATAAGAGGTACAGATGTGTGTAACGCTGCTGGGACCAGCTCGGCTTCATCTCTCGCAACCTCTTTTCTGCCATTTTTCCTCGTTTTTTTTTCTCATTTGTGGAGTCCACAGATTGCCTTTCATAGTCATATTGCTGAAAGGTCCTAGTAATTAGATCATGAGCCTCCAAGGCAAGTTAGTATTTTCTTTCTTTTTTTCTTTTAATGAGTAAAAATAATTTCAGCTTTTCTTATGGGTAGTGTTTTTGAGTCTCTGAGGTCATTTACAAGTATAAAGTCTAATTTTACTCCATAAGAAAAAAAAAGAGAACATTGCTCTTTGCCTTTCTAGGGGTTCTGCCCTCCCCTGAGCCTTGCTGCCCTCGGCTCACTGCTTTCAGATCATTTGCAGTGGCAGGTGGCTTTATGCAAATCAGGCCAATTATTTTTGGTCATAGTAAAAAATCACTTTGCATTAGGAGTAACTTCTAGATTAGTGAAACTGACATGTTTCTTTGAAAACTCACCCAGACCTACGGGGCAAAGTGTCTCGTTTGACTGCTCTGCTGACCCAGGAGGCTCCAGTCCCCACCCTCCCACCCCCACTACAGTCCTGCAGCTCAGTGTCCTCTCCAAGGACATTTCTCACGGTTAAATTTTGTAGGTCCACGTGTCATTAAAAAAATTATTTCAATGTCATTATTTATTAGCAAATGAGTAATATTATCTTGGAATTTTATATCTGTTTTAGTCAGAGGCCAGACATCAACATTACTCAATCATTTCTCATCTTTCCTTTACTAGAAATGATGAATTTTTGCAGAATTTTCTTTGGAAACCTTTACCGAAGTAATCCTATAAGATCTGGCACTTTTTTACTTTCTGTGTTCTTCCTCTCCACAACTCTAAACTCTTGTACATTGAGAAAAACAGTCCATGGACTCTTATTAAGATCACCAAGAATTCTCCTCCCACCCCTCCATTTTTCCTTCCTTCTCTTCCTTACCTAATTTCTCGAGACAGTG
Organism: Marmota monax; assembly: GCF_021218885.2. Classification (NCBI taxonomy): domain Eukaryota; kingdom Metazoa; phylum Chordata; class Mammalia; order Rodentia; family Sciuridae; genus Marmota; species Marmota monax. Next base: position 3,608,648 of record NW_026691933.1, read on the forward strand.
TGATGCGAACAGCCAGAAAATGAGAGAAGGCCCTCACCAATTTGCCTTAAACTATCAGTTGCTGAATTAGATAGTAAACTATCTAATTCTCCCATGAAGGAGTGAGTTCTGTGACTCAAATGCCATCCTATGTCCTTTGTGTACCTGCCACAGCAAATACCAGATCATTCCTGTCCATTTGTTTAAATGGTCACAGAGGTGCTTTTACATTCACATTTCCCAGCAGCAGTGCTTGAGTCTTTCATCCTTCTCCTTATAAGACCCCACGGTACAGAAATGTAAGGAATCAGTCCCAGTAGAGTACTAGGAAAGACCCATATAAACGGTCATCACATGCTCCTTCTGACCTTTGCTCATTATTCCTGCATACGTGGTGCTATAGCTAGCTAAAATCATGGGAGCTGGCTAATAATACCTCCCGTTGCTACAGTGTTCATTGTGTGCCAGGAACTGTTCTGAGTGCTTTGTGCCTATGGTAATCCATTTGAAGATGAACCAGCATACTTACTGTGGATGATTTATGTTTTTCAGGTTGAAAATTGGTGTCCTCATTTACCTTGGAGAGCAAAAAATCCCTACGAAGAAGCTGATCATAATTCATTGGTAAATGATTTTGGAAAACTCTTCCTAGACGAGTGCATTTAGGTCAGATGCTAATTGATAGATGGGGAGTCTTTTAGAAATGCCAGCTGTAATCTGAAATAGTGTTCAACAGACGAACTTCTGTCACTGTTCTCTGGGAGTCTGGGTGACCAAATAAGTCAACCAGTTAGCATAGATTTACTTATTAAGCAATTTTCCGAGGGTCCCTAAGTGATGGACTAGTGATTGAGATGAGATCAGGTGCCAGATGTGGAGGCCCTAGATGATCTAATGAGGGGGATGGTTGTAAATAATTACCATGTCTGTCACTGTGCTTTAATGCAGGCCGATGGACATTAATGAGGTGGAGGCAAGTCAGCCTGCAGGGGTTGAAGTGGATTGCATAGAGGAGATGACATCGCGCTAAATTTAAAATGATGTGTTTCTATGAGGTCAGGGAGAAAATGATGTCTCTGATATGTGTAAGTGAGCACTCGTTATTGTAGAACATGGCTCTGTGTCACAAGGCCAAAGAGTTTGTATGAGCTGGGTTGAAGATGAGATTTGAAAGGTAGGAAGGGGATCATGAACAGTGGTACCACCTTGAAAGCTCAGGCCTTTATTATTTAGACCAGGGATCAACAAACTTTTACTAATATGAGACCAGATAGTAAATATTTTTATATTTGCAAGCCATATACAGCTTTGCCATTTTAGCAGAGTAGCCATTTGACAGTATATTAATCACGGGGTGTGGCTTTATGCCCGTAAAACTTTATGCACTAGAAACAGGCAGTGAAGAGCACTGGCCCTAGGGCCAGAGTTTGTTGACCCTTTCTGTAGACCGTGGGGGCCTTGGGATATTGTCAAGGAAGGAGATGAGGGTTTACAATGAACTCTGGCAACTACTGAGAGATGGATTCAGCAAATTTGAGGTTTCCTGTGAAATAAATACTGGTATCATCATGTTTCTCTGTTGTTCCACGCATGAGTTTTATCCAACTATATTATGTAGAATAGGAAGGAAAATACTCTTCCTGGGTTTAAGTTTTTCTAGTCTGATTTTCAAATTGTATTCAGCTGTGGTAGGGGATAAAAACCAATATCCTAGACTTTTAAATTCCCTAGAAAATAATAAATTTTTAACTGGAATGAACTAAAAGATGAACATTTATTTGGCCATTTAACTGTGTGGACAGAAGGAGTCTCTCTGGCAGCCAACAGGATGTTGGGTAGACTGTGCAGGGTTGACTTCAGTTTTCCCACAAGTCTGCTGCCTTGTAACAGATCCAAGTGGCACTATAAATTTCAGCACAGAGGATTTCAAGGTACATCACATGTATTCATTGTAAAAAGTGCATTTTTAACGTAGCCCAGGGCTTTGCAGCCACAGTGCCACTTTTCTAATTTTTTAATGATGTCCCTTATAACAAATCAGCAGTCAGGGGCCTTCGCTTCAATTTTCAGTGCTGGGGACCTACCACTAAAAAGCTGTGCAGCAAGACAAGACTCACTTTTGAAGCCCTGGATTTAATTGACTATCTCTTTCAAGTTTTCAAATGTCACATCATGAAAACCATTATGCTTTCTGACTTTTTATCTTCTATTCATTTTATTAAATTTCCATTTCTAGGCGGAAATTCGTACGGATTTTAATATTCTCTACAGCATGATGAAAAAGCATGAAGAATTCCGGTGGATGAGACTCAGGATCCGGAGAATGGCTGATGCGTGGATTCAAGCAATCAAGTCCCTGGCAGAAAAGCAGAATCTTGAAAAGAGAAAACGGAAGAAAGTGAGTTTCTTCTGAATTCACTTCAGTTAGATGCCAGTTTTCTTTTACAACTTGGTTTTGCTTGGAAACCAGACTAAGAGAAATGTCATGTCTCAAATGATCTTCCTTCAGGGTGGATCATCTCTGCCTGTTTTACAGTCCTTTTTGAGGGGTTTCTTTCCCTTAATACTCTCATTTAGCAAGGACTAGCACAAAATTCTTGGATGAAGGTAAGCAAAATATCTGCCTGCCAGATTTTCCTTTGAACCACCTATTGACTCTCTCAGGATAAGAGGAAACTTTCCCATTTCTTTATCTGAATCCAACCTTTGAGAACTTAGTATTACTTCATCATGGCCACTTCTCATTTTTGTTGTCTGGGCAACTGGTGAGTTCCACTGCTATGCTGTTTGGTTTGGCACTTCTGCATATGTTCCTGGGAGATAGAGCTATGTCCCTGAGATGCTTGGAAACCTAGAATGCCCCTGGGCTTAGAAGCTCTTATGCCTTATTGGTTATAGATTAAGTAAGACGACTTTGGATTAACTGTTCTGAGTTCAGAACTGAGCAATGTGTGAATGGTTTGTTCCTACATCTAAAAAGAACTTCAAAATGAGTTTAGTATTCCTAACTTGACTAATTGGATTTCTTTGAAATACAGATACACTTTGTAAGCCCCCAAGTCACGGTTTGATGGGGTCAGTTTTGTTTGAATCCATTAGGAGGGCAACCTCAAGCATTCTGGCACCAGACAGGCATGTATGGAAGAACATGTAGTCAGATGCTGCAGGTGTGCTAGAAAAAGAAGTACAGAATGCTTGTTTTGTTGTTTTGGTTTTTTTAGTTTGTTTTGTTCTTTTTAGATACACATGACAGTAGAGTCAATTTTGACATATTTATACAAATATCAAGTATATTTTATTCTAATTAGAATCCTAGTCTTGTGGATGTACATGATGTGGAGATTCACTGTGGTATATATATGCAAATGTATGTACATAAACTTGCTATTTCAGATTCAATTCCACTATCTTTCTTATTTATATCCCTCCTCCCTTCCCTTTATTCCCCTTTGTCTAAACTATTGAACATCTACTTTTCCCCTCCCCTCTTTTGTTGTGTGATAGTATCCACATATCAGAACATTCGACTCTTTTTCAGGGGGAATTGGCTTATTTCACTTAGCATGATAGTCTCCAGATCCATTCATTTACTGGCAAATGTCATAAAGTCATTCTTCTTTATGGCTGAGTAATATTCCACATATATAAATGTACCATATTTTCTTCATCCATTCATCTGTTGAAGGGCTCAAGTTGGCTCCACAGTTTACCTATCATGAATTGAGCTGCAATAAATAATGATATGGCTACATCACTGTAGTAGGCTGATTTTACAAACCTTTGGATATATATATATATATACTGAGAGGTGATATAACTGAGTCAAATGGTGGGGTTCATTCCTCGTTTTTTGAGGAATCTCTATACTGCTTTTTAGAGCGGCTGCAACAATTTTCCGTCCCAGCCGCAATATCCAAGTGTCTCCTTTTCCCCACAAAAAGCTTATCACCAAAAAACCCCAAATAACCCAATCAATAAATGGGCAAAGGAACTGAACTGACACTTTTCAAAAGAAATAAAAATGGTCAATAAATACATGAAAAAATGTTCAACATCTCTAGCAATTAGAAAAATGCAAATTAAAACCACACTGATTGTCATAATGGCAATTTATCAAGAATATAGGTATCAATAAACATTGGCAAGAATGTGGGGAAAAGGATACACTCATACATTGCTGCTTATGTAGTCCTACGGAGAAATCTCCAGTACATACTGTTGTTGGGTAAAGAAGAAAAGAGGAGAATGACATGCATTATTTTTTTAAAAGAGAGAGGGAGTTTTTCAAATATACATGTAGATCTATACATACGCACGTGTGCAATACATAACATACATGTTTATTTTTCATAGTTTTACAAATTGGAAAATAAACTATAATACTAAAACTATAATAGGTAGATGGAGCAGTGGTTGCATAATAATGTGAATGTTCTTAATGCTGCTCAATGGTGTATGCTAAAACAGTGAATTTGATGTCCTGCATATTTTACCACAATGAGGGAAAAGTGGCTGAAAGGGGGACTTCTGAAAGCAACAGGAATAGAAAGTAGACTTCTCTGAGAATATATCTTACTTTGTAGTTTTGACACTGGAGCCATTTAAGTGTGAAAATATAATTATGAAAGAAACCATACCTAACAAATCATAAAGAAAATAATCAACTGACACTATATCCATTCAGTTTTGATACAAGCACACAGAGGGAAAGATGATTCTTGATGCCTTTAGAACACAATAACTTGAACATTTTAATGGAACATCCCAGAGGCCAAAAAGAACCGCAAAAATATTTTTAAACAATTTTTGCAAATCATATGGTGTTTGGAAGTATTGATATTCTCATTCTGAATCCATTGTGAATGTTAGAATACTGCAAATGACTATGTTGGTATCTTTGACAGGTGGGCTTTCATTGTGGGAGATAGGAAATAATGTGTAAGATGAATAATGTTATGTAAAAATATTACAATCCTGTGTTTGATTTGGAAATATCAATAAGAACTCATGATTTGTTTTATCTTAGTGGAAAAATACATTTCCTAGTTAGAGCCGCTGAAAAGTCATCCAAATGGTGATTAACTAGAGTCTCTTAAGCCCTAGACTTTGATCTCTAAATGCTATTTTCACTTGGTGGTATAAGAGGTTCTTGGAAAAATTACTTATTAAGTTCTGAGACAGAATTTGAGCTTAGAACATTTTATCATATTCAAGAGCAGAGAAGATACCTTGAATAGCCTCTCACTGGCCAACATGGGACAGTTTGATAGTAGGATAATAACCAGAATTTTTGAAACAAATTAAATATGCTTACATCCATGATTTTATAATATTTTGAAACTGAAACCCCATGGATCAGTATTAAGAGTTGGCTAAATGTAACATACTTGTTCTTCTAAAAACAGATAAATAAAGGGCAAAAATCAAGTATTTACCAGGCTCTAAGCAAGCTGTACTTCACGGTGACCAATAGGAAGTAGTTGGTCTTTATAGAAATATTCTAGCTAATGAAGAAATTACATAGTATCACTATTTTGCAGCCCAAATTGATTAATGGTCTAGTTAGTAATTATCCATAGCTACTGAAATCCCAAAACAGACTGAGACGTAGTTCCCACCAATGAAAGTACACAGTGACACATGTGAACTAGTATTGCCAATAATAATAAATTGAACCTGAATTTCATCAGAACTGATGATCTAACTACTCATTTACCATAAATACAAGGAACAGAATAATCTGTTTTACAATACCTTGGGATTGTAATGAGTAAAATCCAGAATGTAAGAGACTTTTGGAAATACAACACAGAGTCTTTGGTAAGTAAATGTTAACACTCCTCTTTGTCAACCAAAAAAAAAAAAAATTACTAGGAATTATGAAGAGGCGAGGAGTCAACTCTAGCATGTGCACTTTGGGTTCTGAATCACACAACCACACTTAACAAAGGTTCAGCTGAGAAAGTATAAATATTAACTGGGTGTTGGATGATATTAAGGAATTATTAGCTTGTTTGGGAACACAGGGATGTTTTAACTGTGTGTGTGTGTGTGTGTTTAAATGGTTTGTTTCATTTAGAGATACATACTGAAATATTTACAGACAGAATTTGCTTTAAGATAATTTAGAGGGATTAGAAGAAAAGGGGTGTAGACTAAGATTTGTCATGAATTGATAATGTTGAAGCTTCGTGGTGAGTGTATTGGGTTGACAGTGTCATCATGCCTGCTTTTCTGGATGTTCAACATTTTCCACAGTAAAAGGTTAAAAATATCCCAGATATGGGGAGAAGGCCCAGTATTGTTAAAAGATACTCTCTTGTCCTGGGTTACTTTCCTTGAATTCTGAGTTTAATGATTCAATTTTTCTAAAACAATGAAAAATTATTTCCCTCCTTTCTTTGTACCTTCTAGAAAACTGGCACACTCCACACTGAGATCTCATGGGACGTGTCTTTGGAACTGGTTGGTGGGTTTGTGGTGTGTTTCTGTGGACTTTATTCTTGGTTCAGTGCAAATCAGTGTGTGCCTCTGTTTTTCAGGTCCTCGTTCACCTGGGACTCCTGACCAAGGAATCTGGATTTAAGATCGCGGAGACGGCATTCAGTGGTGGCCCTCTCGGTGAATTAGTTCAGTGGAGTGATTTAATTACATCTCTGTACTTACTGGGCCATGACATTCGGATTTCAGCCTCACTGGCTGAGCTCAAGGAGTAAGGAGATTACTTTTCAATTTTAAAATCAGAATACAAAAAAGAAATTGTAAACTTGTAAAGCCCTCTATTAGTGTGTAATTTCTTGTGGAGGAAAATGAAAGTGATAATTCACTAAACAGGAGATAAGAAGATTATTTTCAGGAGCTAAATACATACACTGTGAGAAGGATAATATGTTTTCATTGTAGCTGTAGGCTCCTGAGGCTTCATAAATGAATGCTGGAAAATTCAAACTAAGGAGCTTATTCTTTGCTGTTACAGGTGCTTCCAACATCTGCAGCAGAAAACATTATTGACTTTCCTAATTCCCGGTCTCTTGCTGAAATTCATACCATTCCCTACTCAGTGTCAAGCTTTCTTAATCTTAAAACAGGGCAGGTTCCTATTTATAATGTAATTTGGATGAAATGAATTTCCTGAAAGTCTCAAACCAATTCGTTTTCAATTAGCCAACTTTTAACTCGGTCTGTTCACTCTTCCTTAGTCTTTGTTTTCAATGAAATTTGCATCTAGCGCCGGTCCTCTCTCAACCCCTTCTAGACTGACACAGCTGGCCTTCCAGGGACATTCAGACTCCCTCATTCCTGGGTAACTGCCTCTAGAGACTTTCCTGCCCCGAAGCCAAGCTTCATGCTGCTATGTCAAGTAGTTCCAGAAGAAGCACCTTCAGTGAACATTCTAGAGATTGGGAGGGTGTTAAAACAAAGTATGTTTCACCCTGTTCTCCCTCTATTGCACAGGACATTGATACCCAGGGAGGTCACTTGTATTAGGTTCGAGGTCCACACCTGGTTGGTGGCAGTATATTGAGATAAAAGCAACAATGTCAGTAAGATCGTATCAGCTATCATTTGTTAGTTATTTCCAGATGCCTGGTACCATGACAAAAGTTTAATTACAACATTTGCATCAACAGTTACGACAGCCATAATGTTGATGATGATTATTAATAGCCAACCTTTGTGGACCACTTACTGTGCACCAGGGACTAATCACACTAGGGTTGAATTCAGAAGGGTTTTGGTCCTTTACACCAGAAAGTAGGTGTTGTTGCTGTCTGCATAAAATGAGGAAACTGAGGTTCAAACCAAAAATGAGTTCTTAGGTGCCAGGGACAACGTATGGCAGAACCGGGCTTTGGTGCTGTGTCTGACTTTAAAGCCAGTGATCTTGCCCACAGTTCTCCTCTCAGAGCTGTGTAAACCTAAGGCCTCTGAACCCTTCATCATCACTCCTGTTTCTTCGGCAGGGCAGGCTGCCTCCTCTTGCCTTCTTCCTGCTTGCTCTAAAACACGTTGGGTACACAACCTGTAAAGTGGATGTGTTCCTGCACTTCAAAGCCTCTCATTCTGTGCCTTCTGTGGGCTGTTTTTTTGGTACTGGGCCTACAGAGATGACCAGTGTGTGGTTAAGCAGCTGCCAGTCTTTTGATAATTACAACTAATACATCAAATAATAATTACACTAATTACCATTCTATTAGTGCTAATTGAAGTGTTGATGCTAGAAGGTAAGCACAGGGCATGCAGAAAACTGTGGCTGTTATAAATCAGTGTCCTTAGAATTTGGTCCCTGGCATACAGTGGACCAAATAATGGGTGCCGATGCAGCTATGGAAGGAACGAGTGAATAAGTGAGTGAGTGGGTGGTTGGACAAATGGAGTCCTGTGGAAGTACCAGAGGCAAGAGCTGCCCAGGGAGCTCAGGAAAGGCATATGAAGAATTTCTCAGGCAGAGACTTCCTTGATGGTCAAGAGAGTCTGTAGTGATCTTTATGCACATTGGGGTCAAGGTTAGATGGGTCTTTTTTAAGAAGATAATTGTGAAGCCTGCTTAGAACAGTAGTACCCAAGTCTGCTTGCATATTAGAACCACCTGGGGATCTTTAGTTTTATAATTTTAAGTTTTGAGGATGCTTTAGTCAGCATTTTTGCCACTGTGATCAAAAGACCTGATAAGAAAAAAAAAATTGAGGAGGAAACGTTGATTTGGGGGGTCACAGTTGACTCCATTGCTTTGGGTCAGAGGTGAGGCAGAACATCATGGCGGAAGGGTGTGGCAGAGGAGAGCAGCCCAGGACCTCACACCAGGAAGCAGAGAGAGCTGCCCTCACCACAAAATATAAACCCTAAGTGCACAGCCATTGACCCACCTCCTCCAGCCACACCCTACCTGCCTACAGCTACCAGCCAGTTAATCCATATCAGAAGATTAATGCATTAATGAGGTTCAAGCTCCCATCACCCAAACATTTCACCTCTAAGCTTTTCTTGCATTGTCTCACACATGAGATCTAGGGGGACACCTCACATCTAAACCACAACAGGGATCTCTCTTAAAATCCCCCAAACACTGCCCATTCCCAGGCTAATTTAATCACAATTAATGGGCGTAGGACACAACCAGGTAATTGCACTGTACAGTTTCAAAGAACTGATCATAGTGGGGATGGGGGTGGCCCACCATGACTCTGCAGGCCTAGTCCTCTGCCTGGTTTTGTAACATTTCAGGGGAGCCCAAACACAACCACTGTTATGTATTATTTGGCTGCTTTCATATTACAGTGAATAATTTTTTATTGGTTCTTCTTATTTATACTTGATAGTAGAATCGATTTTGATCTAATTCTACAAGCATGAAATATATCTTATTCTAATTAGGACTCCATCCTCGAGGATGTACACAATGGTGGGATTCACTGTGGTGTATTCATATATGTACACAGGAAAGTTATTTCAGATTCGTTTCACTCTTTCCTTTTCTTATCCGCCTCTTTTTCCTTCATTTCCCTTTGTCTAATCCACTGAACTTCTATTTTTTCCCCTCTCCCTCCTTATTGTGGGTTAGCTTCCACATATACGTGAAAACATTCAAACTTTGGCTTAGCTTATTTCACTTAACATGAAGTCTCCATATTCATCCATTTAGTGGCGAATGTCATAAAGTCATTCTTTTTAATGGCTGAGTGGTATTCCATTGTGTATGTATACCACATTTTCTTTATCCATTCATCTGTAGAAGAGATCTACATTGGTTCCATGAGCTATTGTGAATTGAGCTGCTGTGAACATTGATGTGGCTGTGTTACTGTCATATTCTGATTTCAAATCCTTTGGATATATACCGAGGAGTGAGATACCTGGTTCAAATGGTGGTTCCATCCTAGTTTTTTGAGGAGTCTCCATATTGCTTTCCAGAGTGGTTGCACCAGTTTGCAGTCCCACCAACATATATGAGTGTATCCCCCCATCCTCACCAACATTTATTGTTACATGTTTTCTTGATAATTGCCATTCTGAATGGAATAATATGAAATCTCAATGTAGTTTTTTTTTTTTTTTTGGGGGGGGGGTTGGGTGGGATCCAGGATTGAATTCAGAGGCACTCAACCACTGAGCCATATCTCCAGCCATTTTTTTTTTAATTTAATTTTATTTAGAGACAGGTTCTCCCTGAGTTGCTTAGTGCCTCGCTGTTGCAGAGACTGGTTTTGAACCCAAGATCTTCCTACCTCAGCCTGCGAGCTGCTGAGATTACAGGTGTGCGCCACACCCAGCTCCATGTAGTTTTAGTTTGCATTTCTCTAATTGCTAGAGATGTTCAATGTTTTTTTATATATTTGTTGACCAATCCTGTTTCCTCTTCTGTGAAGTGTCTGTTCAGTTCCTTTGCCCATTTATTGATTGGGTTATTTGTGAACTTTGATGTTAAGTTTTTTTTTGAGTTCTTTGTATTCTGAGATTAATGCTCTATCTGAGATACAGGTGGCAAAATTTTCTCCCATTCTGTAGGCTCTCTGTTCATGTTCTTGATCGTTTCCTTTGCTATGAAGAAGATTTTTAGTTTGATAAGATCCCATTTATTGATTTTTCATTTTACTTCTTGTGCTTTGGGAGTCTTGTTAAGGAAGTCAGTTCCCGAGCCAATATGGAGTGTTGGGCCTTCATTTTCTTCTAGAATGTGCAGGGTTTCTGGTCTCATTTTTAGGTCTTTGATCCACTTTGAGTTGAATTTTGTACAGGGTGAGAGAGAGGAGTATATGGATTTCCCAGTTTTCCCAGCACCTTTTGTTGAAGAGACTGTCTTTTCTCCAGTGTATGTTTTGGGTGCCTTTGTCTGGTATGAGATAACTGTATTCTTGTGGTTTTGTCTCCTAGAGTGAATAATTGAATAATTGTGGCAAAGAATGAGTGCCCTGCAAAGATGAAAGTATTTATTATGTGGCCCTTTACTAAAAATGCTTTCCAACCCTAAGGATGCAAAACTGATTATACAAACCTTGGCTTTATCAGAAATCCACAGAAGAGGGAGCAGGGAGCCTAGAGAGGCAGGGAGCTGAAGAGCAGAGGCCTAGGTGTGACTCGTCCTTTGAAGTGGGGTTTTCACAGAGTGGTGAAGGATTCCTGTAAGCAGGATTAAAGGGGCAGTGACAACTGTTTTCTGAATAAATGGCATATTCATTCCTGCACAGGAAGTTGGTTTTCCAGTCGGGTACTTAGTCTTTCCCTGGTGCAGGTGTGGCTTTGTATGGCAGGGTGGAAGGGCAGGCAGGTGAGTGAAAAAAAAACTTAATGAAAAAGTATGAGCCATGATGTGGGTTCTGCAGTGCATTCTGGTTAGGAGAAAATAATAGACAACAAGATGAAAGTGTGTAGCAAATAACTAGTACCGTAGCAGCCAAACCCTGAAAGTGTTTAGAAAAAGGGAGCTTAGAGACGTGCTAATAGCTTCTTTCAATTCTTTTTTTTTCTGGTAAGTGAGGAAAGGAAGATTCAGAGTGGTTAAGTAATTTGTTTAAGTTCTCATAGCTGCTGTACACGGGAGATGTAGTCAGACCCATGTCTTTCTTGATTTCAAAGGCTGTGTTTATACACCACCATTTGCTTTTGTAAGAGGCAGAATTGGAGCTCTGGGTTGGCCTTAAGGGGAGGGAAGTCTTGAAATAGGCCACTGGTTTGGAAGAGCCATGCCATCATTTCTACTAAGGACTTTTGGGTTTGTTATTTGCCAAGTTTAATATCGCAAAATAAATAGTTTCTTCTCTCTCTTCTGTCCTTTTCCAGAATTATGAAGAAGGTAGTGGGGAACCGATCCGGCTGCCCTACTGTAGGAGACAGAATCGTCGAGCTCATTTATATTGATATTGTAGGACTCGCTCAGTTCAAGAAAACCCTGGGACCATCCTGGGTTCATTACCAGTAAGTGCTACATACTGTTCTTACTTAAATTTTTAGTGCTTTTTTTTTTTCACCCCTAACAAGGATTTCATGGTTTCAGTAGAAAAAGATGATTAAATATTATCTTTTGAACTGCATGGAATGTGTTTCTCATTCCTAATTGAAATTCAGACTGGGAATTTCAGAAGTGACTTTCTCCTTCCTAGGGCTATTAATTATTTTCACTGATGTCCTGAAAAGAGAAAACAAGTGTCCATCCTCCTTTGTACCCTCCCTGATATCTAGAATTCCTTGCTCAGTGTGACTACACCCGTCTCATCTGTTTTATCAAATAGCGATTTTGATCAAATATGAATAATGCCATTTCTTGTGGTCCTTAAGTTTGAGATAATAACTCATTTTTTTTGCCTTTTCCCTCATTAGTATTCTTGTCATTCTCAGGAGGAAAACTAGGATGCCTGGTATAAATGCTGAGGTCTTGAACTTTTTAACATATGCCTGTGCTTAGAGTGACCAAGGTACATGGTTGCTCCGTGAAAGTGTTTATTATTTAGTAGACTATCTTAAGTGTTTCCCTGGTCATAGGTTTGGGACCATGATTTAGTATTCAAAATGATTTTACCTGGTCTACAAACATGACACTAAATAACATAAAATTGTAAAATGGGATTTATTGTTTTTTTCAATTTTCTCTCAGTCTAAGAGGTGCAGTTTGATGCTATTATCTCTGACTCTTCTTTTAGCACTTGCATGTATTTTTAACAAAGTAAGAGTAGCTCTGCACACCAGCCTTAAGCAGATAAAAGTAACTATTTTGAATTTAGCTGTTTTTTTTTTCAGTGCTAGTGATGAAGCCCAGGGCCTTGTGCATGTTAGGCAAGTATTCTAGCACTGAGCTATGTCCCCAGCCCCTATTAATGCTTTTTTAAGAAAGTGTTTTTGCTATCTTCTATTGCCATTGATACTAGTTTTTGCTTATGATCTGTAAAAGTTTTCTTTCACACATATTAAAATGTGACTAAATTTAAATAAAGATCACATTTAGTAGCATGAATCGTAGTTGATTCTACCATCAAGAATGGTAGATAAATGTTGTACCAATGGCAGTAAATGCTGACATGTAGTTTGAACTAGTTTCCTAAGAAAATACTCTGAAAATTTTTCATTTAGTACCAGATGGAAATCTCTCTGTGTGATTCTTTTCTGTTGCTATTGGGTAGAGAGATGTTTTGAAGTGTGCTTCCAATTAAATAAGTAAATGAATTTGAATGGATTTGAACTGAACTCAGTCTCTTTCAGTGTAGTTAATGTTATTAATTTGAATCTCTAAGGTGACATCAGATTGGGAGTCCTGTAGAAGTCAGACATAAACTCAACTGAAAATGCTAAGAAATATCTCAAAAACCATGGAGGGGAGAAATACCCATACATAAAATATTCTTGCAATTTATATTTTTTTCAGCAGCCATGATTTTCTCATTGGGCAGTGAAATATTTACAGGAAAGGAATTGAGGGAATACAGACTGTTCTTTTCCTTTCCTATGGATATAGTTTCATAAGTAAAAAACACAATTAAAATCTTGGTTTGGACCAGGATAGCATTTTGCCTTTTGCATCATGTTTTATCCTGTCATGAAGTCATCATGAATCATAGGCTATCACATTTGTTCTCAGTTATGTGGAAATAACCATCTTTCTTCTCAGTTAATAAGCCACAAAGTAAGCACATTTTTTTTTTTAAGCTACAGCCTTGAGGAAAGACAGGCAGGGCTGTTGTTTTCTAGCATTTTGTGAATGGCAGACATCTGAAAAAATGGATAACAAAAAGTTGGCAATTGGGACCTCCCTGGATTCTCCTTCTTTGCCATTAAGAAGGGCTATTTGCATGGAAAAGTATTCTCAGTGGTGGTGTTTAGGTCAATTAAGAAGGGTGATGCTGTTATTAAAATGGTGGCCATTGCTTGGTATGGGGTTCTTGTTGGATGAACAGGCACCATCAGAGGGGTAATGGAAGAGTGAAATTCTCATCTGCCTTTCTTTAATAATTAGTTTGCCTGAGCAATAGCAACCAGCGGTGGGGGGGTCTGTTATTGCTTTAACCCTGCAGGCTTCCTGGCGCGATAGAGCAAGGAAAACATCAAAATGCCAAGCAGGTCTTCTAGGAAGTTTCTTGCCCATTTCTTTCCCCTTTTCAAATTAGAAGTTGTCAGGGCTGTCAGTAGGCATTTTGGTTGATGGAAGAAGGTATGAACTGCATTACATGTAATGTTATCATCTGATCTTCCAAATGGGAATAAGCCCTTTAAGCCTGCTGATCCTGGGAGAATACTTGTAAATTCTATCCAATTAACATGAGCACCTAAGACATTCAATCAAACATTTATTAACCCATTAAGTCCCAAGTCATCAGTACTGTATCTCAATGAAATTGACATGGGTACATCCAAATAGGCTTGAAATCATAGTCTATAGCTTATTATATAATTTATGAATGTTAATGATATCATTAATAATAATGAATATTATCACTAATATCTATTATCACTCTATTTTCTGAAGACTAGAGCTCTAAAACATAAATATTTAATTCATTATTTCCATAAGTGGTATATTTGTTGCTTAATTTAAGTTTTTCAGGTGTTCCATAAGTGAAACAATGGGACATTATGGTTTAAATGCCTGTATGTGACTTATATTCTGTTAGATATTTCAAAACTCACACCCCTTTTGCCTCATGAGGCTTTGTCTAAGAATCAAGGACGTACAAGAAAGTACGGTGCAAATATTCTAAAATATGCCATGTTGTACATCAAACTCCAAACTACAGGGTGCATCAATGCACACAGGTCATGAGCATCCATCTTGAAGTAGTGGTGCTGAGAGTTAAGGGTGTTCCAGGATTCATTTGGCATTGCTGCAGAGGCCCCTGTTAGAGGAAGCCTAGCTGCTTCAGGCATCCAGGCAAATATCTTTTCAAGTCATTAGTCTGTTCCTGATGCTCCACACACACAAAAAGGCATTAGAGAGATGGCATAAATATTAACAACACAATTCCAAAACAGAGGTAGAGAGTGATTGAAGAAGGGAAACTAGGATGTTAAATCCCCCATATCACAGGCAAAGGTTAATCTGCTGGTTTAGAAAACAAACTTGTAAGGTAGAAAATGCACAGTACCTAAGTCTCCAGTGAAAGGAGGCAGAATTGTAAGTTTCCAGGAGACGTCAGATCATCGCTGCCTTCGGTTGCCGTGAACTCAGCATCCCATCCCTTACATCTCGGCTCTGTACCAAGTCCAGGCTTTCAGGAGTTAGCCTCCACTAGGCAACTTTGCTCATCACTATTTGTTTTAATTGTCCAAACATAAAAATGACAGTAATGAAATGCCAAATTAAAAATACGTTACCAGCCCATGCTGGAGAGGAGTGTAGATGGTGATTGGAAGCAAGTGGAAGAAGTTGAACCTTTAAGGTAAAGCTCCTTATCCTCATGCGTCCTGCTACTGCCCTTCCTCTGAGAATGACCTTTCCAGAGCTACCACCATCACCCCTGCCATGTTCTGAACACTGCCATGTTTTTCAGGAGAAAGTACACTGATTCAACCAGTTCCTCCTGCATCTTATTTTAAAAGGAAAAATATATATATACATAAGAAATGGAGATGTCTTAAGAAAAAGAATGTTCTATCTATTGACAAATCCGGGAAAACAAGAATCAAGGAACTCCTTGGGTCTCTTCTTTTTCCTGGACTGTGGGCTTCTATTTCTGTCTACCTACTGTCTGCCAGGCTGAAGATGTTGTGAATATTGCCACTGTGATAAAGCATCTTCCATGAAAGCCACACAAGAATCTCAAACAAGAGCCAGGTTTGGTGGCTTGAGGGGTAATGGAAGAGTGAAATGCTCATCTGCCTTTCTTGAATAACTAGTTTGCCTGAAATCCCCAGCAATTTGGGAGACTGGGCCAAGAGGATTGCAAGTTGGAGGCTAGCCTCAACAATTTAGGGAGACTCTTATCAAAAAAAAAAAAAATTTCTTTTAAAAGGACTAGGAATGTTCAGTAGTAAAATACCCATGGGTTTAATCCCTAAATCCCTAGTGTGGCGCGCGCGCGCGCGCACACACACACACACAAAACATTTAAAAAGGAAATTTTTTTTCTGTGGTCCACTTGTATTTGTGTGGTTACAGCTTTTCTCTTCTTATTTTCCTTGTCTAGGCAAATAATCGAAGGAAATCACATAAAAATTGCAATTTATGAACATGTTTTCTGGAAAATTCAATCTGGTGTTTGGGTTGATTTTTTTCAGAATTTTATATTGAAGTAAAAATTAAAACTTGAAATAATGGCTTCCTAATAGAGGAAACAGAAGAAAGAAACTAAATGCAATTCTTAAAAGTCATTGCTGTCATCTCATTTCAAAATGTGGGCTTTAGGGCTAGGGCTGTAGCTCAGTGGTAGAGCACTTGCTTCGCATGTGTGAGGCACTGGGTTTGAACCTTAGCACCATATAAAAATAAATAAATAAAGATATTGTGTCCATCTACAACTAAAAAACATTTTTAAAAAATGTGGGCTTTAATCTTTGTTTACTTTTATGCTCATTGGTCCATTCAGAGGTGGTGTTGCTATGTAATAACAAAAAACAGTTTTTATCGGCCATTCCTGAGCTTAGTTTACAGGAATGTTTTGAGAATCAGTGATAACATCAGTGTAACCAAAATCAGTCAATTTTTTTCAGTATCGATTCCTTAATTGCCTTCTTCAATTGGTCATTCTTTGTGCCCTTCAATGCTGTGGTCAGAAAACTTCTGTAAAGGGCCAGCCAATAAATGCAATGGGTTTTGTGACCCATGTGTATATTCTCTGTTTCACCTTCTCAGCTCCGCTGTTATACAGAGTGAAGACCGTCACACATAACACAGGAACCATGGGATGTGACTGTGTTCAGATAAAACTTTATTTTTGTAATATGGAAGTATGATTTTCATGTGTCACAAAGTTATTCTCTTTTTTTAAAAAAAAATCATATAAGAATGTAAAGGCCATTCCTAGTTCCTGGCCC
This sequence comes from Marmota monax, assembly GCF_021218885.2. NCBI lineage: Eukaryota > Metazoa > Chordata > Mammalia > Rodentia > Sciuridae > Marmota > Marmota monax. The sequence continues at coordinate 3,625,583 of NW_026691933.1, forward strand.
CCCAAATGGTGGTAGGCTAGATTTGGCCCTGTTTTAGGCCTTGGAAATATAGCCAAATGAAACACCTTCAGTTGTATTTCTTCAGGCTGCAGGAGAAAGCAGTAAAGTTCTATTGTTAATAAATACATAAAACCCAGCACTCCCTATGAAATGAGATTCTAAGCATAGTCCATTTTTTAAGTGTCCAGGAGACATCTGGTCTCTTTATCTCTTTCAGCGGTTGTTCAACATTTACGTCAACTAACCAGTCTGTTTTGTGTTAAGTGTGAGTAATGTATAATGAAAAGAAATTTGTTCGTCACCATTCTGGAGGCTGGAAGCTCCAAGATGGATAGGTCACATCTTGCTGTGTCCCATGTGGAGGGCACCAGGTGATAGGAGAAGGAGCCTGCAAGCTCTGGTCTCTATTGCTTTTCTCATAAAGTCACTAATGCCAGCATGTCTTCCTCCATGATCCCCTCTACCCTAACTGCCTCCAAAGGCTCTACCTCTAAATACCATAAGCATGTGAATTTGAAAATTAAGTTTCTGAAACAGGAACTTTCAGGGAATACCTCAAACTACAACATAAGCTTTACCCAAAATCAAATAGCCTAGGTAACGTAAGTGTTGAACAAGGGCTGAAAGAGGTGATGCATACCCTGTGCTTTAAGCTGAATAAGACCTGCAGAGATGGTAGTTCTTTGTTTCTTCAATATCTGCTGATTAGGCACCTACTATATCCTTAACTCTGGCTGGGTGCACCCAGCAGAGAATATCGTGGTCCCCGGATCCAGCTTTCATGGAACTTTTCATTTAACTGCTATCGGAGCCACCTCTGTGATTAGTCATCCAGTCTGCAGCAAATGCTATCTGCTGTGTGATGACTTAGGCTCTCAAGTCCTGCATGGAGATGTTTATATGCTAGCTGTTTTAAAACTTCTCAGGCTGGAAATAGAGCTCTAGGTAGAATATTTGCCTAGACTACACAAGACCCTGGGTTTGATTCTCAGGACCCCCTCCCCCCCAAAAAATAGCCTCTCAATTCTTGTATAATAGCATTTTTAATATACAGTATTTGTCCATTTTGGGTGGTCTTTGAAGAAAGGATTAGAGCTTTTCCCTTTTGAAGTTTGAGTTCAAGGTGAAAGGCTTATAGTTTGGGGTCAAGGTGGTTGGCTTAAAGATACCTCTTTTTCTTTCAGGTGTATGCTCCGAGTCCTTGATTCCTTTGGAACTGAACCAGAGTTTAACCATGCGAATTATGCCCAGTCTAAAGGCCATAAGACTCCCTGGGGAAAATGGAATCTGAACCCTCAACAGTTTTATACCATGTTCCGTGAGTATCTGTGTTTTTCCTCTGCTTTCCAGAATGCCACCAAAGGTAGAGGGGAAAATTAAGTAAATAAGCATCTATTTGCTAATTTTTACGCTGGACCCTTTGCTGTGGAAATGTGAGGCTTTTGCATTGGGAATCATTGATTTTTTTTTCTATAATTTAATTGAAAACTTATGTGAGAATTTTGTGAAAAGCCTCAAAAATGTTCCAGGGGGGAAAAATGTTCAATACAAATGATCTTGAGAAACCATGTGGGGAAGGACTTTGGTGGCCTCCAGCTTGGCAGGCATTAAGCATGCCTGGTGCCATGCCGTTGCTGGTGAGGGTCTGTTTCATCATTCATGAGAAATGAGGTCAATCCATTTTACAGGTAATTCCATCTTAGCTATTTAAGCATCAAACTTATTAAAGAGGAAATAATCTAGCCTTTTCTAATTGGAACTATTTTAAACTGTTTCCTGCTTTATTGCCTTTTTAAATTGCCAACACAGAATGAAATGACTTCTCTTGGTGACTTGGTGTTGTCATTGTCAACAACAGTGAATATTTTGTGTAGTGATGCAGTGAGAGCAGAGTGCAGGAGAAACTGGCCCCACTGCAAGACTCTTGGGAGTTTTCTGTTTCTCTGGTCTACTTTCCCCATAGTCTCCATTTCTTACCTGCCTCTAGCCTCAGGTCTTCGTTAGCTGAGGACTGTAAAGCCAAGAATCAAGTCTAATAGCATTTGTGCCCAAAATAAATTTCTTGTTTAAGTCAGCACACCATAGTGACAAGGTGAAGCTCTCTTCTAGAAATGGAAGGCCACATGAGTTAAGCAGTTAATTTGGATGCACAGAATAAAGAATGCCCATTTCCCAAAAATGTCAGTATAATTTTAATCCAGAGATTCCTGTTTCTGATTTGTCAATCTGTTTGGTTTGTCAAGTCAAGAACTAGGAAACCCGTGGCCAGCCTTTTCCCCACGTGGCTGCCCGAACTTCTCTTTGTAGGTAACCACCCAAAGAAGGCGCTTTCCTTAGGCTCACTGAATGTAACCGTGAACACCTTGGACTAACCCTTAGGTGTTGGGCCCGAGGAGGGAGAATTAAGAAAGGAAACAGCTAATAATCGGTTTGTGTTTAAATGTTCTTTTTTAGCTCAGAGAAATTGACGAGAACATGTTGTATGTGTGACAGCATTATTATTTTTCCTGGAGCTATATTGTCCTGTTCGGAACCTGCCCTTGGGCCAGTTCAGGGCACATTAGGTGACAGATGACTGTCAGCCTGGTGAGGCATTAGAGTTAGCCTACAGTTTGACTTTGCATGAAATTTTTAGAGATTAGGGCAAGTCACACAGGAACCTAAAAAGTGAACTGAGTGTAAGTGACATAAGGTGTTTCCTGTGTCCAAAATGGCCCAAACTGCCTGAATGATGTAGTAGGCACATGCCCTCCAACAGATGGCGTTTCCCTGTCTCTAAGCTGTAGAAGGAGAGGTGTAGAAGGAAAGGGTAGAATGGTGGAATACAGAGTCTGGCAAACCTATTTTTGTTTTCATGGATGGAGGGTTTAAAATTATTAGTTGATTGAGTTGAAAGAAGTTCACTGTTTAAAATGTAACTATGGTCAGAAACATGGAGTAAATTCTATCAGCCTGGGAGAGGTATTAATTTCCTAACTCTGACTCAGAATTCAGAAACGAGGAAGAAGCTTGACACATTTCATTGCCTTTAAAAAAAGAAAAAAAACCTGCATGCCCAAACATCAGCAATCACTCATAACACCAAAAGCAGTGTTTTGATCATGCATTCGTAGTAAGAAATATTTGTACTACTATTTGAAACTGTTATAGTATAGAGAATAAGATTTTCAGTATATAAGAAAGGGGAGTACTTAAAGAATTGAAGTAAAAAACACTCGTTAGTTTGAATAAGAAATATCAATATGAATATCTTTTTTTTTTTTGCTTTAAAAAGAAAATGTTTTTTAATTATATACTTTGGAAAGAACTAGGAGGAAAGGTAGCTGAGTGAGTGGCAGTGAATATTTGAGTGCTCTGATTGGGATTTCCTAAATACCTTTTGCTGCTTCCAAGGATAAATAGTTGGTTTTAGGTTTGAGGCCAGAGATATTTGAGATGGGATGTCTTATGCCAAAAGGGAAGGAAGCGAAGAAGGACCACTGGGGTGGGGTTAGGAGGACACAGGATCCCCAGATGGGGTAGTCTGAGCATCAAAAGAAAACTGACTGCACTGGATTGAAATCAAACACTTAAAAAATAATCAAGTCCAGAATGATGTGCCGAGGAAGAAAATCCCACAAAATGTAGCTGGTCACCTATGCAAGTTGCTAGGATACCAACTCATTACTCTGAAAGAGAGGGTGGGGAACCCAGCTTTGATCCTCCCGCCTTTCTAGCACAAATTATATTTGAAGGTAATCAAATGGTTGATGAGAAAAAGTTGTTAATCATGGGAAAATCAGAGCTAATAAATGTAAAAGAAATGGAGAATTAGAAAATCAGCGTTTTGAAACCCTTAATGAGACGGTGCAGCGAGTCATCATCAGTGGCTGCTAAATCCATCAGGTAACAGGTTGATGGAAAACTTTCTCGAGGACGAGGCTGCCTTGAATAGAGGAAGTATGCAAATGAGTAGGGAAATGAAGCAGTTCCAGATATTCATCATGTCGAGCTGTGCCTGGGCTAGAGAATTTGCAGTAGAAAACAGTATCTCCTGCACCCCACAATCCAGGACCTCCCCACAGTGAACTTGGATGCAGCCTTGCCAGAGATTCCTTGCTTCCCGTATGACAAAGGAGTTGGGTCCAGTCCAACTGACTGGGTAAACTAGTGGCTATTCTAGTGGTTTGAAAGGAAAGACTGTTCATCTAAATATAAGAAAAAGACGTCAGAAGTTAGTATTCATGCCTTGTTAGTTTTTTAAAGCATTTGCCATGGCTTCTATGTATGGCTGATAGTACTCATATAATTGATGTATAAATATGCACATATATTGCAGTGTATTGAGACTCTTGTATGTTTATGTTTTTTCTACTGTTGGGATGCATGATGAAAAAAATTAGAGACTGCAGAAAGAGTGTTATACTTGGAGAATCATGTCTTCAAGTTCATCTGTCTTAGGAGTTTAGCTGTATTCTGGCAGGTGTGCAGTGCAGGGAGCCCAGCACAAGAAAAAGAGAAAAACACACCTTCGTGCTGCATCTTTAGAAGCAGTGAAGTGAAACGCGCTGGACTGAAATGCCGTTGCCTCTTAAAAAATATTGTTGCTGTGTTTCTTACTTGGACTCTTCTGTTTCTCCTGTGATTTCTCGCTAAGCCGATGGGTTTCTGTTGTCAAAAAAGCCTTGTTTTTCTGTATTGTTTTACCAACATCTCAGAAGGTCTCTGGAATGACCCTCCCTGTGTATTCTGCTCACAGTTGGACATTTTAGGATGTGTTAGCTGACTAGGCCTGATCCCTTCCTAAGCAGCTTCTAGAGAAACCTGGTGGTCTGGCAACACTGAGGCCTTTTGACTAGTGCTCCTCTTCTAGGAGCTGGTACATCCTGTTGTTCCTCTTTCTAGACCCTGGTTCCTGCTTTCATCTCTTGTCTGTATGCGAGTGTGGCTTCCACACCAGGCTCTAAGGTTTTATTATGGCTCCAGAGCCAGCTCTTGAAAGCCTTAACCTGGGCCCAGCTCTTCCTCCTCCCAGCCACAGTGCCTTCCCTTTATCCGCGTTCAGACCTTATAGCCAAGTGCTGACCACCCTAGGCTCTCTGGCCTCAATCCTGCCTTCCCTTCTCTGCCCCATCACACACCTCACAGGGTCCTGGCACCTCTGAAGGTGCCACCCCAGATTCCTTTCCACCCCTGCCTCCTTGAAATCATACATTTAGCAAACTTTTCTTGGTTGAAGACAATTTCTTTTATTTTTTTTTCCATTTTTCCAATCGAATATGAAAAGAAGAGCAACCATATTATAAAAACTGGGAAAACTCTCCCCTGCTGAAAACGGCTCCCCCAACATAGTGTAACCGTTGCTATCTTCTCCATGTGTTTATTTTTTATCTTATGGTTTTTACATTTTATATTTTATTTTAGTTGTGATATACATACTAAAATTTTGTGTCTGTTTGTCCACTTAATGTACCATGTTCTTTAAGATTCTACTCAGATTTGAAAGCCATTTCTTGCACTGTTTTAAAGTCCACCAAGTGGCTGTCTCTTAATTTGTATTTATTCAGGGATGTTGTGTTATCTCTGGTAGAGAATTAATGTGGCTTTTTCTATGCTTGCCAAGTACATGGGTTGGCTCTATAGCTAGGCATTATTTCTATCCCTGTCTTTAATCTACTGAGAACATTACTTGTTTTAAACTCTGGAAGGCAATATCTTTTTTTTTTTTTTTTTTTAAACAGTCTCAAAAAGGTATGTGATACCTCAAACAATGGGAAAAAAAAATCTGCCCGTACCACACAGAAAAATAAAAGAGAACACATTTGCCCATACCACTTGAAAGAGAAAAATAAAACCCCCAAATTGACTTACACTGTGCATTACTCTTTATTTGGATAGTTCTAATTATCTGCATGACACCCACTTTCACAACCTCATCTGGCTTATGTGAAAACATTGTCCAGGGTGAAAATCTTGTCTTTCCCTGGAGACTGGCTGAAAGTAGCAAAAGCAGCCATTAGGAGTGCACCGCCCTGGTTTCAGGCAGACTTCAGCTCAGACCTTATTTGTATATCAGTGCCCTTTGAAATCGAGGCTACTCACAGCTTCAGTGTTTATATCACTGCCATGGAACGCTTCCTCATTCCCTCAGCAAAACTGAATAAGGTCATTTTATTTATTTGTGGAGTAACTGCAGCACTTTGAACATAATTCATGATGTGAAGACACTGGAAAATTTGCCTCCTGGGTTCTCACATTTTTGTGCTGAGTCTATGCTGGGGAATGGTCAGCATTTCTTGGTGCATGTAGAAACTGGAGGCAGAAAAGACAGGGAGCTGTAACAGGGAGCTGAATGTAGAACACAATGTGGAGTCTGGAGCATATATATCACTGAAAGCCTTCCCGTTTCACTCCCAGCTCCTTTGTTTTTTTAAACCACACAAACCCTTCCCCAATCCCTGTAAGGTACTGTTTTGAAGGGTAAAGAGGTGACTAAGCCAGATAATTTTATTTTACCTAAGAGAGTGAATTTAATTTACATTTGAATCTTTATTTGGCTGTTGGCTTTGCCCAGTTCAAAATATGCCTCTTGACATGCAGGGATCCCTAAGTCTCTGCTCTCTAGAAGTCTACTTTCAGAACAGTCAGGAGGTACACACACAAACACATGGCCTGTCATACCTCCACTTTAGAAGTTACAGACCCAGTTGAATGGAGCAGAGAGAACTTGAGGTAGAGGTGAGGTGCATCCTACCTGTCCTGTCACTCATTCCTGGGAGTGTTACCCAGTGGGAGTGACCAGCTCCTCCAGCTTTCCAGCTGTAAGATGAGAATGACCTCTTCACTCACGATGTCCCCTCGGACAACAGGACAGCGAGAGGACCCTAGTTCACAGGGAGATGATGTAGGCTAGAGTGGAAAGGTATGTAGAGAAGGAGAAGAAACAGGGACAGCTGACATAAACCCACTCCTTGGACAAAGTTACTGGAAAAGAAGGCAGGGCAGAGGAATGACTGCTTCATGGGGTCATCCCCCTGGAGATTACAGAATAATGCCATCCACTTACCCAAACCGTACCTCTTCAGCCAATGATACTTTTTCATTTTTAGTGTGCTTACTCCTTTAAGGATTCTAGGGTCAGGTGTTGAAGGAAATGTCTGTACTGTTCTTATTCAACATCTGTAGGTGAGGAGCTAATTGAGTAAGTGCCAGGGATCAGGATTGGTGGGGGAGAGGAGCCATAAGAAGGTCACATCACTTGCTGCTGTCTGCCATCTTGGCGCCCACACTTCACATAGGTAATCCCATCTTGTTCCTGTTACTCAGCTAAGTGTCAAAGGTTGAAATGTAACCTGCCCAAGATGGTAAGTCACAACCTGGGATGGGACCCCAGCACTGTCTTACAGTTCATTCATCCTCTTTCCCCTGTGCTAGGGGCTCCGAATTTTGAGCATACATTAAAATTACCCGAAGAACTTATTAAAATATGTTGCTTGAATTTCTAACAAGTCCTGGGTGATGTTGATGCTGCTAGTCCTGGGACCACACTTCGAGAATCACCGCCCTGTATCACACTGAGAATCAAGTAGCTGAGGTGAGGTGATGGACACAGACTTCAGTGTCTCTTTGAACTTGGAAGTCTAGCCTGTGCCGCTTCACATGTCTCGGTCTATCAGGATTGGCCAGTCTATCAGGATTTTCTAACAGTCTTAGAAAAAGACTATCTCTTTGGAAATTTTTGTGCACCATTTTTTTCTCCCTTTCTGGTTTGAAGTGAATTCTCTGTGGCTCCAGACAGCAGGGTTCTTCCTAGCTCTCCACTTCATTGCCCAGTAACCACTCCTCTGGGCCTTTGAAATCAGCAGGTAGCCTTAGTCTATTGTTTCAGTTTCCTTGGACAAGCAAAACAGGACTAAAGCTACAATTATGAAATGACCAAATTGTCCCTCGTGAGATTAAGCATGTGGTTGTTCAGCGCGGAGTGAGCAACATAGTGTAGTGGCAGATGTTTTAGTGCATAAGGCTGTGGAGGCCTTGTGTTCTTACTGGTCCCTCCCAGTGTCCCTGTGAGCAAGGGTGTGCTAGGACCATGGCTCCCAGTTTATAGATGAGAAGTGAGTAGGCTCCCTAAGCATAGCTCATCTACAACTATGGATATAGGACTAGAGCTAGAACTCACCAAACCCCTATTAACACAGAGCCATCTAGTCCCCTTCCCTGGGGCATCATGGCAGGGATGGAAAAACTCCTCTCTCATCTTCTATTTCTCAAATGAGTGTCTTGGGGCAGCATGGAAACCTCCAAGGAGGCTTCATGTGTACTCATTTATACACTTGCAAAGTCTGAACTCCTGTCCTGATTCCTACACCACCCGGCTCCTTCTGGCCTCTTACATCTTGTCTTGCCTCCTCTTGGCTTCTGAGTTCCTTCTGGGATACCTGGTTCTCTCAATATCTGAGCAGCTGCTTGTGCTGAGGCTTTGCTTGGAATTCCTGTCCCCACTTTCTCCCAACACCTACACACATACACCCCAGGTCTGCTCATCCTTCAGGGCGGTGTCACATCCTCTGAAAACCTTCCCAGAACCAGGCACTCCTGCTCTATGGCTCTCACGGGGTCCATGTTCCAGCCCAGGTACCACTTTGTAAGTCCCACCAGTGTGATCCTGCCAAGTGCTCAGCACCTGAGGTGGCCCCCGTCACATCACTGATGTTAAGTGAATATTTAACACAGCCTCCACAGCCTTATTAATGGATGAAGAACCAATAGACTCAGTTTTCCCCCAATGAAGTTAATTAAAACTTGAGTCAGAGCATAGCCCTGCTCTGCTTAAAATGCTGTGGCTCCTGTGGCACCTTGGAAAAGGCAGATTATCCTCATGGTCTCAAGGATCTGGGTCATACCACACCTCTTACTACATTTCTTCTCCCTTGTCTCTCAACTCCTTAATGTTTCTTAAGTAGGCCAGACACCCACTGTACCCCTGGATTTTACCATGACTGCTGCATCTTTTGGAACATGCTTTCCTTAGACTTCCCCATCCCTTCCTCAGGTATTTAACTTAGATATCACTTTGCTGAGACTTACCTTTATCCTCCTTTTAAAATGTGAATCCTTTCTCCTCCAACTTCCTACACTGCTCCCCTATTTTACTTCCCTCCATAATTTTATTTACCTCCTGGTATTTGTTTCACTTTTATTTTTTCTCCTCCCCTGATGTCTGATGGTTGAGATTTTGTCTGGTTTATTCATTGCCGAAAGTCAATATCACCTGGCATGTGGTAGGCGCTCAAAATGCATTCATTTATCAAATTAAATTGAAGGATAAGCCCTGTCCTATTTTTAGTCCATGCAGTAATGCAGGAAAGGATAAGAAGTGTTGTGAAGATAACAGAGGTTTTCATGAGGCTGGTGGCCTCATCTTACTTTCTTCTTTGTATAGAAAGTACAAGTATGTGGCTAGGACTTTAGAATTTGTTCAATCCACACCGATTGTCATTGTCATTATAATGGCATTTTAACTCTGAATTACTTTCAGGATTTGGGACTCATAGCTATTTTTATTTACATGATTAGATCAGAATGGTGGCTTAAGGTCCACAAATTTTGCCTGACAAAACAGGAATTTCAGGATGAGCCGCTTCCCCTTCCTGCAAATGGTAAACCTGTTGGCCATAGCTAAGGATCAGTTGCTTCCATGCACAATTTTACTTTCAGGCATGAGAGGCAAAGGAGCTATTTGTGATTCAAACTGCCTTTTTGGCCTTTCGTTTGGATCGGGAGGACTCTTGCCTTTTACTTCTGTGCACATCAGTGAGTAATAGAATCTGCCTCGCGGTTCCTCCTGTCTACCTCTCAGCCTTCAGGAGTGACGTTCTTCTAAGGAGTCCATTCCCTCCTAAATTGCTTTTTGACACTTGAAGAATTCACTCGGGTGTGTCTTCTGTCAACAGTTCAGGCACTCATCTTTTCAACTCAGCTGTACGTTATAGTTTTCCTCACCTGCATCGTCTCTCTCAAAGAGACTAGCATCATCACCATTTGAACAAAATCACTTTGGATAAAATTTGAAGCATAATATCACTATCTATATGTGGCTTTAAAAATCAGATTATTTCTTGTGTCATGCAACTTCATTTTGCAAGGAAGCTTTTTCTGGAATGTGATTTTTTTTTTTTTCTGTGAATTGGCCAAAGTGTTAGGAACATGATGGCAGTCAGTATTCTTCCCAGCATTTTTTATGACGTTTTTCAAATGTCCGGGAAAAAGTAGAAGAAATTTATACTAGAAACCCACCACCTAAGCCTTACAGTTAACACTTTGCTTTAATTATTCTGTGACATCAATCTTTATTTTATTCCTGTCTTCATTCATTAAAAAAGAACCTTTAGATGCTCAGCATGACATCTTAAAGAGATTTCAGTTTTAGTTAGAACATCTGTGTGTTTATATTCTTTTATGTGCTGCACTGAGTTGTTTTGTTTGTTTACTTTTTGTCCTTCTCTCCAGCTCAACAAAGGGACACCCATGCCACCTTGTTCACTAATACAATCCTTAGTTCCTACATTGTTACCTACTCAGAGTGCTTGGTAAATGTGTTGTATCTGAATGAAGGGACAGTGTTTAGAATCCTATGATGCTGGGTTTTTAAGTCTATATCTCTGACTTATTTTCTTTACAACATCTGTTTTGGGGCCTAGATAAATAGACAGGTTAATTTATCAACTCAGTAAATATTTATTGAGTAACTATAATATAAGCATGAACTTGGTTCTGGATTAGAGTGACAAGCTACCGTGACTAATGATTAATCTCCAGAATGGGCCTTGGTTTTGAAGCGTGTGTGCAAAGACCATAATACTGGAGGCAAAGTCACACCAGTTAATCAAGCATTCATCATTGACTTGAACCAAAAAATATTTACTGGATGCCTACTATGCTGTGTGCTCTAGGAAGTCAAGTTATGCACAGCACAGTCCTCAGGGAGTGTACAGTTCATTAGGGGAGGACAGTAGTGAATGATGAGGGCTCTAACTCTTCATGGTGTCAGAAAGCTGAGATGGGGCACTTAGCCTGGCTTGGGGAGTCAGGAAGTCTCTCAATTGGGAGCTGAGACCTATAGGGAGGTGCCGCAGTCTGGCTGGGCACAATTCACGAGCCACTTGTCAGAGCCACTTGTCAAACAGAAACAAACTTTATTTTTAGAATACACACGCTGTACCACACGAGCTCTTCAGGAATTCCCTCAGAGCCCAACTGCCACCACTGGCTTCCTGGGAGCCTCTCAACCCCCACTCCTCCCGCTCTTGAGGCCGATTGGCTGGGTTGTGTGGGCGGAGCCAAAAGAGTCCCCCAGTGAGCAGCTCCCGGGTCTGAAAGGGCAGGGAAACAGTCCAATGAGCATCATTGCAGAGGAGCCAATCAGCTGGAAGTTTGCTGGGGCCTCTTGGGCTGTGGCTCACAACAGGGAGGAGGAAACCATAGACATGTGAGACACATGCCAGTGTGAGATAAGTCAGAAAAACACAGCCCAAGTGGATCAGCATGGAGCAGAGTTTTCACTGGGAGTATGGCCAGAAACAAGTTGGAATGACAGCTACACTGGGCCCTGTGTCATCCTGAGGGAGGTGAAGATTTTCAGCAGGAAACCACTATCATCACAAATTTCAGAACAGTGTTTCAACAAGGCTTGTCAAGCAATACAGAGGGTGGATTGAGTCTAGAGATCTGTGAGGAAGGAGCACAGTCATAGGTACAGAGACTGCTTGGAAATGTACTGCAGAGTGTATGATGCAGGCATATGCAATATCTATTGATTTAAGTAGCCAAGAGTTGGAGCCACCCTAAATGTCTTATGATAGGGTGGATTAGACAGGCTGTCTATCAGATTGGCTTGGTCACAAGGGTGTGTTGGTTCTTGTCACTGGGAATTGGGGCAGCACGGAATTCAGGGATCAGAGCATATTTTTATTCTTTCTGTATCACAGTGTTGCCCATCTCTGGGTTGGTATCCTTCTCAGGCAAGCTGTTCTCACATGGACACACAGGGGGACCACCTGTGGCTCTAGACCTCTACCCTGGCAGCTTTGTGACTGTAGTGGAAAGACATTGACTTCAAAAGTAGCTCTGGCTAATCATGCAGAATGGCAGCAGTCAAAAGTTCCGGACTGACACCATGCCACCTGCAGCAGTAGAATCCCACACATTCGGGAAAGGATGGTCAGTCCCACAGGGATTGGCAGGCTAGAGCCATAGGGCATCTTCGCGTGACTGGATCAGTTCAGGCACATCGAGCATCACCGTATTGTGCTACTTCAACAGCAGTGATGAGCTGTGATCGTTACTTAGAGAGGTATCTGTGGCACATCATATAAGTTTAAAAAGTTTACAAGAGTAGATGTAATAGGATTCAATTTAATTTTGAGGATGAGAAAGATCCATAAGCCTAGGGGGAAAAAAAGCCCTCTAATAGTGGTAATTTCTAGGTGGTGAGACGATGAGTAACTTTTTTTCCCCTCTCATATCTTTTTGTTATCTGAAAAAAAGTTTTCACACGCAAGATGTATTTCAGTTATAATCAGGAAAGCCAATAAAATCATTTGTATTTAGGGGAAAGAAAAGCTTGTTTATTGCAAAGTCTTGGCAAAAATCAATGAGGCCTGAACTAAAAATGATGGAAAGAGAAGAGAGAGTTGAAGGATTTTGAGAAGCTGACATTCCTGGGATTTGGTGAATGGCTGTGAGGGCGGAGGAAGGAGCCCAGGCTGACTGTGGGGTTTCTGCCCTTAGCGGGAGGGTGGTGTGGGTGTAAGGCAGCATTCTTAGAGGTGTTTGGGACTCAGTGATAGACAAAAACAGAACTTGCAGATTTGTGCAATTGAAAGGTCAATTTGACTTGATAAAAATTTGGAATTCTATTTTAAAAGAAGACAGCATTACTGCTTAATATAGTGTGTACTTCATTTATTAAGTAATTGGGGAGCTCCTGAAGGCAGAAACTCTGTAATCATCCAATTCCTAGCACATAACCTGGTTTGTAGAATGAGTACTCTAAAATGATTCTCGCTGAGTGAGGTTGTCAAGCTCATCTAATAGAATTTGTTTACACACACATTTACATGTGTGTGTGTGTGTGTGTGTGTGTGTGTGTGTGTATATATATATATATATATATATATATATATTCTTAAATATATCAAAGGACACATAATTGAGTATATTATGGGGGTACAGTGAGACATAGATATGTGTGTATATATACACACACATATATATGTCTATAAATATATATATATATATACACACACATATAGATATATATACACATAGACTGATAGTGTATATATGTGTGTGTGTGTGTGTGCATGTGTGTATATAATGATCAGATCAGAGTAATTGGTATGTCCATCATCTCGTATATTTACCAAGTCTTTGTGTTGGAAACACTCAAATCCCCTCTGCTAGTCATTTTTGAAATACACAATTTATTATTGCCTATCTTATTTGCCCTCCTGAAATTTAATAAGAATTTTGTCTTAAATCATTTTAAGGTCCCCACAAATGTTTAGCAAATTGGTTCTAGTTTGTAAAAGGTGGACCATAGTCCTGCATACATATGGCAGAGATTGCTCACAAAATTGTAATGCTTTGTATTACAACATGTGTAAACATATATGTATATACACATACATACACATAATAATTTTACATGTAGACAACTATCTACATATATATAGATATGTTCATATGCATTTTTTCTGTCTTATGCGTATTTTGTTCTACCTTATGAAATTATTTTCCATTAGAGCATGGTTTACTACTACAGTTCACAGTGTCCAAAAAATAAAATATTTTGACTACAAGGCTTTATATTAAAGTGGTGTCAGGATGTTGGAACCAGCCATTCTGGTTCTGAATCCCAGCACCATCACCCCTGCTAGCACGTAGCCTTGGGTAGTTTAAGTATCTCTCTGTTTTCTCACCTGAGCAAACATGTTATAGGATTTTTTTTTTGATAAAATGAAAGACTCACTATAACATTCTTAGCACAGAACTCAGATATAGTGAGAACTCAAATATCAGCTATATTTTCAATCCCTTTTGTTTATCTTCTGGGATGGACTGATTACAGAAAGTACAGGATTTCCTGCATCTCATTTATGATGGGATTTCTTTGATTTATCTTGAAATGTAAATATATACTCTCTGAAACCTTCCCAACACAACTAAAGTCTGTGTTCATCTTAAGGAAGAGCAAAAGAGAAAGCTTGGGCTGAGGTTGGATCTCCAGGGAAAGGTCATTCTAGGTAGCATCAGCCTGGATTTGTGGCTTTTAATGAATTGTAAGCAATGTGAAGAACGACTAGTATTGAGGCTGGGGTGCACTCTTCAGATGATACCAAGCCAGGTCCCAGCTGGTCAGCTCCCTACAAACAAAAGCAAGCCACACCTGGCCTGTGGAGAGTCCAAGCTAAGCAAACCCTTATGCTGATAAGGCTTAGCATCCGGTGACAAGTTCAGTATTACCTGGAAGGAGACAGAGGGCCTGGCTGATTACATGTGTAGTGCCCTTATAAACCTCTGTGATCCTGAACCACACATGTATGCAGATTGCTGCTCCTCATGTTGATGCCTCACAGTGGGAGGTGAGGGTTGAGAAAGAAAATATTTGGATGAAGTTGTAGACAGCTCATGTGTGTCATTTGTTCTTCCTGTAGGGTCCACATCAGTTTAGTACCAAATGATGTCAGTCACAAGAAAGCAAAAGCCTGCCATTCGTTACACATCTTTGGAATACATTACTAGGTACTTTCCTTCCCTGTCACCACTCATGCTATAATCTAGGGGAAGCTTTGACACAAAATTACACACACATATACACACACATATATATATATATTGTATATATATATTTTTTGTATATTATATATGCATTTTTTCTTGTGGTTTAATGTTCATTTCATTTTTGACTACACCTTCTATAGTATAACATGAAATAAGACCCACTAAGTATTTTGCACACTTGATTCTTTCTTTCCGAAGTTAACTACATAGGGACCGAATAACTGAAGTATCTCAAGAATAGCATTTACTTAGCATATATTTTTTTCTGGAAATAAAGAGCACAATTCCAAAGTTGAGAGTGTCAGATTCTAATTCAAAACTTCTAGAATAACAAAAGCTCTAGGAAGAAACTTGACAAGCTGCCTTAATGATGTTTAGGGTGAATACAGACGTTCTCTCTCTCCTTCCCCCATGCTTTTTCAAATCCTCTTCCTTCCCAGCTCCACAAAAAGAAAAAGGGGGATAAAAAAGAAGCCTTTGCCTCTTGTTGGCAGTAGAATTTATTCCATAATTTACTTTTTCAGCCAACTGCAGTCGTTGCCCTTGCCTCTGGGCACTTGTTCAAAAACACAGAAATGAAATAACAGATTGGCCAGACCGAGCACAACTCCCCAGTCACAACCCTATTATCTCCTCGTTCTGTCACCCCCATTAGGCAAAGGCCTGGGAGAAAGGATGGTGACAATGCGTATTTATGTAGCTCGCACATCTCTGCAGCTCTAGGCTTTCTGCAGGTGTCCCTCTTCCCCCTTGTTCCTCCCCATGCAGGACCACTGAGAATAGGTCTGGGGCAGCTGACCCCTAGGTCTGCACTGCAGCCACCTCTGTGTTTCTTCAAGGGCTCTGAGCCACCTTCCTATCTGGGAAAGGGTCTTCACCCTGAGAAAACCAGAGCCAGACCAAGGGACCCGCCTCTCCTGCTTGTGAACTGCCCACCTGTGAATGGACATGGTGGGAGCTGCAGTGTGTGGATTTTACTGAATCTCTGATCTATCTCAATTACCAGGAAAATTTGGTTTTGTAATATTTCTAACCATTCTCTTCAGGTCAGATCAAACAGCACATTGCTTCACTTAGTATGGTCTCTGCTGGGCCATCTCTGGAAAAAAAACAGAGATGTCTCTGAATAGGACAAAGGTAGAAGAGAGGAGGAGGGTCTCTGTTTAATCATGGCAGGATTATTTTCTGATTATTGCCTCCTGGGGAAATTCCTTGTAATATTATAGGCATGAGGTGCAAACATTGACTATGGGATCACTCCCCACTTGGGGAAATGTTAAAACAGGGAAGCTGTATAGGGCTGAGGATGTAGCTCATTGTTAGATTGTTGGCCTACCATGTGGGAGGCCCTGGGTTCCATCCCCAGTACTGCAAAAAGTAAATAAAAATAAATAAATTGTAGAGTCCATATAAGAGAGATCCACAGGAAAGCACTTTTTCTCTCTTTTGGAACAGTCTACCTTGTGGACACTGTTCATTTGTGATGGTTGATTTTTTGAACTGGTTTATTCTCTACCTTGTATTCTGTACAGTCCATGCACTTGTTCAATGTAGCCCCTTAATTACAGTCATTCATGATTTAATGAGGTATATTCTGAAAAATGTACCCTTGTTAGGTTATTGTATCATTATGGTTAGTTGGTATTAATGCAAAAATCACAGGGTACACTCTGTAAAAATTGAGATAGCGGTGATGTCACTATGCCTTATAAATCTTATGGAACTGCCTTCATATATGAGGTGTATTATTGACCAAAATGTCATTATACGGCACATAACTGTACTTTGATTAGTAATTCTAAGAGGAGGTGAAAATTTTGGGTTATACTTCTTGATTTTTGCCCCCAACCTCTTTTATGCAACTGGATAGTAAACACATCTGGAGTCAGATCAGATTTTATAAGAGTCCTACCCTGTTCAGAACCACCTATTCCCTGAGCATGGTAGTGCAAGCCTATAATCCCAGGAACTTGGGAGGCTGAAGCACGAGGATCGTGCAAATTCAAAACCAGCCTCGGCAACTTAGTGAGACGCTGTCTCAAAATAAAAAGTAAAAAGGACTGAGCATACAGCTCAGTGATAATGTGCCCCAGCGTTTTAATACCCAGTGTGCCTCCCACCCCCAGGAAAACAAAAAACAGAACCACCAATTCAGCCCTTGTCCCCTACAGATCTCTGTCCATTAAGAGGTGAAACCAGAAGGAGGGCCTCTCTGCCAGGAGACTAGCATTGTACTGAGAAAACGAGGAGAGCACACAGCTTAATGATTTTTAGACAGATGGATTTTCCCCTGAGAAGAGCAGGATTTGATTTAAATTAATCCACCCTGGAGAGAATTATTGCCATGTGTGGGTTCTGCCCAGGATATGTGGGAGAGGACAATTCCTCTCCCCTTCTAGGTGAGAAAGAACAGGGTGAAATGGAAGCCTCTGCTTAAGGGGGAGAGGGCTTGTTTTAAAGCTATAATTGCTTCTGCTGCTGCTGCTGCTGCTGATGATGATGATGATCAAATCCTAACCGCCCTGTCCTTTGCTTTCTACATCAGCTCACACCCCAGACAACAGTTTTCTGGGGTTTGTGGTCGAGCAGCACCTGAACTCCAGCGACATCCACCACATTAACGAAATCAAAAGGCAGAACCAGTCCCTTGTGTATGGCAAAGTGGATAGCTTCTGGAAGGTGAGTCAGCCTGTGTACATGTCGCTTTCTCTGAAGAGCAGCTTGTTGGGTAATTTAATTTAACTTTGATCCAGAGAGTAATCAAGCCAAGTGCCCAGGGCTTAATGGGATCTGCTTAGACGTAAACAAGAATGTTCAGGGGTTGTTTGCTGCAGTATTTGGGCATCTAACCAAGGATTTAGTTGGTCATCCATCCTTATAGCAGCTGTACAGCAGACCCTTTAACTCTGCAGGTCCAAAGTGACACCTTGTAGCTTCTTTCACAGTCAGCCAGTACCCGAGGGTTCCACATCCACACACTCAACCAACTTCAGATTGAATGTATTCTGGAAAAAAAAAAAATTGTGTCTGTACTGAAAATATACAGACATTTTTTTTCTTGTCATTCTCTTAACAATACAGAACAACAAGTATTTACATAGCATTTACATCATATTAAGTATTTTAAGTAATGTGGAGATGATTTATAGTGTATCGGAGGAAATATGTAGATTCTATGCAAATACTGTGCTATTTTATATAAGGTACTTAAGCATCCTCAGATTTTGTTATTCTTGAATGTCCTATAACCAATCTCTTGTGGATATAGAGGGAAAATGGTACTTGTTTCCAAGAGCAAGGGCTCCATGGGTGCAGATGTCTTTCTGAAGCTAGGCACTTCACAGAGACCCTTTGCCAACTGAGTTTTTGCCTCTGCCCTGTAAAAAAACAGTCAGTGAAGGTAGGCAGCTCCCTTTCCTGGGGAATGAGGCAGCTTCATGATCTTTGATTATGGTCAGTTCACACTTATCCTGGAAAGGTGGTTGGTAGGCAGCTTGCTCAGGGAGGCTGAATGAAACAGAGCTGAACCAGATGTTCCAAGAGCACCCAACTATTGGGCCCCAAAGGGTCTCCCTGCCCTCCTGAGATGATTTCCACAGTATACGTGAGGCAGGTACAATAATAGACAAACCAGACAGGGTGTGACTTGTTGATGGGCAATGCAAATTCTTTTATATGGCAAATTAGCCTCAGAAGACGAATGTCATAATTTTGAGGAATGTTTGTAAAGGGCAGAAATCTCCAGAACTTCAAAACATGATTGTTCTTAAATAAAACCCTTTACTGAAGGATCCATAAATTGTGGTTTCATGTTATCATGTCTCGGCTATCGAGGAAGTCAGAAATCCTGCAACTGAGGGAACACAGCTGTGCAGGGTGATGAGTCCCTTTTTTTTCTGACTCATGTTCAGAAAAGGAAAGGCAGTGTCCCACCCCTCAGCTCTGTAGTGCTAAGTATTGCAAAGGGACAATGAGTTTGGTCTGTTTCAAGGGACACTGATTTAATTCCAGATAAGGGAATTTGTTATACTAAACCAAGAATCTTGCTGTTTATAGTAGTTCCCAAATGGGGACAGTTTTACTCTGCCTCCCACCCCACCCCACCCCACATCCACCAGGGGGATATTTGGCAATGTCTGGAGATCATTTCAATTGTCACATCTAGGATGCATACTATAGCATCTAGTAGGTGGAGGCCAGGGATGCTGTAAACATCCTGCAATATACAGAGAAATACCTGCGTCAAATATCATTAGTGCCAGGACTACAAAGCTCTGGCTAGTAAATAAGAATTATTTCCTATGTCTATTACAGGTTGAACATTCCTAATCCAAAAATTTGAAATCCAACATGATTTTTGAGCTCTGACATGATGCTACAAGGTGTGTAAGATCCCACACCAGACCTCATGTGATGGGTCATAGTCAAAACTCTTGTGCACTAAAAACATTGTATAAAATTGCCTTCAGGTTGTATGTTCAAGGCATATATGAAAAGAAAATGGAACTTTGTGTTTTACATGTGTGTCCCATCTTTAAGATACTTCATCATAAATATGCAGATATTCTAAAATCTGGAAAAAAAAATCAAACACTCTCAGTTTCAAGTATTTCAGATTAAGGATACTCAACCCATATTCCCCACACTTTCTCCTCTCAAGTAAAATAAAATCAATCTAGATTTAGCTGGTTGAGATGCCCCTATTAATTTATATATCTTTGCTTCCCCTGTATCAAAACGTGCCCCATGTTGATGGTCATTTTGAGATGATTTTTCAGCTGAACTCTGGTTAAGAAGGGCATGTTGGGTGTTCTCATCCGCAGTGTGGTTGTAGCATGGGTGGATCACGGCACTGACTTTAGGAACAGCCAGCCTTTTAAAGGGTGCAACTATCTTCTCTGCAGCTGCTCAGAGAAAATAGCTTGTATGTCTGAGCAGGCTTGACCTTGAAATGATATCACTTCTGTTTTGGAACCAAATGCAGCCCCCTTCTGGGTGCCTCTGGCAGCGTTGTCTGTTTCCCTAGAAAAGCAAGACAATAGTTTGGTTGTGAAACCTTTTGGGTTGCCTGTTTGGGTTAAATTAATGCTACCACTAAAACCACGATGTCTTTGATGCCAGTCAGAATCCCAGAAGTGTTAACTATGTTGCTTAAATGATCAGTGACATGATTTAGAAATTCCTCTGTATTTTGACCTGTTAAAACTATGCAGGTGATCTGATCTTCCACATACCAGTGCCACCTAAGGATTACAAATGGCTTAGTGACACTGTGTCTACATTCATCTTTTCCTGAGTACTCAAAATCAAGGATGATGTTTCAATTTTATGACATCATTCCAGCATTCTGTGCCAAGAAAAGCCCCCCAAAAGATGAAAATACTTTAAAATTTTCACATGTATTCAAGACATCCTCTTCAACTTTTGAACACAGAATAAACATGGGAGACTTTAGGTTTGTTCTCAAAATATCCCCATCCCAGAGTATTTCATGAATATATACAGAAAACAGATGTGCCTTTTAAGAAAGATATGATTCCAACCACATTGCCAAAGCTGCGTTCAACCCCAGCTTTAGTGAGTGGGGGGCTTTGTAAATGTTTTTTCTCCATCCTGCAACCCTTTGCCTTAGAGATCTTCTGGAAAGGAAGTAAATTCTGTCGGTCCTGGGAGGTTTAGGGTTTGAGGTGGAAGAAGGCACAGTGTGGACCAGATGATTTTTGAAAGACTCACCTTCACCCTCAGGTTCTAGAACTCTCTGAATTCTGAAAGTGCCTGCCTCACTCTTACACCACCTTCCCTTTTGAGGGCATCTCCGAATCTACCCAGGCACTTGAGAGGGCATTGCCACCACGGGACTCCCTTCTAGCCGAGTCTGATTGCACCTACAAGTTATCCTGTAACCCAGGAAGTCCAGCTCACTGGTGTTTGGAATCATGATCCTGGCTCAGAAAACTGAGTCTTATGAGATTCTTGGGTTGGTGTTAGAATCAGAAGGACAGTGACAGTAGGCTATGGGGATAGAAATCCAAATGACAGAAATCCAGTTACCTGGCTGAAGTTGTGAGGCCAAGACAGAAAGTTTTCAGGAGTCCAGATGAGGAAGAAAGGACCCAGGCTGAAAGGAGAGGATGCTGTCAACAGGGTGATGAAGCCCATCCTAGGGAGGAACGTTACCACCATGGGAGAATGGTGTGCCTTGGGGAGATAGGCCGACAGATATAACCCCTGAAACCTGGGGATAAGAGGAAATCGCTTCCAGAGTTCCTGGAAACTTACTTTTTCCACATCACGAATGCCTTTCTAACGCTTCATTCCCTTTCAGTATTCAAGCACTTTCTGTTCTTTTTAGTCATATCAAAGGTATCTACTAAACTATGTAGGTCTTCCTGTATTCCAAACGCCTGTGCAGAAGCACAGTGTATTAATACAGAAGGCCAAGGAGCAGCCTCCCTCCACAGACACACATTCCTGTCTCTGTTATGGCTGAGGTTCCCAGTGGTCTTGTCCTGATGTTATATACATGATGGAAAAGTAGGTAGGGAGGAGAGAAGAAGGGAGCTTGCTACTGGACTATAGAATCCCAGAGGCACTAGAATAGGAAGCATCTCTTCCCAAGACCCTGAGCATCAGATGAGAGTAATTAAACCTAATCCCAACTGATGAAGGCACAGCTCTGGACTCTGGGCCTCTTCCTCTGGGATAGCCTGAGCACTAACTCTGGCAATTCCAGAAATGTGCCTAGAAGAAGCATTGTCTTTCCAGCTGTCCATGTTCAAAGATTTCCAACATCCTGCTACCTGAAGTCATCAGGGAATGGAAAAATCAGTCAATTTTTTTGAAAATATATAATTTGGAGGTACAGAAATTAAAATTAATTGAAGTCTTGCTTAACTGTTTTAATTTAATTTCTAGTTTTCTTTAAAATTAATATCCTGAGCATAACTGAGTCTTTGGACCGTGAGGCAGGGTCAGTGTTTTGCATGTTCATGGTCCCACCATGATGTTCTTAAGACTTACTAATATGTGATTGCTGCTGAAGCAAACATGCTGGAGACCTTGCTTTGACCACACAGGGAGAACAAGCTCAGCCCCCAAGTCACAAGCTGGTATTTAGACTCAAACAACTTATCGTATGTGAGGTACTTAACCTTCTTGATCTGTGATGTGGGTCAGTAACAACTACCATGCAGCGGAGCGCTTCCCATCATAACAGTATATACAGATCACCTGGAGTCTTGAGGAAATGCAGGTTCTGGTTCGAACCTTCAGGGTGAGAAGAAGACCCTGCGTTCTCAGGAGCACACAGGTGACAGAGATGTGCTGTTGGCAAAGCCCATTTCTAGGAGAAAGGTCTGGAGTGCTTGGGATTCTGTAGAGCGCTGGGCCTCACATAGCTAGCTGACCAGTCTTCTTGGGACTTTTCTGCTATGTTTTTCAGCCTATCATCTCTCCTGTCACTTTTTACTGCTCTTAGTGCAGTGGACTGATTCCAGTCATCCTAATCTCACTTCTCATAAGCATATTTACAAACCTGGCTACTTCTGGTCCCTGCTGCCTGGCCCTTAGAATGGGATGAGCCTGTGGTAGGTGGTGGACTCTCAGAGGTGAGAGAGGCACACTGTGTCCACTGTGCTCTGCTGTCCTGGTGTGTATGTTCATGTGTATGCTGGGCAGTGTGGCATGGTGATCAGGAACACAGACACAAAGCTAGAGAGCAGGGCTGGGTTCCTGGCTCTGCCGCTAGCTGCCTGATCTTGGGCAAGTTACTCAACATCTCTTGGCCTCCTGTTTCTTGGTGATCGTCATAGGATTTCCATGATAATTAAATGAGTAAATGTATGTCAGTTCTTAGAACAGGGCCCAGTGCACTCTCAGTCTAAACAAATGCTGCTCTTGTTAATGTCATTTTGGAGGCCATATAGGAAACACTACCATGAGAATCGTACAAGTCTGCCCAAAGATATTCAGATTCCAATTTTTAAACTATATCAGTGGTTGGCAAACTCTATAACCTGTGGTCTAAATCTAGCCCATAATCTGTTTTTGTAAATAACATATTTTGGAATACAGCCATGGCCATTCATCGTCTAAGGCAGATTTTGCACTAAAATTGTGGAGTTGAGTAATTGTGACAAAGACTGTGTGACCTACAGAACAAACAGTATTTATTGTCTGGTCCTTTCCACAACTGTTTGCTAACCTCTGAGCTAGGCCACGTCCCAAGTTAACTAACTGAGGCTCTTAGAGGACACATTTGGCCAGCAGTCCCTGGCATGGGATGCAGAGGTCCCTTTAGCTCTTTCAGAGTTATTGACCATGTTGATGGTTAAGAAGTATGTGGAAAAATAAAATGTGACTTTATGAAAATTCTGGTTGCTCTAAAGACAAAGTCCCAGGCTCCGAGCCTGGCTCTCTTCCTAAGCATTCAGAACAAGCTGGAAGGTACTGATTGTACAGAAGGGCTTTGAAATGGGGGTGTAGCTCAATGGTAGAGCATGTACTTAGCATGAGCAAGGTTCTGAGTTCAGTCCCCCTCTTTGGAAAAAAAAAATTGTGGGGTATCTTGGAGCCCTTCACATGCATCACTTTGGTATACACACTGATGCCTTTTGAGGAAGCCAGGTTAGCCGGTTAAACTTAATCCTTCTGAGCAGGGTACTATGGCGCATGCCTGTCATCCCAGGGCATGGGAGGCTGAGGCAGGAGGATCACAGGTTCAAAGCCAGCCTCAGCAAAAGCGAGGTGCTAAGTAACTTAGTGAGACTTTTACTTTAAATAAAATACAAAATAGGTCTGGGGATGTGGCTCAGGGTCAAGTATCCCTGAATTCAACCCCTGGTATATCCCCTGCCCCTGCCAAAAATAAAAAAAAAAATCACAATTCTGGTTTATGGATGAGGAACTGACTCAAGTTGATGGGGTGACATTGCTATGGTTCCATAGCACATGCAGTGGCAAAGCAGGGCTAGGCCCTGCCTTCCTCCTTAAAAACGTGATTCTTTGCTGCTACTGGCCTGACGGAGCTGCTCCCCTACACTTGCCCTACAGAGGGCTGGTTCTGTATTTAGATCAGGATTCCCAGCCTGGACGGGAGTCTCCATGGGTGACCCAAGTATATAGTAGGAGCCCATGGCAAATATTGGCATAAACTGTTGTTATAAACTGTTGTTACTGGTTGTTCACCATGGGGGTGGTCAAGTCAAAATAGCCTTCTGCAGCCAGTTCTGCAGAACAAATACACCTTAATTTGAATAATTCAAATCATTTCTGACTGCAGATCCCAGGCCTGGCTTGTCCTAGCCTGCCCTGCAACAACCAAAGCCAACTGTCTTGCCTAAATTTGGAGAAGTATTTTTTTTTTTTTTTAATCTATACCGTGTGGTTATAAAGCATCCCCCTCCAGTGGCACTTCCCTTCCTGCTGATCTTACAGAAGTGGGGCAGAAGAGCTTTCAGAAATGTAACATAAGTTGTCCTTCCCTCCTGCCCTTTTCTAAGCCGTTCTTCATACAAAGCAGCTAGAGTGTTGTAAACTGGATCATGTTACTCCCTGTCCAAACTCCAATGGCTTCATCTTAAACTTAGAACACGTTGCTTTTACCCTGAAATCCAGCCTCATAAGCAGTTTTGGTGAGGCTCCCTCTATACTAATGACACCTGCTCTGCTCCTACTGTTCTCCCTGCTCCCTTGCTATGGCCTCATGCACCCACACACACCTGTCCCTTCACCAAGAGGGCCTGGCGGGCCCTCTGATAGGTGCTACCTGCCCTTGGTCACCCCAGCTTTATCTTCTGGGCCTTCCCTGTCCCACATGTGCTGTCAACAGATGTCATTCCTTCCCTCCATATCGTAGCACCCTTTCATCCCCACACTTAAGTGGAAGCAGTTATTTTCTTCATTGTTGATCTCCTTTCTTACTAGAATATAAGCTCTATGAGGGCAGGAATCTGTTTTGCTTACCCAGTACCACCTGGAATGTGGTAGGCATCCAGTAACTACTTGAGAACCAAATGAGTCTCCTTTAATTTAGCTGAAATGTTAATTTATTTGAGAAACCAGGGACATGACTTTAAATGCTTTTTGCTTTAGGCATTTCCCTGTGTTCTTTGGTGGCCCAAGTGAGAGCAGAAGAGGGGTTTTGAGGGAAGGAGAGGAGCTATATTCATGCAAAATCTGCGGGCCCCATAGAGGCTTTCAGAGCCTTGAGGATCAGAGGGAAAGACCGCAGTGAGGCAGCATGGGAGAAGGATGCTCAACAGGGAGGTTGGGGGCTTGACTCTGGGCTAGTTATCCTGTCATGTGTGATTTGGGGCAGGCAACTCGGCTTTAGTTTCCTCCCTTGTACAAATTAAGGTATTGGTAAAAATAAATAAGCAAAGGACATGAATTATTGATGTATGCAACAGTGTGGCTGACCTCAAAATAAGTAAAAGCACATATTCATGCTATATGATTCTATTCATATAAAACTCTAGAAAATGCAAACCAATCTACAGCAACAGATAACAGATCAGTGGTTGATGGTGATGAGACAAGAAAGAGATTATGGGTATGTTCATTGTCTTAGGTATGGTTTCATGGTGTATATATGTCAACTCTTATGACATTGTACACTATATGTGTAGCCTATTATATGTAAGTTACCTCAGTAAAGATATTAAAAATAATGAGAGCTAGTAAACAGTAGCCTATAGGCCAAATTCTATATGTGGTCAGTTTTTGTACAACATGCAATAGCTAAGAATGCTTTTTTATTTTGAAGATTAAAAAAAAACAAAACATGAACAACAAAATATGTACAGGGAACTCCTGTATTCTGACAGGGCTTGAATTATTTATTATCTGGCCCTGTGCAGAAAAGGTTTGCTGACCCCTGGCTGGGATGAATAATTATTTACCTTGCTCTTTGAAGCCTTGGAGTCCTGCTACTTCAGGACATCCAGGGAAACCACATAGTACAGAACCATCCTATCAGAGAAACTGATTATCTTTGGCATAGATTTGGATTTAGCATAAGATTTTACTGGGGAACTGGGTGTGGTGGCACATGCCTGTAATCCCAGTGATTTAGGAGGCTGAGGCAGGAGGATCTAAAGTTCAAGACCAGCCTGGGCAACTTAGTGAAACCTTGTCTCAAAATACAAAATAAAAAGGGCTGGGCATGGACCTCAGTGGCAAAGCACCCCTGAGTTCAATCCCCACTACCAAAAAAAAAAAAAAAAAAAAAAAAAAGACTTCGCTCTTCACTGGGGAAAGTGTTTTACTGCTTTAAACATCCAAAAATAAAAGTCTCTAGATGAGGTGACCTCTGAGTCTGAGATAGAATCCCATTCTGAAAACTATGTAATTATCTAGCTTGCTAATTTGGTTGACTTGGGCTTAGTTTAAATTAATGCAAAATTGGAAATGGGAGTTGTTTGGAGAAATGCAGTCTAATTTCATAGTAGGAATTAACTGCTCTTAGTGCATTGTTTTAATGAACCACCAAAGACCTTTGTAATTAAAGAAGGTTCTGAAATCCTTGAAAAGAACACTTCTTTGTAAGTAGGTTAAACCTCGTCATCCTGTTTGCTCTTTAATGTACTCAGCCAGGCTTATTTTTTTTTGCAAGATAATGTAGAGATACATAGATAAGTTTAAACCCTCCTTACATCATTTCGGCCTATATTTTGAAAGAACAAAGTAGGGATTGGTTTTGTTGGACTTGCTAAAAAGTATAACTTCATCATAGCTCTTGGTTCTGGTTCCAACCAGAACATTAGAATATCAACTACCTTCTCCAGTTTATTTCTCCTGGGGGACAAGTCAATCAGAAAGACCCTGTCTTGGTCCCTGGGAGACTGAACTTGTAAGACACCGGAAGAAGTTCAAGGTACCAGTGAAGAAGGCATCCCCAGGAGGGCAGCCGCTCCCCAAACCATGTCACTTATGCCCCTTTTGCACCTGACATGCAATAAAGTACAGAAATATGGGGGAGCCTTTTCCCCAAATTCAAGTTCCAGCTTATAGGTTGGGGAGGAACAGAGGAGAATTCAAATACAAAGGGAAACATTGGAAGTGAATCATTAGCTTTTAAGGTTCCAAGGCTGCAGCCCAGGAGGCTTATGGGTTTTTCAAATAGTATTGGCTGTGTGTTGATTGTAACTTAATCCCATGTGGCATCCATCATAGGCCTGTGACTGTTTGATGAGCCTTCTCATGCTGGAATGAATGATGTTCAGAGGACCCAGGCCAGCTTTTTCTGTCTCACTTTCCTGGTGGTTGATTGTCTGTTTCAGCAAGCTTTCTGCTATCATCTTAAAAACTCTCAGAGGTTTCCTTGTTAGTTGGCAGAGAGAACATTCTCCCTGGGGTATCCCTATTTCAGCCTGAAGGTGCTAATCACAGACAGTCTGAATGGTGGGAGGAACCTCAGGTGGGAACACAAGCTCCCTGATTCTAATTTCAGCTGCAACACTCACTGACTGGCTAACCTTGGCAGTCATTTGCCCTCTGGCTCTCACTTTCCTCATCTGTAAAATGAGGCAGAGGACTCGATGTTCTTGCTCAGATCCCCAGAGTTCCACGTTTCTATAATCTAAACTCCTCCTTGGCCTTCTCTAATTCTTTCAAGAGCAAGGGCAACGAGGAGGTAGCCCGTAAGAAAACTTTATGGGCCATCAGAAATAGGGCAGAACCAGACAAGAGCCTGGGGGAGGGAGCAAGGGGAGAATAATTCCAGGCCAGGCCCAGAGTCAGAGGAAAGGATGGGCTTGCTGTGACCTAGCATCCATGAGTATAAAAGAGACTTAAGGGATTCATTGACAGTGCACTCATGCGGGTCAACAGGGTGAGGCCTGCCAGGAATTGATCATGGGCTTTCAGTTGAGCTATGACACAGAATGAAGGGGTTATTTGTTCCCTACCAACTTGAGAGCATTAAGCATGGCGCCCATCCCTGCTAAGTCTCAGGGTATTGATCTCCTGCCTGTCTCTGCACTATCAAGCCCACCTGGAGACTTGGAGTGCTACCGGCAGAGACTGTGCAGCCAGACTGGTCAGTGGTGGCTTTACACTCACTAGACAGGTCCTTTATTCCCTATGTCTCTTCTCTTACCTGTAGAATGGCTGATAATAATAGCACTCATTTTATAGTTCTCGTTAATAAATACAGTCATATATCCCTTAACCTTAGGAATATGCTCTGAGACTAGATCATTGGGTGTTGTTTTCATCATGTGAATATCATAGTTACATAAACTAAGGCAGCTCTAATGTCACTGGGGGAGATAATTATATGAGACCAAGGTTGTCTGTGTGGTCTGTCATTGACAAAATTGTTACATGGCTCATGATTGTCTAAAGCTATTAGAACAATGCCTTGTATTCATTAATGTCTGTTAGTTTTTTCTGCTAGTAGTATGATTAAGTAAATTAGAGCCCTCTGACTGGAAGAAGTAAAATGTGGGGAGACTCATAAACCTGCTGTATGAAAATAGATTGAAGTTGTTGATTGCCTAGATGAAAAAGGGCTTGGATGGAGTGGGTAGGTACTGAAGAAGAAGTAAATAGTAAGGAATCAGATATGTTCTTTATAACCTACATAAGGATGTAAATAGGCTGCAAATGGACTTGCTGAGCTTTCCAGGAGTATCAGACAAAACATAACTCAACCATCGATGCCATCCATGATGAGGCGGGCCATTAAGCCCCTGCTGCTGTTGGCTGAAGGGGCACTGCTTCTGAGAAGTACTATTAATGCCAAGGGATGCCAGGGTATGTGTTTTGTAAGGTCCCGGTAGAATGTGGGTGGCAAGGAGTAAGGGCAAAGGAAATAGGAGAGAACACTCCCCAGGGGAAGCTTGGCCACAGGCTGGCAGAGTCAAGAAAGTAATACCGCCTGTGCTGCACTTCATCAAGGCACTGCTGTGTGCCTGAAGCAACAGAGAAACCTTGGAACCCTTAGGCTGAATCCTGCTCACAAATATTTATGTTCAGCAAGCACAATGTTTTTTAAATGGCAAATTTTCCATTTGGGCAGTTCATCTAAATAGCTAGAATTCCCTGCTTCTTTTGAAAATTTAGTTGATGTGGCAAAGGAAACTTGTATGCCTTATATACCTGTGGTCTGGAATGAGTGGTGACTGTTTCCACATATGGGTGGTGGGTTGTTCCAAGGATGATGGTCCTTCTGAGGCCACATCTCTGCAGGACCCATTTGATCCCCACAAGTATTTGTGAGAATTGTGCTGGGGAGGCCTGCAAGGAGCCACCTTTTAGTTCAGTCTTTTGAGAGGGGGTAGGTTTCCTCTGAAAGAGTGAAGTTACAGGAGGAAATGTGAATTGGTGCTAGGTGGCCACCAAGTTTCCTTGATGAGAAAAGCCTTGATCACATCCTCTCCTTGCGTGGTGTGTGGCTGCCGTTTTGGCAGAACCACCCGTGCTGTGAGTGATGAATCCCATGATTCATCACCACCGAGACTTCTTTTTGATGGCCTGTTTAGAAGTCTGTCCAATTTTGAGGGCTGAGCTTGTGTAGGGAGGAAAACCAGGGCCCGTCTTTCAATATGCAGCTCCAGTAGAAACCTGAAATTCTCGAAATCTATGTGGCAAACTACTTCTTGTCAGAGCCATCCCAAGAGCACTTTCCAGTGGGCATGGCAGCTCTGATACTGGCTGTGCTGGCTTTTGCTGCTGAGCTGGGCTGAGCTGGGCTCTCGCTTCCCTTCTTTGGGATGGGGCTTAGGGCATACGTGAGGAATGCCTGTTATTCTACTTTCCTTCTGGGACTTGCAGTCTGTTGGCTCACTGCTCTTTTCTAGTATATTGAAATCTTCAAACCTTGGCACTAGTGAGTGAAATCCCCTCCTTAAAACCCAACAGATGGAGCACCCCTGGTTCCAGCTTAAAGCAGTAGCCGGTCATAGGTCCAGGCAGGAATCCCACATGGTCCTTGGGAGGTTTTGCTGAGATTTCCAGCCTGTGTTCCAAGGAAAGGCAGGAAAGCTTAAGTTCATTCTTAGAAATTTAGCCAGGGTTAAAATAAACAAACAAACAAACAATCACTTGGGAACCACTTAAAAATCCCAACACCAGGGTACCTGTTCAGCCTCATCTAGTAGAATCTCCTGGGAAGGGACCTGGGAGTCTGTGTTCAATAAATGCTCCACAGGCATGTCCGGAAATCACTGTGCTAGGTAGCCATCAATTATCTCTGATCAGAAAAACCTTAATCACATCCTTTCTTTGTGTGCTGTGGACAGAATCACTCATGCTGTAAGAGACACTGCTGTGCCCTTGTTTGACCTAGACCACACCCTCTGCTCCTGGGCTTTGTTGTCCAGAACAACTGACCAGCTGCCTGGCCTGTCCTTCTCAGACCTGTGCCCTTGTTGCCATGGAAACAGCCCATCATCTAAGTAATCTCTGTAAGGGTACAAAGAGCTGATATAGTCTCTAGTGACATCCCTCAAGAATTCCTGCCTTTTAATCTGAGAACTCAGATAAGAGTTTACTTGAATTTTAGAGGGTACAGAGTACTTCCTAGTAGTCTTACAAAGCATATGTCGGTTTTACAGGTGATAAAATGAAGCCTCAGAGATATTTAGAAGAAATAGTCCTCCTCAAGGTGAGGATAAGTGTTCGTCCTCTTGGTAACATTCCTTTTGCTACGACAAAAGGAAAGATCTTTCATGGTCCAAAGCTTTGAATGATGATTGGTAGAATTTTAGGGCTTGTTGCAGGTGGTTGGAGGAGGGGAGCAGTTCAGGCCTAGGGGTAGAGAAGAGTTATCTTGGTGCTTCCCTCATGAGAATCACCAACCCGTGAGCAGTTGCCTGCTCTATGCATGACTGCCAGCCCTTGCTGCCAGCCCTCCCAGCAGCATAAACAGCCAAGTGCCAATCCCTGCAGCTGTGAGAAGAAACACCAATGTATTGTGGGTGAAAAGAGGCCCCTGGCTCAGCAGAGGGTCTCTTCCAAATGCCCAGAATTGGCTTGGGAAGCACGATGTGCTTCCCAAGGGTGGGGTGCTTTTGGAGGGTTCCGAATTGCTGTACCCTGCTCTAGTAGCACTGGGACAAGTTCATGTGTAGCTCTTAGTAAACACAGCTGTTGTGGTTGTAATTTGCCTGGAGGATTTTTTTTTACTATTACTCCAACCCTAACAGTTTGGCAGCTGATATGGGAACAGTAGTGTTGAGAGATGGGAAAAGAAGGTGCTGTCTCAGAGCAAGAATTGGGAGGAGCAGCGGCTGCCATTTTCGGAATTCATTGACTGAATCCAGGTGTACTGAAGCCATGCTCCAAGGAGAGTGACATGAAAGCGTCTCACAGAGTGATTGTGTGAGGTTTTTGTTGCTGTGACAAATGCCTGAGAAAAACAAAGGAAAGAAAATTTATCTTGGCTCATGGTTTTAGGTGTCTTAGTCCATAGTAGCTGGCTTCATTTGCGGGGGCCCTGGTAGTGAGGCAGAAATATCATGGCAGAAGGGTGTGATGGAGGACAGTTGCTCACCTCATGGCAGCTGGGAAGCAGAAAGAGCAAATAAGGCATCAGGGACAAGATATAATCCCCAAGGGCATATTCCCAGTGAAATGTTCCCTCTAGTCATGCCCCACCTGCTTATAGTTTTCACTACCTCCCAGTAGTCTATTCAGCTATCAGTGAATTAATCCACTGATAAGGTCAGAGCTCCTTTGATCCAATCACTTTCCAAAAATCCCTGGCCACTGTTGCATGGAGACCAAGTCATCAACACATGAGCTTTCTGGCGACATTTCAGATTCAAACCATGACAGTGTCCAAAGGGTCTTTGGTATCCAGATGATACATACTGTTGCAAGAAACCAGAGGACTCATGCAAAATTTGTCATAAATGCCTTGCAAGATTGTTCCCTTTCAGTAAAGATTGTTCTCGGACCTATGATACCTCAGTTTACTATGGTATGACAGGCATGGCCTCCTGAATGTGACTGGGCACAGATTGTAAGATTGAGATAATTCGTATTGATTACTGCATTTCCCCATAGACATAGCATTATTAAAGCACATGTCTGGGATGAGAATTCTAGGCATAGTGCAAATTCTTCTCAATGTAGAGTGATAACTTGTACTTGTCCCTTCCAGGCAGCAGTTGGTTGTGCTAGGCGGAAGGTGGTCTCACTGTTTGATATGGAGATGCTGATCACTGTGGTGAAGCCAGTGAGTTCTCTTTAGTATTCCCACACAACTTCTGGCAGCAGTTTTGCGCTTCTGAGACTGCGGGTCCCAGGCGTGGAGATGGCCAAGGGCACAGCTACCCTCTCTTCTCGAGGAAGGCTTCCTGGGGATAAGGGACTTGGATGTCTTCATATGGTTGAGGAATAAAAATCCCTGAGGCTCTCCAGCTTCCTCCAGGGTGCTAATGCTCCTTTCCCATCAGCACTGATAGAGGGTGAGACATACCTAAAAAGGATGCCTTGAAATGAGTTCCCTACAATCCCTACATCAGCCATGCTCAGAAACTCAGGCAATACAGTAAAATCATGGCAGTGGAAGGAAACAGAAGCATGGATTTTTGCCCATTCCTTGGAGAGAAAAACAAAGCCAAAGTATTGTGTTAATACGAGTGGAGAGTGGACACCCAGGTGGCTTCCCAAGCCAGGTCAAATACTTGAGGAGTGATTTTTGATAGAAACTGAAATCATAGGATTTGCCTTTGTGGAACCTGCTACAGCAATGCAGAGCCAGGTTATTGGAACCTTGAGTGGGTCCTGCAAGCACAGAGCTTGTTGGTAGGGTTTTATACCAAAACTACAAATTAGAAGAGGACTTCGCAATAAAGACTAATTACTGAAAGTGGATTCCCCCATTTAATTATAAGAAGTATTATCACCAAGAAAGTGATGAACCAATTTAGAAAATATTTTTAAGTATAATAGTATGTGTGCTTCTAAAATCATATTTGGACTCTATGAATGATTTTATGCTTAATTAAAAATAATTGGTGGATGCTGTTGTGCATGCCTCTTATCCCAGTGGCTCAAGAGGCTGAGGCAGGAGGATCACATGTTTGAAGCCAGTCTTGAAGCAACTTGGTGAGGCCCTAGGTAACTTAGCATGACCCTGTCTGTAAATAAAAAAAATTAAAAAGGGCTATGGATATGGTTCAGTGGTTAAGTGCCCTAGAGTTTAATGCCTGGTACCAAAAAAAAGAAAGGAAAAATACACACTCACACACACACAGCATATGCTCATAAAATCTGGTTATGATTGTGCAGCCCTGCGAATTGAGTCCTTCAGCCCTTTAGATAGACCATAGCTAGATATATTGAGAGTCCTTGTCCAGCCTCAAGGGACAGCAGAGTTCCAGGGGACTCTGGAGCTATCCTTGGTCAACTGATACTTTTACAATGGACTGGCCTTTGCTTCTCCCCTCATTTCCATTTTTGACTAGATCAAATTCCTTTGGAGATGATAATGATAAGAGCTTACATTTATGTACTTTCTACCTGCTACATGAGGCCCTCACTATGACAATGATGTCAAGACCATTGTTAATCCCAGGTTTGAATGGAGGAACTAAGACAAGCAAGGGGTTAAGCTTCTTCAGGTGATCAAGGTTTGAATTGAAACATGTGCTATAGCCACTACACTGCACTACAACAAAAAATTAACTCTCTAGCACTTTCTTCCTCTTTGTCCTGTCCCAACTTCTCACACCCCAAGAGCATGAATACATCTGTGATGATGTGGGACAGAGTTCAAGGAGAAGTCCTCTAGGATTCAATAGGAAGATTTTAGATGCCTTATGTCAAACTAGTGAAACTGAGAGAGGCCACTTTTCACTTCCCTTTATCCCCAAATCGGTGAAAGTAAAGCTTTATTCTAAAGATTCTCAATTCTCATTATTATATCATGACTGTTGTCACTGACAGGGAGTCTCTTTGCATATTGGGATTTGCAGATATATGTCTGCCCTCGGGGAGCTTGGAGAACTAGAAATACCAACCTGGACAAGTGAAAAAATATTTAAGTAAAGTTAAAAACTGAGTGGTATGGCACATCACATAGTCCAGATGGGCTTTGAAAAGGAAAACAAGAGTTTGCGGATGTGAATTGTAGGATCCTGTGTCTGGGGAAATCCCATCTCATTTGCTTAACTCTGTCACAGCTCACAGCGCTTCAGTTGGAGCAGAGAGAGCTGAGCTGGTGGAGGTGGCAGGGAAGTGGCCTAGGAAACTAACAGTGCTGGTTTGGGGTTTTTCTTCCTCTTTCTAGACTGCTGGGAGGAGGGCAGCATTTCATGTCAACAGAGGTGGGACTCAGAGGCAGCCCCAGATGGCCCTGTGGACTGACCCTGGCACCCAGGGCACCACGGTGGAAATAGAAAGGAGCAATGCATATTTCTCTTGGTCCAGGTCAACCATGATTGTTTCAGGTCCTCAAAACCTGCTAGGTTTGGCCAGGACTCCAGAGGGTGCTCCGTTGCGTACAGTGAATTGTGTCAGAAGGGCCGAGCTTCCCAAAGGCCCCATAAGGTAGCATTACCAGGAGGAAGCCAGACTCTGAGAAAACAGAGTTTGCATCTGCTGCCAGAGAGAGGCTGTCTCGATTCAAAGGTTTCCTCTTCTTTCCCTTTCTTCTCCTCCCCTCTTACCTCTTTCCCTTCTATCCTTTTCCTTTCTTTTTTTTAATTCTTTCAAAAAATTTTTTGATCATTTACTAGATAATTATTGTTGATCATTTAGTGGAGTTTGTATGGAAAGAATTCACCCTAAATCATTCTCTTTTTATTTTCTTATTCTTAATGTGATGAAGTGTATATGGAATGAACTCTTAACCCAGGGATGTTTATGTGGTTATTTAAACCAGTGATGATGGGTACCAACTTGAAGAAACAGGGTTGTTGCTGCTTTCATGGACAAATTCCTCACTATACAGACCAGATATTAAATCCTTTCAATGATTTCTAAGCACAGCATATCTCCTGGTCTGGAAGAGCCTTATTGGTGGCCCTAGAGAAGAAATTATCCCTGGTCCTCATCCAATAACTCACTGGCTGCAGCTGGAGCT
The DNA here is from genome assembly GCF_021218885.2 of Marmota monax. Classification (NCBI taxonomy): domain Eukaryota; kingdom Metazoa; phylum Chordata; class Mammalia; order Rodentia; family Sciuridae; genus Marmota; species Marmota monax. The sequence goes on from NW_026691933.1 coordinate 3,660,444, forward strand.
AGGAGGCTTCTCTGTATCCTTCAGTTGAGACCAGGGTACAAATATTAAACTATTTTGTGCTATTAAACTCACTTCACTTCCTTATATTCTATGAGAATATGCTGGGTCTTGCTGAACTGTAATCCCAGTATAAGGGCCCCCTGAAATTGAAACTGTCTTGGCTACCAAGATAGGTCTTTCTGCCAGCACCATCCAAGGTGGTCCCAGTCGGAGAGGCCCAGACAGATCTCTCTCTGTACTGACTGTCTCTTTGCTGTGACCAGATCCCTTTCCCTGTCTGATCCACATCCTCCTCCTCACAATTGGTTTGCAGCCTAGCTCACAGAGTTGACACAGAAATCAAATAAGAGACAGTTGTGAAGATATTTTGTACACTATCACAAGCTTGACCACCATGTCTCAGGACTTTGTTGCATCAATTAGAAGTTCCTTCATCTATTCGTACCAACAGTGAATGAGGCAAGGGTCAATTTTTGTCATGGAAAGAATATATGGGGTTGACAATCCAGGGTGGCTTCGTTTCTCCCCTTAATGTGGTTGAAAAGCCAAGTGACCGCAGGCCTTCTGCTTTGTCGTCTTTAGTACACTGGCTTGCTGCCATAGGGTCACGAGACATCCTTCATCTCCAAGCATCCTGTCTGTGGTCAGAGCAGAAGGAAGTGTTAAGGAGCTGGAGCCAGCCTGCCTGTTGCTTTTATCAAGAAATAGAAACTTCCCAGAAGAAATAGAAACTTCCCAGGTCGCCTCCCCTGAGAGTCCTGGGCATCCTTTGCTCCTCCAGAAAGGTGGAGCAGCTGTGGTTGGCTGATCAGAGTTCACTCACTGTGTTCTGAAGAGAGTGGGTTTCTTATAACAAGGGCATTTTGTGGCTGTGGCACATTTGCTTTCCTGTTTTCTTTCAAAGTCACACAACACTTATATAGACAAAAGCAACATAGGCAATACTGATAGGGACGTAATAAAAATGTTTCAGTCCGCCCAGGACCCTTCTTTCCTCAACTGCTGTGACTTGGTCATTCAAAGGGATCCTGCCACTAAAACTGTTAATGTTATTCACAACTGGGTCCTTTTCCTCCACGTGTCCTGCCACTCCTATTTTCTGGAGTAGGAAGGCCTCCAACTCTCTTCTAGAAAGAACTGGCTAATGCTTACACTGCCAGATCACCCAACATGTCCAAGCAGGTATCTCAGACTCAATAATGACACAATCCTTGACAAAATCCACACAGCGTCCTCACCCACCACATACCCAGCTTCTTCTAGCCCTCCACTCTCAGCCTGCTTTGAAGGCCACCAGAGCTACTGAGTTCCACAAGGTTGGTGTGGAGAGTAAACAAGCATGCCAGGATCTGTTTACTGCTCCTCAGCTCTAAGCTCACCCTTTCTAATTACTCTGTGAAATGGATCTGAGCCCTGGAGACATTTTCCCTTTTGCAGCTAAATTAGAGCATTGTCCTCAAAGGGTGCTGACAAGACACTCAGGAGCAAAATGATTTTGCATCTGGCTCCTGAGTAGCTTCTGCAGCATCAGGATCTTACCACTCACGTGCTAGAGAGGGGAGGTGGGATCAGGTGGCCAGAGCAGGGTGTGTGAGTTCAGAACTTCACACCTGGGAAGTGAAACCTATGACAAGGTTCTCATCTTCCGTAATTCTCTCGTTACCTCCATCAGCATCAGCCATGGAAGTGGCTAGTGAACACTGGAGCCAGACTGTATGACAGGGTGTGTTGCCAGGCTCTGCCACTTGCTTACTTTGTGATTTTTTTTATCTGACACTTCAGCCTCAGTGGTCTCAGGTACAGAAAGATGGTAATAATAGTACACAATTCACAGTTATCTGGATTGCTCATGAAAGAGAAAATTGGGTACAGTGCCTGATGCCTGGTCATTGTTGTGTTGAGGCAGTCCAGCTCTCTGAGCTGACTGGATAATTTCTTCGTGATCATGCGTTGTGTCCTCCCTTTTGGTTTTCTTAACATCCTAAATCTCCATGATCACGTATTGCATCCTGCCTTATGGCTTTCTCCTCCTTCCAGTTGCTCTTCTCTGCTCTTCCCTTTCTCCCCTGCTCTTCTTCATCTTTTTCTTGTGCTTCTCTCACTTCTTTCTCCCTCTGTTGAGACTTCTGCCGTAATGAATTAGCAATGGTCTAATGAAACGGTTGTGAATGATTTGCCCAGAGCCTTTCAGAAATACACGTGTCGGTTCTGAATATTTTATGATCTTGCAATGACTTGCTCATATTTCTGGTCTCCGGGATCAGGTATTCCCTTCCAGATTTGTTCTTTCAGGAATAAAATAAGAAGGAAGTGTTACTGTGGCTGTGACCCAAAAGTCAGATGAGTCAGAGCTTAGCAACAGACAGAGATCTCGGTGTAAGCGCTTTCTTGTCCTTGCGAGGAAACATCTGTAGCTTTCGAAGGCTTCCCTTTGCCAGCTGGAAAAGGAGTTCAAAGATTAAGTTTCCTGCAGGCACACACCAGCAGACGGGGGCAGCCTGCCAGCACCTGGAAGCCCAGAGAAAGTGGTTCTGTGGGCAAGTTCTATCTGTGTTGGGATTAGGATCCTAGCCAGCAAGCAGCCCTGGGCTGCCACCGTGCTTCCTGAGGGCAGGTGCCCACTCTTCTTGTTCACATTCACATCCCAGGGCCCAGCCAAGCCCTGGCCACAGGAGATACAAAATAAATATTTCAAGCGAATAAAATGTGAACATGTGGATGGAAGTGGGCCGATTCTAGGACTGCAAATTCTCTTTCAACCTGAGGTCATAACTCATCACTTTACCTTGAAAGGAGCAGGGGGAAATCAAATGTTTGCATCTAGAGGTGTGTTCTTCTGGTGAGGGGATCAGGCCACGGGGTCTACATCTGGTCTTGACTTCATCACTTGTCTGTGCTCTTGGGGACATTTTGATCTTTGTCAGCCTAGATTTCTTATGTGTAAAGAAAAAAAAAAGTGACATTAGCAATGCTTAAGTCATAGGATTGTGGAGGTGAGGAAAGAAAGGTAATTAGTCTGGTGTCTGGCATGGAGTAAGCTCTCAGGAAAGGTTGGCTGGGAGTTAATTTCTCTCAAACAAAGACCGTGTCATATCAGCCCATTTTCTGTTACTATAGCAAAATGCCTGATTTGGGGGAAAAAAAAAGAGGTTTATTTGGTTTGAAAATCTAAGAACATGGCACCAGCTTCTGCTCACTCTCATGAGGACCTTGTAATGGAAGACTTCACAATAGTGGAAGCACACATGGAAAGACAGGAAGGTAGATGGGGGGTCAGGCTCACTCTTCTAACAACCTATTTTCATGGGAACCAATCAGAGTTCCATGAGAACTACAGTAACCCCTTTGTAGGGCAGCATACCAGTGAGCTTCCTACCTTATACTGGGCCCTATGTCTTAAAGGTTCCACCACTTCTGGAGATCATGCTTCCAGCACATGAACCTTTGGGGCAGAACCATGTCTAGACCATAGTAGGGTCATTCAGAGTAGAGATGCTTAGCCTTGATGAAAGATTAGGAGATGGTTTGCTGACCCAGTCTCTCCCATCCCCACCCTTTACCTGCCAACTTTTGAATTTCATGTGCTAAAATAGGCATATTTATAAATAGGCTAAATAGTCATACTACTAATACCTCACAGGCTTATAGAAAGGAATAAACTAGAAATGTGCATGTTGCATAATTTCTGGGACATAGTAAATCCCCAATAATAGGTAGTTATTATAATTATTACCAAATATGCATCATTTATGATTGAATTAGCCTTTTAAAGAAAAACAGTCCTCTACATCTGGACTTAGCTTTATGCCATTCACATGCAGATGCACCCTTCTTGGCTTTGGTGTGGCAGTACTGGTTGAGAAGTAGTGGTTGAATTCATGGCATTAGCCCAATTATAATGACTGCTTAGAATAGCACCCATAAATGCCAGGAAAGAGGATAGTCTCCTACTTTCCATAGACATGCAAACAATTTTCTGAAGTCCTTCCAGGCTCTCCAATGTGCTTCCTGATCATAGCTGCCTCAGATCTTGCAGTCGGCTTTTGTAGACTTGGCCTGGACAAGGTTTGTTCTCTTAGTCACTTCAATTTGCAGTTCTGTGAAAGTTGAATTTTGGCTACTTTGTGGACCCTACTTAAGTATGAACAGAAATCTTTTGTGGTAAAACCACATTTAAATGTGTATTTTTAATAAAAAAATAATTATTTGTCTAATAAACCCTAGTTATGTCAGTGTATTTTCAAGAATTTCAAAGGGAATTTAGGAGCTGGCCCCGACATCGATAATGGGGGCATGCTGCCCAGGTGCTTGGCATCATCTGCTGCTCTTTGGAATCAACTGGAGGGCCCTTAGAATACCAGTACCCAGCCCCACTCCAGACCAATTAGATCAGGACCTCCAGCAGTGTGGCAAAAGCTCCCCAGGTAATTATGGTATGCATGTGACAAAGGCCAACAACCACTGTTCTGGAAATTTCTATTGTGTCTAAATGGAAAGGTTGAGGCTGCCAGGCATGCTTCTATAGAGTCGTTTTTTAAGAATCACTTGGGAACCCATCAAAAGGAGGGGTCGCGTGTGGGTAGGGCCTAAGGATCTCAAGCATTGGAGTAAGGTATCCAACAAAAATGGAGCTTCCCAGCCTCTCCTTCCCCAGATGGGTGGGTCTGAGGTGTCCTGAGGTTGAAAACCACTACACTGGGAGATTGAGAGCACATCAAAGGATGTCTCAATGGCCATTTTCTCAAAGTCCCAGTTACCTTACATCAAGTATTTGGGTGTGTTTCTTACCAAACCTGTTTATGCCACATACCTGTGGTATAATAACATAATTACATCAACCATTACTTAAAATGATGAAATATACATATCCAACATAAGAGCAGTCACTCTACAAACTTAGGTTGTAGTTTTCAAAGGTTTCATAGAAGTGAGCCTTTAAAAATTGCTGCTGCAATAAAATAGTGGGAGAATTCACAAAAATGCTGAGTTTGCATTTACCTTGCTCTGCAAATATTTGTACATTTATGTGACACTTTAAAGAAATGTTAGAGATTGCCTTAATTTTAGGTTGAAATAAAATGTTTCCCATCTATAGTCATTACTAATTTATTTCCACCTGCATGAAAGGATTCTATTAGTCGATCAACTTCTCCCTCTTAGATGGAATAAAATATAAAGAGTAATGATGTCTGCTATGGATAGATAAGAATAGCCACAGTCAGCCACTGACATACACACCTGAGCATTTAATTTCTACCTGCTTGTTACTTAAACAGTAATACACAATGTAACGAACTTTCCATTTTTCTTATGAAACACAGAATGCTTCCAATTTAAATCCAGCAGTGAAAGGAAAAAAAAAAATTTGTCAAGTATCTCATTACTTACCTAGCCATTGAGCTGTACTTCATTAAAAGATTTCCTTTTGAAATTGTCTTCCTCCTGCTGACCACCCCAGGCTTTTTAGAATATCACTGTTGTCCCTTTTGCCTATTGGTAAAAAGTGTCTGGTACCCCATTGTTCTTTGTAATAGCTGGGTTAATCTCACCTGTAACATCTCAGAGCTCTAAACCAGGGGTTCACCAATGCTGCTCATATGCCTGTCACCTATTGTGTATAAACTATGACCAAAGCATGGTTTGTACATCATAAATGATTAAGGAGAAAGATCAAGAAAATAATATGTTGGGACATGTGGAAATGGTTTAAAATTCACCTTTAACTTGTCCCATAAGGATTTGGTGGACACATTCTTGTTTACTAATGCCTGTGGCTAATGTGGGGCTTCAGTGGCAGAATTGAGTATACAGAGACCTCAAGGGGCACAAAGTCTGAAATATTTATTATTTGACTTTTCCTTCTTTGGTACTGGGAAGTCCGTCCTCGGGGGTGCTTTACCACTGCTATATCTCCAGCCCTTTTTATTTTTAATTTAATCCCTCATTTGGTTGCTGAGGGTCTTGCAAAGTTTCTGATATCGACCTTGAACTTGCAATCCCCCTGTCTCAACCTCCTGAGTCACTGGGATTATAGGCAATCTACACTTCCTGGCTATCGTTTAACCTTTTAAAAAGAAAATTGTAGACCCCTGACCCAAATGCAAGCTGTCCCTCTTGGTACCTGCTACTCCTAACCCTACCCTGTTCCTCCCTACTACGCTTATTGGGGGTTTTCTTTTTTTAAATTACTTTTATGTGGTGCTGAGGATCAAACCCAAGGCCGCATGCTAGGTGAGCATTCTACCACTGAGCCATAACCCCAGCCCCATTGGGGGTTTTCTTATTAACCTGCCTTTTGTAGGAAATGTGTTGACTGTAATGGGGTTAGCTTCTTGGGATCCTTTCTTCTTTGCCCACCTAGTTGCCTCCAATCCTCTGGTGTTAACAACCAGGCTCCTAGTTCTTCTGAACTGTAAAACACTAGTAAACTCAAATTTCAGTTGTTACAAAAGCAAACTGGTTCTTTGTAACTATTTGGCTTTTACAAATACAAAATTGACTTTAAATTTCTCAAATTTGGTGTCACCCATTTTTTTTTTTTTTTTTGTGGTACTGGGAATCAAGCCCACTGGGCCATACCCTGCCCCCACTGTTACCTTTTGGAAGTTGAACATAAAAGCACTTCTGCTATATCGTGGTATCTACATTTCTGAAAACTCTTAAAAAAAATCTACAAAATCAGAGCTAAAAATAACAAAAGTTATGAGAAAGGTAAGCTGGGGCCAAATATCTGCAAATCTAAACAACTCTGAATGACAGTAATTTAAAAAAAAATAATAATCCTGATAAAAATAGTAAAGAATTAAAAAGATATTTGAAGCCCAAAATATAAATACTGTAAGAAATCAACTTTATCTTTGAAACAGTCAAATATGCATGCCAGGGATGGTGCCACAATGGTTTAAGCATGTCAGAGTTTAATGGTTTAAGCCCCTCTTAGTTCAGGGCCACTCAGGTAATGTCCCTGGCCCTTCCTCTAGGAGCACACCAGAGCTTGTGGCCATGCTACGGCGGGAGGGAGACCTGCGGACAGCAGTTACTGGGCTTGCAGCTTACTCTCTTGGGCTTGTGGCATGCAGTTGGGGTGTGTATCCTGCATTCTGTTGCACATGAACCAAGGCGATGTCCGTGTTCTATTGACATCATTCCCTACTCAGCCTTCATGTGTGAACACACTGATTTTAGGAAAACATGCATTTTTTAGTAAGGCATGCTATACTTCCTTCTTTAAGCTTGCTTGAGTGCTCACTGTCTTCCCCCTACCCTCTATCTCTGCCTCTCTCCAAATAATATTGTTCATTAATAGCAGTATTGACAGGAGAACCTGCATTCTCAGCGGAAAAAAAAAAAAGCAGGTATTAAACAAGCATTGAGAATTTCAGGTTAGCGTTTATGTCAAGATGAAGTGCATATGGTACAATGTATGTCAAACCCAAAGGGAAGGAAGAAAAACGGTGTGACTGGAGTCTTATTCATCACTAATCCTCCCTGAACCACCACAGGTCCCAAACTACTGAGAAGCTCTCAGCTACCCATTAAGGATACCCAGTGTGTTCACATAGGCAGGGCTCTGTCATGCTTGAAGGCACATCACCACTGTCAACAAACTGGGGGTGGAAGGCAATGTTGTTTTCAAAGCACCCAATATTTGAGACCAATGGAAGTTTGGCATATTTCAGCTTGCCTGGTCTTGGAGGAAAGTTAAGCTTTAAAAATAAACTTCTATGCATATGTATATATGTTTAAATATACACATGAGGTGGTTATTTATAAACATATATCAATGTATTATAGGAAATGACAATAAGAAAATGAAAGATTTTATTAGTGCCTATTATACAAAATGGTGGCCTTCATTGTGGCATATTTACATGTAAAACATAATTTGATCAGTTTCATTTATCAATACCCCCTCTCCCTCTCACTGATTCCTTTCCTCTACCCTACTGGTGTCTCTTTTAATTTCACAGAGTCTCTTTTCTTGATGTTTCCCTCTGGCTTCCACATATGAGAGATAACACATGATACTTTTCTTTCCGAGTCTGACTTATTTTGCCCAAAATTATGGCCTCAAATTTCATCCGTTTTCTTATAGATGTCATAGTTTCATTCTCCTTTATGGCCAAATAAAACTCCATTGTGTTCTTGTACCACACTTTCTCTATGCATTCATCTATTGATGGACACCTAGGCTGGTTCCATAACTTGACTGTTGTGAATTGTGCTGTGATAAACTTGGCTATGCATGTGTCTCTAAAGTATGCTGGCTTTAATGCTTTTAGACAAACACAAAGGAATGGCCTAGCTGGATTATATAGTAGATCTCCCTTAAGCTTTTGGAGGAACCTCCTTACTGAGTTCCATAGTAGCTTATTAATTATTTTCCCATGTAAGAGTCACTAAACACACACCCTCCACGTCCTCACCAGCATGTATTTGTGTTCTTGATAATTGCCATTTTAACTGTAGTGAGATGGAATCTCATTGTGCTTTTGATTTGCATTTCCCTGATGGCTGAAGACGTTCAATATTTTTTTTCATATAATTGTCGGTCATTTGTACTTCTTCTTTTGAGAAGTATATGTTTAGTTCAGTTGCCCATTTATTGATTGGGTTATTTGTTTTTATAATGAGTTTTTAAGTTCTTTATACATTCTGAATATTACTTCTCTGTCAGAAGAGTAGCTACAAACAATTTTCCCATTCCACAGATTGCCTCTTTACTCTGTTGCTTCCTTTGCTGTGCAGAAGCTTTTTAATTTGATTCTGTCCCATATAATGGTTCTTCTGTGAGCTATAAGGATCTTATTCCAGAAGCCTTTGCACGCACCTATATGTTGAAGTGTTTCCCCTACTTTTCTTCGAATAGTAGCAAAGTTTCTTGTCTTCTACTTGGGTCTTTGGTTCATTTTGTATGGGATAAGGGATAAGGATCTAGCTTCATCCTTTTACATATAGATATTCATTTTTTCTAGCACCATTTGTTTAAAAAAGCTGTCTTTTCTCCATTGTTTGGTTTTGATGCCTTTAGTAAGAATTGGATTGTAATGAAAAAAAAAAAAAAAAGAATTGGATGACCGTAGTTGTGGGTTTGTCTCTGTATCTGCTATTTTGAACCATTGGTCTGTATGTCTGTTTTTCTCCGAGCAACATACGGTGCTGTTTTTAATTACTGTGGCTCTATAGTATAATTTGAATTCAGATGTAGTGATGCCTCCAGCTTTGTTTTGCTCTCAGGATTGCTTTGTTCTTCTATTTGAATGTTAGGATTGTTTTTTCTAGTATTATGTCGTTAGTATTTTGATGGGGATTGCATTGAATCTGTAGATCACTTTTGGTAAATTACCATATTATCATAATTTCATTATGATCTATCCATGAATATGGGAGGTCAAGAAAAACAATTATTGGCAACTGATACTACCAAAAGATCATAAAGCCACCAAAGATGGAGAATGTTGAGCATTTTTAGGAGGAGGAAAAAATATAGATTAGAATTTGATAAATGTTGATTGAAAGGACAATAAGCCTCTACCCAGGCATATGAGATCATGTTGGTTGGAATAGATGGAGAGAATGCAAAACAGCTAAGTAGAAGCTTTGCCAATCAACCACAAAGTCTCATGTCATGAAAGGTGAGATAAGATGTAACTATCATCTTGTTATTAGCGAGATCACCTCACATTAAGCACTGGAAATATAGTGGTATGGTGACTGATATCATGAAAAGGCACCAGGGCAAATATTTTGATGCAGAGAAAACTCATAGGCTCTTTTTTAAATGTGCAAAATTAGATGGCAAATGACGTCAGAGGTGTTAGATTGAATGCCATTCAAATAAGTGACTACAGGAAGAGCATAAACTATTGACATTGAAGTCAGAATGTGGCAATGTGTGGGGTTAATCACTTAAATTATTCAAGTTGAATATTGGATTATACACATACACAGTAAGTATTTCTTAAATAACCCAATGGTTACCTTTTTTTCTTACTTAAGAAAGCAAATCGGGGCTGCTTTCGAGGCCTATCGCCCATCCTCAAAGTTACCTTTTGATCCAAGATGGCTGCTAGAGCTCCAGCCGTTAGGTGTTCAGTCCACTTCAATGCAAAAGAAGAAAAAAAAAAAGAGTATATACCTCCCACTCTATGCAGCCCACTTTAAAGAACTCTCTTAGATAACATATCCCTTCTGCAACTACCTCTGGTTGCTAGGGAAACAGGAAATGTGGTCTTTTAACTAGACTGTTGTTGTTCCAAACCAAAGTAAACCCACAAAGATGAATAACATTGAGCATGCTCAGGAGGAGGAAGAAATTTAGAGGATGAGATTTTCATGAAAAAAAAAAGAGAGATGCATGCTAAGCTAACTTTTGTGTTAGGTGAAAGGTTAGGCTGTATGCCCAGGAAATATGCTTGTGTGAGACAACTTCAGATAAGGACAAGTTGGGGTGAAGAAAATGAGACAACACCAAACATGTTACCACAGTAAGAGTTTATCAGTGGCTGATTGGCCAGATAAAAGATATGTATGATGCATTCTCTTTACCAAATTGGCTCAGAATCTAGATTTCATTCTGTTGGTTGAGAGCTGGGTTCCAATCCTGGTTCCACCAAATAACTTACTAGATGACATTAGGAAGCTTTCTTGCTATCTCTGATCCCCAGTTTGTCCATGAGTAAAGTGGCCCCAGCAGTCTGTTTCCCTAAGGTGGTTGTGAGTCTGGCCTGGAATACTGCACGGGGGGTCTTAGTACAGAGCTGAGCACATGGGAGGTCCCACCAGCATGGCGAGGCCACCCCTCCTAGAAGTTGTATTCTGCATCGAAGCAAAGCATCCCTTGCCTTGTGCCACCTCATGCTGGAGGGAAGGGGACAGATTTTCCTCATTCTGTGACCTGGTCCAGGACAACCCAGAAGAGGTGTTTGATGAAGTACAACAAGAAGAGACAGGGATATTGAGAGAAAGCTGCACTGGTAGCTACAGAGGGTTAACTATCCAAAGGTGTCCCCAAGAGCCCCAAAGCCTGGTGAAGGACACATGCCTCTGAATGGAAGGCTAGGAATGGAAACTCCAGTGAGAGGTGACTGTGAGGTCATTGTGAAGAACCAGGACATGTTCCACACACAGTTCTGTGATCACAGCAGTCCCTGCCTTGAGAAAGCAGGAGACTCTTCATGGGGATCAGAGCCTTGGATTTCGGAAGGATGCACAAACTGGGGGGAACCGAAGTAAAACATAAAGCTGAATCATCTGAAGCTCAAAAGTCGCCTCTTCCCAAGAAGTCAAGGACAACAAAAAAATGTTGACTTGCTCCACTTTGAAGTGGTTGAAAGCTTTTCTCAAAATAAACTATAGTGACTTTTTCTTTAAATGTTGTCACAGAAAATTATAATAAGATAATAGTATTCTGGGTCCCTATGTACCTGTCACCAACTCACAGCCAGTCAAGATCATCTTTTTTCCCCTACCACCACCCCACTATGGGTTACTTTGAAGCAAATCCAACCCATTTCATTGTTTCATCCATATTTCAGCATGTATCTCTAAAATATAGGGTCTTTAAAAAGAAAAGCCCATAATGTCATTGCTACAACTGAATTAAGTTCTTAATATTAAAATACATGGTCACTATAAAGATTTCTTAGATTGTCTCAGATTTTTTTTTATTTTATTCAAATCAAAGTATGTAAATATAGCTCAAATGTTGTGACTGAGTATATTCCTTAAGACTCTTTTAATGGAAATTTATTTGTTAAAGAAACTAGGTTATTTATCCTGTAGAATTGCACACTGTAGAGTCTAAATTTTCCTCATTGCATACCCCTGATGTGTTTTACCATCTTTCTCTCTCCCTGCTGTATTTTCTGAAATGGGTAGAGAAGAAACAGCAGTTTGATCAAATTCAGGTTTGATTTTGCAAGGCTACCTCATACGTTGTACGTGGGGGTAATAACATCTGGAGGAACATAATATGTGGTCATCTTGCTTTTCTTAATGTTAACAGCCATTAGGAATCATTGCCTAGACCCATTTGTTCGTTAGTACCTGCTGGTGGTATTCTAATTAAGTGTCTTTATGAACTCAATTTAAATACATTTGATATTTCCCAGTCTATTGCAGTTATTCTTATTCATGCTATATTAAGTAGTAAATTTAGCCCATAAGTGCTAGGTTTGGGACCATCTAAGAAGTCATCTCAGGAAGCAGACTGGGATCATATCTGTAGTGAGCTAGCACCCCCTGCCTTTTCCAGCTCGGCTCCTTTTGAACAGAAGGACTTCCTCAATTTTATTTTTCGAAGTAGAGTTTAGCTTTAGCCTCTGTGCTGCCTCCATATGTTTTACCAGCTGAACCATCAGACCAACCAGCTAGATAGGTTCCCGGTGATTAATTTTTTCCTGGAGACCCTGAGGCCTGCAGTCGTGCACATATGGTGTCTAATGGCTTGGTGGGTGACTGAGCTAATGGTGTGTGAAGGTGACCTGAACAGATTTGGAATCAGAACTAATGTGGGTTATGGCAAGCTGCTCCTGTAATAAATTTGGAGCACTCGTGTTTTTGCCTAAGTAGGTGTTAGGTGACTCTCTTGGAGAGGAGCTTTGTAGTCATGAGCACAGAAATTCCATCAAGGACACAGGAGACTCAGTACCAGCTCTTTTGAACCTTTTTAGTGAACCTGTTCACTTTTGCTTTCCCCCTTTGTCTTGCTTTCATGGGTCCTCTTTCTAAAATAAGAAGAGCAAATGGCCAGGACAGGTGAGTGCAGTTCTATCAGTTTTCCCCAGCCCTTCCTGCAAGGAGAAATCAATGCCAGCAGAATTTGACTTATCCACGTCACTTTACTCTGGGCCAGTGGGTTACTTGTAAGCTTCTATTCAGGGCTCCAAATTGCCACTTGGTCTTCAGTTTGGTTTTGGTTATGGCAGCCATATCAATGGAAAAAAAAAAAACTGTTGAGGATATTATGGATGTAATATATCCTTATATCCCAATATATGGATTTTAATTTATTGAATAAAATATATTATAACGTTATGTATATTATAAAAATGTTGAAAACTTTAAGTGAACATTTTCACATTTTTTCTTAGATCCCAGTGGTTATCTTACTTATTATCCCTCTTTGGAGTTCATGTCTTAGCCTGGGCACTGTTTGGTGTTTCAACAAAATAATAGTACCCTCCAACCAAACCAAACACCAAAAGCAAAATTGAATGACAGTTACTTCGTAAAAATCAGAAAATGTAGAAAGACATTTATTTTTACTTCCAAGTATGTTTATTTTGTTTTCAGAAACTAAATTGTATTTGCATCACATGATAGGGCACCATAACTATTTTAGATATAAGACTCCTCAAAGGACTTCAACCTGGCCCTGCTTCTAACATCTTTATGGACTAGTCTAGGCTATCAATGAACACAAATTTAAGTCACGTGACATGTATTCTTGTAGTGTAAAACCAACCTCCTCCCCACAAGGAAAATCTGAGTAAAATTTAGTGGCCTTGGGGTTGTGTGTGTGTGTGTGTGTGTGTGTGTGTTTTTTTTTTCCTAACTCTGTTAGCTGCAGAGTTCCATTTAAAATATCAATGGGGCATGGGTCTCCATTGGAGTGGGCCACTTCCCACCCTTCTTCATGGTTTCTTTCATTGGATAACATGACATCACTACTATGTCATCTCTCAGACTTTTGGAGCCTTTTGTCTGTTGTCTGGTTTCAGAACCTAAATATCTTTGTTTCTTGGGTTCTCGACCGTCATTCAGCAGGTATATATTGTGCAGCTTCTGATGCTCACAATCTGGACTGATGGTCACACATGGATCTGGCTGGGTTCTCCCCAGCTGAAGCTTGTAATCAAGTAAGAGAAGGGGACAGACTGAACCCTCAAGTGGTGTTTACCAAGGTGGGACTCAGCCATAAGCAGAGGCATAGGGATCCATTGGCTGGGGGGCAGTTAGTTCTGGGAGGGTTTGTTGGAGGAAAGCCTCAAGAAGGGGCCCCTCAGAGTACTCCCACAGGGGGCATCTGGGGTGTTGGAACAGGATGGCATGTGTAGGTAGGTGAGCACATCTTGAACCCAAACTGGAAACCATTATTAGTTTACCATTAACTTAGTCTGTTCCAGCTGCTGTCACAAAGTGCCATAGACTGGGTAGCTTATAACATTTTTTATAATAGACATTGGTTTCTCACAATTCTGGAGGCCAAGTCTGAGGTCAGGGTCAGCATGGACAGGTGCTGGAGAGGGCCCTATCTTTTAGGTATAGACAACCTTACTTCTCACTGTATCCTCACATGGCAGAAAGAGAGTGAGTTAGATCTCTGATATCATTTTATAAGGGCACTAGTTCCATCTGTGAGGGCTCTGCTCCCAGTCACCTCCCAAGAGCCCCACCTTGGGGATTAGGATTTTAAGGGCAACACAAGCATTCTGTCCATAACAATCATGGACATGGAATAAAGTTTGGGAAGTCGTTAGAAGGTTCTTTTGTAGCTTGGCTTATTTGGTTGTGTCATCTCTTGTGATCTTTTGGAACTTTCCAGAAGGGAGGATGGTTATTTTCTGTAGAATCTGGAATGAGGTGATTGAAATCACCTCCCAGGGCCATCATTGTGTCTGAAAGCCCTTTCCTGGCTGCAGGTCCTTTGCCTGCCCGTTTTTCTTTCCTGCCCAGGGTTTTTTGTTGGCCTTGGTGTTGGAGCAGAACTTTGGAACTCACTTGGTGCCTGAGAGATGGAAGAACAGGTGAGGTATGGTTTGGGTCCAGATAGAAGATATAAGAAAGCACGACAGAAATTTTCCTAAATGAGTGACAAGGGGGAGACCTCAGGGTTCCTTTGCCAGTGTATTTTAATTGTTCCTGTTTTCAAACTGCTGTTTCTAAATTAGACACTTTAGCTGCTCTTCCTTTCTAAATATATTTATTGGCAGCATTTTGGATTCGAATGCACTCCAATTAGGCTGATCACTTTTATTTTGCTATTTTCATGTTTTCGAGAAATCAGGAGTGAAGCAAAGAAATTTCAAGAGGCACGTGATTCATTTTGAGGGGAGGAAAGTGAAGGTATTTTTAGCTTCCCTCTTAAAAATTAGCCCTTCCATTAAAGCATGGTCGTCAGCTGTCCTTTGAAGGAAACTCACTGCTGTGCTCGAATCAGAACCTCAATCTGAACACCTCAGTGGTACAGAGAGATTTGTTCCTGGGATTTAGAAGATAGTTCTTATTTTGATTGCAATAGGAGAGAGCCAGAGAAAGAGAGAAAGTCTTATGTTTTAAATGGCCTGGTCTGTCACATGTCAGGTTCCAGCCTACAAGAACGATGTGTTGACACTCGGTGTTCTGAGGGGAGAGATTGTGCACATTATTACCTAGGCCACATCCATCATTGCGAAACTGTGGGCATTAATGCACGTGGCACTGGGCAGAGTGCCTCGGAGAGCAGATTTAACAAGCAAAGCGCTGACACGCTCACGCTTAAATCTAGAAATTCGCCACGGCCATGTGGTGCTGGGGAAGAGAGACTGCACCATTTCCCCACCACAGGTGCAGAGTCTCTGCTCAGGGAGCTCCCACCCTCCACCCCCTACCCCCTGGAGGCATCACAACCCCTGGGCTCAGCAGTAGCAAAGCTCTGGGTGGAGCCCTAGATCCATGTCAGGAAGGGCACTAGGGAATACAGAGAGGCATGTGATGATGGGACTTAGGGTCCGTGCACATCATGGCATTTAAAAAAAATCTCATTTGTTTCTGTGAACAACCCCAGGAGATAATAGGGCAGTTTTAATAGTCCCTCTTTTTAGAGATAAGAAAACTGATGTTTGAGAACATGTCCAAGATCCTGTAAGAAGTTACTCATAGAGCTGGAATAAAAACCCAGATGACTTCATTTTGACCCCAGCTGCCTGCTAAGCTTTACACAGATGTGAGGAAGGTGCCAGAAAAGCCAAATTACTTCAGATCTGTGTGTGGGAGTGGGGACCAGCCTACCTGTGCAAAGGCTGTTTATAGACACAGGCGGATTCTTGCCTCTTTCACTCTGAGTAATTAATGCTGTCCATTCTGAAGCTGCTGGTAAATGCTACCAAGTATAAGGATCTTCAAAATGTCCTTGGTCTTTTTGAAGCAGTATTGTTTACCCTGTTATAATCATCATAACAGTGAGTGCTTCCTGGCACATTAAATTGTGTCTTATTTGGAGTCTGTCTTCCTCTTGGGCAGACTTTGCGGTCATGGTCTGCGACAGCACTGGAGGACTCATTTGTGACCTGCCTGAGTCTCTTTAGCCATCCTGATGTTCCCAGAGAGCTGCTGTTTATTATTAATTAGGGCTCCAAAGAGAGGAACACCTCTGAATACGGCCATAGAATCGTAAGATTAATTCTGTTACAGTAAATTAAGCACTTAATGAAATTTTTTCAGCCCCAGACCACGTGTTGCTCTTCCTTCTCATTGCAGTGGCCTGGCCTGGGTTTTATCTAATTCATAATCCAAGGAATGGGGCCAGTGTGATGGCCCACCCCACCTGCTGCCTTTGAAGGAGCGGCTAGGCACATGAGCACTCAATGGAGGGCGGACGCCTGCCTGAGGTGTGTTCTGTATCAAAGCCAATGTGCCCTTTTTGCTCCTAGCTATGAGACGCTAGCAGAATGAGCCCCAGGGGATGCCCTCTTTATTATACAAGATAAATATTGCACTGTCCCCCAGAAGTGGGCCTGGCTCATCCTATGTTTTCCTTTCTGGTTTCCCAGCACAATAGTGTCTTCTTTATTGATCCCGCATCAGGTTTCTATACAATCACTACGTGTGAAACGTGCTCTTTGGCACTGCCAAATGTGATTTTGGAGACCAAGGTTACCCCACCCCCCCCACCATTGTAAGATAATTACATGTAGCAAAGTTGGAAATTGCAAAAAAGCCATTACTTTCATCCTGGCAGGCAGGAATAAGCAGTTGGATATGTGTTCTGTCAGTCACTTTGTGGCATTTGTGTACCTTGCTTCACTGGGAAGAAACTCTGAAATTACTAAAAAAGCATTCCTCTATAAACTGTGAGTAAAGACAGGTTGACAAATCTGTCAGCTGTGTCCATTAGCACAAATATATGAAGAGTACTAATTTTCATGTATTCACTGTCAAATGTACAGCAGTTAATGCTGGAAAACAAAATGTAATAATTTTCTATGCAGAGAGAAATCAACATCAATGAGACAGAGGGCCTTTTTGGTTCCCTTTTCACAAAGAAATACATTAAAATGACTTAAAGTATTAATCTTTTTAATTTTATATATGATATTAGTTTTAATTTATTCTTTCCTAATTATGTATGCAAAGTTCAAAAAAGAAAATGTTCACTGTTTCTTTTCTGACTATAGTTTTTTAATGGTTATTATTGGAAATAATCTTTGATTTAAGGAGGAAGTATTAAAAATGATCCCCTTTGAATGTCAGATGCTTCCAGTACATTGAAGGTTTTCAAGTGGAGGCCAGCTTCAGCCTGATTCCTTAGGGAAGCTCTGGAGACTATATTACTCCAGAATGTCCCCACTTTGAAGATAAGGGGTCTGTCCTTTGCATCCATTTAACAGCCCTTGGTTCTCTTCAAGGAGAAGGTTTTTGGAGAGAGGGCCTCTGTGAGGGTACCACAAGTGATGGAGAACTGGTGGCACAGGGGCCCTGGGTATGACTGGAAGCTATGCCATGTAGCTTCAGACTAGTGGATGAGACCCATAGAAAGCTTACATCATAAACTAAAAGTCTTGCACTTGTGGTTCAAAGGACCTTGAAATCATCAGGCCTCTCATTTCATAGTTAAGGAATTTGAAGTTGCTTAAGAGAAAATAGGTGGCCCAGGTTCATTCAGTCAGTTCCATGAAATCTAAGGTTCCTACCAGGTCTCCCAGACAGCACTCTGAATAGTCTCTCCAGCTCTCCTCAGACAAAAACCAAGGACAGCCTGAGAAAATCACAGGGAAGAGCATCACTCATAGTGAGACTAGGGGAAGGAACTGCTTGCAGGCTATTTGCCCAGGAGGCATTGCCAGTTGACAGATGCCAGGGGGTCAGAGTAGTTTGTAAGAAAGTTCCATACCTGGATGTTTGCAAAGTGGGCATCAGGTGGAATGGTTGACCCCTTTCTTTCCTATTGACTCTGACCCACTTGCCCTCTCCCCTCATCTATGAGGGAGCACCTGTGCTGGGGAAGCATTTTCCCTGAGTCTCCCACTTCTCTCTATTACTCCTCCTGATTGAAGCCTAGTGGCAAAGGGGAGTGATCCCTGAGCCCTGCATGGCTTTGTCTTTACCAGGCTTGGTGGAATGACAGAGAGTGACCCTTTCTCCCATTAGTGTCCTCACCCATGAGATATGACCATTCACTACCTACTGCTTTTAGGCATCAGCTTCTGGCCCTAATACATTGCACCCCAAATCCATACCTGCTTGGACTATTGGCTGCTATTTTTAATGGACTCATTTAAAAAAGTAACTAGGTTTGTCGTAAGTAATTAATATTCATTAAATCACATGTGTGTGCTCTGTTTTCTAAACCATCTAGAAAGAGATTTGTATAACCTGAAACATAAAGTCGTCTTCCATCTACCACCAAAAGTACCTTGTATAAATAAGTTGAGAGATTTCATAGACTACAAGAAAAAAAAAAAAAAAGCAATGGTCTAAACCCTTAAATTGTGGAGTAATTCTTCTCTAAGCCTTGGATACAATTTTGGGCAGACCCTATAGCTCTTAAACAACAACAACAACAAAAAAAATTTTTTAAAGTCCTGGTTACTTTTAGTTCCAAGAACAATCCCAATGCAATAATTAAAATATGCACTTTGGTTTAATAATGGAAACTCTGAATTATTCAAGTAAGCTCCTTGCCAGGGCTGCCAAATGCTACTTCACCAGGGAAACTTCCTCCTCCTGGGATACAGAGGGGAAAGATGGAGATGAGGGAGGGAAATTCTTGCCTGCATAGGAATGGAGCTGTCTAGTATCTGTGCCACCTGGGCTTCACAGGTGTCTAATGCTGATTTTTTTTTTTCTGGAGGGAGTGTTATGGGTCTTTGATGTCCCCCCCCCCCACCCCCCATGGATTTCATTTTCTTAGGTTGACAGTACAACTTCCTCTGAGCCCCTGGTTTCCTGCTGCCCACTCTCCCTGGGGCCTTTGTGGGCAGAGTCCTGCCCAGTAGGACGCTGCCCAGTCAAGCACTCTCGTGCAGTCCACACCCAGACCAACCTAGACCAACCTTCCCCTAAGAAACTGGAAGTGCTGGTAATTCTAGAAGCTGGTCCTGCTCTACAGCCCTCTTTCGGGACATCCGCCAGCCCATCTCTGACTATGAGGTCTCTCTCAACTGGTTATGGTATTCATCTGTGTCTGGAAATGCCCCAGGATGCAGTGAATTTCTCCTAGCGGCCCTGCTTACCTGGTTAGGTAGAATTGGAGGCCAAGCCAACAGCCCTCCAAGGACATCCTTCCTCCAACGCTCAGGGTGGGTGGGAGGTGAAGGCTGGCCCACATCAGCTGCACGTGCCTGGTATGCCCTTGCTCTATAGAGGGGGGCCATGTGGCTCACTTTGGCGGGTATGTGGCCCTTGTTATTTGGCTCCTGGCCTTTGGGGCCTCAGTTTAATTGTCAGGAGGATCCCAGTCTCAACCATCACACCCACCACCCGTATGATGTTGCTCTTCTCCATGGAGGCAGCACCCAGTCCCAGAATGCCCTGGAGACTCTCAAGGGATGGTGTGGTGGAGGAGTCAGTTCCCTTTTGATTAAACAGCAGCTGGTTATCAGTCTCTGGCCAAAACCCACCATCTATTTTCAGTTTCAGGAAAGGAGGAGGCTCTTGGGACAAGTCCATTTCACCCAGATTCACAGGTCCTTCTGGGATTCTGTTTTTTTTTTTTTTTTAAATGACCATTTCAGTTTTACCAAGGCAGCCTCTTAGTCTTTCTAACCTCCCTTTGTGACAGCCTTCTCTTTGTCACAGGAGAGTCTGTTTTCTGTGATTACTGCCCAGATAGCACTGATAATAGGAAGCTCATAGAGGAGTCTGTTGACACATTTGGGCCGCCTTGGTCTGTTTTCAACTTCCATCCCCTTCTCTGAGCACAATGGCATAGCTGGTGGGCTTTGTTGCCTTTGGACTGTGTCAGTCAGAGTTGATGAAGGGGCATCATTATCCATAAGTGACTGCATTTGCATGGGGGAAAAGAGAGAACTGCTTTGCAATTTGAAGACCTCCTGCCCTCCTCAAAGCAGAAAGGAGGTCATGTCAAAGGGTTTCTTGTTTTCACAAACTGGCTGGCAGTTCCCCAGGGTCCTTTAAGAGGCATCCCTTAAATGGCAGAAAGCTGTAGCGCTAAGGCAGAGAGAGCCTTGAAAAACAAATTGCTAGAAAATGGAGAAACGTACTAACTGGCTGGTTCAGGCTAAAAGATCTGTAGGGGTCCCGAGCATTGGTTCCAGATGGGTCAGGTGGTGGAGGGCATAGCATCAAAGGACTCCCATTTCTAGCTGGTTCCATTTTATGCTTTGGGGGTCAGTATCAACACCATATAATTTTAAATAAGGGTACAATTTTAAGCAGCATTTACATGCATTTATTATTCCAAACCCTTACTCAGCACTGCACATTTAGTAGTTGTCTAACAGAACTGTGAAGTGACATTATTCCCTATTTATAGATGAGAAATGTGCCATCAAGTTGCAAAAACAGGACTGGTTGCTCTTTCCATACCACCTGTTAACAGAGAATTTTCCCAACTTCTTTCTTTGGACCAGAGATTGAGCTTCTCACTTCATCACAGTGAGAATGATAAGTGCTTGTGAATGTTCTGTCAGGTTGGTTCTAGAACCACTCGTAAGCATGCTCAAGTACAGCATTACATTACATACTTAGCCATTGCCCTAAATGACTTATAATTTGGCTTGAGGAAATCATGCCAAGAATAAATATGTAATCCAGTGCAGCTTGAGTATCCCCTATCTGAAATGCTTATGACCAGAATTTCAGAGATTTTTGGATTTTGGAATATTTGCATAGGCTTTCCTGGTTGAGCATCCTAAAGCTGAAAATCTGAAACTTGAAATGCTACAAAATCTAGACTTTTTGAGCCTTTCAAATTTCAGATTTGGGGATTAGAAACACTCAACATGTGTATCACAAGCAGCAGAGTTCTTTCTTTTTATTGCCCACAGGTAGACCACAGACTACGCCAGTGGCAAAAGAGAGCAGGATTCATTCACCTTGTTACTCCTGCTGTCGGAACTGAGCACTGTTTTATTTTATTTTATTTTATTTTTTTGCATAAAGAAAGAATGTGGGGAGGAGGAGGGCAGGTGGGATAGCCTTTGAGATCCTTGGCTTCTGAGGATCTTCTGGAACCTTCAAGACTTGAGTGAGATACAGCAAGGACTGCTCCCCCTCCCCCATACATACACACCTTTCTCTCAGGGGGTTACTTGAGATAAATGAGCCAAGAACTGCACAGACTTTAAATTATTCTGCAATGTAAATTATTTCTGCTTCAGTGCTGAAATTCACAGAGATTTGCATTTTAGAGCTTACCTCTAATCTTGGAATAAAACACTTTTTCATCCTTGTTGAATTTTAGCCTTCAGGAGCAGGCAGATGAGGTTGTCTCCTTTTGTCTCCCTTTGCACCTCTCTCTTTCTTTTTACCTCACAATTCCTATGAGAGAAAACCTTATTCTTTTTTTTTTGGATCATTTTCCTTTATCTTTTTTTTATTGATTTTTTTATATATGACAGCACAATGCATTATAATTCTTATTACACATATAGAGCACATTTTTTCATATCTCTGGTTGTATATAAAATATATTCACATTAATTAGTGTCTTCATACATGTACTTTGGATAATGATATCCATCTCATTCCACCATCATTTCTAACTCCATGTCCTCTCCCTTCCCCTCCCACTCCTCTGCCCTATCTAGTGTTTATCTATTCTTCCCATGCTCCTCTCCCTATCTCACTATGAATCAGCCTCCTTATATCAGAGAAAACCTTTGGCATTT
This sequence comes from Marmota monax, assembly GCF_021218885.2. Classification (NCBI taxonomy): domain Eukaryota; kingdom Metazoa; phylum Chordata; class Mammalia; order Rodentia; family Sciuridae; genus Marmota; species Marmota monax. The sequence continues at coordinate 3,682,499 of NW_026691933.1, forward strand.
GGTTTTGGGGGATTGGCAACTTCACTTAGCATTATCTTCTCCAACACCATCTATTTACCTGCAAATGCCATGATTTTATTCTCTTTTATTGCTGAGTAATATTCCATTGTGTATATATGCCACATTTTCTTCACCCATTTATCTATTGAAGGGCATCTAGGTTGGTTCTAAAGTTTAGTTATTGTGAATTGTGTGCTATAAACATTGGTGTGGCTATGTCTCTGTAGTATGCTGTTTTTAAGTCCTTTAGGTGTAGTCCGAGGAGAGGGATAGCTGGGTCAAATGGTGGTTCCATTCCCAGTTTTTCAAGGAATCTCCATACTGCTTTCCATATTGGCTGCACCAATTTGCAGTCCCATCAGCAAAGTATGCATGTACCTTTTCCCCCCACATCCTCGCCAACACTTATTGTTGTTTGTCTTCATAATAGCTGCCATTCTGACAAAAGTAAGATGAAATCTTAGAGTAGTTTTGATTTGAATTTGAGAGAACCTTATTCTAAGTAGCTATGTTAAAAGGAAGGTGAATCAACTGTACAGTGTACCTTCTAAGGTTCATAACTCTCCTTTTATTTTTTATTAAAAATAAGTCTAGATGGTCCTTAACTTGAGCTCCTTTTCTAAGTGGAAGGACATGGCTTCTGACCCCACCTGGGAAGTTGAACAGATCCTTGGTGCATGTCAGGAACTAGGCCTTACCTAAGACTGTCTTTTCTACAAATCCATAAATGCTTTGTGGTCTAGGCATCCTCTGTCCTTCTTAATGATCATGTATGAGTGCTTGCTCAGTATCAGGTCTCTGCTGAGTTCGTGTCCTGCTCTTTAGAAGTCCACAGTTCCACCTGGGTGGGAACCTCCAAGGACTGTGTTGCCCAGAGATCAAGCAAGAAGATCTTGAAGATACAGAGCGGGTAGCAGTGAAATTCACTTGGGTGAATCCAGGAAATCAGACTTGTCAAGGATGAGGATGAAGGAGTCTATCCAGGAGAAAAATAAAGAGGAAGGAGGGGCATTGCAGGCAAAGACAATGGTACCAGATGCAAGAGAGGTCTGGGAATGACCAGAAGGAAATAAACCATAGAAGGAAAAGCTGGAGAGCTTGCAGGAAAGAAGCCCAGATTGTGAGGGGACTTGTGTACAGAGTTCAGAAAGGGGTCTTTTATCCAAATGACCAGAGGAACCTTTAGAGCCATTTCTGTAGGAGAGCAAAATCTTCATTTGAGAAACTGGAGGGTGGATTGAAGGAGCTAGAGTCTAGAAACAGTATCTTAACTTCTAGGAAGTAGGGCTTGAGGCAGACTCGCACGCACACAATAGTCCCTCCTCTCTAGGATTGCTGTCAATAGATTCATTTAACTGTGTCACACTGTGTTATTAAAATAGTAAGTGGAAAATTCCAGAAACAATCAGTTTCTAAGTGTCCATGACTTTTATGACTGCATGTTGTTATCATTATTTTCTTTTATTGTAAGCTATTGTCTCTCATTGGGCCTAACTTATAAATTAAAATTGATCATAGGTTCCTATATATAGGAAAGAACACAGTATATGTAGGTTCCCTTACTATCTGCAGCTTCGGGCATCCACTGGGGTTCTTGGAACTATGCCCTATGGATAAAGAGAGACTACCATATTTTACTGTGGCAAAGGAAAAGTGTGAGAGGATGTGATGGAGCGTGTAACCACGCTGTTCCTCCGTTTTACCAAGAGCCATACAGACATGGGGGCACAGTGGACACTGGACTCCTGGAGGATTATAAGGATCTCTGCCTTAGCATCATCTAGGTGAAAGGAAAGAAGTGGGCTTATTTGCCCTGCTCTGCCCAATGTGCCATTGTCCTTGGTTTACCTCACAGTAAACTAAACCCCCATGTCCCACCATTCCACCTTGTGGCTTCTTCCTAGCCTGGCTGATGTGAGCACTGACTGAAAAAGAGAAAGAGCAGGCAGCTGGGGGAATCAGGGAAGGCTCATAATGTGTGTGTGTGTCATCATGCACAAGGGAGCTTAGCTTACAGAAGTGACAACAGGATGGGACGTGTGCAGAGTGAAAGTAGGAGACCGGGAGCAGCAGAAGATGCACAAGATGGCCACTCAGTACAGCGGACAAGTCCACACATAATCTTTTGAGGAGGAATATTGCAGCAGTAGTAAAGGACTTGTGTGTCTATTTTCAGTCTAGATGCGCTTACTCTACGGCCTTGTGTTTCTTAAGGAAAACGTGATGCATCATTGTACACACATGGCCCCAACTTACAGTTTGACTTACAAACTCAGTTTTACAATGGGTTCATTGGAGTATGAAATACACTTGTGATTTACCATATCTTTGCTTAAGCTGCGCTTACCAGGATGTAGCCCTGTTGTAAGTCAAGGAGCATCTATAGTTGTGAAACCATGTAATGGACCAGTTTCTTAATTTGTGGGGAAGGAGATGGAAGCTACTACTTTAAAAGTGATTGAAACTCCAGGAAGCATCTGATCACAAGTGTCCTTCTCAGATTCTTTGTGCTGGAAATGGCAGCTCAACTTCTCTGGCCCGGACCATAGCCAGGATGTGCTGACTCTTGGAACCTTGACGGAGGGCAAGGATGCAGCAGGGCTCAGAATTAACTGGTTCCGCAGACCAGGAGCCTTTCAGGGCCACAAACTCTCTCTTACTTGGCCTTGTATGTGTGAGAGCTTCGTTTTTCTTTGAGTCTGGTCTCCGCAGGATAGGATCTGCCCTTGCCTCCATAGCCCAGTTTTGCAGTCCAATTTCTATTGCCTGGAGAGGTCTTGACTCTCCATAACTGCCTGGCACGTCCCAGGGAGAATTCCCCTGGCTCAGACTTACCAGGTACTTTCCACTAGACAAACAAACTTGGGGCAGGGCTGTAAATTCTTTTTTTTTTTTTTTTTTTTGGTTAATAGCAGGTCACCAGGTGCCACATGGGTGTGTGAAAATGAAGTAGAAGAGGCTGTGTGTGTCTGCAGTGGGCAACAGGGGTATTACTGAGGAAAAATACATGCCATCCGTACTCCAATTTAAAGCTCAAAATACTGCCATTTCCAGAGGTCAGGCCTATACTCCCATTTCCCCAGATGAAAGAGAAGTTAGACACAGAGCTTCTGCCTCTCCAGTTCTGCATCCTGCCTCCCCTGCTGCAGCACGTACCAGTGTTGCTTAGATTGAATTGTTTTCCTAAATCTCTCCATCCTGGCTCTAAATATCTTCCTACAAGTTCTGCAAATGTACCTGCCCCCAGCTATAGCCATAAACAGCTAAAGACACGCGACTGCGGTGTTCGTTGACTCCGTCAGGGCTCTCCTTTCCCTTTGCATCTCCTGCCCCCAGATGAGGTTAGGTAGATTTAAATTTTAATCAGTTAGATCTGTTGTTTTTAATGGGAATTTAAATTGAACCAGGGACTGAAAACATTAGGGGGCTGCAAGTCGCTCAGCTGGGACCTGGTAGCAGCATTTCCCCTGGCTCCAAGATGGGTGGTGGCTTGCTGTGGTGTGATCCCCAGTGCAACCCCTTTCTGACTAGATCTCAGAAATTAGTAGGTGGCAGAGCATTGGGACTAAGTTGTTTTTTTTTTTTTAACTTTGGCCCCTTAAGTCAGAGAAGGAAAGCTTCCTAGAGTGATTTCAACCCACTTCTTTGATCAATGGGACTTGGGTCTTCCGTCTAAGCCTGGATGACCAAAACAAGGGAAAGGAAGGGGGTATATGCTAGAAGATGCCCCCATCCCTGTACACCACCCCCCTCTTTGGGCCTTCCCATGAGTTGAGGAAAGGCAAGCAGGGACACGCTTAATTTAAGAAACCTCAGCCCTTAAACACAAAGGGTAGAGTACACATCACACACTGAAGATAGAAGGGGATCCCTTGAACCCCTTGATGCCAGGAACTAAGCCTTACAGTGCGGTGACAGTGGTGAGGCCTTAGAGTCTTAGACATACTGAGTTTTGTTTATTCATGAACACATCTGTTTTAAAATTTTTACATTTTACATGTGAAATATATCAAATATACAGATGTCTTTTCCACATTTTTTACTGGTGTACTGTAATTGTACATATTGATGGGATTTGTTGTTGTGTATTTGTACATGCACACAAGGTAACAATATAATTTGGCCAGTATCACGCCCCAGCACTTCCCCCCTCCCCCTCCCTCCCTCCCTCTCTCCCTTCCACTCCCTGGTTCCTTTCCTTTACTGATCTCCCTTTGATTTTCATTCCCATGAGATCCACCCCCACCTTTCTTTTCCTTTTCCTGTCAAGCTTCCACATATGACCCTTGACCTTTTGAGTTTGACTTATTTTACTTAACATGATGGCCACTTGTTCCATCCATTTTTCCTGCAAATGCCATAATTTCATTTTTCTTTATGGCTGAATAAAATTCCATTGTGAAATATACAGAAGTCTTTAAAAACCAAGGCATTGTCTTAGTCCATTTTCTGTTACCATAACAAAACATTTTAGTTTGGGTAGTTTATAAAGAACAGACATTTTTTTGGCTCATGATTCTGGAGGCTGAGAAGCCCAAGAGCACGATGCTGGCATCTGCTGGGGGCTTGATGAGGGCTTCATGCTTCATCATAATATAGAGGAGGACATCCCCTGGGGAGACAGAGCAAGTGTGCCAGCTCAGGCCTCGCTTCTTCTCATAAGACCACTAATGCCATCTGGGGGCTTCACCCTCATGACCTCATCTAATCCTAATTACCTCCCAAAGGCCCACCTCCAAATACCATTAATATATGAATTTCTAACACATCACCTTGGGAAACACATCTGAATCATAGCAGACATCCAAGTACCACCCAGATTTGTTGATGTTAGTATCTTACAGTATTTTTAAACATGGAAATGATATATTACAAATATCACTGAAGCTCCATCTACTTCTGTAGATCATCTCTCCTCTGTAATCAGTATCTGGAATTTAGTTCAAATCATCCTCCTACATGTTTTTGTACTTCAGCTACAAATGTCCATATGTGTGAACATTACCCACATGCATAATATTGCTTTGTATGGTTAAGAAATATACAAAAGTTGCATCCAGCCATATAGATTGTTTCACAATGGGTCCCTATACTGTTGCTCTCTTGCAGAAACCACAGACAAGTTGCATCCCCTTTTGAGCTACAGGGAAGTATGTGGTAAGGTGCTGCTTATATTAATTGTGGCACAATCCAGATGAACAATCAGGGCCTGGAAAGAGACCAACTTGACATTCTACAGGCAGCATCAGCAGGACTTTGTGATTGATTTGATGCACATATTGGCAGGAATTGGAGTGAGGAATAATGATTATGGTCCAGGTATTGGTAGGGAGATTAATGCTGGTCACTGAGCTCAGGGGCAGATACAAAGATACTGTTCAGATTAGGTGATGGGTCCTCTTTTAGACCTGTTGAGTTGGAAGCAACTACAGCACAACAGATGGAAAATTTCAGAATGCCATGAAATATTTGGACTTGAAATTCAGGAAAGAGACCTGAGCTGGAAATGCCTTGTTGGGTTCCTTGAGCATCTCATGAGCATTCACTTCAGGCATTATAATAGTTTGTTTTAAGAAACTTCAGTGGCACCTTTACCTGGAATAAATAGTGTGGGTCAGACTCGCCAGATTTCTACCGAACTCTGACAAGTGTCAGCAAGAGAACCAAGGCTGAGTTAACGAATTACCATGTCAGCTTCAAAGGTTAGAGTTATGCTTGAGACATTTTTTCCCTCCAATCATCCATGGGGATTTTCTCATTTGTGAGATTCTATAAATCCTCTCTGAAGATAATTCCTGCTTTCTGACTGTACCATGCCTTAGTGTTAAAGAGTTCATAGACTTTATTAGCCTTTATGTAGACTTCTTTCTGTTTGCCCAAACTTGCCACCTTGTTACGCTTCAAAGTGCCCCGACCTTTCCTGGGATTTGCTGACAGTACATATGTAACCTAGTGTATCATTTCTTTCACAGACATTTACTCTGGGAACTCTACTCTTAAGTCTGCTGTGAATGGTTTTCTGCAGGGCGGGAAGCAGATGGACCATTCCCTATTCTGCCTGTAGCTTGCTGCAGATCTTACCTGGGGCCTGTGGTCCACCCTCACTATTTAGCAGCTGACTTTTCATGGGGCGGTGTCTCCTTTTTATAAGGGACAGATGCCTATCCCCACCCCCAATCTCTTCCTCAAGGCCAGCAGGATGTCCTGAGAGGCCTCCTTGTGTGATTGGAATCAGCCCTCAGTAGCTAAAAAATGTAGGGTGGGGTCCAGGAAGAGTTTGGGTAGCTGCTGCTGTTGAAAGGGTCCAGAAAGACCTGGCACATTTAGAATAAGGAATGGCTGCGCATGGGTGGGCCCTAGTTTTCTCTCCATCTCTTGCTTTTATCTTCTCCTCCTCCTCCTCCTCCTCCTCCATCTCCCCCTTCCCCTTTGCCCCTTCTTCCTCTCTATTCCCCTCTCTTCCTCCTTTTCCTCCTTTCTCTCACTGGGATGTCTCAGTGCAGGCCCTCTCATTACCACCTGCCCGTGCCTACCCCCTCCTTCCCTTTAGTACTTACTTGATTCTTTTCCCACCTCACAACTGGCCTCTGGCTTCCTCGGGGCCTGTTCCCTGGTCTATGACCTCACACATTCCAACACTGAATGACCTTTTTGCTATAATGTCTATCACCATCTGGCAGGAATCCCTCTGAGTCAGGATTCTGACTTCCTTCATCTGCTTCAGCCTACCACACCATCCCTGGGCCCCCCACTTCCATTAGCAGGGGAGGAGGCAGGGTCACAGAAGCCAGGACGGGCTGTGATGGAGGCAGAGTCCCTGAGAAGAGGCTGTGTGAGGCAAGAGTTACCAAACATGTCATCCCAGAACCCCTCCAATCAACCTTTCCCAGGTAGATGGCCCTAAGCATGGCTCAAACTCCCAAGTGGGAAGCTGTGATTTATAAATGGTTCCTCATCGCTATGCCCAGCAGCCTCACCAAACATCACCTGGAATCAGACTTGCAGCTCTCAAGCGTTCATGTTATTTATATGTTAGTCTGCAGGGAGTGCCTTGCTTGATGCCACAGTCATCCTGATCTGTAAAATAGAGAATGTGGACTTGCTGTTGTATCCTTCATGAACACTTCTGATATATGATTTGAAAGTTTTCCCCTAGATTGAGAGTCCTGTGTTATAGTCACCAGGGCAGTGAGTAGCAGAGGGCAGATTGTGACTGGCTGCATTCAGAGCTTGCCTCCTCTTCCTTGTGCTCCATGGCTACTGTTGTCACACCCTGTGTGTCCCTTATGGGTTTGAGTCACAGAACTTTCTATTAATAGATGCCTCAAGTGTCTGAAACAGGCTTAGAATGGGAAAGCCTTGTCCCACCTTCATACAACTGGAAAACATTACAGAACTTGAATTTTTCAGCTTTCAAATAAATAAATAAAACACCAAACAACCAAGCTGTACAAAATGCAGCTTGCACAACTTAGTCACACGGAAACACGAAGAGGAAGAAAAAGTGATCTGGTTTCCACTTTATAGGTGGTTTTGATTCAGAAAATATGCCTCAAATCCAGTTCCTACAAATACAAAAAAAAGGGGCTTGGTTTTGCTTCTAGAATAAAAAGTAAAACTACTCTTGAATGTTTCAGGTCTCACCAGAGTTTCCATTTATCCCTTTTTTTTACTTTTGCCTACCTGGATATTCTTGTCTCTCCAGCTACTGAGTCAATCGATACATATTGTGGGAAACTCTTCTCTCCCCATGACGAGAGTTAAGTGGGATCCATTTCCGACAACATGAGTTAATCATCACTAGAAATATTGGCAAGAGCTGGGGATGTTTGTATTCCTTGGGGACAGCTTAGCATCTCCGGATAAACATTCCAGTCCAATCTTCTGCCTTCTCTGGGTCTTCCATCTCCAAATTCTCTCCCTGATAAAGAGGATGAGCCAAAAGCAACTTGAGGATCCCTGGTAATTTACAAAGTGAGGACGATACTTCAAAAAAGTTGGCAATGAGTTGTCATTGGTACTCAGTAATGTGTTGTAATATAGTGTATTTCTTGCACAGTTATACAGTAGCAATATGACTGTTTTTAACCTCAAAAAAGAAAGTCCAGTATTTGGATTGCCAAACTACTGCCATCTCCACAATAAGAATGCCCACCCCTGAGGCCTCTAGCTCTTAGAAGCTCAGTCCTTCCAGACAGGTTGTTAAGCAAATAAAACAAAAAATGCTTTCTGCTTGTGCCCTCGTTTTAGAATAGAAAGATCTACTTGGACATCATCCACACGTATATGGAAGTGCATGCAACAGTTTATGGCTCCAGCACAAAGAATATTCCCAGTTACGTGAAAAACCACGGCATACTCAGTGGACGGGACCTGCAATTTCTTCTCCGAGAAACCAAGGTGAGTTTTCAGTAGATTTGTAAACATTGACCAGGGTTGCTCTTTACAGGTTTGTTTCCCTTGGCATTAAAAATGGGATCATAATCTTTCTTGTTTTCTTTCTAACAATGCAATAGCTCTTTAGGCCTTGATTGGGCAGTAGTTTCCTAGCAGCTGTCACTAAAAAAAAATTAGTGAATAGGGAAAGGGGGTTGCTACTGTTTGTTAATTGATTTTGGCAAAAAAAAAAAAATGTGCAATTAAAATTTTTTTTCAAAAATTGTATTTGCACAATTCCTGAATTAACTAAAAATAAGTGGGGGAGGTCAGGAAACTTTATAATAAAAAAAAAAAATTTACAGAGCATCTTCTCTGTGCTAGGCAACAAGCCAGGGGCTGGGAGTAGGGCCAGACATGGGAAAGGTAAGGCTCTATCTTGAAGGATAGACCTTCTGCTAGAATAGGAGCCTCTTCACAGTAAGCCAGGGTTAATGAACTCTCCACTCTGTTACCTCTGTTCAAGGAATCAAATTGGGTCCCTAACCAGCTTTTCCTCATACCTCCTCATTTAGCAAGTATGTCCTGGACACCAGGAAAAAAAAAAAAAAAAAAAAAAAGAGGTTCATATGGGAGAAAAATCCCTGCTGGCTCAGGGAGCGGAGAAATCATTATGACAGATATAAGAGATTGCTGGGGTATGGATACACCTACTATTGAACCATATAAAGAGTCAGCATCAGGTAGCCAAGGTGCCAATGGCATATTCAGGAGAGAACTAGAAAGCAACCTATCTAGATTAAGTATTGGAAAATAGTGGAAGGTTAAATACAACAGGAAATAAGGGCCAATGGTCACAGAAAGAGGCACAGTGCAGACACTGCACATAGATAGTTGGGGAGCCACTGAGTGTTATTGTACTACACTAGAGCATAATGGCCTGGGGCTTTGTGGGCTATGTCCTTTCTATATTCCTGCATTAAAGTAACACATGAAGTTAGGTGACTTATGAATAACAGAGTTGGCCTTGAAAGCCCTTTAATGTATTTGATATGCTTTCTTGTATTTACTAATAAGTTTTTTTTTATGAATTTTGTATATACTTATTGAACAACTACTATATACCAGGCATTGTGCAAGGAATGCAGCAGTGAACAAAACCAGCAGATCCCTCCACTAGTGTTTTCTAAAGCATAGAGTTTATTATCACGGGTGGATTTCTTAACTCTGGTCCTTGGCTCACTTTGTTTTTAATTCAAGATAGGGCAGAGAGGTTGAACAAATGAACTTTTGTAGCATGTTAGCCATCGCTGATCTTATTTAGAAGGTACATTCATATGTGCTATCCTCTTGGAATCTCACAACAGCCTTAAGAGGTAGACAGTGCTAGTAGGGTTGTTAACTCTGGTGAGCTGGACATGCCTATGGTAAATTGAGGTCAAGTTGTGGAGTTCACTCTAATTCGTGATTGTTTTAATTGCAAATTAAATCTCTGCTAGGCTGTTGATGAACCAGCCTCATAAACACCCAAACTCAATGGAAACCGACCTATCAAAGAGTATCTATCTCCTCTGCTTCGGTTTCTCCATCTGCAAATATATTTGATCCTTTCAACCTTCAAGTTATTTGTGCAATAGCATGAACAAAATATTCTGTCAGTTCTTTAACTCCTTGGCCAAAGATCTGTTTTGTTTTAATGAAGATTTTATTTCCTTGTAAGGTCACCTGTAATCAGATGATTATTTGAAGCCCTCCAGGAATGACGTGTGTCCCCAGTTTTACCATTTGCTTCCCGTCACCGCCTGTCTTAGGTTGATATTTTAGAATCATCAGGATGTCCGGGCCCTTTAACAGCAATGCTATTTTTTGCTATTTGCCTCATTTTACTTTTCTCCACATCAGGTTGTGGAAAAAGTTCAATCTCCTTTAAAATAACATTTGGCAGAGCTGGTTTTCAGCAGCATGTCATTACTGTCTCGCACACTTCTATTAACCCAGGCTCGTGAATGTCTTGCTCAGCCTTGCAAATTTTAAAAGAACCCTTACTTACTTACCATCCACTTACCCTGTCATAGAATAGGAAATAGGCCAAAACTGAGGTCCCTAATGTCCAGGAGAGAACAAGAAGAGGCCCATAAAACCCAGCCACGATGTCAGAGTGGCCTACAGCCAAGGAGGGCAGCTTGAATTTTAGCATGAGGGACATGTATTCATCCTTGGAAAAAAGGGTACCTTCTGAGCATGTCCCTGAGCCCATTACACAGTGCCTGCTTATCTGGCAAGAATATATTAAAATACTCCAAGTGGAACTATGGCTCAAACAGTTAGCAAATAGGATGAGGCTAAGGCAGTGTATCACTGAGATTCTCCTCACACCCAGGACACACCCTCACGCACTAAAATGAATGGATCTTGGCCTTTGCAGTAGTGACACGGAAGGCTGGTCAGCCTTTGCATTTATAACCCTTTCTGCTTCCAACTCCTTCCTCTGTGTCTCTGAGCAATTTAAAAGTGATTTATTCCAATCCACATTGGAAGTGGAGACCTGGAGCTGCTGAGGACTGCGGAATAAAGAAGATTCACAAGCTCTTCAGCCTCATTACTGGAGAGGGAACAAGCCTCAGCTCCTCGAGAGGTCTGAAGGAATGATTGATGTTTAATCAGCTCCAGACTCATTATTTTTTCTTTATGAGCCCTCTTTGAATCTCTGCACCAAGCCCAGGAAACCCTCTGCTCAGCAGAATTTGTCCTGGCATGCCATTAGGGGCCCAGGCATCTCCAGCAGACTCTTGCTTCAGGGAATCTGGAAAGACAGGAGGAATTAATGAAACACTGAAAGAGCTGAAAATCTAGAGAAAATGATAAAAATTTGGATGAATGAATTATCTATCAAAGGACCACAGAGAAGTCATTCTGTCCAGCAAACTCCAAGAGATCAGTTGAGGTCAGCAAATCAGGATTCGCTAGAGTGGCATGTTTTTAATTTTGACTTAAATCTCCATCTCTTGTAATATATTTTCTTTCTTCACCTTCCTGATGGTAACCTCTTCATGTCCACCTTCCTCTTCTTGCTTTGGGAAGCTTCCTATTACATTTGTGATATCAAATAGGGCATTCACATTCAACACTGGGATGCAAGGATGTCTGCAGTTCTGACGTAGGAGCCAGACAAGGTACCTTCCTTTCTGCAGTCAGAACAACTCTGACTGTGGCCTGCCAGGCGAAGCTGCTACTAGTGCTCATGCTAGAGCTGTACCCTTCTCTACCCAGACTTTATTCCTTTCCCCCTCCAAGCCTTGGGTAGACCATGGTGATCCTGGTTCCCCACACCATGCCAGCTCACATAGAGGCCTGGACAGATTTGGCAAACGGGCTGCCACATCCTATCCTGTCTTCATGCCTGACTCCCCACCCTCTGCCAAACAGACATTCATTCAGCTATGGCTTTTCTTACACAGCTTGGATGGGTTTTGAAACCTCTCTCAGAATCAGGACTTGAGGTTCCACTACCACTGGAACCAGGCCATCATGCAGCACCATGAACTTTGCACCAGAGGTTTTGCTTGTTCTCTTTGTGGGTATATTCCCAGTGCCTACAAGAACACCTGGCTTATAGAAGGTACTGGATACAGGCTAAATATCCCTCATCCAAAATGTTGCAATCCAAAACTTTTTGGGTGCCGACATGATGCCAGAAGCAAAACTCCCACACAACTAAACCCCAACTACTGATGCTAGCCCATGATGTGCAGTTGTGTGACACTGTAGCGGGATATGAACTTGGGCCACTACTTAGTAAATGTTTATAGAGTGCCAAGTTTTGGAATATTGAATATTTCTATGAAATATCTCACATAATCCTCACAGCAACCCCATGAGATAAAACAATGTTGCTATTCCCATTTTGCACTTGAGAAGGTCCCAACCCTGGAGAAAATAGATTATACATGAGCCTCAGAGAATCCACAGACAGGCAACTTGTCACAGTTATGGAAGTAGGAAATGACGGTGTCAGGACTTGAACCCTGGTCTCCTTGACTCCCAAGCTTGTACTGTTAATTGCTACTTTGTGTCATGATCAATTTATTGGGTAAACCAAGGTTACTTCATTGCTCAACTCCCTCCTGAGCCACCTCAGCGCGGCTAATTAATGATCATCAGAAAAGCGTATGTTGAGTATACCTGATTTTGGATTATTCTTGATGTTCCCCATCAAAAGTGACTAGAACTGGGCTGGGAGTATAGCACAGTGGTAGAGCCCTTGCCTAGGAGGCTGACACTCTGACTTCCATCCTCAGCACCACCACCCAAAAAAAGAAAGTGACTAAAACTGACCAAAACCATGCAGTTATCATAAGAACTGCCTTTGTCCGTGTTTGAAGGAATCTTTGTTAAGTGCCCCCACTTACGGGTTTGAAATAATTCCATTCCTCCTTTCACACAGAGGAAAATTCTGAGAGGAATAATTTTGCTGGTCTCTGTGTTGGAATGTTTCAACCCTATGCTGTGAAGAAAGCGTATGGTGCTTCATCTGCCCTCTTTCTCTTAGCATTAGTTCACAATTTAATTTTAGAGCATGTCATCCCTCTGTTTAGGAACACTCACTGAGGGGGTTGGAGTTGCAGCCATGGAGATGTTCTGTCACCTGAAATATCCTTGTTAGATTCTGGGCTTCTGAGGGCCAGATGCAGTTTAAATAAAATATGGACAGTTTTCTCCTGAGAAGGTTATCCCCAGTGCTTGAATGCTATCCTACTTCTGTCTCTTTCATCCATGCTAAGGAAGTCTGCAAGTAGGTGCAAGGACCGGGGAGTGGAGATTAGGGCCAAAACAATTTGTTACAGTTAAGGTACTGGTTTGTGGCAAGGGCCATAAGCATGCAGAAGTTTCCAGCTAGAAGTGGTGAATTTTCTGTGCCTATCCTGTTGTCATTCAACTCTCAGATGTGCTGTTTGACCTTAATATATCTGCTCCATCATAATGTCACAAGTAATGAGTAGACAGGAAGCAAGGAAATACTTGCTTATTGACAGAAGTGACAGAAAACTATTATTTGGTGTTTCCAAATCATGCATTTTCTTCAGTCTTAATTAGTGTGACAGGAAAACCCATTGCCAAGAAATTATGTGGTATTTGCTCAAGCTTCCTTCTAAATAGGCTTGGGAGAGGTAGCCCAAAGTGTTTATTTTCTTCGTACTGAGATATTCTGGTGCCAGCAGGGCAGAAGAGTTGGTGCAAATTGTTATTCAGATATAATTAAACCTAGGTCATATTCAAGTCCATTAAGCAACAGCCTCAAATCCTTTTAATTAATAGGTTCAGATTGGTTGATCTGAAGGAGCTAATTAAATTTTTCTCCAAGATTTTCCATTGAAATAGACAAGCATTGTGCTTCTTCCATTTCCTCCAAAGTTGTTATTGACAGTTTAGAGTTGATAAGGGTATTGGCACTTCATGGCAGGCCCCAGTTTCCAAAGGTCAGTAACTACTGTGGGTGCTGGGTCTCTGACTAAACCCATGAAAACCTAGTCTGCATCTTTTAGTACCTCTTTTAATCAAAAAGGCCCAGATGTTCTGTGCTGTGCTCTGCCCAATCATGGCCTGATGGAGGTCATCTGTTTTTTCCTGGAGAGTTTTGGCACATCCTTCCTAAAGTGTGATAGGAAGAGGGGATCACAGAAGTCAAAAGCCTTAAGGATGGAAACCCTGGATTCTTCATGCTCAATAAGGCCTCTTTCCAGCAGAAACGTCTCAATGATTGCTCATTTAAAACAGCTGCATGGGGTTGGGGAGCTGAGGAGAGAGCCTGGGGAATGTCCTGGAGCACTAGTACATCCCAATATTTATTTGCATTTCTTCTGCTGTGAGGCCTCTTCCACCTCTGGGCCACAGTGCCGGGCCACACTCTGTATTCAACAGTTCTCTCTGAGAATCTGACTTTTGTTCACCAAGAATGAGATCCAGAGCAGGAGAGTGGAATAGAGATTTCCCTCTATTCTGCAGCTTCCAGGCCCTCACCCTCACCCCATGACCTCCAGAGACTCTTCCTTCCAAGGGGAAATGACACAGCCAGTGGTAGGAGTTCTGCAGGCCTCCTGAACCTTCTGTTCACCCCACCTCCCTCCCTCCCTTGTGGATGTCCCTGGATGTGTGGTCTCAAGGTTTACAGAAAATGAAAGGTTATTTCTTCATCAAAAAACAGAAAGGTTAAGTGCCCTGTCTATACGAAAGTTAATAGGATAGGGAGTTTCTTCAGAAAACCTGAAACTTTAGGTGTTTTGCTCCAAAAGTCCTTAGGGAGCTGCATGATTCTCCAATGTCACATGTGGACTGCGCTCTGTGCAGCCCTTGTGTTGAGGGCCAGACATATGCATCCTTTGTCTTCCAGGAATGCACAGGGAATCCAGCAGCTTGGACCCGGTGCTTTCCAGCAGAAACATCTCAATGATTGCTCATTTAAAACAGCTGCATGGGGTTGGGGAGCTGAGGAGAGAGCCTGGGGACAGGAGAACCACACATACAGATAAATCCAGTTCAGCAGACTCCTCCACTCTGAGGACCTTCTGTGGGTGTTTCTCACCATGAAGATGAAAGGAAGCACTGCCCTGGGGCCCACCTGGGCTTTGTCACTTGACATGCCTCTTGGGAACTGGAGAGATTTCAGAATTGACTCTGTGATGTGGGTAGGAAGAACACAGGCCTCACTAAGCTCAGGCTTGGACCCCGCCCGTCACCTACCTCCAGCCCTCCAGCAGTGTGCAGTATTCTCGCATGAACATTATGCAGAGTGAGGCATTTCTCTGAGATATTATCTCATTTTTGGACCCAGGAATCAGATCCACTGAACTGTAGCAGCACGTCCCCTTTGTCACAGTGGCTCCCTGCTGCTGTGGTTGTTCCTAAGACTTTGAGAGAGCGTGTTTCTGCTGCCATCTATTGTCTGCCTTGGGGGAAACATGTGGCTTGCTTGCTGGAGCAGGAAGCATTCATTGCCTTGCAGATTTAGCAACTGAGTACCTTCTCCCCCCACCCAGAGGAAAGTAAAACCAAGATGTTGGTGTCCCCCAGTGAAAACCCCATTATGAAAACCTGTGTTTACTGACCTACCATCGTTTTAAAGCAGTTCCATTTGAACTGTAATCAAACCACCAAGTGACCTTTCTGTCCCTCTGCCCAGCGTCCCTGAAAGGGCCTGTTGTTTGCTGCTTCAATGAAGAAACCTTCTGTTTAGTTAAGCAAGTGTTTTTCCAGTCATGTCTCCTGGTGAGTTACAGAAAGATGATTGTAGGGCCTTGGTTTTTGTTGTTGTTGTTTTTCTTTTAATACTCTAGCCACCTTACAACCCCCCTCCCAACATTTATTTCCTTACTTTTTTTAGCGGAGAAGAATACCGTAAGCTGAGCCACTTCACGAGGGTTTTAAAAGTCCCTGGTGATGTTTCTCAGATCTTGGAACAAGCCCCTTCTTTTTGCCCCACCCCACCCCCTAGGATCTGGGACCCTTCCAGAGTGTCTGAGGCATTCACAGGAATGGACCACAGTGTAGCCCCCTGTGAGCCAAGGAGGCCAGTCCTGACTGATGTGTTTATATATGCATGTTTTTCTGTCTTTCAGTTGTTTGTTGGACTTGGGTTCCCTTATGAGGGCCCAGCTCCCCTGGAGGCTATTGCAAATGGATGTGCTTTTCTGAATCCCAAGTTCAACCCACCCAAAAGCAGCAAAAACACAGACTTTTTCATCGGCAAGCCAACACTGAGAGAGGTAAGCATCTACCAGAATCATTCTATTTTCAATTACAGGAATAATTGGGAGGTAGGATGTAGCTCAGTAATAGAGCACTTGCTCAGGGTCCTGGGATCAATCCCCAGCAACATGGGAGGAAAAAAAGAATAACTATTTACTTAGTGCTAATGTAGGTATAGTCTTTTTGGTATCTATGGAGAATTGGTGCCAGGACCGCCCCCCTTGGCCACCCCCCCCCCAATGCGCGCGCACACACACAGACACCAAAATCTCTGGATCCTCAAGTCCCTTATGTAAAATGGCATAGTATTTGCATAGAATATCCTCTTACATACTTCAAATCATCTCTGGATTACTTATAATTACAATGTAAGTGTTACATAAACAGTAGTTATGCAGTGTTGTTTAAGGGATAATGTTAAGAGGAAAAAGTCTGCCCATTTTCAGGGTACTTGAAGTTTTTTCAAATGTTTTTAAACATTTCTGGATCCAAAGATGCTGAACCAGTGTTATTAACATCATCCAACATGGTTATGTGGGAAGGGAAAAGGTTAGGGAACTGATCCTGGAGCTTAGAGAAACAAATGATTCAGTCACATCACCTCTGTGCCAACTGTCTAATGAACAAGGACATTCTAGCCTTTTGATTGCAGCTGAGCTCTTCTTGTCTGAAGCTAAGCTCTTCTTGTTGGGAGCTTATGATGAGATCAACTGAGTAACAAATTTGTAACATATTTGTGGATAATCAACTCTCCATGAAGAGCTATTGAGAGTTAAAAGTGGGCCATGGATATTCTCCAGGAACCTCAACCGTAAGAGGCAAGACATGTCCCTGGGGACTCAGGTGATATGCCTGGGTTTTTAGCCCACCATCAGCAGGCACCACCCCATGAAGTGGTCCTGCCATTGCTAGAACCATTTGCAGAAGCCTTGCTACAGTTGCCTTCAGAGATCAGCTTGAAAATTCACAATGGATGATGAATCACCACCAAGGAAAGCTGGATTTGATTTGGGGCAATAAACAAGTCATTTGCAGCTAAGTGTGAATGATCAAGCTGGGTGCTTCCATATCTGGCCAGAAAAAGGTGTGTGCAAGAAACTTTAAGAATGATTTTCTTTTTATTTCTATGTAGTTAGTAGGTGATTCTGCAGACTGCTCCCCATCGGTGAAGTTAAAGCAACACCCTTGTCCTTCATGGCTTTCAACAGGGGGATTACACTGATGGACAGTCCTCCCATGACATAACCATGACTTTTTAAAGCATTTATTTTTTCAGTGCTGCTGCTTTGAAACCCTTCTGGGTCACTTTCTCTGAATCTGTCATAACTGTGTAACAAATGTTACATAGTACATAAAATACATTTTTAGTGATGTTTATTAATGAATCAGGAATCCTATCAGTTCATAGACCTGATTATTTTTAAGAGTTCTTTTCTCCAACCCCCTGTATCATTGGTGAAATGGCCAAAGGAGATGGAAAATCAACAAGAACCATAGATTATCTCAAAGAGGTTAACTGTAGCCCAGATAACCTCTGACAAGGGTTAACTGGATGTTTGCTTACTTTTTACCTTTTACTCATATAACTTGAACTCTTCATGGAAGTGGTTTCACTTTGAAAGGTCAGTTCATTCACCAATATTTAGCTCACCTGTGTGCCAGGTGCGAGTGCCGTGGGTGGCACTAGACACAGAGATCAGGAACAATCTTGAAGAGCGTATTTTTTTGGAAAGGCTTAAAAGGCTTTCCCCAACAGGGAGACTAACTTCTCAGTTTAGAAATCTCTGCTACAGCATGTGACTGATTTTGAAACTTGAGGTAGAAAATTGATTTCAGTCATCTCTAGTAGTTTTTGTTTGTTTTTCACAAAAAAGAACTATATATTTAAGGTAAACAACTTGATGTTTGAAATAATAAACACTGCAAAGCGATCACCACAATAAAGCTCATTAACACATCCATCACTATTCATTGATAAGACTGTTCTTCTCCATTGTGTATCATCCATAGGTTTTCCTTTGGCTATAGAAAATCTCAGAAGTTCCTCCTTCTGTCCAAATTGTGTTTTTTTTTTTGGTAATTTCCCCTATTTTAAAACTTTGTGATAAATCATACATAATATAAAACATTTTAGCCATTTATAAGTGTGATTCACTGGCATTAAGTAAATTCACAGTGTTGTGCAACAATCACTACTATCAATCTGTAGCCTTATTCATCATCCAAGCAGAAACTCTGTCCCCTTTGAACGGTAACTCCCCATTCTCCCCTCCTCCTCTCTCCTACTTTATGTCTCTATGAGTTTGCCTACTCTAGGGGCTTGATGGAATCATGTGCTATTGGTTCTTGGGTCTGCCTTATTCACTTTGATGTGATGTTTTCAAGGTTGATCATGTTGTAGCGTGTGTCCGAATCCTTTTTATTTTTTTTAAGGCTAATATTCCATTGCATGTATTTACCATGTTGAACTTATCCTTTCATTTGCTGATGGACATTTGAGCTGTTTCCACTTTTTTCCCCTATTGTGATTAATGCAACTATGAATAGTGGTATACCCCTGTCTGTTTGAGTTCCTGCTAATAACTCTTTTGATTATATGCCTACAAGTAGAATTTTGCAGTTTTTACTGATTTTAAGATAGTCTACAGAGAAGTTGCAAAAATAATATAGCATTGAGTTATACTTTTCATCCAGCTTCATCTACTGGTGACATTTTACAGAACCCTAGTACAATTATCAAAATCAAATAAAATTAACAGCAGTACCCTAGTATTATCTGAACTAAAGACTATATTTGCACTTTGCCATTTTTTCCGCTACAATCGTTTCTGGATCTGATTCAGAATCCCATGTTGCATTTGATTGTCAATTGTCATGTCGCCTTAGTCTCCCAATCTGTAAAAAGCCAGCCTTTCATTGTCACTCATGACCCTCACTGCTTTTAAATAATTCAGATCAGTTGTTTGTATGCTGAGTGTTTCCTCACAACACTGAGAACACTCCAGACACATGGCCAAGTCAGGGGTGTCACGTTACATGGCCCAGATCAACCAGTACGAAGTTATCAAGAAAAGTATGTTCATTGTTTTCTGTCAGTTGCCATCATTTAGTCATTTGCTTTCTGCTGAGGTCGCGGAGGGTTTTCATTCTTTATGCCATAAAGAGAGAACAGACATTGGAACTGCTGCCTGGGATGATGCCACCAGGCCCGAAATGAGATTCCAGTAGAAAGACAGTGTGGACTGCTTTCAATGGTTGCTCAGCGAGTGACCTCAGACAGATGACTCCATCAGTCCTGGGCTCCCACTGGAGGGCTGAGAGGCAGAAGGGCAGTTGACAGATGTTTAATGCATCCCTACAGAGTCCATGGTACTATTTGCTGCGTTAAGGGAATTCAGCAGGACACATTTTCTGTTTTCAGACCTCTAGATCTGATCTGGAAGATTGATAAGACAGCTGCATAATCAGTGGGAGTGCATAAGAAATAGGGAGATGGCTTAAGGAGGGGAGTTAACTTGGAGTTGTGCCAGGTGGAAGGAGAATGTGCAGGGTTAACTGACAAAGATTGACAGATGGGGCTGGCCTTAAAGAAAGAGGAGAAGAAAGGACTTCAAGCCTGAGAGGGATGAATGTTGATGAACTTGGGGGGGGGGGCAAGAAGGTCAGGTTCCATCTGTAGCTCCCTCCAGCAACACCAGGCAGTTTTGAGAGGGTCTGCCTCCCCTGCTCTTTCAGCTCATAGAAGCTGCCAAATCCTCCTACCTAAACATGCTTTTAATTAGGAAAAAGCTGTCAATAGGTCTACAGATTTCTAAGGGTCAATACCTCTTAGAAATTATCTTTTATTTTCCCCTCAGGAAAGGGGAAATTTTTACAAGTATATATAATTATAAATATATATATACCTGAGTATGTATGATTAGAAAGCTCTCTTTTTGCCTATGTTAATCTTTTATGTCAATCCACAATTCATCCAACATAAATTGGCCCATATCAATTGCCTATGGGTCTCTTTTTTGCCTTCACTTGAAGGGAAAGTCTAGAGTTCTAACTGAGTTTAGCTTTGTTTTTATTTTTGCATTGGGCCAAGTTTTTAAAATACAGTGTATACTCAGAGGGGAAAACATTTCACAATGCCTTAGGTTATACTTGGTTCTTTATACTTTAATATGAATTGGATTTTTATTTTTATCTTTGTATTTGGAAACATATTAGTAGATTCCCAGTCATTATTCTGACATTTTGTAAACTATGAGAAATTATCTGAGTTCAGGGTTTTTTTTGTTTTGTTTTGTTTTGGGTTTTCTTAACCTACCCAATAAAGAGAACCCATGTTCTCCTTGGAGATTTAATAGCTACTCTGAAGTAATGTCTCATATTTAATAAGATTTTCATTACTTTTACAAACTATACTCTAGTAAATTTCCTGATTGATACATGATGAAGTAGCTGAGATCAGATGGTTCTCAATAAATTAGCAAGAAAGAACATAACATTCAAAAGGGGCTAATGAATCACAAAATGCCTCCCTCATAAAATTAAGCAACCCTCAATAAATGTAGATGAATGAAACGATAATGGCTCAGCATTTTGTATTTTCTTACTGCTTAGAGCAACCTTGTAAATATGCAGGGACCTTAAAGAGTAGGGAGGGGTGAGAGACTGCTGGTGATATATAACTTGCTAAATAGTGACATTGATGGCAACTCTAATTTACCCTGATTCCAGCAGAAGGGCTAATTAGTTTGTTCTCTAAGCCACAAAATGAAAATAATTCGACATTTTTTGCTCATCTTCACAAAGGTCTAATAGGGGCATAAATTCAGTCCAAGAAATTTTTTTTTTCTGTTGGCAAGTTTTAAAAGGCTTTTGTTTGTCTTCAGTCATTGACATCCTCTAAATTGTCATGCTCTTTCCTTTTCAAAGCTAATAAGTTGTTGAAGGATCTGGATTTGAGCATTCTGGTTGTTGGGTCTTGGGGTTATAAATCCTCTATACCTCAGAATCCTTATGACTACATAAGAAACCCGATAAGTGATGTATGTGCAGGTGATTACGCAATGCCTGGCCCCACATGGGATTTCACTGATAGGGATTGAATCCAAATATGTGCAGAGGAAAAAACCAGGTGTTTCCAGTTCCATGGAACTGCAAATCATCTGTAGCCTTCCAGTAACCACAGAGCCCAGCATGCAAAAGAGGGAGGCACACATCAGGAGGGTGGAGAGTTGAAAAGGCTAGTGCAGGACCTGACCCAGGGCAGAGAAGCAGGAGCAGAGCAGGAAAAACCTTCCTGGACGTTTCTCACATGATTTCCCTGAGTGATTGGCAGTGAAAACTGCAGCTGGAGCCCAATGACTTGTGGCCCATTTTCCCTGTCCTTAGTCATGCTTTTGCACACCACTGCTGCAGCTGGCTACCAAGACCAGTGACTGAGAGCAAGAGGGAACATCCACTCCTCCAAGTATATCTCTATATCAGAGTCTAAAGAGAAAAGGAAAAAAGAGAGCCAGACCTTTTGCCTCCATAGCAAAGGTCTTAACACTACCAGAGCTAACACCTCCTTTTACGATAAACATGTTATAACATCTTTTTTTCTCCTGAAATGAAAATCTTAAATAATGTAACCTGCCTGTCTACATAATTAAAAAAATATATAGTTTCCTAACTCTAATATGAAGAATAAATAAAAAGAAAATAATTCATAAAAAGTAATACATATTTCAATATTATGTAGCCAAGACCTATCCTAGCAGATATGATCTTTCATTCCCCCTTACCATGAACACTTGTATTTAAAAGGAATAAAACATTCAACTAAGAGTTGTCAGCCTTTTTTGCTTGTAATTGAGATTATGAACAAGGAACTAAATATAAGAGTCTGAACACATATCACATACATATATACATAATTGCCATTAATGTGATAGCTACAAATATAGACCAGTTTTGGGTCATTTTACTGGCAGTTCTGATATCCTGAGTGGCATTGACTTCACTGCCATGATTTTTCCAAAATGGTGACAGCTCATGGGTGAAGTTCCAAATAAAACAGTACAAACATTTCTTGATTTACATGGTAATTATGCTCCTGAGAAATTTATTGTACATTAAAACTGTATCAAAGTGTTAGATGCTATAAATCCACCTGAAAGCCCAGCAGGGTATTTGGAAGTTCTTTGAGCTGGAGGAGGAGATCAGTGGTAAAGAGCATTAACAAGGCCCTGGCTCAATTCCCATCATCAAAAATGATGATGATGATGATGATGATGAAAGTTGAACAATTCCTCCTTGTGCAGGTCTGTCCTAGACCTCACTAGATGTCGTGTATCCCTAGTCCCCACCCACAGGCTAAGTGTAGCACCAGCTCTTATGGTAACTAAGAATATTCTCATAAATGTCTAGAACACTCCTTACACCACTACCTTAAAGGGGTATAAGAATAGAGGTGGCAGCATGATCAAGGGATAAATTTAGCTGTCCTGAAGAATGGATTTTTAAAGAACCCAGAATTGCCAATATACATCTTTGCTTTCTTTGACCACCCTGTTCTTTAAAATAAAACCTCCTTTAGGATAAAAGTGCCATTTCTTGCTTTTCCAATGACAGATTGCTTCTAAAAGTTTCAGGCCTCAATGTTACGCTGATGATTATTCCTCAAACCCTGAAGATTCTGTTTTATTTTGATGGGATCACTTCTGTTTCTATCACCTTTTGTATGCACCATTACTCATCTTCTTGGGACTGTTGCAGCCTTGATTTTTATTGCAATTTTTTATGCTTACCTGTCTGTCCTAGCCAAGAAAATAGATACTGGTTTGACAGAGGTTATTTTCAGGGGTGAGTATGGATGAGCTATGCTTATTTTGGTTGAGCAAAAATGTTCATTAGGAATTAAAGCCACCTATAAGGGCTGGGAGTGTAGCTTGGTGGTAGAGTACCTGCCTAACATGTACAAGGTCCCAGGTTCAATCCCTAGCACACCCACACACCCCACCTAAAACAGCCACCTTGTCACCAGATTGTGACATTCTCTTATTTCCAAGAGGGATTCAAGATGTGCAGCCATCACTATTTGTTTCTGAACTGCTATGTTTGCACAGGAGGTTTCAGTTGATGAGGGAGAGGATGAGTGTCTTGTTACCTGCGCAAGTACAACTCAGTGCAGTAAAATGTACAACACTTCATCTAGCCCAGAAGATTTTTTTTTAAAAAATCAGTGTGAAACTGAGGTGTTCTGTTTTCTCTTTTCCAGCTGACATCCCAGCATCCGTATGCTGAAGTTTTCATTGGCCGGCCGCATGTTTGGACTGTCAATCTCAACAATCAGGAGGAAGTCGAGGATGCAGTGAAAGCGATTTTGAATCAGAAGGTTGTTTCTTTAATTCCATTTCCCCCCATTTGTGATGTGACCTGATGTGTGGAAAGCATCACAGTCCCTTGGATTCAGTCAGTGGCATTTTCCCACAGTAGCTGGAGTTAGAAGAGTAGCCAGTCTGTAGGACTTAGCCTGGGGATTTCATGGATGTTGTGTGACATGGAAAGCAGAGCCAGTGTCCAGATGTGGCCATGGATTCTACTGAACTGTCATGGCTCCTGTGTTCCAGGCACAGAAGGAGGGGCTTGAACTATGCTAGCTTCCAAGATCTACTTATGTCACTCTTAGAGATCTGAAAAGATGGGCCTGCTTCTTTTACCTTACCCACAAAAGAGGGGAGGGGGAGATGGGGAAGAAATCGTGAAAGAAGTGTTTTTGCATAATATCTGTTTATTTGTTTTTTCTACCAAAATATTAGGTAGGCTCTTGTAAAGTAACTTACTTTTCTGGACTCTTCTCATCAATTCAGTAGACATTTATTAAGCACTTACTGTCTGTGAGAACCGTCTGAGTCACTCTGGGAGGGGGAGGGGTGCTTTGTTCCATAACCACAGGTGAGGCTGTCTCACCACCTGTGGGAGTTGACCGCCCACCTGGGATGAGTTCAGTTGTCCTGATCCTGCAGTTAACTGTCTCAGGTACACACTGCCCCTGTGCTTCTCCTATCAGAGCACTCTTCACACTTGGTTGTGATGTTTAAGAGAATCATGCAGGTGTGCTGTGAGGGTGGGCTGGACTTACACACTTTGGGTTTGGCTTCCAGTGACTAGTAGAGTTCCCTCCTCTGTAATGTAGAGCTAATATTACATACTTGACTGGTAACCTGAGTGGACTAAATGAGATCACATATACAAAGTGCTTGAATACAATGTCTACCACATAGGAAGTGTTTAGCCACTATGAAGTGTTTCTTATTTCTTATAATAGACCATCTGAATTTCTGCTAGACTATAAGCAACATGAAAGCAGCACATATATGTCTGCCTGCTATATTGCTAGTATTCAGCACTGTGATTTACCTGGATCAGAGGGAGGAGTTGATGTTAGCAAACAAACACATGCTTAACAGCGCAGATAATGGTCAGTGCCAAAATCAACATGCAGAAGATCTAGGGATGGGAGCAGGAGTGGGGGGCGCTTCTGGTGAATGTTGCATTCTGAGTTGTCTTTTGAGTAGGAATTTTCAAAGCAAAACTGTGAATGGCATGGATAAGGCATGGGTTCAGTGGAAGGGGAAGATCCGAGAAGGGCATATATCCTGGATGAATGGCCAGTTTACCTCTTTGAAGCAACATCGTTCCCCTTTGGGAAATAGTTGGTGGCCCACTAACCTGCCAATTTCAGTTAATTGAGAGCATCTCCAGGGGAGCAAGGGCACTCTGATGTGCTATCCATATTCTGTCCCCTTGAAGATGGTCTGGGTATTGGGCTTTGGTGTAGCTGTCAGCTTCCCAATGGTCACATGTGTAGTCCCAAACCCAGTTTCAACAATTGTAGGCAGAAGTCCCCCAATCTCAAGTTATCCCAGTTGATAGAAGTTCCTAGTGAAGTGTAGTCCTACTGGGCTGCCTGAAAATATCTGCCCCACACCTAAAGTTTTACCATCAGGGAGTCATCCTTAGGAGATTTAAGGATCTTCCTTCCTATGTCCCAGAATTACTTGTGTATTAGTTATCTAGGGCTGGTGTGACATAGTACCACAATTTGATGGCTTGAACAACAGAAATGTAGTCTCTCAGTTTTAAAGGCCTGAAGTCTGAAATCAGATGTCAGCAGAGGATCATGCACCCTGTGAAGTATATAGTAGTTCTACTGGACTATATAGTAGTTCCTTATATCTGAAATTTTACTTTCTATGATGTCAGTGACCTATAGTCATCCATGTTACAAAAATATTAAATGGAAATTTCCAGAAAAAAGTCATATATTTTAAATTGCATACCATTCTGAATAATATGAGGAGATCTCATGCCATCTTTCTCCATCCCACTGAGGACATGAATCAGACTTTTGTCCAGTGTATCCATGCTATATACACTATCCACCCTGGTTTAGTCACTTAGTAGCTATCTGTTATCAGCTCAGCTACTGTGCTATCACAGTGCTTATATAAAAGGTTTCGTACTATCCTCAGTTTTAAGCATCCACAAGGAGTATTAGAATGTATTCCCCATTGATGAGGGGCCTATTGTAATCTTTCTTGCCCCTTCTAAGCTTCTATCAGCCTCAAGCATTACTTGGCTTAAAGCCTCTGAGCTTTATTCTCTGCCTTCATGACAGTGTGGCTTCTCCCTGTGTGTATCTCTGTTTCTCTCTTCTTGTGCTAGATTTGGGTCCGCCCTAAATCAGTGTGACCTCATCTTGACTACATTTACAAAGACCCTATTTCCAAATAAAGTTACATTCACATGTTGAGTGGGACTATTTTCCATTATATAGATGAGAAAATTAAGGCTTAAAAAGATGTTTTGCAAGATCACACTAGTAACTAGTAAAACCTGGAATCAAATTCAAGTCTTTTCACTAGTTTGTTAAGATAATAATTAAAAAAAAAACACAAAATAGAATAAAAGGAAAGTATGGAATAAGGAAAGAGATTAATATAAAAAGTATTGTCATAAAAGTTATTGTTAGAGACGGGTCAGAAATTTGGTAGTATTTTCTCATATGTAATTCCAAGATTTTTAAATTACATGACACCCAAAAAAGAAAAAGAAAACATGACCTTTCATTAAGAGAGGAAACAATCAATACAACCAGAACTTGAGATGGTCGAGATATTGGAATTATGAGATAACAACTTTAAAATTTTATAATAAGCCAGGCAAGGTTATGTACTCCTGTAATCACATCAACTCAGGTGGCTAAGGCAGGAGGATCACAAGTTCAAGGTCAGCCTAGGAAACTTAACAAGACCTTTAATGCTCCACATAAAAAATAAAACGGGCAGGATGTAGCTCAGTGGTAGATCACCCTTAGTTTCCATCTCCAGCACCCACACACACACAAAAGTTCTATGATAAATGTGGTGAACAACTTGGGGAAAAAAGTGGACACCATATATGTAAACAGATGGGAAATTTCATCAGAGAGGTGTAAGCTATTTTTTAAGTCAAATGAAAATTCTAGAAAAGAAAAATACAATGTCAGAAATGCATTCCTTCAGTGGCTTCTAAGCAGACTGTATACAGCAGAAGGAGAAAAAAATGAAGTTGGAGACTCGTCAACAGAAATTATTCAAACTGAAACACAGAGAAAGAATGAAATGGAAAAGGGTACATGATATCTTTGGGACAAAATGAAGCAGCATAAGTTAGGTGTAGTTGGAATCTGAGAAAAGGAAGAGACTGGCACAGAAGAAATTTCTGAAAGAGCAGTGGGTAAAAATTTTCCAATTAATGAACGAAGAATTTTCCAATCAACTTACAAATGCTAAGGGCACAGTGAACCCCAACAGCAAAAAATACAAAAAGAAAAGCACATAGTCAAAGGGCAAGAAACAAAAGAAGGAAAAATCTTGAAAGCAGCTAGCTGGAGAAAAACATTATGTTCAGAAGAATGATGATATTAAAGACAGCCAACTACTCATCAGAAACAATGGAAACCGTAAAACAGTTCCTAGGAACTAGAAGATGTACGGGGCTTTTAAATAGGCACTCTTGGGGACACTGTATTTTTAAGTATGGTGGGAAATTTTGAACAGGACAATGACATGACCTAGTTTATATTTGGAATCCTCCAGAGAAAATATAAGATCTCCCTAACTTAAAATCTTATGGCTAGTAAAAGAGGAACCTAGACTTAAACCCTGGTTTTCTGGTACCTTCTAAGACCATCTCTTCATCAGATGATGTCAAGCCACCTGTTTTGTGAGACCATTCAGGCTTTAGCTGATTTCTGAAAGCAGTTCTCAGTAAGATTTGCAAAGGTGAGTGGGTTCCAGTGGACACAGGAAATCTCACAGGAAAGGAGGTCCAGAGGAGAAGATGGGAAGTTCATAGAAATTTTCCAAGCCAGCAGGCCAGTAGCCTGCAAACATCCTGCCTGCGGCCTTAGTTTGATGAGTAACAGGCCTTTTTCCACAAAGAAGGATGACCACAAATGTGCTCTTGTTTCTCTTTTGGGCCCTACTTAGATTTCTCAGGGACTGGGTGTGGTTTCAGCATTCTCTTTCATTCCATACCCCAAAGTGGCCTTCTCTTGTTCCTGAAGATGTATTAGGCAGAAGGCTGTCCCTTCCCTTCAGTCCATGAAACAGCTTCCACTTCTGGGGTGTGCTGTTGCTCTCTGTCCCCTAAGCCCAGGGTCTGGAGAGCTTTCCCATGCAGAGGAGGCTGCACCCATCCACACTGGAATGGCAAGGGGGACTCCCTGGCAGTGCAGTGGCATAGGAATGCAGTTTCCTTTTTTTTTTTTTTTTTTTTTGCTTTTCCTTTGTAGGAAAACTGTCTGGCTTCATATCCTTTAAAACAGTGAATTGGCCCCAGAGCAATGAATGAGTCAGCATCCCTTTGGTTAAATTGGGCGTGACTGGGAGAATGGGAAGAGCCATTTTCTGTATTTACTGCATTGAATCTTTTGAATTCATTAATTTATGTGTTCTAATGGATGCCCTTTGGAATATATTGTCAGAATGGCCATTGGGTGCTTCCTGCCACAGAAGTAGATCTCTTGGTCTTGTGACAGAAGAACACCAATGTATGTTTAATTCTGAATTCTACTTGTCTACTTGTAAATGAATCCAGATATGCCATGTCCTCTGCTTTAAGTGGTTTCTTTTGGTTCCTATGTATCCTTTGAAAGGAGACATTTCTCTAGGCCTATTACATAAAGCTTCTTGAATCATCCATGAGTTGAGTAAATAAATATCCTTTAAAAGAAAATAAAATTTCACATTTCATATGAAGAGCTATATCTAGGTCAGAAATGGCCCTGCTGAGGTGCAGAAGCTTGAAATGGGGACAAACAAGCTGAGAATATGTTCTTCAAAGTAGGTTGAGCTCTTTAGAGATGAGGAAGGTGACCTCTCTGTTCTTGTGGAAGAGTGTCCATGATCTTACAGAGGCTCAGCCTCTCCTGACAATCCAGACAGATGTGGACAGGTATGGCTGAGATCCAACCTGTGTGATGAAACTGGCATCCAGTTGTCTATAAACACACTACTGGCATTTAATTGTGTATTAAATAAAGATATGTTATAATTTTTTATAAATCATGGCTTAAGATTTTAAATATAACATAAACTTAGAGAAAAGGGGAGAGGATGTCCCGAGACCAACTACGTGGCTGCCCACTAAGGAATGTCCTCTGTCCATTGTCCCACGTTTAGCAAGCCTCAGGTCTTAGATACTTTGTCCTGTTCTCTACCCCAGAGATCTGAGGTAGGTAAGTGTAGACTCAAGAGGAAGAGGTGAAGGTACTCCTTCCCACCCAGAGACCCCCAGGGCTCTGTGAAGGCTGGTGATTTTCTCCAAAGTGAATTTCCCATCTCAGATTGGTGTGCTGCTGAAGATGCAGACCTCAGCGTCCTAGCAAACATTGTGCAGTGGAGATCCAGACACACCTAACTTCCCCTTTCCTCCAGGGTCAGTGTAGATTGGAATGCCTCCCCCACAACAGTGAGCACCTCCCAGGGTTTTCTGCCCCCCTCGAAGTTCAGGCAGCTCAGTTTAGAAATCTCAAGGCTTTTGGTGACATCAGTGAGTCTTTCCTGCATCCTCTCACCAATGTCCACAGTCCTGAGCTGCAGCTTCCTCTGCCTTTACACATCAAATCTCACTCACTCCACCTGTAACAGCTGCCATCTCTCCTCACTCCCAAGCCTTGGCTCTCTGGACTCATAAACATAGTCTGCTTTGCCCTCGGACCTCCCAGAGTCCCTCTTTAGGGCCTTATATCACTTAGTTTTGTACCTTGAATTCCTTGCATATGTGCTGACCTCATCTAAGAGTGTAACCCAGTTTTCCAGTCACCGTTGTGGGTCTATAAATAACTCATTGTGTGGTTTCCTCAAAGCAGTGTAACCTTGTCTTCATTCAACAGATTCATGCTAAGAGCCTACCTGTCCCACACTGTGTGCACACAGGGATGCAGATGACACAGCCATAACTTTACCCCAGGGGGCTTACCTGCTAGCAAGTGGTAATCTCCACCTTCCGTCGAGTGTCGAGTGCCTACTGTGTGCTAAACACTAACCTTAGTGCCTTTCCCTTTTTATAGTCTTCACTGTAGCTTAAAAAAATTTTCTTGCCACTGCTTCATTCATGTGTTATCTAAGACTTGTGGGTGGTAGACAGTCTGCTCAGGGACTGCACCTAGGGCAGACAGGGTAAGTTGGGAAACTGGTGACTTCCAGCCTCTCCCAAGGCTGCCTGCAGGCATTGACACTCATGCATTGGGCGGGTTCTAGGAGAGCTGGTAAGTGGTGCGTGTGGTGTGTTCTCATTCATGGAGCCTTGTTCTGTTTCCGCAGATTGAGCCATACATGCCCTACGAATTTACATGTGAGGGGATGTTGCAGCGAATCAATGCATTCATCGAAAAACAAGTAAGTCTTGTCAAAGAGTCCATCTTTCCTTGCTTCCCATTCCCTCATCAGGTTCTCATCAACAGTTGTGAGCTCACAATATTTCTGTGGTTATTTGCCTGCTTTGGAAGTCTCCAGAATCTGGATAATGCCTTGTTGGAATTCTAAATGCAGCACCATCAGGGTCACCCAAGGGAGCAGTCTTTCATTGGGGGATGTTCTTGGTGACAGTGGAAGGTCACATGGACACTGATAGCAGGGGAGATGGGATGATCAGCTCAGAGTTTTCCCTGACCAGCAGGGCTTGTGCAGTAAGTGGGCTCTGGGGGCATCACAAGGACTTAGGAGGGGTAGACAGACAGCTGTCTGTCCTGCCTTCGTTTCCCACCCCCCAAGAAAGACAAGGACTGAAACTGGTTTCTAAGCTTTCTTTTAATAGCATGTGCTCAGTAATTCTAAGCATTTTAGGACTTTTTAGTGGTTTTTCAAATATCTCTTCACACAAGACCCCTTTCAAACGAATCCTAGGTATATAAAACAGATAAAAGAAGGACTTCAACTCCAAAGTAGGGGAGAGTGCACACAGTTCCACCACCCCCAACAGGGCTTGGAAACTACAGCTTGTGTCCTTAGAAGTGAAGGCCATGAGTGTCACTACCTTCCTTTTATAATGTTTTAATTCCTTGGGCTTCAAAAGCAACCCAGAGCTAGAAATAGACAGACTTGGAACCCCTGTGGGTAGGAGAATCTGAACTCCTTGACCAGATTTCAAATATAAGGAGCTCCCTTTAAAGGGCAGGGCAGAGTGGTCTAGGCTGTAAAGGATCTTTACCCATTGGGGGACCAACAGAGCCAACTGAAAATAGAAACCGTGAGTTGAAAATTTAAGTAGGCAATAGACTGAAGGCCCAGCGGGAGTTTCAAAAGGAAGGGTTGGTGGTTTGAGGAAAGTAAGGCAGTGGACGGTGGCCGGCAGCTGGGTGCTGCTGTTGGCAAGAGCACCATGGCACATCGGCTTCAGGATGGCCTGTCTGATCATCTCAGGTTTTGAGAGCTGCAAAAGGATGTGCCCTCCAGCCCAGCCGCTAGGTTCAGCTCTTAGCACCATGAGTCTGTGGTTATATGAGTTAAACAGACATTACTCAGCTTCTCTGTGCCTTCTTCCCTCAGTAACATAAGAATAATAAGAGGACCTTATTGAGCTAATGGGAAGATCACACAAGCTAATACACAGAAAGTGTTTGGAACAGGGCCTTGCACATAGTGCTCCATAAATGTAACCTAGTATTGTTATTGAACATGTTATGCTATATTACAGTATATTAAATTATGTGATAACACATTAATAATTGTATATCTCATACATTACTTCACAGGCTTTTCCAGGAGAGCGTAACATTGGACTCATCATCTCATTCAGTCTGTACATGACTACAGAATGGTGGCATTATCATAACTAACTGCCATGTATACACAGATGCTATGCCAACACATGAAACACGTCACAGTACCCTACACCCCCCCTCCCCCCCGCCCAATCTGTGGTTTCACTTTCCAAGGTTTTGATTACCCACAGTCAACCACAACCCAAAAATACCAAGTGGAAAATACCAGTACAGTGAGATATTTTGAGAGACAGAAATACTAAGACCATATTCACATAACTTCTTTTACAGTGCATCGTTATTGTTGTTTTAATTTTAGTTAATCTCTTGCTACGCCTAATTTATAAATTAACCTTTATCATAGGAGAAAAGATATATAGGATTTGGTACTCTCTACAGTTTCAGACATCCAGTTGGGGTTCAGAACGTGTCCCTGAGGATAAGGGAGAACTACTTACTGGGTAACATCTCATTTAATCTTCACAGTAGTCCCAGGAGGTGGCAATAATAACTCCCTTCTCTGCGTAATGGGAACCGGGATTCTCAGGCATGAGGCTCACAGGTGGAGCAATCAAGATTCAATACATTATGATGTGGGGCTAAGTCTGCACTGGAAGCATTTGCTAGGGACTCAGGAGGTAGCAGGTGTCCCTAAGCTCAGCTTCTCACATTCTCCCTGGTGGACCTCCCTGAAGGTTTGGAGAGAAGCCACTGACCACTTTTGGCACAGGGTTTTGACACCTCACAGCTGTGCCTACCATACCCTCCCTCTCAGAGGCTCTCTTGAGCTCTGACTCCATTTCTGTGGCTGCTTCTGAAACTCTCTTCCTTTTTTCCTGGTTCTGCCTCCTCTTAGGAGAAAGTCACCAGCAGACATAAATGTCTCTTGGCCAGGTTTATTTGAAGATCTTTACTTCTTTCCTCCCTGAGTCAGCTTATGAATCCAGCCAGTCCTTATGAGGTCTCAGCTCCTCCATTGAGTCTAATACTAGATTTCCGTTTAAGCAGGAAGGTCCCATTTCCCAAACAGACCTTGTTAAGTGCTCCTTAGTGCCAGCTCCTCCTGGCTTGTTCACCTCACAATCTCACGTGCCCAGCACCAGCCTGGTACTAAAATTATAAATATTCTAAAACACTACTAAAATTCTCTTCTGGAAAACATGCTAATGAAACTGCTCCTTCCCATCATTTCTGGATAGAGACTTTTCTACAGGGATATTCTGGCCACAGAAATCCAGAGATAATCTCTTTTTTTACCTGCCTTATTGACTCTCTCATCAACTCTGTGACTACTTGTTTGTACAGCACGCCATGCGCTGTGCAGGCATTCGGGAAGAGAAGTCCGAGGCCTTGGGTGGGTGAGGTTTCATAGAGCCAGTGCACCCCCGCAGGTTAAACTCTGTACAAGTGATGGAACCAGGATGCTTTGTGATCATGCAACTCAGTCCCCAGGGAGGAGAACAGGAGATATGGCAAGAGTAATGGAAGGCTTCTTGTAGGAGATAAGTCCTGAAAAAAAGTGGGAAGGGCCCACCATGTTGAGATGCCAGGGCCTAAAAAAAAAAAAAAAAGGAAATGACAGTGAATTTTAGGATGCATAGGTATGTGTGCTGAAGAGCAGGGTGGCATGGGAGACAAGGCTGGAGGAGGAACAGTGTGAAAAGACCAAGGTTCATCTGGAGGGTCCAGATTTGATTCTGGGATAAGCTAAAGAAAAGATTTACCACAGGGTGAGCAGCAATGATGCTACCAGGAGCTCAGAAAAATCTTTCTAGGAATCTTGTATTTAGGGAATTTCTTGTAAAACATTCTCCCAGTGCTGCTAAATGGGCAATAAAGGAGACTAGTTTGAGTTTATGCCAGGAATTCTATCAGACCCAGAATATTCCCCCAATGCCAGACCAGACCCCATTGGCCCACAGACTGAGTCTCCAGCCTCTCACTATGAGCTCCAGGTCCCAGTTTTGTACAGCTTGGGGCATTGGTTATTTTTACAGCCAGCAGAGTATCTTCAAAGAGCAGCGAGGATGGAGAGAATGTGCCTCTGGTGTAGGTGGAAAAGGCTGCAGCCATAAGCAGGAGCTTCCTGTGTGTGAATCTGGGGGAGCTACAGTGCTTGTTAGGCTGATCTCAGCCTCAGAGTCCTCCCTGTGATCTGCAAGGGGAACACAGGGGCTTTTATCCCAGAACACTTTCAAGGTCGTCCATCATGCTTACCCAAGGTGGCAGGCACCAGAGGAAGCCAATTGACAGCAATCGAGAGCACCCCAGGCTTTAGTGCACAGTTGAACAGCCACTGGCAGGAAACCTTCCTCAGATCCAGCCAGCCCGGTGTGCAGGCACCCAGAGGGAAAGAAGCCTGGCTCTAGGAGGAGTGCTTGCTCTTCTCCCTCCATGCACCCACCCTAGACACTTTGCTAATACTACAAATGTTGATTGGGTTGCATGCTCTTTGAGATGAGCACTTTAAAAGGCTATCTCCAGCAAAGGGGTAGTGAGTGCCAAGGGGGAAGTCCCTTGTAATTGAAGATCAAGGGCAATTATTCCCTGAGTGTGTCCAGGCTTGTTAAGGTTTTCCTTGAGCATTTCTTAGGGAAGTTTTGTATTTGCCTCCAGCTAGATAACATAGCAAGGAAAGGCAGTGTTCTCATGGGTTTCTGAAAGCCACACATACACTCTCTTCAACCCTGTTTTCCACTCCGTATAAAGACTGTGAATGTACAGGATGGTCAGTCACACTCATGGTTTGTAAAGAGCCTTGGAATTCATGTGAAAAGCATGCTGGAGATATGGAGGGACGAAGAGTCAAGTCCAAAAACAGCGGTGGAAACTGATTAAGCTCCTAGAATGTCTTGCTCCTCTGAGTCCAGGTGGAACTTACTGGGGTATGTTCTAGGTACAAGGGAAGTCTCTTAGTGAGTCTGGGTAGTCCCAGGGCAGGGAGATGGTGGAGGTGACAGAGGTTGCCGAACAAAAGAGGAAAAGGAATTGGCAGGGGGAGAAGATGGGCACTGGCTTGAGAAGCCTTTACTCTTGAAATAGCTGAGGTTGCTATCGATCTGCTCCTGGAGCCTGGATGGGTGGCAATAGAGTGCTGGACCCTAGAATCTTCACATCTGCTCTGCTGCCACTGACTTTGACCTTGGGCAGGTTATCTACCCTCTTTGTGCTCTTTCCTCTTTTGTGAAATAGGGATAATGCTTTTGCCTCATGGTGTTGGTGGAGGAATCAATAGATTAATACACGATGAGGCTAAGAACTGTAGCTGGCCCACATGAGCACTCTGAAAGCCTTAGCTGCTTGCTGCTGCAGGAGCCCAGAAACCAGCCAAAGTGTCTTTTTCTAACAGCCTCACTGAGGTGTAATTTACAGACCCTAAAAATCGCTCCATATAAGGATGCAATCAGTGTTTATTTAGCAAATTGATCAAGATGAACAGTAACTACCTCAGTCTAGTTTAGCAACATTTCTATCACCCCAAAATGATATCTGTCCGCAATCAGTTCTTGTTTCTGCCTCCACCTCAGGAATCACTTATCTGTTTCCTTTCTCTGCAACTTTGCCTTTCCTGGAGATTTCTGGCCTCTCTCACTTAGCATATGTTGTTGGGGATCCTCCAGGTTGTAGTGTGTATCTGAATTTATTTCCTTTTATTGCTGAATAGTATTTCATAGAGTGGATGTACCACGATGTGTTGTCCATTCACCAGCTGACAGACCCCCCACTTATTTTGACTGTGTGATGAGTGCTGCTATAACATCCGCTGTTTGTGTGGATGTGTGTTTTCATTCCTCCTAAGGAGACTTCCAGTGTTCCAGGAGAATGAAATATGGTAGATTTATGCATCACTGTCAAGGTCCATTTTTGGCTCAGATGATTGACATGCATAAGGATGGTCTGTGGACATCAGTCCTTATTGCTCAGCTTCACAGTCACGTTGTTGGTTGCCTTTATGAAAACAAATGGACACCTCCTTTGGTGAAGCACCTGGGGACAGTGTTCACTTCCTTTTGAGGGTCATGCAGGCTAAGAATGATGGGTGCCAACAGGCAACTGGGCTGACTTAACCCAATCAGTCATCACTATTTATTGAACATTTTGTGCCAGCCCCTGGATTTCACTACTATCACACAGGTAACAAATGTGTGCCTTGGCCCCCGGGTAGCTGAATGCGAGCC
This sequence comes from Marmota monax, assembly GCF_021218885.2. NCBI lineage: Eukaryota > Metazoa > Chordata > Mammalia > Rodentia > Sciuridae > Marmota > Marmota monax. The sequence continues at coordinate 3,718,085 of NW_026691933.1, forward strand.
ACATCCCCCTTTCATGGTCTGGAACCTGTCCTATCAACCCCCTTTTTATTCATTTTAATTTTTTTTTTTTTTTTTTGCAAATTCCTGACCTTATTCCCTGTAGCTCCTACCTTTAGACCTGTACATCTGAACCTGTCTTCTCAATTCCAGACAATGTGGGTTCCATAGAGATCCATGTACACCTAACGTGTCAGAGCTTTAGTAACTCCATGATTGATCTGGCCAGGACCAGGTGGGTGGAGGGTTTGTGGAGAAGGCTGTACATGCTATAGATGGTGTTCTCTCACCTCTGCTTTGCAGCTAGCAGGTGACCCTCCCCACCTGGCACAGATGGCCCCTCCACCTGGTGCTTCTCCCCTGGGGCAGCCCCACCCTGTCTTCTCTAGCTCTTGGGGTAGTTTGTGAGTCTCATTTTCTCTGTGTCACCAGTTAGCCTCCATGATAGAGGCGGCACCCATACCTCGCCTCACGGAGCTTGCATTTACCTGTTTTCTCATAGATTTTGTTGGTGAATAAACCTTTCTCACTGTGGTTTATGCTTACTGCCTGGAAATTTCTGAATAGTCGAGCACATTTAGTAGAAATTTGGTGACTAGTTGAAATAATTGTTAGAGAGGAATGCAGATGGTGTGTATTCTAAGTGGGCTTGTTAACCAGATTGGAAATTACTGTGTATATCTGGCTGCATAAATGCCTCATTAGGTTGGAATAGTCTCCTTTTCTATTTCTGCTACTATCAGAGTCCCAGGATGCCAAGACCATTTAGTTCTGTTCAACATCTCTTTGATGAGCACCAATTATATGCAAAACACCTTGTTAGTGGTAAGCCACTAACTCCTATTCAGCCTGCAAAACCCATCCTAGAAAATCCTTATCTTCTAGAAGCCTTCTCTAATTGCTACCACTGTCACTCTTTTGCTCTTCCAGGTGACCTCCTTCTTGGGCATGAGTTTTATTCTGTTCTGGAATTTTTTTAAATGTCAGCCTCTCTTACTAGCCTGTGCACTGAACCTCTGAGTCCAGAGACTGTGTCTCTTTTGTGTTCCTATTTCTAATACCCAGCATAAGGCTTGAACGGCCATTTGTGAAGTTGTGAATGAATGGTGCTTTTCTATCTCTTAGCAAATATGTGTTGAATGAACAGATGAGTGAATGTGTGCCTGCAGTGAGGAGATAAGATGCCTTGGCGTTGCCATGTTAGCCTGTGCTGCGGTTGAATGAGACAGAAAACCTCCAGCCTCCTGTGAGCACCCAGTAGGGGTTGCACCTTCAGTGAGGGGAGGCTTCTGGCAGGGACTTCCATTTCCACCTGCGAGCATCTGGGCCCGGAAGTGGCTGTCCTGCATGAATTGTCATATGTTACCCCTCCTGCTTGGCCTCAGCCTCTGGATCAGGGCAGCAATGGTCTAGAGGCTTCTGGCCCAGTGCTTCTCCCCGGGGGCTTGTTAACCAGATTGGAAATTGCTGTGTATATCCGTGTATATCTAGAACACACTCCATCTGCATGCCTCTCTAACAATTATTTCAACTAGTCACCAAATTTCTACTAATTCTGCTTGACTATTTAGAATGGTCCAGCCTAGAGCATTACCTTTAACATCTCAGGGACCTTCTCCTTAGTCCTCTCACTTCCATTCCACAGGAATTATCTGGGGATGAAGGACAGATGGGTACCATCCCAGTTTTATGTGAGAGGACAGGCAGAGAAAGCTTGGGAGACTATATAGCACCCCGAGGATCTCAGCCCAAGCCCCCAGGTCCCTCATACCTTACGCCTGGTGTGCTTTCTGAGAACACCTTCAGGCTCCCTCTGTTCCATCTTATCACCTTCAGGCTTTCCAGATGGTTCCCCAAGCTTTAAGAAGGTCCTGCTGCTATTTTTACTATTCCTGATCTTCTGGGCCTCCTGGGAGAACGCCAGACAGTCTTCCTGGTGAGCAGCAGCAAGGTGCCTGGAGCCCCCGCGCTGCCGTGCAGAAGTGAGCTGAGCAGGCCTGTTGCCAGGGACTCAAGAAGGGTGGCTGCTGAGGTTGATGAAGAAGCAGGAAGCCCACAGTGTAGCTTTAAGGCCAACTCCCATTGCCAGACCTCACAGCCCTGCCCTGCCCTCGTCTAGACCAGGTACGGGACATCTATTTATCTGGGGCTGCCTAGTCTGTTTCTCCAATGAGGTGGGCCTGAAAGCTGCACAGGGTGGAGGCAGCTCTTCCCAGGAGGAGCCCAAGGATGGAGACAAGTGTTCGTGGAGCATCTGACATTTGCCGCCATTCTCACACCCTGTTAGCATCATTCTAATGGAGGTCAGACCTGCTGCGTAATGTGCCACGTGATAGGGCCTCAAATTTTGTCCATCCAGTCCTTTGCCACATCACCTCCTCTCCAACACAGCGGGATCTGTGTTCTAACTTTAGTTCTGGCCTTGTACAGGCTGAGAATGAATAAGAAAGAAAGTTTCTTAATCTTCCTCCTACTCAAGAGGTGCGGAGAAGCTCTCCTCAGCTCTGAGGTGCTCATGGAGAGAGATGTCAGTTTTCTTAGAAGCCATAAAATCCAGGCTCCACTTTAGCCTTCATGGATTTTTATCACCCAGCCTAATCCAGGTGTGTTAGTTAGCTTGCTGTTACTATAACAAATACCTGCAAAAAATCAACTTACAAATCAAAAAGGTTTCCTTGGGCTCATAGTTTCAGAGGTTTCTGTCCATGATTGATTGGTCCCATTGCTTTGGGACTGTGTCACTACTTCATGCCACATACATACACATACACAAAAGCCAAGCAAAACCTCTTACCTCATGGTCAGGAAGCAAAGAGAGACAAGATGGGGCCAGATTATTAATATCACCTTCAGGTCATACTCCCAGTTACCTTAGGACTTCTCACTAGGTCCCAGCTCCTACATGATCCAGCCCCTCCCAGTAGTGCTATACCAGAGATCAGGTTTTAACAGATGGGCCTATTCAAAAAGAGAGTCCCACTTGGCTTCATCTGAGGCAGGTATGGTCTGATGTCAGTTTGCTGGTTGTTTGCCTGTCCTGTAGACTTTGGAGTGTGCTGGATTTCACATCTCTTTATTATTATAGTTAAAAGCTGTTGAACTTATCCATTTGTTCCTAAGGAACTGTAAGCAAAGATGCTTACATTAGCCAGCCAGGCAAACCACATTGGTGGCAGGTGAACGGAGTGTCCTGAGACCCACACAGCCCTGGGCACCACTAGGCAGGGAGACCCATCTGACTTCTCATGTTTACAGTGCTTTTAAGTACAATCTAAGCTCTTGCACAGCCGTGAACAGCACAGTAATGTCGACCTGGACATCTTCCAAATGCCCCTGCAGCTCTCATTTCTCATAACCAATAACTCCAGGTCATTGTGTGTGTGTTCGTTCTTCCTATCTGATGATGGTCATCCTGGTGGAATGGACAGGGTATAAAATGCAAGGCTTCCCCATGCTGTCATATGAAAGAGCAGTGGCCATCAGTGCACAGTGTCCCATTTGGATAACGGGTCTGTGCTGTCATGCTGTCACCCTTAGTGACAGTGTCCAGGCCCACATTACTCTGCTGCCCTTGGCTGAACAAGGGCTTAGACTGTACTCAGAAGCACTGTGAATGTGAGAAGTCAGATGTGTCTCCCTGCCTAGTGATGCCCAGGGCTGTGTAGGTCTCAGGACACCCTGCTTACCTGCCACCGTGCCTCACTTTCAGAAGATTAGGCTGCATCTCAACATTCCTAAGTAATCCAGTGTATTTCTCCCTATCTCTGAATTATTAGACCATTCTGGAGTCTTGTGCTTTCTGTTGCTAGGAATCCAGCTCTAGGTTTTCTGCCCAGTGTTGGGCGAAGCGTTTCTGTTCTTTCGCCACAAATTCAGACTGGTGGAGTCAAGTTCCCTCATCAGGGGAGAGTGATGTGGGCCTGCCTGATGCAGTCCTTTGTAGAGACTGAAAGAGAGGGTCCTGCCAGGGGCTTGCCACCTGCAGGCTGCCTTTCTCAGCAGCTTAACCTCCTTTAAGAAGGAGGCAAAGAGAAGCCAGCAGCACAGGGAATCATCACTATCTTTATCTCCGTTTTTCTGAGGAAGAAACTGAAACTCCAAACATTAAGTATTTTTGCCCAAAGATTCACATAGCTAGTAAACAGGAGAGGCAGGGTGGACCTCGCTGGCTGCTGGCTGCAGAATCGGGGAGGAGCAAGGTTTCTTTGCTTTCTTTGCTGTGTCTTGGCTTACTCATTAAAAAAGTAATACAGGCACAAGGTTTAAAAAAAATAAAAAATAAAAACACTCACACACAAGAAGTGCCAGAGGCCCCTGTTGGATGCAGTTTGTTGGGGAGCCGCACCCTTCACGTTGCTAGAGGACCTGCCGGGCAGTAGGAGGTCCCTCATGCAACACTCTGCAACAAACAAGGGTGGGACAGAACGTTTCCTCTGTGTTACCCAGTGCCAGGAGCTCTGGGCAGTGAGATGACTAATTTCCTCATCCACACCAAAGCGGGAAAGGAAACCTGAGGAAAAGTACAGTCTTCCAGAAGGACACACATTGCAAAGTGAATCTCCTGAGGCCTAGTCCTGCGTTTCCCTTCTCAGCGAGCAGCATGACCAGCAGGAGGTGTTCTTGGAATAGCACACACACGTTTCTGTATGTCTGTGCCTGCCCCCCCCCCCCCGCCCAGCGCCTGCCACAGATGGAAACACACTGGGAGCCCCCTTTACCTGGTTCCTCTCACTGCTCAGCATGCCTCAGAGATGTTCTTACGTCAGTGCATGGAAACCTCCTCATTTGGTGTATTATTTTTCTTTAAGTAGGTGTCTGTGTAAATACAACCTTTGGATGATATGGAGCCCTTTGCTTCATCTTTCCAGTGCTGCTGTGCTGTTTCAGACGGTTTCTTTGCATGTGTCCCCTCTTTCTGTGGGGTGCATTATCAGAAGGCACCCATGCACCCAGCATTCTAATCATCACTCCTGAGGACTGGCCCTTCCCTGAGGGAGTATCATACACAGGTCCTCTGTGCTCCTGTACAGGTAGCATCTTCAGCAGGTCGGGTCATCTGGGGACTTGAAGCCATTCTGCCTTGGGTCCATTCAGTATGGGCAAGCAGAGCCAGCTCTGGGCACCAGGGTCATGCATCCCAGCACTGGTGCTTACATAAGATTGCTTTGGGCACAGCTGACAGGAGGTCCCAGGTCAGAGAGTGGCTGCCCCTCCCTTCCCCAGCTTCTCATCATTCATGATGCCCTCACCCCTGCATCTCCCTCCAGCGTGCTGCTTCCTCACTCTACATCCCAGAGAGACTGGCTTTGCCCCCATATGACCCTGTTGTTAGGGGCACCGTGTCCTTCACATATGTCTCTACTTGTCGAGTTCCTATGACATAGTAGTCACTATTTTCAACCAATAAGCAGAGAGTCCCTGGCAACGATGTTGGACTGTGTCAGGTGATGCTCCGGATGCCTATGGGTCCTTGGTGGCGTCCTCCACCTCACAGCCTCAGCATTTTGTCATTGAGTTAAAACAAGGTCATACTAGGTAGCTGCAAAATTTCGGTATATCCTTACCAAGTCTTGGGAACTGGCCAGCTGGTGCAGGTGGGTGAGGCTGTGCCTTCAAGGGCAGATTGTGATAGCCCTTGGGGCATTACTGATGTGATGATAGTGAATAGCCACCCCTGTGGGCCAGTGTGTTACTGTGTTAGTAAGCTTTTTTGTCATTGTGACCAAAATGCCTAAAAAAAAGAACTTAGAGGAAGAAGGGTTTATTTGGGGCTCATGGTTTCAGAGTCCATGGTTGGCTAACTCCATTGCTTTGGGCCTGAGGTGAGGCCAAACAGCATGGCTGAAGGGCAGTGGTAGAGGAAAGGGGCTCATCTTGTAGTGGCTGGGAAGCAGAGAGAGAAAGGATTAGGGGCAGCAGGGAAGATGTACCCTTCCAGGACACACCCACAGCGACCCACCTCCTCCAGCCATGCCCACCTGCCTACAGTTGCCACCCATCCAAATTAGGACAGACCGATGTTACAGTTCTCATAAAGGAATCATTTTGCCTCTGAATATTCCTTCACTAACACAGGAGCTTTTAGGGGACACCTCATGTTCAAACCACAGTAGGTGCTGTGTGCACTGCAGATGTCACCTCTCGCCCCTCAGCCCTGCATGGGAGATGCTGCTGTTGTCCCCCTTTGTGGTTGAGGAAGCTGGTAATGAGACAAATCAAGACCTGGCTCAGGGTGTGTCCAACTGGCTCCCAACTCTCCTGTTCACTCTTCTTTCACAGCATGGTGGGTCCCTCTCATCTTCCAGATGGCTTGGCAGAGGTGGAGATGCCCAGTTGCATCCTTGGTCCCTTGGCTGATGGCTGTGTTTTCATTTTTAGGACTTCTGTCACGGGCAGGTGATGTGGCCGCCCCTCAGTGCCCTACAAGTGAAGCTTGCTGAGCCTGGGCAGTCCTGCAAGCAGGTGTGCCAGGAGAACCAGCTTATCTGTGAGCCATCATTCTTCCAGCACCTCAACAAGGACAAGGACCTACTGAAGTAAGTGCCTTGGGATGGGGAGAGAGAACAGAAGGGGGTCAACTCAGCCTCTGTGAGCTTTCTGGGTTAGAGTCAGATTGAGAGGTGCTCATTCTCAGTTTCCAGGCTGTGGGCTTTAGGGGAAAGATAGGGGGTAAAGGCAGCAGTTTGCAGCTGGACCCCCACATTTTCAGTGTTCAGTAAGATGAAGTCACCTGGTATACTTGGGATCTGAGTAGGGGCCTTGTATTTGCATAAATAATGCCACATCTGGCCTTGGAGATCATGGGAGATGTTGGTTTTGCTAATGCCATGCCCATGAACAGGGAGTGGAGGTAGCACAGAATCATAGCCATGGATGGACCCACCCCTGAGACCTCTGGCAGCAGCCAGATCCCTAGATGGCCCCCGGCAGAGTCTGAGCAGGATAGGAAGGAGGTGGCATCTTCAACTTTGGAATCAGAAAGGAATGAGAAATGGGGAGAAGCAGCTGGCACAAAATTGCCCACAACAGATTCCAAGTGCCACCTTCCCCTCTTCTGGTCCCCTCCCCTCTCCAACTTTCCTCGGGAACCTTTGGTGCATCATGCATCAGGCCTCAGCAGACCTGACTGCTGGGTCCCTCCCCAGCACACAGAGGCAGGCCCGGGAATGTTGGCCAGGGCTGTATCTGGGGGGGCCTTTATGTTCCTGGAATATCTTGCCTCATACTTGCAGTTTGTTTAGTGATGCCATTCCTTTCCCTTTGCATCAGCATTTGAGTTTGACATCTACAGTTCCAAGATTTCCACATGAGGTTTCTTCTGCCTTCTGCCTCCTGATCCCTCTCAGTACGAATTCTGCTCTCCTAAATTTTATCACTCCCCACCCTCGGTCCACCATCTAGTCTCCCACCTTAATTTCCCTGATAAGGGATTTTCTCCAAGATACATGCCTATAAACAATAAGGACTGCTGTCTTAACTGTGAAGATTCAGTCCAATGGTTGTGCTGTCCTAGTCCTGAAGGAGATGTTTCAGGAATAGAGTGGTCTTGGGGATCAGGACTCAGCTATCCCCCATTCTGGCTTCATACCCGGCCACTGTGGTTATTGTTCATGGTGGTCTGAGCTGGCCTGCTCCCTCCTGTGAGTCTTGCTATCCTGAAACATGGTATAAAACTCCCTTTGGAATGCATGGTCTCCAGCATCACTGGTAGGGATGCTCTCCTGAGCAGGGCTGTGAGGGATGCTGTTTTTTCTTTTTATAGGGGAACCAGGCTTTTTATGGGGTAACCAGAGGCTACCTTGATTACACCATCAACATAAAAGCACAGGCCAGAAGAAGGGGGGGAGGGAGCTTCCTAAGAGGGCTGGCTTTGACACGGAACGTCCAACTCCACAGCAGAGATGTTGAATTCTGGGGTCGGCTTTCCACTGGCTCCGTTTGCAGATATCTCCCAGGGCAAGATGGCTTTTTGAGAACCCTGAGCACTGTATTGGAATTCTGAAATTGCTTGGTACAGATGTGGCACTGTACTCCTAGTTCTGCCTGTATGTAGCCCCTTCTGGAAAAGGGAGGACAAGAAGGTACCTCCTGGGAATGAGACCTGCATGGGACTCCTGAGCAGTGGGTCTTCCCTCCAAGCCTGGGAGGGAGTCACGGCAATTAGTCTCCGTACAGTGACTGAGATCTGGCTCAGAACTAGCCTGGAGCCCACGCAGGTGGCCTGTCTCCAGGACAAGGGTCTGGGTCAATGGGAACAGAAAAAGGGCAACCAACTGCTGGGAAAGGGGCCAGTGCCCTCTGTTCCATCAGTTTCTCAGCTGTAGAATGGGGACATCCTGGGTGACAACAGGATGATAATGGATAGCTCTTGCTAAAGAACAGAATGGCCCCTCCTTCTAGGCAGTTCTAGGCGATAGAGTTCAAACACCAATTTCCTGGCCAGACTGCCGCCTTTTCCTCCTCCTTCATGCCTCGCGCAGATCCACAGAGTAGAGAGGGGCATGGTGTGGGACAGTCCTGCAGTCAGACCCTGTGCCAGGCGATCGCTCTCTCCTCCACCCCTCCCGACAGTGGATATTTGGGTTTTCTTACCAGGAGGCTGGAATGAATGGTAATTTCATAATAAAGCCGTCTAAAATTAATTCTGTGAACATAAGAGCCCTACTGAATAACTTGTTCATGCATTTGTAAATACAGATAATGTTGTAAAAAACCCCAGCTATCTGGCAGTCTATTGAGTGCCTCCTCAGCCTGGAGGTAATCCTGGCCCATCCATATTCATGGCCAATTAGCAATTAGCAGCTCCACGAGAGCTAGGGCTGCCTTTGCTTCTCCAACTTGGGACTTGGTTCTAAGCTGAGCTTAAGCTTTTTTCTGTCTTGGGGTGTCCACAACCTTTATGAGCCACCTGTCCTCGCTGTATAGTATGAATTTAACAGATTACATAAATCACGTCCTTTGGAGCATCCATGTGGCCATCTTGAATCAGGGAGGAGCAGGCCAAGGGTCTTTGAATTCCTATATGTGCAGGGAACGGTTAAATGCTAGAGAGACCACCTCGGAGCATTTGTGATTCCTCCTCTGGGCAAGATTTCACCTAGATCAGGAGTAGAAGGATCCAGAAGGCAAAAAGCCCCTGAAGTGCCAGAGATCATTCCAGCATGGCCCAGTGGGGAGGACTGAGCTCCATAAAAAGGAACATGTGTTAATATGAAGCCCACTTTATATTTTGGTTACCTCTATTTTTCTGGGGATTAAACCCAGGGCCTCACACATGCTAAGCAAGTATTCTACTGCTGAGCCACATCCCCAGCCCTTAGCTACCCCTTAAAGGTGTATCTTCCAAAATTTTAAATTTCAGGTGACCCCTAACATAAGATGGTACGGCTTACAATTTTTTTGACTATAGGTTGGTGTGAGGGTATGGATGTTCAGCAGAAACTGTGCTCCAGATTTGAATTTGGATCTTTTTCCAGGCTTTGTGTAGGTGGTTTAATACTGTCTCACGATGTTGGGCCCTGGGATTAAGCTGAGACTCCAGTCAGCCACACGGTCACCAGAGGGAACCACCTGCTCCACAAGGTGCTGTGTGGCTAAGCTGGTGTGGTCAGTAGGTTGGGTATTCAGTGCATGTTTTGATATATTTTCAGCATAGGATGGATAGATGGAGGCATAACACTGTCTGAAGCAGAGGTGCATCTGGGTTGGCCCTTCAGGTCTTCTGAGCTGTGAAGTCTAGACTGCGTGTGCCTTGGCACCAAGAAAGGAGATGGCCCTGAATCAGAGTGGTTACCAGGTCTTGGAGAGAAGGCAGGCACTCTGGGGCAGGGACCAGTGAGAGGAACAGGAGCAGGAGATAGGACAGGCTTGTGTCCTGTCCTGGAGGGGCCGGTACCTTCCATCCTCCACCTAGTGCTGGGGTTCCTAGCCTACCTAACTCCTGTGGTAAGGAGAAGGTGGCAGCCCCATGGGAGGAGAATTTGCTCTCTTATTCTTCTTCAAGAGCCAAAAATTGTGCACTGAGTGCTGAGGGGTCCCAGAAACTCCCAAACTCAACCTGTAAGAAAAGTATCATGGGCCAGTCCGAGAGAAGGTGGTACTGTGGGAGAGAGGATGGGAGGATGGGACACACATACGGTGCTTGGAGTCTCTGAGAAGAAGGGTGTGTGTATCTGAGCAAGATAGACATCACCAGGACAGAGAGGCACATGCAGCCCTGTGTGTACTCTGAAAAGGTCGGGGATCTCTTAGGGACTGAGGACCCCTGGACTAGGGAGGCTGTCTAATCCAGTGAGGTACCTCTCTGGTGACTTTTGCTCACTAGTTACACAAGGATGATGGAGTAGCCTTTTTGCTTGCCCAGGGCTGCAGGACAGGTACCTGCACACCCACAAAAGGGAGGGCCCCCCTGGAGATGCTCAGACCTGGGGTTAGGAGGTGTTCAAGAGGGGGGTAGGGTCATACATGCCCCCAACACATATCAGTGAACCTTTGGGGAGCTGCCTGAAGTGTGCCTTCACTGTGGCCCCAGGAAGTGACAGTTGCTGGAGCCCTTGGTGGTAGTCTCTGCTTCTCCCCAGCAGGTGTCACCTGCTACAGCCTCAGTTGAGACCCATTCACAGGTGTGCACTCACAAGTACACGCACAGGAGCAGACTGCACAGGCGCCTGGGGACAGGTGACCTGGGAGGGCATAGGAAGGCTTTTCATGGCTCCAGCAATTCCGCCCCCACCACAGGGTCTGGGAGTGGTGGTAGAGATTTGCATACTCCTGGTAGTCACATTCCAGGCAGCTGGTGTGAATGAGGTCACAGCAGCTACTGTAATCCACCCACACAAATAAGTAGCATAAACATAAATCTGTGTCCCAAAGCCACATTCTACATGCGAGTTTTTTGTTTTTTTTTTCCCAAAGAGAGACACACATATCTGTTTATTGTAGCACCATTCACAATAGCCAAAACTGGAAGGAAACAACCCAGGTGCTCAACAAATGAATGGATAAAGAAAATGTGGCACATAATCACGATGGAACATTACTGAGTCATTAAAAACTGAAGTCTTGTCACTTGAAGCAAAATGGTTGGAACTGGAAGACATTAAGTGACATAAGTGAGACCTTGAAAGAGAAATGCTACATGTTCTTTCTCACCACATGTGAACTTTTCATTCCCAGCTCAGCTCCAGATGCCCCTCTCTCTGATGGCCAGTTTGGTACACTGACAAGGACATGGTCTCTGACTCTTTTTTCCTTTCAGGAAATCCATGAAATGCTCACTTTAGCCTTCTTCCCAGTTCATCACTATCTCCCAGGTGGCACCAAGGCCAGGGATGTTAGGGCACTTGAGAAAGTGTACAACACCCCTGGTGACTGCAGGGACAAGTCAAGAAGGGTGTTGGCCTCCGGAGCAGGCTTCGGAGCTGGGTCCAGTTGGCATGTGTCAGGGAAGCCAGAGCCCCAGGGAGTGCTGGTTCCTGGAGCAGTGGGGCTTCAGCCTTGACTGAGCAGGAGCCAGTCTGGCAGCCTGGAAGAGTGCCCCAGGAGCCTCAGCAGATGTGCTGGTAATCGCCAGATAAACACTGGCCAAAGGAGGCAGGGCCCAGGCCACTGGTTGGCTGGAGAAAGAAGGAGGGTGGTGCTTCTCCCTGCCACCTGGAAGCCTCCCAGAGGTAGGGGGAAATCTCAAGTTCACTGTTCTAATCTCCCTCCCTCCCAGCAAGAAGTGAGACTTCTGTGAACAAAGCAATGGAAATGGCTGGTGTGTGTAGACTCATGCCATCTGCAAAGGGAGGAAGGTGACATGACCCACCCAGGGCCTGCAGGGTCGTGATGGCAATGGCAGTAATAATAGTAGTAGCTAATATTTATGGACCACACTCAGAAACAGATTCCGCCAAGTGCTCTAGAAACGCCACTCTGATTCCTGCAGTTAAGGATTATTTATCCCATTTTACAGAAGAAAACACTGAGCCACACAGAGACTCAATCCTTTGTCCGGGATTACACAGCTCTTAAGAGACAAAGCCAGGAACTGAAACCCAGGTCTGCCCGGCCCCCTACACCTTGTTTCTGGAACTTGAGTGCAGCACCAGGTCCTAACTGGCTTCCACACAGGGCACCAGGCTAATTAAGCCTTGTTGTCCTGGAGAAGCCATGGTGGGGTGAACCAGTGCATCCCAGGTGAGAGGGAAAGCCCTTGGAGATAGGTGGCCAGTGCCTTTAGAAACAAACAACAACCAAAAAAAAAAAAAAAACCCCAGAATATCCTTTGCAGCCCCTCAGACAACTCTGCTGTGGGGAGAAGATGGCGAAGAGCGCAAGCCTCGGGAGCAGGGCCTGGCTCACTGGCTCTGCACATCCTGAAGCCTTGGCTCCTTCTTCTGTAGCCCGGATTACGATCTGCTGTATTGAAGGGTCATGTGACCCTCCAAGATACTGGGCAGGAAGTCCCTGGGAGAGCACCCAATTGCTCACCAGTGGAAACTAAGGCCATATCACGGGAATCTTTTTAAACATTTAATCAAAAAAATACTTTAAAAACCCAGCACTTAGCCCCAGTGCCGTTCCTCTGCTCGCCGCCGACACTTTCGTGTGCAGCCATCTTGGCTTGGATAGTCACACAACACACCAGGTTGACCACATTGTACGTCCTATTTCATAATCTGCCCTCCTCTGGGACAGCTCTCATGCTGGGGCACACTTTTCATGTTTGGAGTTCTGTGTGGAATTCCACAGGCACAGGATGGCCATGGTTTATTTGGCGATTCCCTACTTGGTGAAAAGACAGTTGGTTCCAGTTTTCCTCTACTACAGAGCATCCTCAAAGACACCCCCCTGCGTGTACACCCAGGCACACCTGTCTTTCCAGAGCTGAAGTTCCTAGAGGTGAAGAATTGCAGACTCAGAGGGGCACCATTTCATTTCTGCAGCAGGAGAACTGAATGTGTCTCCCACACCTCAGCAAGTGGGCCAATGTGGCCAGTGACAGAGATGAGCTCTGTCCCCTGCATTTCCAACCCATATGCTTTTCTCTTCCTCTTCAGGTATGAAGTGATCTGCCAAAGCTCAGAGCTGGCCAAGGACATCCTGGAGCCCTCCTATGACCCCAAGAGCAAGCACTGTGTGTTTCAAGGGGACCTGCTGCTCTTCAGCTGTGCAGGCGCCCACCCCAGGCACCGGAGGATCTGCCCCTGCCGGGACTTCATCAAGGGCCAAGTGGCCCTCTGTAAAGACTGCCTATAGCAGCTGCCAGCTTAGCCCCACATGAAGTCTGCTGGGGAAGATGGTGGCTCCACTGGGCAGAGACGGGGGGCAGAAATCATTCAGGGACTCTGGCCAGAGCCTGAACTTTTTTGGTCTAAGGTTTGGATTGGGGATTGCTCCTGCTGAGGTTAACGCCTCCCCCAGGGAGTTTTCGCCAAAACAAACACAAGAGCAGTTGTGAGGCAAGGAGCCTGGCTTCTTGTACAAGGAACATCCTTCCTATTTTGTGAGGAGCAGCTGTAGGGAGATTGTCAATGCAGGTGCTCCAGGGTGGGGGAAAAAAAAATCTCGTGATTCATTTAAAACAAAAGAGGAGAAATGAGCTGATTAGAAAGAACTTTGGGAACATTCCTAAACCCATTAACTTATTTATTTGGGAGGGAGGGAGGGGGACAGGGAGGGAGGAATGGGATCGATCACACCTTTCTTCTTTTATTTCCCACTGTTAGTCATTCTCGATACTGCTGTTCCTTCTGTCTGCCTCAGGCAGGTACAGTGGGGCCAATGGTGTGCTCAAGGGCAGCTATGGGGACCTGACTTCTGGAAGCAGGTGGCAGCAGAGCAAAAGAAACTCTTGCTTTGGAAACACAGGCAAACTGTCCAGGGCATTGTCATCAAGTGGAGGCATCCTGTGTGTACTTGGCAAATGGCAGCTAAAAGACAGTTAACCCCTTTGGTAGGGGGGACGTGGCTGTCATGTCCAGAGAACCCAGTCATGGACAGAAGTCAGCCAGGGACGTCTGCTTTATAGTCGAGAGAGACCCTTTCCTGTGTGTTCCCACCAACCCACCCACCTTGGCCCTAATTGGGCTAGAATGTCCTTAGAAAAGAAATGCAGGATTGTAGAATTTTTTGTTAGCTAATTTATGGTAACTTGGCCCTCTCTGATACGCTACTATAAGGAGAGTAGAGGTGTGGGACTCAGAGAACTACCTTTGGACTTGGAGGGATGGCCTTCTAGCTTTCAGACAGCTGAGCTTCAGAAAGGAATGAATTCGGTTCTTAAGATTAGTGGAACTATCGAAGAACACCTCACAGGTGTTCTGGTGTTATATTCCTTCTGAAGTCTGATATCACCAAAGTCCAGGGAATGGGGCTTTCAGTGAACATTTGATGTTTGCTGGGAGAGCAGGAACAGCTCAGGATGAGTGCCCTGCACTGCCCTGACCACTCTCCCATTGGTGTCACTTGCAAAGGGCGAAAGCGTTGGGCAGACTTTACTCCAGGCAGAGTTGTTCTGAGAGGGCTGAGCAACCCCACTGAATGAGCTCACCAGCAGGCTGGGCAGACATGTTGCACCCACCTTCCACACACCCTGGAGCCCTGTGCTCTGTTTTTTTGTAAGTTCCCATATCCGCTGAAGCACTGCTTCCATGCTCTGCAAATGTTTATGGGTTTCTCATGAGGCCCCTGACACCTCCACCATTCCTATGAGAGTGAGCCGTCATCTTCTTCTGTGTAGGAGCTGCCAGCATCGTCCACTCAGCTCTGGATGGTGGTTTGGTGTACTGAACAGCCTGCAGTCCACACCAGAGACCGTTTCCTAGCACCCTGCCTGTGGGGGTGCAGCCAGGTGGAGCCTCTGCCAGGTAGAACAGCTGGGCGAGGCTAATGATGGAGTAGGCCTTCAGGAAATGAGGGAAGGGAAAAATTCTGCTTTGTGGGGAGCAGAGAACCTCTACATCTGGAAAATTGAACTGCCTGCTTCTCAGTTTCTACCATGGTGCATAAATAACAACTGCACAGCCAACCTTTTTTTTTTTTTTTCCCCCCTTAGCCCCTCAGATCACTGCTCAGTAGATCTGAATTTCACCTCCAGTTCCAGAGACAGAGAGAGAGTGGGGAGGGGCAGCCAAGGTCTCCACCCTTCAGGTGTTCCCTGAGCACATCTGCCAGGGAAACTACCAGTGGGAACACCTCTGCCTAGAGCACTGATGCAGGGGACTTGCTGGAAATAGCCTTTTCCTGGGCCCAGCACCACGGGTGGAAGTCCAGATAAAACCCAGTTTGTTATGGTAGCTAGTGCACGGGTTTTAAGTTTGAAATGGCAGTTTCTGCAGTAGGAAGGGGAAGAACTGGCATCCTCACTCTTGAGGAAGGACATTTTCCCTGTGAGTGGGCCTCTTGGCTGCTCCCTAGCAAGTGGGAGTTTGCTTGGGTTACCACACCTGTTATTCCTAGGCCAGCTCCGCCCTCTCCTGGGCTCTTCAGGGAATTTCCCAGGCTGCTGATGACCGTGTGGGAATCCCACCAGCAGGGGGCGCCTGCAGGCTGAGCTTGCTTTCCCAGGCAGGGCTGTGTCAACCTACTTAGCAGACAACTGTTTCAAGAAGCCTGGGAGTTCAGAAAGCAGAAAACCTTGTAAAGCAACATTGTCCCTGGCAGAAGCTTCAAGCATCACTCCCTATCTGTCCCTGGACTCGGGGGGGGGGGGGGTCTCTTCACCTTTCTGATCCTCTTATCAGGCAGCCCAGAAGAGTACTTTCTCCCATTTAAAAATTCCTCTAACTTCCTAAGTCTAGTCTCAGCTGGAAGTAAACCTAAGTTCCCTGGCTGGGGCTGCTGCTCTTGGGGCAAAGTAACCCACACTCCTGTTGTTAAGGGCATTGTTGATGGAGTTGGTGACACCTGAATGTGTACCAGCCCCGAGACCTCCTATGACTTGTTCCAAGTTTGGTTCTCCAGGGGAAACTGGGGAGGGGCTTCCATTGGCCCAGTGTGGGGTGTGAAGAAGAAAAAGGATGGTGCCTCTGATAGTGTGGGCTGGGCGCCTGCAGCAGTTTTACCATTGCTATTTTTATATAGAAACCTAAACTGATTTGTAATTGATAACCAATCCACAGGGAGAGAGATCCGAAATCAGGATTGATGTTTTCCTGTGCTATAATCATATCTTGCCTGGCCTTTAGAATTATTTTTCCCATTGTGATCTTGAGACAAAAACTTAAGGGAAAAACATCTAATTTATTAAGAGAAAGCTTTCCTTTGTAAGGTAAATACTTTCCAGAGTAAACACTCCGGAAAGGGAAAACACACTTCTTTGAATGCCAGTAAACACCTCATTTATTTTGTGTATGCAATTTGATTTGCACATGTACAAATGGAGATGCTTTTTGCATTTTTGCTTTGATTGGGTTTTTGTCAGTGCTTATTACAGTTTACTTTTTGTGTTTGCTGTGTGTTTGGAATGTTAGAGTCTGTCTCTTGGTGATGTTTATTTTCCTGCTGTGCCTTTTCACTTTTCTTTGGGGTTGGTTTTTGGAATCTGGGTGCTGTTGAGGAGTGTTAGGTCCTTGAGTGACTACAGATGTTCCGGCTGGGCACCAGAAATGGCCCCTAGGCCACAGTCTGTGTATCAGGCACATTCACCCCCCGAGGAGGGTATGAAATCATGAGAAGTCTAGGGGAAGGGCTGGCTTCCTCAGACTGGGCCACAGTGTGGGTCTGTCTTGGGACTGCTAGTTACCAAGCTGCCTGCTACCCTGTCACTTGCTGAGATGTGGCTGAGGCAGGAGGCCAGCCCAGGGAGGGACTGCATTGAACTCATCGGAAGCAGTAGCCCCGTAATACTTGGGCTGGTTAGTATCACGAAAGGGGAAGACTCTGTGCCCCTCTTTTTTATTTCCTTGGTGGATGAATGAATGCAGGATTTAATGAAGATGAATAATTACTCCTTTGGGAGTACAGCTGCAGTATAATTCACTGGAAGTGCAAGTGTCAATGAAATGGATTTGACTGAAGCTGTAGTTTATAGGTGGGTGTGTGCTTTTTAGATCAGACCAAGGTGGTTTACCTAGACTGTATATAGTTAGACACCGCTACCTTCTCCTATGCCCCCCTCAATTTTTTTTTTAAATTAAATACTGGGGATTGACCTAGAACCTTGCTAGGCAAGTGCTCTACCACTGAGCTACATCCCCGGTTCCCCCCATCCCTTTTTAATTATTTTTTGAGACAGGGTCTCGCTAAGTTGCCCAGGCTGGCCTTGAACTTGGTGATCTTCCTGCCTCAACCTCCCAAGTAGCTGGGATTACAGGCATGTACCGCTGTACCCGGCTTCAAAAATTCTTGATTAAAAGAAAAAAAAAAGATTTTGTTAACGACAGGCCATGTTGTATGTGTTACTATCCCAAGCCTGGATTGTTTTATTTATTTGAAAATGTTTTAATTTCCATATTGGCTTTGTTCTAAATCCTATCCTTCCCTATGAGGTTGCAGAGCATCTTCATGTAACTAAGTGGGTGAACATAAATAGATCCATACTCATTTAGGAAGCTGACAGTTCTGTAAAGCTGAGGGTGAGTTCCTTTCATTCTTGTTGGCTTCAACAAAAAATGGAACACCAAGTTTTTACATATAGCAAAAGACCAAATTAGCTGTATAGTCCTGGATGCAGAAAAAAGTTACCCTAGCTTTCTTAGCACTTAGGGTTTTGTGAGGATTCAATGTTTTAGCACAGTGTCTGGCACCTAGTAAGCCCTAGTAAATGTTAAAATATTGTTATTAGCATTTCATAAAGCCTGAGAAATAAAGAGCTCACTCCCTATCTGTTGATTCAAAATAACACCTACATAAAAATATTATTCCAAGTTGACCAAGTATTGTAGGAATTACTGGTTTAGATTGTCCAAGTTCTGTGCCTACCCTGATAGTTGAAATCTTACTGTATTCCTGAATGCACTGATTTGAAAATATGCCAGACTTCAGCTCCCAATGAAACCAGCCTGCAAGACTTTATTAACTGGAATTGAAAAAGGTGAAGGTGACCTTTGGCCACATACTGGACCTCACCCCACTGATGTCTTCTGGAACATTCCAGGGCTTTCTTTGAAGAACTTTTTGAGTTAGAAATTTAAAGGAGATCTCAGATAGATTGTAAACTTTGAATTAAAGTTAATCCTATGCCTCTGCAATGCAATAATGGAGACTTTCCTGTGTCATTTAAGAGGAAAGAATGACCAATGAAATTTATACATTCCCCAGGAAATCCCTTTGCTGCCCCCTGCTGGTCAGGGTGGCTCTTAACAGGCTGGTTACCCCATGTTTCCACCAAATAAAGGTTAATTCCAGGGCCTGGTCCCAGAGAAAACCCACCTCCCCAGGGAAAGCCACCTGATGTCCAGGGCACAGATTTTGGCCCTTTACAGAACATTCCCCCAGAGGCTACTCTTGGTTTAATGATGTTTTCCCAACTCACTTAAATATCAGTTTTCTGTTTGTTTGGGGAGTTGGGGGGGGGTGGATTTAGCCTCTTGCTTCCCTGGTGAATTGTAAGGTTTTATCTCCTGTCCGTCCATGTCGACTCAACTCTGGATAGATTGTGATTATGGAATATGGGGGAATTTTCTGGAGTTTGGTATCTTTTTCAAATTCCTTTGGTTTCTCTTCAGCTGATCGGCAGTCTTACAGTTCTACGGTTGCGATGATTGGAATTTACCTCCTTCAAAGCCTCACTCTCTAACCAAGATTCTGCCGCGCCTTAAGACTGTCCCTCACCCCTTCCCTGACCCCCACAGCAGGAAAGGCATGTGCCCATTTGGCAGGCAGGGTCACTGACTATGGAGGATCGGTGGGAGAGGGAGAGTGGTAGTGGGCACTCAGATGCAGTGGTGGGTCAGGAACCTTTCATCTGTTGTGTCTGCCAAAGCTGAGATGGTACAAACGTGAGATGCATCTTGCTCACTGTCCTGCCCAAGTACTAACAGGACCATAGCATAACAATTGATGCCAAAGGATATGGTGTATCCCTTCTACTGTAGTTGCTGTCACAACCTTGATGTTGTTAGCTAATGGTCATTAGCATCTGTGTCTTCAAACAAATCCTGGTACAACTGTTTTCTACTGTTCACTTCTGGGGTTAAGTCGTGCAGGATTCTGCAAATAAGGTGTCACTGTCCAAATGTTACTGTACTGGCATAGAGAGCTCTGCTTTGTTTTCCACTGTTGTAGAGAAAACTAGGGAGAACTTTATTTTTCAATAAACTTTTCTTGTGTGACAGGTGGGAGTGGTTTTTGTGAGAGCTGGCTGGGTACAGGGTCAGCCACAGATGCATGCTGTCCAGCTGCATCTCACAGTTTACAAACTCAGAAAGGCTGACGGAAGGAGGTTGTGGAGGGAATCGTTTCAGAACTAAGCATTCTCTCCCTTAAAGCACATCTACCAATCAGGTCAGACCACTCTCCCTGCCCTGTACTCACTTAGCAAGGAGCTGAATTAGTGAATTGCTAGACTTTTTTTTTTTTGAGACAACTGTCAATCACTGCACCAAACATTTAAAAATCTTTCCAAATGGGCTAGTAAAATGGCCCTAAAAAGACTACCTAAGTGCAAGAACTTGCTGGACCTATACCACATTTCTCCCTTCAAAAACAGCATTGTTTGAACCAGGAATCAGTGGACCTTGAGTGCTTGGTCAGGCAGATGTCTTGGAAGCACAAGGCCACATCAAGGAGCTGGACCTAGCCTGGACTCTAAAACCCAGTCACTGCCTGGTGACTGGCTGCAACAGAGAGGCTACACAAATCCTTTAAAAAAAAAAGGTGCCAAGGAAATACAGAGAACCTCAGTTTGGGGATTGCTACCTCTTCATCTACTTTCCCTAAACTTCTACAATGTGTATTAGCTACAGTGAGAAAATATACAGAAAAGAAAAATATTGAATCCTGCCTCTATCACACCTGCTCACAGACTTTTTCTGTGCTACGTGCAAACATCTCACGGAAGGCCCGTCTGAGTGCTGTGTGACTTGGCAGAACAAGCTACAGGTTAAGTGTCCCTTAACTGAAATGTTTGGGACAAGTGTTTCAGATTTCAGATTGTGGGATATTTACATGTACATAACGAGACCCCTCCAGGATGGGACCCAAGTCTAATGAAACTCATTTGTTTCCTGTATATCTTAGACACAGCCTGAGGGTCATTTTGGGCAGTATCTTCAGTGCACTTGTGTTTTGCACATGGGGTCAAATGAAGTTCTCTACTTGTGGTATCATATTGGCTCTCAAAGTATTGTGGATTTCAGAGCATTTTGATTCCAGGGTTTATGGATTAGGGGTGCTTAACCCATACCTTCCTTTAACCAGCCCAGTGGGAGACAGGGCACTGAAGGCTGGAGTGGAGGACCCAGGAATCAGCCATGCTCTGGTCCAGGAAATTGAATGTGCAGTGGTCCTGCCTTGTAGAAGCAAAAACAACCGTTCAAGGTCTCTGCTCTCCCACTAGAAGCAAAAGCAACCATTCCCATATATCATCCTTCAGCTGCAATGGAAAACCTGCCCATGATGGCAAGCCCTGATTTTGTTGGTGTCGCATGATGACGACTCTCAAAGATTGCCTTGCCGTGCCGTACAAAACAGGTAAAGGTCTTTATTGGGCAGACAGTACTGTGAGAGGTACAGAACGCTGCAGGGTAAGGGGAATGGAGTCTACAGAATCTATACCTAACGTTACATAAACGGAGAACATCTTGTTCCTTACAGAGGAGTAAACCATCTCTCACAGACTGTAATGTATCATTACCATTTGACACAGCATATAGATATATGCATATATGGATAGATTATATAATTATTTATTACAAATAAACTAGTTTCACATCTCAAAAATGGATCCTGTTTTTACATGGATGTGCAGGTTCTGAGTGTATGAGAAAGGGTCATGTGCTTATTTAGCTCGTCCATGCAAAGCTCATACATATGTCACTAAGTACTTTAAAAAATAGAATGGTCTTCTTTAGAACAAATCTGTTTAGATTTAGGATTAGTAAAACAGTATGAAACTAATGAAACACACTGATAGAAATTAGTGATACACTGATGGTTCTGGTTATGTAAGAGGATGAGGGACTAAAGGGCCCAGTCTTCCCTTAAAATCTGCCAGGAGAGAAGAATCCTTAGAACTAGGAGGTGGCTGGGGCCACACACAGTCCAGAGGAGAGGGACCTGCTCGCTATCTGTTTCAGGCTTAGAGCACCACAGTTGGGCTTTCTGCCAAGCAGAGATCTTATCCTACCCCAAGAACTGTTTTACTCCAGAAAACAGAAAATGTCAGTTCCGGCTTGAGATGGGGAAGTGGGTCCCCTCCTGCAGGCATTGTCCTAAGTGTGTGATGGGGGGCAGCGGAGTGAGGGTACAGGACAGATGCACCCACTGGGCAGGCAGACCTTGTCCTGTGATGACAAACTGTATGAAAGAAGACTTTCCAAAAAAAGAAACTGATGTTCAGTTAAATATTGGCACCGTCTGCCTACGTGGAAACTTTTCGTCGTCCTGACGGTCTTCATGCGGAGCAGTCCTCCCTGGTCCCCAGGGCCACCTTCACTCAAACATCTCATAGTGACGCGTCTGCCTCACCCTTGGCACCATGTCGATGAGAAGCCTGCAAAGAGGAAGACACCCACCGTCACCGCAACACTGGGCCCACTGCAGTTTGGGGAAGCACAGAAGAGACTCATTTTCTGAGGTCATTCATGTACCATAGGCGTCCAGTCAGTGGTTTCTAATATGTCCATGAATTTGTGTAATCATCCCCATTACCTTAATTCCAGAATGTTTTTATCCCAAAAAGAAAACCATTCCCACTAGCAGTCCTTCACCCCATTAGCAAACAATACTCCACTTCGGCCTGAAATATCCAGAGTAGGCAAATCCAAAGAAATCATCATACAGTATATAGCCACCTTTATCTGGCTTCTTTCATTTGGTATAATGTTTAAAGTTCATCTAAGTCATACTGTGTACCAGTTCTCCATTCCCTTTTAGGGATAAATAATAGCCCCCTGTATTTATTCTTCAGGTAAAGGGTGGTTTCTACTTGTGCCCATTATGAAAAACACTGCCATGAACATTTGGGTACAAGTTCTGGCATGGATTTGGCTTCAGTCCTCCAGAGCACACCCCAAGGAGCAGAATTTCGGGGTTGAGGGACAGCTCCATGTTTAACATTTTGAGGAACTGCCAAATTACTCTTCAAAGCAGGCTCACCATACATGTTCCCATCCCCCCCCCCACGTCCTCACCAACACTTGTAACTGCTCCTGGTTTTGAGTATAGAGGTCCTAGTGGGAGCTGGGAAGGGTTTTAACATTTAAAAGCATAGTGCCTTTCAGAAACAGATGCTGGATCCAGAGTTGGCCATGCCAGTGTGCCACGTCTTCAGTGAGTGCCCTCCATGTGGGTTTTTCCTCAGCATGCACTGACCATCCCTTTTTACAAAGGTTTCTCCAAATCTACAGCCCAGCCTCTGGCCCAATGGTGCTACCTGGCCTCTCCCAACTCATTTAGAGCATTACCCATGGGTGGCAGGAGGCTGCATGGGTAAGGAAGCCACCCCAAGATGCTAGCCTGGGCATCCTGAAGACCAGCATTATAGAGAAAGAAAGTCTGTATTTCCAAGTCATGAAGGGCTAAAGGGAAGATTAGTTGATGGACCATAAAGACATCAGACAAAAGTAAAGGAGACCTTTTGTGGTTCAAACACTTTAATACTCTTGTTGGGATCTTTGCCTCCTGTGCCAACCCCTAGGAGAACTGACCCCTGGAAGGGGCTTTTCCGACCACTTGACAGTTCAGGATCAGGAGAAGCCTGAGCTATCATTTTCTGACTAGGGAAGCAGGTGGCAAGAGTGGCTCTCTTCCTGGCCACCAGGAAAACAAATATGAAAGGAAAAACATACTTGACCCCGTAGGCAAATATGGTGAGGCCGATCAGCACGCCTATGCTGCCATCCAGGTACCAGACCGACGCATTGTGCTTGAACACCTCCGCACTCAGAAGAATGGAGAAGCCCATCACACCACCCACGAGGGAGTTAAACCCTGCAAAAGGAGGAGAGATGCTGGACGGTGGTGCTCAGAGATCTGTCGTAGCCACTAGCCTGCCTCAACATCCTGGAGTACATGCAGAAAGGATGCAGCCCAGAGCTCTCTCATCACCTAGGACACCAACATGGCTCAAGTCCCTCCTCAGTTGTCACCAGGGACCTCCCTGGAGATAGCCATCCCCAGTCTCCACCCTAACCTGCTTTCACTTATGCCCATATGAGACAGTGAGCAGGGGAGTGGGGCTCAGCATTGGTACCTACTAGAATGCAGACCTCAGGAGAAAAGCAGGAGCTCAGTTCCCTGTTGAATCCACAGACAATGCCTGGCACACAATAGACATTCAAATCCTGGCTTACACACATCTGTTGAGTGTATGCTGAGCCAGGTACCCATCTGGGTGTTATAGATACATACAAACTTTGTCAATTTGAGGGTATATTATGCACTTTACTGATGAAATCAATAAGTAAGGGAGGTTCAATAATTAAACCAAAGTTATCTAGAGCAAGAAGGGCAGGGATGGATTCTATCTGAGCCTGTGTCTGTTCCCTCCAGCATCTGCACTAACATCCCAGAAGAGGAATGCAAAGTTTTGAACTGATGACATAACTGAAGAAATGTCAATAAAAACCAGAAAGGGAAGAAACACAACTTTTACAACTTGAACATCACACTTCCATTTTACCTATGAGTTGTCACAAGCCACACAGAAAGGGAATGGCTTAGGGCAGTTTCTGGAATTTCCCCATGACATAAACCACAAGGGTCCTCACCTGTTTTACCATCATAGTATCCCTGAGAGGAGCTCCAAGCTCCACCTCCTTCCTGGGGCAGCCTGCCCCCAACCCTGTCGTGTAACAGAGCCATGTGTCTGCTGAACTCAAAAGCCCTCATTCTGGCTACAAGCAAGAAAATTGAGATAATACATTCATGCAGTCTGTACTCCTAGGAGAGAAAAGGCAGGTGGGGGACAGGTATGATCTGAGCAAAGCCTGGGTCAGTCCTATTCAGAGGCCCCTAGGACAGACCTCCAGGGGCTGCTCCCCATTCATGAGAATGAGACAGCTAAACCTGAGGCCTGCAAGGGCCTCTCAAGGACTGCCCTGGGACACACACACTGCAATGACCTTACCATCACTCAAAGTTTCAGCTGGTGACTCAGCTGAGCACACAGATTTAGACAAGAATACCTCATCTCACCAGCACCAAGCCCGACACTCACCTGGAACAGCAGCTTCTCTGTAAGGCCCACCCCATTCACCTGGGTCACTGTGGCTGGGGTGAACCCCATTCATGCCCCCACCCAACCTCTTCCTCGATTCCCATTTATGTCCCCCTCCTCAACCTCCATGAATTATCGCCATTTATGAAATCTGCTCAAAGTTGCCTTCTTAAGCCACTTTCATTTTTGTACCTCCTATTCTGCTCATAAAACCCTTTCTGAGATCATCCATGGCTCCATATTGCCACATGGATAGGTAAGTCCTCCTCCCTCTGTAAACTGCCTTCTTCAGCCTCCATCTCCTGGTTTCTTGCTTCCTCTCCAGCAGTTCCTTCTAAGCTTCCTTTGCTGCTCCTCCTCCACATGCCCACTGGAGTCACCTGGGCTCTTCCTCTGAACTCTCCCTCCATCTAAACTCTCCTATCCCATTTTTTTTAACAACCCTTCCCTTCAGCTGCAGACACACATGCTTCTCAAACTGAAAATGCACACATCTCAATTCTTGCCCCTAAACATCTCACCCTCCAACCACCACCTTCTCTGTGTTCAGTGCCACCCTCTTCCCAGGTAAGGAGGCCAGAAATTCAAGATCCCATCCATGACCTGTCCCACATCTAAAGTCCAACCATCAGGTGGGTCTTGCTGTTACCTCCCCAGTGCATTTTCAAATCTCCCCCCCTCTTGCCACCCCCAAACTCATCTGCACCCACTCCCCTCCTGCCCAGAGTTCCCATAAGCCATGGTCCTGCCAGCAACCACTTGGAGAAGTGGACAAAGCTAAAACTTTCTAAGGAAAGCCAACCATTACCTATTTCAAATCTCACCCAAACTTTTCACAGCTGACACCACTAGCCCCCTCCTGCCTGTCCCATGCTACCCCTACTGCTCCTCCCTCACTTCACTCTAGCCACCCTGGCCCCCTCAGTGAGACCCTTATCTTTGGGGCTCCTTCCCAGGTAGCCACTCAGAGCCCCTGAAGTACTTTGTCTACCCACTGTGCCCACTTACCTCTTCACCCATGCCTGGTATTTTCTCATAATCCTTGACCACCTGCTATTTTTGCCATTTTTCTTTTACCATCTTTCTCTCTTCACTAAAAACTAAGCTTAAGGACAGGAAATTTGTCCTTCAAACTTGCTATCTATATTCCTATATAGAGTCTGGCATTTATCAGAGGTGCAAATGATAGCTGCATTAATTAATTATCAGGGTAGGTGTGCAGGATGACTGTAGCTTTGCTGTCCCCTGTGTGAAGGAGCCAGCCCTTGCCTAGACCAGTCACCTGTGGTCCTGACAATGTGAACCCCAATGATGCTTAGAAAAGATGCAGAGGCCTGAGGTTCCCCAGATGGCCACTAGATGTCCACTTAGCTCCACCAAGTCAGCTCTGCTCTGCCCACCTGTATCAAGAACAGCCCAGGGGCCAGGGTGTGACCACAGGTATTTGATTCACGCTGAGGCTTTCACCTCCTTTGCCCACATCTTCTAGGAGGGAGCTGCTCTCTGCTCTGTTTGGCCCACTGTTTTGTGATTACAAAGCCTCACATCTTAGGATCCTGCAGGAGAACACTGGGACAGGCACACAGGGACTAGGGACAGATTCCATGTCTGCTGCCACATCCCTTAATGTTGGAGGCTTTCCATTTACCCCAAGGGAAGAGCCTGGGCACCAGCCCTCTCACCAACAGCAGCACACCAGGCTCTAGCAGTCACTCACTTGAGCTTGGCCCTGTCCCCCCAGAGCTGTTTTAAAGAATTCTGCTAATGATGTAGAGTGGCACAAAACAATGGTGGGGACCATCTTGATTAGAAACTTTAATAACAAGATCAGAATCTGTAATTAGGCACATTACTTGTTGTAGAATATTCTAATAATTTTTCATATGCTTGAAAAATTATCAGAGACTCTTGTTAAGAGTTGGAAGAGAACAGTCCCTAGAGGCCCCTAGGTCAGAGGGGTTTCCTGACTTGCCACAACTGCTCCTTTGGACAGGACCAAAGCTGGGGCTCTTGTTCAGAGTTTTCCCCCAGGTGCCTACTCACAGTCTTCCTCCATCTGATTTGGCTACAAACCCATTTTACTCCTAGTCCTGATAGGCACCATATGCATGTTGACTGAATATCAAGCAACAAAACCAGACAAGATACACAACACAGAGTGAGCTAGTCTGGAACTTACCATGGTCTCCCTCATCCACACCCTGCAGTCCCCTTTCCCTAAAGACCCACTTCCAGGTGTTAAGAATGTGTGGGTCACAAAGGACCTGGCAGAATCAGTCTGACACAGTTCACACAGCTTCAGCACAGGATCCAGACACCCACCAGGTGACAGGTAAGGGCCACCCTCCCTCTCTCCCTGCAAAGAAAGCGGTTTGCCAACTTGCTTCCCCTGGAGAGAAGGTGCTGGGCTTAGCTCTGACAGGGTAGCAGTCCTGGGGTATATGTTCCAGACCCATTCTTCAGGGAATACCCAACATTAATGATAGCCATGGCTCCCCACACCCGCCCTGCCCACCTCCCAAAGGGAGGGAAGAACAGAGAGGAGGTAATTACAGATTGCTCTCCAGTTCTGCTTATCAACAAATGAGTAAAGCCCAGATCCCAGACAATACAATTAGCCAGAGGCTGTAATTACTACTGCATATTTTGCCAGAGACACCTACTCCCACCAAGCAGGGGGCCCCTTCTGGTTAATAGCTTGGACAGCTTCTGGAACAGCACTCATCTCTCTGTATCCTCTCTTGTTAAACCCCCATGGCCATTTATTCCCAAGACCTACCCATTTAAACCACTTTCCTCTACCAGGGCCAAGGTCTCATCTCTGCAGAGACTTTCCTGCTTCCATCTCACCTCCTCCCATTGTTCTCCACCACAGACATCCAGAGGGCTCTTCAGAACATGCCAATGATGTCACGCCCTGTGCCCTAAAGACCTGGGCCAGCACTGTGTCCTTCAGAGAGACATAAAGGGACTGCAACAGAGGCTGGAAAATCCAAGCCCAGACATATGGCCACGCCCACTCATTCTTCCACTGGCTCACAAGCACCTCTGTGCTGTTCCTTCTTAAGAAAAGCAGGACTCTGCAGCAGAGGGAGGCATTTTCTTTTTCACATTATAAAACACCAGACCACAGAAATTACACTTGGGTGAACATTTGACCCAAGTTCTGGATCTGCCCCAGGTAGGAAAGGGCACAGTTCATCCCAGGTCTTATAGGACACTGTGTATTACGGTCAACTTGATACCACTAATGCCATGACGTCTGGGTGGGTGACAGACCTCCTGGGTCTGCTTCTGTCCTTCTCATGAAATGAGAACCATAGGGGTTATTTAACTAGGTTGCAACCCTAGTTGGAGTCCAGGGAAGGACACCTGAGGGGCAGACACCTGAAAGGCATGACTCTGCATGGCGAGCTGGTCTACCCAGCTCACACAGCACCTAGCAGAGCTCCAGACGCAAGACACGGGACCATAAAACCCACTGATTCAGGGTCCATCACCATCTCACTCCATAGGCGTTGATCCTCAGAATTCTCACTTCTTCCCACCCTATGGCTGAGGAAGGCAGTATCGGGGGCTCATCTGGGCACAGGGAGAACCTGAGGCTCCCCTCCCTGCTCTTCAAACAAGGCCTTCATGCTACTTCAAAGAAGAGCAGGAAGAGCAGGGTTCAGCCCAGGTAGCCAATCCTGTTACCATTCACACAGTTTTCATGGATTAAAAAGCTTTGGCTGCATACAGGCCAAAGGCCTCCCCATCCCAGGCTGTGTAAGGGCAGAAGCGAACAGCGCACCAGCTGGAGTGGTCCCTTCAAAACTGATTCTGAGAGCTGAGGGCCCAATGGCACACAGGAGCACTGGGCACTGCAGGGTTCACCTTTCCTGGGGTGACACTATACCTAGCCCCTTGATATGGACCACGGAGACAGCACCAAACCTCAGTGTGCCCACATGGGTTGGGACATTGCTTCAAAATGACCATTCCTGGGCCCCAGTCAAGGTCCTGGAATCAGAAACGTCAGGAACCTGATTTTAACAAATATCCCAAGAAAGTTTGATGCCATGAGCTTAATGGTAGTCGGCTGCCTAGCATCTAATCTGGGGGCCTCAGGTTTTGAAGTCAGAATCTCAGATCACATAACTCCCACCTGCAACTATCCATATAGGTGATGCTCTTTCCAGGGCAGCTGTGGCTGTACAGCCTGGGCCTTCTCTTGCCTTCCCAAGAGAAAATGCTGCAGATGCAAAAAGTGGAGGGTGAGGAGCCAGTGGTGGGGACTGGGACCATACAATTCCTGGACTTGAACTGAGTCCCTGAGTGGAAACAGCCCTTCAGTTTCATGTCCCTGTGCCCCACCCCGTGCATCCAAAGCCCAGCTCCACATGGAGCAAAGCATCAATGTGGAACAGGAGGAGGAGTCACAACCCACACTGCATCCCCATGCTCCATCACTTGGGCAAGAAGGGCTCTCTGCAGTGCCATCCTCCCAGTCTAAAACCACAATGCAGCCAGCCACCCACATCCCTCTGCATTAATGCATTTCAATTATAACAGCAAGAGTTTCAGAGGATGGAATGTTTCTTGCCTTAAGGAAAAAAAAATCCCAGTTATTTCTGCTCTATTTTGTACAGATACACACCAAGCCTTTGCCCTTTGCCCTCCCTTGCTTTACCCTGACCTCCTAGACTCTATGTGTGCTCAGGAGTGAATAAAAATAAAATGGATATGAAGAATTGCATGTCAAATCTTATTTATATGTCAATGCTAGTTTGGGATCTGAAATGCACTTTTCCTGAATTCACACACCAGATTCTCTGCATCTCAGAAGTCCACATAGGAAGCTCCTCCTGACCCATGAGGATACACATGGACATTTCTAGCTGGTTTGGCTTTTAAGCAGAGAAGTCATGGATGGTTTCCTCAGTGCAAGCACCTGATGACTTTGACCTGAACTCCTGAGCACAGGTTCACTAGCTAGAGAAAAAGAAACATGGCAAGTACAGAGAGGAAATGCTTGTAGAATGCAGAAAACACAGTTCCTTTTTACTTGAAATAGTGCATCAAACCTAAGACTCCAGGAAACCTTTGTGCTTCCTGATTAAGAGGCTGAGAGGCCCAAGTCTCTCTGTTAAGGGGTCAGGAGTGATTCACAAAGAGTTTATTGAATTTTAGGGCATGAGACATCTGTGCTGATACAAGGGCCAGGAGAGTCATCAAAAGTTTGGGGAGAAAAGGATGGGGACAGATGAATTCCAAATTGTTGAGCTCTCCTGCAAGACAAGCATCTAAAAGTAATCCAAACAGCACCTTTCCTTGCTGTGAGCTCAGCCCCCAGAGATCAGGGCACAGTGGCCTTACTCACCATCTGTTATGAGTGCTCTGCTGGTCAGAACTTTTCCCAGCATGAACTTCAACACAGCCAGTATGCTGCAAAGGATCCCACTTAAAATGGAGACACTGAACAGGAAATCATCCTAGAAAAGAAAATGCCAGATTTCAACAGTTCATCTCCTGCTAGAGTAGTTCATCTGCAAACCACTTACAATGAAGATCAGCTTTGCTCCAAGTACAAATAATCAGTCAGTTATGCTGCCACCAACTCGGGGTGTACGCTGTGCTTTCCTCCTCAGTCATGTCACTGGAATTTAGAAAAGATAACCAAATGTAGATATCCAGGTGTATATTTCCTTAGAAATTCATTATGTATTTATTTCCCCATAGGAGAGCCACCTTTTCACTATTCTGCTAAAATGAGTGGCAATCATTGATCAATAACAGAGTTGGTTAGAATGCTAATGGCATCTAAGTAGAGTTTTCCACAGATAACTCCCAAAGCAGTTGATTGAAAAATTTGGAACACATCACAGGCCTAAGTACCTTTCAACACAGAGCCACCTGAAATAACCACAGGGTTAATTATGACCAGAGTTCCTTAAAACCTTATTTTTTTTCTTCAATTCACACAATTGAGAGTTGAAATAATGCCTTCCGGGTGGGGAAAAATGGCATCTAAAAATACAGTCTGCTATTGACGTTATCTTAACACTTCCTATGAGTTGCTACCTTACATTTGCAAGCAAATGAGTGAGTCACCCACACACCACCACCTCCTGACATCAGGCCCACTGAGTTCAGCTTTGAGCTCCTGCGCCTCACTCCCATGAGACACAGCCTCCAGATTTTCCAGTATTAAAATGCAGCTGCCAGCAGAAATAGGATATGGCATCACACATCCACAAAGAAATAGGATTCTCCTTAAGCATTTTATTAATAAATTCACTAGCTTAGTGACAGAAACTGAGAAAAGGGACACAGCCTGGGCTCAAAACTGAACAGATCATTTGAAAGAAATATCAATGTAGCATCACGGTACCTCTCCCAAAATACAGGTCGATGGCATTGCAGTAGTTTTAACCATGTGTGTTGGGGGAATTCTCTGCTACTCCTTCCTTCCAACTGTGGAAATCAATCCTCCCTCCCCACTATCTTCCCTTGAGCATGACCTAGACATGGTGACTCAAATCTAACAAATAGGGCTGGAAAGGGAAAATCATTAGCACCTTTACAGTGGAGAAGCCCAGGACACCACCTCACTAAGTGACCAAGGCTAATGTCACCATACTTAAGTTGTGTTGATATGAGCCCTGCAATGTGATATGACAGGAGGGGCCCTTCACCTCCATGATGTTCTACCCCAAAAAATAAAGCCTCAAGTTTAATTGTGAGAAATACTGAAGCAAGTTGGACATGATACCTGACCAGATGTCAAGGTCAGGAAGATGCAGAAGGACCAAGAAACTGTCCTAGACAAGAGTTTGAGGAGATGCAACAACCAAACACAACATGGTGTCCTGAATGAGATCCGGAAAAAGACCTTCAGTGGAAATACAGGGAAATTACAATCAAGCCCCCAGCTTTGTCAATAGCATTGTGGATAAATGCACCATGGCCATATGAGACATCTGAGTTATCAGTTTGCTACCTAGGCTGGAAGCCTTTCTGGCTCTATTCAGTCTCTCTCCAAGCAAAGCCCGACTCATCCCTACATTTCTAGAGATGGATCAAGTCTGCTCACCCCACATAAGCTCTGGGAACTGGGACTTGGTGTGCCCTCCTTTCCCTCCCCAGACACATTTCAAGAAGAGCCACCCATGGCTCTGGTCCTGTCTTGGGGCTGCCAATTCAGGCAGCTCACTGCTGATGGGCAGGCCTGGATACCCACAGCACAGGGATGTGCCTGGAAGATCTGCTCAGTTTCAGACTTCCCCTTACTAGGATTTCAGAGTCCAGCTCTGTACTCTCAGTTCTCTCTTCCATAAGGGGCAGGGAAATATTGCTAAGCAGCTGACTTGCAATAAAAGTAGTGATTCTTGTTGAAGATCCACACACATTATCCACACACTTCTTCCACCAAAGGCTAAATTAAGTACTCTTGGGGAGCTGGAAAAAAGTACAGTAAGCATTCCTATAAAAGGAACACAGGCAACTTATTACCTAGAAAAATCTACTCCAGATAGAATGCAAAGACCTGTCAGAGAGACTGGGAGTTAGGATCCACAGTGGCTTATCAAGGGGGGTGGGGTCTTGAGGTCCTTCCTTCTCCCAAGAAATAACCTCTTAGAAAAGCCCTCCATGGACTGGGCAACTCTGAGGTCCACTCCTGGAGGACAGGGAGTGGGTTTCTGAGGTCATAAAGTGGGAGTGTTGGGCAGTCGTTCCAGGCACCACCAACGTATTACCTGTGTAACTGTGAGCATGTCAGCTCCCCTCCCCATTTTCATCTCTCAGTGTCCCTCTCTACAAAAAGGAAATAAATCCTAGTATCCCTTGTGACCACATACCACATGCACAGAGCTTGGCTACGTGCCTCAGAAATTTCTTCCTAAATGTTTCCAAGTTCAAGTTGGTCCCAGGGACATCTGTTTGACAAGAGGGAAGTAAAAGGGGAACAGCAGCCATCAATTCCTGAAGGGCATGAGGGCCTCCAGTCACTGCTGCAGCTCAGGTTTGTGCTGATGGCAGGATCACCTGGGAGGGCAGCAGCCAGCCCACTGCCCTCTTCCATTTTCTTGGAAGACCTTCTGAAGCTTCCCCCAGGCCTAAGCCAGGCCTACTGGCAGCTTCACAGCAAGAGCTCCCAGCTTCTTCTGCAAGTTATCTGGCTTAGAAGCTGAGAGAGTAAAGGTCAGGTTCGGTTCTAGGCTGGCTTTCCCAGCACCAGTTTGTGCTTGCCCACTCACTGCACACCCAAGTCCTTCCTGACCACCAGCCTGCTGATTTCAGGCCCAACTTCATCCTCAGGAGAGTTGGCAGCCTTGTAGGGACTACTCACCAGCAACTGCCACCATATAAAGTCTCATTCCTGCTGCAAGTGCTTTATTCTGTATCACTTTTAGTAGTCTCCCTTCTCTGCTCGAACCCTGACATAGCCTTCAAAGGGCTATTTCAAAAGACCTCATGCCTGGCACAGAGTGAGTGTCATATAAGTATTTGAAAGCTAAAAATGTGGACAGACAATATGAAAAAGGCAGGTTTTCCTGTCTATAGATTATTTCTACCAACAACCCTCTGCTCCCAGGACTGGCCCTGAAGGAACAACTGCTTTCCCCTCTGGGGAGACCCTGGCCATCTTTGAGTTTCACCAAAAGCTCCAGAATATGGCTCACCACTGCTGAACTAATATGTCTTTGAAAAAAATAAACTCTGCA
Organism: Marmota monax; assembly: GCF_021218885.2. NCBI lineage: Eukaryota > Metazoa > Chordata > Mammalia > Rodentia > Sciuridae > Marmota > Marmota monax. The sequence goes on from NW_026691933.1 coordinate 3,751,097, forward strand.
GCAGAACCCAAGGAGGGCCTGACACGTGTATACCTGCCAAAGTCCTTCTCCCCAAACCAGCTTTCAAATTTCTAGCAGTTCTATGGTATTGGGGAAGGCCAAAAATGGCTATAGTTACATTCCCTCACCAAGACATTTAGTGGGTTATGTTATGTTTTTAGTGTGTAGCCAGGGCTGGTAACGACTATGTTATGGTTAGTAAAGGCCAGAAACACTGTGATTCAGATACACACTCAAGTCAGAAACACTGACTTGTGAGCATGTGCCCCTTATGTAACCCATTGGCAGTGTGCCTTCTTTGTTTGGCCTGCATAATAAAATGGGCCTACGGAAAAGACTTGGGGGGCAAGAGGGGCTAAAAATGGAACTGGCTGGGGGCTAGTTAATAGCCATGGCTACCAATGAATAAAGCATGTCCTCTGTCCTAACTATGTCTTGCATCTTCTTGCACCTGCCAGTCTTCCACCTGAAATCTGTTTCCTGGTTCAGAGCCACTAATCCCCATCCCACGGCTTGTGGTTTCCATACCCAGAGCCCGAGGAATCTTCTCAGGGGAAAGTGCTCTTCTCTCCATCCTGCAGCCTCACTGAATACTAATTAGCATGAGCATAATGCCAAGGAGACAGAACCACTAGCCTGATCCAGACACCAGCCCATTAGGGATCCATAGGTTGAAACCCTAGCTCTTAGTGTGGTGGTTTTTGGAGATGGGGCCATTGAGGAGGTAATTAGGGTTAAATTAGATCATGAGGGTTGGCCCCAAATAATGGGATTAGTGTCCTTATAAAAAGAAAACATATGAAATCTTCCTTCCCTACCCACACATGGGAAAGACCAAGTGTAACCCGAAGATCCCCCACCAGTTACTGACTGTGCTACCATCATGATCTTGAACTTTGAGTCTCCAGAATTGTAAGGAATAAATTCCTCTCATTTAAGCCACCCAGTTGATGACATTTTGTTATGGAAGCACAAGTCAAGACAGTCTTCAAATTTAAAAAAAGAAGGCATTTCTGAGAAGATGCCTTCCTGAATGCCAGAAGCCAGAGCAGGCACGACGAATGGTGAGGACCTGTAGCCTGTGCAGGAATGCACTGCTGGTGATTCTTGCAAAGGACAGCCATGACTGTCATCTCAATTCTCACAGCTGGGCTGTTGGGCACCTGACAGGATGCAAAAACAGACACCAGAAGGTAAATGACTTGCCCAGGATCACTCAGCTGGTGGCTGGACCTGGAAGTACATCCTGTACCAGGATGCTTCATTTATAGCCTCATAATCACCCTGCCTGTCCCTGAACTATGGACTCCATGAAAACATGGACACCCATTTCTGCATATGCATTTGGTTCCCACTGTTACCAGTGCCTAGCTTCTATAATTTCTCACACTTGAATCTTCACTAACCAATGAAGATTAAGACAAAAATGTTTATGGAAATTAGCCACCCATTCAGAGTCAAGGGTAAGTGTTCATTAAAGGCAAACCCTACATAAATTATGTTCCCCTTTTTGACCTTGGACTGGTGACAGACTTTTTTTTTTTAATAATCAATTCAAAACCATAAAAAAGATTGATCTATTTGACTATATGAAAATTAAAACACCCAGGGAATGTCATATTCAAATACAAACTGAGAAACACACATAGGGTTTATCTTAACGTATAAAGCATTCACAGTAGTTCATAAGAAAAAGACCAATGAAATAACATAAAGCAGAAAACACACATGGGCAAAAAGACGATTTAACTAGGCACAGTGATACACACCTGTAATCCCAGCAGCGTGGGAGGCTGAGACAGGAGGATCACGAGTACAAAGACAGCCTCAACAAAAGCGAGGCACTAGCAACTCAGTGAGACCCTGTCACTAAATAAAATACAAAAAAGGGCTGGAAATATGGCTCAGTGGTTTTGTGGCCCCCAGTTCAATACTCAGTACCGCCCACTCCCCCAAAAAGACAATTTAAATTAATATGAATTTTGAACATATGAAAGATGTTGAAACTCACTTATAAAAGCAATGAAAAAATCAAAACTACAATAAGATATCATTTTTTACCTAAACAAAACTATTGCAAGACTATGGAAAATAGGCTCTCGTACAATTCTGATGTCAGTGCAAAATGGTTGAATCTATCAAGTAAACAATTTGGCAATTTCTCTGAAAAGTTCAAGTATATCTACCTTTTGACCAAGCCATCCATATAAGTGAGTTTATCTTACTACTATACCCATGCATGTATGAAAAAGACAATATATACGGCAGCATTCACTGACAGAACTGAAGAGAAAATGGAAAATTTCAAAATTAATTGTTTCACCACTTAGCCACATCAGTGGTAGCATGTTTGCCTCTAGATAGAGATGAAGGTTCTAATGCCTCACTCTGAGTACTTGATGAAGTAAATAAACAGAAAATCGGTAAGCATATAGAAGACTTCAACAACACCGTCGACCAACTTGACCTGACAAAGGATCCGTCTTCCCTACCAGAGCAAAATACACATTTGTTTCAACAGCACATGGAATATTAATAAATGGAAAACACATTCTGTTCCAGAAAACAGAACACAGCCAATGAAAAAAATTCAAATTATATGAAGTATATTCTCTAACAATATTGGAATTAAGCTAGAAATTAGCAACAGAATCATATACATAATAGCACCATATTCAGAAATATAGAACAAAACAAAACACTCTTTAGAAGCTTATAATTCAAAGAAGGAAGCACCAACTTTCTAGAAAGTTATAAAATATTCTAAAGTAAAAGAAAAAACAGCATACTAAAATTAGTGGGGCAAAGCAAAAACAATTGGCTTAGAGGGAAGTTTATAGTAAATAGTTCATAAGAAAATATTCAAAGGCCTCAAATAAATGATCTAAGCTTTCCCTCTAAGAGAGGATTAAAAGAAAGTCAACTAAATCCCAAAATAAGAGCAGAAATCAATGAAACAGAGCTGAAGGTATAGCTCAATGGTAGACATTTGCTTAGCATGAACAAGACCCTGGATTTGATCCCAGGAAATAAGGAAGGAGAAAAAGAAATCACTGACACAGAAAATGGATAAACAATAGAAAAAAATTAATAATACAAAATTTGGTACTTTTTAAAGACCAATGTAGAAATGTTTATTCATAGAGTAATCTGTCATCTTGATCCTTATCTTTGTCCATTAGGTTGTTATAACAACATACAAGCTAGGTGGCTTATCAACAATAGAAATTCATCGCTCATGGTTCTGGAAACTGGACTGTCCAAGGGGGCAGCAGATTCAGTGTCCGGTAAGGGCCCATCTTCTTCTCAGAGACATATGTTCTAGCTGTGTGGTAGAAAGGGCAAGGAGCACTATCCCCCTCACAAGAGCTCTGCCCTCACAACCTAATCACTTCCCAGAGGTCCCACCTCTTAGTGACATCATGCTGCAGGTTAGGATTGCAACTGATGAATTTGGTTACATAAGCATTCAGAGCATAGAATGCTCAGTAGAAGTTAGGATTCTAAGGTTGCACACCTACCTCAGAAAAAGCTCATAGGGGCAGGGAAAGGAGAGGCCTCACTTGTACCCCAAGATACCAGACAAGAGCTGGGTATGAACATGTCCCTCCCCTCCCTCTCTGCCAGTCAAGACATGGGCAGACAAGGCTTGACAACAACAGCCTCCCCATGCCCATCACAGGGCTGCTGAGCTCCCCATGCCCTTTGTGGACAGCAGCCCAAGGTCCCTGCTAGAGAGTCAAAGCCCCAAATTCATTTCTTAAACCAGGCTCAGTGACACACATCTATAATCCCAACTACTCAAGAGACTGGGGCAGGACCATAAGTTTGAGACCAGCATGGGAAACTCAGTAAAATCCTGTCTCGAAATTAAATTTTACAAAGGGCTGGGGGTATGGCTCAGTGGTAGAGTGCTTGCCTAGCACATGCAAGGACCTGGGTTTAGAGGGAGGGAGGGAGGGAGGGAGGGAGGAAGGAGGAAGGAAGGAAGGGAGGGAGGGAGGGAAGGACTTCCTATGTTGAAGCCTAATACCCAAGGCAATTTGATACAAGAAGGGAGAATACCTGAGAGGTGACTAGGTCATGCAGATAGAACCCTAATAAATGCAATTAGAGACCTTCCTTATAAGGTCTCCTTCCCCATGTGAGGACACAGCAAGAAGATGGCCATTGATGAACCAGGAAATTGACCCTCAAAAACACCAAACCCACTGAAGCCTTGACCTTGGACTTCCCCACCTCCAGAACTGTGAGAATGCCTGTTGTTTAGGAGCCCCCTCAGTTTATGGGATTCAGTTACACCTCGAATGCTCTAAGATGGTCCCCCCAACCCAAACATGAGGACATAGAAGTAGCCACCTCACCTACTCCCAATCTTCTTTCTACTTTACAGATGGCAAGTGACAGGGGCCACTGTAAGTCCACCTATGAACTAATGAAACTTGGACTTCAATTTCCCAACTTCATTGGTCCATATGAAAAACAACACCCTATCCTGATGGAATAAATTATTCATAAAGGAATACCAAGAACCTGACAGACCCCAGTGATACAAAAAGTTCACATCCCAAAGTCTTTGGTCTATGTCAAGAATAATCCTGTCTTACCTTGGAGAATAAGTCACAGAGACACACTTCTGGGACTCTGAATCTGACTATCACCAAACAAGGAAGAGCATAACTTCTGCATAAACATAGGGCGATCTTAAAATCACCTAAGATTAAAGTGGGGAAAAGGCTTAGGAAGCATCTAATTCATGCTTCAATTAGGAAACTAAACCTTTGAAAGAGACCATGTCTCCCCAGAAAGCAAAGAGATACATGATGGCAGAGCCGTATTCCAAGCCAAGGATCCTGTCCCCTCCAGCTCTGCTCTGAAGCCTGACAGTATCCATCCTTTCCAGTTCTCTCAGCCCAGGCTGGAATGTGGTGAGAACCAGAGGCTAATTTTAGAACTCAAAGGCAATTAGGGGAGAGCTGACAAAACCTGATCTGGGTGAGGATTCTTGTGCTGATGTGTGGTATTTGTTGTTGTAAGCTGGCTCAGGAGACCTTGGTCAGCCAGACCAGGGCCTCTGTCAGCTTTTCTCCTGGAAGATGGAAGACACATGACCTATGCACTGTCCCATATGCAGTGTAGTGAGCTGGTGAAGAGTTCCCATGACCTGTTAAACAACAATAGGATGATATCTTTTCCAGTTTTCCACAGAATAGTCAAACCCAACCAATCTGACTGGATGTCCTTTGTGTCTTATCACTGTACCCCCTCATTTATTCTGCTTCAGCTATCCTGGTCTCTTCCCTGATCCTCAATAATGACTGGCATGCTCCTACCTCAGGGCCTTTGCATGTGCTATATTCCCTGTCTCTGGAGTCTCTATACATCTACATGGCTTACTACCTTGCCTCTGGCTAACTTTTTCTGCTCAAATATCAGCTTCTCAGGGAGAAGCATAAACCCCCTTCATATCCTGATTTTTAAAAAGTATGCCTAAATTTAAAATGAACTAGATGTGTGCTTAAATTTAAAATTAACTAAAATTAAAAATTAATGCAACTGAAAACTCAGTTCCTCATTTGACTAATCACATTCAAATATTTAACATGGCTCTGGGCTATCATGTCAGAGTGCAGTTCTAGAACTTTTCCATTGTCATTGAAGGTCATATTGGATAGTGCTAATTCAGAAACAAGCTGGGCTTCCCTCAGAACTTGACATAAAGCAAAGCAAAGCGGTAAGTAGCTAGAGAGAGGTGCAGAAAAGAGCAGGACAGGAGCAGTTAGTGATCATGACCTGGGAAATGGCCAAAATGTAGCAAACAAGATAGGTCCTTAAATTCAGCAAACCACAGGGCTAACCTCATCCTGACAGAACAGTACCATAGACGGTTTCCTCATTCCTTCTCAGCCTTCTGCAACCACTTTCTGACTTCAATAACCATGGGTTCATTTCTCCACAAGGTATGTATTAGTTTTTTAATTTGGCTTCTTTGGGAACATGTTCTGAAATTCAATCCATGATGGTGCAGGTATCAATGGTTTGTTCTGTGTGGTCCTGGGGTCTAACTCTAGTGATTTGTTTCACAGCCCTCCCCATGAAAGGCTTCTCATAATTCAATCTAAATGCCTTCTACTGACACGGGGCCTTTATTATTTAGGTTCCCAATGGAGATGGGCAATCATTGATGCCACGGGCAGAAAATGAAATAGGAGGGAGGCTGATAGGGTCTAATCTTTTCCCCTGATTTGGGAAACCATCTGCCTTCAGAAGAGATGTACCTTCGGTCAAAAGATCACAGTGAAATGTCAGGAGGTAGAGAATCTGCTAGAACAATCTCCCATCCGGGCCTACAGCAGTCTCTAAAAGGGCCAGTCCAATCACTGAGGAAGACCTCAGCTCTCAGGACATCTCAATGCAATCCCTCTCCCCTTTCCAACCTGCTCTGCCCATCACTCCCACCCAATACCCTCTACACCGACAAAGAGGTGGGGGTGTGAGTTAATAACTGTAAAACTGATTCATCTTCTCATCCATTATCATCCTCATGCAGAGCAGGAGGTCTTTGTTTCTAGCGGTTGACAGCCTGCAACAGTTTCTAACATAGTAACGCCAAGTTTCTCTGTCCTACTGGCTTCTGCTCTTATCTTCCCATACAGCCTCACCTCAAAACATTCGTATTCATGGTATTGCTCACTGCAAAACCTTGGATAGATTTTTTTTTCCCCCATCAGTACCAGTTGTCACCTCCTATGTTGAGCTGAAGTTGTAATTCCAGATCACAATGAACTGTGGCCACTGACACCAGACAGAGACCAAGAATGAAAAACCAACCGGCCTTTCGTCCACACACCCACATGTTCCTTTTCATAAGATGTGAGACAGCAGGCGGGGAGTTCAGAGGGCTCACTTGCTTATGCCTGCAAAAAGGCATCCTTTACCTTCCTAATGAGAACAAATTTCAAACCATCCTGACACTACATGTGCTTGAGTATCATCCAGGGAAATGCTAGTGCTGGCTGAATAATAAATGAATATTGATTTACGGCCCCAGGTGAAATTAAAACAGTCACTCTCGTCCCCGCATCTTTTCATCACCCCTCTGCCCCACCCTCATCCATGAGAAAAGCTGGCAGATGTAGAGAAAATTATACCAAGCACCAGCCCCCAATTTCCCCTGGTTATTAAATTATTTTGACAAATTGCAATGGACTCATATTCAATGACTTCAAAATTTTGAATTAGCATCAGACCATTTGGATGAAGGGGATGGCAAGCACTGATGTTTAGACAAGCAGGTATGCAGACTGGTCACTGTGGGGGGGGGGGCTCATGGGCAAACTGGGAAGCCCCAGCCCCATGTCTCCTGGCCAGCTGGCCAACCTGAGAGGTGAGGCCCTGCACAGTGTCAGGAAAGGAGCAGATGCCAGCGCCCGGGCACCACAAAGCCGAGGTTGATGGTAAGGTCACGGGAAGCCACAAGGAAGGGTGCAGCACTGTCAGCCATGCCCTGACTGGCCAGGGACATGGAGGACACCTTGAGGCACATGGCTGCTATTCCAAGATGCAGCCTGACTTCTGTCAAATAAGGCATTTGTCAGATTGCTGTTTTCTAATGCAGGATAAGTACTGCAAGAGTCTCTGAGGTGAGTACTCTGATCCCTGAATGTGGCCAGCGAATCTGAGATGAGCCACGCTGGTGATCCCACCTTCCTCCCCTTTAAATGACCATAGGTATTTAAAGGAAGTGTTACCTTTTGGGTTCACTGAAACCAAGACATCCCCTCAGCAAAGCCCTCATTAACACAGAGGCACTGCCATCCCTGAATAACTCTGCTCTGCGACAAAGTGGAACCTCCTGGCTGTTGGTATGAACACCACGTGGATGCCCCAGTATCAAACTAGAGAATTCCTTAAGTAACAGTAATAACAAGATATTGCCATCTGTTAATTCCCATTACAAATGGGGCTCTTTTTCAAATGCTCAATGCACAATTCAATTTTATTTTTATCTAACCATCGAAGGATCCCTGTTAGGTGGAAATGATGGACCTTAAACAGAGCGGTTCAGTAATCTTCTCCAGGGTCAGGTCACACAGCTAGCCAGGGATGCTGAAGGCATTTAAAGCCCTATCTACCCAATCTAAAATCCACTGCCCTTTAAACCTTAAAAAAAAAAAAAAAGAATGTTTTTGCTCTAATATGGCCAACAGGCCTGAATTTCAGTTTTAGCCCAATAAAAGAAACTCAATCTACAACGTTAGAACATTTGAAAGTGCATGTGCATTCAGCTTTTGCAAGTCGATTAAACGATAGCAGTGTTTGTTGTTTGTTTCTTTGGTTGGTTTTGATTTTCTTTAAGGGATGAACCCACAAGGACAAAGAAAACAAGAGAAGGGCAACAGCTACAAAATTATGTGAGGCAGGAAGGTAGACAGCAAGAGTGGTAGCTGCCTTCATGGAGCAGGGCAGAGAGGGGTGGTCAAGAAGCACCATGTCAAAGCATACCCCAAAACTCCCTGAGGCTCGAGAAGGGATGCCACCAGTCATTCCCTGAATGAGGAAGGCACTAAAAGCCAAAGGATTTATTGACAACATCTTAAGAAGCCCAGACCTGCTCCACCACTACTCAGAATATATTTATGCTGGTCTCAGCAGAGGAGAGAGCACACTCATCACAGAGAGAAAAAGAAAGACACCCCCACCCCTACCCAGTCCCCTACCCTCTGCTCACCCCCACACAGGACATATTAGGTTCAGCTGAGGGTGGGGTTACTGCCTGGTATAGAGGGGGACTAGGGGACCTGCTACCCAGGGGATTCCTCTAACTTGAGAGAACAGAAAAAATAACTGAGAGTATAAAGTACATAGATTCTCAAAGAAAACCAATTATATTAACATACAGTTAATAAAATATAAAAAATTGTGCCTTAGTAATTAAGTATTTCTAGATGTGTTAAATTGTAAAATCTAATAGCAGATCTAATAAGTCCGTAATTTTAAGTTATAACCAGCACACATATTTTGAGATATCCACCAAAACTAATTTCAGATGAAGATACGTAATTTATTAGTGACAAATAACAATACTCTAGGTATATTACTGTGTTTTATTATGTAGTTTTAGGACTGAAGAGATTGCTAAATTTCCAATAGAGGTTAAATAAAAGTAAAGACATTTTCTTCTCTATTCAAATTCACATATCTCTAAATTCCATCCAAATCCAAATGCCAGCTTAAAAACCCTGCCCTACAATTAAGATCACATTTAAAAAGCATCACCCATACACACACAATATAATCAAATAATAATATAATCAAAATAATGATCTAAATATATTAGGAGGATGGAATAACACTATATATATATATATATATATATATATATATATATATATATATATATACATATACACGTATATTCATCCATTTCCAATAATTCCTAGAATTTAGGAAGTCATCTAATATGGAAAAAAAAAAGAGACCAAAACAAATAGAAAAATGTCACCAGGTAAAAGTGATATCCAGGAGAAGAAAATGTTTTAAAATATTATCATTAAACATCATCAGATATAGGTGATATTCTAAATCTCAGGAAAATTTAAAATATTTTTAATATTATTTTGAAAATACTATTTTAAAAAAGAATAAACACAAAATAAAGTTCTTAGAATTTAAAAACAACAGAAATAAACAATTCAATAAAAGCATCAAAAAAAACAGGTGGGTTTTGTTTTAAATAAAGTATTAGTTATTGGAATAGCATTAGACATCTATAAAGTCACAGTGGAAATGAAACAACAACATATGAAAGACTTTAAAATTCTAAGAGTAAACCCATTTCCACCCAAACTTCTGCATAAAATATGAGAACAGAACATTTTCAGTTATTCAAAGTTGAAAAAAAAAATTGTTTTCTTATATCTGTTCCCAGGAAGCTACCGGAGGGTATGTTCCTCCAAAACAAAGGAGTAAATCATGAAAGACAATAATACAGGATTGAGAGTGAGATACATCCCAAGAGAAAAATAAAATGAATCCCCAGGATTGGAATGGATGGGATCCCAAGATGACAACCATGGAGCTGATTGGAACATGCCCAGCTCAGACAGGAACACCCATTTATATCACATACTTATTTATTAGTACCAGGAAACACAAAACAGAATGCGAGAAAGGAATAAAAGACTTCAGAGCTCAGCTGTGAATAATATTTATAGTCATAATAACAACATTGAATGCTGATATAATCAAAATAATAATCTAAATATACCGGGAGGATGGAATAATTAGGCAATAGGGGGCTGGTTAAAGGGCCAGCCAGAGTAGATAGTCAATAAATCATGCTTATAACTGAAAAATCAAGAAGCAGAAACATCTACATGTTGCTGAGAAATTCAGAGGTTGAGGGACTAGGGTTAAAGGCTTAGTGGTAGAGAGCTTGCCTAGCACAGGTGAAGCCCTGAGCTCAATCCCCACTATGGCAAAAATAAAAATAATTTAAAAAGTAAAACAAGGGATGTGGAGGTTGAAAAGTTTTAAGTGGTTGCCCTGAAGAGGGGGTTGTTTTTTTTAATATGAGCCTTGAAGAACAATTGGCTATTTAAATTACATACATGTCAAACAAGAATAAAAATTAAAAGCAAACAAAATACTTCAGGGCAGTAATTTCTGGTATATCTGTCAGGTTCAAGCAGAGAAAAAAAAATCATGGGAGATGTATATTTATAGCAAGGAAGTGGTTAATGTGATCGTGCTGCTCACCAGGCAACAGCTGGATGCTCAAACCCTAACAAAGGGCACGGTTAACTTCACCAGGGCTGCTTGCTTCACCCAGCAGGAAGGAGAACTGTCAAACACCCAGATCCTCAAGGCTGTTTCCTCTAATAACCCTCCCTGGAGACAACCCACCTCTTTCAGTCAACTTTACAGAAAATAAAGAGCTCACCTTCACAAGCACCCACAGCCACCCTGGTTTCATGTTCAACCTGTACTTGGAAAGTTCTTGGGAGAAAAGAGGCTGTATTTAGCCATGCTGGTCTCAGAATTTCTCTACCCCCCCCCACCCCCTAGGAACCAGGATGATCAAAAAGCTCACTTTAAGAGGATTATTCAAGGCTTAAGAAATTCTACTCAGTGCTTCAAAACAATATCTCCGAAACATATCCAGTGTTTCCCTATCGACTCAGTGACAAATATTTACATGCTGATCACCAGGCAGAACATTCCAAAGTAACATAAGAAAGGAGGATGGAGCGTAAGTCACTTATAGGAGGAGCCCTTGTCACGGGAAGAACCTATTCTCCACCACTGTGCTGTACTAGGATGTATTGTGTGCACCATATACACAGGCATATTTTAGTCTGAGTTTGGGAAATAAAAAAAAGCATTCACTATGATTTCTTCACTAGCCAAACAATAAACAAAAAGTCTAGAACTATTATGAGGATGGAATTCTTCGTTATATTTAGAGAAGTAAATGGAAAAAAAAAAAACATTTACATTAAACTGTTAAATAAATACCCTTTGGAATAATTTCTTTTTCTTCTCCAAAAGAAAGCACTCTCAAAACCTCACACAGAGGGGAAAAAAAAAAAAAAGTGCTACATTAGTTTGTTCTCACATTCCAGATGGGAAAAAAGTACCAAAAGATTAAAGAAGTTTCCCAAGGTCAAGTACAGAGGTATTTGTATAGCAAAGTACTCAACCTTCATACAGCAACACCCATCTTTGATAAACACTCCTGTCCTTAAATACACAGATGTCCCTAGTGTAGGCTGGGGGTGGAGAGAGAGAGGAGGAATATTGTAATGATACTTTCACATCCATGCTTTGTGCAAACTTAGAGGCAGGAGGACAAGACTCCTTCCTCCATTTTGTTCCCCTATCCCTGAAGCCCCCTAAGGTGGATCTTCATGGTACCAGCCAAGGCAGAACCACCATAGCTGCTGTAAACAGGAGGGTTCAGGGGGCTCATTCCCATAGAGTAGAATGTAGGAAAGTCCTGGGCTTGTAATGTATTCAGAATCTTCTGTGAGACTAAGTGTCTAGGCCATATTTCCTCCATTGGAAAACAGTAGTAAAAGCTTTTCATGAAGGCTCAAATTCTGAGGTAATACAGGAGGGCAATTTGTAGACCAGAAAGAACCCTCAACTATTTATCAAGAGATCTAATCCCACCTGCCATGTATCTCTGACACTGGTATTATGTAGTCTAGACCGAGATGTTTTCTTTCTTTATCTGAGGATTTGTTTCCTTGTTATAAAATGGCGGTGGGTCTAACGCCTCTGCCTACTTCAGAAACATCATGAAGGTCTAATGGGACATCAAACAAAATGTTTAAAAAAGACACTTTTTTGAGGTGGAAAATACAAAGAGGTATAACAGACAGAATAAAGCAGCATAGCAGACTTTTTATAGACAACATATCCTGATTAGAATCCAAGCTTTCTAGAGGGTGGAAAAGAACCAATCAATCAGACTCCTGTACAGTCATGTCCTAGGTAACACTTATCTGATGAATATACTGTATGCAAGAGACCAAAAGGATTAACTGCCCATGCTTCTAGAGGTTTACTAGGGTTAATGGCCTCAGGAGCCTGAACCACCCACAGGCACTTCATGGGTGTTTCTGGCAACTGGGTGGATCAGTCATGTTTTCACAAAAGCTCCTGTTAATATCTGCCGCTGGTGACAGCTATTATATTTAGCCTACTATTTACATTTGCCCCTCTAATTGTACACTTTGTCTTCTTATATTATCTATTTATAATATAACTTAACAGTGCTGTCAACATCCCAGGTACTAAATGTTCAGATCACACTCAGGAAAATAAAACCTTCCTTCATAGCAAATATAGGACTCTCCACAGGATTCCTATCTGGCTTAGCAACATAAGGTTCTTTGGGGCCAGGCACAGCCCCCAGATGTACTTGAACTGAATGTATTTAAAGTGTATGCTTTGATCAACATTAACATATTTTATACCTGTAAAATTATGGCCAAAACCAAATATTTCCATCATTCCTAAAGTATCCTTGTGATTCCTTAATAATTCCTCCCTCACTCTACCTATATCCTCAGACAACTGCTATCTGCTTTCTGGCATACAGATAAACTTGTATCTAAAATTTTTTGCTGGTGCATATTTATCCATAATAGTGAGATTATTATACTATATTCATAATAATGCAGCTAACTTGTTCACTCTCCTTCCTCAGTGACTTTTCTTTGCCTCCCCCATCCACTTTTTCTACTGATTTGCTTTCTATTATTGTTTTATTCCTTTTTCTTATTCCTTCTCCTCCTCCTTCTCTCTCTCTCTCTCTCTCTCATAAGAGAAAACATTCCATCCTTGACTTTCCGAGTCTGGCTTATTTCACTTAGCATGATGTTTTCTAGTTCCATTTACCAGCAGATGATATAATTTCATTCTATTTTATGGCTGAGTAAAATTCCATTGTGTTTACATACCATTTTTTGTTGATCCATTCATCTGTTGAAAGGCACCTATGTTGGTTCCATAACTTGGCTATTGGGAATTGTGCTGATCTAAGCATGGGTATGAAGGTATCATTGCAGTATTCATTGGGATAGATACCAAGGACTGAGATGGCTGGGACATACATGGTAGTTCATTCCTAGTCTTCAGAGGAATCTCCATATGGAGATCTCCAGAATGGTTGTATTAATTGGTCCAACCAACAATGTATAAATGTACCATTTTTCCTATACCTTCACCAGCATTTATTATTATTTGTATTCTCAGTGATTGTTATTTTAAATGGAGATGAAATCTCAGTATAGTTTTGATTTGCATTTCCCTGCTAAGGATGTTGAACATTTTTTCATGTTTGTTGGTCATTTGTATTTCTTCTGCTCATTTGCCCAACTATTGATTGGATATTCTGGGGGTTTTTTTTGGTATTAAGTTTTTTGAGTTCTTAATATATTATGGATATTAATCCCCTGTAGGAAGAGTAGCAGATAAAGATCCTCTCTCATTCTATAGTCTTTTTCTTCACTTCCTTATTATTTCCTTTATTGTGCAGAAGCTTTTTAATTTGATGCTATCCCACTTACTGATTTTTGTTTTTATTTCTTGAGCTTTAGGAGTTTTGTTAAGGAAGTTGGTGTCTGTGCCAATATTTTGGAATGTTGACCCTATATATTCTTCTAGCAGTTAGTGTTTTTGGTCTAATTCCTAGGTCTTTGATCCATGGAGTTGACTTTTAGGCAGAGTGAGAGAAAGAGATCTAGTTTCACTCTTCTACATATGAATATCCAGTTTGCCCAGCATATTTGCTAAAAAGGCTATCTTCTCCAACGTATCTTTTTGGCACCCTTGTCAAGGATAAGATGACTGTGTTTACATGGCTTTGTCTCTGTGTCTTCCTTTTTATGCCACTGTCTTTGGGTCTGTGTTTATTCCAGTACCACACTATTTCTGTGACCATAGCTTTGTAGCTTAATTTGAGATTAGGTATTGTGATGTCCCCAGCATAGTTCTTATTACTCAGGCTTGCTTTGGCTATTCTGGGTTTTTTATTCTTCCATATGAATTTTAGGATTTATTTATGCTAGTTTTTGAAGAATGTCATTATCTTTGGTATTCTGATATTGCATTGACTCTATAGCTTACTTTTGGTAATACAGCCATCTTCACAATATTAATTCTGCCTATCCAAGAACATGGGAAGTCTTTCCATCTTCTAGTGTCTTCTACAATTTCTTTCTTTATTGTTCTATAATTTTCATTGTAGAGGTCTTTTACCTCTTTGGATTTATTCCCAAATGTTTTTGAGATTATTGATAATTGTTTTAAATAAATGGAGTCGCACAGTATTTACTTTTTTTGCTTGCCTGGATACCCACATTAGTTATTTTGAGATTCACCTGTGCTGATTCATTCAATAGTAGTGCCTTTTTATTGCCAAGTAGCCCATGGTACAGATATACTGCAATTGGCTTGTCCATTTACCTGTTGATAAACATCTAGGTTGTTTCCAACTTTTGACATAAATAAAACTACAACACACGTCTGTGCAGTCTTTATGCAGATATATTTTCATTTCACTTGCATAAATACCTAAAGATGGGATGACTAGGCCAGGCAGAAAATGGTTAGCTTTTAAAGAAAAATCTGATATGTTTTCCAAACTGGTTGTACTATTTTAATCTCTTACCATCAGTTTCTGAGAAGTCTAGATGCCCCACACATATTTGGTCTCTGGGAATTTTTGTTTTGTTTTGTTTTAGACATTCTGAATACATAGTGCTTTTTAATTTGTAATTCCATGATGACTAATAATGTTGAACATGTTTATATGGCTTATTAGACATTCATCTGTCTATTCTTATGAACTATTTGTTTACCTATTTTTCCAATTTTCTTATTGGTTAGTTATCTTCTTATAAAGTGGTTCTCCATAGACATATATGTTGTTTGTATTACCTTGCTATCTTCTTCCTGGTGTTTTGGAAGAACAAAGATTTCTGATTTTTAAGAAGTACAATTTTCATTGTTTTGTTTATGTTCATGCTTTGGGGGCCATATCTAAGAAACTTTTGCCTAGCCCAGGATTGTACCAATTTTGTCTTTTTTTGTTGTTGTTGTTTTCTAGATATTTTACAGCTTCAAGTTTTACATTAAGGCTTATACTTCTGTGTAAGAGTTAATGTCCTTTTTTGTCCATATGGCTATCCAGTTGGTCCAGGACTATGTGTCAAAGAGACTTTCCTTTCCCCCAATGAGTTACCCTGGCACCTTGCCGGAAAACAGTTGACCAGATATGTGTGGGTTTATTTCTGGGCTTTGTGTTCTCCATGAATTAATTCAAGCCAATAATGATCTACCTTCATCAGTGCTCAGTTCTCTTCTCTCAGAAGTTCCTTGATTCTTGACTCTAAGACAAATAAGAGGTCAATCTTGCTGAGGTGATGGAATTATTCTGTCTGAAGCAACAGGAATGGGATGCTGCTGACATTCTGATACCACAGATTGCTGCCTTTCTTTATGCAGTGAAGGAAAGATAGAGGTAGGAACATGCTAAGGGCCTTGTTAAGTACTTGTTAATAATATTTTTGTTAAGTACTAGTCAATACCACTTCTAAATTCAATTTAGAGTCATGCGTGATAGCATATCATACTGAAAAATAAGTCTCTATTGCTGATGGAGGATCCAGGAATTATAGGTTATTGCACCAGAAAGCATCTATAATGTCACGAACCTGGGCTGAAAAGAGCATCATTGAAGGCATTTCCTGGATGGTTCAATACAGCCTAATCTTGCAACACTAAAGACATCAAAAAAGGTCAGCCAGTTTTCTTAGAAGCCTCTTCTCTAGCACAACAATAATATTAACCAACATTCATTCAATAGTTATATGCTGAGCAAATCCCTGTATCTTTGTAATTTTGTTAACAATTGTACCATGAAGGTACCATTATTTGCATTTTACAACAGACAAGAGAGAGAGAGAAAAATCAAACAACCTGCCCAGGTTCCTTCAGGGAGAAAGTGGCTAAGTTGGGATCTGTCTTCCTGCCTTCAGCTCCCAGATTCTTAACCCCAGTGCTATATAGCCTCAGAGCACTCACTTCATATAGAGCCTTTAGAAACTCAATCCAGGGATGAGGCACTCACTTCAGAAAACCCAGGGATGACAAGCTGACTGAGTAGGAAGCAATGCTAGGAAAACACTCACTTTGCCCAAACCTTTACTGCCTGTTAGAGTCTGTAAACAAGTTGTTCGTCACCTCCCGGTTATTTTGCTGCAGCCGGACTGCGGCAACTGCCCTCTCCCTCATTTCCTTTTTTTTCTGTTAAATGTTTCCTCTCTTCAAAGGGATGCCATGAAGATCTACCGGCAGGGGCAGGCTGAGGGGAGGAAGAGTTTGAACTAGAAAAGAATGTGAAGACTGGAGTGTCTGCAGATAAACCACTTTAAGAGTGGTCAAGGAGCTTGAAAGTCAACACCTAGGTAGGAAGTAGCAAGTAAAAAGTAACTGAAGATAGCAGGAAGAGAATGGATGAGTATAAAAGGGAGATTTCCAAGGACATGGGCAAGGAGAGACCTCAGAAGGCTGACTGTGTGGAGGGGAGAAGCCCTGTGTTCAAGAGATGGGCCAGAGGGAGAAAGCAAGTGGAACCTTGCACTAAAGACAGGGGCGTGGAAAAGAGGCAGGGCAAGCCATTTCCATCCCCCTGCAAGCTGAAGAGTCACTAATAGCCAAGGTAATAATGGCTGAAGAACATAAAAAGAACTCCTACCAACCTGAGTTACAGGCCCAAACACCTGCAAACACAAGAGCCTATAAATCTAAGATTCACCGCTACTTCTTCAGGTAGGAAGATCCTTGAGGAAAATTTTTGGCTACGGACTTACAGACCTACAACACCTTTACAAGAGTTCCATTTCCTCCTTTGTTCATGAGAGTACAATCCCATCTCAGAGTCTTATGGGAGCACATCCATCCCCACAGGATCAATGGAGAGCTCCCCAGTCTTCAAGAGTGGGACACTTCAGCAAGACTTGTCAGACAAGTCACCCCTGATAGAAAACTACTGCCCTGCTAGACACCACCCTCACAGTCTACAGGGCCTGGACACAATATGAAGCTAATGTCAGCTGCCTGTAAGAAAATAAGCAATCAAGGGGCTCCCTGTTATTGCTGGAGTGAAGCTGCTTTGCTCTGGTGGGTGGGATGCAATATTAGGCCAAAACAGTGGGGAGATAGACAAAGGGCAGCTTGCAGGGCCCCCTTGGCATTCAAGGGAGAAGAAACAAAATTTTGCTAAGGAATTGTTCCTGATCTACAACACAGTTATTTTGCGTCTTGCTTCCTCTTCTTTTACTTTTTTTTCCCCCTTCTCTCTGTACTTCTTATACTCTGAGGCTCTTGTGTAAACAGAGAACAAAGATATGGGAGAAACAAGAGGTTTACCAGGAACCAGTGGCTCCTGCAGCCATTCTGCCTGGAATGGCCACCACCTCCCCCTCCTCCTGCTCCTGCTCCTTCCTCCCACCCTGCTATCCCTGGTCTTGCCAACACCCACTTGTCCTTCAGAAGAATGGAGATTCTGCCCTCCAGGAAGTTCCCAGCACAGATCCCCTCGCCCCAGCTGATACAAAGTCTTCTCTCTGTTATCATGGGACAGTCTCTATCATGAGACTTTTCACCTTAAACAGACTGTATCAGCTTTTGGGGCTCTCCACAACTGTGAGCTCCTTGGGAGCAAAAGGCAAGTCTTCTGAGAAGAACTCCACAGAGCAATATAAAATCTTTAGCCATTACTGCTATTTGACTCTGTATCTCGAGTGCCTAGATACAAGGTGACATTCAAATGGTAGCAATTGTTATTAGTGGCAACATGTGGCCATGTAGGACTACTGTAATTATCATGGGAATCAGCATAATTGACAACATGACCACTTCAGGAGGTTTTGGCCCAGACACTGGCCAAGAGCTCAAGGCAAAGAAGGTATGGTCCTCCAAAGGCAGAAGAAGACAACAGGGTGGTCACAGATCAGGACAGTGAGCTCACAAGCAACAATTGGGATTCTAGAGCCTTGGAATCAAATACTCCTATCTCCTTCCTGTGCAAAGCATGTAACAGTTTATAAGGCGATTCCACATTCATTATGTCATTTGCTTTCTACAATCTCTGCTGTGACGTTGGTGGAACTATACCTATTTAATAAGTGAGGAAATGATTCTTACAGAGGAGAAATGGTTTCCTAAAAGTCACCCAGCTAAGGAGTGGTTGGTTAGGTTTCACAGTCAGGTATTCTGATAGTGCATTCTATGTTCTGTGAGTGTGGCCCAGAGTTAGCTATGGCCACCTGAAGACTGCAGGAGAGCACTATCAACCCATCCAGGAAACCAGAGCAAGATCCCCAAGGGTGAGGGGTTCACCAAAGTCAAGCATCAGAGTAGCTGCCATTGGACAGTGTGGGGTCCTGAATAAGAGGAAGACCAGGAGACAAGAAAAAGGGACTGAGAGGCCCAGCCTAAAATTACCACAGATCTCAAAAGTTGGGGTAACTTTGATTAGCAATTCAGAAACCTCAAAAAGCAGAACCTGAAGAGCCAATTACAGAAGAAATGTCTCCCAGTGGCAGTTATTTTTAATTGTTCATCTGATCCTTATTATAAATCTCTAACCTAAGTATTATGTTAAACATAAGGAAACGAAGGTTCATGCAGGGCATATGATATGCCTGTGATCATGCAGTAAACAGGGGAAAAGCAGAGAGGAGAGTCACACCTGGACAGGGTCTCAGCAGCCCTGCTGGCTGTGCCTTCCACAGGGTCCAAGTTTCCTATGGCCCCCTGTTCCATATTTGTCCTGCTGAATGTTCTAAGACTTCTTGGTTCATCTCAAGTGGGTCTTTTAAGAGACAAGGTAGCAGAGGTGCCCTGGTCAGTGGTCTAGAGTGCAGGGGGTGGTGCTGTGAGGTAAGGGACAAGGGTGGCAAGAATAGCCAGAAAGACAGGAAAAGTATAGCTAGGGGCCTAGGCACCCTCCCTGTAGCATAGTCCTTGGCAGCATGGCCCTCTGGGAGCAAAAGGAGGAAGAGAACAGACAGGAGGACCAGGCCCCAAAAAGTACCAGAAGCCAAGACAGCCCTGGACCAGGGTTCAAATCCAGGCTGCCGCCTGTCAGCTGATAACCTCAAAAAGATCACTTCAGCTTTCAAAGCCTGTGTGCTAGCAAAAAGGAGAAGCATAACCACCTGCCAGTTCTTATGAAAACAAGGCAGTATCGAGGTAAAAACAGGAAGAGCACCATGCTCCTTTTAAAGCAATCCGTATTAGACATCCACAACCTAGACTCATCAAAACAGCATGTTATGTAACAAGTTTTACTTGTCAATAAATAAATGAAATAAATAAGGTGCAGTAGGTAAGGCAGTCATAGGGTACCTGCTCATTTTGCTCATTTTTGTTTAGAAGTTGTTCTCTTTCATGCTATAAATAAATAAATAGAAATCCATTAACATAAGGCAAGTATTGACTACTCTATCACAGTACTGCCCAACTTCCAACTTCCAGAAGAACTACAGTCAGGGCATTTTCAGAAGCGGCTCTTTTGGAATCTGTTCCATTAACCAAACAAGGCACTGACTGCAGGCAGTAGGCTTATCTTACTTGCTTATGAAGGCTCGCAGCTGATTCCCCAGAGTCTGGTTTGGGGTTCCCCAGAGAGCCAGGATGACCTGATTCCTCCCCCAGCAAAGCCCTGAGGGGCTGGCATGGCTGTCAATGCCACAGAGGCTCAGAGCTAGCTGACTTCATGGTTGGGTAATTCCCAACTGCACAGCTCTCTTATTCAAAAATGACCCATTCTTCCATTTACTCTCAGAAAATCGTGCAGCTGAATTAAAAAGAAAGCAGCCCAGGGAACAAGGTTATGGGAAGGAAAACATGGCTTCAGACTAAATAGAAATCAAATGTAAAACTGCAGCTCCACAGCCGGGGCAAAGGCCACAGGTATAACTGGGAAGGGAGTTCATGACATTAAGGCCCTAAGACCCTGAAGCCTGGTTTCATCCAGATCCTACTTACAGCCTGGCATCCACGAGAAGTAGCAAACTCCCTGCATTCAGGCAAGAGCCATGTTTTATTTGACCTGCATGAAATTATCCTCCCACTCCCAGGCAGGGTTTTCATTTTTATTTTTTTAATTAGTTGACAATTTATTTCACAGTAGACACAGGTTTCTATTTTTCCCTCAAACCTTGCTGCTAGACCTGACAACACTGGCCCATATTCTGATATAAAAACTCAGGGAGAGGACAGAAACTTCATTCCTCCGGTAGCTACAGATCTGGTTGGCTTCTCCTGTTCTTGTTTCAGGACTGGCTTCTTCAGCATCTGAGTGTATGAATCTTAATTTACATAAAGCATTATGGAATAAATGCTCACTCTGATTTACTGCAGGCCAGAGGTTGGGGGCTTGTTGATAGCCTATTGGCATGCAGAAGCTTCTTGCACAGAGCAAAGGAATCATAAGACCTGGTATTGAAAAACCTTGAGCCATGACCTGCATTTTATCTGGTCCCTGTGTGCCACTCAAATAGGAGGTCTCCCCCTATGCAGGAGGGAACTTATGCAGTTTGAAAGCCCCCTTTTTAACTGTTTATAGTGCTGAAGGATCAAATAAATAAATATATATGTATATAATATATAAATGAAATAACATATATGTGTATATATACACACATATATGTATGTATATATATATACATTTATATGCATATATATTTATATTCATATGTATATATATACAAATATATATGTATATATGAATGTATATATGTATGTATATATATACATATATATATATACACATATATATATGTATGTGTATATATATATATATATATATATATATATATATATATGAGAGACATGTTAATAATGTATAAAACACTGCAGTAAGTATGAGTTCCCCAAGGAAGGATTCGTTTTGGGCACAACCATGGAGCTCTTCACCCCCTGTGAACTCTACCTGAAGCAGGGCCTCACTGTAGATATTTCTACCATGACATGGAATTTAAGTTGGTTAGCTTTGCTTAAGAGTACACACAAGGACCTGGCACTGTGGTACATACCTGTAATCCCAGTAGGACAGGAGGCTGAAGCAGGAGGATCACGAGTTCCAAAGCCAGCCTCAGCAAAAGCAAGGTGCTAAGCAATTCAGTGAGACTCTGGCTCTAACAAAATACAAAATAGGGCTGGGAATGTGGCTCACTGGTTGAGCGCCCCCATAGTTCAATCCCCAGTACCTGCCCCCGCAAAGAAGAGTTGTACACATGGGATAATGAGAGACTGTTCCCTGTGAAAAGTGGTTCTGCTACCAAGAGAAACACAAGGAGACCCTCTACAAGAGCTGTGAACACAGTCATCCATCCCACATCAAGTTAGCCCTGCTGGAAATTGACTTTTAATGCCTAAGTGAATGAATGTGCCGACTGGTTAATGCTGAAAATTTCCACCTATAAACATTTCTTAGAGTTGAAGCATATTTCTCTGCCCTGAAAAATGCAAAAATGTTATCAGTCATTCAACATGTAAAGTTACCCTTAGTGACTTCATAATTTAGATTCAGAAAGACTGGAAAATGGGATAGTAAGCTTAATAGAGGGAAAAGATGGAAGAGTCCAAGGCCCTGGGCAACCAGAAGATCAGAGTGAGAGAATTCACTAATTAGGAGATGAGGAGCACAGGGGTATAATAAACATTAATATCTGCTTGAGCCAGCTCTGCTTCTGAAAAAGACTGACTACCCTAAGTGTGCATTCCTACCCTGGCATCCATCTTTCCTCCCTGTCACTGAGTTATTAGAGAATAAGCCTTGGGCCAACTGTGGTAATGAATAATAGTTAAAGGGGATGGCTGTTATCTCAGCCTGAGAAGGAGGGAGACAAAACTGAATGCAGCCATGTCAGTGTCTCTACTGAATCCAATAGAATTTTCCTGCTTCATTTACACCATCCCCATCAACACACATGTACACACACACCCACAAATGCAATAGATCACCCCAAAAGGATTAGCATGTTCTTCCAAAAGTGAAATAAATGTCTGTCTGGGCCTCATATAAGATGGTACATGTGGCCAAGTTCAAATCAAATCACATCCTGAGGAAAGAGCTGTATTTTGCATTCAAATTGCTTTGAACTTGTACACAGAGAATTATTGTAATGGCAGCATCTTCATCTTCTGGAAACCAAATCAGTTGCCTTCTATGAATATTGCCTGATAGAAGACTCTAAAAATATTTCTTTTCTTAGCATTCAAAAGGGGAGAAGGAAAAAAATGTCAAGAGTTTGGGTAATGACTCTCACCTAGAGGACAAAGCAGTCAAGACACATTTAAATATGAAATTGTATCCTCCAGTTTCTATATTCAAATATCAGCTGTGCTAGAAAAACTCACGTGAATAGATTTATGTATTGAATTGAAGTGCAAAGGAAAAAATAAATAATTCTTATTACAGAAATCGTTGAATGAATACAGAACAACAGATATAAACAGTACAGATTGGATCACTTTGCTACACAAAATAACCCAATTTTTCTTTATTAAAACAAAGACATCTTATTTTAAAACTAATCAGAAGACCTAAGGAGAAGAACATAGACCTAGTACCAGCTCAATTATTTGGAGTTTCTTCCTCCTGCCCAGTGCTTTGCTCTGCCAACTCATTTGCATCCCTACAAGGAGTTCTTCCAGACCCCCCCCTCCAAATGTTGTACATTCTCTCTGAACCTGCCAACCCCCACCAGTAAATCTGTGGTGAGAGGCAGCACAGGAGCTGGTACTGCTGGGAAAGACTGTTAAGGAAGAAGAAGGACCTTACCACTTCTGGGAGCAGCCTAGTTGAGAGGTCATGGATGGCTTTGACCACTATACATATGGATGACAGAAGGAATATCACCCCCAAGATGACACAGGCTCTGCAAAAAACAAAACATTGAGAGTCTTAACTGGGAGAACTCCATACTGCTGAAGAGTTGGCACAGTTGACCACGATGAGCACACCATCTGAAAAGTGAATTTTTCCATAATTCCCTACACCCCAACCCCAAGTCCCAGAATTGACACCAAGTTACTCTGGGAGAATACAGTTCAGGATTTTATCAACAAAGGCAACCTCACAGGTAAGGGGTTCACCATCCTACATCACCTTGCAGTACTCCATGAATGCTGGCAATGGAAGGGTCTGCCATAAAAGTGTCATGGAAGCCATCTCCCTTGCCTGGCAAACTTGCTGCTCCAATCCTGCTCAGGCTAAAGGGTGAAGAGTTTAATAACAGAGTGGAGACTGGCATGGGACATCCCAAGCTCTGCCACTTAACTTGTTGCAGGTTCTTGGTCAAGGAACTGAGACTCTTTTAGCTTGTATTTTCTCACCTTTTGGATAGGAATAACATGTCCTACCTGAAGATGAAACGAAATGATGAAGTAAACTGTTGATGATAATAGCTGAGACAAAGGAAGTCAGCTCCCGATGCCTCTTCTGGATACGATTCAATAAAATACAAACCTTTGGATTTTCCCAGCCAAAAGAAGGAGGAATGCTTTGATAATTACAAAAGACAGAGTGTTTATGGTAAGAGAGAGGAAAGAAAGAAGGACAGGAAAGAGAGGACAGAGAAGACGACAAGAAAGAGAGAAGGAAAAATAGAAGAAAGGATGAGGTCAAGCAAAGTACCCAGCACAGGAGGAGGCAGGAGCAAGTTAAGATGAGGCCAATGGTAATAGTAGATGATACACAACTGGGAAGGTCAGGGGGGAGAGGACTGATAAGAAAATCAATGGGGTTCATGACAGAATCTGGCAATCCAGATACAACAAATCTCAGGAGACAGAAAATGAAAGTAAACAAGAGGAAATGCTAATCCTAATACAAGGGTCAAAATACCAAAATGGAGAGGGACAACTACAATTAGTTTTAGATCATTCCTATCCCAACGTGGTATCTCCAACATTTGGAAACCTCTTCCACCAGCTAGCAAACAGAACCAATTTTCAGGGCTGGGGTTGTGGCTCAGTGATAGAGCGCTTGCCTAGCATGTGTGAGGCACTGGGTTCAATTCTCAGCACCACATATAGATAAATAAATTAGAAAATCAAGGTCCATTGACAACTAAAAATATATCTTTTAAAAAATGTTTTTTTCATTATTCTTCTTGGATTCCCTCTTCTAGACTAATAGCACATTCCCAAACTATTCACCTAATTTTGAAGTGAAACCTACGTACAATCCTAATAAACCCGTGGATAGATACAACCCCCCTAATTTAGAAGTGAGGAATACAAGCAGGTGAACCCACGGCATGGAATGCACTTAGGAGTCTTCTTACCCACCCTCTAGTGGTAGGTTTGCTCCTTTCAAAGACACAGAATGAATCATTGCAGGCTGGAGCAAAAACACACACAAAATGAACACATAGATAGAGGAAAAGGTAATGAATGGGCTAGGATCTTGGTGGAGACTTGAGCAAATGGATGAGTCACCATCAGTGCCATGCATTCTTGTAATGAGCCCCCACGGAAAAACATATGCTCAAGAGGGAGAAAAGAGAATGTGGGCAGTAAAAACACATTGCCATGGCTGACCGGTTCAGTTGAGATGGTGCACCTGGGGCAGGTGACCAAGTGCTCTCAGGCCCTTACTGGAGGGTCCTTTAGTAACTAGGGACTGGAACAAAGGCAGGGATTCCCAGAGTTTCAGGATCAGTTTGAAGCAAATACCAAGCACCTCCTTGGAAGATGGCCAGCTGTACTCAGTGCTTGGAATAACCATTTATACCTGAACAGCAAAGGGGCTGGAAGGGGTCCCAGTACAGACAAAAAGACTGAAGTCAATTAGGCCTCCAACATAAGGTTTGTTTGTTTTTGTTTTTGTTTTTTTGGGCGGGGGGCGGGTTACTAGGAAAAGAACCCAGGGCCTTGCACGTGTAAGCTAGTGCTGTACCACTGAGCTACATCAGCAGCCTGCAAAATTTTCATTTGTTTTTCCAAGAGTGGAAACAAAGTAGGATTTATTCAAGTGAAAAATAGAAACAGAAGTCTTGCAAGAGCAAGAGGTCAGTTTTGCAATGTGACTTTTTTCCTCCATTCACAAAACTCCTGGGTGACTGGAAAAGACTCCTTTTTAGGTAAATTCAATCACAAACTAAGCACCTCCCAGCCACTGCACTCTTCCAGGGAACTTTTTTTTTTTTGCTGCCTGACAAACACCCCAGTTCGATTTTATCAGACTCTCTAGGGTAACCCTAGACCTCTGCATTTTTTATAAAAGCTTCCAGGCAATTCTAATGTGTACTGGCCTAGTTTAATTTTAATCTAATACTAATGCAAGGCCCAGACCCAAGTGAAGCCCTGTCCCTAGGGAGCTTCTTCTATGAGGCAAAGCCCATAACTCCCTGAAACAGAGGCAGGGAGAGAGTGGTCACTCAAGCTGGCAAGGAGGGAAAGACTGGTCTCATGGCCTTTCCAGACCCCAGGCCCCACAGAACATGTGTTTACTGATTAGCTTTTTCTCCCTGAGAAACAAGTAGGACAGCTAGACCTTCTCCAGGTAATTTGTCCACTATATCGTCTTCTCCATTCTCCTGGGGGAAAAAGGAAACAAATAGCCTCTGCTTCTTCCGGACAGGGAGCAGTGAGGCACAGGAAATCTACTTCTGTGAGATCACTGCAGGCATGGCTTGATCATGCACAAAAAGTGGGTTTTCATTTTATTAAATTACTTAATATGTGTATATTAGTTAGAGTATATGTATATTTTGATTTCATTACATTACTCAAGTATATATGCTTAAGACAAGTTTAAATACGGCAAGAGCCTTGATACATAATTTCTTGCTTACTTATCGTTAATCAAAGCTACACTATAAACTCCTTAGGTCAAAAAATTTTTTTAAATAAAATTTAAAAATGGACTTTTAAAAAAGCATTTTATTTCCTAATATCTATAGTAGCATGTGGCAGGATGTCTCAAATGTATCTGTAGAGTGGATATAAACATCAACGGATTAATTCATCACTAACTGATCTGTAAGTTACTCCCTATAGATTCTAAGGGGCATCAACTGCTGGGAAGAAAGAGACTCTTAACACTTCAGTCAAATGCACATGGAGTAGCCCACACTGTAAAGTAATTCTGAAATATAACAAAAGTCAAAAGAAATGTGTGATCTGGTTTATTAGACTTGAGTTTCACAGAACTTTAATCATTATTTTCTTCACCAAGACACCTGTGAAAATGCCCAAAAATGTTTTAAGAACTCACTGTCAATTTCTTTTAAATGTGTTACAAATTCAAAAACCACAGTCACCCCTCCTTCAACACTGCTGGAACCTGTGTCTTAGGACCCAGCCACTCTGACAGCCCGAAGCAGCTATTAATAGCAGAGGGTGTGATGCTATTTTTTATGGCTTATTAATAATATATTGTGTTTACACAGCAGCTTTCTCCTCAGGCACTCAGAGTTCTGCACATCAGCTCATAAATCCCCTGGAGGCAACTCACCAGACCTAGGTTTATTGTTTTCTCCTATTTTATTAATGAGGAGGGGGAAAGGTATGTTTCATAAATACAAGGAGTCAAAATCGCACATTGAGGACTAAGAGGCCTGCCCAAGGTCACTCAAGGAGTTTGAAGTCCGCTCAGAAATAGAACCCAAATCAACTAATACCCTCCCAGTGGCCACTCCCAGTCAATCATCCAACCACTGAAAGACTCTGGATGTCCAAATCACATGCTCAAACCAATAAAGATTCAGGTCAGGAGCAAACATGGCTGCTTCTGCATCTGTGTGAACTACTTCCAAGCTTAAGGACAGATGGCAGAGGGTGGAAAAGGATACCTACTCCCCTAGCACATGTGGCCTTCACCTGGACAGGCTGGCAAGACAAGAGGACACTGAGGAGCCAGGTCACCAGAAAGCACATCAATATAGTCCCCTGATGAACCCAGACTGAAACTGATCTTAAATTCCCACTGGACCACATCAATGTTTATAGCAGCTCAATTTACAATAGCTAAACCGTGGAACCAACCTAGGTGCTCTTCAACAGATGAATGGATAAAGAAAATGTGGCACATACACACAATGGAATATTATTCAGCCTTAAAGAAGATCGAAATTATGGCATTTGCCACTAAAGGATGGAGCTAGAGAATATCATGCTAACGGAAATAAGCCAATCCCCAAAAAATCAAAGGCCAAATGTTTTCTCTGATATGTCGATGCTAATTCACAATAAGGGGACTTGGGGCTAGGGAAGAGTAGAGGTCCTTTGGATTAGATAGGGGGAGTCAAGGGACAGGATGGGGTATAGGGGTAGGAAAGATAATAGAATGAATCAGAACTTATGTGCATATATGATTACATAAACAGTGTAATCCTACATCATGTACAACAAGAAGAATGAGAAGTTGTACTCCATTTATTTTTGATGTGTCAAAATGTATTCTATTGTCATATGTAACTAATTAAAACAAATTAAAAAAAAATCCCACTGGACTAGCAGTTAACACAGTGTGAGCCTCAGATCAGTAGCATCCACACCACCTAGGAACTTGATAGAGAAACAAATTCTGAGTAAGTCCTCCCCAGCCCTACTGAAGCAGAAGCTCTAGGACAGGGCCTTCCAGTTGATTCTAATGTGTGTTCAAATTTAAGGAACTGTATTAAGACACAAAGTCCAAAAGAAACCTAGTGAAATCCAAAGAGATGGCCAAAGCCATTCCAAAGAAATGATAAAGGGGGTTAAACTCACCTTTTATTTTCCTGCTAAAAACTACAAATTGCTAATTGTGCATAACATTGGAAACCTATGAATCATATCTAGAATCATTACTTTTTGCCTTTGAAATTATAAGGGCAAAAACCTACTGACAGGTATTCACATCCAAATGAGGTCGGACTGAAAGTGTGGTCCCATGTCAATTGCAGGTTTAAAGGTCTATAGCTCCTACTCATGAGGCCTAAGTCCTGTCATGCCAGTTCTAAGTAACTTCCCCTCAGATCAAAAGAGCCACGCACCAGAAGCTTCTCCCATCACTCTAATTTACAACAAGCCTAAAACACAGTGTAGCCCTGGCAATTAACCAATTCAGGTCACAGTTTAAAGCACAATTATTTTGGCTATCATGTTTTATTATAGTCTCCAAAGCACTTGTAATCTGCGGCATTGTTCAAATGTCAAACAAATAATGAAAAATAAAAGACAGCCAAGTGGTATGAGCATGCTTAGCACTTAGGACTCCACCGTTGCGAATGTTCATTTATTCATAGCTCTTTCTCTCCATGAGTACTGCCATTTCAAATAAAGCCACAAACCAAAATTGGTTTGGAGGAAGTATAAAAGGAAGGAGAAAGTCAGTAATGAATGGTGGTAAGGCAGTCCCCCATTGTCTATGATAGCTATGCCCAACAAGCACCATTTTGCTTGAGATTCTGCCCCTCCCCTTACTCCATCATTATCACCTCCTGCCTCCTCTCTTCTTCAGCAGCTCCCTCTCTTCTCCTAATATTTTTATACCATCTTCATCTCTTTTCTTGACTCTCCTGGGCTCCAGGTCCCATTTCCTTTCTCTGTTCATGTTCCCATCTCCCCCTCTTCAACTTCATTTTGTGAATGGGTTGCAGCTAGGGTGAGGTTGAACTGGACTGGGTATGGTCCCTCAGAACAGAGCTCTCCAGGCAAGAGGTCCATCCCCCTGTTCATAGTTAGACCATCCATATCTTCAACATGCAACCACTAAAGATCTCTCCTTTCTCAGCAGGTGGCCATTTGCTTTTATCTATAATAATACACAAGCTGAACTGAACCAACAGAAATCCCATTCACCACCCCGCCACACACACACCTCCAGGGATAGAAACTAGGGCCTCTTACATACTAGGTCTTTTCCTTAAGAAGTAGGGACAGGAAGCTTTTAAATCACACAGAAATCTTTCCAGAGGAGCTCTGAGTTGATTTTGAATGAAGTCAAAAGTCAATCCAAAGGAGCTGACTTGGTAAAGAGGGATAAAAAGGGTGTCCTGGCAAAAGCAGATTCAAAGGCATATCAGATTCCTTCATTCAGCACATTTATACTGCGCAACTACTTTGTGCCAAGCACCATTCTAGTGAGCAGGCCATGAAGATATCTGGTGGAAGAACCCTCCAGGCAGAGAGAAGAGCAAGACTCTGAGGCAGAAGGTCTGCCTGACATGAGGGAGATACATCAAGGCAACCACAAAGGGTATGAGAAAGAGGGAAAATGGTGGAGGTGAACTCAAACAGTGAGGATCCTATAAGGCTTGGAGCCCTTACAAGGATGTAGGCATTTACAAAGGTGGAAAGCCACAGGGGACTAGAACTTGGAAATGACACTGTGTGGCACATTTTAACCAGATCACTGCTGCTTGGCAACAGCAGAAAAGAAGAGAAGAAACTGTTACAGTATTCAGGTCAGCTGAGAGCATGACAAAGGATGTCTTAGGTCAGGATAATCATACTGAAGGAGTGAGGTTTTTGGAGATGGTCTGATTCTGAGTCTTGGTCTGTTCAGGGATATATTCCATTTTATTAATGCATGGTATTCAACAAAAAAAGAGTCCAGATGATGCAAGCCTTGGGACCTAAGGGAAAGATGGAGCTGCCATTTCCTGAGGTAGAAAGAATGCAGGAAAAGCACGTATTGAAGGAGAAAGATCAGGAGTTCAGTTTTGGACATGCTAGGTTTGAGATGTCTGTTAGACATCTGTTATGGTTTAGATGGGAGATGTTTTTCAAAAACTCATGTGTGAGACAAGGCAAGGAAGTTTGGAGGTGAAATGATTGGGTTTTGAGGGCCTTCACCCAATCAGTGAATTAATTCCCTGATAGGGATTAACTGAGTGATAACTGAAGGCAGGTCATGCGTGGCTGAAGGAGGTGGGTCACTGAGGGAGTGCGTTAGGGGTTTATATTTTGTCCATGGAGAATGGAGTCTCTGTCTCTTTCTGCTTCCTGGTGCCAGGCTGCTTTCCTCCACACTTTTCCACCATGATATTCTGCCCCACCTCAGGCCCAGAGGAAAGAAGCCAGCCCTCTATGCACTAAGACCTCTGAAACTATAAGCCCCCAAATAAACTTCTTCTCTTCTAATTGTTCTTGTCAGGTATTTCTGGTCACAGCAATGAAAAAGCTGATAAAATAACATCCAAGTGGAAGTGTTGAAAAGACAATTGGAGATGGGCATTTAGATTCAGAGATAAGTTTAAGAGGAGGACATAAATTGGGAGTCATCAGCTCAAAGACTGTGTTTAAGTCTCAGAAGTGGGTAAGATCATCACCCACTGCCAAGAAATCACAAATTCCCTAGTAAAGCTGGAGGAAAGGTTTCATGAAGAGTCCCTGCTGGAAAGCTGAGTAGAAAGGTGGGAGTGGGCCATCCCTGAGAAGCCTCATGTGCTAAGCTGAGCTGCTTTAGCTTTCTTACAAAAACCAGAGCTCCAGACAGCTTTGAAAATGATGATGATCAGATCTGCATTTTTTTAAAGCTAACTCAGGCAAAAATATATTTTGTGAGCAACTGCAAGGCCTGACATGCCCTGCTTCCTCCTCTCCATTCTCCTTTCAAGCTCTACTCCCAAGGGTAGGATTGACAGCCACTGCACCCTACCTTGAACCCAGGCACCTGACCCAAACTGAGGTGATCAGACCCATTCCATGGACTTTGAGACCAAGATGAATGATAGTAAGGACTGAAAACCAAGATGATTCATCTCATAACAAGGATGAGAGAAGTCTGAGTTTGGCCAAGCTTTCCAACCCGAGTGCTTAACCAATATTCCTTGGGGAAGTTGGGCTTACCACGTGGTGGCTGATTTCCTCTTGAGCTAGTTGGGAAATCCCCCCAAATTAGGCAGAAGTTGCAAGGCCTTGGAAATCATACAGCATCCCACCAGAGTATTCTGCTGTCTGGGAGTCACAAGCTTACTGAGATCAAAGTGGGGGAGGAATGAGATATCACTTTTGATGAGTGAGTGACAGGGTAAACATGTAGAAGAGCATATGAGAGAGAGGGGTGATATTGCTATGGTCATCCTCAGAAAACACCATCTGCCACAGCAATGAAGAGGCCCCAGTTTGCATCAGCCATGCGCTAGTTTGGCAAACCTTTGTTTCCCCGTGCTCTTTCCTACAAGGGTCAAAGCAGCTTAGACACAGCCTGGTGCTGGAGCTTCCGTGTTGCTTAGACAAGGGGATGGACAGATGTCAGAGGGAAACAAGGAGGCCATTTCCCAATAGGCCACGGAATAAAGATATACAAGAACTGAAGCCCCCTTGTGATTTCTGGGACTGCCATGCTGGGTGGAGGAACCAGCACCAGCTGTATGGGAAACAATGAGCTCAGCACTTTCCACAAGGACTTCTTGGAATGACTTGGTTAATTTAGTCTATTATTTCTTTTTATCTCTACAAAAATATTCTAGCATTACCTTAGTAACCTATTCTCCAGTGTTTCAACCTAGTTGATTGCAGCATTTTAAGTAATTGGCTTAAAAATTGTTCATTTGCTTTGATCCACTTCTGGGAATCTATCCCTAACGGAAAAGCTTCTTTTGCAGAAGAATGTTCACAGCAGCATTATTTATACTTAAAGATGGGAATTTTCAATGTGCCACAAAAAGAGTGTTTAAGTTACTGTGATATATCAATTCAGTTGACAATTAGGTAACATTTAAATTGTTTTCAATAGATCACAAAAAAGACTGTCTAAAAATAAAAATAAAAAGTGAAAAAAAACAGGATTAAAATTATATCTACAGATTATAAGTATGAAATAAATCTAAAACCGGGGGGGGGGAAATTTGGGGAAGGAAATAAACTTTAAAGTAAGAATGGTGAAAAGATAAACTTTGGGCTGGGGATGTGGCTCAAGTGGTAGCGCGCTCGCCTGGCATGCGTGCGGACCAGGTTCAATCCTCAGCACCACATACAACAAAGATGTTGTGTCTGCCGAAAACTAAAAAATAAATATTAAAATTCTCTCTCTCTCTCTCAAAAAATAAAAAGATAAACTTTTTCCCCTCTACTTTTCTGAAAGCTGATTTTTTTTTCTTTCTTTCTTGCCTCCACCCCTGTACTGGAGATAGAACCCAGCTCTATCACTGAACTACTTCCCCAGTACTTTTTACATTTTTTTAAACATCATTTTAAGTTGCCAAGGCTGTCCCAGAATCTGCAGTCCTCCTGCCTCAGCCTCCCGAGGGGTTGGAAATACAGGCATGTGCTACCACATGTGGCCTAAATGCTGTATTTTTAGATAAAAGTTTCTAGAATGCCTTCTCTAGCTACATCTCTTTTTAACATTTCCATTTATTTATGTTCTCACATGACAGAAAATGGTGGTCTTTATTAAATCTCAAACCTGAAGATGTAAAATAACCAGGTTCTGTGAGCACCTATGAAATTGAGCGAGGGGCTCAAGTGTGTACGGTATGGTTTTGTGGATTGTCATACTGTTTCTGGGCAATATGCAGTTGTTCCCCAGTATCTACAGTGAGTTGCAGCAGCCCATCATCTGTGCATGCTCAAGTCCTTTAAGTAAAATAGTATAGTGTTTGCATGGAATCTATGTACATCTTACTGTATACTTTATATTATCTCTAGATTATTTATAATACCTAATATGATGTAAATGCTATGTAAACAGTTGTTTACTGTATTGTTTAGGGAATAATGACAAGAAAAACATCTGTACATGTTCAGTACACTTTCTTTACCAAATATTTTCAATTCATAGGTTAGTAGATATAGAACTTGTGGGTAGGAAGGCCAAGTGCAGCAAGCATTCACCCAAGCTCAACTGTTCATGTCTCCTTTCCCAAGACCCGGTTTCTGGGCTGGGCTGTAGCTTAGTGGTAGAGCACTCACCTTGCATGCGTGAGACCCTGCGTTTGATCCCCAGCACCACATAAAAATAAACAAATAAAGATATTGTGTCCATCTATAATTAAAAAAAAATATTTTTTAAAAAAGACCTAGTTTCCTTATAATGAAAATAGGAATGATTAAAACAACAACAACAACAACAACAACAACAACAGTGTTTTCCCTCTCAGGATTGGTGTGAATATGCCAGTAAGATGATATCGAGCACATATCAAATACCAAAGGTAATATCGAAATTTAATCCTTCTTTCATCACTGGGACTTCTGGTAAACCCACCACAGACCGCCTTTTTTGAGGCCAAGTCTCAAAAAAATATAGGGGAAAAATTCCTTGAGGCCAACACCCTGTGATCTGTGAGTAAGAATTTGTGGCTTACGGAGAACTCTCATGGCATTCTCATGTGATTTCCATCCATGCTACCAAGTGGAGGATGCTCTTTCTTCCCTATCTGACAAGTTATGAGGGCTGCAAGAGGGGTAATAGGAACAGAGAAATGGGGAAGGTCTCAAAAAAATTCATGACCTGTCCAGGTTATAAACCTAACCAATAACTTGAATCCAAATCTGAAGCTTGCAACATAGGCAATCTGTGACTTGGAGACTGTAATGGTTAATTTGAATTGTCAACCTGATTGGATTGAGATGCCAAGGATTAAGAGGCTTGTGGGTGTGTCAGTGAGGGTGTGTCTAGGGCATGTGGGATAGCCAACTGAAAAGAGACCTTCCCTAAGCATGGGCAGCAGCATCTAATAGGATGATGCCTTAGATGGAATAAAGTTGGAAGAACAAGGAAGCAACAGCAGATACATGCTCCATTCCTCTTGAATGGGCTCTTCATTGCTGCTGTGATTGTCTGAAGATATTGGACTCGCACTTCTCTATTCTTCCAAAGTGGATTCTCTAGAAGCTTTTGGCCTCAGAATAGCACTGTTGATCCCTCTTGTTCTGGAACTTCAGCCTCTTCAGCCTCTTGGACTGTGCAGCTACTGGTTCTTCCAGCTCTCCAGCCTGCAGACAGCCATTGTGGACTATTCATCTTCTGGTCACAGAAGCCAACCTAATAAGCCCCCCTTTTATAATTATACTTCCTGTGGATTCTGTTCCTTTAGAGAACCCTGACTAATATAGAAACATTGGATTTTCTTTATCTGGGTGTTTTGTCTATCTAAACAAACACAAACAACTTTTGAATACAGTTTTATGCACAAATTTTCAAACCTAAACAGAAGTGCTTCTGGAGTCACTAAGCTGGGGGTAGGACTTAGGAGTCCAAGGTTCTAGATCTATCTTTGTCATCAACTTAGAGAAACATAGGAAAACATCTCCAGACCCTGGTTTTCTCAGGTTGAAATTAACAATTTTCACTTAAACATCAAAGTTTTGAGACTTTAAAATTCCAGTGCAGATGTAGCAATGGGAATTCCTGCTCATTAAAGGTTTTTTTTTTTTTTTTTAATTTTATTTTAAATCAACAGGCTTGAGGGACAGATTTATTTACATAACCAAAACCTAAAAACTTAACAGTAGGTATTAGTTACCCATTGGCAAGTTAGGGTAGAAAATATGAGTCTCCCAATGAAGGATCTGAAAACTCTAGGTTTCTTTTCATATATCACTACAAGCTTGTCAGATGGGAAAAAAGTGCACCATGTTTTTGGCTGGATCTTACTCATTTCTGAAACATCTCTGTGACCTATAAGCTCTACTATTTTGAAGGGCTGACATTTTCTAGCATAAGAGAAGAAAATATAGATAACACAGAAAGGGAGCATTTTAGAAGAAAATGTTATTCATCCATTGAGTTGGGAAACTAGTTTTCTAAACAGAACAATGATTTAAAATTATTTGAAAAAATTATCAATACCTTGGAGCCCCAACAGGTTGCAATTTGGGAAAAGCACATAAATGATTAAACCTAGAACTTTCACCTGGAGGGAGCAAGTTCCTGAAAATTCTGTAACTTAAAGAAGTTTCATTGAAATCTATTACTGAATTCACAAAATACTAAAAGATGAAGATCTTCTGGTAAAGAGGCTATTAAGAATATCACTGATCACATCACCTCAAAAGGCAAATGCTGGGGTTTACATGACCGCTATCATATTGCCACTGGCATACTTCCCATCTTGGGAATGGAAAAAATTAAGGAACCTAAATGTAACTTGCTATAGTGTTGAATTAAATATTATAGAATAAAGACATGTAGGGAAAAATGTTTTAAAGCACTAGGAATCACCTAAAATACTGCAGGGGACAATAAGGTATAGATGGTGCTTTTGGTGCCACATCTTTGGCCAGCTCAGATTTCCTTCCAAGTCTTAGAAGACACATCCCTGTGTTCTTTCACACAGTTCCATCTCGGCACTCACTGCAGTGGCCTGGTATATACTTCTCAGAGACAGAATCCAGCCCCTCTTCCTGCAGAAAAGATCACAATAATGCCTCACACCTTAACTGGCTTTTCATCCATCCCTGTCTAACTCTCCCTACTCCCTGAATGGGCTTTCTGTGAATCCTTCCTGGAATCAGCATCAACTAATCAGCTACTTGCAACCAGGTCTTTGCCTCAGGCCCCAATCCCAGACAGGAAAATTTCCAGAAGTATTTTTAAAAGAAACAGTTATAGTACACTGTCAAAATTAAGAGCAAGCAAGACCATTTGGAGATTAAATGTACAAACCCAGTCTAACCACAAACACCTCTGTGAACAAACCAAAGTAGATCCAGGACAGCACCTTCAACATTCTCTTGGTTTTGCAAGTTAAATCTATCCAGGATCCCAAAATTAGGGCATTCTACCAGACTCAAAAATCCAAACAAATGCAACAGTCCCTGGCACAATTGTTATAATAGCCTATGATTTCATATTGCCATTTAAGATACTCACAGATCCAAAAGCAAGAACATGACTAAACTAAACCAAATGAATCATGTGAGATAACTAAACAAAGTTAGATTTTTTTCTCTTTCAATTAATACATATTTTTCTGAAATCCATTAATATTCCCCTCCTTTGGAGGTAGTCTATAAAATCTTCTATAATATAGGAGGAGTCACTTCCAAGGTTTGTGTCTGCCTCAAATGAGTCCAGTTAACAAAGGTCACATCTGGATGTGATCTAGGAGGCACGGACAAGTTTGGAGCAGAAAAAGACACGAGCTTCTCTTGGAGCCAGATGAACTCAGAAAGGTTGTCATTAGTCCTTCTGAGGCTTGGCAGTACCCAGAATGGAGCAGAGGGCCTGAGTGTTCTGTAATCTGTATCGACTCAATTAGAAAGACAGAAAAGGAGAAAGATGAGTGAGCTTTGAAACACAGATATGTCCTCTAGAGGACATCTAGAGGGTGGATGTGAAGGAAGAGGGAAGAGTGGACAACCATGTATCAAAGGAGGAACAAAGATGGTTCGGATCTCCAGTCCTACCCTCAAGGTATTCATCCAGAAACCAAGCACTTGTGACAATATAAAGGAAAAGGGGTACGGGAAAAAGAGACCCTTGTTATCAGTCACCTAACTCAACATACTACCACCTTAGAGAAGCAAGGGAGGGAGGGACTATTTGACAACAAACTTGTCACTTTATATTTGATACACCCACACAGAATCAATGTCCTAAAAAGGACTCATTTGTCAATTCATTAATTACAGATGAGGATTGCTCTATACGGAATTATCGTGCACAATAAATTCTATGAAATCCATCACAATGCCCTAATTTTTGCAGCAACAGTGGAAGCCCTGGGTGACTGTTCTTTCTTGCTGGTAAAAGAGGCAGAAACTAACTACTCAAAGGACAGGCTCTGGAACCAGAGTCTGGCTACATCCCAATAGCAGCAGCACTCATCAGTGACCTCAGGAAAGCTATTAAGCTATTTAATCCCTCTCTGCCATAGTTTTGTTCTGTTTAGTGGGTATTGTGGTACAATGTTGTTAGTTTATGTACAGAGGTTATTGGCAAAGTGACTGGCACAGAGTTGTTTTTTTTTTTTTTTTTTTTTTAAATGACCTATTTGGATGACACACAAATAAAACTGACCCAAACACATGAACACCCTATATTTTCTTGGACTACAATCCTGTCTTCCTACAATACAACCTAACTCACCCACAAAAGTCTAAAATGCCTTCTTAAAACTTCCTTCCCAATTACTAACCCTGTAACTCCACACAGGCAGATGCCAACTCACCTTTCGAAGGAAATTGCAAGGGGCAAGTTCACCCAGAGTCACTGGCAAAAGGACCATGACAAGGAGAGTACCTTGATTCCCAAAGTGGTTGCACTTCAGAATCATCTCTGGGGGTCTTTAAAAATTTCACATTAGGAGGCTCCCCTTTGATAGCTTCAAGACTGAAAGATGGCCTGGGAAAATGTTGTTTGCTACTTCTGCTTTGCTTTTAGATTTGCAAAGTTCCCCCTGGTATTTTTCTCATGAAGCAAGAGACTTGGGAACTTTTGTTTTAAAGCACAGGAATGGCTAAAATCAATGGTTCTCAACCAGATGTGACTCTGCCCGTAGAATAAGGGGACATTTGACAATATCTGAAGACATTTTCCACGATCACAATTTGGGGAGGGAACTAAGAGTATCTAATGGGTAGAGGCCAGTGATGTTGGTAAACATGCAACACTGCACAGGACAGCCTCCATGACAAAGGATTATCTGGTACACAGTGTTAACCATGCCAATGCTGAGAAATTCTGCTCTAAGTCATTAGAGAACATGGCTTTCTCTAGGTTGGTGCCAGAGAATGGCCTTTAGGTTCCCAAGTTCATCAACTGGGGTCATCCCACAAATCCCAGGGACTCGAATTGAGTAACACATGGACTGGTGACTGGGGAACAGCTTTGAAGGAACCATGATAAATTCATAGAAAGACCAACACAATCTCTGTGCACACAAGATGAACATAAACTTAATTTTAAAAGGATATAACAATAATTCTGACATCAGAGACAGGTCAGAGGCAGAGCTTCTCCTCTGGACCAATAAATACCATGTCCACTTGCTGAACCCCTACTAAGTGATAAGCAGGGGATCCACTTAAGTGTTTAGCGGGTGGTAGAGAAGATACCTTGCCTACATTATTCCATTTATTCATCACAACTGTCTGATAAGGCAGATATTTTGGCAGTTAAGGAAACATGAGTTGGAAGTAAATAAGAAACATGCCTAAGGTGGCCACTCTTGGCTATGGACCTCACGTGCCCCTGCAGCTGGAGGCCCATCCTCTGGGCACTTACCGTCCTGCTTCCCATCTCATCTTGGCATTTATTTCTCTGAAGTATGGCCTGAGACATCCTCAGCATTATAGGAGAAAGAAATAGGAAAGTCATTTATTATTCTCACTATAATTTTCTACTGGCTTATCCACTAATCATTCTAGTTTTCCCTACTATCATACCCTGTTCACTCCACTGGCCCTGCCCCAGATCTGTAGAAAACTAGGAGGAAGCAGGTTCAGATACCGGGGTCTTTATCAACTTCACTGGCAATTCCTGAGCACCTATAAGGCTGAGAACCAACCAGGCAGCACACTGTGACAGCTTTTGTTTGGGCATACTAATGCCAGAGTGACTGCTGGGGGCTGATTCCTTCAGAGAGGAGAGACTGGCTCTGAGACGTAAAGATCACTATCTGATTCTCCTTAAAACAAAACATGCTATCTCCATTGATCAAAGATAAGGAAAACATTTGAATCTGTCTCCCTTTATTGAGGGGAAGCCAGCTCCTAAGTAGCTCCTAAAAGGTGAAGCAAGCAGTTTAGTTGCCAAAAATAAACTAGTTTGGCACAAACAGCAACAGAGGTTCCTGCATTCTGGGACCTGGTATGTGCATAGACTGGATGATTCCTCTCATCCCCCAAAATCCCCAAACCAAAAACTATGAAGGCATATTTGTAGGGAATCCACTGTGCTGGTATCAGAGCCACAGACATGATGGTAACTTTACCAACCACAGCCTTTATTTTGCCAACAAGACAAACAGCCTTATAAGGACAGGTTGCCAGCCACATGGGGCAAATGATTATAGGAGCAAGAAAGAGGAAAGTCACTTATTATTCTCATTATAATTATTCTACTGGCTTATCTACCAATCATTCCAGTTTCCCCTACTATTGCAAGTACCCATTTTGTTCTAATTTGTCTGCCCAATGATTTTGAATTAAAGTAATCTACCATTTGCTTTTTTTAAACAAGGTAGAGGGAGATAGGATGCCATGCATGCTGAAAGAAAAATGCCATGTGGTTTGGAGCAGCCCTTGGGATGCCCATTCCCTTCCTAATTACCAGCCCACTGGCTTTCTGACAGATGGAAAGAAGGACCCGCCCCTTACAGAGCTCACATAATGAGGCGCTGCATAATCACAACTTCACATTCAATCTGCCCCATTAATGCCAGAGGTAGTTCAACCAAGTGAGAGAATTAGGGTCTTATGGATAAGACTGATGTGTGTGTACACAGTAATTTTATTAACCATTAACATGCTTTGTGGAACAAGGCCTTCCAGTTCAAAAGCGTGAAAGAGATATGCAATTTACAACCGCCACTGATTTAATAGCTTGTCAGCGGGTGAGTAGGTGGGGGTTGGAGTGTGTGTGCTACCATTGAACTGCAACGACACCACAGAATAAAAACATCACCAGCCAGTCAATTAAGGAAATTATTCATGGGCTGGTTAAAAGGTCACATGCCAAAAACTTCATGTAACAGAAAAGAGGTGAGATATGGTGCTCAATTATTTTTCTTTTTAACCCAAAGGTGACTAGAAATGGAGAAAGCCATTTCCAAATCTGATTTTATATCACACACACACACACACACACACACACACACACACACACATAAATACATGTATATATAACCATATTATTTATTTATATATAAAGCTATTATTGATGACTTTCAATATCCATCATTGAAAATACCTAGAAAGTCACTCTCTTTCCATTTTCTCAGGCCTCCACTACTTCATCAACATCTTGCTCCTTTCTCTGAGTTAGACAAAGGAGCTGCTATTTAATTCATGTTGGTATGAATGACTCTAGTCATCTGCAGGCCTCTTTCAAGCATTTAGGACCAGTCTAGAGGTGGATAAATGGTTTTTCTCTTGATCAAAGGAATAAAGTTTCCATTAGACAGAGGATTGTGAAGAAGGTGGAAAGGTCCTAAAATCCAGCCTCAGAAGATGACAATACTCCAATGGTTCCTGCCCCCACACACAGGATATATTTGGCACTGTCTATAAACATTCTTGGCTGGGTGGGTGGGGTGTTGGTAGCATCTAATGGGTAGAGGCCAGGGATGCTATTGAATACTCCACAGTGCACAAGACAGACCCAACAAAGAATTATACAGCCCCAAATTCCCATAGAGCTGAGGTTGAGATCCCTGTTCTACTCCAGTGTTTCAAAGGCTTGCCACCCAAAGTATGGTTCTTGGACCAGCTGTGATATAACCTGAAATCTCATTAGAATCTCAGGATCTTCCCCAAACCTCCAGAACCAGAGTCCACATTCTAACAACCTAGAGTGACTTGTAAGTACATTAAATTTTGAGCTGCACACTCTTCGAACAATGGTTCTCCAAGTGGCTATACACTGGAATCAGCCTAGGTGCCCATCAATGGAAGAATGGATAAAGAAAATGCAGAATATGTAAAAAATAGAGTTTTACACAGTAATGAAGAACAAAATTATTTCATTTGCAGGAAAACGGATGGAATTTGACAGCATTATGTTAAGTGACATAGGCCTGACTCAAAGTCAAGGGTCATATGTTTTCTCTCATATTTGGAGATTAGAGAGAAAAAAAGGAAAAGAAGCATGATGGGGATAGGAATCTCATGAAAACAGAAGGTAGATCAGTAGAGTGGAGGAAGGTGGTCAGAGGCAAAAAAGAGGGGAGAGAAAGAGGAGGTACTGGGAAACGAAATTGACCAAATTATGCACATGTACAAATATGTCATAATAAATCCTACTATTATGCAAAAATATAATGCACCAATTTAAAAAAGAAAATTGAATTCTTAAGAGAACATACAAGTTCAACAAGGGATCTTTGCTAAGAAACTCCTGGTCACTCTAACCTAGAGGGACCCAAATCCCAAACCCCATCAGATGAAATATTAAATCATAACTCCAGTTGGTGTGGAAAAACTGCAGGCCATCTTTGAAAAAGAGTCAAGGCCAACAGAAAACTATTCTAGAAGTCGAGAAACAGGTCTCACTATTTATTTTTAAGTAGGTCTTATAAACTAAAGATTGATAAAAGGCTTGCATCAAATTCTTGCATGACTTATTCAAAAGATTACAAACATTCCAAAATGAAAAAGATTTTTGTCCAGCTAACCTAGGTTTAAGAGAAACAAATGGAACTGTCCTAATTTCATTCTTTTTATCAATGGCTCCCCAGTCTGGTTATTCAGGATGGTGCTTTGGATGGTTTATTTTTATTTTATAAAGTCATTTGCCAAGAGTTTCTCATAATTTTCTTAAGAATAAGAGAATAGAATAGTGAGGGTACACCTAGGTGAACTGAATTCTGGTTGGACAAATATTCTGGAAGACCCTGATTAGTCAAACAATCAATTTGGAGCCAAGTCTGTATGGTCCTGTCAGAATGATGAAACTTTAGTTTTTAAATAGAAAATATATATTCATTTAAAAATCATGATGTATGTTTTTTACAATTACTTTTCAAAACCTCCAGAAAGGAAAATCACCACAGGTATCCAAGCAGGGGGTGTGCAGGGTAACCATGCAGGACTATGAGAGAAGCACAGTAGGGAAATTGGGGACCTTGGGCACTCATAAAGGCCACTTCCAATCAGTCTTGCAGGTGTGGAGGCCCTGTGTTCCTGTTTGAGTCTGAAACTAAAAACAAGAAATATAGGATAGCATTAGCTACTTCCCCAAGCCCAGCTCCCTTAAAATTCATACTACAAATGCTCTATTTTTTTTCAGATACAACCATCCTTCAGGTTGGATTTTCTCAGATTTACTCTCCAAAAGCCAACTGACAAAGAAAAAATGTTCCATGATTGACTCTCCAATATAAAATGGACCTCAGAGATATTCAAAGAAGATCTTCTAATACATCTACCAAAACGATTTATATTCCACAGAACAATAAAAAAGCCTGAATGACTAGTTTAAGGCTTTTTCATTAACTCAGTAACATATGCCTTCTTTGGAACTAAATCTAATAACCTGGGCTTCCCTCAGGGGTTGGAGAGGGAATAAATCAAAGTAATTATTTCTGAAAGTAGGTAATGTGTAAATTTATTTTGTCCCTCAATAAATTCACCAAGACACACATACACACACACATGTGCACACACAATACACACTCTTCCTTTGAGGCATTCCAAATCAAAGTCATAAAGTTTGGAATCCAAGGAAAAAGTGGTTTGCACACTTTCACACATTTCTTCGATGATGCTTTCTTTCTGGCCTGAGCTCCAACCACTTTTTTACCATCAGTTTCTATCATAGTCCAATTTTGATGAAGAGAAGGGAGTAAAGGGGTTTACATTTATTCTACTTTGCCATTAATCTACCTCTTAAAAAGCTTTATCTAATACCCTAAACCTGTCCCCAAAGATTTCCTGAGACTGGGCCTACCCTCTTTGCTGGTGAATGTACAGCGGGTGGTACCAGACAGAAGCTGACAATAATGAGGTGGCATGAGCACAGCAGATTTCAAATCAAATTTCAGGTCTGTATGGTCAACACAAGTCCATGATCCTGTATCCCTGACAAATCAAAATAGAAAAGTCCAGCTCTTATATTTCTATGAGTCAGCCAGACTCATAGAAATACCAATCTGGCTTAAATCCTAGTTCGGTGATTAGAGCTGAATGCACCATAAACAAAAATCGTTCCCCAAAATCTACTCCACAAGTTCATGTCATGATAACACACAGCAGCCCCAAGTGCACAGATTCACAGACACAGTTCCTCCCCAAACATCTCAGTCAGACCAGTCTTCTTGGACTGTTCCAAGGGATTGGATGTAACAACAGATGCAAAAAACTTACTCATAAGTCATTCTTTCTCTCAAGATCTTTTATTAGCCAAATCTGGCTCCCTAAACTCATTTGCTTCTGATAGATGTGATATTTGCAAAATGTAGATTTAAAAATAAGGGAATGTGTATTTGATGCTGAATGTGCTTGCTAATGCCTCAAACAATCACAGTTCTGGAAAGGCAGCATCATGGGTTAATTATGCAAAGGGCAAACCCAGTGTTGTGTAGTCTTTTGTTTGTGAGCCTGTCCCTGGCTTTAGTTACTCATGATATTAGGCAAAGCCACCTAATACAGACCTGCAGCTGTGCCCACACGCTGAAGAGTGCTTGGGGAATACTCCAGGCTTCGTGTGCATATAAAATAGGTGAGCTTACCATTCCCTACATATGTTCCTCATTCTTTAGTGCATTTATGGCTGGCAGCATTTCCAATCAGAGCAGTCACTACATGAACAATCAAGATTACAGATCAGTGGCAAACAAGGGCCCCACCATACTTAGGGACTGACAGGTCTCTGGTATAATGCACACTCTTGCCAACAAACCAGCTTTTGCTCTCATTCAGAAAACAGACTGGTCTAGGACACGCTAAGGGATTTTAAAACTCACAATTTAGTTGTCTCCTATGAAAGGAAAAAGTACCCCATATCTCAAACATAGGACCTAAAGGAATAAACAAAGGGGCATGCACAGATTCACAGACAAGCTGAAACAGCAAAAGCTGGAACAATTCGGGTTTCCTAATAGATTGTTAAATAAATTATGTTATGGCCAACAGCACAATTCCATGAAGTCATTAAAAAGAATGGGTTAGATACATGGGCAGAATATTTCTAAATGCCCTTGATTTTGTGTTAGGAGAAAGAAACATTTTCCAGAACAATATGTATAGAAAGATCCTATTTTTATTTTCACACCAAGTCGTGTGTGTGTGTGTGTGTGTGTGTGGGGGGGTGTCTATAAAGCATACACATGTGCATCTTATTTAATTTCAAAGAAAATGTTCTGGAAGCAAAGGCACCAAGCTGTGTTCATCGTGGTTTTCTTTTATGGAGAAAGGCAAAAAAAAAGGATGAGGATAGAGTGCATGAGAGAAAACTTTCACTTTCAAACTTACATTAATTTAAAGGTATTTGTTCTACATGTACACACCTTAATTATAATCAGCAAAATGAATAAAGTATTTTCATTTTTAAAGAAACAATGGAGGGCCTCACATATTCATAAGAATAGCAGATTTCTCTTACAACAAACCATCTGAGCTCCCCTGTGTTAATTATACAACAAGGTCACTTCACCCTAAGGCTTAATAACTCAGCCCTGGCTTCCTACTGCTCTGATAATCAAAACTTCCTCCCGAGGCTCCCAAGGCCCCAGCTGTGTCTTCCCTTTTCCCTCACCACTTGGGTCCAGCCACAGCAACCCATTTTTCTGACTCTCAAACACAGCAAGCTGGTCCCACCTTAGGGACTTTGT
The DNA here is from genome assembly GCF_021218885.2 of Marmota monax. Taxonomy (NCBI): domain Eukaryota; kingdom Metazoa; phylum Chordata; class Mammalia; order Rodentia; family Sciuridae; genus Marmota; species Marmota monax. Next base: position 3,796,060 of record NW_026691933.1, read on the forward strand.
TTGCAGTGATCCCTCTGTCTGGGGATACTCTTTTTTCCAGGCCCCTTTCTGCCTGGAAAAAAAAGGATCCATTCTATTATCACCTCTGCAGAGTGACCTCCCTTGACCCCCAACTTCAGAGAAGCCCTCCTCATGCACTCTCAGTATCCTGGTTTGTTTTATTTTCTTCACAGCTCTTACTACCTCTGCAATTACTTTATTGTCCATTTTCTCCTTTTTAGGTATCTAAGACAGGGAGCTGATTTATCTGGTTTCTTCCTGGTGCCTCACAAAGTACCTGGCACACAGTAGGCCCTAAATAACTCACTGAATAAATGAATACACCTCAGAGTAGGATATTAGGAAATGCATCTCTTGATAGGAAACTAATGAGTAAAACCAAACCTTTTCAAAATAAATTTTACCTTCTCATGTACAACACAAAAGGCATGCCTATTGACAGACATCTATTCAACCAGAAACCAATGATGAGCTCATCACTTACTCACCACTCCAGAAATGAGGAAGTAAACCTAGAAATTCAAAGTAAGCTGTTATTGTTTCTTTAGCTGAAAAAAAACTTTTTAGTTTGAGTAAGTCCCATTTGTTGATTCTAGTTATTAACTTTTGTGCTATGGGTGTCCTATTGAGGAAATTGGAGCCCGACCCCACAGTATGTAGATCGTAGCCAACTTTTTCTTCTATCAGACGGTGTGTCTCTGATTTGATATCAAGCTCCTTGATCCATTTTGAATTAACTTTTGTGCATGGCGAGAGAAAGGGATTCAGTTTCATTTTGTTGCATATGGATTTCCAGTTTTCCCAGCACCATTTGTTGAAGATGCTATCCTTCCTCCATTGCATGCTTTTAGCCCCTTTATCAAATATAAGATAGTTGTAGTTTTGTGGATTGGTTTCTGTGTCCTCTATTCTGTACCATTGGTCCACCCTCCTGTTTTGGTACCAGTACCATGCTGTTTTTGTTACTATTGCTCTGTAGTATAGTTTGAAGTCTGGTATCGCTATACCGCCTGATTCACACTTCCTGCTTAGCATTGTTTTTGCTATTCTGGGTCGTTTATTTTTCCATATGAATTTCATGATTGCTTTCTCTATTTCTACAAGAAATGCCGTTGGGATTTTGATTGGCATTGCATTAAACCTATAGAGAACTTTTGGTAATATCGCCATTTTGATGATGTTAGTTCTGCCTATCCATGAACGGGGTATATTTTTCCATCTTCTAAGATCTTCTTCTATTTCTCTCTTTAGGGTTCTGTAGTTTTCAGTGTATAAGTCTTTCACCTCTTTTGTTAGGTTGATTCCCAAGTATTTTATTTTTTTTGAAGATATTGTGAATGGAGTGGTTGTCCTCATTTCCATTTCAGAGGATTTGTCGCTGATATACAGGAATGCCTTTGATTTATGCGTGTTGATTTTATATCCTGCCACTTTGCTGAATTCATTTATTAGCTCTAATAGTTTCTTTGTAGAGCCTTTTTGGTCTGCTAGGTACAGAATCATATCATCTGCAAATAGTGATAATTTAAGTTCTTCTTTTCCTATTTTTATGCCTTTAATTTCTTTCGTCTGTCTAATTGCTCTGGCCAGCGTTTCGAGAACTGTGTTGAACAGAAGTGGTGAAAGAGGGCATCCCTCAGCTAAAGAAACAATAAGAGATGTAAATAGAGAGCCTACATCCTGGGAACAAATCTTTACTCCTCACACTTCAGATAGAGCCCTAATATCCATAGTATACAAAGAACTCCAAAAATTAGACAATAAGATAACAAACAACCCAATCAACAAATGGGCCAAGGACCTGAACAGACACTTCTTAGAGGAGGACATACAATCAATCAACAAGTACATGAAAAAATGCTCACCATCTCTAGCAGTCAGAGAAATGCAAATCAAAACCACCCTAAGATACCATCTCACTCCAGTAAGATTGGCAGCCATCATGAAGTCAAACAACAACAAGTGCTGGCGAGGATGTGGGGAAAAGGGTACACTTGTACATTGCTGGTGGGACTGCAAATTGGTGCAGCCAATTTGGAAAGCAGTATGGAGATTTCTTGGAAAGCTGGGAATGGAGCCACCATTTGACCCAGCTATTCCCCTTCTTGGTCTATTCCCTAAAGACCTAAAAAGAGCATGCTACAGGGACACTGCTACATCGATGTTCATAGCAGCTCAATTCACAATAGCAAGACTGTGGAATCAACCCAGATGCCCTTCAATAGACGAATGGATTAAAAAAATGTGGCATTTATACACAATGGAGTATTACTCTGCATTAAAAAATGACAAAAATCATAGAATTTGCAGGGAAATGGATGGCACTAGAGCAGATTATGCTAAGTGAACCTAGCCAATCCCTAAAAAACAAATGCCAAATGTCTTCTTTGATATAAGGAGAGTAACTAAGAACAGAGTAGGGACGAAGAGCATGAGAAGAAGATTAACATTAAACAGAGATGAGAGGTGGGAGGGAAAGGGAGAGAGAAGGGAAATTGCATGGAAATGGAAGGAGACCCTCAGGGTTATACAAAAGAACATACAAGAGGAAATGAGGGGAAAGGGAAAAATAATACAAGGGGGAGAAATGAAGGACAGTAGAGGGGGTAGAGAGAGAACAGGGGAGGGGAGGGGAGGGGAGGGGAGGGGGGATAGTAGAGGATAGGAAAGGCAGCAGAACACGACAGTCACTAGTACGGCAATATGTAAATCAATGGATGTGTAATTGATGTGATTCTGCAATCTGTATATGGGCTAAAAAATGGGAGTTCATAACCCACTTGAAGCAAAGTGTGAAAGATGATATATCAAGAACTATGTAATGTTTTGAACAGCCAACAATAAAAAATTAAAAAAAAAAAAAAGTAAGCTGAAGCTTCAATTCGCTATCTGCTATAGTAACCTGGAAAAGGCCATGAGGACCCTGTGGCCACATTTCATGGAGTGTCAACTGAAACAGTCAAATCCAACCTGAAGAAGGAGCAGACAGATAGCCAGATGGGTCTTAGCTGAAGACAACAAAATATCTTGCTCCAAATTAGGGGGTAATAAAAGATACTGAGAACAAGGATTAACTGTGTCATTTTCCAAATGTTTATCCTTTCTGTCAGCCAGAACTTGCCCACAGACAGTGTACACAGCTACTATTCTTGAAAGGCCATCAACTTCAGACTCCAACACATGCTTTCCTATTCTGGAAGAACTACACCTAGAATAACCTGGGTGACCCATGATCTCAGATTCAGTCTCCTTAGGAGAGGAACAGAATTTGAACTTGGATTTAAGAGCAGGCAAGATCAGCATGCTGTTTATTTATGGGCGGCTTCCACATCACTGATGTATCATGCACTTGAGTTATCTCATTAAAAACAACATGTGCAAAAAGAGAAAATGATTTTCATAGCTGTAGATACCAGAGAAAAAAATTTAATGGGTGATAACACCCAAACTAAACGAACCCTTTGTAGCAACAAATAATAGGAAGAAGCCCTGTTCGGTTGCCCCAGGAGAGGTATGGAAAGAAAGAGTGCTGTATTCTTCCATTTAAAGCTTGGAGCAACCTTCTTATGGAAATCCTGAAGTCCTTTAAGAGGTTCCCCCTTGGGTTTTATATTTAAGAATATCAGGCAAGGAAGTGGGGCAAAAAGCAATACTGATTAAAAAGCATAAAGTCAGTTATACAAGATGAAGAAGCTCTGAGATCTCCTGTACAACAGTGTGCCTCTAGTTAATAATACTGCATTGTCTTTTAAGAGGATAGATCTATTGTTAGGTGTTCATACAATGATAAAATAGTATGTTTAAAAACAATTTAATTGGGGCTGGGGATGTGGCTCAAGTGGTAGCGCACTCGACTGCATGCGTGCGGCCCAGGTTTTGATCCTCAGCACCACATACAAACAAAAATGTTGTGTTCGCCGAAAACTAAAAAATAAATAATAAAAATTCTCTCTCTCTCTCTCTCTCTCTCTCTCTCTCTCTCAAAAAAAATTTAATTGCATTTAGGGCTGGGATTATGGCTCAGTGGTAGAGCTCTTGCCTAACATGTGTGAGTCACCAGGTTCAATCAGAAGGAAGGAAAGAAGGAAGGAAGGAAGTTTAAAAAATACTTTCTTTAAAAAATAAGAATTTAATTGTATTTAAAAATATGATAATTTTATAGATATACATCATATACCTATTGATATGTTGTATTGGATGTGTGTGTGTTTGTGTGTATGTATTTTCTTGGCTGAATATATATATATATTATTTAAAATATTTACTTAAAATATATAAATATATACATATGCATTTGTATATATTAATAATTATAAAGAGAGAGAGAGGGAAAGAGCTCACATGCCCACATCCCAAGTCTTTAGAACATATTCTATTTTAATGCTTTTTATAAGATACCTCCAAGGCAAGTAAGATGAGAAGTTTCAGCCTTAACCTAACAGATGGGAAAATTAAAACAAAGGGTAGCGACATTATGTATATCAGAAACAGACTGAAAAGAAAGAAATTTTTTTCAAACTGGGAAACAACTTCTCTCTGGCTACAGGGAAAAGAAAAACAGCACCCTCAGCAGCCCCCCGGGATTCCCTTCCAGCTGGCCATAAGGCTGTGAGACGTTCCTGTGGGGCCTGCTAAAGTCTGGGGTGGCTCACAGCTGTTCTCTCCCTCCGCTTTCCATGTTCACTGTCACAACTGTCCTCAGAACATGATGAGTCCTTGGTGCCTCTCCTGAGCCGGATGGGCACAGTACCATTTAGAGATGAAGGCTACACACGCCTTGGGTCATGCAGGGCATGGTGCCCATCCCTGGATCCACCAGCAGAATCCGAGCTCTACACTGTGGGCAAGCTGCTGTACCTCACTAAGCCTGCATTTCCTCTCCTGTAAAACCTTAACAGTGAAATCTTGGTCTTATAGGATGGTTCTGAGGCTTAAAGGAGACAAAACATAGAAATTACTCGGCAGAGTGCCCAAAGCGTAATAAGAAACTGTTAACTCTGAGAGTAGTCTTAACTACCAAGATCAGAGCAGGAACTGTATTCCAACCCCTCGACCCCCAGGCCATAGTTTCCTGCCAAACCGTAAGCACCATGACTCTGTCTAGAGCCAACAGGCACTCAAAAAATATGCATTTTTAAAAAAAGATAGAAGCCTCAGTTGTCAGCAGATGGTGATAATATCAACATAACTGGGGGGGGAAAGCTCATAGAATAGAAAAAGGAGGGGGGAAGCCACAGAAACAAAAAGGATGCTAATAAAGTGTGGTGCCCAAAGATGGAACCTTAGCCTATCTCAAAGGTGGCTCCTTTCAGACTCAAACAGCACTGCTAGTATACAGCCCCATGTCTCACCAGATATTGAATTCCTCCAACCCCTGCATGTTCCAATGGCCAGGATTCGTAAGTGGGTCTATCTACAGGGAGGAAAATGAAATAAACCACATAGATACTTTCTTAACTGGGGCTGCCATAGCAAAATAACCACAAACTGAGGGGCTTAAAGGATAATTGTTTTCTCACAGCTCTGGAGGTAAAGTCAGATGAGGGTCCAGTATGGTCAAGTTCTGGTGAGAGTTGTCTTCCTAGCTTGCAGACAGGGCCCTTCTCACTATGTCCTCACATGGGGTAGGAAGTGAGCTCTTCATCTTCCTCACCTCTTCTCTTCTTAGAAGGGCCTTTATGACTTCATCTAAACCCAATTACCTCCCTAAATCCTGATACTTCATAACACAATCACACTGGAAGTTAGGGCTTCAACATACAAATTTGGAGGTCAGGGGGACACAGCATACAGGCTAAAACAGACACCAGACAATGTCTTGTGAAGGATATCTTGTCACTAATAAACGGGAATCCTGTTCTTACATGTCAATTCTGTGACTTTATTCGGAGTCCCTGGATTTTGTGCCATTAAAATCAAGCCTCAGCCTGCAGACCTCAAGAGGCCAGGAGGACAAACTTCAGTAAGGTAGAGGCCTCTTGGTGAAACCTTCTCCAGCCAATGACATGCTACTTTAATGGCACAGGTAACAGGAATTTTTTTTTTTTTTTTATGGTACTGGGGATTGAACACAGGGGCACTACCACTGAGCTACATACCTAGCCCTTTTTTATTTTTTATTTTGAGACAGGATCTCACTAAGTTGTTGAACTGGCTTTGAACGCTCAATCTTCCTGCCTTAGCCTCCTGAGCCTCCGGGATTACAGGCATGCGCCACCACGCCTAGCTGGGTAACAGAAGTTCTAAAAGGTGGTGGAAACCAAAAATTCGACAGGGAAAAGAAAGGTATTTTTTTTTCAAAGGCATACAAATCCTCAAGCATAAATCAAGACCACAATCAGATGCCACTTATACCCACTAGATGGGTTAGAATTAAGAGGCAGATAACAAGTGTTGGCAAGGATGTGAAGAAACTGGAAAACTCGTACCCTTCTGGTAGGAATACAAAATGGTATAAGCACTTTGGAAAATATTTTGACAGTTTCTTAAAGGTTCAACATAGTTACCACACAACCTAGTGCTAGAGTCTGAATGTTGGTTCTCCTTCCACAATTGGAATCCCAATCCTCAAAAGGCTACCAGGTAGGGCCTTTGGGAGGTGATTAGATAGTGGGGAGGAGCCCTCATGAATGGGATTAGTGCCCTTATAAAAGGGGCCCCAGAGAGCTCCTTGGTTTTCCTACCATAGAAGGACACAGAAAGAAAATGCCATGTATAAACCAGGAAATGAGCTCTCATAGGAACATTGATTGTATCTGCCTTGATCTTGGGCTTCCCGACCCCCATAACTGTAAGAAATAAATCACAGTTGTTTACCAGCCATCCAATCTATAGCATTTGGTTATAGTAGCCTGAATGGACTAACAATTTCAGCAATTCTGCTCTTAGCTCTATACTCACCAAAAGTCCATACTTCCACAAAAACACTTGTAGGCAAATGTTCAAAGTTGCATTCTTCCTAAAAGCCCAAAGGTGGAAACAACTCAAATGCCCATCAAATGAGGAATGGATAAATAAAACGTGACATGTCCATGTAATAGACAATGGGACAACAGAAAGACATGAAGAACTGCCTTGACAACACAGGCGAATACCAAAAACATCACACTAAGTGAATGACTAGGTGAAGGAAGGCCACAACGGACTACATGGTGTGATTCCATTTTTGTGAAATATTCAAAAGAGTCCACACTCTCCAAAAAGAAAGTAGATTTGTGGCTGCCTAAGCTGGGAGGGTTTACTGATGAAGGGTAAAGAGACTTGGGACTATTTTCTGTGGTAATGGCAATGTTCTAAAACTGATTGAGAGTTAAGGATACATAACTCTGAAAATACTAAAAGCCACACTAGCCTCAAGCAAGCCTCCTTCTGTTCTAGTCTCTCAAGTAGCTGGGGCTTTAAGCACACACCACTGTGCCCATAGGTGAACTATATTTTAATAAAGTTATTTAAAAAAAAAACTATCTCTATTTTGCCTGGAAAACCTATCGTTAAAAATAACACCATTTTATCAGGTCCCTAGCATACGTCAAATATGGTACCAAGCAACTTTCCTGTACTATCCCATTTGTTTCTCGTAACAATTTTATGAGGTAGGTAGCAACAATGAAAAATGGCCCAAGTATTTCTTTAAATGCCTCCTATCTCACAATTTAGCTTTACGAATAAGCTGACTCATGATGCAGAGAGACACTGATAAAACCTAAGCTGACTCCATGCTGAAAGGGTACAACACTTAAAGAAAAGCAGGAGAGATGGAGGAAAAAAATGACCCCCAGAATTCCATCCCATGCAACTTCACAGACCCAAAGGAGGTCACAATGCACAGAGGGGACTTCCTTTCTAAAAGTAGCAGTCCTATGTGAAAACACCCCGTAGGGCTGATGGCTTAAACCCAACTGCACAATAGAGGATAAGGAAAGCAGTCTCAGTGGGGAGGAGATGAAAGCTTTATTCTTTGTCCCCAGATTCACTTCCTCTATTTTATTCCTCAAAAGTATGATTGATAGAATTATAAAACTAACATATGTACCTTGCAAAAAGTGTTTTTCAGGAAATTCCAAAAGTATAAAGTAAATGACAACTATAACCCACATCAGCATTTTGGTGTTGGTCAACAGTCAATGTCAAGTGCTATGTTAAGTCAGATTGGATTAAGAACGTCTAATAGCAAACACACAGAACAAAATATGGGGTCAAGTGAGAAAAAAATACATGTCAGATAGAGCCCTAATATCCAGAGTATACAAAGAACTCAAAAAATTAGACAATAAGATAACAAATAACCCAATCAACAAATGGGCCAAAGACCTGAACAGACACTTCTCAGAGGAGGACATACAGTCAATCAACAAGTACATGAAAAAATGCTCACCATCTCTAGCTGTCAGAGAAATGCAAATCAAAACCACCCTAAGATACCATCTCACTCCAGTAAGATTGGCAGCCATTATGAAGTCAAACAACAACAAGTGCTGGCGAGGATGTGGGGAAAAGGGTACACTTGTACATTGCTGGTGGGACTGCAAATTGGTACAGCCAATTTGGAAAGCAGTATGGAGATTTCTTGGAAAGCTGGGAATGGAGCCACCATTTGACCCAGCTATTCCCCTTCTTGGACTATTCCCTAAAGACCTTAAAAGAGCATACTATAGGGACACTGCTACAACAATGTTCATAGCAGCACAATTCACAATAGCTAGACTGTGGAACCAACCTAGATGCCCTTCAATAGATGAATGGATAAAAAAAAATGTGGCATTTACACACAATGGAGTATTACTCTGCACTAAAAAATGACAAAATCATGGAATTTGCAGGGAAATGGATGGCACTAGAGCAGATTATGCTAAGTGAAGCTAGCCAATCCCTAAAAAACAAATGCCAAATGTCTTCTTTGATATAAGGAGAGTAACTAAGATCAGAGTAGGGACGAAGAGCAGGAGAAGAAGGTTAACATTTAACAGGGATGAGAGGTGGGAGGGAAAGGGAGAGAGAAGGGAAATTGCATGGAAATGGAAGGAGACCCTCAGAGTTATACAAAAGTACATACAAGAGGAAGTGAGGGGAAAGGGGAAAAAAAAACAAGAGAGAGAAATGAATTACAGTAGATGGGGTAGGGAGAGAAGATGGGAAGGGAGGGGAGGGGAGGGGAGGGGAGGGGGGATAGTAGAGGATAGGAAAGGCAGCAGAATACAACAGACACTAGTATGGCAGTAGGTAAAAAAGTGGATGTGTAATCAATGTGAATCTGCAATATGTATTTGGGTAAAAATGGGAGTTCATAATCCGCTTGAATCAAATGTATGAAATATGATATGTCAAGAACTTTGTAATGCTTTGAACAACTAATAATAAAAAAATTAAAAAAAAAATACATGCCATAAAAACTGATTCTAAAATTTCAAATATGGCTGTGGAGTAAGCAGGCTCAAAAAATTCTGGGTGAAAAACAGGACAGCTCAGAGAAGGGAAAGAGCCTGCCCAAACCCCGCTTTAACAAAGGTGGTCATAGCAGAGAGCGGGAAATCTGACGTCTACCAGGAGGGTGCCTGACCAAGGCCGTCATCTCGACACACCAGCAGCAGTTCCCACCAGGGCAGCACAGAGAAGAGGAAGGAAAGACAACAAGCAATGACACAGCAAGCTCAGGTTTCCAAAAGAGTGGCGGTCCTCAGGGGTGAAAGAGAGCCACAGCGCTGGGCACTGGTACCCTCAGGAATAGAGCACTTCTCATGCAGTGAATACCATGTTCTGGCAGCAGGTGCCAAAGGAGAAGCTATACCTGTGAACAAAGGCTGGCTCCTCTTCCTTGATGGCAAAGCTAGAAAGCTGAGCCTCAGCCCTGTGTCATGAAAACGGGGCTGTTTCAAAGACCATGGAAGCAGTCCGGGTTGCAGGTGAGACTAATGAGCCTCATTTGCAAGGCCTTTGAGACACTGGAGGTGTTTGCCATGGCAGCTATTTGCCATGAAACCCAGGACATGAATGCCAGCTCCTGGTAATGTCTACCAGGCACCTAGGCTGCCCTGTAGTGGCCCAGGCAGTTTGTCTCTGTCTGGCCAATTGCCAACCATTTTCCCACCTTGCACAGTAGGACCAAAGCCCAGGGCTGCATTTCAAGTGGAATGATGTTATAGTTTTTAATTCTTCTGAATTAACTCCTGCTAAATTAATTGTGGATTCAGCTAATTGCCATAAAAAAAGTGCTTTTTTTTTTGTTTTTTGTTTTTTTAGGGCGGGGAGGCATATACTGGGAATTGAATCCAGGAGTGCTCTACTACTGTGATACATCCCCAGGCCTTTCTTTTTTCTTTTTTCTTTTTTCTTTTTCTCACAAGTTGCTTAGGGTCTCACTAAGTTGCTGAGGCTGGCCTCAAAGTGGAGATTATCCTGCCTCAGCCTCCTGAGTCACTGAGATTATAGGCATGCACCACCATGCCCATTAGGAAAAGCTAGTTCAAAAGGGAAGAATGACAAACTGGTAAAACCAAGACCTACAAATGATCATTTGGAGAGGTAGTGTTGCATGGTGTTAAGAAGCAAACTTCAGGGCCATCAAGAGCTGGGTTTAAACCCCAGTTCCATCCATTACTAGCCATGAACCTTCAAGAACAATATGTACCTTCTCTATTGGGTATTAACACCTTTAAGCCAGAGCCCAGCATGATACATGGCATAAATCAGGTGCTCAGTGAACGGTTATTACTAGAATCTTAATAAGGGTTACCAAAACTTTACATAAGTTCAAGGGATCCGATAGTTCAATCTTTCATCCTGCAATTTTTTTTATTAGAGCTTTATAGTTACACATGGTATTTGGGTTCATCCCAACAAACTTATTCATCCTGCAATTCTTTAATGAGCACCTACTACATGCTAGGGATTAGTCTAGGGCCTGAGAATAAGATAGATAAAAGAAGACTTTTGCTCTGGTGAGTATAAAGTCTTATGAGGAGCTGGACAAACAAATTTACCAATGCATAAGTTAAGTTCAGATAATTAGATCTGTAATAGAAAAAAGTACAGTTGTGCAAAAAAAAAAAAAGAAAGAAGAAAAAAGAATATAGGTGGTGACAGGTAAGGTAAGAACTAGCTGATCAATTATGATGCTGTACTTCTTAGTCACCTGAGTTCTAGGAGCTTGAATCTGGGTTCCTTTCCAAAACATAAATGAAAGTCTTCTCATTCCCATTCAAAATTCTGGCAATATATTTCCCAAAAGAAATACAAATGCCCAAGAAGCATATGGGAATTTATCCAACTAGATTGGTAACTAAAGAAATGCATGTTAACATGAGGAATTCAATTTTCCACCTGGACAACTGGCAAATTCAAAAAGAATTAAAACACTTGATGCTGGCAAAGGTGAGTAAACAGACACCCTCAGCTCCTGCTGGTGAGAACATAAGTTAGAATGATATTTTTGGAGCATATTTTAACTCTGCTTGTCAATATTATGGTAGCCTAAACTTTGACCTCAACTTCTAGTACCAGATCCTAAAGAAATAAGAAAAGCATTAAAATACAAATGTATAAAGACAGTTATTTGGGGTTGTTTATAACCCCAAGACATTGGAAATAACCCACTTCTTTAGTAGAAATATGCTGAAACAAAATAGACTAAATCCATAGATACCACATAGCTATCAAAAAATAACAAACCTCTATTTATCCTAAGGTGGAAGATGCTCAAAATATAGTATAGGAGAAAAACCACTTTGAGGAACATCTCTATGTTAATACACACACACACACACATGTATATATACACACATGCATGTGTGTATGTGTACATATATATATATTATATGTGTATATATACACATATATACATATATGTGTGTATATATACATATTTAAAGGTGTATAACCATATGCTCGAATGTGTATGCATACATGTTACATATAAATACCTTAGCTATAGTTTTCTCTGGGATGCTCTGTAACTAGTGAGTTTTAATACATTCTTTGTACCTTTATGAATTGCCTCAACTTTTTATAATATCATGAATTACTTTAACTTGCCACTCACAAATCACATTTCTTTGAAGGGGAATGAGATTAAGAAATCAAGGAACAATGTTTTATCACCTTCACTATTTACTCCCCTACAATGTCCCCAAGTCAAAGCAACTTTGTAAATATGCAAAAGTGTCTGCTTCGGACACTAGTATGGCAATATGTAAATCAATGGATGTGTAACTGATGTGATTCTGCAATCTGTGTATGGGGTGAAGGTGGGAGTTCATAACCCACTTGAATCAAAGTGTGGAATATGATATGTCAAGAAATTTGTAATGTTTTGAACAACCCACAATAAAAAATTAAAAAAAAAAAAAAAATTAAAAAAAAGTGTCTGCTTCAAATTTAAATTTTTCTTTGTAAGTTCTTTTATTCTGTGCTCTTGAAAAGCAAAATAAAAATAATGGGGACAGGTAATATCACACCATTTTAGTACAACAAATTAAAACATTTCCAAAACTCTAAGGATGGAAAATTATTCATCTAACATTTCTGAGCATATACTGAAGTCACATTCAGTGCCAGGCTTCATCTTAACCACAAAGCATCTGGCCACTGCCATAACTCTCCTCCCCTTTCACAGAAGGGAGAGCTGAGGTTTCAAACGATTAATAAGTTAGTGAAAGACAGAGCTGGTGAGAGACAGCATAGCCATCATGGAGGACTCTTCTTGAGGACTGTATCAGTTTTCCAGGACAATCTTAACAGCACCACAAACTTGGTGGCTTAAAGAGAACTGCATTGTCTTATAGTTCTGGAAAGCTGGAAGTTTGAAATCAAGGTGTCATTAGAGTCACACTCATTTTAAACCTATCCTTTCTGATTCCTTGGCTTATTTAATGCACCACTCCAATCTCTGCCTGCATCTCACATAGCTGTCAACTCTGTGTGTCTCTTATCTCTTCTCTTGGGGCTACTAGTCACACTGGATTAGGGCCACCCTAATAGAGCATGACGTCATCTTAATTTCATTACATCTGCGAAGGCTGTATTTCTAAATACAATCACATTCTGTAGTGCTGCGGGTTAGAACTCCAACATATCTTTTGGGGGGACATAGTTCAATTATTAATGAGACCAAGTCTACACTCCATCCTCTAATACACCCTGCCCATAATGCACAACCAGTTAGTGTCATGTCTGCATCCTGGCAGGTTTCACATGTCCTTTGATGGAACAAAGGCTTTTGCCAGTTGGAGACCATTCCCTTCTACCTTCAGGTAAGATAAAATCCAAACTATTTAAGGTAAATGAGCTCATGTTCTGCCATAAAGGCTCTACCTTCTGCCTCAGATCTCACCAGTCATTGAGGGCATCTCTGAAGTTATTTATTCTTCTAGTTCAGGTTCTGCTCTTGAGCTAAAACACATTGAAGAGCTTTATAAAGCTAAGAGCACTAGAGAGATATAGAGTAAATGGGATTCGCTTCCCCCAGAGTCTTTGAGTTAGGGCCAGATCAAACACCCCATGAGAAGTCAGGGAGACTGATACTATTTTAATATGGTTCTTGGTATAAATCATTGCCTTTGCAGTCCATTTAGATTAGGCACCAGAAGCAAATTACCAATACATCATTCTCTTGACTGAATTGGTTACTTTTCTTTTTAAGTTTGGACTTGTTTCCAAAAGCAGAAAGGGCACTGCGGAAGTCAGTCATCAAAAGGCTATCATCAAGCAATCCTGTCAACGGGTAGTTTTGAGGCCAAGGAGTTTGGATCAGCAAATTGGAAAAGAAAGCAGAGCAAGTTCCCTGGGTAAGAACCAGGGTACCCCATTTATTTCACATGAAAAGACACACAAAGGATTTATGCGTCTCTAAGAGCATCCATTCCAGAGCTCTCAAACTCGCTTTCCAGCGTGCTAGAAATGCCATCTGCAGGTACATTTGAAACAGAAGATCAACGTCTCCGGCTGTGTGGCTGACTCTGTTGCAGAATAAGAAGCCTGGAAAGGTGAGCAACGCCTTCCATCTGCCTCCACCCCTCTGTCTCAATGAGCTGACAGATCGCCTAAAGAGACAGCTGGGGCTAGGGCATCTTCGTGGGACCCCACCTGTGCTGCAATCATATGCAAAATGTCAGAGGCTCCCAAAGAGCATCAAGCTGTACCATCTGTGGCAAGCATCCCGATGGCCCTGGCAGCTGACAGCAGCAGGAGGCTGTCCTTCCTGTGGCCTTACATGGTACATGGGGCTGAGAATGGCTAAGAAGACAGGCGTAAAATTCCCCGTGTCATTCAACCTTGCCAAGTTCCTGGTACACTAATTTCTCCCCACACTCTCCACCTGCAGCACCGCCCTGCTTCCCTCAATATCTTCCTCTCATTTCCAGGTTTTCTATGCTTTGATATGTATTTTTTTTTCTCCCAGTGCTGGGGATAGAACCCAGGGCCTTAGGTAGGCAAAGCAAGTGCTCTACCAAGGAACTAAACCCCAGCCCCATGTTTTTGATTTATTAAAACTCTGTTTAAAAAATATACATTGAGGGCTGGGGATGTGGCTCAAGGGGTAGTGCGCTCGCCTGGCACGCATGCGGCCCGGGTTTGATCCTCAGCACCACATACAAACAAAGATGTTGTGTCCGTCGAAAACTAAAATAAATAAATAAATAAAATAAAAAGTATATATTGAAAGTGATCTAACTAAAGAGGCATTCATTGTCCACTATATTAGCATCTAACCACACATGACTATTTAAATTCTTTAAAGTTAAAAATCCAGTTACCCCACGCGTATAGCCACATGCGACAAGCTCAATGGCCATGTGTGGCTAGTGGCTCTCAGACTGTACGGCACAGATATAGAGCATGTCCACATCATAGTCTATTGGATAGCTCTGGTCTAAAGGACATAAAGAAAACATCTCCTTCCTGCCTCTGTCCCCAGTCCCTCTGCTAGAGGGAAGGCGATCCTGCTGCCAGTCTCCTTTGTGTCCCTGCAGAGATCTTTTATATGCCTGAGCAAGCATGCATGACTATGAACCCTTTATTTTAAAACCAGTGAGAAAAGACCACAGATACTACTTTTCTCCATGCTTTCTTTACTTAATGAACCTTGGTGCTCACAATGTAAGTACACAAATACTGCTTCATTCTTTTGAGTGGCTGCATAGCAATTCACTGGCACAGGGCCAATGCTACCATCCTGTCCCTGTCCCCAGGTTCTCTGTACTCCCTCTTCCAGCATGGCCCTGAACCTTCCCACCAAGCAGTCTCCTCATACCCCAATCTCCACACCTTCGAGCTCTGTTCTGATTGCTCTCTTTACTTTCCTGCCCTGGTGATAACCTGGTTTTCCACTGAGGAAGCTATTGTTCCTACCTTCAAAGAAGAGGCAGTTTTTCTCTTGCTCACTTTCAAAGTCTCTTTCTCCAGACACCAATTTCAAACCATTTCTCCAGCTTGCTCCCACAACACTGCCTGTTGCCATCCAACTCAACCACTCAGTACACCTCCTTTATTTCATTATCTCCAACCTCCTGGCCTGCCTTCATTTACTGATGATGGCAGTACCTGTTTTACTGCTTGTATCTGCTCCCCAAATTGGAAACACTCCTGTTACCTTCCATTCCAGATGAAGCATCCAGCCAACTCCTGGCCTCACTCAAACCTCTGACCTTTTATGACCACCCTAACTCAGCCACACTCTCATCCTGAATCTATACCAATGAAACACCTACGAATTCTTGGCTTTTAACTTCTCATTCTCAGATTAGCATTCCTCTCCCACATACACCAACCATTCTTTTATTTATTTAATTTATTTAGTACCAGGAATTGAACCCAGGGACACTTATCCACTAAGCCACATCCTCAGTGCTCCCTTTCTAAATTTTTTTTTTTTTTTTATTTAGAGGCAGGGTCTCTCTAAATTGCCGGGGCCTTGCCATGTTCCTGAGGCTAACTTTGAACCTTCAATCTTCCTGCCTCAGCCTCCCAAGTCACTGGGATTACAGATGTATGTCACTACACTTGGCTCTACACCAACCATTCTTGACCTCATCAGAACTTCTAATCTATGATTACTGTTCATTAACCTTGTCATTCTCATCCCATCCCTCCTGGCCCAGTTTGGATATTCTGGTCTATTTGATGACTCCTTCCCTTGCACACCTACGTGACTCCATTGCTCTTCCATCTATCATACTCATGTTGAAAACTCAGACCTGATTCTCCATCTGTCCCATACCCATTATTCACAGAAAAGTGACTGAAAAAATTTGGAGCTTGAATAACTAGTCAATGGGATTATAAAATGGTGCAACTGCTGTGGAAAACAGAATGGAAGTTCCTCAAAAATTTTAAGATATGACTTCCATGTGATCCAGGAATCCCACTTCTGGATATATATACAAAAGAACTGAAAGCAAGTTCTCAAAGAGATATTTGCACACCCATTCATGTCAGTATTATTCCCAATAAACAAGAGGTGGAAGCAACATAAATACCTATCAGTGAACGAATGGATATACAAAATATGCTATATACATACAGTGGAATATTATTCAATCTTCAGAGAAAGAAATTGTATCACACAATGAAAGATGGATGAGCCTTGAAGACAGTGTACAAAGTAAAATAAGCTAGTCACAAAAATCAAAGACTTCATGACCCCTTTATGAGGCATCTAGCATTGTCAAACTCATAGAACCAGAAAGTGACCGCTGTTACCAGGAGCTGGAGTGAGAAAGAAATGCAGAAGTGTTCAATGGGCATAGAATTTCAGTTTTGCAAAATAAAATAGTTCTGGGTATCTGTTTCACAACAATGTGAATAAAATTAATACAACTGAACTGCACACTTAAAAATGGCAAAGGGGAAGGAGAGGAGGGGAGGGGCTATGGGGATAGGAAAGATGGTGGAATGAGATGGACATCATTACCCTAGGTACATGTATGACTGCACATATGGTATAAAGCTATATCATATACAACCAGAGAAAAGAAAAGTTGTGCTACAATGTGTATAATGACTCAAAAATGCATTCTGCTGTCATACATATCTAAAGAATAAATAAATAATGTTTTTTAAAATGTTAAAAATGGTTAAGAGGAAAATTTTATGCTTTTTTCATATTTTAATTTTTTATTTGTTCTAATTAATTATACATGACAGCAGAATGCATTTCGATTCATTGCACACAAATGGAGCAAAACTTTTCATTTATGTGGGTTTTTTAATGCAATAAAACAATTTTTAATGCAATAAAACAATTGGGGTTACCCTTCTGTGGTGGTATAGAAGTGGTATCTCTCTTCCTCTAGCATCAAACACCCCAGCACATGCACAGTCAGGATAGTCAACAGAAAGCAAGATCAAAAAAAGTTTCTATTCTCTTTGCGTTGGCAATTTCAAACTCATTCAGTGGCTTTGAGTCCAGTACAGAAAAAAAAGAAAGCTTAACCAAGGCCCACTTGGATATTTCCATTTCCATCTAATAATCTTCTCTAGCAACAACTTGAAAACAAATGTTTTTTTCTAGTTATGCTGCTCATAATTCATTCATGCTCATTAATATGCAAACATCAGTTTCTCAGCTAGCAGTGATTTCATGAATTTTTAACTTACATGAGATAAGCCAGAGATTAAAACTTTAAAGCCAACAATACAGAAGACTGTGAATATAATTTTAATCCCTAGATCAGAAATCTCCAAGTGCATTCATTGGCATCTTCTAATAAATAACCACCTAGGAATTATAAAAGCATCATCTCTGAGTTCTGCCTTTAGGGTAATAATATAGACTTTCTGCAATGGTATTTGTTTGGGGATCATTAAAAACAGTGAAACCAAAGATATTTCTTGTCATTAAACTTGATCTGGGCAAACCTTACAGAGAAACTGCCTCTTACAGAAAAGCTACAATAGCTGGGTATGATGGTACACACCTATAATCCAATTTACTCAGGAACCTGTGGCAGGAGGATTACAATTTTGTGAGACCCTGTCTCAAAAATAAAATTTAAAAGGGCTGGGGTATAGTTCAGAGATGAAACACTTCCTGGTGTAATCCTCAACACAGAGGGGGAAAAAGGAAAAAAATCTACAATAATTTATGGCTATAACCAATATACATGAAAATCATTTTGGCCAAAAGAAAATCAGAAAAAAAGGCAAATTAGAAAAGAGAAATTGGGACACTCTGAACCTAATTCCTTCTGGAACTGTAAATCAAATTCTTGATTAACTCTAA
Organism: Marmota monax; assembly: GCF_021218885.2. Taxonomy (NCBI): domain Eukaryota; kingdom Metazoa; phylum Chordata; class Mammalia; order Rodentia; family Sciuridae; genus Marmota; species Marmota monax. The sequence goes on from NW_026691933.1 coordinate 3,814,274, forward strand.
AATAAGAAAGAATAGGCAGAGAGAAGAGTTCTCTGCTTAAAATCCTTCTCATTTCTCCTATATATAGAAATAGAATGTAAGACACATAATTTTCAACACCTAGAAACCATATTTAAAAATAAACAGAAGAAAAAGTAGTTCTAATAGTTTAGTCCAATACATCTAAAGTATTCTGATACCAACATGTAATGCAATCAATATTTTCAACATTAATAAAACTTTCACATTCTTTTTTTCTTACTGTCTTGGGAATTTAGTAGGTATTTTACACTTACAACACATCTCAGTTTGGACAAGCCACAGATCAAGTGCTAAAATATTGCATTAGTGGCAAGAATATTGGATAGTGCAACTATAGAACCGAAGATTATATGTTCTTCTGACAAGACAGTGGCTAGCTCTTGAAATCCAAGCATTTCCCTAGATGTTGCTATGGAGACTTCTTTTACTGAATTTCTCAAATACCCACATAACAGATTGGGTAGAAGCATTAGCTGCTCCTTCAGATAGACCAGTGTTAATACAACTTTGATCATTTCAGAACCACTGCTTGTAATTTTACAAAATTAATTTGGTACTTACAATTGTTTTCTTTTTATTTCAGCCACAAATTAATGCACTTTTTAAAATTAACTTTCCCTAAAATGATCCATGATATCACAAACTCAATACTTAATATTTGTTAAAAGAACTAATACACATAAAAGTATTTAACACATAAAAGAAGTTTCTGTGTACTACCTAAAACCAACAATAAAGTAAACTAAAATTCATTAGTGAATTCATTATGGTGTCATCTTTGAATTTTCCATTAGGCAAATTCAATATCAAGTACATTACTGTCTGCATCTCCTGGCATCAAAGATACATCTCAACCTTTGAATGTTAAGAGTACAGCTTACCATCCCATTCAAGAGTACCTTCTAGAAACCAATAGAGTAGAGAAAAGGGATTGAGAGGAAGAGAAGAGGGCATGGTATGGGGAAGTACTGGGAATAAAATCTACTAAATTATGCCATGCCTATGTACAAATATACCATAATCAATCCCACTTTTACATATAATTATAGTTAATTAAGATTATAATAATAATAGAAGAGAGATCAGTTGAGGAGAGCAAGTAGATCAGAGGCAGGAAGGAGGGAAGGGAAAGGAAAGGTACTTGGAAATGAGATCCACCAAATTAGGTCATGTGCATGTACAAAAATGGCATAATGAATCCCATTGTTATGTATAATTATAATACAACAAAAAATTAATTTTAAAAAATACCTTTTCTCCAGGCACTATCATAAACCTCAGCAGGGAGGCATTTGCTCATTTGTGTTGAACCATTCAAAAGCTGCAGAGGCAGGGCAAAACTCTTGCCCCGATACACACACACGATCACACACATAAACACACAAAAATTAATATATTTATGTACACATATGTGTATGTATTCGTCACAATGCATAGAGAAGGAATTATTTCCTGCTTTTCCAGATGAGGGAATGCAGTATGGAGATAGCAAGTACTGATTCTCAAAACCCAAAATCTGACTCTGGGGGTTTGTGGGGTGTAGCTCGGTGGTAGAGTACTTGCCTAGCATGTGTGTGGTCCTGGGAAAGAAAAAGGAGGGGAAAGAGAGGGAGGGAGGAAGAGAGGGAGGGAGGGAAGAAGAAAGGAAGGAAGGACGGACAGACAAGCAAATAAATATTCACTCCAGACTGAAGAGCAGGGAACAGAGAATTAAACAGATACACCCCATTTTTTTAACCATCCCAGGAGAGACTTGTCACGTGGTTAAAATCACATCACGTGCCTTCAAAGGCAGTCTGGGGACCTTCTCATTGCATGCCCTCACTTGTAAGAGTTCTGAAATCTGCAAAAAGATAAGAATCCACTTACATGTACTCTCTATGAGCAGAGTGTACCGCAGCCGCGTTGCTGTAACGCCACAGGACAATCGCTGATGACAGGACATCCAGGATGGCGTCAAACTAGAAGAAAGAGACATGACTTTAGTGGTTTTCCAGAGTTAATGGGGCATGACTATGAAGACACAGGAGAACTGTGCTGTGATTCAGAATATCTGAATGAGTGACTTGAAGCACTGTTTTCTGGACGCTTTGATGCAGCCATTCAAGATCTTCATGGTAAAATCTGGGGAGACTGGAGCCTCAGTACCCAAGTGCTGACCTGGTAGCAGCATCAGAGCCCCTGTGTTATTGGTGGGATCTGCTGCCACAGCCCCTGACTCTTAGCACTCTGGAAATGTGGGACAGGGTACACTGTTCTAGAAGATGTGGCCCTGGTTTCCCCAAGGCCAGCAAGATAATTTCAGCATTTTCCTGCATATCCCAAGCCAACAATCTTGGGTAAGGATCCTTTTACTGGCTGTCAATGGAACTGCTTTACCTGGGTTCAGGGGTAAGGATAGGAGTCACCCAGAGGCTCCAGGAAGTACACCAACACTTCAATATTGCATACAAAATTCAGCACTTTGTTTGAATAAGAGAAATGCAGAGAGAGAGAAAAATGGATGGAAGGAGAGGGTGTTCAGGGGAAAGGGGAGGTCTTGCTAAAGTGAAGGAAGAAAGTGTGTGTGTATATATGTGGTGTGTGTGCAGTGATGCGCATTATTCTCGACAATCCACATCCTTCTTCAGATTCTAAAAAGAATCTGCATGCCCGCCAAACATTAAATTCTTAACAACAAAGGGCAGAAGTGGGTTTGGGAACATGCACACATACCCTCAGGTACAGGAAACCTTACCTCTATGCAGAAGGGATGTGAAATGAGCTCTTTTGTGAGTCATCACACCATGTCACACTGCTCATCCAGAAAACTACAAGCACTGACACTTGAAGGGGCATGGGGAATTGTCACCCAATGCTTCAACATAATAACCCTAACCCTGTAAAAAGAGACCTGCTTTCTCTGACCAACTTCCCTCAGGGGGCAGGCCGAGAATTCAGGCAGTCCTAGTTGGGATACAGACTGGCTTATCCCAACGTGAGAAGTATCAATCCTAACTCTCAGACAGCTCTGTCTACACCAGCAAATGCATCACTCCAGTACAGGCCAGGTCTGCACACAACCTGGAAGAGAGAAAAGGACTGAGATTCCTAAAACACCCTCTCAACTAACCACTTTGTTAAAAATGTGGTTCCCTCCCAACTGTGCTTGAGAAATATAGTCTCATTGCAGTTTAATTCTACTAAATTATAATTTTTATAGAAGCTGTTTCCATAAAAGGTGTGTTACCCATTCCAACCACCCTCTTATTTGAGGGCTTAGGGTGAGACTCATGAGCTTAAGAAAATCGTGCAAAATTTCATGAAAGTACATTTCAGATTACTTACTGCAAACCCAAAAGCAGAGGCGCTGTACCTCATAACGGAGACAGCTAAAAAGAAAGAAAATATTATTCAGAATATTTTAAAACCTCATGGACAATTTCTCTCACTTGTGTGTATATCAATACATTTGATATGGCCTTTTAAACAGTGAAAAAGCTCCAAGAGAATAAAATTAAAAACTAACTGTCCTTGTAAAAATCTGAGAATTTAAAAAAATTGAGAGTAAAAGATTTCCAAACTCTACCTGCAAGAACTTCCCTCCCCAGCATGTTCAGAAGCACCCAAGAGCCAACTTCAGGATAAGCATGCTTAAGTAGTTGTCAATCAAATGACTTCGGAGACTTTGAGAATTTAGAAAGTGGTGTTGGGGAACTGGAAAATATGCTAAACTTTCAAAGTGAAATTTCAACCATCCAAACTCCTCCCATAATAAGGTAATTATTATCTAGTAATCTACTGATATCTAATGTGCACATTATTGCTAACATATATTTTTTTTTTTTTTTTTTTTTTGCCCACTGGAGTTTAATAGATATCAACACAGCTGTTTAAAAAAAAAGTGACAAGTGATCTCAGATTAAACAATAGATGTCTGCAGTTACTTAAAACATTTTATCTATATTCAAAAATTAGAGGTACAAGTCAATTGGGTGGCACATTTGTCTAATTATTTGTGCTTTGTGCCAAAGCAAAGGCCACCTTTAAAAACTATCCTCAATTTGACTCAATAAAGGCAGATCATAAAACAAAAGCCATATTCAACAAGCAACGCCCACCCTTCAAGGAATGCAACCACCTCTGCGTCAGTAAATCTTGGAAGCAGCTGGATCCTGAGCCTAGGTATTGCAAGTGAGCACAGGTGGGAGGCAGGCACAGAGGTCAGCACCTATATGGACTTCCATTCACCCCAAATGTCCCTTTTTGGGGATCTATTTGCCATCCAATCCCCAAGAACAGACTCCAGAAAGTCAACTGCTTAAGCATTGTGCTGTGTGCCCCTGCTCCCAGCCACAAAGGGGTCAGCCGACCCAAAGTAGAGCAAACATACTCCATTTTCTGTGATTTAATGATTGCTATTATAAGACAGCCTTGTTGGTCAATTTATGTAGTTACAATTGAAGTTGTAAACACTGGAGCCTTCATCAACCCTTGTTTGCTATAAAAAGACTGAGGAGCAGAAAGACAAGCCTGGGAGACTTGTAATGGAGACTAAAATTAGGGTACCTAATGTTTTTTAGTCCTCCCTGCAACTCAGCCACACTCCAGGGCTTAAGCTATGAGTGGACAACGACCAACTAAACCCCTCACCTTTCTGTCTTTGTCAGGAACAGCTCCTGGTGTTCCTGCTATTGCTCTTACTAGTTCAGGGAGGGTCTAGAGCCAGCTGTGCAGTGCCTGGCTGTAGCTTTCTCAGCAATGCAGTACTACAAGACAGTAGTTGGGTGGTATAAAAGGCCACTGGACCTTCTCAAAGAGCATTAATTCCAGGACCCTGTCAACATGAGTATAAGAGGTAGCTGATCCCTGGCAGCACTGCCCTGAGCACGGGAGAAATGCCCTATGAAACTGGCTTACAGTAAGTGCTCAGTCATTGTTAACTAAACTGAACAAAATTTCATCATAGAAGTCATAGAGGGTATTTGGGTTTTCCCTTTATGATCTGTTTTTAGAACATCTCAGATGTGCTTTCCTGTCAGCACAACTGATAAGAAAGATCCTATTAAGATCTTGCACAGACATTATCTAAATGGGATTCAAAGAGAGGTGTCAGGCCAGAGCTCCCACTCTGTCTCCACTTATGCTCTCCAGCCTGGGCACCAAGGACAACACATAAATAAAACAGAGCTCCCCTCACCTATCATCACAGATCACCTGTTTTGTAAGTGGTAAGCCGTGATTTTAAAATATCTGTATCTGAGTAATTTGTTTACACTAGACATTTATATAGTAGTCCACAGATTTCAAAAAGGTGGACGCTTACATAATTATAGTGAAATATGTAAGAAACTCATTTCATAAATCAGAAATCAAAGGAGATGCCCCTAAACAGCCAACTCCTTGACTCTAGGGGAGCTCAATGTCCATGATTTTGAACACTCTAAATTATACTAGAGAGTCTTGCTGTGAGAATTATACCTGCCCAGTAGATGGATAACTGAAGCACAATGGAATATTAATATTCTTCTGTCCCCCGTGTACCATGGAAAATGCAAGAGTCCTTAACAGAGATGTATCATTTCCTTATAAATTGCCTCCATCTAATTTCCTTAATGACATGGAAAAGGAGAAATGCCAAAAAATTGCATGGGGAATCAAGAGTACACTGAAGGGCCCTTCACACAGCCTTGGCTCTGATGACTTCCCCGTGTGGCCAGGTCCCCAGGTTTGCTGCTAAATAACAGCAAATAGTCATTAGCACAGGACTCAAATGGAAGAGTTCAGATGGCCTTTGAAGAATTTATGAAGAGTATCAAGTAATAACTTCATTTTCTTTGGTCCATAATTCATCACAATATATCCTAATTCTGGGTTATAAGTAATCTCAACAGACAAACAAAGTCAGATGGATTTAAACAGTTCTGTTCTGTAAGACTGCAGGGTAATCCATGGGGCATTTTGTTTTTGTTGTTGTTGTTGTTGTTGGGGGACAGTGCTGGGGGCTCATATCCAGGGCCTCTTGTATGCTAGTTAAGTGCTGTACAACTGAACTATATCCCCACCCCCATGGGGTGCTGAGATATTTCCAGCTTCCCACATGCTACAAATGAGTTTCACCTGGGCCAGGACGATCACCCAAGACAGAGATGATGTGTTAGGGGCCCCTGGAGCTCCATGCACATATGACTGAGCATAGCCAAAAGCCACCATGGAGCCAACAAAGTTCAACATTGCCCATAAGGCAGGTGTTAGGTTCAACAGTGGACAACAGACATGGGACTTGTCAACCTTAAATAATTATGCTGCAAACTGGCAAGATCAACAAAGAGAAGGGAAACCAGGAAACAGTGAAGCAGAGTTCTCCCATAAAGCCTGTTCTTATCAAGATAGGGCCCACAGAGCCCACAGAAGTGATAATGATATCACCAAGGTCATCACTATATAGGTCCAGGTCCTGTTTAATACACCCTGCAGCTGCTCTGGAATGAAGCCCCTGATATCAGCAACCTATCTTTATCTGGATAGTACTATTGCCAGAATTCCTTAGAGGAATCTCCAAGAATGTTTTTGATATTCACAGTAGAACCTGTCTCCATGCCTCATAATTTTGACATGCACTTAGGCTAGTGACCACCAAGAGCCTACAAGGCATGCTATTACAGGTTGGGGAACCTCATTCAATTCCCCAGGGAGCTGTGGCCTGGGCTTCCTCCTCTGCAGCTTTGCCATTGTTAGGCTGGAGTTACAAAAATGTAAATGCATTCTTACCATGCATTGGGGTCCTTTCTCTTTCCTCCCTTTCCGCTTCTCACTTTGGTATCAGGGATTGAACCCAGGGGCACCAAATCCCCAGCCCTTATTATTTTTCATTTTGAGACAGGGCCTAACTCAGTTGCTGAGGCTGGCCTTGAACTTGCAATCCTCCTGCCTTGTCTCCCTAGCTGCTGGGATTACAGGCGTGTGTCACCATGCCCAGCCATCCCAGCTTTTCCTTTTTACTCAGAGTCTTTTAAATGTTCATAGTTATAATTTTTGGTGCCCTGCCCAACATCCAATCCTTCTCCTGGTGGAAGCATAGCAATTCTTATCTGGGTGTGGTGAGCCGTGTTTCTAGACCATTGCCGCCATTAGAAGATGGCGCCGGTTTCCATTGCGGATCTTGGTAAACAACTCCTTATTAGAAAGTATTGGCGCGCTGTCCCTCAATACCCTATGAGAAAACCCCACGTGGCAGCTTTGGATTGGACTTGAGTAAGCTTTATTAGGCTGTGTGTGGGGGCGTGAAGAGAGAGAGCGCTTGAGAGAAACCTAGAGTTAAGGCCTGAATAAACCGCTGAAAGAAGAATCCTGTGTCGTGTCTTCCTTGCTGGCGAGGGGGTCGCGACATCTGGGGACCTGCACCCGCCCTACTTGAAGTGATATGGATAGGACGACATTTTGCCCACTCTGGTATATCCCATTAACTTGTCCCATGTACAAAGTGAATGATTCAAAGCTGTCTGAATTTGATTTGAGGCAATAAGAATCTCTCCCAAGTTTGTCACAAAGTTTGGGAAGAGGATGACTAAGAGACAATTACACAGCTTATAAGACAAAACCAAGAGCCATAGGTGGTGAGTTTGACATAAATGGGTAAAGACTACCTCAGAATGAAACCAACACAGAGGAAAAGGAAATTAAAGATCAGAGACAGATCAAAGCCCCAAGGACATCAACTGAAAGACTCTGCAATCAGCCTTGTTGGAAATCTAACCCTCTATTCCTCAAATAGCCTCACTCAATAATTCCTCAAATACATCATCCAATGATTCATTTTCTTAAGCCAGTTGTTGAGTTTCTATGACTTGCAGCCAAATGAATCTTAATACAATACACTTTGACCTAGTAATCCTATGTCCAAGAATTTCTTTTAATGCCTAAAAAATGGAAAATGCTTATATACAAAATATTCACAGCAGTTTCATGTAATTTATAATAGCAAAATGATGAATGTGATAAAAATGTCCAGTAGTAGGGTAATGGTCATGTATGGTCCATTTAAAGAATGGGCTACACATAGCTATTTTAAAATATATAAAAAACTTAATGCTTATAGTGGCATATTCAGCAAAATAATGAAATTGAAATAAACAGACAGGTAGTATGTTGGGTTCCATAGTTCCAGGGTGCTATGGGAAATGATGGGTCTTTTGGGACAGGGAATTCTGGCTAGTGCAGGTGCAAACTGAGCAAGGAGTTCAGAAGAAGCTTTGCTGAAATTTAAGCAAAGACAAAGGAGGAAGGGAGTCAGCCATGTAGTTACCTAGAGAAAGAACCTTGCAGATAATGGAAAGACAATGCAAAGACCCTGAGATAGCCTTCATGGCCTCTGACTTGCCAGGTGCTCTAAGATGAAAGAGAACAGAAAGGCAGTTATGGGAGATTATTAGGATAAGATACAAAATGATGTGATATAACTAGCTCTACAACTGTGCCTTAAAAATGCACCGAAAACCAGGGGGCAGGAAATTCCCTCAAATGATAACAGTGGGTAATCTTAGATAGGAATGTTTGAATAGATGCTTTTCTTTTTTACTTTTTGTATTTTCCACATTTCCTATAGCCATCATATTTGACCATTTAAATTGGAAAAAAAAATAGTTTTATTTGCAGGAAAAAAAGTTATCCAACTCATAACAATACAACCCGAGGTCTAAAATAAAAATAGCAAAAATCAGAATTTTGATGTGCCTCCAGGAGTAGGTACACTGTGAGCTTCGTGAATGCTTCTGGCTGATGGGAAAGTACATTACCATACACATCTTCATCGCATCTAAGTTTCTAAAATCCATCTTCCTAGTCAAATGGCCTCCACAGTCAGGGAGCTAATGACCTGAACAGTTCAGGGGAGTGTGGTGGAGGGCCAGGCAAGCCAAGGTGTGGAACATAAGCAAAATGTCACTCCCAATCTGTGAGACCTCCTGCCTCCTAGGATTTCGCTTGTCCTACATTCTACTTTCATTTACACATCAGGGGGCAGGGGTTGAGGTAATAACAGCTATACTCCCAGAAGCACACAACAGACGTCTTAAATAAATATTTATACAGGTCTGGTTAAAAGACCAGATCTTTTTTTAACTAAGTCACACCAGGCCAAAAAGCACATTGGCTGGAAACTCAAATTCAAACAGAAAGACAGCTGGAAAATGAGGGGGACCCAGGCAACCCATTGTGAAGGCAAAACCAAATGCAAATCCCTCAGCTGAATAAGCAGCAGGCTTTAAAGGAGGGTCATGGAAGGTTGAAACAAAGAGCCCTGGAAATGCAGAGGGGAGTGTGCCAGCAAGAAAACCAAGGATCAATGGAGAGCCCCTTCAACAACATTAAACAAAGAATGCCAGTTCAATTGCTGGCTAGATTTACAGCAACAATGAGGACCCATCTGTCATTCTCTCCAAGTCAGGCAATAATTATCTTGAGCCTTAGCACTCTTTAGCAATGCCCCAGGCCCCATAACACCTCCAAGTTGTTAAATTATATGACCAGTAAAGCTCTGTTAATAAATCAATCCCACTTTAATTAGACCGCCTCTATCACTCAGATGCCTGGCAACCACCTCGCCAGCAGTCGTGGAACTGACCCAACTGGAGGCCAGCTTTCCCTCACCCACCTTCAGAGGCTCTTCTGGGCTGCAGAAGAGGAGGAACTAATAGTGGTCAAAAAAATGTATTTATCTATGTTCTAACTCACTTCAACAGAACTTCCAACAGCTTCCAGACTCTCTGTTCCACTCAAAATAAGATCATCAAGTACTACAAAAATTAGTGACAAGTTGTTGAATTCCATAAAGAGGGGAAAGTTTTTTAAAAAACAAATTAACAAAACTGATTAGTGCATGAAACCACTCATCTTCAGTTGCATCACAGTGACTTAACCTCTCATCTGTGTAGCCTAGAATTCTCAAAAGGGCTGTCTCAGGGTAAAATTCGGAAGTTGGCCCACACAGTATTATTAAAATATCAGAATTGGATAGAAATGTTTTTAAAACTAGAGACTTCACATTCAACAAAAACAAAATGTGAAAAACCTGAATTTTTACTTCTAAAACAACTGAGATCAACACACTGATCTGTCTCCCTGCAGTGCCAACATGGGGCTTGAGGGGGCATGAGCTCTCGGGTGTCTCCCTCTCCTGCAGCATAAAAGCCTATCTGCCATTGTGAATTGAGCTGCTGTAAACATTGATATGGTTGTGTCACTGTAGTATGCTGATTATAAGTCCTTTGGGTATATGCCAAGGAGTGGGATAACTGGGTCAAATGGTAATTCCATTCCATTCCATTCCATTCCATTTCTGAGAACTCTCCATACTGCTTTCCACAGTGATTATACCAATTTGCAGTTCCATCAGCAACGGTGAGTGAACTGTTTTCTCCAAACATTTATTATTACTTGTATTCTTGATAATTGCCATTCTGAAGCTATGGAACCCACCTAAATGTCCTTCAACAGATGAACAGATAAAGAAAATGTGGTATATATACACAATGGATTATTACTCAGCCATAGGAAGAATGAAATGATGGCATTTGCCAGTAAATGGATGGAACTGGAAACTATCATGTTAAATAAAATAAACCAATTCCCCAAAAAACCAAAGGTCAAATGTTCTCTCTAACATGTGGATGCTAATATACAATAAGTGGGGGAGGGGGAAGAATAGAAGTTCATTGGATTAGACAAAGGGAAATGAAGGGAAGAGGAGGAGGATGGGAATAAGAAAGTAGAACAAACTGGACATATATGAATATACGATCAGTGAAACTCCACATCATGTTCAACCACAAGACTAGGAAGTTACACTCCATGTATGTATAAAATGTCAAAATACACTCTACTGTCATGTGTATCTAAAAATAATAAATAATTTTTAAAAATCCAACCTGCCTCACAGTTTTTCCACAGCCTGGGCCTTGTGGTAGCTAGCTGACCCCACAGATTTGAATATGGAACCTCAGATGTAGCCCACAGCAACTGGAGAGAAAGAACATCAGTTTTATCTCTCTATCTGTAAGTTCCAGCAAAGCACCTACCAAACATTCACTGTGCTACATGAACAGCAGCCTCCAGTGTTTCTTCCCTCAGCAAATTACAAAAAGTGGTACCGTGGGCCAGTTTCTCAAAGCCAAAAACAGTCTTTGAGAGCACTGTTTTTACTAGACAACCCTGACAACCAATCATTAACCCCAAACAGGTTATCAGAACTCTCCACTTACCCTTGGGGCTCTGCTCATCTGTATACAGTCAAACCATGGGTGAGACTCCAGGTAGGCCAGGAGTCTCTCCTCTCACATAGTCAAAAACTGGTCTTATACAATAAAATGACCACATGGTCCCTTCCCAAGACCCATACATACAATAACCTGTGTAATCCCCAGAAAGAGTGACTCAAAGAGGTTACAAAATGCCTCTCGAGCTGCTGCTGTGGGAGCAAAGAGTATCATTTGGTAGCATCTGGAACTCTTTTCAGTGAAAGATTCTTTTGAACTCAAATTTCTAACAGGAAACCCAGCAAAATGTCTTACTTCTGCCCCAGCCCATTCTTGGCACACAGTCAGGTTACTTTTATACACATCATACTCCATGTGACAATGAGATTGCTTATGATGGACAGGACTCCCCTACTCTGTCCTCCTCCCCTCAGGCTATACCTACTCAACCACCGAGTCACATGGGCCTCCCTGATAACCTCCCCACCATTAGGTTTGGGCTTGGGCCCTCTTCCTGGAACAAACTTAACTAGGGCTCCACTGACCTGCCCCTCACTTCCTTCAGGGCTTCAAACCCATCCTGGCTGCCCTATTTAATAGTGAAAACTGCCCAGCGCTCCACTCAGCTGCCCCTTATTTTCTCCTCCATGTTTCTTAATCCAGAGCACATATGCTCTACCACATTATTCAATGTACTTATGTGTGAAAACCTGGTATATCATGTACCCACTCATCACCCCTTAGAAAGAAGCACTACAAAGGTATAAACTTTGAATTTTTGCTCCCTATCGCCTCCCACATGTCTAGATCTAGATCAATGCCTGAATGTTTGCAAAGCATTCAGTTTGGTTGATCAATTGCTTGCTTCCTTGATTAGAATAACATCTTTCCTCTTAGCTCCACCTTGCCAGGAAATGGTCTTCAAGGAGAAAGCACAGACCCAAACACCAAAAGACCCAGGTGTATTACCAAGCAATCATTTCCTAATCCAAAGGAGCAGAAGCTATCCTCTCTACAGACTCTCCTGTAAGGCAGTGGGGAGCCTTGAGGCATCTGCAAATACAAAGACCTACGGAAAGAGCAAGAACTGAGTAGTACAAGAGAACAAAATGGGAAAGAGAGGAACCCAGGACAATCTCCAGGGTAGACCAGAGAGCCCTGGCTCCCTCAATGCCCACCCCATGTTAGCTCTGCTCAGTTAGCATCACGTGGAAAGCACATGATCCCCATCCCACAGTGGGAATCAGCATCTCTGGAACACTGGCAGGATAGCTGCCACTTCCCAGGGAGAGTTCTGGAGTACAGAGTTCTCAACCCAGGGACCAAAAGCCAAGATTTCAGCTTTTAATGCTGAAATTACTTCAACACCACCACGCCCTTTCATTTTGCTTCTTGTACAGGCCAGAAAGAAAGAGGAGGAAGAGTCCTTGAAGCCAGTTACTCAATGAATGTTTATGGACTATCCTCAGTGGAGTAAATAACCCACCCTCATGGCTGCTACATTCATTCCAAAGAACTAGCAGCCGGAGTGAGGTCCTTGCTGAATGTCATTCCCACATTTCTTTTTGGTGTTTTGAGTTTGGGGGGTTTTGCAGTACTAGGGATGGAACCCAGGGCCTCATGCATGATAGGCAAGCTCTCTACCACTAAGCTACACCCCAGCCCCATATGTGCACATTTCTTTTTTGTTTGTTTGCATTTTCGGGATATCAGGGATTAAACTCAGGGGTACTCAGGCCACTGAGCCACATCCCCAGCCCTATTTTGTATTTTATTTAGAAACAGTTTCTCACTGAATTGCTTAGGGCCTCGCTTTTGCTGAGGCTGGCTTTGAACTTGTGATCCTCCTGCCTCAGCCTCCTGAGACACTAACTGGGATTACAGGCATGTGCCACTGCATCTGGCCATATTTGCACATTTCTAACACTTGCTCTTACACATAATTTTACACAACCCTGTGCTGTACTTTCCATGATGCCAGCACAGCTATCAAGCAAGTAGCCCAATGCCTGTGTGAGGGAGTCTGAGGGTATCCTCAGACTACACTCAGCCCTGTCTAGACCAGCATGAGTAGCAAGCCTAAGCTCCCCAATCATTCTTTCATTCAATAAATAAACACTAAATGAGTACCTACTACATGCCAAGCACTGTTGAATGAGAGGAGGATACAGCAGTTACTTCCCAACAATTTGATGAAACATACCTTTTTAAACTCTGTCTTTTCTTTAATTGCAGAATACTGCTATGTAATAGCATTCATTGGAGAGAGAAACAGAGATAAGAGGGAAATTTACAGAACAGAAGCTTCATATTTGATCGTCTCCAGCCTTTTGCTCTGGGTACCTGTGAGGCTGTTAGGAATTTGAAGATTCTAAGTAAGCTCTCTTCCTTAGTCTGTTATTTCCAACTTGGCTCAGCATCTCTTCTCTGGCACCCAAAACCCCTGCTCCTACTGCCTTCATCTTTCAAGGAGAAAGCAGACAGGACCAAACACCAAAAGACCCAGGTGTATTACCTTGTCTTCTCCCAACAGGCCTAAAGTCAAGGGTTGAAGCATATTCATCTTTAGCTCCAGAGCCAATAAAAGCACAAGTACATTGTTGGTGCTCAAGAAATGCTTATGATATTAAGATGGACAAGGCTTGAGAGATCTCTGAACATCAATAAAAATATCTAGTTGTTAACATAAAATGATGAATTCATGCCAGAACCTAAAGCTAATGCTATGGGCACTAGAACAATAGTGTGGATATTGTCACCAAGGTCATGCTCCCATACACCAAGGTCATCTTCCCTGGTCTGGTGCTTCTGGTACCATTCTGCACATTGAACCTCTTTGGCTGAAGGCTGCTAAGGGAACATTGAAGAACACAGCATATTGTGAGAAAAAGGAATATATTGAATTAGGCTTTAAAGACTTGGCTTAAAGAAATGGTGCTGAATAAATATTTACTCATTTGAGCTGAATCAAATCATTAGAAGATCATTAACATTACCACTCCGGGAATAAAAGTTAAACATAGTAGAATAAAGCCTTTTTTCTCTCTTCCTTCCTGCCATTCTCCTGAAAGAAAACCTACCAAAGTAAGACAGAGCATAGAAAACTAGGGAAAGAATACAGTCAATCCCCAAAGCCCTCATTTAGAAAAGATATCCACATTGGGGCTGGGGTTGTGGCTCAGCAGTAGAGCACTCACCTAGCATGAGTGGGGCCCTGGGTTCAATCCTCAGCATCAGATAAAAATAAATAATTGAATAAATAAAGGTATTGTGTCCAACTATAACTAAATTAAAAACAAACAAATAAAAAAGACATCCACTAACTAAAGTGTAGACTGTACTGGGGGAAGACGCTGAAAGCTGACAACATACCTCATTCAAATCTGAGGCATGACTCAGGTTTTCACAATTAGGTGGCACAGTAATTAAGAGACCAAACAATTACCCCCTCATGCCAATACCTAGTGTGGGAGTGAGCTACAGCATTTGCTCCTGAGCCCTTTCCCTTATTCCACATACTACACAGTGAAACCAAAGAGGTAACTGCCAGCCAGCCATGGGTACAAGAATCAGGCAGTTGGAATGTCAATGGCATTGTCAACAAGGGGAGCCAAGGCTTCCCTGTCAGCCAGGCGGTCTTTTGCTTAAAAGGCAGAAAGATGTTACCAAAGGCAGACAGATGGGGTGTAAAGTGCCCTGAGGAAAAAATACTCAAAGCTGCCTGCTGCTCCCTTCATGACCAGCTCTCCCTAAAGCCACAACGATTAGAACAGTGAGGTCCTGAAAAACTGGCAAACATAACTAGGGAACCAAAGAGAATGAAGAAGTGAATTCAGCAAGGCCCCCAGACACCAAGCCAATACACAAATACCAGTTATTTCTATATAGCCATGAACGTTAAGAAAGTGCAATTTTTAAAAGATACTATTTAAATATCATACAAATAAAATACTGAGGACTAAACTAATGAAACTAAAACAAAAATGCTCAAGACCTCACCTAGAAAAACAACACACTGGATGAAATGAGACTAAATGTAGGGACAGATACACCATGTTTATAGACTGGAAGACTCAATATTATCAATCAAAATCCAGCCAGTTTTCCTGGGAGAGAATAAGATATTTCTAAAGTTTACTTGGAAAGTAGAGAGTTAAGAATAACCATGATAATCCTAAACAACAACAAAAACTGGAAGATAGTCAAGATTTACTTATTTCAAAGCTATAGTAAAAAAAAAAAAGAAAGAAAGAAAAAGAAAAATGATACTGGTACAAGGATAAACAAAAAGACCATAGAACCCAAGATCCACACACATATGGCCATTTGATTTACATACAAGAAAAGTACATACCTAATGTACACTGGAAAGAGTTCTCGTCATTTAAAACTGTTGGGTCAATTAGACATTCACATGAAATCACTGAATCTTGACCCTCCCTCACACCATATATAAAAACATACCAATCTGAGCGATAGATTTAAATATGTAAGGCAAAGGATGACATTGGAGACATCTGAAATAGTGTAAAGTATTTTAATAATCCTAGGGGAAGAAAAAGTCATAAACAGGACATAAATGTATTCATCCTAAGGGAAGGTAGTAAATAGAACTGCATTAAAAGACCCCATTAAAAGAGCAAACAGCAAGCTATAGAGTGGGAAAAGATATTTATAATACTTTACAACTACCAGGGGACTTGTATAGAGAACTCCTTAAAGAAGGTTTACAAATCAATAAGAGAAAAATAATAGGAAAATGGGTAAAAGACTTAACAGGTTCTTCATGAAAGATGATACACAAATGACCAATAAGCACAGGAAAACATGTTTAACTTCATTAGTAACCAGTAACCAGGGAAAATGCAATTAAAGCCACACAGAGATAACACTATATACCCAGAGATAGGCTAAAAAGGGTGATCTTTTAAAATGTTGAATTGGAACCCTCAAAAACTGGGAACAAAAGTTTAAATTGGTATAAACTTTTTAAAATGTAATATCAGCATCTATAAAAGCTGATCATATTGACTCAACCATTATACTCTTAGATATATGCTCAATACATATACATATGGATACCAGGAGATACTTACATAAATGCCCACACCAGCATTATTCATGTTGCCCCAAATAGAAACAACCCTAATGTTTGTTCATAGTAGAATGGATAAATTGATCGAGTATCCATCCATTGGAATACTACACAACAATGACAATAAATGAATCACAGCTAATCACAATTATATACATGAACCTCAACAAATAACAAGACCACAAAAAGCAAACACAAAAGCATTGATTAGATTATCTATTATTGATCCTGTTTGAATAAACTTGAAAAACAGATAATGGTCTGTGGTGGTTGAAAGACATTATAGTGGTTATATCTGAGGCCTGTGACCAGAAGGGGACATGAGAAGACTTTCTCAGGTGGGAAGATAAGTGAGTATGAATGATGACTACACAGCTGTTTTCACTGAATGAAGATTTATTAAGCTTCACAATTTTGATCTGTGACTCTTCTCTGGGTCTTTAATTTTTTGTATGATATGTGCAAATTATTTTTAAAAAAGCTCTTAGACTTTTTTGATAATTTCATTAAAAGAATCAAGAAACAGATGGCAAATTGAATAAAGAAGAAGATTAATTCCATTTCTACCTATGACAACGGTAGAAATAAAAGGAATTTTTAAATGCTGAGTGTTGGTGAAAGTATGGGGATGCAGTGTCTTTTCTGTAGAGAAATCTCTTTATAAGACAAATTAGAAATATTTATCAAAATGTAGCATACACATTCTTTAAACTCAGCAATTTTACTTTAAGAAATATATTCTGTACTTGTGTTGGCACAGATGCCAAAAGAAACATTCAAGTATGTTTATTATAGATACATAAAAGCAAAATATTAAATCACTCCATTAATAAGGGAGTGCTTTAATGAAGTAGTACATATCCATACCACAGAGGTTATTAAGCTCTTGAAAAAGATAGATGTGTAATGTGCAAAATGTAGTAAGTGAACAAAGCAAGGTCATTAGTAAATGTCAAAGCTCATATGTATGGGTACATGAGTGTTCATGGAAATAAAATTATATAAATAAAATTTTAGAGAAGCTACAAAAAAAACTGGGGGTGATGATTACTTTAAAGGAAAGGGAACAACAGTGCAAGGTTGAAAGGATGTTCTCATTCCACTTCATAACCTATTGTATGCTTTGGATTCTCTTCCTGTGTATGTTATACATGTACCTGCATGGACTTCCAAGGTGAAAATACAAGTCCATGCACCACAACCAAATAAAGCAGCCTAACCATGGGACAGGGCACCAGCAATCAGCTTCTATGGAGTTGCTTGCCAACACAGACAAACTTTATTTGGCCAAAAATAGCTTGTACAGATAGGGATTTAAGTGGCTGACATCTTAGACTACCTAGGTCTGCTCTCAATTTATAGGATTACAAATCAAATACGTTCTTCAATATCCACAAAGTAAAATTAAAATAGTCAGGAATTTCCCAAAATTAAAATCCCTAGGACAACACCTTTCTCCTTTTGCAATAAAACTTTTCCTTCCTGGTTGAGGACAATGTTAGTGGAGAATCAAGGAGGAGGAGAGAGAGGGAGAAATGCAAATATTTTCAATGATATTACTGTCCAGGACATTTGCTGAGGAGATATAAAACCCAGACAATATTCTGCAGTGACTAGGAAGGTCAGATCTCCATTTGGCTACATTATCGCTTTTATTAGGTGTTGAAAACCTATGTGGTCTCTTTTTTCAAATTTGCCATCACATCCTAAGCAGTTAACTGCACAATCTTAGGATTATTCTAGATAAAAATATAAAACTCGACTCAAATAAAATTTATACTATAACTAAAATAATTTTCTCAACAAATATGCCTCAATTTATTTGAAATCATATGTCAATGGGCGTATTTTAGGGTAACCTAGATTTATCTTATTTCAAGTATACTGTCAGCTTTCATTAACTTGAGCATGAGTCCTTATAGATTATACGGAAGTAAAAATGGGAATAAAAGAAAGAAATCTGAAGTCTGGTTTCCAAATCAACAAATGCATTACCTGTCCATATACCCTATGTATACTCTAAAGTGAGAAGAATACAATGACAAAGCAAAGACATCACCAGATCCATCAAATGACCAACCCAATATCACAAGAGAAGCCTGGGGAATCAGTTACAAGAACAAGCATGAAATACACAAAAGTGAAATTATAGATACTCTATGATGTCACTTTGTCAAATAACCCAGACTGAATTCTAACAGGATTTTATAGCTAAAGAGCTGTGTTTGGGGCATTTTACATGAGCCAGGACAATTTCCCAATGATATTAAGTTATAAATCAAAGATGAATCAGTATTGATGCTCCAAAGGAAAATAAAGAGAGTCATGGTTTTTCTTGATCCAATGATAATAATTCTTCCTTAGTAGCACCAGTTCTATTTCCACTCAGCACTAATAAATAACTCATAACTAGGTATCAGGTCAGAAAATTGAAAGTCTGCAAACTCTCTGCCATGGTTGAAGCACCTACCTCATGGCTTTTCAAAAGGAGTTCCTTAGACCCTGTAGATTTAAGTCTTCCCACCCTGGCCCCATTATTTTCAATCACAGCAACTTCCTTATCTTCAGAATTAGAATTCTGTCAAAGATTTACCTGCAGAAATCTAGCAAAAAAGAACCCACTGTATACCATCCTTGTAAGAAGAATGAATAATGAAACAAAGAGAAAAACAAAAGTATTCCTACGATAGAAAATCTATGAAATATTTGGGTAAAGATCAAAGACATACAAGCAATATATAAGAGAAATATGATGGCAGTAATCAGGACAGTGGTTACCTCTGGAGTGGGACAGTGACTTGCAGGGGACATGAGAAGGACTTGTCAGGTGGGAAGATGAGTGAGTGTGAGTGTGGTTACACAGCAAAGCTCACTTTGTGAAAATTCATTAAGCTTCACAACCTAGCCACATTCCCTGGTCCACATCAAAACCCCTGCTACAATTACTATCCAATAGGAAAATAAGGCTGATCTATTTCTGTCCTCAAAGATAGTTCTCAGAGACATCTATCAATCACCACCATGCAATGGGTACCATGACTCTCAACTTCAACGCCAGGTAATCCTTTACTGCGATGCACATATATGCAGAGAGTGGACAGTCATTAAGCATCTTTTTTCATTCATTCTTCCTTCCTTTTTCTGGTAAAAGAAGTTCCCCACTCCTTTTTTAAAATTCTTCTTCTTTGAGGCACGGACTGGTCCTTCTCAGTAGCTAAGATGACCCCATCCTCCTCCGTTAGAGGAAAGTACATGACCTGACTGCAGCATATCCCACCCCCTGGACACAGTGACTGGACAATCAGAATCTTTTTTTTTTTTTTTTTCAGAGAATGAGAGAAATTATGGGACAGAAAAAGTTTTTCTTCTCCTGATATATGGGAGACTTTGGGGACGGGGGGGCAATTCAAGGCCACTCATGTAGAAAGCCAGTCCAAGAATGAAGCTGACACAGAAGAAAGAAGAAAAGAGAGGAAAGGAAGGAGGGAGTGAGAACTGAATTCTGACATCATTTGAGCTCATGGATCTGGCCAATTCTATTCTGTAATACATTCTCATTTATTTTGCTTATGCTAAGATGAGGGACTTTCACTGCTTATCCTGAAACTCTCAACTGCTACAACATACATACATCTCTTTCAATCAGAGCGCCTGATGCTCAGACTCATACTACTCCCCTCTCATCTTGGCATCATCCAAAGATAAATTAAGAACCAATTCACATGAGGGTTTCTTCAAATAAGCTCCCTTCAAATTATAGACACAGGCTCAGTCTTAAAAATCCAATTACATCCATTTCAAAGGCATAGACACACCACCAATATGTAAAATCCACAGCTAAGGGGATGATGGCTGAAATGGTATTGCCTAGTTAACCTCACTTTGTTTTGACCCATTCTCACAATAAAAAGTTCATCCCTAAAGGCCAACTAGGCTGTGGTTTGACCATAGCACAGGAGCATTTCTGCTATCTCACCCCCATTTGCCTCTTCCATGACCCTTCTTCCCTACCACTGTAAGGGGGACAAAAGTCCAAGATACTGAAATAATTTCTCCTTTGGAAAAAATATCCAAATAATTCTACTTACAAAATCTATTTTCAGCAAGTTCTAGAGTATCTATGTCAGGAGTTCCCAAAACACCCCCAAGTTTTGTGAGTCACCAGAAGGACTCCCAAGACTTGGCATATAGTCATATCCATGGCTAAGATTCATTATAACAAAAAGATATAAAGCAAATTGAGCAAAGGGGAGAGGTCCATGGACAAAGTCTGGAGGAAACCAAATGGAAGCATCCAAGAATCCTCTCCCAGAGGAGTCACAGAAGACAGGTTTAATTCCTCCACAGGTTATGACAACAACTTGTTCAAAACTTTAGTGATCAGGGATTTTAGGGGCCCTTTTACATAGGTATCCTCCACCTAGTACCTACCAAAACTCCAGACTCCCAGGAGGAAAACACATGTTGAACATAAACCACATGGGTTGCACAAACAGTTTAGGCACAGTAAGCCACTTTTATTTGGAGAAAATTTATTTTCTGTGTAGGTAACTATTTACTAGCCAAGCTCCCAAACACTACCAATAGCCAATAAAGCAAGCAATCACTTTTAGGATAGGCAATCTCCAGTCTGCTCCATTAGCCTTCTCTGCACAGGATCACAGCTAACTCCTCTCATTAAAAAGAGAATGGAACCCTGAGATAGAAGCAACTTATCCAAAAATCACATAGTAAGGCAAGAACTGGCACTCAGGTGTCCAGATTCACAGAGAGAAGATGACATCGTCACTCCCAGATACACACATCTTCCAGAGAAGTCAGTTCTCTTCAGAGGCATAGACTACAAGGAAAGGAGATGCAAAAATGACTCTTCTCAGTCCACAAATTCTCCATGGCAACATTAATTACGTCCATTGCTTGAATGTTTCACTGATGGAATAAATATAATTTTTAATATCCTTCCACTATCCATCCTTTTAGGAAAAAAAAGTCTCAACTCTATTATATTTTAAAATACCCAGTTAATTACCACTTTAATTAAAATCATACATTTTCATTTAAAGCTGGAAGAGTCCTTAGAGATGGTCTATCTAGTCCAACAGCCTTATGTAACAGAAAAAGAAATGGTCCAGAGAGGGAAGCTACTTGACGGAAGCCTGGTCATCAATGTGTCCAAAACCAGGGCAAGAATCCTCCTGTCCTGACTTCCAGTCATATGCCCATCCTAGCACATGTTGCTGTCTCCCCCCAGGGCAGACTGTCTGAGAACAGAAGACTATAAGCTTATTATACACCCTTAAGAGCTTAATGATCTAAAATGAATTCTCTGCAAGGAAGCCTGTACAGCCTTGCAAAGAACCAATAATCTTCAAATTGGAGAGAAAAATTATTGTTATCATGGAGGAGATTTCCTATGACATTTAGATGCTATTTATATTCATCCCTTTTAAAATATACATGGTTACCCAGAAGCACAATGCAGTGCTGAGTCCGCAAAGATGCAACATGCCCCAGACATCCAGGCCCCACAAGCAAAGCTGCTGGACTGGCCACCAGGGACCTTTCACACCCTGTCTAGCCTCTAAGCAATTTGTGATTCCTTCAGGCTCAATCAGCCTGAAAGAAAATTAAGGAGCTGATTTACATGGCCAGAGGAGACAGAGATTCAGTCTTCCCGGGACATCATCATCATGACACCACGCACAGAGAGCCACAGAAATACACGACTACAGAGGACTAGTCATTTCTCTACAGAACAGATTCTCATTGTGTATGTAATCCAGCAACTAGAAAAACCTAAATGGGGACAGTTTTTCCATTCTAATTTGAAATACATGTAAAATAATAATAATAATAATAATAATAATAATAATAATAATAATGCTGATGGATAAAAGGGGCTTAGTCTAGAAGGTGACATTTAAGGTGTACTACTACAAAGGTATAAATCAAGGTTTATCTACTGGGGACACTTACACCCCCCTACCCCAGGGCGCATTTGGCAAAGTCCGAGACATTGTTAGTTGTCATGGGGAGAAAGAAGACAACTAATATCTAATAAGTAGAGGCCAGCTTTCCTGTTAAATGTCCTACAAGGATCATGACAGCCCCAACAAAGAATTATCCAGCCCAAAATATCAACAGCATTAAGGTTAACAAACTGATGTGAACAGATAAAGACCAATCAACAGCTCTTGATGGTGTGTGGATAGTAGATGTGATGCCCAGAAGTCTATACTATTCTAGTATTGAATATGATGATAATGGAATCAAAATCATAATTAAAATAATAAGAGGATTCCATTTCCCAAAACATTTTAGATAGAGTTTTAGTTGGAATATTTTACTGGGTTTTTTAAAGTTTTTCATTTGTGCATTAAAATTATACATAGTAGTGAAATCCATTATTCCATATTCATACATGCACATAATTGATCAATCTCATTCCTTAGTACCTTCCCATGCCCTCTACCCTACTCTCGCACTTACTCTACTATTACTGATCTCCCTTCTATAGTTACTATTTTAGTTAGTGCATTCCTTATGATATATTCATACATGAACATAGCACAGTTTGGTAGATTTCATTACTTCTCCAGGCCCTCCCTTCCTCCTGCCCCCTACTCTACTGGTCTCCCTTCTATTTTCACATTTCACTTTTTTAAGGCTTATATCCTTTCATTCTGCAAAACTTTGAATGTCTTTTAGCTCCAATTTAGCCATTATTCTCGGGATGAAGCTGCAGCTCTACCTCCATACTGGGGCCCAGGAAGTGAAGGGCCCCAGGGTAAACTTTGAAAAGGGACCCATAGTGCAGAGCTTGCCATCATCGATCACGTGGCCTACATTCCAGAGCCTCCAGTTTCCACTCAGCAGTTTGTATTTTTAATTATGTTTCTAATAATTTAGAGTAAAATTTTATGAAAACACTGGTAAATCAAGACACTAATTAGGAAGAAATGAAACCTGTATTACCAGTGACACAGCAGATCCTGATATCCTAGGAGAAGAGTAGGTGATGAAAGATCTGCAAAGCATGAATTTATAGAAAAATAAAATGCCCAAGCATTAAGAGTAAAACAGGACCATGGCACAGACAAAGTCAAAAATTTAGGAAGATGTGTTCAAACGTCACTTTCTCTTATTTAGTTCTTGTCTTTTGGTGTCCTTTCTTGCACCAAAAACACACACACAAAACAAAAGAGGCTGGGGCTATAGCTCAGTGGCAGAGCATTTGCCTAGCATGTGTGAGGCACTGGGTTCAATCTTCAGCACCACATAAAAATAAACAAATAAAGTAAAGGCATGCTGTCCATACACAACTACCAAAACAAAACTAAAAAAGAAACCTCACAAATTTGGATGAAGAAATCACCTGAAGACCAATTGGGAGGATAATTAATTAACAGGATTAGAATGCCTTTAGGCGTCCATCTAGAGTCATTATCCACAGGATATTGAGGCCAGATCTGATTGCACAAGTGGATAAGTTTTGGGAGTTTTAGGTCCCGGTTGAGAGAAAGAAACCCTAGGTTAGCCAGGAGGCCGCCTAGGGGATTATGGGAGGGATGGACCAGGAACCACCCATGATGAGAGGAGGGAGGTGAGTTTAGAGATGGGGCCTCTCCAGTCTCTATCATCACCTGATTGAGGGCAGTTGATGATAGACAAACTCAGGGGGGTTGTCTCCACCACTGGGTAAGCATCAGGGCAGGAGCCCATAGAGGCACTTGTGCGCCTGGTGCTGGGGCTGCATAGAGAAGAGATAGAGTAACCCAAGGCTGGGGGTCAGTCTCACCAGGAGTAGTTCCCCGATTGCCCTCAGAAGTCAAGACTCCATAGTATTCCCAGACCTTACCTGGAATGTCCAACGATGGGTGGGGAGAGGGCGTTCCGCAGAATGGAGGGCCTGGTTCCACCATGGGATCCAGGTTGGGGTCTGGGGATGCTCAGTGACCCTCAAAGAGGGGAGCAGGCATGCCAGGGAACCGGATCCCAGGTTTTGGCACCAAAAATAAAAGGAAAATGAGAAAGCGAGAGACGGGGTGGGTAAGAAATGAAGGACCTAGACCACCTCACCCCCTCCATCTCTTATTCTCTCACTTTCCTTTCAGGCTTGACCTCCAGGAGAGTCTCCAGGCTCATGGGGGGTCCTGGGATCCACCCACACAGTGTTGAGTGAGGGATGGAAGAGTTTTCCAGAGAGGAGCAGGAAGGAGGCCCTGGGGCATGCCTGTGCATAAGAAGTGGGCAAGCACAGGAAAGACAGCATAGGAAACAAAAATCTCAGTGAGCACAGTGAGGTGAGAACCAGAGGAAGAGTGCTGACCGGTCAAGGGAGGAGCTTCAGGGTGGTGGGCTATAGATAGTCTCCAAGAACAAGACCCTGAGGAAAGGCAGCATGGGGAGAGGAGGCACAGGGGACACCGAGGAAGAATAGAGGGGATATGTGGATTTTGAAAACTCCTGGAGATTGTAGAGGAAAAGATGCTAAAGAACGAGGTTATGGATAGTGACCTGCCTGTGAAATTCTACTGTGTGGTTTTAAGCCTCAGAAAAGCCTGATCCTGCTGTATTTCTCACTAAATAAGGAAAATAAAAATGCCAATAGGGCCTGTTGCAGCTATGACTGGAAAAAACCTGCATCCCCAGTTACAAGGGCTTGGTCCCACCTGGCCTACTTTTAGCTTGCAAAATAAGCTTCTCCAACACAAAAGGGCCACGCATTAAGTGGCAGTAAGAATTTTAACCTTGTGCAAATGGCCCAGCAGGATTCCTTACCAATCAGACCAATGCCTCTGAGAGGCCAAGGCTTTCTTTTTCAGAGAGAAAGGTCTCCCACACAAAAAGGAGCCCGCAGGGGAGACACATAATGGCCTGGCCTCTCCAGAGTCTCTCTGCTTACAAAGCTGAAGACTCTAGGGCCAGCAGGGGTCACACCTTTCTCATGATCTAATGTATTGGCAAGTATTTTCAAGTCCCAAAGAGAAAGGGCAGCCTTGGCACCTTGAAAACAAGCCCATCTCCCCTCCCCTGATGCACAGCTGCCTTCCTGCCCCTGCTATCATCACTGTCTCAGGAGGGAAGGTGGGGACAATCCTGTTAAACCTCCTAAATCAAGCTCACAGTAAACAAAGATGGTATTTACTCCCTGCTAATATGCTACAGAACCAACTCTTCCTAAACCCCCCAAATATTTTTATCTATGCATTATCCCATCCCATCCAAGAGACCATGTGAATGTCTCAATTCCCTGGCCTGGAAGCTCCCCACATATCATGTCCATCTTATTCCTATTTGTGAATCTCTGCTCCAACCTCACCCTAGCACTAAGCAAAGGGGACAGCACAAAATCCAACAGATTTTTCCTGAATTTAACGAAGGTGGCTGCCACTTTTGAGCATTTGGCACACTGACACACAGCTGTCATATATGCACACATGTATACATACACACATAGAAATGTATGGCACAGACTACAAATCTACCTTTTATCTCTGTGACACGCCTGTGTGCCAGCCAAGATCCCAGCAGGGAATAGAAATCACCCTCAATGGCAAAAATGAAGAGACTTTAACTTACTTTAATTTGTGAGGTGAAAACAGCAAAACTGGGATGTTAAGGCAGCAGAAAAGCACACAAGTCGAACTGGAGTGACAAAGGGAGGAAACAGTGTCCCCTGGGCCTGGCAGGAGGTGGCATCCTGCAAGGGGTGCTGCCTAGGAAGGAAGTTATCCTGGAGCTGCTATGGTCAGAGGTGCAAGCCTAGAAGAGATCTCCCCCGCTGCTCCTCTTTCACCAGGAAATCCCAGCAGGTGTCCCTACTCCTCAGGCCACACCCCTCTCAGCTGGAGGCCTTCCCCAGCCTCCATCACCTGCCCAGGCCAGCCAAGCCTAGTGCCCACAGAATTATTTACTTCTATCATTAAAAAAAGGAAATTACAACCAAATGACTTTTTCAACCCTCTAATTTTTCTACTTTTGATAATTTGGTTATGTTATTTTTATAATTTAAAAATAAAGAGAGAAAGTAAAGTTCTCCAATTAGCTATGCAGGATTCTGGCAGGCTTTCAGTGAAAAGTCTTGAATCACAAAATTTGTTAACTCCAAAAGAAAACTCCACCAATAGATTCTGTTCACATTATTTCCTGTTCTGGATTTGCCGCATTTCAAAAAGATGACTCTCACCAAAGCCAAACAGAAGCACCCAGACATAACCACCTACGGAAGGGAGCAGTTTATTTATGTTAATACCACCACTGTGCTGCTGGAGGCTTTCTAGAACCAGAAATGGAAAGTGTGATGTTCCCATTAGCCAGCTATATTTCCAGGTTGCTATCCATTTGAATAGTGAAGCTAAATGTTATGTAGTGGTTAGATTTTGCACGTGTAATGTTGCATGAAGCCATTTGGAAAAGATTAATTTGATAACGAATTGCAAAAGGCATCAGACAACACCTCCCCATGGCACAGTTAATATGAAGAATACTTGCACAACCAAAATAATATCAACATGCAGCTGTGATTACTCTCCTTTCAATGTGTCCTGTAAACTGACACACAGCATAGACTCAGTAATTCTGAGCATGTAAAACGTCACAGCCTAATTGGATAAATAACGTGCATGTGTGTGTGTGTACGTGCACATGAATATAAAGCAACAATTTTTCTACAGCTAAGTGGAGCCCAACTATATTCTCTGGAAGGGAGGTAAAAGCGATTGCTCTATTCTCCGATAATCTAATTTATTCCCTCTGTCCCCATATTCCCTACCTCCATCCTGGATATATCTAATATGTAAATGAAAGACAACCACAAAAGGAAATAGATGGTTCTGTTATTCCTACAGGAGATCAAAAGAAGTTTCCATCAGGTATAGCACTTGAAAGGAACAAAATAATAATGATAATGGCAGGACAGCATGAAGCCTCCTGGCTGGGCAGGGGAGTCAGGACCATCATGTCCCACCCCAAATTTCCACAGCAGGCCCTGTTGTCCTGTGACTAGCTTCTGCCAAACTCCTAAGTCCATCTGGGGTGATACTATAATATATATACATAAAGGGGCAACTGTTATGATAAAAGCTTTCAATACAAGGATTACTGGTAAACTTTCTAGTTTATCAAAATATAGGTAGCATGGGATATGAAATTCTTTCACAAACTCATCTAGCTTTTTTTCCCCCCTAAAAAAATAAAGTGAAATTAAAATCACACACAAGGGCTGGGGCTGGGACTCAGCAGTAGAGCATCTCACTTGTGTGAGGCCCTCGATTCATTCCTGAGTACCACATAAATAACATAAAGGTATTGTGTCCACCTACAACTAAAAAAATATTAAAAAAAAAAAAAAGCAAACACAAGTATGACTCTAAAGCTACAACTGACTCTGGTAATTTTTCAGGATGATTGCTCCATAATTTTTTTTTTTAATTTTAATTTGAAATTTCTAACACTAAGAAGCTCTTTGGGTTTCCAAATAAAATGGACAGACTCACAGAATTAAAAGTTCTGGATTCATCCAAGTTCTAAATGATCATGCTGTTATCACCTGAACCACATCCAACCCTTTCTTTTCCTAATTTCCCTTTAACAAGGGAGCTGATGGGGAAAACACAAGCTCTCTCTTGGGGTGGTGAATCAAATTAGTGGTTACACAGGGCTTTGGGGCAGAATTACCCGAATCTGAATCAAATGCTCTGTACCAGTGTAAGGATGGGAAAATTGCTTAAGGTCTCGAAACCCCAAGTTGTGGTAAAAACTGAAAGACTGTATGTAAGAAAGCAGTTGTGGAATTAACAATTTACTGCTTGCTACAAGAGTATTTCTTGCCAACAACTTGGCCCTTGCACTAAGTAATGATTTCTTGTCTCATACATAGCATGAAAAACCTTATAGGATACCAAATTGAGAGATCTAGTCTTACAAAAATAAAATGATGAAAAAAAAATACCCTATGTATCAAAGATCAATTATCAAACCAAGGTACTTGGTAAAATTGGTATTCAGATGAAATCCCAGTCCCAGGTTTTCATCATGCACTTTATTAAATAAAGCAAAAGTATTTCACCTGCCCAATTACATGGTAATAAAGGAATTTTCTTAAATTGAAAAGATACATTTTCAGAGCATATTAAATGTTTGCTGTCTATATCTCAAAGACTTTTGTAGTGAAGGAAACAAAGGTGAAGAGAGTTAGAATTCATTAAGGGTTGAAAATTAATTAGACCATCTCAACTCTGTGAGTCACGGTCATCAATTTAAAAGACATAGCACTATATACTGGATTTTAATTAGGAGGGTGACAGAACTGTTTAAGAACGAAAACCCAACTGTCAAGCCCAATTAAGCAGGTTGATGGAACATACTATATGGTGTTATACAAGTGTTCGTTTAACAACAGAAACATAAAACAAAGTCCTTATTCAGGAGTTCATCTACCCCTCCAAAATATATAGTATATGTAATAAAATTCATTCATTTATTGTGTAAAGGTTGTCAGTCTTTGAGACAAAAATTAATCTGGACTTGGATCCAAGGCCAACATATTTATAAGTCAAGTCATGGGCAAGATGTGGATGCAGATTCAGGGTCTTTCCAGCTTTGGCTGACCAAAGGGCTCCACATTAGATAACCTTTGAGGCTGGATCCAATTCCAAAATCCTGTACAAAGACAAGTTTCCTGATCATCACAGCTTCTGGTTCCAGTGAGAACAGAGTCAGAGCAGGAAGACTGTGAGTTAAGAGTAAAGGGAGATATTGGAGGAAAATAATTTAGAATCTATTGTGTACCATTAGAATCCTGAGATACCATTTCTGGATAATCCTAATTTTCCCCTTCTTTTTCTTTCCTTTTTTCTTTCTTTCTTCTTTTTTTTTTTTTTTTAATTTTTAAGCCAAGCTTCTATCCCCAAAAGTAGTTATTTGAAAGAAAAAAACAAAACAAAAACACGTCTGCTTCCTCTTAAAAAAGCCAATTAATATTTTTAAATTAACTAGAAAATACATACTACAGGAAAAATTTCACACCTTCTTCTTAAGTGTCTATATGCAAATAGCCTCTACACACATGATGCTTGTCTCTTTCGGAATATAGCTGAAATTCCCTACTTCACTTCGATGAGAGAAATTGAATGTCAGCATTCACATTTAATCTAAAACTGGGTGCTTTTCCTTCTAAATATCTAAGAGCAGCTGCCATCCCACTCTGGCTGCACAGTTAACCTGACCCTCTCGGGCCCTCCTGGAACATTTTTCACACTCTCTGAAGGGGAGACGTTTTATGAAGTTTGTGAGAAAACAGGTCTGGCAGCCAGATCAGCTCATTTTTAGAGGAGACCACACTACTTTTAGTTTTCCCATTATACATGTCAGCACATACATATACACATGTACACTAATCACACCATATTAACCAAAGAACACTAAAGAACAAAACTACACAAGAAGCAGTAGACCACAAAGGCAACTCCCTCTTGCCCTTGGGCCACTGATCATTCATTTTAAATATTCAATCACTCAAATTGCAGCTACCTGTAATTGAAGACTGTGCTTCTCATGGTGTCATGAAGCTGAACACTTTATAACACCATATAGTATATCACCATAGGTGCAGGTAGATGTACCAAGAGGCACTGCAATCAGAACTGCCCTGGATCACACACACATACAGCAGAGGACCATGAGAGAGTATTAAACATACAAGAGCTTGAGAAAGTGACCTAGAAAGTATGCTCATTTCAAAAAGGGGCAAAGATGGTCATGGGCTACAGGAAAGTACCTGATGAGCTATCCCACTCCTCAGTCTATACCCAAAGGACTTAAAATCAGCATCCTCTAGGGACACAGTGACATTAATGTTTATAGCAACTCAATTCACAATAGCTAAATTGTGGAAGCAACCCAGATGCCCTTCTATAGATGAACAGATAGCATCTTCAACAAATGGTGCTGGGAAAACTGGAAATCCATATGCAACAAAATGAAACTGAATCCCTTTCTCTCGCCATGCACAAAAGTTAATTCAAAATGGATCAAGGAGCTTGATATCAAATCAGAGACATGCCATCTAATAGAAGAAAAAGTTGGCTACGATCTACATACTGTGGGGTCGGGCTCCAAATTCCTCAATAGGACACCCATAGCACAAAAGTTAATAACTAGAATCAACAAATGGGACTTACTCACACTAAAAAGTTTTTTCTCAGCAAAAGAAACAATAAGAGAGGTAAATAGGGAGCCTACATCCTGGGAACAAATCTTTACTCCTCACACTTCAGATAGAGCCCTAATATCCAGAGTATACAAAGAACTCAAAAAATTAGACAATAAGATAACAAATAACCCAATCAACAAATGGGCCAAGGACCTGAACAGACACTTCTCAGAGGAGGACATACAATCAATCAACAAATACATGAAAAAATGCTCACCATCTCTAGCAGTCAGAGAAATGCAAATCAAAACCACCCTAAGATACCATCTCACTCCAGTAAGATTGGCAGCCATTATGAAGTCAAACAACAAGTGCTGGCGAGGATGTGGGGAAAAGGGTACACTTGTATATTGCTGGTGGGACTGCAAATTGGTGCAGCCAATTTGGAAAGCAATATGGAGATTTCTTGGAAAGCTGGGAATGGAACCACCATTTGACCCAGCTATTCCCCTTCTCGGTCTATTCCCTAAAGACCTAAAAAGAGCATGCTACAGGGACACTGCTACATCGATGTTCATAGCAGCACAATTCACAATAGCAAGACTGTGGAACCAACCTAGATGCCCTTCAATAGATGAATGGATAAAAAAAAAATGTGGCATTTATACACAATGGAGTATTACTCTGCATTAAAAAATGACAAAATCATAGAATTTGCAGGGAAATGTATGGCATTAGAGCAGATTATGCTAAGTGAAGCTAGCCAATCCCTAAAAAACAAATGCCAAATGTCTTCTTTGATATAAGGAGTGTAACTAAGAACAGAGTAGGGACGAAGAGCATGAGAAGAAGATTAACATTAAACTGGGATGAGAGGTGGGAGGGAAAGGGAGAGAGAAGGGAAATTGCATGGAAATGGAAGGAGACCCTCAGGGTTATACAAAATTTCATACAAGAGGAAGTGAGGGGAAAGGGGAAAATAATACAAGGGGGAGAAATGAATGACAGTAGAGGGGGTAGAGAGAGAAGAGGGGAGGGGAGGGGAGGGGGGATAGTGAGGATAGGAAAGGCAGCAGAATACAACAGACACTAGTATGGCAATATGTAAATCAATGGATGTGTAACTGATGTGATTCTGCAATTTGTATACAGGGTAAAAATGGGAGTTCATAACCCACTTGAATCAAAGTGTGAAATATGATATATCAAGAACTATGTAATGTTTTGAACAACCAACAATAAAAAATTAAAAAAAAAAGAAATTGTGGTATATATACACCATGAAGTATTGCTCAGCATTGAAAGAGAATAAAATTATGGCATTTGCAGGTAAATGGATGGAGTTGGAGAATATTATGCTAAGCAAAGTAAGCCAATTCCAAAAAAACAAAGGTGGAATGTTCTCTCTGATAAGTGGATGATGATCCATAACAGGGAGGAAAGAGGCATGGGGAAAATGGGAGAACTTTAGGCAAAGGGGAAGGAAAGGAGAGGAAGGGTGTATGGGGGCAGGAAAGATGGTGGAATGAGATGGACATTATTACCCTAGGTACATGTATGACTGCACATATGATACAATGCTACATTGGGTACAATCAGAGAAATAAAAAGTTGTGCTGCAATTGTGTACAGTGAATCAAAATGCATTCTGCTGTCAAAAAAAAAAAAAAGAAAAAGAAGAAGAAAGAAACTAAAGAGAGGTCAAAGGCTGGGGCAAAGAAGGTTAGGTTTTGCAAACGCAAATCAAAGAGTCACCCTGCCTAATCAGAAACCCCAATCCAAGGTAAATGAAGATCCCAGATTGGATCTATTGTGATCACAATGATTTTCATACAACCAATTATTTATAATATGTGCTCATCTCTTTGAGAAGGAAGGAAAAAAGAAAAAACTAGTCTTGCATCCTGTCAATCCCACAGTTTTTGGTAATAATGAAGTCATGGGTCTGAAGATGAGATGGTGATAATGCCTCAAGTAGGCGTGTTGGACAGCCTCCACCCTGAGAGAGGGAAAGCAGAGGGCAGAGGAACAGCTTCTGGGCTCAAGGGGACTACATACCCTCATGCCTATAAGGAGCAGAAAATAATCCACCAACTGGAACACACTCCACTTATCTCCTAAGCAATCTTGACTTCTGGGACCATTTTTTTCCTATAAAAATGGCACTAAAATACGTTTCTCTATATTAAGAGGCATCTCCGCAATGATTATTTGGATAAAAAATGAACTAGGATAACTTCATTTCTGTTTACTCCTGTGGTAAGAGAGCTGTGGAGCTTCACTAGAAAGCTACCATCAGTATAGCAGTTACCAGTGCTGTCACTGGCTTTGGAACCCTGCTGCCCAGTTTGAATCCTCATCCCACCTCCTGAGCCATATAAAACTGGACAATTTATTTAACATAATGTGCCTTGGTGTTGTGTGTTTGTGTGTGTGTTGCTGAGCTTTAAATCCAGGAACTTATGTATGCTAGGCAAGCGATCTAATCCTGAGCTATACCCCCTAGGACCCTTCCCCCATTTCCCTTATTCCTACAATGGAAGCATTAGTCTCTAGCTCAGGGAATTACTGTGGAGCTGATATTCATAAAGCATTTGGAGCACATGGCAAGAGCCTGCTGGCATCTGAGTTTCACTAAGTAGATCCCATCATTACCCTCATAACTCTCATATGTGTCATTTACGGCGATGAAACTTTCAGAAGACCACAATCTAAAAAGAGACTCACCTGGTTTGAATAATAAAAAGCAATTAAGCCAAGTCCAGGGCTAGTGAGGCCTCTTAGTCAAGATCCTGTGGAGGAGGCATCAATGCCACAGTCCGGCTGGGCACAATAACCGGGAGGTGACAAGCGACTTGAAGGTTGAAACGGGAACTACTTTATTGCGGGGGAAACTCAGCGGGAACTCAAGGTAGCAGGCATCCAAGGTAGCAGGAGCCGCTTTATTGCAAAACATCAGAGGTATATATAACTAACTGATTACACACAGCTTGACTCAATTAGCATCATCCAGTTACAGCAACCAGCCAATAAGGAATCCCTACCATCTTAATGGCTCAGTGGCATTGCCTCACAAACCACTCCTCCTGGCAAACTGCCAGGCGCCATCTTGACTTGATTTGCGGTCCCCAACACATCACCCCCAGAAATGACAGGTTGCTTGATCTATCATTGAAACAGAACTGAGGGGGCCAATATGGAAGCCAAAGCTGACAGAATTCTTGGGAAAAGGGTCTCCCCACATCAATGGAGATCCCTTCAGGACAACTTTTAAATATTTTAACATTTAACATGAAACAGCCCAGTCTCAGACACTCAATCACCTCCCATGACCTCATGGCCTCCTCCCATTCCCTCTCTCTGCTGGAGCAGCACTGGCCTGGGCACCAGGCCGCTGTGAGAAGCCTTCCCCCATGACCTTTCTCTTCCATCTGTGGATACTCTCCTCCCGGATATCTGTACGTGGTTCCCTCATTCTCCCCATCTTTGTAACCTTCTCAGTGAAGTTTTCTGTGACTGCATTATTTGCTGTATAACTGCCATTTCTGTCCTTCTGGCTTCATCTTCCTCCATAGCATCCCTCACAGGCTGACATATATTTTTTTTTTCTCTCTCTCTCAAGCTCCATAAAGTCTGTCTTGCTCACTGCTGGACTCTCAGCACCTGACACAAAAGAAGATGCTTAATAGATCAGCTACAGGATTTCTACACAGGAAATGCACTATTGCTTGGGTAAATATAAATAAATAAAGGGTAAATGATAAAGCAAGCACATCACTAAACTCTCCTTCCCCTTTTCCTAGGATGAAGTCATATTCTGGATACCATAATTGATATCCAAGTAAAACTTCTTAATGGATGCCAGGAACAGAACTAAGGAACAATGCAAACCCTTGAAATGAAAAACATAAATATATTATATTGGCAAGAGAGGACTGGATCAGGGAAGGTCATCAGTATCAAACAGAAACCTCAAACTTACTGCTACATCCAAAGAGCATGTGTCCATTGAGCTCCCACCAGGCGGGGGTTATAGAATAAAGTCCAGAGAACATTAAGTAGGATTGTCAATGGCTTATATAACCCCTCTACTGTCACCCAGATGAAAAACCCTTCCCCACAAACTAAGTTTCAGGCAAAACACAATCCTCAACGTTTATTTGGAAGGTCAAGTACTCAGAGTCATGGATTCATTGACCATTTCATTTTAGAAGACCTCTCTGAAATTGTTTGTAAAAAATATTTCAAAGGCATAGGATGAAGATCCAGGATTCTTGCTAAGGAAATAAGAGTCTGTGTAGCAACTTTTACTGGACTCTAACAAAACTATCCATGATGTGAAAGTAATGTCTGTTGGGTGCAGAGCAAGCTGAACTGTGTTGCCTGCAGGGCAGGCTGAACAGATGTTGGCTGCAAGATAGCCCACGCACTCAAACCCCCCTCTATCTGGTCCTTTATCACCTGTTTGCCTCAAGTGTGAACATTCAACCCTGCTTAAGGCTGAACACTTAACCCCCCCTTGGGCCAACAAGGCAGCTTGCAGACCCAGAGGCCATTAGATTTGGGCTATAAAAACTCCCTCCTGCCAGGCCCCCCTCTCTCTTGCTCTTTCTCTCTTGCTCTCTCTCTCTCTTGCTCTTTATCTTTCTTACGCGCGCTCTCTGTCTCTCTCTTGCTCTTGCTCTCTCCCTGTTCATCTCTTCTCTTTTCTCTCTCTCTCTCTTTCTTTCTTTCCTTTCTCTTTGTCGCACTGCTGCAATAAAGATCTTTTGGTTGCTCCGAGTGTTGTGGTCACTTTCCTTCCAATGTCCAAGGTGCTGAGCCCTGAGATTGGCCTCTAAACATAGAATACTATTTCACTTATAGCTAAGGAAGCTTAGGCCCCCAAGACAATGACTAGACAGAATCACATAACTGGGAGGCAGTAGAGTCCAATATCTAGCTGAACCCCGACTGTTCACGGTGACCACCAACTACTCCACTGCTTTAGTCAGCTTTTTCACCATTATGACAAAAAAAAAAAGGAAAAAAAAAAAAAAAAAAAAAAACCCTGACAAGAACAATTCACAGTTTCAGAGGTTTCATTCCACAGACACATAGTTCTATTCCTCAGGGCTAAAGGTGAGGTAGAACATCATAGCAGAAAGGTGTGGCAGAGGAAAGCAGCTCAGGACACGGCACCAGGAAGCAGAGAGAGATTCTCATCATGAACAAAATAAATACCCCAAAGGTACACCCCAATGACCCAGCTCCCTCAGCCACACCCTACCTGCCTACAGTTAGCACCCAGTCAATCCCTATCAGAGGATCAATGCACTGATTAGGTTAAAGGTTTCATAACCCAATCATTTCACCTCTAAACTTTCCTGCATTTTTTTCACACATGAACTTTTGGGGGACACTTAATATCTAACCCATACACACTTCATGGCCAAGATACTTCATGATTTTTGGATATTGTTTAACTAGAACTTGAGAGGCCCTAAAACTGTGAGCTCACTGGCAAACATTTACATTCTATTATCACCACATCACAGGTAAAGGTGTATATTAAATTTATCCATTAAATTTCTATTTCCCTAGAAACAGAGGTTTTTATAAGGTGTCTTTTATAAGGACACCAATCACATTGGATTAGGGGTATCCTACTCTATCATCTTAACTAATGATATCTACAACAACCCTATTTCCTAACAAGGTCACGCCCTGAAATACTGAGACTTTGATATGTAGAACCCATAACAGAGCTATTAGAGTCCAGTGCTGGTCTACTGGAGCCACCAGTAGGAATGGCTCAGCAACAAGAACTTCTGACCCAGTCATAGGGTGATCCTAAGCACGGGTGCTGGCTTCCTGTGGACTTTAATTAACTATGGAAATGGAATAAGTGGCAAGGGTTATTAGAGCAAGCCATCTTAAGCCTATGGTCCTCTCCACACCTATAAACAATAAACACAATATTATTCTCTTCCCATGAGACCCAGGGAAAATAAGAAGGGTTCTCATAAGGACCACTCATTGACTTAAGATCAAGGTCTCCTCAGGGTTATACAGTGGAGGGGGTAGAGAGAGAGGAGGGGAGGGGAGGGGAGAGGTGGGGAGGGGGGAGGGTGGATGATGGGAAAGGCAGCGGAGCACAACAGACACTAGTATGGCAATTTGTAAATCAATGGATGTGTAACTGATGTGAATCTGCAATCTGTGTATGGGGTGAAGGTGGGAGTTCATAACCCACTAGAATCAAAGTGTGGAATATGATATGTCAAGAAATTTGTAATGTTTTGAACAACCCACAATAAAAAATTAAAAAAAAAAAAAAAGATCAAGGTCTCTGCATCCTGAGAAACCATGATCTTTAAAGTCCTAAAAACAAAAATGAAACAAACAAACAAACAAACAGGACCTAAAAAAGGTCTACCTTTGACTTTGAACCAATGAATCACTCCCATCTGGGCAGCTGGATTGAGAACCACTGCATGACTCATAGTCCCCTGGGCCAGCCTTTGCCCATGACCAGGAGTACAGGCCATGCCAAAGGCCCAGGAAGATCCAAAAGAAATGGGACATATGGCTAAATCACACAGGCATCAAGGAACTCTGTCTCCCAAATATTCTAAAACTGGAATACTAAGACTAAATAAGAAAGTAGTTCCTGAACCAAACAAGACCGAAGCTACCTCAGGGCTTCTACCTGAAGGGATTTCTTTCATTGCTAACAATTCAGTTTAGCCACATGATGTCAAAAACCTGGAAAGCTCCAGACACATCCTCCTGGGGACTGATGAAGAGGCATTCAAACAAAATAACAAGAAGGGATGCACTTCAAATGCAATTACTGCAGAGTATTTATATTTAATTTACTTTTAGGAGGAAAGCAACTTCATAGTGTTCCCTATTGTGTGGTGTGAAAAATAACCCTGTCAGTTATAATCTCTTGGTAAATTGCCACATCCAAAGGGAAGTGAAATATTACAAAAGCCCAGGAAAAATCTGAATATAAGTCCTGTCAACATCAGCCAGATTCCTCTCCAACTTACAACATCTCCATATACCAAAGTCTACTTATCATAGACATATCTAATAGATAATTGACATATCTGGAACCAAGAGGATTCACAGTGTGAATATGAGGACTGTTAGTGTCTTTCCAAAACTTCTACTCCATAGAGCTCTGAGAAGACCTGGAAAATCGGCTAGGTCACATGCCTGGAAAGCTCTTGTGTTTGTTGTTAATCAAATTAAAAAAAAAATTATCTGGCAACTCCAAATGATTACAGAGAATAAGAAAGGAGGGGAAATAATATGTGATTCTGCATTGGAGGCACCTTCCACCATTACTGTATGCCAATCATGCCTTGTCAACTTATCATTCAGGCCAGAGAAACAAAGCCAAACAAAAGAGACAATGGTCACCTTGGAGTCCAATCTGCAGTTCCAATATCAGATGAAAGTGGAATGGCATCACCCCTGAGTAGGAACAAGAGGCTATCTTTGGGGAGAGAAGGGGGCACTAAAGTAATGTGCGTCATCAGCCAAGGAAACACCACAACTCCCCTGCCTAAAAGGAGAATCTTCCATTGACACAGTCATTAGATACCTGCTGTGTACAAATGCTAGATGGGACAGAAGAGAACCAACAGGGAATCAGCATGACCCCTAACTCCCAGTGAAACAAGTGCACTACAGAGCAATGTTTGCCTCTCACAGGAGCCCAGGACCATAGGGCTTATTCCTTGATGATATAAGAATCAGGAAGGGCTGGGTGAAAGAGGTGAACCTTGAGCTGGTATGGAAGGGTGAAAAGAAGATATGCAAAAATTGGGAGAGGAAGAGGCCATTCCAGTGGAGAGAAGAGGACCAGTTACACTGAAACATGGGGTTCATGAAGGGTCTTAAATAGTGGACTAAAGGTAATGGACTTTATTTAGTAGGGAAGGGGGGGGGCATTTCATGTTAGAGAGAATAAGAGACATGCTTTTAAAACTTTGTTATCTAACAATCCCCAGGATAAACAGGAAGAGGCAAAAGCTTAAGGCAGAGAGTGTAATAATGAGGCCGTCACCATAGTCCATGCACGAGGTCAGGACATCTGTGAGAGGCAGCAGAAAAACCATAGGGACTTGGGTGGGCTCTGAGGTACAGAGAGAATACACAAGACCCTGGCACTGAAAGAGAATAAGAGAAGGCAATAACCAAAGAAGAGACGAGCATTTATTGAGTGACTATTGTTTATAACACACAGTGATACGAAAATGAATAAGACATCCAACAATCTTCATATTCATGTGTGAATTTTTTGGGGGGGGTTCTAAATCATCAAGAAACCTGAGGGAGATAAAGAATCAGCAGGCACAGTATTAACGACAATAGCTACTAAATTTGGGCTTTGAGGATAAATATACTTGGTCTTATTCGTCAGTAACTTAGACTTAAAATTTCCATCATATTTCAGGCTTTCTTCCATCCACCAAACTGAAGCCCCACTGATTTCTGTTTGTTTGTTTTTTTTTTTTCTCCTAAGAGTTGTTGACAAGCTATACCCAACCAAGCTAATCTTATGAAGTTTAAGGTTGAGGTCCCCATTTTTAAGTACAGAGAAGCTGAGTAACTTGCCCAAGGTCACCCACCCAGTCAGTGGCCAAACAGCTTATCTGTCTCTAATTATGTGATGTTACCTGCCTGCCCTCCCTGAAATCTTTCACTCAACTCTTCTTCCCAGTCTCAAAGCCCTTAGCCTGGCCTGACTGTCACTGGGTAGCTGAGCTGCTGTGACTACTCCTAATCATACTCCTCTCTTCTGGTTTCTCCCAGTTTCCACCTAAAGCTTGCAGACAAATCTGCCCCAAGTCAGGTTTGCATCATACCATTCTTGTACTTACAAATATTCATGCCTCAAATTCCTCAGCCTCACATCCAGGGACTCCAAGCACTGGTCAAATGCCACCACTTACATATGCTGCTGCCTCCCATTTAGCTCTCAGAAGCAGAAGTCAATTTCTTTTCCTGCAACCTTGACAGCACATCAATGTGCAAGTATAAGGTAGTCATTTATATAGAACTGTACATAGAGGTATGTAAATATAAAATACAGGCATAAATATAGATGCATGTATGAATGTGAACATATACAGACATATATCACAAATGTATAAACATATATATTCTTGGAAGTGAGAGAATAGGACAAGCATCGTTGTTTATTTCACCTATTCTAGTACACTGCTCTTCTCCACTTTTTACAAAGCTACTTAGCATCATCAGGCTCCAGAAGCTTTTGTGCTATTCTGAGTACAGGATATGAAGTTTTTAGGAAGACAAGAGAGCAAGTGAGCAATATCTGGGTTATGTGGAACAGAGTAAGCTACTACAAGTTTACAAGAGAGAGAAATAAATCATGGGAACTGATAGGACCTAGCATCAGAGGTGGATTTGAACCTAAGCTGGCCTTGGAAAGTGAAGGCAGAATCAAGACCTGGAGGCAGAAGGAAGACCAGCACTTGCAGTCTCTCAGAAAACACACAAATTCCCTAAAAGTTCCAAATCCCCTAAGAGTGATTCCAATTGCATCCACTTAAGATTGTATTAGGAGCCCCTGGCCATAGCACAGAGCCTGACAGTTGACAGGGAAACCAGACATAATGGTACACCATCCCCTGAGGCTGATGGAAGAAAAGAGCAGCACAAGCACACAGTCGTCTCTCCCTGGGCCATTGACATTTTGCCGGAACTAAGCAGGATGGGTCATGACAGCACTCTGAAAAACTCACATGCCTGGTGCTGTCAGCAGTTCTATTTGGAGCAGATCTCCCGAGAACCGCTATGTTGAGAAGCTGTGTTATATTCTGCTGGGCGGGAAGGATGGGAGGGCCAAAGGAGAAGAGAACAGCAAGCACTAGTAAGGTGGGGACAGCGTGTGAGGGGAGTGGGGTAAGCCCAGAAATTTTACCTATTATTTCTCCAGTAGGTCTGTCTGGATCCAGGTCACTAGGAACACAGGCTACTGCAGGGTTAATCTTTTCTAGTGCCTAAAAGCTTGATTCATAAAAAATTGAAGATGACTCTGACTCTGGGATTTTTTTTTACATGCAGGTTTAACTCAATAAGATCCTGGCTGCCTGGTAGCAATTAACCCCTTGAATGTGGCTGAGCCACCAGGCAGCCTTTCTGGAGCATTCCTGAAGGGGAGGCAAAGAAACTCCCATGCCATGCAGGGCAGGAGGTCGCTGAACTAAGTTGTCGGGTTCCCTGGGTGGAGAATTAAAGGTTGTGAGCAACGATTTAAATAAAGAGAAAAATCCAGTTATAGGAACGACCCTTGGACAGTGGGAGAACTACCATGGCCGACTTTCCCATCCTCACCTAGAAGCAGAAAACCGGGCATCTGACTCACTCCAGAAACACTTTTAATCTGCGTCATCCAGTTTATGAAACAGAAGGGGAGGACAGGGGAGAGGGAGGGGGGAGGGATGGAGAGGAACACTCATGCAGGCTAAAGGTTATCTGTTTCATCACCAGACTTCTTTGATTCCATGATAGGTGGACCTTAACTTTACTGAGAGTTTAGTCAGTGCAATGCAGTCTGTCTCTGCTAGGTGGTAATTATATCCCATAACTTATTAAATAAGAAATCCCATTTCAAAACCAAGAAAGTCATTACCACTAAAAATAAAAGTGGGAGCTAGCTATTTATATGCTGCCTGTCACCATGCCCTCTCACACACACAGCGGGATAAAAACAAAGACATATGGGGCACAAAAAGCTACTCTCCTGTTTCCCGAGAGCCCAGGATGCGGCAGAACTGTAAACTGGGGAGGTTCACCCATTGGCAGAAATCCTGCCTGCTGAGTTTGTTAATTTAGGGCCATTTCCATCTATTAGTTTAGATGATCAGCAAGTAAATATCATTTCATGTAGCACACAAATAGCACTCACAAGAAAGCATAGTGGCCAATTCTCTGAATCTCATAGAATCTGCAGAATATAAACTAAGGCACAACATGCTGCATAAATTTAAGGTCTCCCCCTCCTCTCCTTCCTCCCTGCCTTCACCCCTTCTTTCTTTCTCAGGAAAGCAAGAATGACAAAGGTTTTAGCAAAGTAGCAAGTTAATTGGTTTCACTCAACAATAAAAAGCTAGAAAATCTATTTCCAGGCAGCTTGACGCGCATTCTCAATTACAGCAAAGGCATGATCAATTATACCCAAAGTGTGAACTCCTAGACTGACCTCCACTTACCCATTTGCCAGAGCAGC
The DNA here is from genome assembly GCF_021218885.2 of Marmota monax. NCBI lineage: Eukaryota > Metazoa > Chordata > Mammalia > Rodentia > Sciuridae > Marmota > Marmota monax. The sequence goes on from NW_026691933.1 coordinate 3,856,030, forward strand.
AAACATTCTATTTCCTCTATAAAATGCCTGATTGGTCAAGTCCACGTCTCAGGAAGTTCAATCAGTAGAACCAGCTTTCACTAGTTTTCAGTGGAGAAACGGTATTGTCTGCTCTCAAATCTGCTATACCAGCTAGATTTGTTGAACTCATTATATAATACTAAATATTCATAGTAATAATTACAGCTATCCTTGACTATGCACCAGACATTGTTCTAAGGACTTTATTTGTAATTGAGATGATTCTTGCAGCACTGCTTTGAGGCATGTACAATCATTTTCTTATTTTAGCAGTGAAAATATGGAGGCCAAAGCCCAGTTTTAAGCCAGCAAGAAGCACAGATCAGAAAAGAGTCCAAGCAGTCTGGCTTCATGGCCCATACTTTTAACTACTGAGTTTTGCTGACTAACTCTTACACAACCTTATATCCATGAGGGCAAAACAAAACTGAGGGTCAACTTCTATTACTTAGATACAATGCTTTGAGAAGATTCATGAAAGCCATTATGTTGAAAAATAGTGGACTTCACAGCAGGTGTGAGGAAGAAAATTGTGAAACACTGGAAGGGGAAAAATTTAAAACTTTAGGATAATTCTTTTTTTTTTTTTTTTTTTTAAAGAGAGAATGAGAGAGGGAGAGAGAGAGAGAAATAATTTTAATATTTATTTTTCAGTTATCGGCGGACACAACATCTTTGTATGTGGTGCTGAGGATCGAACCCGGGCCGCACGCATGCCAGGCAAGCGCGCTACCGCTTGAGCCACATCCCAGCCCCTAGGATAATTCTTAGCTGAACACAATGTTACACACTTGAAATCCCATGAGTCAAGAGGATTCCCAGTTCAAGGCCAGCCTTGGCAACTTACCAAGATCCTGTCTCAAAATAAAAATAAATAAATCCTGAAAAATTTTTAACTTGGCTCATAAGATATTACCAGTACTTATGTGCTTGCTCTGCTTTAACCTCAAGCAAATCAGAAATCTCAGGCAATATGCTTATCATAGGGTTCATAATAAGAAGTTCAATTCAGAATTCCTGTCACTGAATCCACATTCCAATAAAGGGTTCACATGATTTAGGTGTAGACATATAAACTTTAAACATAGAAAGTGTTTGAACTGAATGTTTATGTCCTTCCCCCATAATTCATCTGGAAATCCTGACACCATTACCCCCATATTGTGATACTGGAGGAAGGGCCCTTGGTAGATGAACAGGTTATGAAAGTGGAGACTTCATGACTGGGATTAGTGCTCTCATAAAGGGCACCCCAGAGAGCTTTCTCACCCACTATCAGCCATGTGAGGATATAACAAGAAGGTAGCAGTGTTCCTCCTAGAAGAGGAACCTGAATCACCAGAACCTGATCATACACCCTTAACTGGGGTCTCCAGCTTCTAGAACTGTTAGAAATGAATTTCTTTGATTTATAAGCCACTCAGTCTATATTTACATCAGACTGAACTAAGACATAAAGTTAAAATACAACGTTAAAGCATCAAAGATCTCTACGTTCCCAGCTTTACCTTACTTTTTTTTTTAAATTAATTAATCAAACAACAATATCATGGAAAAAGCTGCTACTTTTACACACACACTTACACACACACACACACACATTATCTATAACCAGTAAGATTCTCAAAATAGAAAATACTAACTAAATAACTTTAGTGTTGCCCCAATGGAAAGCAAGTTCCTTGACAGTAGGGGTTTGTCTTCTTTTTTCACTTCTGAATCCCTAGACCTCAGAAAAAGCCCACCACATAAAAAGCAATCAATCAATATTTTTTGTTAGAATGATTGCATCATGTTCAACCATGATACTGGTTCAGTGAAATGAGGTCTATAAAAGTAAAACAGCTTATAAAATTTGAAAAGTTTCTTAATCTTCACAGGTCATGAAGGCAGATGTGGTTTTTATGTGGTTTAACTGTTCGGTAGTATGTTCTCCACTGACTCTGGTAATTAGCAATCAATGGTACAAGATATTTGTGCAGAGGGCTAAAAATGTTGTCTCATGCAAGGAAGGGAATAAATTAATACCTGAGGGACTATGGAGTACCATATTTTTAAACAAATCATTCTAAAACACAAAAATCAGTGAAATAAGTATTGGTTTATTAGTAACAGACAGTAAACCAGTAATCAGTAAGACTGAAAAATGGGACGCAAGTGTCACAGTTATTCAGAAGTGACCCCTTTAGTAGTGACCAGGGAATGGAGTGTCAGTAGGCATCTGTTGAATCACGAATGTAACTGAGATATACTTAGAATCTATACTCATGAAAGTTACTTCTTCAGAAGGTTTTTCAGGGAAAGGAGCTTGGCATGTGGCAAAGAGCACCAGCAGGTGTTCAGAAGACCCAGCTATGACCATAACAGCTCATACGGTTTTCAGTTGGACACCTGCTCTTTGGGCCTCAGCCTCCTCCTCCTCCTCTGTGAGAGAGGGGACTACATTTGCCCCATGAACTCAAAGACAATTTGAAGTCTAAGCTCACCATATGCTAGGTGATCCGAGGCAAATCATAACCAGAGCTGCATTATGATTTCTCTGAGTCCTGAGCACTTCTGCCTTCATGGCAAATTAAATACAAAATTAAATGTCCACTTGAAAATATTGAAATATCCATTAGAAATATTTAAAAATTTTTAAACATTAAAAAATATTTAAATATTTTACAATTCTATAAAAATTAGTATGTCTATATTTTATGATAAGTTAGTATATGCTATGTTATGCTAAATCATGCTCTTTGACCTAAAAGTATTTTTCCTTCTGACTAAAAACAATAAAATATTTTCATGGGTGCACTGCAATAGTTTGGTAGGTGAAAAGCACTCTGTCTGCCATAGCTAAAGAATAAGTCATCTCTGGTCATGGTCTAAACCTACCTCATAGGACAAAAACACCAGCCCTCCCCTCCTTCTAAAACTAAACAATGCATAAGAGGTGTGATCACAGAATACAGTCACAGATCTGGCTTTGCAGGAAGACACATTCAATGGCATGTGCAAGAGAGGCAGGAGAAGGCAAGACTGGAGCCCCTGGAGGCCAGTAAGGTAGAAATCAACCTGACAGCCTAGCAGTCACTTAACGAGGAGAGTGCTAGGAGACAGATGCCAGGCAACTACTCACGCAACTCTGCCAGGCTTGACCACCAACAGTGTCCTTCCTGGCCTCCCACCTCCTAAACTGGTTCTAAGATTTTCTGGTCTTAGTGATTCAGATCCAATGCCTACTATATGCTAGACACTGTTCATGCAAAGGAAAAGAGCACTGCCCTGAGAACATTCACTAGCTCTCCAGTGAATCTAAAAGAAAGAGCCAGGATACAGAACATAGCATAAGGGATTTATGAGAAATGTGAGTGTGTAGGGGTGCCCTGGAGCTTGGGGTGATTACCACATATTAGGGGAAATCATTGAACTGAAGAACTTCTATATTGACTATAATTTCCTCTACAAAACTATATCTTTTGAAAAAGAGAGGTCATCGGCATTAGTTTGAATACCTAGCACACAGGATTCTGTATTCCAGTTGACAAATTAGTTATAAATAATTGAAAGCAGATGCTTTTCACCCAAGCATTCTGAAAAGCCAAAACAAACAAATGAAAGTAAAATTTAAAGGATAGCTATCCAAAATAGGTAGCAAAAAGTCAGTTACCATCTTTCTCCATTAAAGCAACGATTTCAACCTAACAGAATCCTGACTGTTCTAGGATGTCAAGGATCACTGACCCATGCTTGGGTCTCACCTCATTTTCCCACTCATTCATTCAACACTGAAAAACTACTCAGTCTTCAGGCATGGTGTTAGTGATACAAAATTAATGAGACAGAAATATGGTCCCTACCTCTAATGGATTCATAGGCTAGAAAGAAGAGACAAATATCTAAGCAACAAACAGAAAGGATAATGATGTGTTAAAAGTGCTGTGACTGCTGTTACTCCAGAGTACAGTGCAGCCATGAAAGAAAGGGTGTCATATTTATCTAGGAGAATAGGGAGTGTTAAAGTGTATGTCCACAAAGGCACAGATAACTGATGTAATCTTGGCATATTCAGAGGCATTCTCTAGGAATGGGGGTAGGGAAGGTAGCAAGGAAAGGCATTTCAGAGAGAAAGTGCACAAGAACAAAGATAGATAGGCTAAAATAATAGGAATTACAATATTTGCCTGAAAATAATGATATATTCAACCCATATAAAACTCTAACACTTTTTTTTTCCTGGAGGAGACCTAGACAATAAACTCTTCATTTTCAATTTACTCCAAGGTTTTCCAGAAAGAAAAATGCCAATCTACCAGAAACCACATGCAGATTCTTCAACTGACTTCCAGAGCAAGTAGTAAAGAGTGAGCACTATGTTGGAGTGAACGGGTATAAATGACAGACCTTTCCAGGGAAGTGATCCAAACAGTGCTGTAATGACAGCTTTGTAAATGGGCCTAGGAGTTTCCCAGAAAATACTAGCACACCAATTCCTACTCCCTTCCTTCATAACAGGGGAAGTAAAGAAACACCAGAAACCTAACCCAGTGCCCTTGGTTGGGAGACAGGACCTCCCCCAGCTACCATTTTGGGGCAGGCTGCTTAACAACCAGTACCCTTGAAGCCACCAAAGGACAGACTGGTTTTGGAGCTACTTTTAAAAGCCCCATCCCCAAAGTGTTGTCACTATCTGACCTGTCTCAAAGCACCTGAAAAATCCTATTTGAAAGATACTGTGGACATTTGAGCTGACTCAGGAAAAGTCCAATCTCCAGCTATTGAAAACAATTAGCAATAGTTGTTTAATACTATAACTTTAGAGGCTACAACACTAGTTAAGGTATAAAAGATCTGAAAAGAAGAACTAAGAAATGAGATGTCCATAGGGAATTTTAGAAAATTCTAACATATTTTTGAAGAAATAAAAGGCTACACACAGGTGCAGGTCTGTGAATGTGCCCAGCTAAGACCCCAAAGAGCTCCAATCTCTCACCAAGACCTGATCTTAAGACCCTATACAAGTAGGAAGTAAAGGCAAAGCAGGATTATAAACTGATAGAACATTGAAGGTATACTCCAAACCCATACAGAGCACCTTGCAAAGGTGGAAGACATTAGTTAAAGGTGTTTAAGGAAATCTCTGAGCACTCATCATCTGACAACTAAACTGAGCAAACATCTAAGTAATCACACACTACAGGAAATAGAGCTTCTCCAGAATGGAACCAACCTAGGTGCCCTTCAGTATATGAATGGAGATTATATATATATATATATTACTGAGCCATAAAGAAGAATGAAATTATGGTATTTGCCAGTAAATGGATGGAACTGGAGGTTATCATGCTAAGTGAAATAAGCCAAATCCAAAAAAACAAAGACTAAATGTTCTCTCTGATATGTGGATGCTGATTCACAGTACGCAGGGGAAAAGGGAGGAATTGAGGTTTATCAGATTGGAATTGGGGGAAAGGATGGGGCTGGGAATGGGAAAGAATAGAATGAATTGGATATAACTGTCCTACGTTCTTATATGAATACACAAGCAGTGTAACTCCACATCATGTACAACCACAAGAATGGGAAGTTGTACTCCATGTATGGATGATAGGTCAAAATACATTCTACTGTCATGTATAACTAAAAAGAACAACAACAAAAAATATCTTTTGCTAAAAAAAATGAATTTTAATACTGAAAAAAAAGAGAAGACTGTAATTCCAGCTATTCATTAGACTGAGGCAGGAGAGTCACAAGATCAAGGCCAGACTGGGCAACTTAGTGAGACTCTACCTCAAAATAATTTTTTTTTAAAAGGGCTCAGGAACCAGATGCAGCGGCATATGCTTGTAATCCTAGTGACTCAGAAGGCTGAGGGGAGGAGGTTCACAAGTTCAAGGCCAGCCTCAGCAACTTGGGCCCTAAGCAACTTAGCAAGACCCTGTCTCCAAAAAAAAAAAAAAAAAAACCAAACCAAAACAAAAACCTGCTGGGAATATTGCTCAATGATTAAGCACTCCTAGGTTCAATCTCCAGAACAAAAAAACAAAACAAAACAAAAATTCAGGCAGCAGGTTGTTGAGGACATAGCTCAATAGTAGAATGCTTGCTTAGCATGCACAAGGCCCTGGGTCCAAGCCCCAGAATAGAAAATAAAATGCAATAACACTTAATATACTCTGCAGAAAATGAATAACTAAGTATAAACTAACAAATTATTCACAAGGTCTACATGCTAAAAGTTACAAGGTTCTGATAAAAAAAAATCAAAAGGGCTTAATTGTAGAGACCACTATGTTCCTGGTTTAGAAGAATCAATACAGTAGAGATGAAAATATTCCAAAATTTATATATAGGTTTAACTCTGAACAAAATCCCAGTAAGATTCTTTTGTAGACAGAGAAAAAAGTTATCCTAAAACTTAGGTGAAAGGAAAATTTCCCAATTGTTAAGAGAGTGAAGAAAGAAGAATGAATTGCTTTTCCCTCTGTGTATGTACACCTGTGTATGTCCATGAGTACACATGTATGTATAAGTATGTATGTGCTTGTAAGTCTGTATTAGATTTTCTTCAGTCCATCAAGCATGGATAAATTAGTACCTTATGTTTTTATTTTTCAGGTACAGAATATTGATTAAAAAGCTCAGCTACAATTGAATTGATGGCCTAAGGCTTATTCTAAAGCTGTCATAATCAAGACAGCAAGACAGACGAAGAGAGCAATTAAAGAGACTGGCAAAAAAGACAGATAGACCAATAGAACAATGAAACACAACAGAAAACTTAGAAATAGACCCACACACATATGTTCAGTTATTTTTGAGAAGTGTCCCTCAGTGGATAATGGATAGCCTTTTCAAATGTGATGGCAGAAATGTCAGACACCATGGGGCACAACAGGCCACAGGCAAGAACAGAGATCCAGCCTCACACCTTACACAAAAGTTCACCAAAAGGGACAGTGATCTTTAATGCAAAATATACAACTATCAATCTTTTAAAATAAAAATGAAATTTTACTCAGCAATAAAAGAGAATAAAATCATGGCATTTGCAGGTAAATGGATCGTGTTGGAGAAGATAAGGCTAAGTGAATTTAGCCAATTCCCCCAAAAACAAATGCTGAATGTTTTCTCTAATATAGTGGGGTAGGGAGGGGGAGCATGGGAGGAAGAGATGAATTCTAGATAGGGCAGAGGGGTGGGAGGGGAAGGGAGGAGGCAAGGGATTAGCAAGAATGGTGGAATGTGATAGACATTATTATCCAAAGTACATGTATGAAAACACGAATTGGTGTCAACATACTTTATATACAACCAGAGATATGGAAAATTGTGCTGTATACATGTAATAAAAATTGTAATGCATTCCGCTGTCCTTTATTTTTTAAAAATCAATAAAAAAGAAATTAAAAATAAGTAAATTTAAAAAATAAAAATAAAAATGGGTGAAATATTCAAGATCTGTGGGTAGGACATATATTCTTAGGCTTGAGACCAATAGTATGGTCAGTAAAAGCCTGTTAAATTGAACCTCACCAAAATTAAAAATATTTGATCTTTGAAAGACTCTGCTAAAAGGATAAAAAGACAGATTACAAACTGGGAGAAAGTAATTGCAAACTGCATACCTGACAAAGGACTTATATCTAGAATATAAAAGGAACTATCAAAACTCAACATTAAAAACCAAACAATCCAGTTCAAAGGACAGCAAAACTCATTCATGTAGACCTACAAAAGCATGCATACATACAAATGAGTGCACGTATTACTGGCAAAATCTGAATGAGCTTTGTGGGTTGTGCCAACATAAATTGCCTGGTTCTGATATTGCATCAATGTCATATAAGACATTAACACTGGGGGAGGCTGGGCTAAAAGTTATGTGAGATTACCCTGTATATTATGCTGCAATTTCTTGTAAATTTATAATTATTTTAAAATATTATTTTTCCTAAAAGATTTTGCTCTTCTTAAAATTAATTGTCTTATTTATATATGACAGCAGAATGCATTACAATTCTTATTACGTATATAGAGCACAATTTTTCATATCTTTGGTTGTATACATAGTACATTCACACCAATTTGTGTCTTCATACTTGTACTTTGGATATATTTCAAAATATTTTTTTTAAATTAAGGCCAAATAAAGTCATCCCCACCCACAAGAAAACTGAAAAAAATTGTAGTTAGGAGTAGACCTGCCTTACAAGAAACAGCAATGGAATCTTAAAGGAAATGACTTCATATGGTAGCATGATTGCATAGCAAGAAATAAAAAGCACTAGAACTCGTAATGATTAAGGCAAAAATAAAAGACCATATAAGTACATATTTTCCCTTTTATTATTTTAAAATTTTTTTTCAATGGCATAAGTTGTACAAGCATAATTTCTGTAGTTTGTTACAGATACAGATATAAAGCCACTGCATAATGAAAAAAAGAAAATGCTATTTGAAGCAGCTTCTATATTTCACTAGAATTAAGTTAGGATTAATGTAGATTATGATGCATTAAAATGAATATTGTAATCCCTAGAGCAATCTCTCTCTCCCTCTCTCTCACTCTCATACACCTACACCAGACTACCACCATTACCTCTACCACCTAGAGAAATTTAAAACTCAAAAGAACTAAAATGTCACAGAAATAACACCAATTGTAGAAATCTCTTCTTGAAAAAGTATAAAAGAAAGAAAAACTTTTCAATTTATTTTAAGAAGCCAATATTACTCTGATACCAAATCAAGACAGACATCACAAGAAATATGAAAATCAATGTTCTTCATGCTTATAGAGCCAAATGTAATAAGCAATCAAATCCACCAACATATAAACAGGATTATACATGATCACCAAATGAGATTTAGCATAGAAATGCAAGGTTGGTTTAATGTCCAAAATCAATTTAGCATACCACAGTACTAATAAGAATGAAAACCATATGGACATATCAATAGATGGAGAAAAGAGCACTTGACAATACCTACTCATGGAAAAAAAATCTCAACAAAAGAGGAATAAAAACTACTTTTCTCGAGTTTATAAAGGGCATCTATGAAAAGCACACAGCTAAATAATACATAATAGTGAAAAGACTATTTTCCTCCAAGAGCAGAAACTAGGATAAAAATTTTTCCACACCAATCCAACACTCTACTGGATGCCTAGGTAGAAAAGGGGGTGAAACTGTCTTTATATAGAAAGAACTTGATTCCAATGAATTTGCAAAAACTACTAAATTAAAAAACAAGTTTAGTGGGGTTGTAGAACACAAGATCATATACAAATATCAGTTATATGTAATGAATAATTCAACAGTGAAACTAAGAAAACAACCCCATTCCCTATAACTCCAAAAAGGATAAAATATCTAGGAACAAAATTAACAAAAGAAGCACAAGACTGGGGCTGGGGTTGTGGCTCAGTGGTAGAGCACTTGCCTAGCATGTGTGAGGCACTGGGTTCAATTCTCAGCACCACATATAAATAAGTAAATAAAATAATTGTCCATCAACAACTAATAAAAAATATTAAAAAGAAAGAAGCACAAGACTTGTACACTAAAAGATACAAACATAACTTTAAGTATAAATCTAAACAAAAGGAGAGAAATGTCCATGTTAATTTCAAACAACTGATCTATAGATTCTATATACACATTACCAAGTCCCATCAGGTTTATTTGATTTTGTTTTTTTGTAGTAAACTGACAGGATGACCCTATAATTTATATGAAATGCAAAGAATTTAAAATAGAAAAAAACAGTTATACAGAAAAACAGAAAATTTGGAGGATCTGATTGTAATACTATGAAACTATAGTATCAAAACAGCATGGCATTGGTGTAAATACAGAAATATTTTTGTGAATGCAGAAATATGTATGAATTAAAGAATTGAGAGTCCAAATGGGATTATATAGTCATAAGAGTAGCTATAATTAAAAGCTAGACAATAACAAGTGTTGGCATATTGTCAGAAAAACTGGAACCCATATGCACCACTGGTGGGAATGAAAAATATCATAGCCACTTTGGAAACCTATTTGACAGCTCCTTAAAAGATTAAGTATTAAGACTTACCATTAGATCCAACAATTCCACTCCCAAGTATATATCCAAGAGAAATGAAAATATACACCCACACAAAGTCCTGTATGTGAATATTCATAGCAGTGTTATTCATAACAGCCCTCAACTGGAAGGAATGCCATGCCATCAACTGAATAGATAAACCAAAGATAGTCTATTTGTACAATGGAGTACCACTCAATAATCAAAAGGATCCAACTGCTGACACTTGCTACAACACAGGTAAAATTCAAAAACTTTATGTTGATTAAAAGAGGAAAAAATACAAAAGACAACATATTGCATGTTTCTACTTAAGTAAAATTTCCATAGTAGGTAAATGTATAGGAACAGAATGCAGATCTATGGCTACTTGGGCTCAACAGGGGGAATGAATGCAAATGGGCATCGGGGAACATTTGGGGGTTTTGAAAATCCTTCACAACTAGATCGTGATGATGGCACAAGTTTAAAATTTTTATAACTGATAAGTTTTATGATATGTAAATTGGATCTCAATAAAAATAATGATTTGGATGAATACAGCAAATATGTTTGCTTCCCATCCCCATATTGACTCATTACAATTGCACATCAGGGGGTCAATGGCTTCACTTTAATACAAGGAAGATGATAATTGCTATAATGAAACATGCCAAGATATATATATATATATTTTTTTTTTTGCTAAATTTCACCAAAGGCTCTATCTTTGCATCACCAACAAACACTGCAGTGAAACTGAGTGGTACTGAAGCATTTGGTTTCAAAGTGCAAAGGACGCCAAGAGAATGTGGTTTTGACATTCAGTATCCAAATGATAATGGTTTCTCCTAATCACAGACATTTGATTTCCCAGAGGAAAACATTATGAGGAGAAAAACTCAAATGCAGCACAGACAGCTCCATTTAAATTAGGGCATATGTTGATTTCCATCATATCAAGTCGTTTTCTCAGGTCTCTAGAAACTCTCAGCCTGCTTGTTAAATGGGGTGTTGTCACATGGAAGCAGAGGTCATCCCTTGGGGTTTTTAGGCTGAATTCACTTTCCTAGAAATAAATAAAATATCCACTTCTCACCCTAGGAAGAACGTAGGAAGAGAGAAGAGGGCAAAAGCAGAGAGAAGGTATAAAACACAAATGAGTAAGCAACATTCTCTAACTTCTAGTGTCAATGCACCATCAATTTCCTAAGGATTTCAGTATACAGCACCAGTTCTCCCCTTTCATGCTATTTCAACCTCTCTCTTCTGAAGGTTTTTAATGATAGTTTAAAAAAAGATAGAAATAAATGGGGACAGAAAAGAACAAGAACCATTTTTCTCATCAACTTTGGCTTTGATTGTGTGTGTGTGTGTGTGTGTGTGTGTGTACCTGGTCATGTTTTGAATACAAAATGCAGGCCTCAGATGAATTCTGATGGTATCCACTCAACAAAGACTATGCACCTAATATTATCAAGTACTCCATCTCATAACTTCCATTTACAGGTTGCCAACGATCACTTACACCTAAGGACTAGATTCAATTAAGAATTCTAAAATGTTAAACATGAGAAGGACCAGAAAGTTCACAATGTTCAAGGTCCCACAGCCAGGATTTGAACCCAGACTGTTAGACCAGAGCCAGCATTCCTAACCAACACCCCATGCTGCCTCTCCTCAGGTGTGCAATTCTGTAGGCGTATTTGTAATATAACTCAAAATATTAATAGTAATTTCTTCTTGGGAGTGAAATTATAGAAAGATGTGACTTTTACTAGAAATGTGTGCATGTACTACTGTATTTCTGATATAAAAAAGCATAATATATTAATGATATAATTATTTTTTTATAGCTTAGTAGACCTGTCTTACCTCATGCTCAGTTTTTATAGATACATTGGCAGGGACTGTTTTTGGTCTATTATCTTTCACTGACCAGCCATTTTACTATTCTATTTTATTCTAACCTCTTCAATTTTAGCTTTTTATAATTCTGATTATACTAGTATTTTCTGACCAATCTTTGTCCAAACTCTAAGTTATTTTGGTATGTTTGCTTTTCTAAATAAACTTTCACATCATTCTATCAAGTTTTCCAATAAAATTCCATTTGTATTATCAATTGAAGCAATGTGCATGGGTTTCACTGGAGAGTACTACCTCATTAACAAAGAAAATTCCAATTCAGCATTTGTGATTTAAAAGTTCAAAGTTCACACTGCTGTTTGTGAAGAAAGGATTTGGTCACCTGACTGATCATTGTTGACAAAGCATTGCAGATAGACATATGAACTAATGGGAATAGTTAAGTGATAGTCTCTTTTCTAATTAGAGAACGTGCTGAATTATAATTCAATATCAGCATTTATTGATACCTGACCAGGAGCAAATGAATTCATTCCCAAAACACACTTCCTGAGTACCTATGACATGACATGTCAAGACTGTTCTCAGTGCTTGACTGAGTAGCATTCTGGGTTTAATGCCCGTCACTTAGAAGTTGCATGATATTAGATAAGCTACCTAACCTCCTTGATCCTCATTTTACTCATCTATAAAATGGGAATAACTATCCACCTTCAGGGATTCCCATGAGGATCAAATGAGACAGCTCATGATAAGTTTCTAGGATGTGACAGGCACCTAAGAAATGGAAGGCATTTTCAGTCCTGATACCACTGCCACACAATCAGACTATATCAAAGTTGTAGCTCATTTCCAAAGAGTAAAAGACGACTCTTCATAATACTTGTATTTCCAGTATTGTCTAATCAGTGATGTCTTCATATATCCAATGTCCTCTAGCTGGCCCCTCGTCTCCAAAGCAGCACTGAGCAGAGAATAAGAGAAGCAGGAATAGAGGGGAGAGTCCCTGATACTAGCATGGGAAAGAAAGGCGTGAGAAAACAGACTTGGCATGAGCACAGACAACAAAGCCGTCCCTACACAGGCACACAATGTGCTCTTCGACAGAAAAATATTATTCCGAAGAGTGTGGTAAGAAATAAGATGCTGCTGAGGGGCTGAACAGGGGTCTGCCAGCCAAGTCCTCTCCCCAGACTGCTTCCCTCTCTACCCAGGTTTAGTTATCCTTCACCCGTTGCCATGGCAACGTTCCATCAGAAGGCACAGCACCTCCAGTCTGTGGAGCAGGCAGCCTGTCCTCTTGAGCACTGTGAAATGTCTAGGATGCTTTTTTGAAACGGATTTTGTTCTTGATGTATTCTGAGGGGAGGTGTGTGAGGGGAGGGGATGTTCTGGCTGTTAATCTGTGGCTCAGCAGATTAAACAAAAACAAAACAAAACAAAACAAAACACACAACTCAGAGTGAAGACAGACTATGTTAATGATGGAAGGAAAACATTTTGACAGCTTCACTCAGCTAAGCATCAAACACTGTAGAAAAAGAAAAACTGGCTTTAAAAAAAAATCAGCTACCCAGTACAATGGGAGCCTAAAAGCAATAGATTGAAAGCAGCCCACACCCTCTTCAAGGCATTGAAAAGGACCTCCTGCTAAAAGGGAAAAAAGATGGACCAAAAGAAGTTTACCAAGAGCTTGGACTGGGGCGGGCTAGAGATACATCAAGGGGACACTGGAGTTCTGATTTTCACAGACAGCTGAAAAGAGTCAAAAGAGTCACAATAAAGTGTGTATAAGTGTGGCCAGGTTTGTGTGCACACCCCTCATAGCACAGTACGCAGCCCTGAAGCCAACACCTGTGTGGCCATCACCACTTACCAGTTTCCACAGAACTGTCACCAAGCTCCATCCATTGGGGAACAGAACATTCCAGAAACACAGGCAACCTGGATGGCCCGATCATCTCTCCCTCACACAGCATCTTTCCATACACTCAACAACCTGAAAGTAGCAAGGGTTTGTATTCCTTGCTCTAGATTAAAAACTGCCCCCACATATTGTTGTATTGTGTATATGTACAAATCTGCGACAACAAATCCCATCATTATGTACAACTGTAATGCACCAATTAAAAAATGTGGAAAAAAATCTGACCCTGTTCTTTGGCCTTTCTCAAGTGCTGCAGCATTAAAGGGCCTTTTAGCTAGATTTATGAACCAGAATAGGAAATAAAGACCTTAGTCCTGGCAGGGAAGTCAAATGCAGGCTCAGTCTCCTTTATACAAAATGCCTGGGAAGTGTTTTGGATTTGGGATAATTTTAAATTGGGGATCATTTTAATGTACATATGAGACATCCTGGGAATGGGACCCAAGACTAAGCATGAAATTCATGTTTCATATACACTTTATACACACAGTCAGAAGGTAATTTTATATAATATTTTCAATAACTTTGTGCATGAAACAAGGTTTCATGGTGTGGTATTTTCTATTTGTGGCATCATATCAGTTCTCAAAAAGATTCAGATTTTGGAGCACTTCAAATTTCCCATATTTGGATTAGAAATGTTCAACCTGTATGCAACACAACGCATATACCAAAAGTCAGTTTTAATGTCTTTCTGGCAACAAAAAGGAATCACAATCCAAGACATCAAATTTTAGCTTAGTAAGTCAAAGAAAAAAGTAATAGGAAAATACAATTCTACTTGTACAACTTTGGTTTTTCTAATCTACTTCTCTAAATCAACAAAGAAATTTATGATCCCTGAGAATGTCTATGGGGTAACAGGCAAGAACACCAAGCTAAAGACACACCTGTTACCTCCCTTATATCCATTCCCCTGACTCCTTGCCATTAGAACTCCAGTTCCAACAGAGCAGCAGTTGCCTTGTTAAGGATGCCTGATTCCCAGGCCCCCTTTCAACTAGAGATACACACATGAACTTGAGCAGGCCAAAGAGATGTCAGCTATGTGTGCTCTGCCCTTGTGTACATAACCTTCTCTCTCCTTTCCTCCAGCAAGTGAGATATTGAAACAATTATCCCAGGAGCATGAAAATGAAATCCACACACCATTAAGAATGGAGAAGCAAAATTCAGAGAGCATGGATCCCTGAAAGGATAGGGATAGTAACCTTCTAGTTGACCAAGTTCCCCTTCATTAGGTTTTCTGCCCCCCTGAAGCTCCAGGTCAATTCTAACTCAAAACCAGCAGAGGAAAACACTGCAGCAATTCTGTCAGGGAATCACAGAGTCTGAGAGGTCTCACTCTGATCTACATTGCAGCTAATGGCACTGCAATGTAGATCAGTGTAGATGCCAAAGTACCTAATTCTTTTAATTAGTATTTCCCACTGTTCCAATATATTTCAGGAATTTTTTATAATTTTGCCAATCATTGCAATTCTGCCAGTGTCATACTTGGTTCTTAAAATGCAGTTCTGAGTTTTTTTTCCAAAACAGCAATTCCCTGTGAATTAAATTATATTTCTTTACAGGTAGTTTTTCCAAAACTTACCTGTGTACAGAAGGATGATGGAAGGGAAGAATCAAGAGCAAATGATCTTGTTTTCCCAATTTTCTTCAAATGCACTCAAGGTAAAAGGTCCCTTTGGTGTCTGCCATTGGCAAGGGACCCAAGCTGCATTGTTTGGATTCTAAAGAAACAAGTGCTGTACCTGCCACATAATCCACTTTTGTGTACTAAACCACTCATGCTATTTCTACCCAGCTTTACTTTTTGATTCTGGTGTTTTTAACAAGACAAACTCTCCAAACTATAATGTACTGAGTACATAAGCTAGTCCCAAGGAATGGAAATATTATTACCTTCAAACTTTCCATGTTCTACTCTCACCAAGCTGCAGAAACTTTCCCCAAAAAACACCTGTAATTTTGATTCTTAAGGAATTCAAAGAAAGGTTTACTTTAATTCACCCAGTTGTTTAAAGCCCACGTTAATTCCACATATGCATGGTTTCCATTTCTTCTGAACTTCCTGCCTGCAAATTCTTTAAATGTACTAACATTAAGATAGAACTCTGGGAAGTGACGGATCCAGTAAGATGACGATGACTTTAAATTACACAGTTTTAGGGCCCCCTAATAATGTTCATTTTCCACTTTTCTTACACACTAATAAAACAAAAAAAATTGAATATCAGGATACCTCTTGATAAAGAATTAGTCATTACTAAATTAAATTATAATTTAAAATATCAGGCTTATAATAGTCACTCGATTCATTAAAATAAGATTTTAAGTCATATATGCTATACTTTCAGGTTTCTCAAATACTAATGACATTTGTACCAGTAATTCTTTGTTGTGGGGGTCATTCTATGCAATAAGGATATTTAGCAGCATTCCTGGCCTAGAAGTACATACCTGCCAAGTAGGGACAAACAAAAATGTCTCTGGACACTGCCAAATGTTACCTGATAGCAGGGTAAAAATCACTCCCTAGTGCTGCTGCTCTATTTGAAAAGATTTTTCTAGATCCCTTTACAGATGAGAAAAGTAAAGCCCAGAAACACCAAGAGTCAAACTCAATGCCATAGATCTGAGTTAGTAACTGGTATGGTTTGGATGTGAGGGGTCCCCCAGAAGCTCATGTGTGAGCTCATGTGTGAGTCAATGCAAGAAAGTTCAGAGGAGAAATGACTGGGTTGTGAAAGTCTTAACCCAATCAGTGAATTAATCCTCTGAAGGGATTAACTGAGTGGTAATTAGAGGCAGGCAGGGTGTGGCTGGAAGAAGTGGTTCACTGGGAGCATGACTATGGGGTATATATTTGTATCTGGTGAGTGGAGTCTCTCTTTACTTTCTGATCATCATGTGAGCTGTTTCCCTCTGCCACACTCTTCCACCATGATGTCCTGTCTTACCCTGAGCCCCGAGGGATGGAGTCAGAGCTGGCTGGCTGTCCATGGATTGAGACCTCTGAAACCATGAGTCCCCAAATGAACTTCTACAATTGTCTGGTCAGATCCCTGAGTCACAGTAGCAAAACAGCTGACTAAAACAGTGACCCAGACAGGGCACCCCATGCCCAGAGCTATTCCTAGATTCGTTATGTTCCAACACACTGAGGCGATATGTGTCAGGACTTTGGACAAAGATGATATTTAAAATTAAAATAAATGTTACTAAAGAACCACCCGGTCAACAATATATTGGGGATACCAGAATAAGACAACTGTTAAATTTCATGGGTAACCACTAAATGGCTAATTCCATTCAGAATAATTCAGCAAATATTCATGAAACATTTCCCAGGCATCTTAAACATCAGATTAGTTAAATCAGAGAAGAATTCCCCCTTTGGTGTATTAGTAGTGCAATGAACAAAGAAGTATATAGCAAGTTCACCAGTCACCACAGCTTTGTCTAAGGCCAAATGCCACAAAAGAAGTCCCACCCAAGAAATGTAGTGACTCGGAGGGAGAAAATTCACGTTGCCTCGAAATCAGTGATTCCACAGAGGAAACAGCAATTGAAACAAGCTTGCAGGATTGAAACCCCATTCTAAGCAGATGTAATAGTATGGAGGTGCTATTAAGACCACTTATTGAGAATACCAAAGTGCCTATTTGCCTAGAACTCAGGGAACATAGTCAATGATCCTCGCCAGAAAAAAAAAAAAAAAAAAGGAGACCACATACAGGCCAGCTTTGTGTGCTAATCTAGATATTAATAGATTTTAACATTTAATGTGTTCATCAATAAGAAATCATAGAGTTTCTAAGCAGATAGAAGATAAAAATGAATACAATGATTTCATTATAACTGTATGAAATAAGAGAAGGAATGGATGGGCGTGCCCGTGCTGTGTTAAGAACGCATCTTCCATATCTGCTGTTAAAACAAACTACTTCAGACTGGGTAATGGCTATGGCTTGAATATGGGTAGTGTCCCCCAAGGATTCATTGTGATTGAAGGCTTGGTCCCTCAGGTGGCACTATTGGGAGGTGTGCTCTGAAGTAGGAAATCTGTAAGTCACTGATTAAATACACACTCCTACCATGATGTGCTGCCTTTGTCAGAGGTCTAAAGAATAGGGCCGCCTCATTTTGGACTGTAACCTCCAGACCCACGTGTCAAAATGAACCCTTTGTCTTTATAAACCTAATTGACTCAGGTATTTCATTATAGTAATTTATTTCTCACAATCCTGGAGGTTGAGAAATCCAAGATCAAGGTGCCAGCAGATCTGGTGTTGAGGGTTCTCTCTCAGGCTCAAAGATGACACTTTGTTGCTGCATCCTCATGAGGCAGAAATGGAGTGTAGCTCCCTTCAACCTCTTTAATGAGTATACCAATCTTGCTCATGAGAGCAGACCCTCATGTCTTACTCACTCCTCAAAGGTCCTAGTTCTTAATACCACCACGATGGGTATTAGATTCCCAATAAATTTTGTAAGGACACATTCAGACATAACAGAAGGTCAAGAGGAGAGAGTACCCCAAGAGTCTGTCAATCCAAGCCTGGAGCAATAAGGACAGTTAGAAAGAAGCTATGATATCAAGCTAAGCAAAAGGCGTTGTGAAAACTGCCGGGGTGAAGTGGCCAGAGTGGAACACAATGAGATGAAGACACAAGGTGTTACAGAATAAGTCATGGGAGGTGATGGAGGAGGAAAAAGGATACAAGACCACTTTGTTCTGAATCTTAGCACATGAAGAATAAGGTGCCCTAAACAGAAACCCTGAGGTCAGTGGGAAACTGATTCTAGGGCAGAAATGAAAGTTCAGGGGGATAACTGAGAAAATCACAATGATCAATCAGAAAGACTGGGTGGGTGAAGCTCTGGCAAAAATCAGTCCCATGATTTAGTTCACAAAGAAAAGAAGGTTATGGATTAGTAGTCTTCTGCATAAAGTTGTTTCTTCAAGGTTGAATCATGGTTAAGATTTCTACAGAAGAAAGGAATGAATAAGAAGAGTCTTAAATAATGCTATTTAAGATGTAAAAGTAAGAAGAAGGATAAGAAAAAGAAGCAACATAGGAGTTTCTAGCTCTCCAAGTGGATGACATAGGGGAGCCAAATATAGACATTAGTTCAAGTGCAGCAGGGCTTGGCTTTGATAAGATATTGGCCCAATGGAGAAGTAAGAATTGATCTCTGGAATCAGACAGAACTTGATTGTTTCCAGATTTTGATACTGGCCAGTCATGAGACTTGAGACAAGTTAATGATCTATGTTTCCTTTTCTTCATTATAATTAGGATAAGATTTTCTGCACATAAGTTGCCAAGAGGTTGAGCAGCTAAAGCACTTAACTTGATACCTGGTTACGATAACAAGATCATCTGGTCAACACCAGCTACTCCTCCACTGAAGGAGTAAAGGCAGAAACTCAGTGATCATCCACACTGAAAGCCAGGCAAGGGAAGCACTGAGGAGGATAGGCCTGCACACATGCAGCTGGTGGGATGTGCTGAGTGATTGGATATGTCATGACATAAACACTACAGAAGAATGAACCAAGAAGAAAATGATCTTGGTGGGGGTTGAGAAAAAATATGAAGTGACAATTTAATACTACACAGTAGGGATCCACAAACTTTTCCTGAAAAGGGCTAGACAGTGAATACTTTCAGCCTTGCAGACAAAATATTTTTTGTTGAAACTGCACAACTCCAACCTTGAGTCATATATATAAGTGAATGAACATGGCCGGGTACCAATAAATTTTTTTTTCCAAAAACAGGTAGTGGTTAGCCCATAGGTCCTAGTGTGATGACCCCTGAAATAAAAGTAGAATAAGGCAAAACAAGGTTGTTATGGTTTAAATACATGGTGTCACCCCCAGACTCCTTTGTTAATGCAGGAACATTTGGAGGTAAAATTATTGGATTGTGAGAGTTGCGACCTCATCAGTCCAACCTAGTTTGAATGAACTGACTGGGTGGTAAATATAGGCAAGAGGGGCATAGCTGGAGGAGGTGAGTCACTGGGGATGTACCCCAGAGGTGCACATCTTCCTGTGTTCCCCTCCTCTTCCCTCTTCATCTGCTTTCCTGACCCCACCGTGAGCTGAGCAGCTTTTCTCCCCTGGACCACCACCATGATGTGCTGCCTCACCTTGGGTCCAGAGCAATGGAGTCAACATCTAGGGACTAAAACTTGTGAAACCCAATAAACCCAATCAAGCCCCAAATAAACTTCTCCTTCTCTAGATTGTTTTTGTCATGTACTTGGTTAACAGTGACACAAAAGCTAACTAAAATAAAGGACAATGTTTTAAAACCCCTAACTCTAGAATAGCTGTTAAGTTTAGAGAAAAGGGTAAAGGATATATATGAGAAATTCACACAAATATTAAAAAACCTGAGCCAGAAGACTCCCATGTGTGACAACTGGCTTTTCATGTTTAATGGTTCATTATTCTTGATAGGGAACAAAGGAAGAAGAAAGACAACAAACAGCTTGGTTGGAAAACATGGAGGATTCTGATGGGAAATATTAAGCAGTCAGAGAAACATACAAGCAAAAATATTTATGACAATATTTCTACATTGCAAATTGAGTGAACTCATCTCTGACTTCTTGCTCAGTTTCCTGTGCTAATCTGGAAAAAAACAGGAATCCTCATTTCTTAGTGATAGGCACTTGTACCCAATGTCCATTGGAGGGCTCTTCCATGCCTTGGCTCTACTAATCCCTATGCTTCCCCCTCCCTCACTACACCCCAAAATTTCACTTTAAAATGCCTCCTACTTCCTTTGCTAAAACAGAAATTCATTCTTCTCAAGTGGCTTTCCTTCAGTCATGTTATGGGTTAGGAATTAGGTGTCCCCCAAAAGCTCATATGTAAGACAAGGCAAGAAGGCTTAATGGTGAAATAATTGAGAGCCTTCAGTGAATTATCCCCTGATAGTGATTAACTAAGTGGTAACTGAAGGCAGGTAGGGTGTGGCTGGAAGAGGTAGGGCATTGGGGGCATGCCTTTGGAGTATATATATTTTGTATCTGGAAAGTGGAGTCTCTGTCTGCTTTCTGATCATATGTGAGCTGCTTCCTTCCATCATACTCCTCTGCCATGTTGTTCTGCCTCACCTGGAGCCCCAAGAAATGGAGCCAGCTGTCAAGGACTGAAACAACGAGCCCTACAAATAAACTTTTTCCTCCTCTAAAATTGTTCTTGTCAGGTCTTTAGTCACAGCAGTGAAAAAGCTGACTAAATCAAATCATTAGTTCAGTTACCATTTTAAATATCTCAGAGACATGAAATCTCAGATCACTGTACTGGCTATACTCAGAGAGACCAGACCACACATTCAACACTGACAGAATCCTAGAAAATCCTTTCACTGCAGTAGAGGAAAATACAAAGATGAATGACTCTGGTCTTATCAGCATGTCATTAAAGTCTTTAGCAGGGGAGATAAGATAAGAAAAAAAAAATAATAAGCCCATGTAGAAAGAGATAAATGGGGAAACCCAGATACAGATAAAGAGCTCCCAGGAGTAAAGGGTGATTACAGTGTTCCTCCCTTATCTGTGGTTTTGCTTTCTATAGTTTCAGTTACGTGTGGTCAACCACAGTCCAAAAACATTAAATGGAGATTTTCGGAAATAAGTTTTAAATTGCAGGCTGGTCCAAGTGGCATGATGTGGCCTCACTATTCATTCTGAGTAATGTGATGATTCAATGTCCCACTTCATCCTGCCAGGGATGTAAACCATTCAGTGTATCCATGCTGTATATGCTACCCCAGCCATCAGTCACTTAGTAGTACTCTTGGTTATCAGAT
Organism: Marmota monax; assembly: GCF_021218885.2. Taxonomy (NCBI): domain Eukaryota; kingdom Metazoa; phylum Chordata; class Mammalia; order Rodentia; family Sciuridae; genus Marmota; species Marmota monax. The sequence goes on from NW_026691933.1 coordinate 3,877,732, forward strand.
GGACTGTTAGAGTATTGCTGTACTTATTTTACTTTATAGTGGTGGTCCCAAAGCACAAGAGTAGTGATGCTGGTTTCTCAGATGTGCCAGAGAATGTGTTAAGTGCTTCCTTTAAGTGAAAAGGTGAAACTCCTTAGAAAAGAAAAAAAAAATGTGCCAAGATTGCTAAGAACTATTGTAAGAACTAATCTTCTATCTGTAAAATTGTGAGGAAGGAAAAAGAAATTCATGCTAATTTTGCTGTCACACCTCAAACTGTAAAAGTTACTGCCACCATTTGTGATAAGTTTTTAGTTAAAATGGAAAATGCATTAAATCATAGTGTTCAGAACTAGCCTTGATTTAATGTATCCACTGGGGTCTTAGAACATATCTCCTGTGGATATGGGGGGACTGCAGAACTGCTATGGTTGGAGCCACAAGCAAGGAAAGATGAATACTTCAACCACCTTTGAAGGAAAGGCAAGACAGGATAGCAGAGATTAGGAAATGGTACTGCAGTTAGAAAAGACCATATGGGCATGGGCACAAGCTCAAGGCAGCAAGCAGAAGCAAACAACAACAACAAAAAGCTCATCTAGGGTTGACATTCAAAAGGGAAATAGGATAGCCCTCCACAGCCTCCATATTAGAAGGTATACAGCTGCCAGCCTGACCCTTACTCTCCTGCTTTCTATAATTTGTGGCCATCATCCTGGGCAACCTCTATCTCCCTACCTCCATGGAACTCTCCACAAGTCTACAACACAATAACTGAAGTGACAGCACACAGGATACCAGGATCCACCAGGTTCTAATCCAGCACTGAATTTAATGCACAACCTTTTGGGGCTATTGTCCACACCACATCATATCAATGGTTAGAAGTCTGTGCCTTTCTTCACTGGGCTCAAGGTGGCTATGTAGCTAGGCAAAGAAAAAAAATGAAAACAAGGCAAGAAATGCCCATATGTGCCAAATCCAAATGTGCTAGTTCAGAAATCCAGAATTTTTCAATATTCTATAAGAAGATCCTGTAAGGTTTTATTTATGTATTATTATTCTTTAGGAAAAAATATAATACATATATGATATGGTTTAGATATGGTATCCCCCAAAAGCTAGACAATGCAAGAACATTTAGATGAGAGTCTTAACATCAGTGCATTAATCCAGTTGAATGGATTATCTGGGTGGTAACCAAAGGCAGTAGGGTGTGGCTGGAGGAGGTGGGTCCTGGGGTGTGCCTTTGGGGTATAAATTTCCTCTCTCTCTCTTTCTGTGTCTCCATAGGCTCCATTCTTCAGGGCCTAAGATGAAGCAGAATAACATGGCAGGAGGATATGGCAGAAGAAAGTCGCTCACGACATGACAATCAGGAAGGAGAGAGAGAGAGAGAGAGAGAGAGAGAGAGACAGAGAGAGAGAGAGAGAGAGAGAGATTAAGCTCAGCTCAAACACTATATACCCCAAAAGCATACCCGCATTGATCTATCTTCTCCCAACACATCCTACAACCTATAGTGTTAGAAATGTTAGAGTCTGTAAACAAGTCAAAATAACACCTGGCATTTTGCCAGGGGAATGTTAGAGTTCCTAAACAAGTCTGGATGGTGCCTGGCAAAATGCCAGAGGGAGTGGTTTGAGAAGTAACAAAAGCGAGCTATTAAGTGTGGAGATTCCTTATTGGTTGACTGATGTATCTAGTTTATGCTAATTAGATAAGCTGTGTGGAATGTATAAATACTGCTCCTGTCCTGCAATAAATGGCTCCCACTCCTGCTGTATCAACTTGCACAAGTTGTTCCTCACCCCCCCAGCTATTTTGCCCAGCCAGCCGGCCTGCAGCACTATAGTTAACCACCCAGTTAATCTATTCAAGTGGATTAATGCACTGATTAGGTCAAGGCTCACATAACCCAACATTTCAATCTCTGGACTTTCTTGTATTATTTCACACATGAGCTTTTGGGGGACACATGATATCTAAATTGTAACATGATTTTAAAAAGTAAAACAAACAGTTTTTAAGAAACCTTCCACAAATATCTTACAAATATTCAAGGGATGTGTAAAAAAAATTTTCAACACAAATAGAAACATATCAATATACATACTGTTGTATTCCTTTAACTTTTTTCAACTTACACATCCTGGAGTTGTTCCATATCAGTAAATATATGTGTCTTGTTGTCATTAATAGCCATAGAATATTCTTTTTTTACATAGTTTTTTTTTATTTATATGAGACAGCAGAATGTATTACAATTCTTATTACACATATAGAGCACAATTTTTCATATCTCTAGGTATATGCATAGTATATTCACACCAGTTCATGTCTTCATACCTGTACTTTGGATAATAATGATCATTATATTCCACTATCATTAATAACCCCATACCCTCTCCCTTCCCCTCCAACCCCTCTGCCCTATCTAGAGTTCATCTATTCCTCCCATGCTCCCGCTCCCTATCCCATCATGAATCGGTCTCCTTATATCAAAGAAAACATTCAGCATTTGGTTTTTGGGGATTGGCTAACTTCACTTAGCATTATCTTCTCTTACTCCATCCATTTACCTGCAAATGCCATGATCTTATTCTCTTTTATTGCTGAGTAATATTCCATTGTGTATATATGCCACATTTTTTTTTATCCATTCATCTATTGAAGGGCATCTAGGTTGGTTCCACAGTTTAGCTATTGTGAATTGTGCTGCTATAAATATTGATGTGGCTGAGCCACAGGATATTCTAGTCATTAAATAACTCTGTCTTTACCCAGTATCCAACTGGAAGACAGAGGTTATTACCCACTTTCGCTATAATGAACTACATGACAGGAAACACTACTGCTTGTCAGTTTGTGCACACACCTCTGCATTAGTCTACAAGATAAATCCTAGTAGAAATGGAAATGTTCTTAAGAACGTGAGGAAACTGAGGTTTTTTACAACATGTGGGAAAGGCACAAAAAAGAGATATCTGTGTTAAGGTGAGAAATCTGGACAGAACAATAAAGCAGATTAAAGGAAGGGAGATGATAGAGAAAGACCACTTGGGAGGCTTGAGCAATGTGCAGGAAAGAGAATCTAAATGAGGGCACAAGAACAATCGAGGGACTCAGGACCCATGCAGGAGAAACAGAAAAGAACTCAGTGAGTTCATGACTAGTGATGTTGGGACAAGGGCAAGATACAGAGCAAGTAGGTCAGCAGAAAGGAAGGGGGAGAGCTAAAGGCTTATAGCACTCTCACCCCTGATATGGTTGGAAGATGAAGCACTCACCATGGGGGATGCTGGCCTGAACAAAGGAGAGGTCCTGTTGCATGTGGTGACCTTAGATGTCTACAGAACACCTAGGGGAAGGGATGGGAATGGAAATGGGGATTTAGACACCACCATCCCCAACCCTCCACCCCCCCGCCCAGAGGGGATGGCATGGGATGGAAGCCAGGGAGGAAAGGGTACAGAGCACACGTGTCACCTCTCTCAGATCGCTAACATTAAGGGAGCCAGGACTGGGCAAGCAGCCAGCCAGGGCAAGAAAAAGAGACAGTAGTGTGTCAACAGAGTGGCATGTAAGAGGCAGAGGTGGCTGGAAGGAAGATGAAAACCCCTTAGAGTGGAAGGAAGGGACAGTCAGACAGCCCAGCCCCACACTTGTCTTTCAACACGGCCTGGTAAATTCCCAAAGGAAACAAAACAGGGGCTGATTCAATAGAACTGGCACCGAGCAGAATCACGGGAATAGAAGAGCAGAAATGTCAGAACGGGTTTTTCCATAAGCTGGGACACCTACTTCGAGTGCAGAAGCTGAGGAGAAGGCTTACGTAGAGAAGGCAGAGGGCTAAAGAAAAGTCCAAGGATGCAGCTGAGAAAGCAAACTCTCAGGACAACTGGCCCCAAATGCCTCATTATCACAACTGACAAGAGATGTCCATCACCTGAAAATCAATCCACTGTCATGGTTTAGATACTGCCATGGTTCCTTTTATTGTGATTTCTGTTCCCAACTCCAATTTTCCAGTTTCTAGGAGCTGTTGCTTCCACTGGCGATACTCTGAGCTACAAATCTTAATGGTGTGTTTTCAGGAAGAGGCTTCTCACAAAGGAGCTCACTGAAAAATGTCACCAATGCAAGCTGCCGTCAAAATGTACAGTATCTGCATGATCTTGTCTATGGAGGACTGTTGTCTAGTTATACAACAAATCTGCTAAATCAGAAAGAAAGAGCTAGAAAATGCCACAAAAGCAAGTGGTAATGTAAAAGATGATACCCAGCTCTTCCCAAGGCTCAGGGATTATATACTGTCCAAGCCACTGCTGAAAATGAAATGAAAGGTTTGTTTGTTTTCAGAATAGACCCCATTTCTCCCAAGAGAGATGTTAATGTCTTTCTGGCTCCTTACTTTATTGTCAGGTCAGTAATAGCATAAAGTAAACAAATTACTTTTTTTTTTCTTAAATCAGGGATTAAACCCAGGGACACTTTGCCACTGAGCCACATCCCCAGCCCTTTTTATTTTTTGTTTTGAGACAGGGTTTCACTAAGTTGCTTAGGGCCTCTCTAAGTTGCTGAATCTGGCTTTCAACTTGTGAGCCTCCTGCCTCAGTCTCCTGAGCTGCTGGGATTACAAGTATGTACCACCATGCCTGGCAATAAGTTACTTTTAGATATTAAGTTTTCTTCTTTTTACTTCTTCCCCAGACACAATTAGTACTTATAATTCAACTTCTCTTTAAAAATCTAGTTTCCACCAGGTGTCATGGAGCATACCTGTAATTCCAGCTGCTGAGGCAGGAGGATTACAAATTCAAAGACAGCCTTTGCAACTTAGCAAGACTCTGTCTCAAAATTCTAAAGAAAAGAAAAAAGGTTAGGGTTGTAGCCTGGTGGTAGAGAACCTCTGGGTTCAACCCCAGTATTACAACAACAACAAGAAAAAAAGGGCTGGGGTTGTGGCTCAATGGTACAGCGCTCTTCTAGCATGTGTGAGGTGTTGGGTTCGATCCTCGGCACCACTTAAAAATAAATAAATAAATAAAATAAAGGCATTGTGTTCAACTACAACTAAAAAAAATTTTTAAAAAAGACTCTTCTTTAAAAAAAAAATAACCTGGTTTCCCCAGATTGTAGTTTATCCAAGATTTTGATTCCCTGTACTACCACTTCTATTTACCAGTTACAAAGCACTAATTTTGAAAGTACCAATCCTGCAGTCTATACTTGGGCAAAGGTTAAAATTCCAGTTAACAAGATGTGACATGATATACAAACTCACCTCTGGTTCTAAAATTCTAAATAGTCCCAAGCTGATGAGGGTGGGGGTGGATATGATGAGCCATTCTATGAGACATGTGGGTTATAGATGGCAGAGATTAAGGAATGGGGTCCCTCAATTACTACAGAACCAAATGATGAAAAAAATAAAGCACTCCCCCACAAAAATATACAAAGAAAGGTCAAATTAAAAAGAAATGGTCTTCGTAGTGTGCCTACCTGAAGAAAATGACAACATACAGAAAGTTCTCACCAACAGACTTGAGTTTAGAGATCAGCAAGATGAGAAATTGGATAACAGCCTAGAAAAGTCAAGCAAAGTAGCATTGGTAGAAACGAGTTTCAATCATCTATGCCGGATCTCTAGACCTCAATGGAGGCCAGAGAAACTGCTAAAGTGTTTTTCCTGGACAGCTCCATGCGAACTAGGGAAATGCTTCAGGCCCAGGAGTAGCCCCCACCGGATGGGAACAGATGCCCTCCTAACTTTAGGGAAACAAACCCTGGTTTAAGACCTTTATCCAAACCTCAGAAGACAAGACAAAGCTCAGATTATTCCAAACAGGCTGTACCCAGGCTCAGCCAGGCTCCCTTTTCCATACCTCTTTCACTACCATGCACCACTGAAAACTTAAATAAATGCAATATTCAATGTCCTCAAACTGCAACGCAGAGAGGAAGGCACACAGGTCTCATTTAAGCCATACAGGATATCACACAGAAATCAGCTGCTCTTTATTAAAACAAAGGATAGATGTAGAGAGCACTGTCCATGCTAAGCCGAGAAACATGAGAAACAGCAAGTCAACTTACAAATATACTACAAAATAGGAAAAGAAATTTTCATAGCTGCTTAAGAAATGAATAAAGGATGCAATCAGAAATAAAACATAATTAGAAAAACAAAAGGAAATTGCCCCTGAGTGCAAAATTTCAGTCATAACTAAAATTAATATAACGATAGTGAAGTAAACAATGGCAAAGAATATTAAGTACCAAAATTTCAGTTATAATTAAAATTAATATAAGGACAGTGAAGTAAACAATGGCAAAGAATATTAAGTACCAAAATAGGCCCACATGTATATGGTCAATTGATTTTCAGTGAAGGTGCCAAAGTATTTCAAGGGCAAGAGAAAAATCTTTAAAACAAATATTGGTGGAAGAACTGGATATTCAACTGGAAGAGAAAAAAAAAAAAGCCCTCACACCATACACAAAAATTACCTTGAAAATATACTGTAGGCATAAGCATAAAAACTAAAACTATAAAACTTCTGTAAGAAAATATCTAACCAAAATGAGAATAGACAATGATTTCTTAAGTACAATGCAGAAAGCAATACCATTCAAAAATGAAACTTCAAAATTTCTCAGGATAAAAAAGCATTATTGAGAAACAAAATAGCAAGGAACAGACTGGGAAAGTAAGTACATACAGCACATACATCTGACAGGAACCGCCATTCACAGTGCGCGCACACACACACAGACAGCCAAAAACACAATAGTTAAATGAAAACTGGAATATTAAAATATATTCAGATAACTAAAAAGGGGCCGGAAAGGACAAGTAGAAGAACAAAAACATAACAAAATGGCATAGCACATAAGTCATTACATTAGGTGTGAATGTACTACACATACTAATTGAAAAACTGAGATATCAAAATTGAATTTCTAAAATAACCCAACTTTGTGCTATCTACAGAAAACTCACTTCAAATATAGACATATCAATAGGTTAATAATAAAATGTAAAAATGATAAACCATATAAACACAAATCAAAAGAACATTGAAGTGACTAATTAATATCAAACAAACTAGACTTCAGTGCAAAAATCACTACCAAGCTGATATTACATAACAGAAATGTCCCTATATCAACAAGAAAACATAACATTCTAAATACCTATGCACCTAGTGGGAGAGCTTTAAATTGAAAGAAGGACTGAAAAGAGAAATAAATCAATTACCATTATAGATGGAAATTTCGATGCTATTCTTTTTAATAAAAAACAGTAAGAAAATCAGAAAGGAAATAGAATACCTTAACAATAGCAATATCCAGCTAGAACTAATTGACATTTCTAGAATAACTCACAACAAGAGACCATACATCTATTCAAGTGTACATGGAACATTCACCAAAACAGTGCCAGCCACTTACAGAAACATAAAACAAATCTTAATATAAAATAATCAAAATTATATGAAGTATATTATATGACAAGAATTGTATTGAATGAGCAACCAATAATAGAATGATAATAAGAAAATTTCTAAAATTTAGAAATTAAAACCAAAATTCTAAAAAGTGCAAGACTTAAAAGAGGATACCTCAAAAGAAATTGGAAAATATTTTGAAAGAAATAAAAATGAAAACATTTCAAAATTTGTGAGATGCAGACAGAGCAGTGCTTCAAGGGACATTTATATTATTAAATGCTTAGAAAAGAAGACAGGTCTCAAATAAATGACATTAGTGTCTACCTTACAAAAATGAAAAGAGATAATTAAAATAAGCAAGGCAAGCAGAAGTAGAAAAAAAAAACAATAAAGATTAAAAAATAAATGAAATTTGGGCTGGGGTTGCAGCTCAGTGGTAGAACACATGCCTATCATGTGTGAGGCACTGGGTTCAATCCTCAGCAGCACATATAAATAAATAAAAAATAAAGATCCATTGACAACTAAAAATATATTTTAAAAATAATAAAATAAATGAAATTTAAAACATTAAAAAGAAAAGATAAGTACAACCAAAAGCTGGTTCTTTGAAAAATTAATTGATACATAAACCTTTAGCAAGGTTGACAGAGAGAAAGAGGGAGCAAGAGAGAGAAAGAGAGAAACAGAGAGAGACAGAGAAGATACGAATTACTACTACAGGCAACAAAAGAGGAGACATCATTACAGATTCCATTGACATTAAAAACAATAATAAGTAATATATGTAATTCATGTACATAGAATTTTTTGATTCAGATAAAATTGATCAGTTCCCCCAAAATCTTAAACTACCAAATGTCACTCAAAATGAAACTCAAAAATGAAAAATGATAAACTGAATACTAATAGATCATAGAAATAGAATTCATAATAATCCTCCTGAAACATAAATCTCCAGTTCCAGAATTTTTTTATTGGAAAATTTTGCCACACATTTAAAAAAGAAATAATTTCAGCTCCACACAAAACCTTACAGAAAACAAAACAAAACAAAACAAAAAAGAGGGAAAACACTTCAAATTATTTCATGAGATCAACAGTATCCTGATTCACCAAAACAAGTGAAAGTATAAAAAGAGAAAATTGTAAACCAATATTCTTCATGAACATAGATGCAAAATGTTCAATAAATATTAGTAAAAGGAGTCCAGCTCTAAATATAAAAGAATAATATGCCATAAACAAGTGGACAAGTGGAGTTTATTCCAGGAATGGAAAGCTGGTTCAATGTTCAAAAATAAACCAGTATAATCCAACATATTAATGGTGTAAAAAATAAAAACTACACATTTGCATCCATTAACAATTCTCAAAACTCAACATCTATTAATGTTAAAAACTCTTAACAAACTACAAATAAAAGGGGATCTTGCCACTAAAATGGATGTTTGCTGTTGTAACTCCTATTCGACATTATACGAAATGTCAGCTGATGTAACAAGAAAAAGAAAATAAAAGGCTGTATACAGCTTGGAAAGGAAGAAATAAAACTGTTCCTATTTGCAGATTATGTAATTGCTTATATAGAAAAATCTCAAGAAATCCACAAAATAATACTAGAATTAGTATGTACAATTATTAGTAAGTGTGCAGAATACAAGATCAACACACAAAAATCAACCATAATGCTATACATTAATAAGTATACAGTGAAAAAAATTAAAATCACTTGAAATACTTCTAAAAATTAAATACAGGGAAATTTAATAAAATATGTACAGCAACAGTCTGCTAAAAACTCTAAAGTGCTGATGAAAAAAGTTGAAGGCCTAAATAAATGACAACACAAACTGTGTTTAGAGACTGAAAGACCAAACATAATAAATCTGCCAGTCCCTCCAAAAAAATCCATAGACTTAACTCCAATCAAATTCTGGTGGGATTTTTCTAGATATATACAAGTTGATTCTAAAATTTATATAGAAGGGTGAAGGAACTAGAATAGCTAAAGCATTTTTGAAAAAGAAAAATAATGTTAAAGAAATACACTATTCCATTTGCAGAGGTATTATAAAACTATAGTAATTAAGACATAAGGCAAAAGTGTAGGCCTGTGTATCAATGGAACAGAAAAAAGAGTCCAGAAATGAAACAACACAAATATGGCCATATGACTTCTTACAAATGGACCAAAACAATTCAGTAACAAAACGGTGATCTCTTCAACAAATGATGTTACAATAATTGGACATTCATATGCAAAAAGAAGAGCTCTAATCTATACTCACACATCATACAAAAACTAACACACACACACACAAAAGATCATAGATCTAAATGTAAAGCATAAAACTATCAAAGTTTTAGGGGAAAAAATAGGAGAAATTCTTTAGGACCTGAAGTTGAGCAAAGAGTTCTTAGATATAACACCAAAGACATGCTCCCCAGAAGAAAAAAAAAACTAATAAACTGAATTTATTAAAATTTAAAACATTTTTCTGTAAAAGATACTACAAAGAGCATGCAAAAAAGGGTAAAGACTTGCAGGTAATATATTCAAGCCACATATCTGACAAAGGAGTTGTACCCAGAATATATTTTATAACCTATCAGAACTCAACTATAAGTAAACAACAATCCAATTTTTAAAATATGGACAAAAGACTTGGAAACCCACTTCACTAAAGATATATAGATGGCAAATAAGCACTTGAAAATGTGCTTTACATCATTCACTATTCACTAAGAAAATACAAACAAAACTGTGATATTACTCCACTTATTAGTACAGCATAAATTAAAAGTACCACTTATATGGAGTACTTATAAGACTGTGGAGAAATTAGAACTCTTACACACTGATGGTAGGAATACAAAATAGTATAACCACTCTGGAAAACAGTTTGACAATTTCTTATGAATTTAAACATATACTTGACATATGACCCAGCTACTCCAAAGTATCTATCCTTGTGTAGGGTTCCATCACTCTATGTGCCCAGGTCAAATCCAGCAGCAGCCCAAATTTGCCCAGTGCCCATTCATTTACATATTATTTATGACTGCTTCCTTGTACAACAGCATAATTAAATAGCTGCCAGCAAACCCCAATATATTTACTATCTTTCTGGCCCTTAAAGAAAAACTTTACTTTCAAGAGTGACACCTGCCATCATCAGGTGAGTGATCCTAGCCAAATAATCCAACTTCTACCTGCCACAATTCCCTCACTCATAAAAGAGAGAGATCCACAATATACCTCACATTCCCTTCCAGCTCAAATTGAGTTTATGTTATTATTAGTCTACCAGCCCCTTAGTCAAAATACGTGTGAACTACATTTATTAAACATTAAGAATAAAGTGATATGGAAATGAGAAAAAGAATACTCTGAGCCTTTTTATGAAATGTAAACAAAAAAACTTAGTTTCTCCCAGTATCCTTCACCTCTCAGGAAGAACTGGAAACTAAGTCACTGGATGTCCTAACAATCTCTAAAATCATTTATAGAAGATTCTTGTTTTAATCATTTTTGTTTTGCTGTCACCAAAAGACCTGACAAGGACAACTTGAAGGAGGGAAAGTTTATTTTGGTTCACACTTTCAGAGGTTCAGTCCATGGTCAGCTGACTCCATAGCTCTGGGTGCAAGGTGAGGCAGAACATCTTGGCAGAAAGCTAAAGGATATGGCAACCAGAAAGCAGAGAGATCGCTGCTTGTCACCAGGAATAAAATATAAATGCCACAGATACCCCCAGTGACCCACCTCCAACAGTCACACTCCACCTGACCAGATACCACCATTTTTAGGGTTAGGGTTAGGGTTAGGGTTAGGGTTAGTTAATCCATATCAATGAATTAATCCACTGATTAGGTTACAACTCTCACCATCCAATCATTCACCCTGAATATTCCTGCATTGTCTCACACATGAGCTGTTAGGGACATCTCATATCTAAACCATAACATTTTCCCTCAATTCCTGAGCACTTATGTACAGTGTTTAGATACTCATTCTGTCTGTATTACACATTAGTCAGTCAAGTTCACCATAAGATGTCAAAATTATAGACTTGGTCTTTTTAGCACAACTGATAGATTTATATTCTCTGCAACTCACAAATATTAATAAAATAGCCAACAGACCAAAAACACATTATTAACCACCAGTTCTGAGCATCTGGAAAATTTTGCTGGTAAGTAGGCACACACTAAAGATATAAAGAATCACCATCCAGGTGATTATTGTATTTATATTTCCATTTGAATTGTATACACAAAGATCTAAAGGGAAAAGACAACAACCCCACATAGACTTATAACTAGTCAATCTATATAAGCACTGCTGCTTCTAATTATGAGGCTTTCTGAGCTGGGTGGCATGATTCACAGTGCTAAGAACTGGCTTCCTGCCAATAGTATTAAATTGTAATATTTCTTATATCCATTTAGGCCTTGCTGATACAGGAGGAAAAAGATTAACTTCAACCAGGAGTAAACACTTCCTTAGGGTACCGCTGTTGGCTGATGGCTAAAAACTTCCAAGGTGCTGAAGTATCATTTCAACAAGTCAGTAGTCATTAAGTATCCATTTATTTGGAGTTGGGGAAAATAAACCAAGAGAAAGAACTGAACATCAGAACTCTGGAGACACAATTCTCTGACCTGTGATGTACCAAAAGAGAATTTTAATACATTTGAGTTTATCAAAGTAAAAAAGTCTATGCAACAAAATAATAAACAAAAAGGCTAAAGAAAACATTTATATGAGATATAACAAAGTATATCTAGAATATGTAAAAATTTCAAACTCACTAAAAAACAAGGTTTCAAAAGATGAACAAAATAAATATATACAATTTCAGGAAAAATATACACTAAAAATGTTTGGTCTCAAATAATAATCAAACAAAATTTGAGGCTCTTCATGCCTGGTAGGACACAAACACTTGTACCCATGAACAGTGTCATCGACCAATGCCAGTGACCCACACACTCTGAGGGCTAGCTGCACCGGAAATGTTTACCAACCCTTTTGCAAACAATAATGTAATATATCCCAGTATGATATAGTAATTTCATCTCCATAAAACTGTTTGCTTTTTAAGAAGGAAGCATTCTTTATAGTAGTGAGAAGGAGGAATTCAGGAGCATAACAGTTGGGTTACTATTTAGGTGCTTTATTGGCTGAAAGATGTCTGTCTTAAACAACTGTGAAAGGGAAATATGGATAAAAGTTTTTAATTATTTAAAACTTTCAAATAGACTGAAGTTACATTTTAAAATGCATCCATACATACCTTAATAACCCCAAATTTGAAACCATTTACATGTCAACCAGTATTGGAATGGGTAAAATAACACAAGGCCTTTCTAAAGAACACTATGCAGCCACGATAAAGGAGTTCTGCATGTTCTAGCATGCAAACATGTCCACAGCATACTGTTGGGTCATACAAAAGAATATTGAGGGCAATATGCACAGTATAAACAAATTTTCATATAGCAAATAATTACGCTATATGACTATGTATATGTATATGTCTTTTAAAAAATCTAAAATTATATATTTCAAATTACTAATAATTAAACAGGAGCTTATGAGCTTTAATTTTAACTTTATACCCTTTTCATCATATGTTTAATAACCTGAATTTATATGTCAAGCTTGAAAGGTTTATTTCTAAGTAAAAGGTTTTTTGTTTGTTTTTTTATTGGGTTTTGTTTGTCTGTTTTAAGAAATAGGGACAGTCAAGCATTTCTTAATGACCAGGAGACATTATATTCTGAGAAATGTGTCATTAGGTATTTTCATTGTGTGAACAAGTGTACATACATAAACAAAAACAGATACAACTTCACCTGGTGATGTAATCTTATGGGAACACTGTTATACATGCAAATATGTGGTCAATTGTTGACCAAAAGTATGTAGTTTTGTGACACATAACTATAACAGGTAGGCATGGAAATCAAATATTTCATTGCTACCCTTATTGATTGGTAGGCTGGTCATAGCTATCCAGATTCCTGTAGCCTTAGGTAAGCTTCTACTCTGTAGGGAAAAGCTCATGAGAACACAAAGCAGCATCCCCAAATACCAGCAGAAAACTCAGAAAGCAAGCAGCTTAAGAAAAAAAAAAATTCAGTAATGTACATTGTTCCCACTTAGCTCCAAGGTCACACACTAAAAAGTCTAGTTTTCAATTCAGAATTCTATTTGTTTTGGAGAACAAAAGCAAATGCAAAGCATTTGTGAGGTTTCCTTTAAGTGACAAATTCTCCCTGGTTCAGCACTATGTAGAAAGGTAATCAATATATAAATCACAAAAATTATGAATTTTTCATGACTTTTTCAGAACATATATCCTGGCCTTATTCTGAGTATTGATACAAGCAAAACAGCCTAATCCCCAGTAGTCATTCTAATGGAGGAAAAGTGGAATTCCGAGGAAGTGGATAACATAAAAATCATTTTTAAAAAAATGAAGCTCTGCTTTGCAAAGGAACTCAAAATTCTTCAAAAAGAATAAGAAAGATTTAATGAGGATAACAAGCTTTGAAGTCCAAGAGTCCAGGACTATATCAAGTCCCTACCTCCCCCTGAACATTGCCCATTGATACTGTAACAATATCTCAGGCTCCGGCAGGGATGACCCTGAGAGTGGCCCTGGGTGTGCCACCATCCATGTCACCCAGGAACTGATAGTTCAAAAATAAAGGAGGTCCTGGGGAAAGGCAGGGACTTCTCACCATTGGAATGGGAAGGCAGCAATTCCTCTGACAGGTAGCTTATTCACTCTACAAATATTTGCCAAGTGCCCACCATTTGTTATAAGCTTTGAGGATGCCATGGCTAAAAAGAAAGACAAGTCCCTGTCCCCATCCTCAAACAGTCCAAAAGTCAACAAAGACAAGAAAATAGCTCCACATAATGTTTAGTTTATTTTTTTTAAGGCAGGGAGTTTGATCAGGTGATACCGGAGCTATGATTGGGGAAGGAGGATTTTAAAGTAAGAGAGTGGGAAGACTCACTTCTAACTAAAAGGTCACTCCATTATGGGAGAGTGCAGGAGACCACTGGAATGGTGCAGGCAAGCAACGATGGTGGTCCAAAGCAGCAGAGATGGAGAGGAAGGGGTTGATTAGGGACACAGTTTGGATCATTGCTGATAAAATTCACAAATGGACTAGATATAATGACAGGAAAAGGGGTGATTTAAAGTCATATGTAGAAGCTAAGAGATTACTTTGAAAAGAATTATTTTTAAATTTAAAAAAATTAGTTTCCTGATCCAAACATCAGTAGAGAATGCGTCAAGATGTCCCTCTGTGATGGGTACAGATTTGCCTCATCTTCTAAACATGCCCACCTGGTAACTCACAGCTGGCTTTAGAAAGTCTGCCATCTAGATCCACCACAATGAAGTCAGTCCATGGCTGAGAGAAGCAAGAGAAACAAGGCTATCAGACAAATTCAAATCAGACTCTGCTGCACATTAAACAGAGAAGTAGTCACATGCATACCCAGTGATGTTACTGAAGATCTCAGAAAAAAGTGCTCAGTCACTTAAAAAGGGGGGTGGGCATAGGATATGGGTTGGTAGTATTTTTCTGATAGTTCAGAAATAAAGGAGGTCCTGGGGAATAAAGCACTTTCCCAATGCTATGGTTTGAATGTGTGAACCAGAGTTCCTGTGTTGGCAACTTGACTCCCAATGCAGCAGTGCTGGGAGATGAGACTTTTAAGAAGTAATCAGGTCATCATTGTCATGAATAGATTAATGTCACAGGAGTGGGCTCCTTCTAAAAGAATGAGTTCAGTTCCCTCTTGCAAATTGTGTACTATCTTGTACACATGTGCTCTCTCACTTTCATTCACGTTTTCTCTCTCTCTCTCTCTCTCTTTCTCTCTCTCTCTCTCTCTCTCTCTCTCTCTCTCTCTCTCACACACACACACACACACACACACACACACACACAACAAAACAAAACAAACACACATATGATCCCTCTCTACCATATGTTATGATAGCAAAAAGTCCTTCACCAGATGCCAGTGCCTTGATCTTGGCCATCCCAGTCTCCAAAACTGTGAGGAAATAAATATCTCTTCTTTGTAAATTACCCTAACTTAGGTATTCTGTTATAGAAGCACAAAATACCACATACAAATGCATAATTTCACCAGATACTACAAATAAGGAGAATTTATATGAACAGGCAAAAGAAATCTGTACCCATAATCATGTTTCAAAGCACTATCTCAAGGTTCAGCATAGCATTATATCCAAGTATTCTTTTGCAACAGATCTAGATGAAGTTTATGCCACCCTATTCAAAGAATTTGAAACTTTATGGCTCCTTAACCTTCCAGATGGGACATGGCAACATTTGTTAAATTCAAAGAGTTTATGATGACCTCACGAAGCCATTCACTATAGACAGCCCATTTAAATTTTATAAAGATTATTCCAACTTTTTCATCATGTGTTAAGAATTAAGCAAATGTACAGGAAACTCAGACATGCACATTCTTGAGAAGACATTTTGCTGATCCACAGTTAGGAATTTGAAGGCTCTAGCTTTGCATAATTTCTGGAGATTTACAAGATTTTCAAAAGGGGAGTTTTAATGGAATTGGAGTTGGAAATAAATAACAAAAATTTTACAGTCTTAAAAGGAGGTAGTAATAGGTATATTAGTTTTCAGTTTCCACCCGTGGGACCAATGAACAATTATATATATACAGTTTCCCCTTAAGATAGACATTTTAAACTGGGTAAAAAGTGATCCCTTTATACACAAAGATGTAAGGAAAGATATAATAAAAGGACAAAAAAATATATGCCAAACTAATAAAAACAAATACCTTTAGACCTGATGGAGGCAAGGCCAGAATGGGCTGTTGGTCAAAAAAGTGTAGCTTCTCTGTGCATAGTGGTACATGCCTATAATCCCAGCAGTTTGGAAGGCTGAGACAGGAGGATTGCAAGTTCAAGGCCAGCCTCAGAGAATTGGTGAGTCCCTAAGTAACTTAGCAAGACCCTGTCTCAAAATAAAAAAAAAAAAAAACAAAAAAACAAATAGGGCTGGGGATGTGGCTCCATGGTTAAGTGCCTCTGGGTTAAATCTCCAATAAAATAAAAAAGTCTACCCTTATCTGTAATGCTACATAAATATAACTGAAATGTTAATGGTGATTCATACTGGGATTTAGGAGGTAATTATTATTCTCCCCTTTGTATTTTTTCTTCTAGAAGGGGAAAAAAGAAGGGAGAGATGAATATGTTTGTTTTAATCTCTTGGCATCACTGACCGGAAATCCAACAGTATTCCCAAGATCATGGGCTTCAAAAGAGAGAGAAAGAAAAAGAAGCTTTCAGCTGGCTTTCAAATCACAGGGCACCTCATAACCAAATGACAGTTTCTCCGTGCCATGCCTGGCAGGCTTGGAACTGTCTGCTCTGCTGAAAAAAAAAAAATTCTCTGGGAATGATAGTGCCTTCTCCAAGCATACCCCAGCAGGTGGCTTGTGCAATGGTACCCATAGGTCCCCATCTCCCCAGGACACAGCTGAGAGATGTCTTGAATCAGGCACCCACCGCCCAGGTCAATCACATTCTGGCCTGAGACAGAGTTGAATTGGGCCTACAGGACTATTGGCTCTCTTTGTGTGACCCACCCTCTACCACAGATAGCCATACTTCACTGTGTGGTCTGAGGAATGAAGGCTGACTACAGAGAATGAAGAACTAAACAGACCTGCAGAGAGGCACAGATGTGAAGACAATGGCCAGAATCCCACTCCTTAGAAATAACCTTAGGATTAAGTCCTGATTGTGGCTTAAGGCAGCTCAGGCTAGTTTCTCTTATTTACATATTCTGTTAGATCTGATATTTCAAAGCTTTTCAGGTGGCCCCCAAGGTCCTAGGCCCAGCAAATGAGGCAACTCTCAGGACAGAATTCCGCAGAAGCACAGAGACTCATCAGATTTCTCATCAATTTCATGCTAGTTCTAAAAAAAAACAAAGATAATAAATCCTTTGTGGGAGACCCATACATTGGCTGTTTGCACCAGTACTTCATTTGATTCTGGGACAAGTCTGAAAAGTGACATCTTATGAGCCATGGTCAAGTGTTGTAGGTGAACATTCCACAGCTCCCCATCTGCCTGATCCCTGCTATGTCCTCCTTTAGTCGTATCCTCAGGTCTATGTTGACCTCCATGTTGGACACAGATACTGGATGCTCTTGAACGCATCCTGCAAGGCAGAGGACCTCCATCCAACAGGTGAGGACAGGGAGATGCTATGAGTGAGGCAAAACACCTAGGATGCCCAGCTATTAGGTGGCAAAACCAGGACTACACATACAACTTCTGCCCATTCCACCATGCCTGTCACTTCTCAGATGCTCCCAAACCTGCTATTGAAGACTTCATTTTTCCCAAACACCTCAATGCCTCTCTGACAGGTAAGCACCATACCTGGCCAGCCTGCTGATCCTCAGTAACCCCACAGGAATGGGCTCATCCAGATGATCCAAGCAAAATGTCATGTCTCCCATTGTTGCTCCATGGCTCTCCTCTTGTCCCATCTGTATCATGGCATTTTCACTGAGACCAAGTGCCCCTTTCCTCCTTCATAAATTCCAGGTCTGGATTTCTCAGACCAGTTTTCCTCATGAGCAGCAAAGACAAGCTTCCATCATGGCTAGTGATAAAGCTTTTGGGTTCTTGTTGCTACTTTATATCCTTGTAGAAAGATTAAGATGCCCATACCTTTATATCACTTGCCCTGGCTCAGCTCAGTGAATGGTTTAATTATAGGCTGAGCATTGTGAGCTCAATGTCAACTTCATAGTGCATCAGCATCACCTGGAGGCTTATTAAAACTGCTATAGTTTGAATCCTGAAAGTCATCCAAAACCCCATATGTTACAGGCCTGTTCTCAAGGGTAGCACTATTAGGAGGTAGTAGAACCCTGAAGAGATGGAGCCATAGCAAGTCTTTAGGCCATTGAGGGGATCCCCTTAAAGGGGATTGTTGTTCCCTCCCTCTTTTGTTTCCTGGCCATTAAATGATCAATTTTGCTCTGTCACACACACACACTGGCCAAGATGTGCTGTCTTGCCACAGGTCCAAAGAAGCAGCGCCAACTGATCATACACTGTAACCTCCAAAACTAGAGCCAAAAAAAAAAAAACAAAAAACAAAAAACATTTTTTCATTGATTATCTCAGGTATTTCATTATAGTGATTGAAAGCTGACTAACACAAAAACAAAGAATTATGGCCCTATAATCTCTGATTTTGTAGGTCTAGGGTAGGATCTAAGAATTTATGTTTCTAACAAATTCCCAGGTGTGGTAGGCTGAATAATAGTCCTCCAAAACTATTCTATCTAGGTCTAAATTCTTAGAACCTGTAAATGTTATCTTGTATGTCAAAGGGGACTTTTCAGATGTGATTTGGTTAAGGATCTTGAGATAGGGAAATTATCCTGAATTATTGGGTGGGTCATAAATAGGAAGGGTCTTTATGAGAGAAAGGCAGGAACATTAGATGACTGAAGATGAGAGGGCAATGTGACATTAAGAAGTAGAAACTGTAATGATATAGTCACAAACCGAGGAATGCTGACAATCATCAGAAGCTGGAAGGGGCAAGGAATGAATTCTCAGATGGAACTTGTACGAGGAATCAACCCTGCTAACATCTTGACTTTCACCCTGTAAGATCCATCTCAGGCTTCTCAGCTTCAGAATGGTAAGAGAATAAGTAGTTTTAAGCCACTAAATTTGTGGTGGTTTGTAACAACAGTCACAGGCAACTACATCAACAGAGGATGATGCTGATATTGCTCGTCAGGGTACATACTTCAGAACCACTTCGCTATATCTGTCCCTGGGCACACCAAATGCCACTTGGAGGACCAGAGTCTGTGGGAATGGTTCTCTGGAAGATCTGATGATGATTCTTGACAGTGTGCTACAAGGTGGGTACACACCACACACCTCACCCCTCCCTTCCCTTGAACTCATACAGTGGTAAGCACAAGGGTCAGTGGCTCCATTGCTCACTGAAGCTCTCTATCCTCAGTTTATGCTTCTGTAACTCAGATATAATACCCCCATCCTCAAAGTACCATCAAGAGTTTTAAATGTGATAGTGTGTCTAAGCTCTGCCTGGTTCATTGAAAGCACTCTCCAAATGTCTGCTACTATAGTATTTTTATTTTGTTGACTAAAAACTGCTTTTAAAATAACTGAATGCACATTCCCCATAGATCAACAGAAAGAGAAAAGCTAACAAAAAAAGTAGGCTGATCAGATGTAGTTCAATGGCAGAGGGCTTGCCTAGCATGTGCAAGACCCTAGGTTTAACCCCAGCACCATAAAAAATAGTAGGAAGTAAAAAAAAAAAAATCATATCCTCTACCCTGTATAACACACACAGCTAATAAGACTAAATCCTGGCCACCACTACCATCCACCAGAAAATCACAAGGGTCAACTTCTGTCTGCTCATTCCCTTCATCTCATCTCTTCCATCCCATTCTCCACTTGATACCACATCTCTAATCATACTTTTTCTATAATACCCAACTGCCTACAGAATGAACCAAGTTCCTAGGTATACCTCCACTACCAGGCACCTGCCCATGTCTCCAGTCTAATTTCTCATTGCTCTCCCTCACCCACAGAGACCATCTACTCCAAGCTTATCAGATGCCTTCCAGTTCCTCAGGATCTATTCTTCTTTCTGCCTCTACATATGCCACCTCCTCTACCTTTAAAGCCCTTCAACACCATCTCCACCTTTGGCACAATCATGATGGCCTGAATTTCTCCAGAGAGGAATCCTCCCTCCATGTTCCTGCATGTGGGGAGGGGACAGGGATAAGCCCAGCTATCCCTATTTTGGAATAAATTGGGAGAAGGTAACTTGGGGGATTGGGAACTTCACCATCCGCGGGTAGACTTTCACTTAAGGCTAAAAGCAGTAATGCTGAAGTTTAAAACCTAGTTCCACCAATTCCTCATTTTATGACCTTGGGCAATTTGCTCCAATATCCTTATCTATAAAAAAGGGATCATAATGGTATCTGTCTGCCACCCAAATATTTTCTGTGTATTCAGTGACATAACCTCCTACATAATAAATGATTTCTAGCATATAATAAGTGTTCAACAAACTGCAAAGTGACTTCTTCCCTTGAAAAACATCAAGACTGTCTTCTTCCCCATCCAAGTTTGCCACTCCTCAGAACATCACAGAAGCCCCTCTGTGATGCTGTGGCTTTCAGAACCAGTGTGTGAGCCACACTAGAAAAACCTATTCATCACTCATGATGGCCCCTTGTTTATCCTGGCAGGAGTGTGACCTAAGTGCTTGAACATCCTTATTCACCAGTCCCAACTGGCTCAAATTGTCCAATGATACTCAAGTTGAACCCACACTCAACTAAGTGCTCCTTCCAGGAATTGTCAAAGGCAATATTTTGGCAGAATCTGCTGGTTATCCTCTGATATGGAGTCTTTGGAGACCCTGAATGTTCCCCAAAGGTCCACATGTTGAAAATCTTTTTCCCCAGCCTATGGCACTATTGAAATGTGGTGGGACTTTAAGGAGGTGGGGCCTAGTGGGAGGAAGTTAGGTCATCACAGCACGTTCTTGAAGAAGAAACTGGGACCCTTGACCTGCTTTTCTCTCTTTGCTTCCCAGCCACTGTGAGGTGAGCAGCTTCTTCTACCACTGCTCCTGCCATGATGGGCTACTTCAGCACAGGCTCAAAGCAACAGAGTCAATTGATCATGAACTGCAACCTCCAAAGCTATGAGTCCAAATAAACTATCTCTTGATAAGTTGTTTATCTCAGTTGTTTATCTTTTATGTTACAAAAACATAAAACTTACTAACACATTTCTCCTTTCTTCTATAGTAACAGCAAAGCTGGGCACATGGTATCCAGAATAGTCACTTGATTTTCAGCCTTCTAATCAGTGAGGGATGGGCATCTGATGAAGTTGTAGTTGATAGGAACAGGGCGTGACCTGCATCTTTCAGGTGATCCCTGTGTAGAGAAAGGGCATGTTTTTCTTTTCTCTTCTCCTTGATTGGCATGTGTCATGGTGGACAGGGAATGTAGAATACGGAGGGAACTTCTATCATGTGGATGCAGTCAACATTCTAAAAGAGCAGAGCAAAATGAAGGGAATGGTGTCTCTGATGTCACATCATGACAGCCCTGGGCCTCTGTACCCAGGCTACTTGCTTAACATGATTATTTGTGGTCTCTTACAACAACTGAATCCCTATTCCAACTAATTCAAACATATAACAGCTTCTAAAAATACCAGCAAAAGAAAACTTTAAGATATATTTTAGGCAGAGATAACATTAGGTGAATTTTTCCAAGGTGATTCTTAGACAAGAGCACTCATTGAGCCAGGGCACCCACGTGTTATTTGTCTAATGAGTCACACCATTGTTACATCTCCTGAAATAGGAAAAAAAAATCTAATGGTATAAATCCACCAATATCACCTAAACACATTCTGTGACATTTATGATGTTTTCTTCTAGGAAATTTTTGAACACCACAATTAGAACTATACTATAGGCCATTTTAATAGATAAATCTCTGGGCCAGTTGCTGAGAGAACTGGTATGTGAACCCAGACCTGCCAAGGCTAGCAAGATCTGCTTGGCCTCATCTATTTCTGTAAATATTAAAACTGTGGGATTTAGAAGGAGTCAAGGTCAAATCAGAGAAAGAAATGCCCTACAAACCAAAGAAAGAAATGCCCCAAAAGTAGTAACTTGAAGAAGAAAACAAAACTACTAAAGACAAACTTAAAATTGGAAACCTGAAATTGAAAGATCTGTCCATCTAACCTATAAGTCACTGTCACATTACTGCACCTTGTTCCCAATAACACACAGTCTTTTGCTGGAAAAGATGAGTCTGTGTTCACCTCCTCTCTCCAATGTGACCAAGCTGGTGTCAAGGGGCTGGAAGGGGAAGGACTGAGGGTTGGTTTGGATCAATAAAATCTTGTCTCTTGCTTATTTGCTTTAATACTCCCCCAAATTTTCAGACCCCAAACACAAGTTCCTGAGGCCCAGAGACCCCAGCCCTCATGGTAGGGGGCGGGGGGAGGTCTTCTCTACTATTTTGTATTCCTCTTCCACTTGGCTTATAACACAGGTCTTATAAACAATAGGCTCTCTGGTGCCTTTCTCTTCTCCATGCCATAATGTGGGCTAATGCATAGTAAGCACATAGTTAATTGAATAGATTTTTTTTAAACAAGTGTCTGATCCCTTAAGAACCCAACCACCAAAAAAGCTACAATGGAGGCTAAGTGTGCAGAGCACTTTCCTTTGGAGACAGGGTGGGCCTGTGCTCAGGTGTGGCCCTTTCTCCACTTCAGTTACTGAACATCCACATTTCCTAAAGGAACTCTCACAGGAAATACACACTGGCTCATTGCCTCCAGCTCGTGCTACATGAAAGGGACCACCACCAAGGAGTGAATCAAACAGGAGGCCTGGCACCCCGTGGCCACTTCCTAACCAGAGTAACATCCGCAAGAGCAGAGCCTGGGGCTGCTCCCCTTTGCTTCTGAGGAAGGGGAGGGTGAATGAAAAGTCTTTTGATCACTTCCAGGATATGCCAGCACTATAAAGACCAAAGTCCCTTCCCTAGGCAAATACCTATCCTTTTGGAAGCCTGCTCCAAAAGGGAAAGTTTTCCTAACCATTTTCTCTTGGGTGACTCCTTCCTACCTTGCTCAATGGCCTACTGTTTCTCTCTAGGCCTAGTTCCATTCTCCAGGCACATGGAAAAGAAAAAAAAAAAATCATAATTATATCACAATGGATTCTGCTGTCATGACATCTAAAAAGAACCAATAAATTAACAAATAAATAAAGAATCAAGAGCCCCTGCTTCTTCCCCTCTTTCTTTTTCACTTTCATTTCTGATTACCTCCAGATGGAACAAAGAAACCAGATTCCGAATGAGGA
Organism: Marmota monax; assembly: GCF_021218885.2. Lineage (NCBI taxonomy): Eukaryota > Metazoa > Chordata > Mammalia > Rodentia > Sciuridae > Marmota > Marmota monax. The sequence goes on from NW_026691933.1 coordinate 3,901,209, forward strand.
TTCCCGAACCCTATAGTTCCAAAGCTTGTCAGCCTTATCAAGTACGTTGCAATGAAATTCCCCATCCCAGCGTGCAACAGATTGTTTTTTGGAAATTGCTACATCAATATCTTTCCCAACACACGTGCATGTTTCACAATGTGACCCTGAACTTCTCCTAATAAGAGGTGGGTCTAGTGCCCTTCCTTTGAACCTGGGCTGCCATTTATGACTTCTTTGACAAGAAAATGTGGTCAAAAGGATGCAGCACAACTTCTGAGGCCAGGTTCCATGGGGCAAATCAGTTTCTGCCTGGTTCTCTCTGGGGACACATGCCTTCAGAGCCCTAAGCCATCCTTAAAGAAGCCACTCTGCGGGAGAGACAATGTGGTGAGACTGCACAGGGATGTAGGGTGTATAAAAAGCTCTATTTGTTTTAGTCCCCAGATGTCCATACTGTCCTAACCAAACACCAGACCTGGAGATAAGAAGCCTGTGAGATGACACTGGCCATAGTGCCCTCTGATAGCAACCTGGGCCAGAGCACCCAGCTGAGTGGATCCCAAATTCCTAATAACAGTGATTACTATTGTTTTAAGCCACTGTGTTGGGGAGATTTGCTACACAGCCACAGTGGCTAGATCCCAGTGTCTTTAGTAGACATGGCCCTGCTCCCAAGACAGCAATTTTCCACCTCTTGGTAGGTTTAAAACATCTTGTCAGTGTTTAATATCACAACTCTCCCTCCTGGTAGAGCAAATGGCACCCTTTAAAAAAATAAAATAAAATGATGGTTTAAGTTTCTACTTCAAGATCTTGAGAATGTCACAATACCACTTTCAAGGTCACTTGAGAGGCCTTATAGCATCTCAAGCAGGGCTGGTCCATCAGCACAGCTAGAAGTATATGACCCTTTGAGTGTTGAAAGGGACAGACTTCCAAGGTGGGGGGCCAGAGAGCTGGGTGAGATTTGGACTTCCCACTCCCTGAGCATTCTAGCCCTGACCTCTGCTGTCCTTGGCCTTGATAGCCACACCAAAGTGCAGGCCTCTGAAAGCACAGAATCAGGCACACTTATTAATAAGCAAAGCAGAACTACTAATATCATGTGAAGTGGCTGGAGAGTGGATGGAATGCAAGGCCCTGGGGAAGGGGAAAAAAGGTGGAGTAATGAGCTAAGGTGAGGGCTGAGAAGGGGAAGGGGCCTGTCATGGGAGTGGGAGCTTACATTTCAGAAAGCCAAAGGCTTGGCCTTTTAACTGTTTGGCTGGAATCTGAGATCACCTGCTCCCTATTTGTAACTGGAAACCTTTCCATAAAGAGCCAATTACTTGACATTAAAGTCCCTGATTTTAAAGGACTTTGAAATCAACACCACATAAGTGCTTGAATAAACAAAAATCCATCTGTGATATTCTGGCTCATTTCTTTTCTTTCCACCACTCCTTAGATCCTATTAGTTGGTATGTCTCCACAGGACTCTAGGAACTCAGTCTCTGTTCAGTAGAAGGCCTTCCTTCTGCACACTGTGCTGCTTTCAAAAGTTTTCCTCTGGAGATGTCTGCTCCCATATGGCCACATCTGCAGCCCAGCATTTAAGACTGCGTCCCTTCTCCTTCCACACTAGCAATGCTGGCCCTCCACTAAAGCTAATGTAAGCAAATAATGCAAAGCCTAGGATCTGGCCCACAGTGCTCGGGTTCCCAGAGGCTGTGAATCCAAGCCTGCAGTTCAGAATCCTCGTCAGCAGCATCAGCAATCCAGCAGGTCCAGTGGTAACAAGCTAATTCTTATGGCACAAGTATCCCTCAGAGGCAGGCCCAGCCTACTCCCCAACTCCTGGCTCCTGAAGTCTCTAGGACCAGTCACTAACTTCTTCCCAAACTACGTGGATCCATCCAGAAATGTTCAAGGAAACACAGTTGCTTTACCAGATCCAGTATCCCTCTCTTCAACCTGGTACAACAAACTCCCTGGGTTAAAGCCCAACATAGACTCCTCTGCCCAAGGCTGGTGACCCAGGCACCTTCCATCATCCTGTAGCTATGTAGATGCCATAGCTCTCTGGTTGTGCTGACACTACTCCCAACCACTCTCTTCTGGGATCCATTTCTTCCCACCATGGGATTTGAAACAGAAATACCACTGTCATCCACTCTGATGTGGCTGACTCAATTGCACACCTCCATGGAGGGAGAACAAAGCAAAATGGAAGGGACACAAGGACCGAGGGTAAGTGTGATTGTGAGCTAAGTCACACCACTGATGGGTCAGACACAGGCTCAAGAGCCCAATTGAGTTCTAAGGCTCATTCTACCTCTCCCTGGCTATGTGACTTAGGGAACCCTATTCATCCTCTCTCGAACCTGGCTGCCTTAGGTATAATAATAAAAACAACTCTCTCATAGGGCTACTGTGATGAAGAATTGAGCTTTGCCTAGGTACAAAGTGCTCAGAACCTAGCCATGATAAATGTTTACTGTGTATTACATACAGTTGTTATTTGTTCATTATCATCCCCATGTCAATTACAGTTCATCCACCACCTCTCACCAAAATGCCATGAGATAAAAGAGAATTTGGTTTGTCAAAAGTGTACTATAAATGTTAAAAGTAATTAGCTATTACTATTCTGTCAAAAAAAAAAATCCTACTCACATCGTGCACAGTTTAAGGATTGAGCATTATTGCAAAGGAATGTAGTGCAGGGTATAAGGTAAGGTCAAATGAAAATATAGAAAGGTGGCTAGTTTATTTCTATCTCTCTGGACTGTAGAAATTGCTGTGCCATATACTGTGTACTATTCATCTCCATTTGAATGTCCCCGAGACCCTATGACATGAATATTCACAATACTGAATTTATCACCTTCCTCATGTCCCATTGTAACCTCAAACCTACTCACTTTCCTAGATGCTTAAGTCCACTAATATGGCCCTCGTCCTTCAGAACTCTGGTCAATTGTTCTCTACCCTGTTCATTCATGAAGTCATTCAAGGTAAGTTCTGCTTACCTATCTTAGACCCAGTTTCACTGCTCTGCTCCTATTATCTGCCACACCATCATCTTCTTGAGTTCTCATTACTCTACTAATACCCCTTACCCTAGGATAAGAAGCCCTGGTACACAACAGACAGTCCCATTCCATAAACTCACACAAGAACTTATTGGTCTGGCTTGGACTTGTCCAATAACTTCACTTCTAGCCACCTCGCACCTTGTACCTGAAGCTCAGCTACTATGAATGACCTGCAGAGCCTCTGATACCCACTTTCTTTCACAAATCCCCCTCTCCCTTCAAGGCTATAGCCCCCTGAAAAGCAGGACTTATGTCATTCATCTTTGTTTCCCTAGAACTTACTGCTCAGACATGGACATAGGTTAAACAAAATAGGAAAGTTTACTACAAGATAGCAGTTTGCTTAATTATGCAGTTAACAAAATAATGTTCCCCAAAGATATCCACATCATAACCCCCAGGACCTGTGAATATGCAGACTTGCACGCCTATAGGAATTTTGCAGATGTTAAGGATTTTTGAGAAGGGGAAACTATGCTGAATTATGGGGGACAGTGTGCTTGGAATTTCAAAGGTCTTTACAAAGGAAATAGGAAGTAGGAGAGTCAGGGAATATGACAAGGTAAGCAGAGGCTGGAGTGAAGTAATTGCTGGATGAATGGAGGACAGGAGCCAAGGAACAAAGGTAGCCTCCAGAGGTTGGAAAAGGCCAAAAACAGATTCTCCCCAGAGCCTCCAGAAGGAACACAAGCCTGCTGACACCTTGATTTTTGCCCACTGAGACTCTGGACTTCTGACCTCCAGAACTATAAGGTAATATGTTTGTGTTGTTTTAAGTTTGTGGTCAACTGTCAGAGCAGCAATAGGAAACAAATACAAATTATTATACATAACCACATTGTTTTATATCCTCATTACATGACTAAAAGTATAATATCCTGAGCATCTATCAATAGGGTACTGGTTAAATAAATTATGGTACACATACACAATGCAGCCATTAGGAAGGAAAAGGTCACTATTTGTATTTTGCTCATTGAAATGCGCACACTAATTCACACTTTTGTCAAGGGTATACCTTCTTCCATATTTGAAGATATACTTTCAGTACATAAATTGGATCATGCTATACTGCTCTCTCACCAGCCTTTTGCACTTAATACATCACATCACATCAAGGTACCACCCCAAGTTAGTATAAAAGTATCTCTTATCTCTAGAGGATAGGATTGAGCATCGGCTTTCACTTTCTATGTACTAATTGAATTTCACAGTACGAGTTCTCAAAAATAAATCTGTAGATATATTTCCATTTGGAGGGAAAAGACCCATTCTCAAAAAAGTTTCATGTCAAAATTTCATTTTGACCATTACAGAGAAAAATGTCAGGCCAAATACTATTAAAAATTTAATGAAATACACCATCCACCCATTTTCTTTTAAATAAAAAATAATCAACTAATATAAGAAATCTGAACCATGCAGGCATAAAGAGAATTATATATGAGTTTAAACTTTAGCCACTGGTATTATCTGAGGTTTTTTTTTTTTTTTTCCCAAAATTCTATTATGTCTATAACTTCCAGGGTGGCTATCTAATTTACTAATCTCACTGAGAAATGTTGACAAACTAACACCTAGGAACAGCAGTAAGATGTGTAGCAGTGATTTCTCCAGGGACCAATATGCCTGGCTCATGATGGGAAGGATATGAATAATTCAGATATTTCCTGTCTGGGAAAAAAATGACTTTTAGATATCCAAGCCTAAATCAGATTGGATTAATTAAAGAAGATGAATAAGAAGTAAAGTGGATTCTGTTGCTTAGCTTCAGAAGTTTCCATTGCAAATTTCATCTAGAATTTACAATAGGGCAGACTTCAAGTGAAAGAGCAGTACTAATTAACAAATCTAGTCCTAGGATCTGGGAATCAATTTTTTCTTTTTCAAAAGCAGAATGGCCATACAAAAGCAATCACTGATGACTGGCAGAAATTCCACAAAGCATAGCTCCCACAAAAAGAGAAGACCTCTCAGGTTAGCCTCCAGACCCTAAAGAGATGTGTTAGCTTGATGCCTTCTGACAAAAGAAATGTGAAAACCTAACAGAGTCCCCATCAATCCTCCTCAAGTCCCATTGAGACATGTCTCCTAAATTCAGTTGTTAAATCTATATCCAGGAGGAAAGCCTACTTTCTATGATGTAGCATACTGTATGAGGCAATGCTAAATGAGAAAATTAACTACTCTCCCTTACATAGAGGGGAGGGGGCAGGAATATGAAGGGAAATGGCCCCCTAGCTCTTCAGGATGATAAAAAGGTCCTGACTTGAAACTTCTACCAATTTTCATGGTAAAAATGTACCACCTCGTTGCTGATTTAAAGCCACTGACTTGCTATCAACTAGCTTGTAAAAATCCTGGGAAATTTAACAATCAGTTTTCATGAGGCAAACCACTCCAGTTATAGCACTTTATCTCCTTTATCTCTGCTCAAAAAATGAATAACCTTCTGATGCCTGAATCTGCACTCATTCTTATAGGTAAAGCATTGTGGTTTTGTGTGTTCTTTCTTTAAGGGACATGCCCTTCCAATGGATCATAGATTAACTGTTCAGAACTGTAGTGGATATACATATATTCATAGAGACCTGTTCTAAAGGCTTGAGATATCACTTACATACCATCAATTCAAAGATATAGAGTGTATAATTCTATGACTTATTGTGTATTCAGAGTTGCACAACCATCACATTTAATTTTAGAACACTGTCATTACCCTAAAAAGAAACTCCCTACTCCTTAGACGTGACCTCTCATTCCCACCAACACCCAAGGCCTACACAACCATTAAACTATTTTTTGCCTCTAAATATTTACCTATTGTGGATAGTTCACATTCATGGAATCATACAATATTATACATTTATTTTTAAATATAAAAATACTTAAGATAAATAAATCACAATGATACTGTGTAAGGTAGTGCTAAATGCAAAAACTACCCTCCTTGTCATTTTACAGAGCTAACTGATAAAACTCCATCAATAGGATTGGAAAAAATGCACAAGGGTCTAATACATGTTTGGTTTCTGCTGGTAATTTTTTCTTATTCAAGTTCTCTGAAGAAAGCAGATGGCACAGGAAAGAGATATGTAAAATATCATTAAAATGTCCACATTTCACTAGTGTACCTTGTGACACTTCAAAATCAAAGCAGACCAGCTTCTAATGACCTTGCTCCTCTCTCTTCCTCCTGCAAACAGTGATGCTTTGACTGCACAAAGAATAAGGCTTTAAAGATTATCCAGATCCACAGTGGGATAGAGTGCAGGACAAGAGTGAGGCCCTGTGGACTGTGATGATGGGGCTATTTTTAAAGGTGTCTCTGAAGTGTCAGCAACAGAGCTTGCCATCCCCTCACCCTCAACATGAAATCCCATTGCTAAAAGATACACACCACAGACAAAAAGTTGCTGCAATTTAAAGGTATGAGAAAGACAAAAATAAAAGTGGCAGTGGCTTGTTGAATTGAGAAGAAACTACTGGCTTTCTAAATAGTTGGATTTTTGTAAAAGTCATACTATGTATAACTTTTATAAGCAAAAGGAAAAAGCCCCAGCAGCTCAGGAGGCCGAAGCAGGAGGATTAAGAGTTCAAAGCCAGCCTCAGCAACTTAGTGAGACCCTAAATAACTCAGTGAGATCCTGTCTCTAAATAAAATAAAAAAGGACTAGGGATGTGGCTCAGTGGTTAAGAACCCCTGGGTTAAATCCCCAGTACCCAAAAAAAAAAAAGAAGAAGAAGAAGAAAAAGCCAATTTCATCTTGGGGATGGAGAAGTAGTTTAAATTTCTGAAAGATCTTTTTTGTAATGAAGTCACCCAAAACAAGCAGAAAACAAAACTATATTTGTAATATGACCACAGCTTTATGTTTCTTAACATAGATTAGAAAATATGTATTGATGAACAAAAATTATTAATAGGTTTCTCCCTGGGATATGGAAAATGATTACTGTCCTTTTTTTTCAAAATGATATATTACTTATATAACATAATTTTGCAATGAGTACCTTAGTAATCTTTACCTTTTTAACTAAGTGCAACTGTGTCACCAGTTCATCATGAAATGGATAACAGTTCTCCCACTGTCCCTGGACAGGTAGGAAGGAAGAAACTCACAAGGCCATTCATTATCCATGCATAGTTTAAACCAGAAGAGAATCTGGACATAAGAGCCCCTCCCCTTCCAGGGAGATCCTCTGCAGCCAGGCACAGAAAAAAAGGTAGCCTGGTGGTGCCCCAACCCAGCTGCAGTTCCCTCTTTGTTATGATTTTTTCCTAGTCTCAGGAAAGCAGCTTGTGAAACCTGACTAATTAATTCTGGGGTTTCAGTTCCAGAATGTGCATTCCCTGGAACTGTACTAGATCATCTAAGATCATTTTTAACACACTTGCCCCTTTCCCCATGACAAAATTCTTTGCTTGGCCAAACTTTAATCTAGCTTCTAAACCTTTTCCCAGTCCCATCTATGTACTTTCTTATAAAGCCTAGCTTCAGCAGAGTCCTCACATAGGTCAGCTAAGCCAGAACCTCCACCCTCAAAATCTGATCATCATCAATATCTGATCAGGTTCTTCACCCTCCACTATCCCCAGGCAACACCTGATCACTCAGCCCTGTTTACAGCAAGAACCCTGGAAGGTCAAGTCAGCCAGGAGACCCTGTAACCCAGTGTTTCCTCTTACTAGTTTTCCATCCACTGACCCCCACCCTTCTCCTTGGCTATCAATCCCCACTTGTCTACACTCTATTCACATTCAAGCACCTTTCCCCCAACTGCACAACCATGCTTCAGTTGTCCCCATACCTATCTCCATGGTCCTAAATAAATTTTCCCCAGGGCTTTAGCAAGTGTTAGTGAATATTATGTTTCTTTAACACCAGCACAGTAATAAACACCCACGGATCAAGGGAACTACAGAGTGACTCTAGAAGCTCTGAAGCTTAACATCCAAAAGCTGGGTCCAGTCAGGAAGAATCTCACTGTTAAATCCAGACAGATGTCAGTGGAACCTGAAGGTCAAGCAGTAGCAAAAGTCCTGCCCTGCCTCATTCTCATGCTCACATCAACACAGGAGTAGTTACTCATTGGCTCCCTTTGTCAGACTTTATGAGTTGTAAATGGTTCCAGAGAAGAAAAGGTTAAGGTTTTGTCTTGTTAAAGTAGCATAGGATTGTGGGGACTATTCCTATTTGCAAGTACCTCCTTCCTACTAGAATGAAGAAAGGACAGTGGCAGCCTGGTCTTACTCTCCTTTTCCTTGGACATCTCCAGTGGGAGCAAAGAGGAAGGTCAGAGCAGAGACTCTGAAATCTTCAGATGTGGGTTCAAGTCCAACCTCACAAACTGTGTCACCAAAGGGACCTCTTTCACATCCCAGAACTTATAAAACAGGAACCAAAACACAAACTAGGTGCCAGAAGTACCAGAAACAAAACAGCAAGCTCTGGCACACTGATATAATGTTTGAGATAAGCAGGTGATGAACAAATGTCTGCTAAATAAATTAGCCATTTCAAATTGCTAGTATTTAGTTGCTTTAATATGAATTTTTATTGAGATATTTTGTTCTAACTTCAAGTAAATAAGCTACATTTTTTTAAAGAGAGAGGGAGAGAGCGAGAATTTTTTTAATATTTATTTTTTAGTTCTCGGAGGACACAACATCTTTGTTTGTATGTGGTGCTGAGGATCCAACCCGGGCCAAACGCATGCCAGGCGAGGGCACTACCGCTTGAGCCACATCCCCAGCCCAATAAGCTACATTTTAACAAGGCTTCTGTATTTGAGAACAACGTTACTTAAACTGTTGAAATGTCAGTCTTTCATCAAGCAAAAAAAACCTCTCCCAATATCCATTTATGTACATGAAAATAAGGGATTCGTACACAGAGGTGACAAGCAACACATTTAATAGCTAACAGAGCTCTGGCTTCCATCAGGTATAAGAGACAGTGTTTGCTCCTTAGCTGGGGCAGGCCCTGGAGCCCACATCTGGCATTAGCCCTTTCAGCTACTAGCTAGTGGATATATCCAGAGGCCCCAGGGATGAGGTGAGCAAAAGGGTGGAGATGGGGTCCATGAGCAGTGGCTGATTCCCAAGTGGTGTTTTAACAACCCAGAGCCACCTTGGCAGGTCCATACTGAACGCCAGCCCTGTGGTTACTGTGTATGTACATATACATGTATACCCAGACTCTTCTCTTTCCATCCATCGACTTTAGGTCAAATTCATCCACTTTCAGTCACATATCAAAACATGAGGAGAGGTTTTCTTCAATCAGAGCAAAATTGTAGGGGACAGGCAGGTGGCAGGCCTATGCCATTCATTTCAACCATTTTCATACCTGCTTACTCTCTGCAAAAATCTGCACTTAGAGCAATTTCATCCCAGTGACACAGGGAATGACACAAGGGTTGAAAAGAAATCAAAAGGTGAGGAACTGCAGACTGATTCAGTCCCTACCAGGGGCTTTTGACAGATTTTAGGTGAGTTTTACACCTATCTTGGAAGGAACCTAAGGTAAGGTCCTTAATGTTGAGAGCCACAGCCGAAGGGGCCCCAGCAAACTTCCAGCTGATTGGCTCACTGTGGCCCCAGCAAACTTCCAGCTGCCAGCTGATTGGCTCCTCTGTGGTGATGCTCATTGGGCTGTTTCCCCACCCTTTCAGACCACGGAGCTGCTCTTTGGGGGACTCTTTTGGCTCCGCCCACGCTACCCAGCCAATGGGCCTCAAGAGCAGGAGGAGTGGGGGGTTGAGAGGCATGTGGGAAGCCGGTGGTGGCAGTTGCGCTCTGAGGGAATTCCTGAAGAGCTCGTGTGGTACTGCCTGGGTTCCTTTCTGCTTGATAAGTGGCTGGTGAATTGTGCCCAGCCAGACTGCAGCACCTTAAGGTAAGGATCATTACACCGCTTGTAAAAATGACCAGAGAGGCTCACAGAGACTCAATGTCCTTCACATGATCACAAAGCTAGTTAAGTGGGTACTGCCTAAAAACAAACTTCTAATCCCTACTCCCTCACCCCACCTCCCTAACAACTGGGAGTCAGCTAGGTTACATCGCTCTGGGACATAAAGAAGGTTACTGACTGTTCAGAAGTCTTTTAACTATCTAAAGTGTTACATGGGAAAATAAGTTTCTCTACATAATATTTTGGAATAAAAAAATTAAAAACAAGGCCTTAAAATAACTTTTCATCATTTTAAAAACTGATAATTACTATTTAATTTTCATGGAATGGATATTTACCCTCAGGGGATAAATAAAAGGATCAAATATAAAAACAAAAATCAAAGGAAGGATTGATTTCACTTGCAACAAATTTGATGAACTAAGGGTCAAATTTAGCTGAACATCATTCTCCACAAAGTTTTCATTTTTTTTTAACTCAGTCACCAAAACTTTATAACTCTCCTCTGGTGTTATATTCCCAGAGCTCATACATACTCCCAGTCCAGGTCAAAGGAGAGAGAACAGCCTCCCTGTCCTTGCTCAGACGGTCAAGGAAGGTTTGGGGAAGTCAGGGTTTATCCCTAGTAGAAGAAGATGGACTGTGCTCTGGAACCAGGAGTCTGTGTTCAAACCCAGCTCCACTGTATGTCAGCTACGTCACCTTGAGGCATCGCTGCTTGTTTCCATTTCTTCATGGAGTTGTCATGAGTTTTAGACAAAACACACCGTGTTTAGCAGATTGCTGGCACATAGTAAGGGCTCAATAAAAGTTAGCTTTACAACCTCTATAGACTATCTGAATAAAAACAGTTCAACATATCACATTTGATGACCTTAAATAGAAAGATAATTGTAACTGTAGCTTTATTATATTTTTGCTTTTTAAATTAGTTCTTCCCTGTATGCTACTTACTATATTGATCAATGTTTTTGCCCTTCCTTAATGTTACTTCATTTCTTCCCTTCTATTAATATGTTTTATTTCCTATTGTGGTTTCACACAAATGAATTATGCAAATGAAACATTAAGTCTAAAGTTATCCAGCACCTCTTTGTTTTTTTCCCAGTAACTGAACAATTTTAAAATGTTTTAATCCTCTAGCCTTTTCCTGTGTAAATGTTATTATAGTATGATGGATCTATCTTTTTGAGTTTTTTTTAAACACACACATATCAATAAGAATAGGACTTTACCTTGTTTTAATATACCCTTGCAGTTACTCATTACTTATGAAATCAAGACATTCAGTGTATGCCCTATGTATTTATCTAAGCATGTTTGTATTTCAGACACCCTTGATGATAGCTTAGCTGGGAATCAAATTCTAGTTTGATTACTTTTGCGCAGTTTAAGGATACATATAATTGTATTCTGGTTTCTACTACTGATATTGAATAATAAATAATACATTTATGAAAGAAAGGAAGGAAGGAAGGAAGGAAGGAAGGAAGGAAGGAAGGAAGGAAGAAAGAAAGAGAAAATTGTATCTGTATGCCTTCACCCATCTTTAGGACCATTTGGATCAACTGCTAAGGTTCTTGGGTCACCAAAGGTGACTTGACAGTTACCATTATTTCTTTTTTTTTTTTTAATTTTTTATTGTTGGCTGTTCAAAACATTACATAGTTCTTGATATATCATATTTCACAATTTGATTCAAGTGGGTTATGAGCTCCCATTTTTACCCCATATACAGATTGCAGAATCACATCAGTTACACATCCATTGATTTACATATTGCCATACTAGTGTCTGTTGTATTCTGCTGCCTTTCCTATCCTCTACTATCCCCCCTCCCCTCCCCTCCCCTCCCCTCCCCTCTTCTCTCTCTGCTCCCTCTACTGACATTCGTTTGTCCCCCTTATATTATTTTTCCCCTTCCCCTCACTTCCTCTTGTATGTACTTTTGTATAACTCTGAGGGTCTGCTTCCATTTCCATGCATTTTCCCTTCTCTCTCCCTTTCCCTCCCACCTCTCATCCCTGTTTAATGTTAATCTTCTTCTCATGCTCTTCGACCCTACTCTGTTCTTAGTTACTCTCCTTATATCAAAGAAGACATTTGGCATTTGTTTTTTAGGGATTGGCTAGCTTCACTTAGCATAATCTGCTCTAATGCCATCCATTTCCCTGTAAATTCTATGATTTTGTCATTTTTTAATGCAGAGTAATACTCCATTGTGTATAAATGCCACATTTTTTTTATCCATTCATCCATTGAAGGGCATCTAGGTTGGTTCCACAGTCTAGCTATTGTGAATTGTGCTGCTATGAACATCGATGTAGCAGTGTCCCTGTAGCATGCTCTTTTTAGGTCTTTAGGGAATAGACCGAGAAGGGGAATAGCTGGGTCAAATGGTGGCTCCATTCCCAGCTTTCCAAGAAATCTCCATACTGCTTTACCATTATTTCTTAAATTATCCTCTTCTCTCCAGCCAACTTATACCACACTCTCACTGAAACCACCCTTTCTGCAAACGCTGGACACAACCATCCAGCAGGATGCCCTGTTCCATTTTCCAGAGGGTCACCCTAACAATCCTGACATGCACACAGCTTATGCCACAATTTAGTCTGACTTCCTTTGGTGACCATGCTCAGTACTGGGCAGAGTCTCAACTCCATGCCAGGCAGTCTGGCCCTTTATCTCCAGGTCCCCAGGCTTTTCTGCAGTTTAACTCCTTGGAGCTCCTCCCACACAAACACTCCCCTGTGTTCCTGCCTAACTGAACTAATCACCTGCAATTCCTCAAAGGCACTAGGCTTTGGAGAACCCTGACTCCTTGGCCCCCACCACGACATATACACACTCATTACCAACCATCCATATCTCTTTCTCCCCTCCCCCCTCCTCTTTATCTCCTTCCCTCTGTCCCTCCCTCCCTCTTTCTTGCTTTCTTTGCCCCTCTCCTTCATACATACAGAAGCAGAAGACAACATCTGTAAGTTCCACTACTAAGCTTCCACAACTAGGGGCAGTCATCGTGCCTCTTTTAGCAAAGCATCACCCACAGTACACAGGTTTCTCCTGGTTTACAGATCATCTGGCCCTACATACCTCCTAACAAACTCTGGCATTCTGCACACAGAGGCTTATCACTAGTTACCTATCATCCATTCCACACACTAGTTACCTGTCATCCATTCCACAGATTGTGTGGAATGGATGACAGGTAACTAGTGAGCACCTTCTTCTACTAGGAGCAAATCAATCCAATGTCCATATATTACCAATTTGGTTTTCATGTACCCCAAACACGGTGGCAGTAGGCATATTTTAAGAAGTGTAAATTCAGAAACCAAAGTTTTACAAAGAAAACTTTATGATATGGGGGAAGGGCACCGATTATACATGGAAATTAACCTTAGTTCATCAAATACTTATTTAATAAGAGATACTTAAGAAAACAAATATAGAATATCTATGCAATTAACACAAAGGATTCTATTTAGTCTTGTAACTTCTCTCAACCAGGATTTCTCATCTGAACCACAGAACATAGAAAATGAGCATACCAAGCATGGTTCATGGCTACTACTAGTCTGGATGCATGAGAGAGAAGTTCTTTCATTGCATACAACATTCTGCTCAGGGCAATGGAGCTTAATTCTCTTGCAGAATCCAGGTGGAGAAAGGCTAAAGGGAGAGTTTCTTGCAATTTTTAAATTCACTTTCCTTCTAACATTTCACTAAAACATTTCACATCTCTCCCAGCACAGGGAGAGGCCAGGAACACACACCTGTCCATGACTGGTTAATTCTGAGGGGTCAAAGATATGGCTCAGGCAGCTGCCCATTTCATGCCTCAGTAGCAGCAGCAGTAGTAAACAGAGGTAAACAATGCTCATCTTTTAATGAGAAATATAAGGGAAGAAAATTAATGATAAAGTAGGTTCAAGTCCTTAGAACCACAGAAGAGCTGGAAGAGCTTCAGAGAGTTCTTGGAGCTACAGTCTTTCATTCTTACATGCCTGTTAGAAAGGCCAAAATCCAGAATACTGACAACACCAAAGGCTGAAAAGGATGTAGAGGAACAGGAATTCTCATTCATTGCTGATGGGAACACAAACTGGTACAGCCACTTCACCAGCAGCCACATTCCTAGGTATCTACCCAAAGGAGCTGAAAACTCACATCCACACAAAAACCTGCACAGGGATGTTTTTGCAGCTTTATTCATAATTGCCAAGACTTGGAAGCAACCAAGATGTCCTTCGGTTGGTGAATAGATAATTAAACTGGTACAGCCAGACAACAGAATATTTTTCAGCACTAAAAAGAAACAAGCTATCAAGCCATGAAATGATACAGAGGAAACTTAAATGCATATTTTCAGAGTGAATGAAGCCAATCTGAAAAACAACATTCTGTACCTCTTCAATGAAATGATATTTTGGGAAAGGCAAAACTGTCAGCAAAAAGATTGATAGTTATGAGGGGTTTGTGGGGAGAAAGGGATCAATGGTAGAATCAGAGGACTTTTAGGGCAGTGAAGCTACTCTGTATATTATAATGTACATACATGTCATTGTGCATTCATCTAAACCCATAGAATATACAGCATCCAGTATGGGTCCTAAGGTCAACTATGGACTTTGGGTAATAATGAAATGTCAATATGGGTTATTAATTTTAACAGTACCACTCTGATGAAGGATGGTGGTAATGGGGAAGGCTACTGCACATGTGAGGGCAGAGAGTATGTGAAAATTCGCTGTATCAAATTTCCTCTGAACCTAAACTCCTCTAAAAAAAAATTAAAACATTATTTTAAAAAACAGAATTTGGAAACCAAATCTCAAGGATCTGAAATTATTTCCAGTGCACCAAAGCTGGGACCTCAAATCACCTGACTGCTCTACTGAACACAATTTCTTAATTTAAGAATTGTTAAGCCATAAACAACCAGAGCAACTTTCCTGATCACAGAGTAAACAACAGGGATAACAATTATAAAGTATGAATAACTTGACCCTCAAACTTGAATTGTTTAATATTCTGTCATTCTACTGGTTAAATCTGTAATGAGTCATGCTAATTTTGGGGCATGCTGAATGACAGGTAGCATGTCATACTCATCCCTATTCCTGCAGCACAGCCCCTGGTTAACAGCAGGTATTTGGTAATACAGGGAGACAGGGAGGAGGCAGTTTTCAGATTTTGCTATGAAAACAAATATAGCCAGCCATAAGCAAAAGAACAATGAAGGCTTCAGTGTGACTTGTTTTCAGCAGTCCCCTAATCTTCACACCACCAGTGGGAAACACACTGGTGTTTTCTGACACTGGGTGACTATAGCAAACCTATAGATTATAAGTTTGCCCTCAACTTCTAGCATCTCCAAAGCATATGGTTTAACTTATGGTAAATTCAAACCAGTAAAGTAGCAATGACTGATGATAATCATTGCCATTTTTTGTACCACAGTGACCTAAGTAGCTGAATGTGTTGGCTCCTACACAGGCCACATCTCTGAGGTAAGTACTATATTATCTTGCTTTACAGATGAGGAAAGAAAGACCTATAAAAAGTAACTTCTTCAAGATCACAGAGAAGAGAAGCAAGCAGCACTTGGTCTCTGACTTGTGATATATACCACCATTCATGCATTCCCTTGACAAATGTTGAACTGATTAACTTCTATCTACTAATAATCGAAAAGATTCATCAAGCACCAGCTTTACCATCGAAAGGTTTTTTCAGTAAAGAGTTACAGATGCATCTACCTACCACAAGGCAAAATAAAATATGGCCCAACTAAAACCCTAAGCAGTAGTGCTGGAGGGAAGTGATTAATTCCATAAGCATGAGAGAAGTCTCAGTTGGGACCCTGAAGAAGCTTAACCTTCTCCCAAGGCCAAGGACAGTGGGAACAGCAATTCCTTCTGAGGGATATCCATTAGCATGGGGCACCCTTAGGACTGAGCTACCTGGTGAGGTTGGTCTCCAGAGGGTCCAAACAAAAAGGTACCATAGCAAGATGGAGCCCTCCAACTTCAGTATTCTGGAAACAGAAAGAGACATTATGAGAAGAATGAATCAAAGTCCCCAATACAAGGTCCACACAAAACATGGCACTTATGAGCTGGCACTTGCCTCGAATGCTTGAGGCCCTGGATTCCATCCTCAGCTCTGCAAAAACAAAATAAAACAAAAACCGCAGCACTCCACAAATATCCACTCTCTCCTACCTACCTCTCAACCTTCACATCCTCACCTGGCTAATGTCATAACTAAAATATGATAGAAGCTGCTTCTTCAAACCCTCGCTTGGGTGCTGAGGTGACAAGGAAATTGGTAGAATGTGTGTCCTTTCTAAAGCCAACAGAATTACATCTAAAGATCCTGGCTGAATCTGTTCCTTAAAGCCAGACTACTACACCTTAAAAATGTTTGACCCTCAAACAAAATTGTTTTCAATTTAATTTGCCCTAGGTTTCCACATCATCAAAATATACTAAATATAACATTAATTCTAATCCAGAAAGAGCTATGAATATGTAGGCAACAATGGACCAACAATCCAATCAGCTACTAGAAGTCTTTTATCTTGAGCAGGTTGGGGGAGTAATGTTTCTCTTTGTTAAGAGCAGCAGCTCAGAATGTGAGGAATGTCAAATTATGTAAATGAATTATTTGAGTAATAAATCATAACTTAGCATCATGTTACACCATCTGAGTTATAAAGTAAGGAGTTTTCCAGAAAGTCACTGTGAGGTCCAAGCAATAGTTTCATTAGGTCTTGAGCCTTGCTACTTCAACCTTACTCTTCCACCCTTCTCCATCAGCATTTCATGCTAAAAGGAACAGAGTTTATGGATAACAGATGGAACATTGGGAAGGGTTGTCTCTAGGGTAAGAAATAACTATATAAGTGTGTTTCCTACACTTTACACATTCAACTTGTTTCTTAGAGCCTGTCAGAAGCTCATGATAGCAACATTTACAGAACACCACAGAAAAGATCTTTATCTGTTTCTTCCAATGCAGTTCCTACCATAGAATCTCAAGACCTGCAATTAGCCATGGATAGATTGGATTTAGAAAACTATCAATATCAACTCTTCAAAATTGTACAGAAAAGTTTGTATAAATAAATGTGTGATTTTCTATGTAGATAGTTTAAAAAAAAAAAAAAAGTAGAAATAACTATATAAGATGGAGGAAGGGAAAGGGATCCACAGAAGACACTGTTTGTTACTTAAAACTTTAGTGCTATTTGACTTAAATAATGAGCATATATTATTTTGATAAACAATTTGTCTTAAAATGCATTCAAATTTACAACAAAATACAACTAATGTGCATTCATCTCTAGCTACAATTTCAACAAGGTCATTCACATGCCCAACGAAAGGCGAGTGACTCACCCGAGACAGAGATTCAACCAAGAGATTCTATTGGGGGGCTGCCCAAAGGGGAAGAAAAGGAGAGGCAGAGAGCAGAGAGAAAGAGAAAGAGAGTAGAGGGAGGAGAGAAAGAGGAAGTGGGCAGAAAGCAGAGAAGAAGAGGGCAGAGAGCGTGAGCTCACAAGCTTCACTTAAGAAGGATTGCATAGGCGACTTGGCCAGTGCTGATTGGCAGAGTGACCCAGGAACAGCGAGCGGACACTGTGTTCTGCAGAGATTGGTCAAGAAAACTTTAAATTTGGCGCCCTTCACCCTTAGCTTGGCGCTCTTTGGAGAGGAGGGGGAGCGGTCAGGGATTCTGTGATGTTCTTGCGAGATGGAAACTTAACTTCAGTGGGGAGTCTCCCACACACCCAACAACCCAACACTAGAGATCTCTGTAAAAGCAATATACTGTGGCTATGACAACATGCATGTAGCAGATATGGCAATACTCATATTTAAATGGCATTCAACTGTGAGATGCATGACCCAGGTGACCGTCAAGTAAAGCTATTATAATTGGAGGTCAATTCTTTATAAAACACACACTCCATGATTAACATTCCATTTAGGTACCCTGTGCTGTTTTCATCAGAAAAAAAAAATATGGATCACCGGTAAAAAAGCAAAACTTAGTTTATTAACCTAATAACAGAAAACTATATACAAAGCACCAGGGGATGAAACACAGAAGTTGTCAAAACAATTCTCAAACTTAAGGCACTCAGTTCTTCATTGCCAACAACACCCACCAATTCTGATTAACAGAGAAGAGATTCACATAGGAGTTCAGAATTCACTGAACTGACAAGAAGACTGGCCAAATGAGCTTCAGAAGCTGGCAGACCCAAGTGAGGCTGAATGCTGAAAACAGAGCTGAGGGCTAAGGCCATCTCACTCCAGGGACAATGCCACCACTGGCTGCCCAACACCAAGCCACCTGACTCCTGACTGAGCTTCTACCAAGAACAAAATCAGATGCTGTTGTCATTTCCAATGCCATGGGGAACCTCAAAAATGCACTCTCGCCAGACTCAAAGCCCTAAGCAAGAATTGCAAATTGGTTTTGCTTCAGTTATGTGTCTTAGCCCTGGCTGCAAGCATCCAGTTTCCTCTAGCCTTTCAGAGCCAGAACTCCACTCCCACCAAGATGTAAATGGTGCAGGTGTTTCCAAACATATGATTTCAAAGCTTGGAAGGCAGAAAATAAAACAAAACGAATGTTCACCATGGTGGGAATATAGAATACATATGAAAAGTCAGCAGTCAAACCAATGAAAAAAATTTAAATCTAAAAATCCCTATTCCTTATAAATTTCCTTTTTATATAAATTCCTAGATTCTTTCAGTCATCCTATGTAAAAGTATATTAATCCTCAAAATAATTTTAAACATGTAAAAATAATGAGGTCATATAACAGTGAGTTTGGAAAAGAAACAATTTCAGTTCTCTCATCACCCAAAACACTCAGTTATAACTAAATTTTCACTGGAAGAATTCACAGTCTCTTCTTTATATATTTCCAAGAAAGCAGCAGTGGAAAAAAATGACCTTCAATTTTAACCAAAATATTAAAGATATTCAAATATCTCATTAATGCTGAGCAATGGAACACTCTCTCTCAGGACATAAAAACACGCTCACTCTCTCTATAGAACTATGCTGTACATATGGTAGCCACTAGCCACATGCTGTTACCCACAACTGAAACATGGCAGGTCCAAACTGAAATGTTTTATAAGTGTAAAGTACATATTGGATTTCAAAGATTGCACATGAAAAATAGAATGTAATATATCTCAATAATTCTTATATTTTCATTACCAAATGTTGATAGACCATTTTGGATATATTAGGGTAGATAAAATATATCAATAAAATTAATGCAGTTTCTTCTTACTTTTTAATGTAGTTTTTAGAAAATTTTTGATTATACATGTGGCTCACATGTGTGCCTAGAATTATTTCATTTCTATTAGATAACGCTGGTCTAGAGACCCAGGATTCATCCAGCTCACTCCCCCTAAATGATTAGCCTGGTGACATCCCCAACAACCTGCTCCCTCTCAAGAAGATTGCCACCACTCAAGGAAACTCCAGGGCTTGGAAACTTCCAGATAGTACTGCTCCAGGGCTGGAGTCCAGAAGGCAATAGAGCCAAGAGAGGTGAGGGAAAAGTTTGCAGTTCATCTTCCTGGTACAAAGGAATGATTTCAGAGGGAAAGATACAGATAGAAAAACTAATAGTTTGCCTTTAATGACCAAATATTGTGACTCCAAACTCTCAACAGCTATGTGTACCATAAAGTTACTACATAGGTACTTTATTTCACATGAATCTCCAAGCAAATATAGACCTCCCTCCAAAATGTGGTTTCTCCAAAGCATTGCATGCATAGCCTAAAAGTAAAGTTCACCCTGGCCCTCTGTTTTCACATACACCAGATAGCCCATTGATTTGTCAAATTTAAGTTATATCAGCAATTACGAAAACATAGATCAATAATCAGTTTTTATGGATGGATTTAATTCATCACAGGAAAAAAACACTGAATTCTTCAGAGCCTTGAGCAAACTATGAGACAACCCTCTGACTTCACCTCAACACAATTAAAAATATTATGATCTTTGCTCTCTTTACACTGTTTTCTCAAGGCTATAACTAATTAGCCCTTGTATAATCAAAATTATGGCTGCTTCCACCAGTGTAAAGACAAATACCGGCAAAATGCAAATACCAATGAAACTCAAATACACTACCAAAATAAATACAGAGCCCTGAATCACAACTCGAATAGGCAATGGTACTCATTACTTTATTCACAAACCTTGACTGCCCATCTACCTGCTCCAAGCAGGCAGTGCCCTGGGTGCTGGTGATACAAAACAGAACAGACAGTCAGTGCTTACAATGGGATCACAGTGTGGCTGGAGGAGATAGTAAAGGGGAGACAATTGCAATCAAGGGGAAGACAGGAGGGTGCAAGATATCCACACAAACAGGGAACTTTTGACTCCTTCAGAGTCAGACTTCAGGAACAGCAAGCACAAGTGGACCAAAGGCCCTTCCTCATCCCTCAACAGTCAGACCCCAGAAGAAAAGGTGCCCCTCATGAGCTGAGCAGGACAGCCTGCATCACAGAAGTGGGAAGCTACCAAGTTGCAAGGTCTTTGAATTTAGGTAACAAAGGTGAAGAATTCTGTGTGTTGCATCAAATGCCTCATTCTGCAATCCGGGCTGTCATCAATAAAGCTAATATTTTGCTTTCTGTTTGATATCTCTCTCTCTCTCTCTCTCTCTCTCTCTCTCTCTCTCTCTCTCTCTCAAATGGGAGTTATTCACTGCATCCTACCTCCCCCCAAAAACCGTAAACACACTTACATTCATGTGTGCACACAGGCATGCACAAATGGGCACACATCCTAAACCCTGGAGAGTCCCAAGTTCCTCCAAGAAACAACACTATGCTGTTATTCCCTTTCCTTCTCCAATGCTCATTCCCACC
Organism: Marmota monax; assembly: GCF_021218885.2. Lineage (NCBI taxonomy): Eukaryota > Metazoa > Chordata > Mammalia > Rodentia > Sciuridae > Marmota > Marmota monax. The sequence continues at coordinate 3,922,128 of NW_026691933.1, forward strand.
TCTGGGCAACTTGACTCTAGGGCTCACCACTCTGACACAATGTTCTCTGCAAGTTCACCCTGACCCTCTGAACACCTGAACACGGACTCCTATAGCAGTCTCTCCTACTTTGACCCTGGGCTGTGGATAAGATCACTGGCCAAACCTGCTTAAAGTGTTTTCTTTGGCTTTCCATATCCCTGTACAGTGCTTGCTCCCTGGGCAGACTGAGAAATAGCCTCAAAAAAGACATCCACACCCTCACACCTAGGAAACAGTGCAAGTTACCTCATATGGCAACAAATGGGGACAGGAGAAGAGTCTTTGCAGATGTGATTTGTTTTAGAACCTTAGATGGGGAGATTATCCTGGATTATCCAAGGAGCCCTAAATGCCATTACAGGTGTCCTTATAAAAGACAGGTAGAGGGAAATTTGACACATAAGGAGACAATGATATGAAGATGGAGCAGAGAGAGATTTGCAGATGCTGGCTTTGAAGACCCCAGCACTGCAATGACAAGCCAAGGAATCCTAGCAACCACCAGAAACTGATGGAGGCAAACAGCAGATTCTTCCCTAGAGCCTCTGAGGAAATAGTACAGTCTATGATACTTGACTTCAGCCCAGTGATGCGGATTTTGGACTTCCAGCCTCCAGAACCATAAGAGAATAAATTCTAAATTTCTCCTGAAGAATTGTTTGTAGTAATTGGTTACAGTAGTCACAAAAAAAAAAAACTAATGCATTCCCTTTGATTCTCCTACCTTCTCAGTCTTCTGTTAGTTCTTTTTCATATTCCCTCCCAAAATGATATTCCAAATTCTGTCCTCTGCCTGGTCCCCTCCTGTCTTAGTCTTCTCAGGCTGCCATAACAAAATATCAGACTGTGTGACTTAAACAACAAGAATTTATTTCTCACTGTTCTAGAGTCTGGAAATTCCAGATCAAGGTACCTCATTAAGGATAATGAGATGTGCTTGAGGGCTCTCTGCCTGCTGTGTCTACACACAACCATTCCTCAGTGTATGTAACTGGAGAGAGGAAGCAATCCTCTGATGTCTCCTCTTATGAGGGCCTATAATGACAGCCCCCCTCCTTAAACCTAATTACTTTTGAAAGGCCACCAGACTCTCACCTCAGGGGTTAGGGCTTCAACACATGAATTTGGGGGTGGGGGAAAATTCAGCTCATTGAACTTCCTCTTCTCCTATCATGATCCTAGGCAGTCTTTCCTACTGCCCACTACTGCCCGCATGCAGAATGCTAAGTCCATCTTTCTTCCTGTACCAATGTCGCTCTCCAATCCATATTCCCATTGACCACCAGCTTTACTTTCAAGCCATAAACTTGGCATCAGGAAACCAAACCCATCTCTGGTCCCTGTTCTACCTCACCCTCAGTGCAGCCACCAGAATTTGGGTGTTTTCTGTAATCCCTTAGTTCTGTTGGAGATTCTGTCCCTGCCCCATACTCCAGGCTCTGGATCTCCTGATCCTTTCAACCAGATACCTCGAGTATTAGCAGGCAGTGATATGGGCCCCGCTTGAAGAGTAAAACACAAACAATAAAATAAATTTAAAAAATAAGCCGGAAGTACTGGCACAAACCTTTAATCCTAGCAACTCAGAAACCAAGGCAGGAATATCCATAAGTTCAAGATTAGCCTGTACAATACAGCAAGAACCCTACCTTAAAATAAAAATTTCTATGGCAGACCATTTGCCTAGCATGCACAGGGTCTTGTGTCCAATTTATCCCCAACACTGAAAGAAAAAAATAAATAATGTGAAATTTTCAGCAATTTTAGGTGATAAAACCTACACCAGAGTCAAAAGCATGGTGGAGTTTCTGAAAAACAGTGCAACCTTCCCCACACTGATGTGAATCCAGCAACAGGTGCTTTCCATTCCCTGCTGATAACATAACTTAGAGGACACCTCTGGGCATTACTTTTAACAGGATACCTATGGGTCAGGCAAAGTTGGCTGAGATAGTGTGTTCCAGAAATAAGCTTACACAAGGAACATGTAGAAAGGCCAGGGATACTCAATCTTCAGAAGAGGCAACAAGAAAACATGATAAGCTCACACTGAAGATATGCCTTGTAGGGAATGGAGATCTGGCCCTGGTTGACAGCACAGGTGCCACAGTTCAAGAAGACCAGGATGTGAATACATATTCTACCTCCTCTTAGCTGGGGGACCTCAGAAAAGTCCTATAACTTTTCTTAAAACTCCCATCTACAAAATGAGAACAATAACATGACCTCAGAGCACAGTGATGAGAATTAAGTGTAACCATTTATATGAACCCTTTAGTTAGCACTGCACCTGGCATCTCCATGCTGGCTAAGTATTCACCAAGAACATAATAACTAAGAAGAATTCATTAGGAAAAGTCAAATTTCAGCTGGCCATTAAAAACATGCTTTTTAAATTTAGGATTGGGCAATATAAACTGGGTCTCACTAAATTACTAAAATCCCAGTTCTAGGTAAATTCAAACAAAGGCTGGAGAAATATTAGAACTGACCTAAAGCTGATAGAAATCACTTATGATGGCAATTTAGACATAGTGGTATCTGCATAGAAGGACCCTTCCCAGTGCCCAGTGGCACTGCCAATATGATAGAACTGAAGGAAGGACTAGTGTCACTGTCATGGTAATCTTACCACTCGAAGGTCTTCACCTAAGGATCTACTCTTATTTTATCAGAAATAAATCACATGTGTCCTCCCAAAGACCAAAAAAAAAAAAAATAGCCATCTTTGGTCATTAAAAAGTCATTGCTTAAGAATGTTCTCTTTATGGGACACACAAGAGTTCCAGCTTCTGCTTTCAGGAGACTGGCACATCAATTACTCTACAATAAATATCTATTCACTGCTGATACCATATCTTCTTGTTCACACTAAAGATAACTGGGATTAGATCCAAACTCTCACAAAATGACTACATCTACACATTAGTCTTTTCCAGAAAAAAAAAATCAGAAAATCTCCATTTTGAAAATGAACTCCTCAAGTAAACAAGAGTTACTTGCCCCCTTAAAATGCTACAGTGTTTCTAAGTGTCATTAATAATGATGCCAGAAATCTCCCTGTATAAATAAAGGCATGATGGAAAAGGTACCCAGGTGTAGAAATACAAATTATTTTGTAAACAGAAAAGGTGTTGAAATAATTTTTTAATCTCCTTAAATTATCCCATAAAAACATCATAGAAAGTGGAATAGCAAAACCAAAAACTCATGCATTCACAACAAAGCTACGTGAAAGGTACTGCCATAAAACAAAAGAGAGGAGCCAAGATAGCTACAAGGGCTACCAGCAAAGATCAGCAGAAGCCAAGGAAGGAAAAAAGAATCCCCAACACTTTCTAGAACGGACAATAGGTCAACCTGAGAAAGGCAGTCAAAACTGACATGAAGTGGTACAAGCCCAGTTGCCAGGCAAAGACACAGGAAAAACCATACAGTGTAATGGTGTGACACCAAGTGCACTCCATGCACTAGTAAGTCAAAACTCCTTTCCAAGAAGAACTCACAATGAGAAGAAAGGGTTACTGGAAACAGGATCCAAACTGAATAGGCCAGAGACAACTAGGGAAAAGGAAACCTTGATTATAATGAAAAATGGGAGACCCAAAGGCAGGGGAGCGGAGCATTTTTTTTTTTTTTAATCATTTTGTTGGGGGGGAGGAAGAGCAAGAAAAGGGAGCTTTAGAGCCACAATGCTCAAAAATCTCTCCAGACTTACTCTTTATCGTAAAAGAACAGGAAGACTCATTTCACCTGAATAACAGAAAGACTGTACCCAAATACCCAGCATTAAGTAAAAAAGAACGAGAAGCAACATATAAAGAAAGAACACCATGCAAACAAAAATGATATAAACCTAATGCAGCATCTTGAAGCAAATGAAAAGAAAACATGAAAATGATACATGTATAGAAATCATAATTTAAAACTTCAGAAATGTATGACTGAAAAAATGAAACTTTTAAGAACTGAAAATAAGACTCAGAAAGGGCTTTTTTAAAAAAATCCTTTTCAGCAATGAAGAGAGAACTAGAAGGAATAAAAGAGCAAAAAAGTAATTAGTACTTTTAAAGAATTAGGTGTTGGAAAGAAGTAAAAATTTCAAATAAAAAATAAATGAAAGGTTAAAAGGATTTTAAGGAAAGTGACAGATATAGATTACAAAGAAATACAACATACATACATTAGAAATGTCTAAGGAATATAATTAAAGCAATAAAACAGAACAAATACTAAAAACTACAGTTCAAGAAAATGTTCATAAAGTACAAAAACATGAGTCAACACCTTAGATCTGGAGAACGTTGACCCACAATAGACATTATCAAGACATAGTTTGGCAAAACTCTTGGACATTATAGAAAGAATAATAATGTGGGTGCCCAAGAGAAAGGTCAAGTCACTTTTAAGAAAAAGAAAATAGAATTGCCATTAACCACTGACAGCAGTGCTTTTTGCCATCATACAATAGAGTATTGTATTTAAAATATTTGGGAAAGAAAATGGAAACCAAGGATTTTCTATTCAGCCAAAATTCAAGAACAAAGGACACAGAGAAAATATTATAAACATGCAAGAGCTCTTGCTCAGTGAGCTCTTGAATAATACAGTGGAGAAAGTGCTGCAATGAAGCATCATTATAAGAATTGGCAGTGATGATTAAAAATATGTTTATTGGGCTGGGGATGTGGCTCAAGTGGTAGCGCGCTCGCCTGGCATGCATGCGGCCCGGGTTTGATCCTCAACACCACATACAAACAAAGATGTGTGTCCGCCGAGAACTAAAAAAAATAAATAAATAAATATAAAAAAATTCTCTCTCTTTCTCTATTAAAAAAAGATGTTTCCTCCTCCTCCTCTTCCTCCTCCTCCTCCTTTAAAAAGAAAAATATGTTTATTCGTAGAACTAAGACTAACTGATGGTTCTAAGGAAAATAGTAGAATATGTAATGTCGACCTGATCTGACAATGTAGATACTGTGGAATATTTTAAAAGGTAAGAAGCACTGGAAAAAGCATACAAAAATGACAAATAATATATGAAAGTATATGAAAAATTCATAAGAAGTATATGAAAAATAATAAATCCACTTATTTCCTTATAGGTAGACTGTGAGTAAAAGGATATTATTTAAAATTAGATGCTGCATGAAAAAGAGGAAAAAGGAAAGAAAAGGTTACTAAATCATAGTAAAGAGCCATTAGAAAACAGCATAAAAAAGAAAAAAAAGTGAAGGAGGCTAAGGTATCATTCAAAGGTACAGATACAATAATAACTATTAAATGAGCTAATCTTTTTTAAAATTTTTATTTGTTCTTTTTTTGTTATACATGACAGTAGAATGTATTTTGACATTATCATACATACATAGAGTATAACTTGCCATTCTTGTAGTTGTACATGATGTGGAGTTACACTGGTTGTGTATTCATACATGAACATAGGAAAGTTATATCCAATTCATTCTACTGTCTTTCCTATTCCTGTTGCCCTCCCTTCCCTTCATTCCCTTTGCCTAATCCAATGAACTTCTATTCTTCCCTCCCCTTCCTTATTGTGTATTAGCATCTGCATATTAAAGAGAACATTCATCCTTTTTTTTTAAGATTGGCTTATTTTACATAGGATGACAGTCTCCAGTCCCATCCATTTACTGGCAAATACCATAATTTCATTCTTCTTTATGGCCAAGTAAAATTCCATTGTGTATATATACTACATTTTCTTTCTCCATTTATCTGTCAAAGGGCACCTAGGTTGGTTCCATAGCTTAGCTATTGTGAATTGAGCTGCCACAAATATTGATGTGGCTGCATCACTATAGTACACTGGTAGGAGCAAAGGTACACTCGTACATTGCTGGTGGAACTGCAAACTGGTGCAACCATTCTGGAAAGCAGCATAAAGATTCCTCAGAAAATTTGGAATGGAACCACCATCTGACCCAGTTACCCCACTTCTCGGTACATACCCAAATAAACTTATCTTATTCAGCCTCATGCTTTGTTGTAAGGTTTTTAAGCATATGAGGAGCTATAGGGTAATAAAAACAAAACAAAAACAACAACAACAAAACAACATCAATAAGTTGCCCACTCAGTTTTGACAAATCCTGACAGCTATTACAGTTATAGTTGAAGCATATATATGGTTGAAGTCCTGCACATTCTCCATGGATCCCTTGTCTCTGACCATCCCAAGATAGTCACTCTTTGGAGTTCAATTCATCATTTTCAAACACAAGCAATAGGTTGTATTAAGATTATACAATTGGTAGTCTTACAACTTCTTTTATTCCTAACATAGGCTTTCAGATTCATCCATGTTAATTGTTCTACTTCCCCAGCTCTCAGTGGGCACTGCTGTCCTTGGGTGCATGTTGGACATTGGTAGGGTTGTCACTGTTTGTTACAATTTCAGACTACAGATATCATGGCATTTAGTGGGTGGGAGGGAGCCAAGGATCTTAATATCCCAAAATATTCAAGACAGTCATGAAGAGTGAAGATCTGGGCTGGAGATGTGGCTCAAGCGGTAGCGCGCTCGCCTGGCATGCGTGTGGCCCAGGTTCGATCCTCAGCACCACATACAAACAAAGATGTTGTGTCTGCCGAAAACTAAAAAATAAATATTAAAAATTCTCTCTCTCTCTCTTTAAAAAAAAAGAGTGAAGATCCTTCTCTTGTTCCACAGAACTTTCAGATAACTCAAAAGATATTAATTTATAAAAAAAAAATCTGCGTGTAGAACTCTAAATTGGAGAGTTTGTTTTGTTTCATTCTGACAAGTTTTAAAGGATTATTGATTTTTTCCCCAGGAATTTAACTACCACATAAATCATGAGAAAAGTAGGTTTAGTTTTATTCAGATCTTGACAGTTATAAACCAATTCAAAAAATTAGGTCATCAATGGCAACTCCACTCAAGGTAATGAAAACAGACAACAAAACATTCATATTAGTGTGTTCTTGTAGCTGCTGCATTCCTGATGATTCCACATACGCCTACCAATATGACTACTTAGCCCTGTTTCAAAATGTCGTGCAGAGGAAAATGTCAGCAGGGATGACTCTTCCTGCCTCTTAAATCCAAACCTATTCATCTTATGCAGGTGTCAGCAGCTAAGCTGTGTCTATCAATATTGTCATACTATGTATGTACATATTTAAATATACTTTTTACCCAAATTACCTTCCTTTATTTCTCCATTATATTACATTTAGGATACAATACTATTTTTATAAGTGATGTGTATACATAGTTCAAGACTGTAAAAAAAGGTATGATAAAATATTGGTTGTAAAAAAGGTACATTAGGTTTGATAGAGCAGAAAACTGCTGCTAAATATAGATTCACTATATTAAGACAATGCAATATGTCTTTCAAATTTCCTTTTAATGGACATTTGTCTCCCTACTAGTTTTTTTTTTTCCTGTTACAAACAAAAGTGCTACAACAGTCTTGTCTGTTTTGTCACTCATACAAAAGTCAATGCTTTGTAAATATCTTGGGTATTATTTAATACAGTGCTTTCCAATGCACAAAATTGTTGGGGTGCTTAATAAAACGTATTGATGTTTTCCTTCATACTTCAAGCTTTCCGTGTCTTAAGAAAACTTTCTTTACATCCAGGTCATATGTATAATCTCTTATTTTTCTCTATTTAAGTTTTAAATCCTTGCTGTCAGGTTCGGTTTCTGTGTGTGTGTGTGTGTGTGTGTGTGTGTATTTCTGGCAATTGATCATAGGGGTGCTCTACCAGTGAGTTACTGCCTCCCAACCCCAGGCCTCTTTATTTTTGCTTTGGGATAAGTCTCACTAAGGTGTCCAGGCTGACCTCCTGAGAGGCTGGAATGTGCCACCAAGCCCAGCTCAAGTTTGGTTTCTTAATTCACATGGATTTTATATTTGTATACATGGGAAGTTGAAATTTATTTTCTTTATTTCTAGATAGACAATCAGTTATCCTGGTACCATCATTCCCTCCCTGATGTACGATGCAGCCTCGTATATATCCAATTTCCATATCTGAGTGGTCTATTTCTAGACTCTCTAGTCAACTTCCTTGGTCTATATGTCCCTAAAAATATCACAGTCTCTACTGCTCTAGTTTTAGAAGTTCTGACAAGGGCATGTATGGTGTTCTGAAAAATTACCTTATCTATTCTTAGTCTTTTATTCCTCCATATATATTTTAGAGCTCACCAACTTCATTGAAAAAAAATTAGAATTATTAGTGAAACTGCAGGTTAATCTTAGGAGACATAGTATCTTTATTATATTGCTTTCCTAACTGTGAGCATGAGAGTAGAGTTTCTCAACCATGGCACTAATGGCTTTTGGAGTCACAGAACTCTTTGTTCTGAGAGACTCTCCTGTGCATCGTAAGATGTTTAGCATCAGCCCTGCCCTCTACCCATGAGATGCCAGGAGCACCTCCACTCCCAGATGTGACAATCAAAATGTCTCCTGACGCTGCCAGATGTCACCTAGGAAGGGAGGGAAGTACAGAAGCACACTTGATAGAGAACCACTGCAGGGAGTAAATGCTTTAATGGTCTGTGACTACTTTAGCGATTTTTTCTTTAGTGGTCACAGACCACTCAGGTCAATTTTCTTTTCCCTTGAGCCAATCACAGAAGGTAATTATTTTATGAAACTATGCATTTTACCTAAGTTTTCAAATTTATAGGCATAAAATTATGAAAAATAATCTCAGTCCTAAAGTTTTCTTCATTATGTATTACACCTGTCATTTCATTTCTAATTACCTTTCATTCATTCATTTTCTTTTAAAATCAACCTTACCAGAATTAAGATTCATTTACCAGTCTTAAAACCATGGCTTTGCTTTTAATAATTTTCTTGTATAATTTTTTCTTTCTTAAATGTATTGTTTAAATGTATTCTTAAATGTATTTCCTTGTAGCTGTTACATTCATGATGTCTACTATTTTTTTCTGCTTCTTAGCTTCCTATTTTTGACAGTTTTATTTATCAATTTTCAATTTCTCATTTTAAATTACAAGTAATTCTTTTTCATTTAATTTTTTATTTGTTCTAACTAGTTATACATGACAGTAGAATGCATTTATGCGCTTTGATATAACATACATAAATATAGTATAATTTCTCATTTTTCTGGTTGTACATGATGTAGGATTACACTGGTCATGTAATCATATATGCATATAGGTTCATAATGTCTGATTCATTCTATTATCTTCCCCACTCCAATACCCCCTTCCCTCCCTTCACTCCCCTCTATCTAATCCAAAGTACCTCTATTCTTCTCTAGCCTGCTCTCTACCCTCTTGTTGTACATAAGCATCCACACATTAGAGAAAACAATCAGGCTTTGGTTCTTTGGAATTGGATTATTTGTGTTAGCATGATATTCTCCAGCTCCATCCATTTACCTGCAAATGCCATAATTTCATTCTTCTTTAAGGCAGAGTAATATTCCATTGTGTATATATACCACATTTTCTTTATCCATTCATCTGTTGAAGGGAACCTAGTGATAGTTTGAGTTCTTCTTTACCTATTTCTAAATAATTCTTAATATTTAAAATAACTTTCATTCTTCTTTAGCTATTGTGAGGTGAGCTGCTATAAACATTGATGTGGCTGCATCACTGTAACATGTTGATTTTAAGTCCTTTGCGTATAAACCAAGGACTGGGATAACTAGGTCAAATGGTAGTTCCATTCCAAGTTCTCTGAGGATTCTACATATTGCTTTCCATAATGGTTGCACCAATTTGCATTCCCACCAGCAATGTATGAGTGTATCTTTTCCTCTACATCCTTGCTAACATTTATTGTTGCTTACATTCTTGATCATTGCCATTCTGACTGAAGTGAGATGAAATCTTAGAGTAGTTTTGATTTGCATTTCTCTAATTGCTAGAGATGTTGAGCATTTTTTCATGTATTTGTTGATGGATTGTATTTCTTCTTTTGTGACATGTCTATTCAGTTCCTTAGCCCATTTATTGATTGGGTTATTTGTTTTTTGTTGTAAGTTTCTGAGTTCTGTATAAATCCTAGAGATTAATGCTTTATCTGAGGTGCATGTGTTGAAGATTTTCTCCCAATCTATAGGCTTTCTCTTCACATTATTGATTGTTTCTTTTGCTGAGAAGAAACTTTTTAGTTTGAATCCATCCCCTTTATTGATTCTTGATTTTACATCTTGTGCTTTAGGGGTCTTGTTAAGGAAGTCAGATCCTAGGCCTTCACAGTGAAGATTTGGGTGTTCTTTTTCTTCTATTAGGTGCAAGGTCTCTGTTCTAGTGCCTAAGTCTCTGGTCCACTTTGAGTTGAGTTTCAGGCAATGTGAGAGACAGAAGTTTGATTTCATTTTATTACACGTGGCTTCCCAGTTTCCCCAGCACCACTTGTTGAAGAGGCTATCTTTTCTCCAGTGGATGTTTTTGGCACCCTTGTCTAGTACGAGATAACTTGTCTAGTATGAGATAACATTCTTCATAGAACTAGTATGAGATATATGAGTTTGGCTTCGTGCTTCTATTCTGTACCATTGATCTACAAGTCTACTTTTGGTGTCAATACCATGCCATTTTTGTTACTATAGCTCTCTAGTATAGTTTAAGTTCTGTTATTGTGATGTCTCCTGCTTCACTCTTCTTGCTAAGTATTGCTTTGGCTATTCTGGGTCTCTCATTTTTCCAAATGAATTTCATGATTGCTTTTTCTAGTTCTATGAAGAATGTCATTGGGATTTTAATAGGAATTGCATTAAATAGGTAGAGTGTTTTTAGTAGTATGGCCATTTTGACAATATTAATTATGCCTGTCCATGAGCATAAGAGGTCTTTCCATCTTTTAAGGTCTTCTTCAATTTCTTTCTTAAGTGTTCTGTAGTTTTCATTGTAGAGTTTTTTTCACCTCTTTGGTTAGATTTATTCCCAACTATTTTATTTTTTTGAGGCTATTGTGAGCGGGGTAGTTTTCCTAATTTCTCTTTCATGGATTCATCACTGAAGTATAGGAACATGTTTGATTTATGGGTGTTGATTTTATATCCTGCTACTTTGCTAAATTCCTTTGTTAGTTGTAGAAGTTTTCTCGTGGAATTTTTGTGTCTTCTGAATAGAGAATCATGTCATTGGCAATTAGTGATAGTTTGAGTTCTTCTTTACCTATTTCTAAATAATTCTTAATATTTAAAATAACTTTCATCCATGTGCTACTCAGAAATGTGCTGCTTTATTTCCCATCATATATAATTATATATAGGAGAATTTTAGCTAAATTCGACCTCAAATTATCATTTTATCATGTTCAAGGATCTTTGCAAAATACAGATTCCTAGAAATTTTAATGAGATTTCTGTTGTGATGATGGAAGTGGTGACACTGTATACATGTTCATGATGCTGAAGCAAACTTGTTGGGTGCATGGTTCTATAGTGACACATTGAGTCAGTGTTCTTTAAACTGACAGTTCCAAATCACTATTGAGGCATGAAGTCAATTTGATAGGTTATGACCAGCAGTTTTTAAAATAAGAGAGGATAGAAATTATCAAAGTGAACATTTTTTTTTCACATTTTAAGAACTCTGACATTGAGTAGCTCACACAATGAACAGCATGATATCATTTAATGGCAGCATTTTTATTTCCTAGTGGCACCAAGAAATAATGTCATATCATAATCAAAAGTGTCTTAGATATGATAACATACAGTATGTATACACATAATACATTTTCTAGGTCACATATGCCTTTCTTACTATGGAAAGCAGTCAAAAATGTTGAAAAATACTGAAGTACATAAGTCCAATCTTTCATGTCTTCACTAAATTTTTGGTTTTTTTCTATCAACTAGTAGAAGGGGATCTATAAAAGTCTACCATTAAAATTATGACCTGTCAATTTCTACCTAGAATTCCATCCATTTTTGATTGGGTGCTTTGAGATTTGTTATTTGATATTGACAAGTGTTTTATATTCTCAGTAAAATGAACCTTTTTTTTTTTCTATAGTACCACTCTTTATGCCTAATAATGCTTTTGGTCTTCATTTGTTTTTTTTTCTTTGATTGGTATATAGCTACAAAAACTTTTTACTAGTATCTGTTTCAGACTTTTTAATTTAATTTAATTTAATCTTTATTTTTTTAAACTGCTGGGGCTTGAACCCCAAGGCTTCAAATCCAGGATCTCATGCATGCTAGGCAAGCACTCTACCACTGAGCTACACCCCCAAATCCCCTTCTCTAACTTTTACCTGGTTTATGAAACACATTTATACTTTCTGTAACTGAAGAAATGTTTGGTTTTGTTCCTGCATTTTATTTTGCAGAGTATATACTTTTTTTCTGTGTCATTTACTTCACTTTTGTCATCTACTGAATAAGGTAAGTGCTCTAATTCTTTTTCTCTGCCATGGTTTGAATCATATGTCCTCAATCTCTCCCATCAGTTCCCAAACAGTTTCAGATACCTCTAAAACATTGACTATTTTCTGTTTCCTCTCTTTCTGCTTTTGGAATTCTTAATTGTTCACATTGGAACTTATCCTGTCTTCCATGTCTCCTAGTAAACATGAGAGACAAGAACCACTTTGTCATACATTCTATATTTTGGTTCACTAGCTACTTCTGGTTTCTGGTTCGCTTAGCATATTTTTCATTACAAACTGTTCTCTGACACTTCCAGAGAAATATGGCAGGGTGGTTCCTCACATTTACTTTTGCTTCTTCTAAACATCCCACTAAACTAGGAGACCAGGAATTTTTTAAGAAGACAAACCAATTAGGAAAAAAATGAAAGAGGCAACAAAAACAATTTTTAGAAGCTAGAAAACATATGGGCAAGTGGTAATTGGTTTAACAGACTCCAGAAAGCAAATGCCTAACACAGCAGTGTGAAAGCAAAAAGGCAGCCCATTTAAACCTGAGGACACCCAGAAAAGGGGGGAATTGGTAAGACAATAAAATAAAGAGAAGAGGAGAGTGTTCAAAGTCTATTTTAAAAATAAGTTTTCCAAACCTGAATACCCCTATGTAGAAGAATGAAGCCAGATCCCTATCTCTCACCCTGCACAAAAGTCAAATCAAAATGGATCAAAATCTTTAGGAATTAGACCAGAAGCCTTGCAACTGCAAGAATAAAACACAAGGTCAAGACTCCATCATATTGGTGCTGGCACTGACTTCCTTAACAAGACACCTAAAACTCAAAAAAATAAAACCAAAAATCAATAAGTGGAATGCCATCAAATTAAAAAGCTTTAGAAAAGCAAATGAAAGGATTAAGAGAGTAAAGAGAGAGCCTACAGAATGGGAAAAAAAAATCTTTGCTAGCTACTCTTCCTACAGGAGATTAATATACAGAAAAAAGAAACTCAAAAATCTTTACACCCAAAAAAACAAGTAACTGAACCAATAAATGGGCAAAAGAACTAAACAGAATTATTTTTAAATTTTTTTTTAATATTTATTTTTTAGTTGTACACAATACCTTTATTTTGTGCATTTATTTTTATGTGGTGCTGAGGATCGAACCCAGGGCCTTGCATGTGCTAGACGAGCATTCTACCGCTGAGCCGCAACCCCAGTCCAAACAGAAATTTTTCAAAAGAAGAAGTGCAAAGGACCAACAAATTCACGAAAAAATGTTTAACATCTCTAGCAATCAGGAAAATGAAAATCAATCAAAACTACACTAAGATTTTATCTCACTACAGCCAGAATGGCAATGATCAAGAACATGAATAATAATAAATGCTGGAGAGGTTATGGGGGGAAAAGGTACACTCACACATTGTTGGTAGGTCTGCAAAGTTGTACAACCATCTGGAAAGCAGTATGGAGATTCCTCAAAAAACTAAAAATGGTACAACCATAGGACCCAGTTATACTACTCCATAGTATTTATCCAAAGGAACTAAAATCAGCATACTATAGAAATATATCCATTTCCATGTTTATAGCAGCACAATTCAGAAGAGTAAAATTATGCTATCAACTCAGATGCCCATCAATAGATGCATGGCTCAAGAAAATGTTTTGTGTGTGTGTGTGCGCGTACACACACACACATGCTACTTTTATTCAGACATAAGAAAAATGAAATAACAGCATTTGCAAGTAAATGGATGGAAATGGAGAAGATCATGCTAAGTGAAATAAGCCAGAATCAGAAAATCAAGGATTGAATGTTTTCTCTCATATGAAGCAAGAGCAAAATAACAGAAAGAAGGTAGTGGGGGGATCAGTTATCATACATATATAAGAAAGATCAGTGGAGTAGAACAAGGGGGGAAGGAGGAAGAAAGGGAAAATTATGGAATGAATTTAACAAAATAAAGTTGTAAACATATATAAATGTACCAAGGGGAATTACACCTTTATGTACCAATTGAAAATAAAGAAGGAGTGAAAGGAAGATCAATAGAGTAGATGAGGGAAAAGGGGGGAGGGAGAAGGGGAGGAAAAGTGGGGGGAAATGGGGATCAAAATCAAATTCCTTACATGTATCATTTTGTCAAAATGAACCCAAATACAATGTACAATTAAAATGCTCTGATTTTAAAAATCCAAAGTTTTTTGTAGTTTTCAAGATTCCCTCCCCAACTCTCTACAGAAGGGCAATACCCACTCAGCCACAATTCCCCTACCAGACACTTAGAGAAGAAACGCAAGATTAGGGACTGGATGCACCAAAATGGAATTTACCAACAAAAGAGACCAACTACATCATCCTACAGTGGACACCAACCACAGCTCATAGCTCCTATCAGCATTTTAATTGCCCTTTTTTGTGTGGGGGCAATACCCAAGATTGAACCCAGGGGTGCTTAACCACTGAGCCACATCTCCAGCCCTTTTTTTGTATTTTATTTAAAGACAGGGTCTCGCTGAGTTCTTAAGTGCCTTGCTAAGTTGCTGAGGCTGGTTTTGAACTCATGGTCCTCCTGCCTCAGCTTCCTGAGTCACTAGAATTACAGGAATGCCCAACTGTACCCAGCTACCCCTTTTAATATAAGCAGATATTCAAGATCACCACTCACAGGATTCATCTTCTAACAAGAACTAAGTCTTAGAGGAAGACAGTGCAAGAAATAGAAAAGTTTCTTTAAAAAAAAATCAAAAACTTTCCAGAATATAAGAAAGCATCTATTTTAAAAATCCATATAATAAGAGATGTACAATTTTTTAAATGAGCACACTCATGCAATTTGAAGAAAAAACAAAACTTGATAGTGAAAATTAAAAACTCAATAGAAAAACAAGAGGAGTTGAGGAAATTTCATAGGAAGAAAAAAAATAGAACCTAGGGGCACTTACAGATAAAAGGGATCCCCAGCACAGCAAGGCCCAGGAAAAGGATTAGGATTCAGAATAGTTTAGGACTTAAACAGCAACACTAGAAATTATAGGAAAATGGAGTAAAACCTTCAGACCTCGTAAGGACTATTATTTCCTTCCCGAGAATTTTTTATCCAGCCATTAATCAAATGTCAGGATTTTTAAAGACATTTCAGGCCTTGCACAGCTTGAAAGTTACACTTCCCATGGGCCTGTTCCTAGGGAGCTAAGAGAAGATATGTCCGCCCCCCACCATCGAGAGCGAACCGAAGAGAAAAACCTGGTATCCAGCAAAACGGCAGCCCAACAAGAAAGAAAAATAAAGGTAAATCCTAAAAAAACATAGTAAAGAGAGATGCAAGGATACAGCTGTGCAGTAGAAAGGGCAACCAGAGTGGATCAGCAGTACTCAAACGGATCCAAAGGATCATTCTGCAAGAAGAAACAAGTGGAATTATCTGTGCGTCTGTAAGTATCTCAGAGAAGTTGAGATTAGAACAGAAAATAAGAAATAGAGCTTAACAAGAAATAAATACACAGAAAAGTAAACACAGGAATAAACATATTAAATCCAGAGTAAAAAAAAAAAAACAAAACTGTGCAAGAAAGAAGTAATCATGCTCCACTGATGGCTCAATGAGTAGAAGTCATAATAATGAAAAAAAAATAGTTATTTTGCATGGAAATAACTTCATAAAATCAGTGTGATTGTGTGGGTCCAGGAGAATAAAACAATAAATCACCTTCTTTCATCTTAGGAAGCCAACAAATAATGTTTAACCTTGAAAAAAGAATCAAGAATTAGCATTAGTAGCCTGTTATTGTACACATACAAGTAAACAAAGAATTAACTACATAAGTAAAGTGGTTTCTAGTAAAAGGACTAGAGGGAAACAGGAGAAAGAATAGAGATTGTTATAGTTCTTAATTTTTTTTGTGACTACATCCAGATTAAACCTCAATAAAAATATCAAAAATACATTGATTATTTTCCCATTGCTCTGTTCAGTCTTCTTTAGTATGCTTGATTCATTTTAATTGTCTATCATATTAAACATACTTATTTTCAGATTTTGTCAGACAATTCTCTCATCTGGAATTCACTTCTCATCATGCTGTTTATATGGCTCTCAATCATGGGAGACCCTTTTCCTGGGAACCCTCTAATATTGGCTTGTGAGCTTATCTTTGGTGTGGTTACATCTGTGGAACACCTGCAGGCCTTTGGTCACTGTTCTGCACCTGCTTCTTTCACATGTTCCAGTTGTATTTACAACTTAGGACCACATCCATGTTAATAGCTCAACAACATTAACTGAGATAGCATTATGGGTTTCTGGGTAAAATAGAGTGTAAAAACCTAGAATGTGCTGGGGTAGAGCGCTTGCCTAGCATGAATGAGACATTGGGTTCCATTCCCAGCTCTGGGGTTCCAGGGGGATCTTTTTTTTTTTTTTAATTTTTTATTGTTGGCTGTTCAAAACATTACATAGTTCTTGATATATCATATTTCACAATTTGATTCAAGTGGGTTATGAGCTCCCATTTTTACCCCATATACAGATTGCAGAATCACATCAGTTACACATCCATTGATTTACATATTGCCATACTAGTGTCTGTTGTATTCTGCTGCCTTTCCTATCCTCTACTATCCCCCCTCCCCTCCCCTCCCCTCCCCTCCCCTCCCCTCTTCTCTCTCTGCTCCCTCTACTGACATTCGTTTGTCCCCCTTATATTATTTTTCCCCTTCCCCTCACTTCCTCTTGTATGTACTTTTGTATAACTCTGAGGGTCTGCTTCCATTTCCATGCATTTTCCCTTCTCTCTCCCTTTCCCTCCCACCTCTCATCCCTGTTTAATGTTAATCTTCTTCTCATGCTCTTCGACCATACTCTGTTCTTAGTTACTCTCCTTATATCAAAGAAGACATTTGGCATTTGTTTTTTAGGGATTGGCTAGCTTCACTTAGCATAATCTGCTCTAATGCCATCCATTTCCCTGTAAATTCTATGATTTTGTCATTTTTTAATGCAGAGTAATACTCCATTGTGTATAAATGCCACATTTTTTTTATCCATTCATCCATTGAAGGGCATCTAGGTTGGTTCCACAGTCTAGCTATTGTGAATTGTGCTGCTATGAACATCGATGTAGCAGTGTCCCTGTAGCATGCTCTTTTTAGGTCTTTAGGGAATAGACCGAGAAGGGGAATAGCTGGGTCAAATGGTGGCTCCATTCCCAGCTTTCCAAGAAATCTCCATACTGCTTTCCAAATTGGCTGCACCAATTTGCAGTCCCACCAGCAATGTACAAGTGTACCCTTTTCCCCACATCCTCGCCAGCACTTGTTGTTGTTTGACTTCATAATGGCTGCCAATCTTACTGGAGTGAGATGGTATCTTAGGGTGGTTTTGATTTGCATTTCTCTGACTGCTAGAGATGGTGAGCATTTTTTCATGTACTTGTTGATTGATTGTATGTCCTCCTCTGAGAAGTGTCTGTTCAGGTCCTTGGCCCATTTGTTGATTGGGTTGTTTGTTCTCTTATTGTCTAATTTTTTGAGTTCTTTGTATACTCTGGATATTAGGGCTCTATCTGAAGTGTGAGGAGTAAAGATTTGTTCCCAGGATGTAGGCTCTCTATTTACCTCTCTTATTGTATCTTTTGCTGAGAAAAAACTTTTTAGTTTGAGTAAGTCCCATTTGTTGATTCTAGTTATTAACTTTTGTGCTATGGGTGTCCTATTGAGGAATTTGGAGCCCGACCCCACAGTATGTAGATCGTAGCCAACTTTTTCTTCTATCAGACGGCGTGTCTCTGATTTGATATCAAGCTCCTTGATCCATTTTGAATTATCTTTTGTGCATGGCGAGAGAAAGGGATTCAGTTTCATTTTGTTGCATATGGATTTCCAGTTTTCCCAGCACCATTTGTTGAAGATGCTATCCTTCCTCCATTTCATGCTTTTAGCCCCTTTATCAAATATAAGGTAGTTGTAGTTTTGTGGATTGGTTTCTGTGTCCTCTATTCTGTAACATTGGTCCACCCGCCTGTTTTGGTACCAGTACCATGCTGTTTTTGTTACTATTGCTCTGTAGTATAGTTTGAAGTCTGGTATCGCTATACCGCCTGATTCACACTTTCCAGGGGGATCTTTAAGGGAAAAAAAAAAACCTGGAGTGAATGCTTTGACATGTCTCCCTGACCCTTCTTCAAGGTGTAGGCACTCATTCCCTCAGCTGCCCGGAGTGAGTGCTGTGACAACTGCATCCCTCTCTTGGAACGTGGAACAGTCCTCTACTAAAGGAAGTTGCCTCCCAAGGTTATACCTGTCCCTGGAGCAGCCTATACCTAGGACCAGTCTGATCTCCTGGCATCCATTGGACATCTCCAGAGGAGCATCCCAGCTTGCAAGTCCCTACAGGATGAGCTCCAAGGCAACAGCATTGCAGTTCAACTCTTCCCTCTGTCCTCCTGCTCCCGGCTCCCTTCCAAGGGTTATTCTTTTTTACTTTTTTAAAAAGTTGTAGATGGTTATAATACGTTTATTTTATTTGTTTGTTTTTATGAGGTGCTGAGAATCAAACTCAGTGCCTCTCACATGCTAGGCAAGCACTCTACCCCTGAGCTACAGCCCCAGCCCCCAAGCGTATAAGAGTTCCTCTCAGCCCTTAGATCCCACCCCCAATAAACCTCCTCCAGTACATCTCAGAGTCTCCAGGTTTATTTCCCAAGGAATCCACCTTAGAAAATTCCAACCATAAATTTATATGAGTTCTGCCTCATGGTTATCTAGTGAAAAGCCCCATACCCCCACCTCATCTGCACCTCACACAGAGCTATTAAACAGAGAGCTTCCTCACTGTCCTCCTGGGCTGGTGCATGTGTTTATTTCAGTCTGACCTTTCATTGAAAGTGATGTTTTTTTGTTTGTTTGTTTTTTTAAGGAATTTACTTTACTCTGGGATCTTAGCTTCCTCCAACTGCCTGGTGCTGGGCAAAGATATTGCTATGGGCTAAAACTATCTTCCCCAAAATTCATATGCTGAAACTCTAAACTCCGGTACTGCAGAATGTTGTCTGTATTTGGAGACAGGGTCTTTAAGGAGGTGAATAATTTAAAATGAAGTCATGACAGTGGGCCCTAATCCAACATGACTGGTGCCTTTAGAGAAAGAAGAAATTAGGGCACATACACACAGGGAAGATGGCGTGAAGACATGGAGAGAGGACAAACAGCTATGAGTCACGCAAAGAGGCTCAAAAGGAACCAACCCCACGGACACCTTGATCTCCAACTTCTGGCCTCCAGAATTATGAGAAAATAATTTCTGTTGTTAAAGTCACTGAATTTGTGGTACTTTGCTGCTGCCGCCTGGGCACACTAAAGCAGCCATATGGACATCATAACCCAAGCTCCTCTTACTGGGACCAGCAATCTTTCCCCACTCCTCCCACCCCAGGGCAGCCTTAGCTTCTACACAGATAGCGCCAATTCACTTTCTATCCTTTGGAAGGTTGGGTAGCTGCTGGGGGTGGTAGACAAATCTGTACAAGATCAGTGATGCCCTCTCCTGAGCACCCCTGTACAACCAATGTAGGAGGTCTGGATTTATTGTCCTACCCTGCTGCCTGGTCATCACCTGCCCACTTAGACCCAAGTTCTTCAAGGGGACAGACTGTTCAAATTCTTGACATCCTGTGTGGATGTCACACAAGAAGAGTGTTCTTCACAGACAGGCAGTGGTAATCACTAATGATTGGATGAATATGTTCCCCCGCTGGAAGGAGGGATGGGTGTCAGGCATGGAGAAAGGTGGAAATGAGAAACAGCTTATTTTATTGGAATGAAAGAAGGTTCTCTCCTCTCCTCTGACTTCATCTGCTCCTTCCAAATCTCAGTGCTCCTATATCTCAGAACAAGGCACAGGACCCAGCAAAGTAACCTCCTGTCCAGGAGGACCTCCTGCAGACATTCACCTTACAAAGGCAGTACCCAGAGGATCAAATCACAGTTTAGCACAGGAGCAGACCAGAAAACCCCTTCTCATTCAACTGGCTCATAAATATGATTGGAAAGAGACTGAGAGGCAAAAGGGAAAGACCTCACAGATCTCCCAAGAAGCCTCCACCCCTTTGGACCCAAACAAAAAGGCAGTATGCCCCACGTGGAATCTAGCCAGGTTTGTCACCCAGCTCCCCTATGCCCCCACCATGGCTGTGAGGCAAGGACACCCTCCTGCTAATGTGCCCTGGCCACATTTTTAATTAGACGCTGTGTGCAGAATGCAACAAGAAAGGAGGCAGAACATGCAGGCAGCTGCTGAGACCACGCCTCCACTCCTGGCTGGAAACAGCAGCTCTTTGTGAGCTTGGAGACTAGGGAAGATGTGCTCCAACAGAGGCAGGCAGGCGAGACCCTGTTAATGGAAGCCTGGATCTTTCAGTCCAAGTGGCAGTGAAGGGAGAGGGAAACACCAGGGAGCCAGTAGGGAGCAGAAAGGAGAGAGAAGGAGTTCCTGCAACCTAGCCATTTACAAAGCTGAAAATTCCATCTTGCAGTTTCCCTCTTTGCTTCCACTCACCTGAGAAAGCTGCTATTCCTTTGTCTGTCACCTCTATTTGCAAACATCAGTCCTCAACCTGATGCACCCATGGTAGCTGAGGAATTCATCAAAATTGACTCCATTCTGGGCAATATCTGCAGGCCAACTGTATTAGGACTGAGAACACTGACAGAAGGCAGAGGCCCCAGCACTGAGGAGTGTATATTAGTACAGAAAGCAATATTGAGACAATCCAAGTATTGTGCATTAAGTGTCTAATCTATGGTGTCTGTGGGGGCTATAAGGGAAAGGGGGCTTCTTGGAAGAGGTGATCTTTCATCTTAATTTTGAGAAATAAGTAAAATTTGCCTAGAAAATGAGGGTGGGAGTCAGGAAGCAAAGATGTCTGAGACCAAGGAAAGAGAAGGCATGAATAAAAGGGCAAAGAGCAGAGTGTATATTTGGGGACCACGAGATGCATGTGTGAGCTGGAGTAGCCATAAGTTGGGGGGATGGGAGGAGATGAGTCCAACCAGGAAGAAGCAGGCAAGATAAAAGATAATGATGGGCCTCACAGGAAGCAAAGGGCCAGACTAAAACAACTGCTTCAATCCCCAGCACCATAATAATAATAACAACAACAACAACACTGTTGCTCATTTCATGATGTGCTGTCAGTAGCTAGCAGCACAGAGGGTGGCCAGCACAGGATCTTTGATGACTTGACCACAAGGGTATAAAGAAGGAACCCAGAGGTGCAGAAAATTTTCATGGTGAGGTTCTCAAACCTCATTTCTGCCTGGTCCTCCCTCTGGTTTCCACCTCTCAGAAACCGCCTCCATAGTTATCATTCGAAGAACACACTTACAGGGAGCAAGTTATCCCACTAAACATCACCAGGATGTGGTTCACAACTTCCTGGCCACATCCCCCAACCCACTGCCTCATCACCCGGATCAGCAGCAGCAGGCAGACATTCATGGGGAGGTTATTCCTGAAGATTCTCCACTTCCATTCCACTTCATACAAAACAGCAAAAGCAGTCACTTGTGAAGAAGCGCAGGCTGTTTAAAAGACCAGCAAAGATAAGATACTACATCTAGGACTAGAGTGGCAGCCCAGTGGTAGAACACTCACTTTGCACATGTGATGCACTGGGTTCAATCCTCAGCACCACATAAAAACAAATGAACAAAATAAAGGTATTGTGTACATGTGCAACTAAGAAAGATTTTTTTTAAAGGATACTATATCTAACAGTAGGAAAAACTAGAAGGTATATATAGGAATTACACCTGGTCTTTGGTGTTTATAGAAAATGTCTTGCAGACCCCACAAGGCACTGATGAGAAAGGCTGTCTGTGGGGAGCAGAAACTGAGAGACAGAGATGAGCACCAAGTATCCATGGTCTTGTGAGGTTTTTATCACATGTATACACTGCTTTTCTAAATAAACAGTAAATATGAGACCAGCAAACAACACAAAGGATCATTCTACAAGCAGAATTTATGCTGCAGACTTAAGTCTTTGGTTCATGGCAGTATTTCAGAGGTAGAAGCTCTCAGGCATAAGAGACCAGGGGGGCTTCACAAACTTCATTACCAAATGGAGGAAGGAACAGAAAGGGAAGGACTATGAGGAAGAAAACAGGCAGTGTAATAGATCAAAATCACTCTGAGGGATGAGGCCACATGGATGGGGAGGCCTCTTTGAGGAGGAATTCATGATGTGAGACCCTGGAGATGCAGAGCTGTATCAAAGGACATGGGCTGCAGTCCTGACAAGAAGTAAATGGTCCCCAAAAGAGAGGGCCAAATGTCAGGTCAGGTTTAAGTCCACTATAACTATATTCAGATGTTACTCTTGGGGTCTCAGAAAGACCCCAGAAGGTCCTGGGCCTTTTTATACCTGACAATGTGTCTGCCAGGTGAAAGAACCCTTTGGAAAATTGCCAGGCATTTTTTGCTGCATGTATGAAAAAGAAACGTAATTTCATTTTATCCATATGTCAACTCTTGGCCTCACATTTTAGAATAAGTGCACATTATTCTATCATTTTTAAAGGTTAAGAATTTATGCTAAAATTGAATAAATTATTTTATATCCCCACATATAAAAAGAAAATCACACCTTTCAAAGATTTTTTTTTTCTAATTCTTAAATCCACTGATGCACTCAATTTTTGAGTGGGTTTTTCTGAGATGATTTTGGTCTAGAGTGCTTTTCTTTAATGGAGCTATGTATTTTAGAAAAGCATTCCCCTGAGAATATTTCAAATATATCTTCATTTCCCACAGAACAAGCACTGAGTGCCTAAAAATTAACTTGTACTCAAACCTCAAAAATTGAATCAGAATATATTTCCCTCAATCATTCTAATAAAGACATCAATAATGTCAAAACCCTGAGTTTTGAAACTGAACTTCTGTTCTCTCTCTAGCCTCATTATTAAAACAGATATTTTTCCACAGTTGTTCATAACAGGATTGCCATTTTCCATGCTGCCTGCCGATTATAAACAGAATCAATTTTAAAACCAAACTAGGCCCTGTCTGAAATATTCTAAGATGCATTACCATCTGGTTTTATATCAGCATTCAAATAGGCCAAAATCACTGTATTACCAAGGCTTATCAAAAATAGTTCACATATCATTCAATGCACTTTCGAGTCACAAACTTTGAAAGTCCTCCTAATTTTTCAAATGATTTATCACAAATTAACTAGCAATAGGTCTTTTAGTAATTATTAATTGAGGAAACACAGCATACTAAAAACATTTACAAATAAATAGAAAGTGGCAATCCAGTAGGTAAAATAACAAATCCCACTGATCCGAGTAGATGCAGTTGCCAGACACTGTCCTGAGCAAGATAATTTCCACAGGATGACCCGGATGTCTTCAAAAACTATAACTGAGACCTAAGCCTGGCACCTAAATGTACATTTAGGTACAGTTTATCATTTTCCAAGAAATATTTTCCTTCCAAACAAGTTTTTAAAAAAGATTTTTAATATCTCTCTCAATTCATTTATTTAATAGTCTGGACTATAGATTTCATGCAAAGATAGACGCTGGGCATGCCCCCAACTTTTTATCATCCAACAGTAGAAAGAAGCCATGAACATAAATACAACCCACTTCTCTTCATCATGATTAACACTCCCAACCAGCCACACACACATACACATGACATACACACATGTATGTGCGTCCACAGTAGCACACACTCCAAAGATATTTCTGACACACCAAAGCATCACCTACAGTAATCCGTAGTAATTCTCTTAATAATGCTAGTTGGTTCAACCTGATAATTTTACTGGATAGGACAGGGATTCACCAAGCCAGTTTTCCATTTCATCTACCTCTCTGTCAACCATTCCCTTGGAAAATAAAAGATTGGGGGGCTCCTCTGGGACACTTAAAAAACATAGATATTTATTGTCACTTCTGAAATGTAGAATTTTCCTTTAGACACTGACTCAAATATAACTTCAAAAGTCAGTTACATTGCTTAATCCCTATTTATTTTCTTTCCATTCTAAACTATGAAAAGGATTACCAAAAAAAAACTATCAACAAGTAAATTATTTTAAATATTTCACATTACAAATACATTTAGGAATCTAGAGTGAAACTAACAACTCTAACAACATAGAGATCATACACACTCACACTCACACACACGCGCGCGCCTGCACACATGCTCATGCAGTGAAGCTACTTTGTAGTGCAAGTGGGGGGAAACTTTATCTTGTAAATTTTTTGGTTTAACTAAACCAGAAGTTGAAGACAACTTAAATGTACTATAGAAAATAACACAGCTCATGATATTATATGCCAATGCCCACATTTTCTAGGCAAGAAGTTAGAGATTTAAAAACTTGCTGTACCAGAGGGGTGATATCAAGTTTAAAGAAAAGGAAAAGGAAACTCTTTGCCCAAAGCAACATCCTAACTCTGTAGTCATTATGCAAGTTTTTTTCCTAAAGGAAATGGACCAACATTTTTAAGATAACACAACTGATCAAGTATAACAAGTGAAAACAAAATTTCCTCATAATTTTTCTCTATTGTGAGATTTAAGTATATCAAATGTAACAATATTCTCCCCAAGGAAAGACTTGCTTTTGATTTCTTCACACTTAGGTCTTCATTCAAACACCCACACAAGTAATAACAGCTCTACTGGGCACATGCACAAGTCTGAGTAACTATTATTTCATCTGTAAATCACCTCCCTTCATTCCATTCCTCTTCCTTTACATATGTAAATTATGATGTCTGATCCAGAGCTCCCTACCAGCCACCACAACCAAATTACCCTCCAGGGACATCAATCAGCTTGTTATTCTTGTTTAGTATTTTTATTTAAAGGGAGGAAAGGGGAAGGAGTGGCTGTTTTCAGGAATCAGAATTCCTCTTGATTAAATTTCTGGCTCACTGAAATTTCCTGAAATGCACTACCCTCTGCTTCTAAATGTTTGGCTTTTCTAGAGCCAAGATACAATGTTTTCAATATAAATTGTTTCAAGTAATATATGTCTAGTTTTGCAGGGAGCATTTGGTCAAATTCTAATATTTCCTCTTGGGAGCCAATCCCTTTCAACAGCAGATCCAATCTGACAGAATAGAATTTTAAACAACACACAGAGCTATAGTTTCTGATGGACACAATTCTTTTTTTCTCCTACTCTGAGACACCTTGTATGATGCTCATCACTTAGAATACAGATCTTATTAGGTAATAAATTTATCATAAAATGTACAAAATACATACTTCTTCTCCCCATCATTAAAAAAAATACAAAACAGAAAGCATGGATTCTACTAAGGTTGAGCGGTAGCTGTCACTACTTGGGTTTGTGAATCATCACATGATTAATAAGAACAAATAGCACATGCACATTTCCATAGGCTGCAAATGTTGATTGAGAATACACATGCCACAGGGCTTCCTAGTCCCCAGATGAGATTATCTGTAGGCAGAAATTGTTCCATTTTCATAGTTTTCCTTGATTTTAATAAAGGATTGTATTTCTGTGGCCACTGAAAACTTGAGAGAAGACCCTCCTATTTTTTCTTTCATTAAAATGTAATATGATCTTATTCCAAATTTTATGCAAGATATAATTGGTGGGGGCAGGGAGAGGGCTCACTGGTATATTGCACTCATCTTGTTGCATTAGACTCAAAAGCTCTAGGATATTTATTTGTCACATGTCAGTCCAAGCTAAAGGCGTCCACCAAGAGAATATATATTTTCACTGTTCAGCTGGCAGCCAGAATCTACTTCCACAAACTAGCATACCGATGAAAGCCAAGGCTCTCAACTTTGCTTTCCATTTCTTTTTCATAATACCTCTTCCCTCTGCAGAGAAGAGAAGCCATTTTACTAATTTATAAGTACCCTGACTATCCAACCATCTAAAAAAAATTTACTCATCAATAACAGTCAAGTAAAAGCAAAAGTGCATCCCACAGGGTTAGAGAATAAGACAGGCAACACCAGCATGTATTGATCAGCAGACTCCTGATACTCACTGAAGGCAGCTACTGCAAGGGCCAGTGTGACAATAATGGAGAACCAGGATACCCACAATGCCTTCTTTCTGTAGTTCTGAGCTTCATGAGGTTTCAGCCGGGTGCTGCTTTCTAGTAAGCCTGACAAAAACAAGGAGAAAGGATTCCTTATTAAGAAACCCACAGCCAGAGCTACAATTTCTTATCCAAAGATTGCAAACTGACAGCCCGTGGGCCAAGATGTGTTTTGTTTGGCCCACACTGTGTTTTCACAATTAGGAGATTTCACATGAAAAAATCAAGCATTCTGGCATCTCTTGAGAAATCACAGGCATTTGCAATATGAGGCATGTATTTTCTGCAAGGTGATAGCAGCTGTCCTCTTTAGAAAAACTCCACAGACCCCACCACTCCCTGATATCACACCAGACCATTTCCTTGCCCCTGCATCAACTCATGTGTCTCAGGCAGATGCTGCTCCATCCAACCAGGTCCTTCTATCAGAAAAACAGTACAACATTCAATCATCCAGGCTCCTGGGCTGTGGGTACTGATTTGCCCTGACCCAACAGCACAGTCCCATCTTGAGGACTGGTTTTACCCAAAGCAAAGAATCCTGCACTACAAAAGCCCTCACTACACCTTCTGACAATTAACAGAAGGAAATACACAATTTGTTTTTCTTTAACTACAACCAACATCAACCCAAATTACATGTCACATTTTTTGTCCTCCTTCCTTCGGACCAAGAACACATAAAAAATTCTCAGAATGTTTAAGTGGAGTAAAACTGTTCCACTTAAATTAAGGAGGGAGCTTCTTAGGTAGGCCATGTGTAAGACAGATTTTATTTTTGTCTCCTGTTTTTCACATTGAGAGTCCTTAACAACAGACATCTGTGACAAACCCCAGGCAATGCCCAAGCTTCACCTGCCTTGGGTCAAAGACTAAAACATCCTCAGTGTGATCCTGATTTATATTTCTTTGTTCTCCTTTGAAATAAGTGATAAGTGGCATCTCTTAGTTACACAGACAATCAAATTTTCAGTTATGTGTTCTACCCAAGCACAAGCTTGTTTATGCCATTCTTGGCTAAACAACCCACAATATTCCTTTTAGAGATTGAGCACCTTATCACACCAGTTCCAAATAATGAAGGAATTGTTAGCCAAAGCTCAGGCCCATTGGCAAAATATCACAGTGTGAAATATATCAGTCCCACACATCGCCTCTTATGTCTGACCAGCCATTACATGAAGCCTTTAGTTGCTATGGGGGCAGGAAGGGTGTGAGACTTTTCCTTACCTATGATAAAGGGCATGGCCTACTTGCCCACAAGAAGACAGGTTAACAGGAGAATAAAAAAAAAATCATAACAAACATATTTAGTCAGAGTTCTAAATGACATAGGAGCCTGCAGAAAAGAAGACTCAAGGATTGGGGGAAAGCTAGCTATTTTTATGCTTAGATTAGGTTTTAAAAACAACCATAAAGTAATGTGATTACACAAAATAGTATGAGCTAATGGTAGTAAACCGAGTATGGAAACTCAGCAAGGACTGTCCAGATTCTTCTTGGTGTCTCTACATCGCATTTCTTCCTCTTGGGTGTGGGGCAGGACCCCTTCTGGAATGAAGGTCTTATGATCTGCTATCATAAGACAAGGTACATCTTGTAGCCACATTGAATTTCAGTATGATCAGCTGTGACACAGAAAGGTGATGTGTGACACGCAAAGGTGGCAGGCAGAAATTAGTGTAATATTGCTTGGTGTTATGGCTGAGTTTAGGGAAGAGGACTCTAGTTTCTGTGACCTGCCTTGGGGAAAAAAAAGAAAAAAGAATTCGGCCTTGGAAGAGAAGGGGAAACAGAAGGAAGAAGGGCAGGAGATGGTCAGAAGACATTTTGCTTCTAAGGGTCCTTCAGTTCAGAGGACTCAGCATGCCAAAGTGCCATATTTGGGGCATCATTTTTCTGAGCCCAAATATTGCCCAAAACCACATCCTGTTCAAAAATTATACCAAGGACCCTGCTAACATTTCTTCTCTGTTCCATTTATTTCCCAGACCCAAGTATCAACACTCAGCAAAGCAAGCGGCAGTGTCGAAAAGGCTGCTTAATGACAGCCCAGAGGATGTTTAAGTGATTGAAACCTGCGGGCTTATGTATGATCAAAAGGTAGATAAGAATGCAAACAGTAAGTATAAGCACCATTGCCATCATCTCACTGTTAAGGTCTCCCCAAACCCTCCTTCACAAATGCACTTGGATGGGAAAAAGACAAACCTTCACTCTTGTCAAATTCCACCCTAGGTATAGGTGATTACAAATGAAAAGACAGCATATCCCTTTGTCTCTTCTTCCTTAGCTACTGGAAAAACACCCCATTCTAATTGTTAACTACAAACACCCTGGTCTCCAGGTGAAGTCATAACCTAAAATAAGCAAATCCCACATACCCCAGTAATTTCTTTTCCTTTTCTCAAATGATGAAAAGATCTTCCTCTCCTCCAAGCCAATTGATTTTCAGGAGAAGTAAAGCTGTAATGTTTAAGTATTGACTGAAATAAGCAGGTCATTTGGTAGGGATATGGACAGGAATGATTTCAAGATGCTGATCCACTGGGGGCAAAAACAAGGTTTCTTTTCAAAGCAAGTTTAGTTTTCCAAGAGGCACAATCATGATCTGGGTTTTCCATTCTGCCATATAACATTTTTTTTCTTCCAAAGCAAATTGGACTCAATAATATACCTAATTGGACCATACATATGGACCCATCCAAATACCTCACCCACCAGGCCAGTGATCCCCTGAATGGAGTTTCAGATGACAGTGATATGGGCTGAACTGCCTGCCAAGGTGGCAGTTGGGTGTTCTTATCAGTAGGTCTGGAGATCCCTCCCGAGATCTGATTCTTGGTGTGCGTTCCCCACAAGATTTTTAAAAGTTTTTAATTGAAGTAATTGCAATGGGAACACTAACCAAAAGAGGAAAGACTTCCCCCATTTCTGGCCAAGTTTTCCTTATTTCCAGTTTATTTTTCCCTTTAAAATGTAGCCAAAACCAAAAATGGAAAACTTTGTACTACTCAAAGACAAGTGGAACATGAAAACTTTAACAACCTGGCTCATAAGTGAATGGTTCACTCAGGTTCCTGGACACCATGTTGGATGCATATGCACTCACAAGTTAAAAGGATGTGGTGAGAATTCCTAAAGTGTTCAGGAAGCTGTGCTTCAGAGGTCTTCAGAGGTAAAAGGCGGCTAGTGTGGCAAGGCTGAATGGGCCAGCAGAGCAAGCAGGGCTGGATTCTCCCTACTCATGCTTGGCCTCCACATCAGAATTTCAAACTCCATTTAAATTTCACATATTTGCAATTTGGTGTTCTCTTCATGCTAAGCATAGGCCTTTATTAATGAAGAACATATTCCTTTGTCGAGGTGGATACAAATATAAGTGGGAGGTTTAAGTCATACTGGTATCAATTAGTTCCCATTGCTTTCTTCTAAGAGTCTATCAAACTTTAATTATCTGCAGGAAGGGGAATTTTTATTAAATAGGAAGCTAATGAGAAATAATAAAATATATTACTCTTTGGTTAAACCACACCCTAAAGTTTGGGACAGAATGATGGGAAAACATTAATGGAGAGAAAACTGAGCATTAAAAGTGGGAGGGAGAAATGTCTTAAACAAACTTGGCCTATTGTGTGTGTGTGTGTGTGTGTGTGTGTGTGTGTGTGTTTAATTCCTTTGAGGTCTTAAACCACAGAGCTCTTGTTCCCTCAACCAAATGGCACTACAGTACTGACATTCTGAGATGGCAAGGTGTCTAGGAACTAGCCCGTGTCACTTCCAAGGGCAAAATGTCTCCAAAATTCCAACACAGAGATTATAAAGCAATGCTTTCATTTCAGTGTGAAGTGGTCCCCAACAGGGTCCAAATAGCTCAGAAGAAAGTTAGGATAAAAGAGAATACCAAATATAGGTACACATCAAGAGTATTCATCCCCTCAGATTCTATAGGTATGTAGGCCCAGAAGAAAGCCAGCCTGGCAGGGCTGAGAGCTACAAAGCTACCAACTGCCTAGACTTCTTCCCCAATCCTCTCACCATTAGGAAAAGGTAGCAGCACTGGAACCATTCCCAAGGGATAACAAAAATTGATATTGGAAAGATGAAACCCCACATGAAAAAAAGTAACACAAATACAAAATATCACAATAATCCTCCCCAGGCAATCTTCTGATTTATTTATCTGAAATGACTCACTTATCATTAACTCTTTGCTGTCCAGAGTGTGTCAAACAAAAGAATGTCACATTGACTTTCAGTTAGCTCTCAATGGCACACGGCACTGGGTTCTTGGGGGGACAGGATTCATCCTAACAGAGAGGCTGTGTGTGATATGCAATGCTGTCACACTGTGATAGTTTATGAACAGTGCATGCTTTCAGGCTACAATATAATAGAAAATAAAATTCAGTTGACCACTGGCAAATAACCTTGAGAATAAATTCAGAAAGGCTTTTTACACTTGAGCATGTGCTGCAAAATTATGCTAAATATTAACTCACCCTACCACTCTCCCCACCATCATTTTGTGGGGTGGGCAGAAATAGGCCATTTTTACAGATGACCAACCATGCTACAAAATTAAGCTCAACACAGATTTTTTTGCGTTTCTTCAAAATAAAAAAAAAATTAAATCCTACACTATTAATTACAGAGGGGCAAAGGTAATTTAACACACCCTGTGGTAAAATGTTAAGTTTTGCTGGGCGCTGGTAATTCACCAGTCAGTCATCAGGTCTCAAAGGATATCTAGTTCTGTGAGAAGAGGGGGAGAGACCGCAATCTAGGTGCAGAACCCATTGCAACCTGAGCAGCTCCAGTTCCTGCAGAGCATCTCTAGCGATTCCACAGGAATCACTGTTTCCATGTCACTATTTTACATGCTATAGTTTAGAATTTCTAACGGAGAAAGATCGTGCATCCCAACACGAAACGGAATAAAAATGTACAGGAGATACTAAGAATAGGACAGAAACCTGCTAAGACTAAAATATATAAACCCTCCAGAGCCGACAAAATAAAGCTTCCAAGAAAAGGGGGTGGAGGTGCAAAGCGCTGGCTCCCCATGGAGGGCCTGGCTGCAAGGATCCGATTTCGGCCACTGCGGTTTAACCATTGATTCTTTTCAAGGGGTCCAATTTGAAAGCAGCAAGAAACAGAAAAGGTGTAAACGCGGCCAAGAGCTGGACATTCTCCGCAAGGAATCCAAGTCGAAGGAAACGAAAAAGGGATGGAGGAAGACGAAAGAAACGCGGGAATGAACAGGAGAGTCCTCGCGTTCCATGCGGGCAACTCAAAAAGGACATTGGTTGTAGGTCAGAGGTAGAGTTCGGCCTCTCAGGGTGTTTGCGGAGTGTAAGGCCAGTGAAGGGAAGGATTCTGAAAGGGCTGAAGAGGCGCTCTGGGGAATTAGCAGGTTTCGATGGCATCCATTCAGATGAGGTTAGTGACCCAAACCCCCGCAAATATCCCAACCCTCTGCCCCCTCTCCACACAGCAGGGCTGACTGCGGAAACCCGGGTCCGGGTGAGGGCGCGGGAGTCCAATGGCAGTCCTGGCCGAGATTCGCTTCCCTAGTCCCGGCGGTCACCGAGAAAACACCTCCAGGCCAAATCCGCAGGGGGAAGTTTTCCCGGGTAGCCGGCGGGGACAGGATAAGGATCTGGAAAGGGGACGTAAGGAACCCAGGTCCCTCCGAGATAAGCGGGGCCAGCAGTCCCCCGGGAGCGCTCAACGACGAAGGCAAAAAGAAAAAAGAATGCGAGAAAGAAACCGGCTACAGCAAACTTTTCCAGCGGGCGTCGGAGGGGCTGGGGTTGGTTTAGAGGAGGGAGCTGGCCCAGGCGAGGTGGGCCTGCAGCCGGCTTCTCAGGGTTGCAAAAAGGAGCCGCTACCGAGGCAGCACGGGCCGCGGAGGTGGGGATGCAGCCCTCAGCTCTCCGCGCCTTTCCAGGGAAGTCCTGGTTCCGTGCCCCTGCACGCTCCGAGGCGCCCGCCCGGGTTCAACCCACGAGTAGGGAGAGGCAGGCCCTGAGCACGCTCCCCATCAAAGGAGCCCGGTGCAGGGTAGCGGTCCGGGAGGCCCTGGGCGGTGCCCGCTCACCTCGATCCTCCAGTCCGTCGCTGAACTGGCCGCTTTCGCTGATCCGCGGCTGCCGCTCCTCCTCGGGGTGCTGAGGCTCGCGCGCAGGGTTGCTCAGCTGGCCCGGGCTGGGGGCGGCAACCAAAGGCGTTGGGCCCCGCGGCGGCGGCGGGACTGCCGGGCCCGAGGGGCTGCGGCGCTCGCTGCCCGAGGCCGGTTCCATGGCGCGGGGCTCCAGATCCCGGCGGCAGAGGCGGCAGCGGCGGTGGCGGCGGCGACGAGCACAGCAGAGACTAGAGTCAGAAGTGCGAGGCGCCGCGGCTCTGGCGGGCGGAGAGACGGACAGACAGACCGCGTGGAGAGGAAGGGAGGGCAGGAACCACGGAGTGGAGGTGCACGGGGGCGGGAATGGGGGGCAGGTCCGCAAGCGGCGGGGCTAGCGCGACCGGCGGCGGAGGCTGGGGCCACGCTGTCGCCGCTGCGCTCCGCCCCTGGGGGCAGGTGTGGGTGACTGGGACCCGCCCCAAGGCGCTGCGCCTGAGCTGGTGCACGGAGGTCGGTGCACAGAGGCCAGTGAAAAGCGAGGGAACGGTTCTCGTCAGATGAGCGGAAGATAGAGGGGCTATTGGTATCTTTGGAAGAGGCAGGCGGCTTGGGTAGTACTTAGTGAGGTCGTGACAGGGGATGCGACCCACCCGTGCGACGGATTGCTGCCCAAAAGGACTCTTCAGACCCAATTCCTCTGCCGTCCGCAAAGCCAGCTGCAGCTCGGGGACAGGAGAATGAGCAGCGCCCCTCATTTGGCATCTTTCTTTTCCGGAGCCTTACAGGCTTCAGAGGCGAACCGGGTCCCTGCCTGCCTGGGCCGCCACACTCGCCGTCCATCCCGAGAAAACGGGGTTCACCTGCCCGAAAGCCTGTTTGTCTCCTGCTTTTAACTCCCCTCTCAGTTTCTCTGAGCACCAACTTAGCCAAGAGGTGGAGAGTCTGATGGACCAACAGCGCTGTAGAAAACGCTTGGACCCCACGGCTTCCCCAATGCGACCTGTCACTCTGTCTTTCTCAACCTGTTCCCTCACCAGCTCATTTCTCCCTCTGAAAATCCTCCTAAAAGTCTCTCCCGCCGGCCCCAGTCCCATCCGTGTTTTCCACCTCCTATCACCCAGAGCTGGTACCCCTGCGAGGTCGCACTGGTCTCCCCAGCAAAGCCACAGCCTAGTCCACGCCCCGCGGACACCTGCTCTCTTGGAGACCGGAGAGGCGCAGAGGAGACCCGGCGGCTGAACAGATTGAGCTTGCATTTAATGGTATTAACATCCAAGCTCTAGAGTCTAGATTTCATCTTTAGGTTGATATCAGTCTCTAAATTTAATCTGAGTACTCTAAATTGCCAATTCCTCTTTTAAAGGAATACGCCCTGTTTTTTTTTAAGAGTAACCGGTTTCCTTTCTCATTTCCGCTTTACTTGTGATAGAAATCAGGGTGGAATTTAAATGCCTTTGTGATGCAGTGGAAATATCACAGAAATGAGGAGAGTCTCATTTTATTTTATCATTGTTGTTAATCAGTATCAGATAGGAGTTGATTTTGGTTTCCTTTACCTTTTGACCACTAATTTCTTCAACTACAAACTAAGAGTTGATCTAGGTCATTTCAAATGTCCCTCTTGCCCCAAAAGAAAAAGGAAAACGCTATGATTGTTTGACTTTAAAACATTAAAAATTTCTACCCACTAATCCTTGTTCTGACAATCCTTCAGATATATTTGCAGACACACTTCTCTCTCTCTCTGTCTCTCTCTGTGTGTCTCTGTCTCTCTGTATCTCTCTCTCTCTCTCTCACACACACACACACTTGATTTTATTTCTTTATATAAATTATTGAGAGGAGTTTTATAGAGGATCCCTTTGGTCATGTAGTCAATGACTTTCAAAGAAACGCTTGGAGACTAAACAAAAATGTCCAGGCCTCCACAACTGCTAGAGATTCTGATATCATATTTGATATCATATTGATGTGATAGATCTGGGCTGAAATGACAGACATCTGTTTTTTTCTTTTGTTGGAGGATGGAACCAGGATCCAACATCCCTTCAGCATGCTAAGCACAGGCTTTACCACTGCTACATCCCCAGCCTTCATGTGTTTGTGAGTTTATCATTTGTTTATCTAAATACTCATTTCTCCCTGACTCTTGGAAATTCTGGTTCAGTAGACGAAGTCTAGTCAGAAATCTTTGAAACACACACACACACACACACACACATATTCTGGTGTAGATTATTCTGGAACTACTACTATTGTCATTCTCACTATTTAACTACTCTCCACAATGTGGACCCTGTAGCTCTTCTGCATTCATACACACACACACACACACACACACACACACACACCCCAGGTCTACAGCAGGCTCTCACAAAAAAATGAAACAGTATTATTGTTCATTCTTCTTGTTCCTCGTTGGCTTTATAGTCCAGTGAACCTCAAACTTGAATTTACAGACGCACATGTTGGAGTTCAGAATACAATACCCCAAAGTCTTTGCATGCTTCGTACTTTGAACTGAAGAAAAAGCATTTAGAAATAAGATCTTTCTGAGCTTCTCCCCTACTTTCTCCTGCTTTCCTTCCCTGTCCCTCTCCCCCAGACAGTCCAGAGACAATAGAATTCCTCTTCCCCCAAGGTGGTTCAGAGAAACTGGAACACCTCTCCAATCTTTCAAAACCAGTCACAAGGCTGGAGTTGTGGCTCAGTGGTAGAGCACTTCCCTAGCATGTGTGAGGCACTGGGTTCAATTCTCAGCACTGCATATAAAATAAAATAAACAAAATAAAGTTCCATCAACAACTAAGAAAAAATTTTAAAGCTATAAAACCTAGAAATGTCATTCTAACTTTTCGGCCCTTCTGGGTAGGAGCTACCAAACAGAAATTCCCTGACCTACCTTGTCTGATAGTTCATAAAACCCCATTCCAGAAGGAGTCCTGCTCTGTACCCAGGAGGAAGGAATAACACGGAGAGAAGCCAAGAAAAATGCAAACAGAAAGCACTTGCTGGGTTTCCCCAGTCGATTACCATTAGCTCATGCCCTTTTGTCCAATCACATTCAAACACGGCTGTCCATTCATCATTAAATCTAAGCATAAAAATCAACAGTTCCCCTAGGCTTTGGGGTTTATATTGCTGAAGGCTCCTGTGTCACATAAAATGTTGATTAAATAAATTTGTTGTGTTTTTCTCCTATTAACCTGTCTTTTGTTATGGGGGTGTCAGTTTTGACCCTTATGTTGGACGGGGAAACATACCACACCCTTTCTGCTCCTATGAACACCTGAGATTCTTGCTAAAATGCTGAGTCTGAATCAGTGGGACTGAGATAGAGGCTGAGATTTTGAGATTTCTAACAACCCCAAGGTGCTGCCAGTGCTACTGGTCTGAAGAACACATTTTGAGAAGTAAGGGCCTGGGAGCTATTTTTTTTTTTTATTCGTGGGGTAAATGTATATTTCCTTAATGTTCCAGTTGCCCTGGTTCAATAAGCTACTATTGTCCTCTCCAGAAAGATTTCTTTGACTCTGGCTCACTCCTGGGAGCTCCCTTTTCCAAATGTAAGTGATTAATAATTCATTGCTTATTTCATGTGTGAGGCAGGGATGGCAGTACTTGCCTGATCTGCATTCCCCACTCACACACAACTACCTGGATGCCAAGGATACTATGTTCTCCCAAACAACCCTGCTGATTAACTGGAAGATATTAACTACATTCTTGGAAAACATACAAAGTACCAGGCACCTTGGTAAGTGTTTTTTGTATGCCTTGTTTCTGGCACTCAGTAACTGCTGAACTCTTTTCACAAAGAAACCAACACTTCCCGTTAAACTGTCTAGCACCACAATCCACAGCAGTACCACCCCCTAGGGGACATTTTGGAAAACTGCAGGTGCTTTCATTGGTTATGACAATGATAGGAGGAGGGGACCACTGGCATTTAGTGGAAGGTGGCCCAGAATATAAGACCATTATGTACATACCATATGGCCTTCATATGTCACATTGAACCTTTAGGTTCTGGTTAAAAATGCATTTCTGATTGCATTAGGACTTTAACTCTATTTTACACATAAATGTGAAAGATGTTCGTACCTTTTGAATATACACAGAATTTTCTGGAAATACATCTACTATAAAAGTCTACAAAAGATAGTACTGTTTTCCACTTAAGAAAATCAAGACACTGAAGCCACTTCCATTCATGGCATCTGCGACAGTAACCAACACATCTGTGCCTGTCACATGTATAACTGCCTAGTAATTCCATGTGTATCTAAATATATTTATTCAGTTCTTGTTGCAAAATGTTAAAAATGAAGGAAAGTGTCAATAATATTGCAGAGTTTTGTCATCTTTCTAAAGTTATAAGTAGGTACAAATACCTAACTACTTCTTTATAACTTCTGAGTGAACATTTAAAATAAAAGCAAAATGCACATTAATTATGTATAGCCTTTTATTCCTCCTCTGTTATAATTTAGATCATTACATTGATTTTTAAATTGAGTGTGTATATTATCCGTGAATTCATTTCATAATCACAATAGTGGATAATCCAAAGGAATTATTATAAAAAGAGAGATGATCATTACAGGAAGAAGATTCTAAAGAGACACAAAAACTAAAAGTAATATGGCATTCTGAATAAGATCCTGGAACAGGAAAAAGACCTTAGGTAAAAATTAAGGAACACTGAATAAAGCATGGGTTTCAGTTATTAATAATTTATCAAGTATGGTTCATTGATTGCAATAAATATACATTAATAGAAGATACTATTAATAGGAAAAACCTGATGTGATAAATACCAAAATCTGTAGTGCCTTCTCAATTTTACAAGAATCTAAAACAATTCTAAGAAAATTAAGTGTGCTTTTAAAAAGTAAAAAAAATTAAAATGTGGGAAGATGCTAGGTCGACTTTAGAATGAGATAAACATTCTAACCTTGAACTTTGCCTATTGCAGAAGAGACCCAATGGAAGGACAAACTACTTACAAACTTTAATATGATTATGTAAAATATTCATCATCATTAGTAATAAAGATGGACTATTACAAGAATTAAACTTGTCAGTCAAGAATTCATAATTTCAAACCAGTTCCACCGACTTTTATTAGGTCTCATTTTTTGTATATGTAAGGTTTTCATAATTTTGTTAATTTCATAAAATCTTAAATTCCCCAAATTTTGGGCTTCTATCAGGACATTTTAGAAAGTCATATATGGGTAACAGCAGGTGAACAGAAAACCTGACTATTGAAAGATTATAAATTGAGTTGTGTCTTCTTTTGTTCTCAACTATTCCTTCTTTCATTTTCAGTAATGTCCCAAATCTCCAATCCCAGAGATGCACAAAAGAAAGGAAGAAAGACCAAGAGGTCAAAGAAAACAAAGTAGACAGGAGGAGAATTAAAGTCAGTTACCTCTGGTGGAGCCACCTGCTAAGGCTCAAGCGTATTCTAAAGATAGTGTACATAAGAATCCACTTAGTTCTCACAAGCTTATAAAACAGCTATGGTATCTTTAGTATCCCCATTTTAAAGATAAGAAAACTGAGGCCTAGATTAAAGAACATTGGTAATGAACTCAGGAGTTGAGTCTTGAGGCTTACTTTTAACTACTGCATTGTATGTTGTCTGTCATGTGTCTTCTGCACATGATACTGCTACATCAGATTTCAGACTAAGGTATACTTACTTTTACTTTGTATATGTGTGGGATTTGGGAAACTGAATATAAACACATTAGTCATCTTTTGCAAGTCTTGAAGAAACATAAGCAACACCTGAGAGCTAGTGTCCCCATGCAGACATGAGCTCCAGGGCTGAGCTGGGTACATGGAGCTATCTAGGAGTAGATTGTCTCAGTTTGCTGACAAAGTCAACCTCAACAGCATTTATTGGGAGAACTCTAAGATCTCTTAGAGAGTGAGATGTACTTTTGCCTGCAGATATAAGTGTCAAATTTATAAACTCCCTTTCCCATTAAAAAAAAAATTGTAAACTAGGATCTGAATACAGAACATTTGGAGAAACACCATGTTGGTGATAAGCATTATTTAGAGACTTGGTAAGGAAATATTGTATAGTCATCCTCAATATTCATGGGTTCTGCATCTGTGTTTCAACCAACCACAAAGCACAAATATATATTTTAAAAATCACATTTAGACTGAATATGATTAGACCTTTTTCTTGATATTATTCCCTGAACAATACAGAATAACAACTATTTGAATAACATACATTGTATTGGGTATCACTGAATAAACTAGAGATGATGAAGCATACAGTAAGAATTGTATGAGTTATATGCAAATACTATACTATACCATTTTAAATAAGAGACTTGAGCATCCTTGGATTCTGGTATCCACAATGGGGTCCTGGAATCAATCCCCCTAGACTGCCAAGGGACAACTATAAGACATCTCAAAAGAATTTTTTTACAGTACTGGGGACTGAACCCAGAGGTGCTCTATCACTAGATCATATCTCCCAGCCTTTGATTTTTTATTTTTAGACAGAGTCTCATCTGAATTGCTCAGGCTGGCCTCAAACTTGCAATCTTCCTGCCTTGGCCTCCTGAATAGGTAGGATTATAGACCTGCCCCATTGAACCTTGTCCAAAAAGAATTTTTAAATGCCATTTCTGCCTTTAAGGGACTTGCAATATAAACAGGATAGTATAATTATGTATTGCCATCCTTTGCCATGCACTCTCTGGAGCAGCAGGCTTCAACTTTGTCTACAACTTACCATTATCAGGGATAGAACAAATTACTCATTCTCCTCGGCTAACAGTGTTATTTTGGCACTGAAGATTCAGTGTCTTGGGACTCTCCCCCAATCTCAGAAAAACGACTACAGTCACCCTATATGGATACTTTTCAAAATCTTGATATCCAACCCCCTCTTACCCAGGTAAATTGCATCAGAATCCCTGGGGTTGGGGATCTGGACATAAGTGTTTAGGAAAGATCTCCAGCTGATTCCAATGTACAACCAACCATGAGAAAGTACTGCTTGAGGGCAGGGTTCCTCAGCTTGAATGTGCACAAGAATCACCTGGTGATCATGGTAAAAATGCAGAGTTTAATTCAGGTCTGGCTGGGGCCCAATTTTCTGCAGTTCTAACAAGCTTCCTGTTGATACTAGTGCTACTGGGTGGCAAAGGTCTGAAAGACATGAGTAGAAGGGTTTGTTTCTTTTTTGATAGTCTCTGTAATAGGGTCAATGAGGGGTAGGAGATGTGGGGAAAAATTAACAAAAGACTGGGGTCCCAATATCCCCTTCAAGGATGTGCCCAGAGTGGCCTAACTTCCTCCCATTAGGCACCACTTCCTAACAGCACAAGAGGCTCAAGACCAAGACTTAAACACATCAGCCTGTGGAAGATATTTTATATCCAAACTATAGCACAAATCTCTGCTGATCTCATCACCATAACAGCCCTTGCTCCCTGATTCTAGTCAAGTTCCCATTGCTCTGTTGCAGACCCCCACACACCTGTTATAGGTATTGTTGCAGAGGTCCCCTTGGCCAGTCTGTGTCCCCCAGTCTAGTTCTCTTCAACACTCTAAAGATTCCTGTTATAGTGCTCTCTCCAAGAAATTACTCTAACGATGATGCTCTTCTATTCAACATTATTTCTAAAATAAGGCCCTTAAATATTTTAGGTTGCTAGGAGAAGCCCTCATAATCTATGTCCTCCAACCCCCATCTCTCCAACTGGGCAAAATATCTTTGGTTTCCCAAACTTGCCTGAATAATTCAGTCATACCTCTGTGCTTTTGCCCTTGATATTCTCTCATTCTGGAAGGACCTTCTGGACTGTCCCTCAATTCTAGCCAAATGCAACCCTGGTAGCTTCTGCTCTTTCAAGAGTACCATTCTCTACACGTCTTTCCTATACACCACCCACTAAGGGGCCCTGATCTCTCCCTCTGTTTCTTACTCATAATTTATACTCTATGCATATTTCTGTTACAGCCCCTATAACATTTTATTTCTGTAATTTTGTTAACATGCCAATTTCTTTCTGTTTGATGGAAAATTTCTTGAGGCATGAATACAGTTTATTCATCCTAGTGTTTCAGGCATTTGCCACAATAGAGGCATAAAGTAAGTGCCCAGAAAAAAAAAAGAAAAGATTCTGGAAGAAATAAATGGATAAACTCTTAATTGCTCCCATATCATCCCTTAGAACTGACGAGATCATTTGTGACTGACTTTACAGCCAGCCACTGAAGCAGATTAGAGATCACATCTCCCTCCCAGCCCCTTCCTTTCCCCCTCTTTCATTAGGAAAAGAAAAAGAAAACTTATGAAATGCTAAGAAGGGGCACCTTTATGAAAAAACATGTAGATCTTAACCACTCAGAGACAAGAGACAACCTCTTTTCCCATATAGCATGTACTTGGCAGATGCTGTTGAGACTGAATGACTTTAAACTTGACAGTTCCTTTAGCTCCTTCCCAAAATATGCAACATTTTCATGTAAATGTTTTATTGAAGTTAAAGATACATGTAGGACAATGCACAAACCCTAAGGTTATAGTTCAATAAATTTTCACAAAGTGAGCACATACATGGAACCACTTCAATATGAAATGTTATTAGTATCTGCAAAAGCTTCTCCTTTATTCTTCCAGTCACTAACACCTCCCCCAAAGGAGGCTGAAATATTTCCAACATTGCTTTGACAAAAACTATTTTTTCCAATATTTCGTTGTTTTCAACACAATTTATTTAAAAATCAATTTTTAATAATAAAAGAAAGCTACACGTGCTCATTGTAATGAATCACAGCTATAATCCCAGCTACACAGGATGCTGAAGCAGGAGAATCACAAGGCAAGTCTGGGCAATTTAGGCCCTATCTCAAAATAAAATAAAAAAGGGCTGGGGATGTAGTTCAGCAGTAGACCACTTTCCCGGCATGTATGAGGGCCTTTGGGAATGAGCTAAAGGAATTGTCAAGGCTAAAGGGTTTGATCCAGCTGGATTTGATCTCCAGGGCCACAAAGATAAACAAATAAACAAACAGAAGCACAAAAGTGTAGAAGGCAAAAGAGTTTCCCTATCCAACTTTGACCACCCTCCCCCATATACATGTGGGCGCGCACACACATTATTCCCAGGGTTGAACACATAACAATATGGTACATGTATAAATTAAGACTACATAACAAGTAAGGAAAAAAAACAATTCAAAGTGGACAAAACAATAAGAGAATATATTAGCTCACTTTAGTTATTTGATTGTTTTTCTGAGTGAACCTTCAGGTTGTTTCCAGTGTTTTGCTTTTATAAACAATGTCACATTGATCCTTTTATTTTGAACATATTAAACAGCAAGCATAAAGAGTGCGGAAAGTCCAGAGGCAGGGCTGGTTTAGGGATTTGTTTAGTTAAATCATGCAACCATGTCATCAAAGACTCAGTTTCTTCCTAGTTTTTTGCTCTGCCTTCTGAGTTATCAGTTTCACCCTAACACTGGCTTAACTCATAGTTGTAAAATAGCTGCCAACAGTATAATATATTTCATCAGAGAGGGGTAGGGAGGGAATGAAAAGGAAATTGGGGAAGAGAAAGAAAGAAATGCAACCACTGTGGAGTGAACATCCTAGTCTTCATTATGAGTGATCCAACTTTGGTCATGTGCCTACTTATAGCCAGCATGAAGGTCTGGGGAGTGCTAAGTACAGATTGCATCAGTTTCCATCCTCAAATCAGTCTCTGTAACAGAAAGTGTGTGATTATCCTTATTGGCTCCATGAATAGGGTCAATCTCTGGAGCTGGAAGTGGGATCAACTCTAACTAAAACACACAATTGGCTGCTACACAAGGAGTTACAGTTGTAATGAATGCTGGGAAAACGACCATATTATGCATTACTTTGAATATCCTTTGAGACCATTTTTTTTTTTGGTTGAAGCACACATTCACATATACATAAACATATACATTTAATTTGAACTAAAATAGAATCATATTACTCTACCATTTTATGTACATATAAATCTCATTTTTTGCAAGATATCCTATTATGTTAGTAAGCAATAATTTATCTATTTTTATAACCGATGAATGCTTAGGTTGTTTTAAAATTGCCTCTACAAAAATTTTATGTTGACCATTTCATTTTGAACAATATCTTTGTGATATAACCTAGGGCCTCACACTTGCTAGGCAAGTGCTCTACCTCTGAGCTAGATCCCTAGCTCACTGAACAATATCTTAAAACAGAAAATATAAAGTAGTTTTGGGAAAAGATATTTTTTAAATGATTCTACTGTACCTAAAGTTCATGGATACAAGAGAACATCACGTTCTTTAAAAGCTAACTAGAAAGCCAGTGTGGTAGCTCATGCCTTGTATTCTCATGGACTTGGGAGGCTGAGGCAGAAGGATCACAAGTTCCAGGCCAGTTTCAGCAAGTTAGTGAGACCCTCAGCAACTTAGTCAAATCCAAAATAATAAAAAAAAATCACTGAATAACTGGGGATGTAGCTCAGTGGTAAAATGCCTCTGGGTTCAATCCTCAACACAAATAAACAAAAAGTTGGCTAGATACCACTCTATCTAGTCTATCTAAAGAATGTCCTTTTTCCTTTATCATTTCATTTAATATAGATATGAGTTACACTGTCTCTGTCAAGAAAGAAGTTGATATTTCATTGTCGCTTTAGATTGAAAGGAAATAAGAGCCAGTTATAGTAATAGAATTCAGATTGAGAGATGTGAAAATGTTATCTGGTCAAGGAGATATGTGAAATTGATGGAATCACAGAACTAAAATGAAGCCTAGAGGTCCCCGAGCCTATTCCCCTGCCTTCAAGCCCCAATTCATTCAAATATATGTAGACTCTTAGTTAGAAAGTCACCTGGGAATGATCTAGACTCTTACTACAAAATATTGATATGTGGAATTTTCCATTAAATAACAAAACTACTGCATTCAACCATAAACACAATTTTTTATTTTCTCTCTATAATATTGCTCCTAGTTTTTATTATTATAACTATTGTCCCTTTTACTCATCTTCCTAATAGTTTACTCAGTCCCTGAAGAAGGGGTTCCAGCATCCTGTTCTTTCCTGTCCCAGGGTTTCTGAAATCTTATCTAAAACTCCCTTGCTGTAGTTCAGGGTTGTGTCCCTCACCTGTCCTGGATGGAAATGTTCTGTGTGCTAGTGTATTCCACCTTGACTGTGCCTAGAGTCACCTGGGGAGTTTTATATAAACACCAATGCCCCACAAAAATAATTTTAATAGCACATCAAAAGCAAAAATACAAATAGGAGTTCATTAAACTAAAAACAAAATCTGCACAGCAAAGGAAATAATCAACAGAGTGAAGAAACAATCTACCGAATGGGAAAATACATTTACAAACTGTATATCTGATAATGATATATAATTAATACCTAAAATATTTAAGAAACTCAAACAACTCAATAGCAATAATAGTAATACAAATAACCCAACTAAAAAATGAGCAAAAGGCCAGGTATGGTGTCACATGCTTAT
The DNA here is from genome assembly GCF_021218885.2 of Marmota monax. NCBI lineage: Eukaryota > Metazoa > Chordata > Mammalia > Rodentia > Sciuridae > Marmota > Marmota monax. The sequence continues at coordinate 3,966,323 of NW_026691933.1, forward strand.
AATCCTAGGCAGAGGTTAGAGGATTGCAAATTTGGGCCAGCCTCAGCAACTTAGACAGGCCCTAAGTAAGCTAACAAGAGTCTGTCTCAAAATTTAAAAAGGGATGGGGATGTAGCTCAGTGGTAAATCTGATTGAACCTTTGGGTTCAATCCCCAGTACCCACCCCACCCCACCCCCACTCCACCCCCCAAAAAAACAAGGCAAAAGATCTAAACGAATATTTCTCAAAGGAAGAAACACAAATGGCCAACACCAATATAAAAAAATAAACAACATGACTCCTCAGGGCAATGCAAATGAAAACCATAATGAAATATCACCTCACTTTTGTTAGGATTGCTATATAGCTATTGTTTAAAAAAAAAGATAACTGTTGGCAAGAAAGTTGGGAAAAGGGAACCCTTACACACTGTTGATGGGATTATAAGTTAGATTAACCATTATGGGAAACTGTATGGAAAATTCTTTTTATAAAAGTAAAAAGAAAACTACCATATGATCCATCAATCCCACTTCTGGGTATATATCCAAAGGAAATGAAATCAGTATATAAAAGACACATCTCTACTTCCACATTTATTGTAGCACTATGCACAATTGCTAGAATTGTAAACTAAGTGTCCATCAAGTGATGAATGGATAAAGAAAATATGGTACATAACTTACAATGGAATACTATTTATCCACCAATAGAATGAAATATATTAAAATATCACATTGTACCCTATAAATATATACAATTATTATATCAATTATCAATCAATCAATTATTCATGGTCAGGCCTTACCTAAACAGGATGAATTAGTTTGGAATGGATCCTGGGCACCAGTATTGTGTAAAACTGTCATTTGCCCAGCCCTCTTGCCATCTTCCCTGAGTTAGGAAGATATGGCGTTTCAAGCAGGGTGAGAAAGTGCCTCCCATTGGCTCACTCTGCCTCCACCTTTAGTGCTCTTCCAGTCCCTCTCATCCTCCATGTTGAAGCAAGACTGATATTGCTAAAAATGAATTTAGTCTTGTCTTTTCCATTCTAAAATAAAGCTCCTCATTATGTCAGGTAAACTCATTAGCCTGACATCCAAAGCCATCCACATTCTGGCCTCTGAGGATCTCTTCACCTTCACACCTTCCACCTTGATCCTAAACTCTAGTCACTCACATCTTAGTTCCCAAACAACGAAGCCTTCATCCCTGCTTTCCCTCCTGTCTGAACACCCTTCTACTGAGCTAATGCCTTCTGTTCAGGGATGTTCTGGGAAACCTTCTCTGATGCTCTGCATGCCCAGACTGGGAGATGGGCTCCCTCCTTTTCCAGAAGCCCATCAGTACATTTCTTTCTCAGAGTATGTGTCTCACTGCATTGTATTGGTTTTTACCTGTCTCCTTTTCCTGATGCCAGTCTTTTCTTCCAGCCTCCTCGGTCCCAGAGCAGTGCCTGGCATGCACACAGCAAGCCTTGGTGAACAATTTGTTCAATGCATGAATGAATACCATGCTCTCTTCCTACCAATGCCCAGTACCTGCTGTCTGGTTATAACTCACAAATGGGCTTAGCTCTCCCTGTTCTGAAATTCCCTTAGCACTAACTTCCACATCTGCTTAAACCCCAGAGTAACTGTTTATACCAGAGTTCCTCCAGTCCATAATTAGGAGTGAGAACAGGTGGGACTCATAGCTACTCTGAGCCAGCCACTTCCCATTCTTCAACACTCAAAAGAGCAATACAAAGTAATAATCATCTACATTTAATTGAAGAAAAAAACTGAGGTTTCAGAGAGGTTGAAAGTAGCTTTTCTGAGGTCACACTGCCAGGAAGCACCTGAGCCAAAATTGGAACCATATAATATGGATCCACAGACTGCAGCCTTTCCTGCTCAGCCTTGTACTCATCCATTGAAAGGAGATGGGGATGAGTGCTGGTGAGGGTCAGGGGGGTGCTCTGTGTTCTGCTACGTGATGGTCAGTCAAGTGAGGCCACACGAGAGGACACAGAACAGGCTTAGGAAGGCAAAAAGTATTATATGCAGAAGACCTGAGGACAGGAGGCTCACCACAAAGGGCCACATGGGGAAGATACCAGGATGGCCGGAAAGCAGAAGATAGGAACAAGGAAAGGTTTAGGCTGCCTTTACTGGGGTTTCCTCAGCAGGGAAGAGGAAATAAGTTACAACTGAGTAGTTTGAATTATTTTGGTGGGCTCTGGGCTATAGCATTGGTTCCTAGTTGCTTGACACCTGGTCCTTTGACAATTAAGACCCAAGAATGTTGCCTCCCAGGGTGTGGGGGTTAGACAGAGGAGCTAGAGCTCTAGATTGACTAGTTAGAATGCCAAAGACAGGTCCCTAGGGCTGAACTCTTTGTCTAAGAAGGCTCCCCAGCTAACCCTCAGGAGGCAATCTCTTTCCAGCCAGAAAAGTTTTTAAAGAGTTCAAGACAATATATACAAAAAAATTTTAAATGTATTTCAGCGGGGAGGAGCTCCAAACTATTGAAGATTCAGGCTGACAAAGTGGCTCAGTTTCCAGGAAGAGATCCTGGGCAGTCTCCTAATTCTACAGTTATCAATATTTCCAGCATGGGTCATGTTGTTTTCCAATGACCTATTCACAATGCCACACACTGCCAAATATATTTTGAATGGTGACCCACAAGGACAAGGGAATTGGCCAGTTTTATTCACTAGTGTAACACAAGTTGCCTAGAGCAATGCTTGTTATAAGGCAGATAAACATTTACAAAGTAGAAAAACATTTGTTGGTTTAAGGAAATAAATAGTGAATTAACAATTATTCTACTTAAAGAACTCAGTGTAGTCTTCACCCTGCTGGACAGGCTTTTAGAACCCATTTCTTCAAGGAACCCATTCATAAGGGCTGAACGTTTTATTCTTCTCCACTCCTTTTCACATGTGGAGACTGGAAATTATAGGTATCCATTAGGTAGACATTCACATCAAAATCTTCAGATGAAAATCCCCTTAATAGATAAAAAAATAAAGTTTTGATAGTACTTTAATTCTAAAATAGTAATCTAGGGTGACACCTGCTTGGGAGACTGTGAAGCTTCGTAGCTGTTTATAAACTCAAAAATTGGTTCTAATTCATCACTGCCCATTAGAGGAAGAGTTGTTGCTCATCACCTTGATTCTGAATTTCATGTCTTCTCTGAGTCTGAATTGGAGTTCTTCTCTTGTGATGCCAACACCATTGGAATAGGCTGAAAATATTCTATGTTCAAACAAAACATAAACAAGAAAGGTCTCTTCTATGACTTTCTAAGCTAATGGAGATGGAGAGTTGAGTGCCAGATTCTAGTTTGCCCCGGCCATATCTGTGTGTCCTTACTAAACCTCTCTGGACCACAATTTCTTTTCTTTCTTTTTTCTTTTTTTTTGGTACTGAGGATTGAACTCAGGAGCGCTCAGCCACTGAGCTACATTCCCAGTCCTTTTTCATATTTTATTTAGAGACAGGGTCTCACTGAGTTCCTTAGCACCTTGCTTTTTGCTGAGGCTAGCTTTGAACTCAAGCTTCCTGTCTCAGCCTCCCAAGCGCTAGGATTACAGGTATGTGCCACCAAGCCTGGCCTCAATTTCTTAATGTCTAAAAAAAAATCAGTTCATAGAAACATATTCTACCTAGCCCAAAAGAGAGCTAAGAAAATAATTACTAAATGCAAACGTGAGAAAGGGAGTTATATGGGGGTATCAGAGGCTTTACTTTACAGAGGAGGAACTTGAGTCATATCAGGGTCTATCAGTTTCATTTGGCCACCATAACAAAATTACCACAGATTTGGTGCCTCAAAAACAATGCAGATCTATTCCATGAGTCAGAAGTCTGAAATGAGTCTTAAGGGGCTAAAAGTGAGGTTTCCAAGGGGCTGAGGAGACTCCAGGGGGAGATGCACTTTCTTGCCTCTTCCAGCTCATAGAGGCAGCTGTCACTCCTTAGCCCCCAGATGCATCTCTTCATCTCTGCTTCCATCACCTTCTTCTCTCTGATTCTCCTGCTTCCCTCTTATAAAGATTTGCACAATTAAAACCATCAGGATAATCATTCCATCTCAAGACCCTTAATTTAACCACACTTACAAAGTACATTTTGCCATATAAAGTTACATCCAAAGGACCTGGAGATTTGACATGAATTTCTTTGGGGGCTGTTATCTGGCCTACCACATGAGATAAAGAGATTTGCATAAATTGATACCATATGGGAGGGCCAAGGGGACCCTAGGACAAGGTCTCTCTGCTGTACCTCTCTGCCTACTGCCTGGATATCTGTTGAGGCCTCTCTGTTGAGACTAAGTAAAATGAAAATGAGTTCCCCTCCCAGGTTCTATGAGAAGTTTGTGTGCTATGCAAGATTCAGCTAATGTCCAGATATACCTCTCAGGTCACCTCTCTCCCATGCCCCCTGAGCCCCTACTACCATGAAACTACTAAGTTTATTGGCTTCTCAGCTCCTACAGCAGTTCTCTTCTCTCTGCCCCTTGTCTTCTCCCACTCTGCACTGATCTAGGAATTGGACTCAGCTCTTTCTCTGATCTACCTCAGTTACTCAGAGGCCATTGCTTTTATTCATGCATTCAGAGTTCTCCAAGGGGGTGGAATCCAAGTTGCCCACAGGGTATCTGACTTGCTGAAGTGCTACACGATTGTTTCCATTCCTTCTCTGTCTTGTTTTCCTACTCAGTCTGTGTTTCCTGATGTCACTTCTCAAATGAATTTATTGCCTTTAGATCCTCATCAAGGCTCTACGTCTGGGGCAAATCAGACCCATGCAGAGTCAGTCCATCAGAACTGACAAGATCAGTGAGGATAGAGTTTCCAAAAGGCACCTGTGATCATAGCTTTGAACTTCCAGAAAGAGGACAAAGATATCCACAGCACATTTAACTAACCATATCCTTATATACATAAATAAGTACTTCTGGAAGGATCCTATTTTTTCCCCAGTCCCACCAAGAATACCCATTACTCCCTCTCATGGACTGAACGTTTGTGTTCCCCTGCCCTGAAATTCAAATATTATAGTTCTAGCCCCCAGAATGATGGCATTAGTGGCTAGGGCCACTACTACATATTAGGCCCGAGATAGTTCTCTCACCCCTTCAACTATGTAAGGACACAGTGAGAAAGTGCCAAAAAGCAAACTTTCACCCAACACCAAATCTGTGCCTTGATCCTGGATTTCCTGATATCCAGAACTGGAAGAAACAAATTCCTATAGTTTGTAAGTCACTAAGATTATAGTAATTACTTATAGTATCTTGATAGGGATAAGACACTTCCTGAAATCTTTCAATGAGGAACAGTATATTTATTACCCAAATAAATATCTGGCTTTCAAATTCACTTAGAGAAAGTATGCAATACTTCAAATATGCATAAAGATGTAGTTGACTGATTGTTCTCAGATCCTCTCCTGAGAATAGACTTTAATGAGGGGAAGGCATAAGAACATAATATGCAGGTCACACAATGTGGAGGAAGGCGAGCAGAGAAAGAAAACTGGAATTCTCTACTTCACCCTAGGCCAGCACTGTAGCCATCTCCCATTAGCACAAATTCACTGATCAGAACCTCATCCTGAGCAGACTGTTAAATTTTCCCCAAAGATGTAAACATAGAAGGAAAAATAAAATAGGACAGAAAGCACCATAAGGATGCTGTTCCTGGATGAGGCTGACAAAGATCAAAAATATCTCTGGGACATGCCTTTTATCTGCCCCCTTGCAGCTTCAGCTCCTGACTTTGGCTGCTGAGAAGACCTAGATAAGACATCTCTGCCATTTAGCTGATCCCCATCCTAGTCATTCACCACCCATGGGCAAGATCTGATCATTATTCCCTGGAAAAGCTGGAAAAATTGGACCCCTGAATCAGAAGTCCTGCTTTCTCCTCCTAATTCTCACCTTTCAACAATGGAGGTGCTGATATCCCTTTGGAGATGATAGCCTGACTCCTGGAATTCTTTCAGCTGGGAGCAACATCTAGCTCAGAGTATTCAGAACTCTCTCAGGTGCTAGACAGAGGGTAAGGAAAGTTCTCCCTGACTTGTGTCTGTTGGAAGGACAGGGTGGTTAGGGGTGACAGACCAGGTCTGCCTTGCTGTTGTCAAGATGGCTGTGATCTCTCTCCACCTCTCGGCACTTTTGCTCCATGGGTGTTGGCTTTAATGTTCCATTACCCCAGGAGAGCTTTTTCCTTGGAGAGAGGGAAGATGGCCTCATAGCCCCAGATTGGAATACTTTCAGCACCTCAGAGGCAGGAGGCCATCTTGACACTTGAACGGCTCCAATCATCCTGGGTCAATCATGTGCACAAAAGTTTCTAAGTCTGGCAGAATGTTTTGCACAAACCCAGCTTCCAGAGTTCTGCAAAGGTTTTTACTTTGTCAGAGATTCAAGGCAGCCCCAGCTGCTATAGCAGGCCCAATACCATGAGAGCAACTGTAGCCCCAAACCTCTACTATTCTCAGGCTTTCTTAGGTCTAATCCAGTGAGACAAAAACACATGTACAAAAAAAGATAACTTTATAATGACAGAGAGGCATCAAGAATCAACCGAAGCCCAGGGTGTATGGCAAGCCAGTCTTTCAAAGTTCAGGAAAACTGACCAGAGTAAATGGAATCTAATTTGCAGATGCCCCACAATATTATTATGGTTGAGGAGTCCTGGAAGTGCTCCACCCTGAGTTCTGGTGTAATCATTGTAAGTAAGTATTACAGAACACCCTGCTCTGGAAAGAATGAGAACTCAGCCCAGGTTGCTCTGGGCACATCACCATTATCTCTGGATATTGCATTTGTCTTATGTTCTGCCCAGAAATTGTTAGAAAGAAAGGAAGGAGCTGGGCTGACCAAGGTCATCCAGGATTCAATTTCTGTAATCAGCAGGGATGGTCCTTGGTCCATCCTGGGTCATGTGTTTACCTGTGGCTAATGATTGTCAAGGGGGAAAGGTATATGCTATCAGAAGAAGGGGCAGGAGGAAAATTATTCCGACCAACCAAACTCAATAGCTACCTCAGCCTCCAGCTTCTCTGTGAGTATCCAATAGTCTATGGTAGGTGATAGATAATGATAAGACAGAAGCCAGGGAAGGAATGAGAACACAAAAATGTGAGTCCAGAGACAGACAGCCTGTGAAATTGCTCCTCTGATCCTTGGGAGGCAGGGGCTTCAATGAGGGAAAGTAAGGAAGAATGCTGCCCACATGGGCAGGGAGCCCAGAGGCATATCACACCTCGGGTAGAAGGAGAGAGTGCCTTTGTGCAGACAACCATCTCCCCCTTCAGATTCCTCTCTGTGAAAGACAGAGAGTATTTCTGGACTAGGGGCTTGCTAGAAGTTCTATGAAAGCAGGACCCAAGGCAGAGATTCTTCTTGTGAGTGAGGGAAGGAGGGAACTGTGATAGAACAGAAGGGCAGTGGGGACAAGAAAAATGTAGACTCATTTGAATGCAAAGCTCAGTTTAATCCCACAGGGAGTTCTGCAGCACAGAGGGCAGAGTTTCACAGCCTTGAGATATGAGACCAGCCTTTTGCATTCCTTATCTCTCTGTCTTTTGCTGGGGCCACCCCCACAGGGAAAGCAGTCATTCCTAGACAAAGTGGCTCTTGTTAGCTCAGAGCTCAGAACAAGGAAGCAGCTGAGCTGCGAGTAGCACAGCAGCTAAAGCGTAAGTATCTGTATTAAAGGGGGTGTGGTGAGGCCCAACAAGGCTATGATGATGTAATATATTTCATGCCAATCCCAATGCTGGGAGTTATCATTGTCAGCATCATGATTTTGTGCCAGTTGCAGAAGTAATAGTAAGCATCATAGAATGCATGACTCTGGCCCAAATGCTGCGTAGGCATGCACGGGCATTAGGAGTTGTCAGCTATATTCATCCCCTATGCCAGCCCTGCTCTTAACTAGTTATGTCATTTGGGGTGCATGATTTAACCCGTTTGAGCTGTAGGGTTCTCATTCACAAAATGGGCTACTAACCATAGCTTCATCTTGGGACCTTTGCAAGGAAGACACGAGATGAGGCAGTACTTGGAAAAAAGGAAGTACTTAAGTGATTCTGGGTTATTATTAGCTTCTGTGGTCAAACTGTCTAAACCAGTCAGTACTTTAGCTGATATACACGTGGAGGTCATGGGCACACTAGTTTCATAAAAGACAGGAATAAGGATTTGCATTATGTAAAAGATGAAGCCAACTGTGTTTAAGGAAGCAAATTCAATTTCAAAAAGAGGATGTGAAAACTCTACCTCTGAAGATAGATGTGATTCATCAAGATGGTGTGCAGAGCCTTCACTTGGTGGCAGCCCTGCAAGCCCTCACAGATCTCTACCAAGGGCTTTGCCCTGGGCTTCCACAAAGATTTATTAGCCTGAGGTCACTACCTTCAATTTGGTGGGTCAGCTTTTCCTGACTGTTAACCAAAGGGCGAGAGATGTGTGTCAAGACTGAGGCGCTGACATTAGATGAGCACGGGGCTGCCCTGCTCTGCGCCCTAACAGCTGTGTGGCAGGGAACATATTGCACATCTCTGAGCTTCATTTCCTTCTCGGTTAATAGGGGAAGTAATATCTGAATTTAGGGTTATTTTAGAGAACTAAACTGGTATTTGTAAACACTTCAATCAGTAGCTGGTTCTTAAATCAGTGCATTTAAGTCTGCCTGCTCCCAAAGAGCAGCTATTATTGTTGTTAATGATGTTGATTTGTTCAACCACTACTTTTCAATTACTTACTCCATGTCAACACTATTTCTGCCATGGGAAGGCACTAGCAAGAGAAAACACAAGGTTCTTGCTCATCAGAAGCTTATATTCAAATGAAGAGAGATACTTAACAAATAAACAAGAAAAACTCTAGGATATGATTTAGTGTGATACAGAAAATTAAAATAGGGTGATGAGACAGAGTGATGAATTGGATCCTTCCTCTTTAGAAAGGCCTCTCTGAGGAGGTGAGGTTCAGGCTGAGATCTGAAAAGGCAAGTTATTAGTGTCATGGTTGAGAAGAGAGAGCATGAGTGTTAGTTAAAGGGCACAGAGGGAAGGGAGCTTGTTGTTATTGCTAATATGATAGCCTGGGGGAAAGGGAGAGTAGAGAAGTAGGATTTTCAGACCACACTGTCCAGGGCCCCAAGTCCAGGTCTCATCATTCACACCGCACTGTTAATATAAGTGTCACCCCTGCAGCTGTGCAATGTAGTGACCCCCAAGCACCCAAGAATGGAGTGACTTCTTGGGAGAGGAATAGAAGGCTCCACCTAGAGCACAGGTTGGCTGTTCCAGGTGGTTGCCCTTCGAGACTGGACAAGAGGAGATATTAGGGTTAAGGTGGAAGACAGAAAATTAGGGCATTTTCAGGCCCAATGGTCTGATCTTTTGGTCATCTAGGAGATGAAGTCATCTGGTTATAGGAGGGCTGGCTGTGTGAGGGCATGAGGTATGTGAGGAGGGTTTGAAGGGGGGAAAGAGTTGAGTAGAAACAAATAAAAGGATGTAACTAAATCACATGGTATGTCCTAGGACTACAGACAGGGTCCAGGAGACTTGAGAATCTTCAGAGGGAAAGGAAGTGAGGCTGGAAATGAAGGGGGGGAAGTGGTGAAGCTGGAAGGATGTCTTCCATTCACAACCTCCAACTCACAAGTGGTTACAGAACTCTTTCATTTTTAAATATTTTTATTTTCTTGTGTGTTTGTGTTTGATGCTGAGGATCAAACTTAGGGCCTCACACATGCTAGACAAGCACTCTACTGCTATGCGATATCCTCAACCCACAAAACTCAATATTTTAGTTAATTGTTTGGACTTAGTATTGTCTTAGGGCTGTGGATATAGCTTAGTGGTAGAGTGCTTTCTTAGCCTGTGTGAGGCCTTGGGTTTGAGCTCCAGTACTGGAAACAAAACAAAACAAACAAACAAAACACCACGGTCTTATCAGAATTATTGCTTACAGTGGTTACCTTGTCAAAGCCTGTTTATTTTTTAAAAATCCCTGAAGTCTTGAGTTAATGCTGTACTATTAATACATATTATTAATGTCACCTCCTATTATTATTAATTATAACTTTCATATAGGGAAATATATTCCAAGTTTTTTCTAAACTTTCAGTGCCAGCCCCATGGGTGGGACCAAGACTCTCTGCAACCAGACCTTGTTAATTCCATTCACTCATCCAAGGACTGGACCTATAAGCATTTCTAAATGGACTAAGAACTCCCCCAGGACTTCTGAGTTCTAGATAAATGGCAGCAGCCACCATTTGGGCCTGGGGAAGATAGTACTTGAGAGGGGGACATTCTCAGACAAATTGCTCTTTGATGGAGAGGCCATTTCTATATCATGATACTTCATCATTGAAAGAACTTTTTGACTTTAACCCAATTGTCCTATTTCCTGGAATTTATGTAGTTGAGATATCTGCATACAGGTTATCCCCAACAGCATTATTTATAATTAAGTAAAACTGGAGAAATGAAGAAAATATTCATCCAGGGGGAATGGGTAAATTAGTTGTGGTATCCCAATTTTCCCATACAGTGAGCCATAATGTGATCTTTAAGAGTAAGGTAGATAGACAGGTATTGACATGGTATATGATTAATGAACTAACTGGGTTAGAAATGGTTTGTGATATAAAGTTAGACATAGCTATATAACAAAAGATCTGCCTGCAAAGATGTATGTGCATGCATGTACACAAATGTAATTATTAAATTCACCTTAAGAGCAACAACACCTCAATATTAGCAGGGATTGCCTCTAAGGGAAGAGTTAGAAGGGGAAAAAAATGGGACTTTTGTACTCTACCTCACACATTACAGAATTGCCAGAATTTTTGTTTTTTCGCAATGAACATGTATTACATTTATAATAAAAATGACATTTTAAACCAATTTAAAAGGATATATGAGCACTGTAAATATGTTAGTGTACCATAAATTAATCTATAAATACAATGTTTCTCAGTGAAAATACCAACAGGGGCTTTTTTTTTTTTTTTAGAATATAACAAGCTGATTCTGAAGTTCGTATGGAAAAATAAACATCCTAAAATAAACAGCAATTTTCCAAAAAGAAAGAAATGAGAGAAGGCAAACCCTAGCAGGCATTAAAATGCACTGTTAAAACCACAATAATTAACAAAATTACATGAGTAGTGAATTGGGTAGTAGACAGGCAGTTCAATTCAATTTAATAGAAAAGAGCCCCAAAGTAAACACAAATGCTTCTTAAAATTTTGTTTTTCAATAAAGATGGTACCTCAAACTGGGGGAGGAGAGGACAAATCTTCCAATAATGTTTTGGGGTGCCAATATTGGGGAAAAAGAACTGAATCCCTCAAGTAATGATATTCCAGGTGAGCATGGATTTAAACATACAAGATAATAATTATAAAAGCATTAGAACAGAGAATAACAGAATATAAGAATTTTGTAACACATGAACACAGAGTGCTATTTGAAGCAATATGCAAAGGCCAGAAGCCATAAAGGAAGTTATTGATGTATTTGACTTGATGAAATTAAAGTTTTACATGGTTACAAATATCACCAGTAAAATAAAACAGACAAACTGCAGACTGGAATATATGTACATAGTAACTCTCAGGAGGTTAACTTTCTTAATGTAGAGATTACTTCTAAGTCAATTTTAAGAAGAAGTCAAGGAACCAACAACAACAAAAAGTAAGCAAAACCATGAATAGAAATTTCTTATAAATGTAAATATAGTGTGAGGGAGGTCTCATGAAAATTGAAGAGAGATTGGTAGAGGAAAAGGATCAGGGGAGGTGGCAGGGGGAATACTGGGGACTTTATTGGCCAAATTATATTGTTATATTTTGTGTATGCACCAATGAATTTCACCTTATAATTATAACACACCAATAAAAGCATGGGAAAAAAGAAATATAAATACAAAGGACTCATGACCACATAAAAGACAGTGATCCTCACAATTTCACAGTATCATTTTTCCCTCTATTATGTTGACAAATAATAAAAAATTGATAATAAAGTTTTGGTAAGACCATGAGATAACAGACTCCTATACTGTTGGTAAGAGTAACTACATGCTCTTTGGAAGATAATTTAGCAATATTATAATAAAATTTGCATCTATCCCTTGACCCTGCATTCCACTTCTAAGAGTTCATCCTTCAGATATACATGCATGCATGCATTTACATTCAAAGGCTGTAGAACTAAATAGAGTAAATACAACCTAACTTCTATCACCAGAGAAGTGACTAAACAGATTAAGGCACTGCTGTACCAGGAATGGAACATTATACAGCTACAAACAAAAAAGATTGTTCCTTCTATATGCTGATAAAGAACAATCTTCACATATCTTTTACTGACAAAAGCAATGAGCAAAACAATGTGCATAACAGACTGCAATTTATAGACAAAGAGGGCAACCATATGTATATTCATAGAATCTCTGAAAGCATGCCCAATACACTGGCATCTGCTTGCAGCTGAGCAGGGAGACCAAGGACAGCAAGTCTGAGGTAGAAGAGAAACTTACTTTATCATACACTTTATTCAAGCTATTGTTTACCAAGTACATTCTTTTTTTTTTTTTTTTTTGGTACCAGGCATTGAACCCAGGGGTGCTTTACCACTGAACTATAACCCCAGCCTACCTTGTTTTTTTTTTTTTTTTTTTTTTTGAGACAAGGCTTGCTGCATTGCTTAGGGCCTTGCTAAGTTGCTGAGGCTGTTGAAAGAAAAAAAAAGTTTGCCTTTATTTCTTGGCTCATGGCCTCTTCCAACAATCCCATAATTCCAACCTTGCATTTATCCTCACATCTCCATCTCTGCTCTGACCCTCAGGCCAATCCTCTTACAAGGACATTTTGATTATGCTGGATCTATCTAGATAATCTTCCTATCCCCAAATCCTTATTTTAGTCACGTCTGCAAAGTCCCTTTTGCTGTGTAAGGTAACATAATCACAGGCTTTGGGGATTAGGATGCAGACATTTGGGGGAAACATCATCCTGCCTATAAGTACCTTCCCCGCTCTGTTGCCTACTGTGACCCAGACACAGAGCATACAGCAGTGTCAACAGACACATCATCCCTCACTCATAAAGTTCCCAACCAGTTAGAGCAAGAGATGATAAATAACATACATCAATCAAATCAATAATGTTAGATAATGATTAGTGCTACAGCAAGATAGTAGGAAATGGGATGAAAGAGAGCTGGATTTGGGGTGGAAGGATTTCAAACCAGGAAGCCTTCACTGGGAAGGGGGCATTGGTAGGAAGAGCTAGAAGAGGTAAGGGAGTGGTCGTGCAGACATTTAGAAGAAGAGCAGTCCAGGAAGAGGGAACAGCAAGTACAAAGGCCCTGAGGCTATAGTGCATCTGATGTATTCATGGAGCCTGAGATGATAAGTGTGACTGGAAAAGAGGGAGGGATGTGGTAGTAGATGAGGTCAGAGAGAGCTGGGAAGGAGCACGTGGTGTAGAATCTCATAGGCCATTGTAAACCTGCTGGATCCTCTGGAGGAAGTTTGAGCAGACATCATAAGATCTCTATTTATTAGAATTCTGTTAAAATGCAAGGGAGCAAGCCAGGAAATTGCTGCAGAAATCCAGGCAGTAGAGGGTGGTTGCATGGTTCCTAGTAGCAGGGGCAATGGAGAGAACTACTGGATTTTATGAGATGACAAGCTATGATATATATATATGCCAGCCAGATTTACAGACAGGCTGGATGTAACATGTGAGAGAAAGTGGCAAGTTGAGAACAACACCAAAGGTTTTGGTCTGAACAGTTGGAAAGATGGAACTTCCATGGAGAAGGGGAAGAGAGCTTTAAAAGAGGCAGATTTGGTCTGGGGGTTGTAGGGACGATTAGGAACTATGTTGGAGGCATGTTAACTTTGAGAATCTGTAAAATATCCAAGTGGAGATGAATATACAGTTGTAAATCCAAACCTTGAGTTCAGGAGAGTGGGCCAACTGAAGATAAAAATTGGAAGTTAGAGAAATGGCATTTAAAACTTGAGCTTTAGGCTGGGCATGGTGGTGCATGCCTATTATTTCAGTAACTTGGGAGGCTGAGGCAGGAGGATCACAAATTTAAGGCCAGCCAGAGAAATTTGCCAAGACCCTGTCTCAAAAATAGAACAAGGCCTGGGAAAGTAGCTCAGTGGTAGAGTGGCTCTGAGTTCAATCCCCAGTACCACAAAAACAAAACAAAACGTGAGCTTGAACATGGTCACTCGCTGACAAAGCCAAATTTCGCTCTTGCACTTCATTCTTGATGATTTGCACTGGAGAACTGACTGCATATCTTATTCGTTATCTAGTTTTGTTTACCAAGGGCATGCATTCATTTGCTTACTTAAAAATTTAGCTTAATTATAATGCACCAATAAAAATCATGGAAAAGATGAACTTATTTCACAATTTAGAGACCTTTGAGAAAATAAACATCAAAAATAAAAATTTCCTATAATTTCATCCATTGCAAATAATCACTTGTAACCCTTTGACATATTTACTTTCAGACTCTTGCCAAGGTTGAGTGCCTATTTGGTATGTTGTCCAACGTTCAAAAACCATTAGTTGATGTTGCTTTTCTATTTTATGAAGGAACGTGAGAAGGGAGGTTGGTGGCCCCTTGGAATGCTTACCACTATCCTGTCACTATTCCAAATGCAGGGATTCTGCCCAGAGATGCTCTATTTTGCCCAGGGATGGTCAGGGCTCTGTCCCTGGCTGTGTGTCCTCTTGGCTGTGCCAGCTGGTGAGTAGATGCTGGGTGTCTGATTTGTGCATGCACCTTGGGCACATGGTGCATAAACAAGTAACAGGCTCTTGGCTGGTGTGACTTCCTCATCCTCACAGACCTGAGCCAGGGTTTCCACCCTGCCTCTTATTGGGTAAGTGAGAGGCGTTGCTGTGGCAGCAAGTAATTTGCTTCCTCACCCAAACTGTGAGGTTCAGAAAAGGTGATTCTGTAGTGGTTTCACAGTGGAAAGAGAAAATCATCTCAGACAAAAGGGAGAAAAAAATCTTCGGGAATTCATTGTGTCTTTTCAGCTCCCAGAACATCTCATTCAGAGGGGAGCTGTCATCTTCCTATTCCTGATCTAATTTGAAGCTCAGAACTCACAGCCTGCCTGCCTTTAGCCTGAATTTCTCTGCAAATGTGAAGCCCAAAGGGAGAGTCCCCAGAGAGCAACTACTCCAAATACTGATTAGCAAGGAGATCAAAGTGTGCAGCAAAACTTACTTGTAGGTCCCTCTGCCGCCAACATCCCTACCACTACACCACATACACACAGCCTGCCCTGCCCTCCCAGTTGCTTCTACCAAGATGAGGAAAGACTATGACATAGCAACAGAGGCCCCAGGCTCAGGGGTTTCATTACCATGGAGGTCAGTCACCTTTTAGCACAATGACTTTAGGGCAATTAGCCTTATTCACCTCTGCAAGATCTTGGCATTATGCACTGGTAAAAGCTCAGAGTTTTAGAGGCAGCATGCATGGGCTCAAATCCCACTTAGAGCAAGTTCTTCAACCTTCTTTGAAACTCAGTTTCCACACCTGCAAAATGGCGGATATTATGAACCCAATTGTCAATTCTGTGGAACAGACTAAAGATATGGCTGCAGAGCCCCTGGCCTGCAGTAGGCTCACAACAAATTCTATTTCCCTCCCCTGTGCAGGGCAGCCAGCCTGGTCCATGTGGACACCCTCTCTCTATATGTTCCTCTTGGAGACCTCAAAAGGTCAGCTGGTAATACACTTCTCTTTTAGCATCTTCAACAGTGCACCAGAAAAGGAATCCCACGTCACTACCTTGGAATTTCCAGTCCATACTAAAATAGAAAGTAATGTGAAGTGCAAAGACTAAAAGTCACAGTGGAGGCATCTAATAATTGTTCAAAATAAAAATTACCAGGGGCAAGATTACTTTGGGAAAATGTGAGTAACTGTCTTTGGGGGAGGATGTAGATGCCTCCTGAAGCTGCCTGGATTGCCAGCAATACTCAGCAATGAGAGCAGCCTGCAGGTGGCTTGGGATAAGAAGGGGAGTCCCCAGCCCCTGGATCTAGGATTTCCTGGATCCAGGACCCTGCTTAGGTCCAGTTGTGGCCTCCTGAAGAAGCATGCACCTGAGTCCCTAAGAAGCGCCTGAGCCATGCTGTTATGAATGGCTCCATCAGACAATCTTGCTGACACCCCATAGAGTCTTTCCCAGAGGAAACGGGGGAGATAAGTGATCTTATCCTTTTCACTTAGGCATCCTTAGGAGATACACAGTAGAAAGCAATGGTAAATGAAAAACGGTTTCAGTTTAAAGTACAGATTCTAGTTTCAAGACTATTACTGAGTAAATATTGTGTGACAGATGAAATGAAGACCAACTCCTCAACAAAGCGCAGTGTGCCCCTGTCCCACTTCTGCATTGTCCACGCCAGCTACCTACATCTCAGGTGACCATAGAAACCCTTCCTTCTTGAACATCTCAGCTCCAAGGGTGAATCTTGGTATTGCCTAAAGCCAATCCAATTGTCCCAATTCCTTTGTGGGTGGGTCTGAGCATGGGCATAGAATTGAGTTCTGAAAAAAAAAAACAAAAAAAAAAAACAGAAGGAAAATGGGGACTAAGGGAAGAAAGGGGAACCAAAAAGCATGTTAAACAAAAATTCCTCTTATCTTTTAGGCATTGTCATGTCTGCATAGGAAGCCTGGAATGCTGGCAGCCCTTTTGTAACGGGAAGGGAGCTAAACTTTTATGACAGGATGGTGAAGTGAAAGGGTGGGAAGAATCTGGTTCTGCTTTTGTTTTCTGTACTGGCAATCAAACCCAGGACCCTATGCATGCTAGGCAATTGCTCTCTGACTGAGCTAACCCCAGCCCTAGAATCTAGTTTTTTGATAATATTGTTTGAGCCACTATTCAGCCCCACAGTTGCCCTTAATCAGGGTTTCTTGCTAAGTAAGATTAAATATTCTCATTCTACCTGTTCCATTTTAACCTGTGTTTTCTGTTCATTGACACTAAACACATCTTAATTGATAAGGGCCTCATGCACTTGATTTTTTTTTTATGTTCAAATTTTTTATGTTCAAACTTGTTATCATATAACAAGTCACAAGACAAACCTGTCTTACTCTGAATTTTCTATTTTGCTTTTCAAGAGAGTAGGAGAAATAGGGGGCATAAGGAGGGGGAAAACAATTTTCCTTAGCTATCCATAAAGTGAGACCAGCCTGCTCCTCAATGATTGATTCTGCAGATAGGCGATTGTTTCTTTTCTTGTGTGCGTGTGTGTGTGTCTGTTTTGGAGGAGAGAATGTACTCAGAGATAGTTTGCAAAAAATGAGGATATAAAAGAAAAATTGAAGGATTGTAGGGACTGTTTTTTTATGAGAGGTTTTATGGAAGTCTATACATGGACATTTGGGCTGGCTAGGGGAGTGAGTGGGCCACTCACACACAGCCCACTTGCTACTCACTGAGCTGGCACTGGCTCCACCTACCTGGAGGAAAGATCTAATGTGTACAAAGATGCTCTAAAGATTAGTAGTATTCTTATGAGCAATGTTGCTTCAAGGCCAGGCCACAAACTGTGGCATAGAGATCAGGGTCCTATCTCCATTTCTAGCTCAAGGCCGTTCTAAAGTCCATTCCAGAAGCTGGGACTTTGGCAATAGCAAGAGAGCTCCTTGGAACAGATGTTCTCAAGATCTTGAAGCACATTCTCCTGTGTCTGCAAATTGCTTTAAACATGTCATCACAAATCGGAGTGATTACATATAGGCTCTTTGGTTCAAACATCATCTCTAAGTATGTCCATTGTCCTAGTCAAGAATGTGTGTTCCAGGGGTGATCAGCTTGGTTTTACATCAGACAGGCCATGACAAACATTCTAATATATATCTGTCTTTTCATCAACACCTTGCTAATTAGAGTAGTGAATATCAGAAATGGCTTCTTCATGATGAAATTAGTAACCTATCAATCAACATGATTTGTGGTTAGAGATGCATTCCCTTTGGTAGAATTGGTGTGTTAGTAAGCTTTCTGTTCCTATGACCAAGATACCTGATGAGGACAATTTAAAGGAAGGATGGTTTATTTGGGGTTCATGGTTTCAGAGGTGTCAGTGTTGGTTGGCTGACTCCATTGCTCTGGGTCTGAGGTATGGGGGAGCCTCACAGCAGCAAGCCATGGTAGAAGAAAGCTGCTTAACTTGTGGCAGCTAGGAGCAGAGAAGAAGTGTCTAGCAGGAGTTCAGACCCTGGGTAAAGGGTTACATAAGTGAACATGTACTCATAAGCAGATATGTATGACCTTTAGTACATATGCTAAATCAGGATATTTATAAACTTGATTACATACTAAATCAGAGTGACCTAACCATAGCCATCTTGAGCCTACCCCACAGAAAGAGAGAAAGAGAGACAGACAGAGACAGAGAGAGGGGAGCCAGGGACAAGATATAGTCCAAGACCACACCCCAGTGACCTATTTTCTCCAGCCAAGCCCCACTTTTCTACAGTTACCATGCTGGTAGTTCATTCAAATTATTAACCCATCAAATGGCTTAATCCACTGATGAGGTTACAACTCTTGTAATCTAATCACTTCACCTCTGAATATTCCTGCATTGCCTAATATTTGAGCTTTTGGGGGGAAATTTTATATTCAAACCATAATAAATGGTATTTAAGATATGTGGACTAGATAAAATATTTTAGAGATAAACAGACAACTGAAACCCAGATTACTGAATACTAGGATAAGAGTCACCAGCCAGTTTAGAGGAAAAACATCAAGATACAAAGGCTGCAAGGCTGACGCCACTCAGCTGGATCTTGAAGGCTAAGCTGCCAGCGCAGGGTGAAGAAACAGGATGAAAGGTCTTGAGAAAGGTTGGTAGCTGTGCAGGGAACTGCTGTATGTCTGCAGGACCCCAGGGTGTCTGCATGTAATTGGGCTTTTTGGCAGCAGGACACAGGGTGACCTGGGAGATGAGGGTGGAGGGTCTGGCAACCCCTGATAAAGCTGAAGCTTCAGGCACAGAGGATATTGAACTTGATCCTGAAAGTTATAAGAAATTAAAGCATTTAAAACAGAGAAGAAACTTTTTACAAAATATTCTTTTTTAAAAATTTTTTATTGTTGGTTGTTCAAAACATTACATAGTTCTTGACATATCATATTTCACACTTTGATTCAAGTGGGCTGTGAACTCCCATTTTTACCCCGTATACAGATTGCAGAATCATATCAGTTACACATCCATTGATTTACATGTTGCCATACTAGTGTCTGTTGTATTCTGCTGCCTTTCCTATCCTCAACTATCCCCCCTCCCCTCCCCTCCCCTCTTCTCTCTCTACCCCCTCTACTGTCATTCATTTCACCCCCTTGTATTATTTTTCCCTTTCCCCTCACTTCCTCTTGTATGTAATTTTGTATAACCCTGAGGGTCTCCTTCCATTTCCATGCAATTTCCCTTCTCTCTCCCTTTCCCTCCCACCTCTCATCCCTGTTTAATGTTAATCTTCTTCTCATGCTCTTCATCCCTATTCTGTTCCCAGTTACTCTCCTTATATCAAAGAAGACATTTGGCATTTGTTTTTTAGGGATTGGCTAGCTTCACTTAGCATAATCTGCTCTAATGCCATCCATTTCCCTGCAAATTCTATGATTTTGTCATTTTTTATTGCAGAGTAATACTCCATTGTGTATAAATGCCACATTTTTTTTTATCCATTCGTCTATTGAAGGGCATCTAGGTTGGTTCCACAGTCTTGCTATTGAGAATTGTGCTGCTATGAACATCGATGTAGCAGTGTCCATGTAGCATGCTCTTTTTAGGTCTTTAGGGAATAGACCGAGAAGGGGAATAGCTGGGTCAAATGGTGGTTCCATTCCCAGCTTTCCAAGAAATCTCCATACTGCTTTCCAAATTGGCTGCACCAATTTGCAGTCCCACCAGCAATGTACAAGTGTACCCTTTTCCCCACATCCTCGCCAGCACTTGTTGCTGTTTGACTTCATAATGGCTGCCAATCTTACTGGAGTGAGATGGTATCTTAGGGTGGTTTTGATTTGCATTTCTCTGACTGCTAGAGATGGTGAGCATTTTTTCATGTACTTGTTGATTGATTGTATGTCCTCCTCTGAGAAGTGTCTGTTCAGGTCTTTGGCCCATTTGTTGATTGGGTTATTTGTTATCTTATTGTCTAATTTTTGGAGTTCTTTGTATACTCTGGATATTAGGGCTCTATCTGAAGTGTGAGGAGTAAAGATTTGTTCCCAGGATGTAGGCTCCCTATTTACCTCTCTTATTGTTTCTTTTGCTAGGAAAAAACTTATTAGTTTAAGTAAGTCCCATTTGTTGATTCTAGTTATTAACTTTTGCGCTATGGGTGTCCTATTGAGGAATTTGGAGCCCGACCCCACAGTATGTAGATCGTAGCCAACTTCTATCAGACGGTGTGTCTCTGATTTGATATCAAGCTCCTTTATCCATTTTGAATTCACTTTTGTGCATGGCGAGAGAAAGGGATTCAGTTTCATTTTGTTGCATATGGATTTCCAGTTTTCCCAGCACCATTTGTTGAAGATGCTATCCTTCCTCCATTGCATGCTTTTAGCCCCTTTATCAAATATAAGAAATTTGTAATTTTGTGGATTAGTCTCTGTGTCCTCTATTCTGTACCATTGGTCCACCCGCCTGTTTTGGTACCAGTACCGTGCTGTTTTTGTTACTATTGCTCTGTAGTATAGTTTGAAGTCTGGTATCGCTATACCGCCTGATTCACACTTCCTGCTTAGCATTGTTTTTGCTATTCTGGGTCTTTTATTTTTCCATATGAATTTCATGATTGCTTTCTCTATTTCTACAAGAAATGCCGTTGGGATTTTGATTGGCATTGCTTTAAACCTATAGAGAACTTTTGGTAATATCGCCATTTTGATGATGTTAGTTCTGCCTATCCATGAACAGGGAATATTTTTCCATCTTCTAAGATCTTCTTCTATTTCTCTCTTTAGGGTTCTGTAGTTTTCATTGTATAAGTCTTTCACCTCTTTTGTTAGGTTGATTCCCAAGTATTTTATTTTTTTTGAGGATATTGTGAATGGAGTGGTTGTCCTCATTTCCATTTCAGATGATTTGTCGCTGATATACAGGAATGCCTTTGATTTATGCGTGTTGATTTTATATCCTGCCACTTTGCTGAATTCATTCATTAGCTCTAATAGTTTCTTTGTAGACCCTTTTGGATCTGCTAGGTATAGAATCATGTCACCTGCAAATAGTATTAATTTAAGTTCTTCTTTTCCTATTTTTATGCCTTTAATTTCTTTCGTCTGTCTAATTGCTCTGGCCAGTGTTTCGAGAACTATGTTGAACAGAAGTGGTGAGAGAGGGCATCCCTGTCTTGTTCCAGATTTTAGAGTGAATGCCTTCAATTTTTCTCCATTCAGAATGATGCTAGCCTGAGGCTTAGCATAGATTGCTTTTACAATATTGAGGTATGTTCCTGTTATCCCTAGTTTTTCTAGCGTTTTGAACATAAAGGGATGCTGTACTTTGTCGAATGCTTTTTCCACATCTATCGAGATGATCATATGGTTCTTATTTTTAAGTCTATTGATGTGGTGAATAACATTTATTGATTTCCATATATTGAACCAGCCTTGCATCCCAGGGATGAATCCTACTTGATCATGGTGCACAATTTTTTTGATATGTTTTTGTATCCGAGTGGTCAGAATTTTATTGAGGATTTTTGCATCTAGGTTCATTAGAGATATTGGTCTGTAGTTTTCTTTCTTTGAAGTGTCTTTGTCTGGTTTAGGTATCAGGGTGACGTTGGCCTCATAGAATGAATTTGGAAGTTCTCCCTCTTTTTCTATTTCCTGAAGTAGCTTGAAAAGTATTGGTATTAGTTCCTCTTTAAAGGTTTTGTAAAACTCTGCTGTATACCCATCCTGTCCTGGGCTTTTCTTAGTTGGTAGTCTTTTGATGGTTTCTTCTATTTCCTCAATTGATATTGGTCTGTTTAGGTTGTCTATATCCTTCTGACTCAATCTGGGCAGATCATATGACTTAAGAAATTTATCGATGCCTTCACTATCTTCTAATGTATTGGAGTATAAGGATTCAAAATAATTTTTGATTATCTTCTGTATATCTGAAGTGTCTGTTGTGATATTGCCTTTTTCATCCCGTATGCTAGTAATTTGAGTTCTCTCTCTTCTTCTCTTCGCTAGCATGGCTAAGGGTCTGTCGATTTTGTTTATTTTTTCAAAGAACCAACTTTTAGTTTTGTCAATTTTTTCAATTGTTTCTTTTGTTTCGATTTCATTAATTTCAGCTCTGATTTTCATTATTTCTTGCCTTCTACTTCTTTTGCTGTTGTTTTTCTCTTCTTTTTCAAGGATTTTGAGATGAAGTATGAGATCATTTATTTGTTGTTTTTTTCTTCTTTTAAGGAATGAACTCCAAGCAATGAATTTTCCTCTTAGAACTGCTTTCAATGTGTCCCATAGATTCTGATATGTTGTGTCTGTGTTTTCATTTATCTCTAAGAATTTTTTAATTTCCTTCTTGATGTCTTCTATAACCCATTGATCATTCAGTAACCTATTGTTCATTCTCCAAGTGATGCATGATTTTTCCTTCCTTCTTTTATCGATGATTTTCAGTTTCATTCCATTATGATCAGATAAGATGCATGGGTATTATCTCTACTCCTTTATATTGTCTAAGAGTTGGCCTGTGACATAATATATGATCTATTTTTGAGAAGGATCCATGTGCTGCTGAGAAAAAAGTGTAACTGCTTGATGTTGGGTGGTATATTCTATGTATGTCAATTAAGTCTAGGTTATTAATTGTGTTATTGAGTTCTATAGTTTCCTTATTCAACTTTTGTTTGGAAGATCTGTCCAGTGGTGAGAGAGGTGTGTTGAAGTCTCCCATGATTATCTTATGGTGGTCTATTAGACTCTTGAACTTGAGAAGAGTTTGTTTGATGAACATAGCTGCACCATTGTTTGGGGCATATATATTTATGATTGTTATGTCTTGTTGGTGTAGGGTTCCCTTGAGCAGTATGTAGTGTCCCTCTTTATCTCTTTTGATTAACTTTGGCTTGAAATCTATTTTATTTGATATGAGTATGGACACTCCTGCTTGTTTCTGAAGTCCATATGAGTGATATGATTTTTCCCAACCTTTCACCTTCAGCCTATGTATGTCTTTTCCTATCAAATGCGTCTCCTGTAGGCAGCATATTGTTGGTCTTGTTTTGTGATCCATTCTACTAGCCTGTGTCTCTTAATTGGTGAGTTTAAGCCATTAACATTTAGGGTTATTATTGAGATATGGGTTGTTCTTCCAGCCATATTTGTTTATTTATGTTACTAAACATGGTTTGTTTTCCTCTTTGATTATTTTCACCCCTTTACTGTCCTACCTCCCACTGTTGGTTTTCATTGTTATTTTCCTTTTCCTCTTCCTGTAATGTTTTGCCGAGGATGTTTTGAAGAGATGGTTTTCTAGCTGCAAATTCTTTTAACTTTTGTTTATCGTGGAAGGTTTTAATTTCATTTTCCATCCTGAAGCTTAATTTCGCTGGATACACATCTTGGTTGGAACCCATTTTCTTTCAGTGTTTGAAATATGTTATTCCAGGATCTTCTAGCTTTCAGAGTCTGTGTTGAAAGATCAGCTGTTATCCTGATTGGCTTACCCCTAAATGTAATCTGCATCCTTTCTCTTGTAGCTTTTAAAATTCTCTCCTTATTCTGTATGTTGGGCATCTTCATTATAATGTGTCTAGGTGTGGATCTCTTATGATTTTGCACATTCGGCGTCCTGTAGGCTTCTAGGATTTGGGATTCTGTCTCATTCTTCAAGTCTGGGAAGTTTTCTCGTATTATTTCATTGAATAGATTGCTCATTCCTTTGGTTTGAAACTCTGTCCCTTCCTGTATCCCAATGACTCTTAAGTTTGGTCTCTTAATGTTATCCCATATTTCTTGGATGTTCTGCTCATGGTTTCTTAACAGTCTTGCTGAGCTGTCTATGTTCTTTTCAAGTTGAAATACTTTGTCTTCATTGTCTGATGTTCTATCTTCTAAGTGTTCTACTCTGCTGGTAGTATTCTCCATTGAGTTTTTAATTTGGTTTATTGCTTCCTGCATTTCTAGGATTTCTGTTTGTTTGTTTTTTATAACCTCTATCTCCCTGTATAGTTGATCTTTTGCTTCCTGGATTTGTTTGTGTAATTCATTGTTGAAGTGATCTTTCATTGTTTGATTTTGCTCTCTAATGTCTTCCTTGAGACTCCAGATCATCTGAAGCATGTATATCCTGAATTCTTTATCTGACATTCCATCTGCTGCAGCTGTTACCTCTTCTAAAGTTGAGTTGACCTGCATTGCTTGTGTTCCTTTCTTTCCTTGTCTTTTCATATTGTTTGCATTTCTTTCTGCTTGGTCAAACTCTTGTGTTTTTGAAAAATTTTTCCCCCTATATATTTATATTGCTCTTGTATAGTTGAAAAGTCTCCCATGCAGGGTTGGGTGGTGGTCTGCCTACCTTGCAGGCATGGGCGGCAGCTCTGCTCTGCCCCTACTCCAATTGGGTGACGTGTGTACCATGCTGGCAGGCCACCGGGCCTGATCCGCCGTTCGCTTGCAGGTCTGCCTACCTTGCAGGTGCGGGCGGCGGCTCTGCTCTACCCCACCTCCAATTGGAGTGACTTGTCTACCACACCCGCAGACCGCTGGGCCTGTTTGCGTGGGCAAAGGCTCTTCTCTGCTCCTACTCCAATTGGGGTGACGTGCCTACCACCCCGGCCGGCCGCTGGGCCTATTCCACCTGTCGGTCGCAGGTCTGCCTACCTTGTGGGAACGGGCGGCGGCTCTGCTCTGCCCCTACTCTAAATGGGTTGATGTGTCTGTCGCGCCAGCAGGCCACTGGGCCTGTTCCGCTGGTCGTTCGCAGGTCTGCCTACCTTGCGGGCGCGGGTGGCAGCTCTGCTCTGCCCCTACTCCAATTGGGGTCACGCCAGTGGGCCGCTGGGCCTGTTCTGGGTGCAGGTGGCGGCTCTGCTCTGCCCCTCTGGCTTGATGACAAAGTGAGAGAGACTCGGGTGTTTGTGACTCACTTTCTTTACCAGGAGACCAACTGTTTCTGTTGCCGCTGGTATCGATGAAGTTCTCTCCTCCACCGCTTTCTGATGACATCAGATCTCTGCCATGTTGGTATCCCATGCGAATGGCAGCATTTCGTTCCCTTTGCTGGGTGACCAAAGCAATGGGTGAGTCCTGACCGGCCCTCACAAGCCCTGTCTCAGTCCTGTTGCCACTGCCTATGAAGGCTCGGTTGGTATTTACCTCCACAGTATTCAGCAGGACCCGGACTGAGAAGCAGTTTCTGTGGATTCTTTAGCCCTGGGCCAGAGCAGTTCTGGGAGCCAGAATTCGGCTGCTCCGTGCTCGGTGTATGTTCTGATAGGAGCAGGCTCCAAGAAGCAGTTTCTGCGGGTTAATTAGCACGTTAATTAGCACTGAGCCTGAGTAAGTTGTCTGCGAGCCACAGGTGAATGGCAGCCTGAAATTACCTGTTCTATGTCTGAATGAGCTGCGATCAGTCGAAAACAGGGATGGTGACATCAGCTCTCCAAGATGGTGGCCGCTGGCTTCCTCTGTGGTCTGACCGGTGTGGAGAACCGAATTGGACCGCTTCCTTCCCCCGTCTCAAACCCAGAATTCAGCACTTAGTACGGTGATTGCACAGCTGGCAGAAGCCCGCGGATACTGCAGCGCTGTATCTTTGCGTTGCTATCTCCTTATTTCCCTGCGGGCGCCGCAGACTCTAGCCGTGGGGCGATTTGCTGAATAAGCAGCGTGACCCTCCGTGCGGACAAATCTCTCGCGTTTGAGCCCCTGTAGCTGATCCTCGTGCGATGGAAATCCTTCCTCTAGGTTTTGGAGCACCCCAATTTTGCTGGAAATTCCTAACAAGATAGCTTTTAGCCTTTTTAACTCGTCATTCTCCCACACAGTGACACGGTACACGGGGTAATGCACTCCCTTTGCCGCCATCTTCCCCGAGACCTCACAAAATATTCTTGTAAAAATTATTTGACAGGAAACAAAGCTATGGTAGTGATTTATGGTGTGATTTTTTTAAAGCTGGGTATATGTAGATTTATTTACCTGTTATCCATCTCTTCCTGTAAGTAATCTATAATTAAGGTGTTTTTTAAAGCTGAAGGCTCATTATCCTCTTATACTAGTATTTCAATCAAGGAATGCTATTTAACTTCTTAGTAAATCATGTTGCTGAGGACTCCCCACCTGTTGAAGAAGAGGCTTTCTTTGCTTCTGAGGAAGGCAGACCCCACTGAGATCAAAGAAATCAGAACCCAGCTTGAAGCTTCAAATAGATTTGAAGTCCATGGTGAAGACAATAATCTTGAAAGCAAGGCTTGAAAGACAAAAGTATTTTCTAAATTCTGAACCCTTCCCTTCAAATAAGAAGCAGCAAAACTTAGATCATAGAGAAGGGAAGACTAGGATAAAGAGGAACATTTGAAAGGGGAAAGAGGGAGGGTCAAAAGATCACATGCAAATGTCTTGATTAGTCCTGTGGGTAGAAACTTCCAGAAGAGGCAGGCATAAGGAACCCATTCTCATGTTTTGAGAAATTTGAGATCACTGGGAGGTCTATGCCAGAGGAGACCGCAGGACACTCAAAGGTGTCCCACATTAGACAGTGGTCCTCATTCAATGGTACAGGAGAGTGGAGGAACTTAATTCAAGTGGAGTTAGGGATCCTAGTGGACCACAGTGTATGACTCATGCAGGGCTCTAGGAGGATCTACAAGTACCAGTATGGGATGCAGAAGTGCTACAAGGACTGGTAGGCCAGAGGAAACATGGATTTCCAAAGAGGAGGCCACGGAGCACATGGCTCGTGACCGAAAGAACCCTCAACTTTTGCAGTGACATCCAAAATTCCAACCAGGACCCCTTACTCCTCAATGACCCACAGGACTCACAGGATGAGGGCCATCTAGTGGACAGTGGGAGGAATCCCAAGGACTTAGGCCTCTACCCAGGTGCCCACAGAGAGCAGAGGTACAGCTTGAAGAGAGAAAGAATGAGTTTGAATCCATAGATCTACAGTTTACCCACAACTGACAGTTTTTAACTGGAAGATACTGAGTTAAATATAATGAGGTTTAAGTGTTTTCCTCAGCAGAGGCAAGAAGGGGGAGAAGGATGGGCTCATTGAATATAAGGTTATTATTACTATTTTTCAGTACCTGAATTATAGTATGTAAACCTCAAACATGCTTTATGTATGAATGGGTACATATGTGCATGTTCACACACACACACAAACACACACACACACACACACACACGCTGGCTTTTGGATCTTTTCTCAGACAAAAATTACCAAGTCACAAAATATGTTCCAAAATATCAGGCAACAAATCCTAGAGAGTGTTGGTTATCAAATAAAAGGGCAAGGATTCATTTGTTTTATTGCATGGGAAGCGATGAGTATAATTATTAGAACCAAACAGCCAGACTTGTAGACTTTAAACCCTGGTTCCACCGCTGACAGGTTGTGGCATTAGACAAGTTGCTGATACCTCAGTGCTTCAGTTTCTTTCTCCACAAAATGGAATAGTAACAACTCCACAGTGTTGTTTTGAATATTAAATGAGCTGATATTTGGAAAGAACTTGGAAAAGCGCCTGGCATGTGACTGGTTCTGTGTAAGTACCTAACACATTTCGCTCTCAGAGCCTCAAGCTCCTGAGGGTCTTGGCATTAAAGTGTAGGACATGTGTAAGAAGATGATTTAGAATTAAAAAAAAAACATAAGCTTCATGTTAAGACTTCTGAATCTGGGCAGGTCCTTTGGCTACAACCTTCTGCTTCCCTAAATCTGTCTGTTTATACTGTGGATATAAGATTCTTTTGTAGCCAGATACGGTGGAGCATGCCTGTAATCCCAGCGACTCAGGAGGCTGAGGCAGGAGGATCGTGGATTCAAAGCCAGCCTCAGCAAAAGAAAGATGCTAAGCAACTCAGCAAGACCCTGTCTCTAAATAAAATACATAATAGGGCTGGGGATGTGGCTCAGTGGTTGAGTACCCCTGAGTTCATCCCTGGTACCCTTCTCACCCCCCAAAATAGATTCTTCTTTTTGTTTATTTTATGTCAATGACAGTGGAAACAAATGGGGAAGATGTCTAATGACGTTTTTTTAATTGAAGAAAATGTGTGTCATAAATAAAAAACAATATAATCTAGAGGCATTTTTCCCACAATCTGTAAAGTTTGATTATTGTATTGTCATCTTTCTTCTGGTATTCTCCATGTATCTACCAATTGAAAAAAAGAAATGAAAAAGAAAAGGGAATCTTTCATGAAATGTTTGTCATTATTAATCTCTCATAAAACTTAGAGCTGAATGGTCTACAGTATGTGTTTAATATATTTGTTGGCAGATTTTTTTAAATTCATGACAATGGTAGCATTTAACATATGAGAATTTCTCTTCTGTCTGAATCCAGAAATTTAATCTAACATCTATCTAAAAATAGAGTTGGTTTCTTTCTTCTCTGTCCCTTTCTCTATTTTTAAAAACCCATTGCTTATCTTCTCCCTTTCCAGATGTTAGCTAGGAAATTGAAACCTTTTTTTAAAAGCCTAGCTGGAAGAACTCACACATACACAGAAGTGTCAATAACACCAAAGGTGCAACTTGCATCAACATCTCACAGAATTCAAAATTTTAAGGATCTGCAGTCTCTACTTGGACTCCCATTATTAAGTGCATGGAAATCACAAGGTGTGTACCTGTGAGAATTGCTTGAATTAACAAACATCCAAAATGTAGAACTAATGGGGCTGACATTTAGGCTTTGAAGTAGAGCTAAATGCAGATTTTAAAAGGTTGGTCAGCTGTTCAATGCAGATGTTGCGTTTAATCTAGTGCTATGATCTTTTCATCAGAAAGTGTGTTCCTTGAAGTGGCAGGAAACTGGGGGTTTGAGGTATTTTTAGAAAGGGTAGTTCTTGTGATCCTTCCAAATGCACACATGTATTACACCAGATCTACACTCCCACGATCTACAGCAGCATTTTTTTCAAACTGGGTCATGACCCGTTCATAGACCCTCAAATAAACTTGTGAATCAAAACCAGCAATCTAAAATAGGAGCTGCTAGAAAACACAACATCAAAGTAATACATTATATGTTGAAATAGAAAATTGTGTTTCAGTTTGTGTGTATGTGTTGTGTTGTGATATAAAATGTATTTTATAGGGTTTGATATACTTAGATGTATTTGAAAATCACGGATCTAAGATTATTACATGCAGACTTTCCAGACAATATATACTACTATAGAAGAGGAATTTAGTACAATCCTAATGGAAAATACTTTTTCAGTAAGTTTCATAGACCTTGAAATGATCCACAATCTCTAAAACAGTTATTCCCTCTTTGGACATTTATCTTAAGGAAATAATCCAAAATTCAGATGCCGTGTTCAGATGTAGTTTGTTCCCCAAAGGTTCAGGTGCTGGAAGCTTGGTCCTCCATATGGCAATTTTGAATGGTTATTCATCTTTAAGAGGTAGGGCTTGGTTGATGGTTACTAGGATGCAGTGGGGATTTGCATTTGGAAAAGATTAATGTAGTTCTCACAGGACTGGGTTAGTTCTCAAGAGACTTGGTTGTTATTAAGTAAGTCATACCACATGATTTTCCACTGTGTTGTGACATAGTCAAGGGGACCCTTATCAGACATGATGCTCTTTAGACTTTCCAGCCAACAAAGCTGTGAGCTAAGAAACCTCTTTTTTTAACTTCTTTTCTTTACAAATTATCTGACCTCAGGTATTTTGTTACAGCAAAACAAAATGGACTAAGATAGGATCAAAGATTTTTGCATAAAATGTTCACTACACAGTTATTGATTATACTGGAAGCCACAAACAACCTAAGTGTTCAACAACAAGGCAATTTTAAGTCAGTTTCAGAAAACAAACTTGTATTGTGTTATAACTAAAAGCAGTATTTTCAATGAACTTACAGTGATGTGAAAAATGTTCAAAATATAATATTAAATAAGAAAGAATTCCTCATACCATGCTCATACCATGTCATCTTAATAATCACAAAAATGGGTGAAGGGAAAAATGCTAACAGCAATTTTCTAAGTGATTGAGTTATGAGCAATTTTATTCTACAGTGTATGTATAATGTAGCCATAGTCTAGAGAAAAAAAGTGTCTCTCCTCCCAGATACATTGTGTTCTAGTCAGCAGATAACAGTGGTGTGTTCTTTATCACTTGACTCGCCTCTTGGGCAAGATGGGTAAAATCTTGCTTCTTCATAGTGTAAAGACGGTCAAGGATCCATTTCACATTCTTCCTGGGTGATGGTCACAGAAGCAGCAGTGCAGGGTCAGGATTTAGACCTTCCCAGCTGCGTGCCTGGATATGCTTTCTTTTCTCCAGACCAGTCTATCATTTCCCATTGCACTGTAACAAATTGCCACCAACCTGGTGGCTTAAAACACATACTTATTATCTTACATTTCGGAAGATTGAAACTCTGAAATGGGTCTCACTTAGCTACAATTAAGGTGTCAGCCATCCTGGTTCCCCCTGGAGGCTCCAGTGAAATTCCTTCCCTTCTCTTTTCCAGCTTGAAGAAGCTGTCTCTGTTCCTTTGGCTCATGGTGCATTCTGCCATCTTCCGCTCTCTGCTTCTATCAGGTCTCCTTCTCTGACTCTGACCCTCCTACCTCCTTCTTAATAAGGACTCTTGTGATTACATGGGGCCCAGCCAGATAATCCAGGGTAACTCTGCATCTCAATATCCTTAATTTAATGACAGCTGTAAGGTTCCTTTCCCATATTTGGTAATGTATTCATGGGGTTCTGAGGAATAGGACGTGGGCATCTTTAGTGGCCACCATTCTGTCTACCAAACCAGATTGACAGAATAGCTTGAAACTGGGGAGGTTCATCCCTTCTGCATTACAGAGTGGTTTGAAAATTGCACTATGCCCAGATAGCTGTCCCAAATGTGTCTGGGCCTGTGGATTTTCCACTAGGGGGCAATCTCTATTAATAACCGTATCCCTTTCACTCAGCACTGGCACTGGCTTAAATAAAGGTTAAACAAAGAAGACATGATATCTAAATTCATGGTTATTGTGCAACCCTATCAGACACACACACACAAAATGTAGACAAGGTGCAGAAACATTCATACACTGATGCTGGAGGCCCTGCCATTGCAAGTGTTTTATTTCTGGTTATTTATATGTAGGAGGCAAATTAACCAGAGAAGGGGGATGATGGGTTCAAGAAATTTAGAGCTTATTGTTACTTACCTTTATTTTTATTTTAGGATTTTAAAATTACTAAAATAATGCCACATTGTAGAAAAACTAGAAAATATAGGTAAGCAATAGAAATATTTTTTTTTTGTTTTTTTTAGTCAGTTTCAATTTTTAAAAGCTGAATACAAAAAAACTAAATGTCAGTGTTTTACTTTTTAAAAAAACCTTTTAAAAATAAAAATTGAGATGCAGACTTAGACAATTAAAAGGAATTTAAACAAAATTAAATTTCAAAGCAATAAGAACATTTGTTATTAGCTTACCTAGCTTTGTATCCACTGTTTTTGGCTTGTTTTCAATTCAACAGTGTGCTATTTCTTTAAAAAATCAAATTTCACTGTCATTGAATTTTAGAGTCACATTAGTCTCCAGGTTTGGAGAGTCCCCCTTCTCTCTCTCTCTCTCTCTCTCTCTCTCTCTCTATATATATATATATATATATATATATATATACATACACATACATATATCCTGCAATTAGTGTTTGCCCGTCCTTCCCTTAAAGCAGAGATAGGAAATAAAATACCAATATTTACAAGCCAATCAACTTTTCCTTTTAATTCTTTCTTTCTTTCTTTCTTTCTTTCTTTCTTTCTTTCTTTCTTTCTTTCTTTCTTTCTTTCTTGGTGAATGCACTTCCCCACCCATTTTAAAAAAATGTTATTTAGAGACAGATCTCACTGAGTTGCTTAGGGCCTGGCTAAATTGCTGAGGCTGGCTTTGAACTTGAGATCCTCCTGCCTTAGCCTCCCAAAATGCTGGGATTACGGGAATACACTACCTTGTCTGAATCCTTGTAATTCTTTTTGGGACAAGATAGTAAAGAAATTTGATTCTTTTCCATGTATTCATTTCCTTTAAGCATTGTCTTCTTCAGACATTCTGTTGGGAACAGTCTGCCTTCCCC
The DNA here is from genome assembly GCF_021218885.2 of Marmota monax. Classification (NCBI taxonomy): domain Eukaryota; kingdom Metazoa; phylum Chordata; class Mammalia; order Rodentia; family Sciuridae; genus Marmota; species Marmota monax. The sequence continues at coordinate 3,998,711 of NW_026691933.1, forward strand.
TCCACTTCCCTAATCCCTGCCCACCCTCTCATTTTACAACTCAGATACTGCCTCTTTCAAATTGCCAAGGGGACCACAAAGACCCAAATTGATTTCTTTCCTCTGAGAATCTCCAGAACTGAAGATCTTCCCAAATGCTGACACTTCATCACCAGTGTGTTTATCAAGCATTTTCATGGGGGTACAGCGCACCCTTTTACAGGGAAGAAAATCCCATCTCAAAGAGGTTAGGCAACTGTCCCTGAGTCTCTAGAAACCTCAGCATCAGTGCTGCCCAGTTACATCCTCCCCCTCATGCCCAAAATATCATAAAAAACCAGGTCTTTGTATTTTACAAGACTAACTTTGAAGGTTTATATCTCTTCACCCTATACACACTGTAAACTGCTGGAAGTTGGAGATCATATTTATTCATGCAAAGTACAGCAAACATATATTGAGTTCCTGCTATTTGCCAGGCACCGTGCTCAGCACTAGATATAAGGTTAAACCAATACAATTCTTACCACCAAAGTTTGTAGAGTCTGGGACAGAACAGAGAAGAAAACCTGCACTGCAGAGTGGAAAGTGTCCTAATAAGGAAAATGTGGGGGTGGCCCAGATGGGAAAACCTTTCCAAAGAAAAAGTCCTTGAACTGAGCCTTGAAAGGAAAGAAAGGCAGAAGGGAGGGGAACTCGCTTGAATTCAGCAGGTACTATGTGCTCAGCATGAACCAAGTGCGTTTTTAACACTCATTGCCACCCTCTGAAATATGCAGCGAGGGCAGAGGATGGCAGGCTTTTCAACTCATACTGTGTTTCACCATCCATTACCAAGGACAACAAACTCTTAAGTACTATTTATGTGGCAGTACCATTCTAGATACTTCATGTATGTCACCTAATCATTACAACAATAGTGCTACAAGGTAAGCACTGTTTTACAAATCAGTACAACAGGCACAGAAAGGTAAAGAAAGCAACTTGCCCACAGTCACACAGCAAGTGGATGAGCTGGATTTAAACCAGGTATTTTCACTCTAGAGTCTGAGCTTCTATCCACCATCCTAGGCCATGTCACCAGACATTTTTTTTCAACCCTTGAAACACCTTTATTGACAAAAGTAATGTACAGTCTTACTAAATAAGTCAATAATTTAAATGTCTGAAACTTAAGTTCCTTCCTCATACTTTACCACATTCTGTTTCTCAAAAGGAAATAGTATTAACAGTTTGGTAAGTATGAAAGCTAAATATTATTATTTCCATTTTACAGATGGGAGAGTTGAGTCTTGGAAATGCCAAGTGACTCACCTGGGGTCACAGAGTTGGTAGGTGGTAAAACTGGGATTCAGAACTAAATCTTTCTGCCTCTAACAATTGTATGGAAACTACCAGACAAACAGGTAGCCTAGTAGGGGGGACCCTCGAAGAAGCCTGGCATGTGCATTGCAGGCAGGATCAAGAAAGAGTGCAAGGGGTATGTGATCCCATTGGCCTTTTACGAAAGTCTCTCTGGTGACAGCTTTGGGGTGGAAAGTCAGAAACTAGAAGTACACAGTATCTCATGTTCCAGGTGATGCTATGCTATTTCATCATCATTTTACCTGGCAATAAAGCAAAATAGTTATCAAAAGAATTTCCTCCCAGATGTCTAGAAATGTAAACTTGTTTTAAATTGTCTCCATGGACATAGTTCAGGAGCCTAGAAATGGGCTCCTCATGAGCTGAGTAGAAGATGGGAGCTGGGTCCTTGTCCCTATCCCTGCTGTGTTGTTTTCTGTAACTTCCTTTCCCTCTAAATCTGCCCTTGATCTTTACTTTACCCTTTCACTGGGACCAGTGTAACACAGAAGACAGTGTATCATCAGATCTGCCTCTGAAGAAGAGGCCTTTTACCTCCCAGGAGCCCCAGACTCACGTGCCCCATGCCCCTTGGCCAGGGAGGGAAGATAAATGTGTGAAGCAGTCAGCGGTAAACAACCAGGAGTGGTGGGAAATGTGGTAAGCTGGAGGAGGCACCAGCAATCTTGAACAGGCCAACTCAATTTTTTTTTCTTTTGGCACCACCATGTTAGTCAAACAAAATATAGTCAAATTCTCATTGTTTTCAGGTTCTGTATTTGTGAATTTGCCTACTTGCTAAAATGTATTTGCAACTCCAAAAATCAATATTTGATCATTTTTGGGTCATTCACAGACATGCACAGAGTAGCAAAAACTTCTAAGGCTTCCCCTCACCACAGTCCCCAGCTGTAGTGAAGCCGACATTCTGCCTTCTCATTTCATACTGTAAATGAGTATTTTTTCCATGATCTATCTATTGCCACATTTTCATGTCCTGGATGATAATTTTGCTGCTTAAAACAGCCCCCAAATCATAGGGTTGAAGCACTCTTTAGGGTTCCTAAGGCTGAGAAGGCAGGGTTAGGCCTTATGAGAAAACACATGTGCTCGGTAAGCCTCAGGTAGGGGTGAGTCATGGTACTGGTAGCTGTGAGTTCAACATTCATGAAACGACAATATATATTAAATGAGGTGCCTTTAAACAGAGAACAAGGTTAAAGTGTTGTGACCAGACTCTAGAGGAGCCCAGCCTTTATACTCTTAAGAGAATTCACTGTTTGGGATTTGCCAATTCCATATTAGCTGCAACTTAATTGAACATGACTACTGATAATAGCAGGAATCATCTGGATCTGAAAGACAGTCATTTGGTGTCAGTTTGGGAGCTCTTATTCTCCAAGTTCTCTGTGGCAGGATGTCTAAGGTATGACAGGTTATCACTGGGTTCTATAATTAAGTACTGGAGTTCGTGTGTGTTTTTTCCAAATTATGAAAGGAAATCTACTGTACTCCCTATAATAGAATAGTATCACTCACATTCTGGAATGCCTTATAAAATTAAAGGATGCATCAATCACAGAAAAAATTCTTTTCACTCTTGCAAGTGCTTCCCAGTGGTACACCCCAACCAGAAGCCAACTGACAAGGAGCCCAGGTCCAACCTCCAGGGCACAGAGAAGGGCAAGGAGTGGGTCTGCAGGAGGGTGAAATGGAGAATTAAGTAGAAGTGGCACCCCCTTTCTCCACAGAAAAGTTTTAACTGGGCTTCTCCAGAAATCTTCACCATGGCTGATTTTAGGACTATCAGCAAAAGAGTCTGCAAAAGAGTTCAATGTAGATAAACTTCCTATTTTCATGTCACCCTGTTTTTCTTGGCTGCTGGCCAAGAAGATACCAGCACTCCAGGAGCTGGACACACCCTTACTAGTTTTTCACAAACATATTCAGTATAGTAGTTTGTAGAAATGTGCAAACAAGGCCTTTGGCCTTGAGCTGGGCTTCACAGAGATGTCTATATTTTTAAGATAAGAGAAGTTGCCAATTGGGCTCCATGATAATAGCTGGCAGGGGGAGGGAAGAAAGGAGAGAAGAAGCTCTCCTCTTCTCAGGTGCTGTCCTTGAAGGGTTAACTTGCCCATAACAGTAAAAGAAAAAGCTGCTTTTATATGAATTCTGCAGATGTGAACTTCTGAGCCCCTCCCCTTACATGCTACATATAAAACTCTAAAACTACCTAAACTCAGGTTTCAGGGGATTGATTGATTATAGCAAAAGCTGTGCCCTCTGAAACTGACTGCAGCTAAATAAAACTGTTTTCTGCTATCTTTGGTGCTTTGCCTTGTTGGTCCCTACAACAAAACCAGCCCAGGGAGCTAGATATTAATGAGGCAATCCCATAATTAATGTATAGATACACTTAATGCATTGACCAGCTTGATAGTCTGACAGCATTGGATACAACAGCAGGAACTGATGGGGTGAGGAAGTCTCTACAAGGAAGCAAAGCTTGAGCTGATCTGAAAGATGAGTAAAGGTCAAGCAGCTCAATGAGAGGGATAACAAATGCAGAGGCCCTTAGAGAGGAAGGAGCAGGGTGCTCACAGCAGGTCAAAAGGTAAAAATTTGGTCTTTTGAGAGGCTATTTGGCAGTTGCTACAATTTTTCAAACATGTGAACATTACAACTCAGCAAAACTCTTTTAGACTTTTATTCTAGAAAAACTACTTGCATGTGGGTCCAAAGTAGCATTAACCTGTTGTCAGGGGGTGTGAAACTGAGAGAAAAACTGAATAAACCCTCTAGCTTCACTTGCTTTTAGTTACTTGCCCTTATCCCACATAGCTAAGCAGTGTGCTCCTGTTAGCTTTTCTGAGCACCACACCTCTGCCATGGGGTTCACAATGGTAACAGTAGCCTCAGTTGATTTCAGGAACCTGGAGACAGCCTTTGTCTCTCTCCAACTGGTTAAAGTCACTGACCCTTCCCTTGGGCCTGTTGAAGTATGGAGGGATGACCTTTAGAGATCAGAAGGCCAAAACTCCACCCTCAGAGTGCTAATATTGCCATTTTCTAACATTCATTCTAGGAAGTATCATGAGGTTTGATTACACATATGCAGAACACCAATTTTACTTTTCCTTACCTGTAAGCCCCTTTCCCTATGCCTTAGACCACCTGCTTCTTCATCCTATAAACACCCCTAGGAGCCTATCCTTAGGGAGGCAGGTTTGAGTCTGGAATTCCTACTTCCTGGTGTTTGGTGAGTACTTTTTACAAAACATCATTTCAGGCTTGGCAATGTGAAGCCAGGGGGCGACACAGGTCAGAATCTCGGCTACATCCTCTCGGATTGCCTCTACCACCCAATTGTCCCTTTCCAACCCTTGAGGACCTGCCCTGGCACCCCCTCTCATCTTAGTCCTTTCCTAGGATGGGAGGAGGCATCTTATGGAACCACTTGAAACCCATGCATCCCAATGTTTGTCCTGTTGTTGAAATCAGGCCCAGTGTCCTCAAGTTGCAACATCCAAACCTTCCTTCCATTGCCTCTGTATAATAAGTGATTCCACAGACATGTTCTAGGACCTTAAAAACCTTAGAAATTCATGGTTCACAGGCCTGAGTGCCTGACCTAAAACGAGAGGAAAGTAAGACTTAAAATCTCTCTGTCTGTAAAAGGGCAGAGCTGGTTATGGGTGTGCTGACTCCTGACAACTTGTGCTTTTCCACTGACAGCTGAAGTGCAAGGACTGTGGGGCTTTTGGACACACTGCGAGAGCAGAAGATGCCCCATCAAGTGCTGGGATGATGCGCTGGCCCAACAACCCTTGGGCCCAAAGAAGAAGGAGAACCAGGCACCAAGCAAGCCAGAGAATTTCCAGAACACAGGGGGCTATGAGCAGCCAGCCAGGCCGAAGGGCCAGGTGCAGAGGTGAGGGATGAGGAAGGTGAGATCCAAGCCTCCGGCAGGGAACTCTAGGGGGGTGGTGTCTCTCCTTCTCCACACAGTCATCTCTACACATCCACGTGCAGCTAATGACTGGGTCAATGAGGAGAGATAGACAAGGACTCCACGTCACAAAGCCATAGCCTGTAGCTCATTCTCCTGTGCATTCAATTCAGAAAGGGGAGGGAGTCAGGGCAGCACAGTTACATGAACACAGGAGGCACAAAGGCAATGTGTCCACCTGGAACCACTTAGTGGGAAATGAGAAGGGCTGCCTGGATGTAGGGACTGGGTGTTGTAGGAGGAAAGGCACAGACTTGGGGGAGATCCCAGGGTAGCACAGGAGACACTAAGAAAATGGACACCTCTCATTTCACTCCCTCCTCTGCATCCATCCAAATACCATTATGTGTTCTGCAGGCAAGAAGAGGAACAGGGGAATGCTCTACTCCAGACATGGAGTCCCAATAGGAGACCCCAGGAGAGGCAGCAACCAAATGGAAGGAAGTGACAGAACCCAGTACCTTCCTAAGGGTGAGTATGAACATAGTTGCCTGCTCTTTTGGTGTCCTGGATAAGACTGATATGTTCTTCTTCGTGGCCCTTCTGCCTGAGGGATTTGCTATCAACATTTAAACCCAATGGGACTCAAGCTTGGATGTTTTTCACATTTGCTCTTTCCAATTTTGTGTGGTATTTTTTTCATATTCCCCATGATGTGGTACATGGGCTTATGGGGGCAGAGTTGACTCCAACTTCTCAAAGGAGACAGTGTCCAACGCAGGCATATTCCTACTGAAAGTGGGGGAACACTCTCAACTTCTGTGGGCCAACTCCTCTGCAGTCACACTCTGCTGAAAGGAGCATTAGCCATGGACATCCCATGGAAGAACACACAAAAGAGCCCTGTCCATCTCAATGCATGAGACCTCCAATTAAGAATGGGATATTTCCCAATATGCCCTGAAACATGTCAAGTCATTCTTGTAATGGGTCTTTGGCTAATCGCCATGGAGTTGGAGCACCCCTTATCTTTTCCCGGGCTGATGACTTGTCTTCCTCTTCCACTGTATGTTCTATAGCCAAATTCCTGTTTAGGTGTGCCTTGTTGGTGCTTGAGAGAGAGCTGGGACTCAGGAAAGTTTCCTGTGTTTGTCTTTTCCTCCAGAAACCCAGCAGGCCACTGCCTGTCTACACAACCAGGACGAGGTGTGTCCTGGGCTCTGTGTTTGAGAGTAAGCCATGTGTTCAGAACTCGGATGAGAGTCTTACCTTCACTAGCGAACATCCCTTTCAGAGACCCGAACTTGGACTCCACTCAGGTCCTGGGATCCAGAAAAAACAGGATGTGACCATCCCTGGCACCATCCAGCCGGCAGCAAGGCACTCAGGGCAGAACCCTGCCCTCCTTAGGGAGAAAGCTTCTGAAACACCAGAGATTGTTTCCTCTAAAATTGCCCAGACTTCTGCCAAAAGTCTCGGAGGGGGCCATGTGCTCCACCCTCCATCACTAGCCAGGTGTCCTGATGTGAGCAAAGAGCCCTGCCTGCAGCCTGCAGCATGTCCACAGGGCCAGGACCACAAACTCAGCCTCTGGGCCCCAGGCAAGAGACAATCTCAGGTCCACATCCAGACTGGCCAGAACGCCCCAAAGAAACTCAGGCTGGGGCACAGTCTCACTCCACAGGGGAACACCTGTGGGCCAGGCTCGGAGGCTGGGAAGTCTCTGCCTGCTCGGCAATATACAAGTGGTATTGGACTAAAAGGGTCATCTCAGGTGACCAGAAAAACTCCAGCCCATGATTCCAGCATGGATCTTTGCCCTCCCAAGGAAAGCCCTTTCTTGAATCTAGTCAAGCCCTGCACCAAATCTAGTCCACCAGCACCCAGCTGTGTTCCCCAACAGCCCCTCTGAATGGTCTTCAAGAGAATGCACGAGGACTGGTGGAGGTAAAATGGGCCTCATTTGGTAACAGCTGCAGTGTCTGTTTCAATAAAACTCTGGAAACAGCTTGTGCCCATTAACTAGGAATGTGAAATGAACATTCCTATGGGACTCCCAATTTGGGAGATTAAGCAATTAAAAGGAATAAAGTAAACATAGATAGGGTAGCTTAGAAATATCTAGAAGACTTAATGTCTAAGGAGAAAGAAAATTTGAAAACAATGTAAAAAGCATTACCAAATTTATGTAAAAAAAATCTGTGTGTATATACACATATACAAATATATTAGGAAAGGTCTGAATGGATATACCCCATGCTAACAAGAGGTTTACCTCTGGAATAGGAGCAAGAAAGAATGATTTTTTGCTTTCAAAAACAATTCTACCTATGAACTTTTAAACTTATGAAGCTTTTCAAAGGTAATTTGTGTATAATTATCATAATTAAAAATAAGTGCAGCTGGGCACTGTTGCTCAGGAGGCTGAGGCAGGAGGCTCATGAGTTCCAAGCCAGCCCCAGCAAAAGCAAGGCACTAAGCAACTCAGTGAGACCCTTTCTGTACGTAAAAAAAAAAAAAGGGCTGGGGATGTGGCTCAGTGATCAAGTACCCCTGAGTTCAATCCCTGGTACACATCCCCACCCCCCAAAAAAAGTACAGTATATGTTTAAAAACAGAAGGCAAGATTTTTTTTTAACTAAAGCAATGCTAGCATCTATGGGTTTTATTCTGGGAAATATAAATTTTCCTAGAATAATTTATGTTCTGTAGCTCATCTTAGTCCCATACAATCCTTCAGGCCAGTAGTTTTCAACGTTGACTGAATGTAGGGGAAACCCAGGGAGACTTTTTAAATGCTGATGCTCAGGCCCCATCTCTAGAGATTCTGAGTTAATTTTTCAGGGTGGGGACCAACCATGGGAATTATTTTCAAATTCCTAAGTGATTCCAATTTGCAGCCATGGTTGAGAACCTCTGCTCTTTGGTGTCTGTATCTCCTGGGTCTCTAAAGTCAAAACCTGGCTCTGAGATTTTAGCCAGCCCAGAACCACCAATCCCTTTGCAAAGAATGGTGTCTGGAAAGGGTGTGGGGGAAGATACTATCATACAGCCCTGATATTTTCATCAGAGGCATCAGGATACATGTTGGCCTCAGAGTCGAGAAGGTACAGGCCTGGACCGTAAAAGATACACAGGCAAGGAAAGAGCTTTGAGGACAAACATAGTTAGACTATCCTTCTCATTATTTATTAAGCACCAACTGTGCTTTAGACCCTTTAGAACAGAACACAGACTGCTGACAAGAGGGTCAAGAAAGACTGTGAATCAGGTGAGTAATTCATCCTGGTTTACCTGGAACTTTCCTGGTTGAGGTGTGTTTGAGACTGTGTTTACAAGATAGACAGGTTATTGGTTAATTACCTTAGATGCAAGCAGATAATTGTCCATTTGATGCTTAGCCAAAGTGGGCTAGGCCAATGAGAAAGTTAAAAGGAGAAAGGAAAAGGAAATACATCTGTATGTTGGAGAAGTGTATTCTCTATTCCTAAGAAAGTATTACAAAGGTGACCAATGGGGAAGATGGGTCTTCCAGAGGTGACTAACTGTCCCAGTTTGCCTCATGTTATGGACTGAATGTGTTCCCCAAAATTCATATACTTTGGGAGGTAATCAGATGAGATTATGAGTACAGGATCCTCATGATGAGCTTATTATTTTTGTAAGAAGAAACCAGAGTGCTCTCAAAATCAACACTCCCCGCCCCATTCTTTCTTATATAGGACATACCAAGAAGGCAGCCATCTACAAGCCAAGACTAACTGGAGCCTAACCACAATGGCGCCTGATCTCCTGATACTGGGTTCTTAATTAAGCTACCCAGTCTATGGAATTTCATGACAGCAGTGCAAATAGACTGAAATAATTGAGATGTGGGATTTTCCCTTTTAAAAGACAGGCAGTCCTGGCAAACTGTCCCAGGTTTCCTGGGATTTGGACGTTCAATGCTAAAACCAGGAAAGTTCCAGGTAAGCCAGGATGAATTACTAACCTGATTCACTACATATGGTATTCCTCTTTCTAAATGAGAATTTATTCTTTTCATTAGGCAAAGGCAAAATTATTGGCAACTGCTTCCAGAATGTATCTCATATTCTACCATCTCTATGGTTTGACCCCCAGGTAGAGGCATCTGCAAACAAGGCTAAACTTTCCTTGGCATTGGACATGCTGCTTTAAGAAAATTAAAGTGGAAGGCTCTTTTATGAGCAAAACCTTTATTGCTTTCATAACTAGTCAGACTGAGGAAGGCCCACTGAGGGGTGCCTAAAATTATATTTATTTATTTTCTATTGATAAATCTGGGCTTCTCTTGAAGTACCAAGGTAAGCTTGATTAAAGTTCTCTTGCAAATGATCCCCAAATGGTCTGTTCCGTGCCTATAATTCAATGTCAAGAGCAGCTCCTTGTCAAATGGTTGCCAGGAGATAGCCCAGAATGCAACTCCCCATCTCCTCTGCCATGGCAACGTGCTGCTAGTTCTTCCTTTGTCTTTTATCTGTGGGAGTCTAGATTTCTGAGAGTAGTATGCTACCTTTGATTATCTAGTTAATCTTGCAGAGAGAAAAGAACACTTCTAACATTCCTCCTGCACAAAGAGACAATACCAGTCTATCACTGACTGCTCCCTTGTGACCTTGAACTGCGGCTGCCATCATTCTTTCTTATCCTCTCAAGGCTTCCTTGAGACACTTCTGAAAGCACTGTGAACCCTTAAAAATACAATAACCCACTTAAATGATGGCTTCTCAAATAGCAGGTGAGATCTTTATAATATTGTCCTGATCTAACAACAGGAAGTATGTTAAACCTGGGGTTGATGGAAATGGTGCTAAGAGTAGTTTCTCCATTTGTGAAATAGGGAGATATTTGTAGGTTATTATGAGCATTAAATGCCTTTAGAAAAGGCATTTAATGTAAGCTTTTAGAACAGTGACTGTCACATAGTAGGTATTCAATAAATGTTAGATCTTATTATCTGAGAATTATTCAATTTGTTTTTTTGCCAAATTTACAGAAAAAAATATAAACTCTCACACAATTGCATTTATAAGTGACTACTCAAGTTGGCCTATGTAAAGATATTATACTGGCTCTAAGTAGAGTCATCTGAACAAAATTGGTCCTGAGGGTTTAAAGAAAGTCACCAGAACTTGCCATGTCCCTTCATTTCTTGGATTTGATTTTCCCTGTAAGCCTCACCCTAGTAGATTCTCTCACAGTTCCAGACTGACCTCCTTTTATCTGGCCATGCAAATGGAAAGAGGACTTCTCTTTCCCAAAACGTCCTACAAGGATTTTGGGAAGGGGTCACATTGGACTAATGGATATAATGTGTGCATCTGTGAGTCAAACTCTGTGGCTTGGGGATAGGACACATATAAGGGCCAGAGCAGGCTGTCAGTTCCACTGGTGGGACAAGTACTGGCCAGAGAATATGTGGCCAGACATGGAGTCAGTCTTACTTAAACCACATCAACTGAGAAGGGAACAGGGATGTCCCCAAAGAGAAGTCACTTGTTATTGTTGTAGGGACAGATGAGGCAAGGCACTGAAGATAGCAGGAAACAGTTTAATTTGGCTGCAGCCAGGTTCAGAGGGCATAGCTTTTACTGTAATCAATCAATCCCCTGAAGCTCGAGTTCAGATAGTTTCAGAGTTTTAAACCCAGCATGTAAGGAAGTTTACAGTCTGCAGAAGTTCACATGAAAGGAGCTTTTTCTTTCACAGTTTTGGGCAAGTTAACCCTTCAAGGACAATACCTGAGAAGGGGAGAGCTTCTTCTCCCCTTTCTTTCCTCCCCCTGCCAGTTGTTACCATGGATCCCAATTGGTAACTTATCTTAAAAATGTAAACATCTCTGTGAAGCCCAGCTCAAGGCCTGAGGCCTTGTTTGCACATTTCTACAAACTACTATACTGGATATGTTTGTGAAAAACTAGTAAGGAGGTGTCCAGCACCTGGAGTGCTGGTATCTTCTTGGCCAGTGACCAAGTAAAACAGGGCAACATGAAAATAGGAAGTTTATCTACATTGAACTCTTTTGCAGAGACTCTTTTGCTGATAGTCCTAAAATCAGCCATGGTGAAGATTTCTGTAGAAACCTAGTTAAGACTTTTCTGTGGAGAAAGGGAATGCCACTTTAATTCCCCCCCTTTAATAATGCTCTACATAATTTAATCCTTTTAATTTAAGAGCATCATTGCCATTATCTTGGCTTAAAGCCTTATATAATGCCTAAACCTTAGTTGTTGTCATCCTTTCAACAGCAGCTTCTATAGTGGACCCATTAGTTTTAATGCACAGTGGAGCCAAATATGGGAGCAATAAACAGGTTAACAGCAGAATATCCACAATACCAGTTAAGCTTTTAAATTTACCAAGAGTTGACAACCATCTCCCAAAATTATGTTTGGGACCCAAAGTTTAATGCCCTTCCAAGTATGAACTAGCACATGTGGTAGTTCTGTTGTGTTGTTGGCTACATTCTTTATTGTTTGTCTATTGTAATCCATTTGAATGCAACAATCTGAGCTGTTGAACTCTCCACATATTTTTCTTTCCTCAGCCAGTAAGTAATCTAATGTCAAGTGGTTTTGATAGTTAGCCACTCACATCTGGTCTGTTGGGTGGCTAAGAGGTGAAAGGTTGTGGCAATCTGATTAATAATAATTTTTAGTACAGCTTGTAAGTGGATAATTCTGTTTAACATGTAAATAGGAGTTCTATGGCTCCAACTGCCATTTTGTGCCTAGGAAGTGAAACCATAAGTGGCAATAATCCTTTGGGGTGGCCCAAAATTGGTGAACTCCTAAATCAAGTTCCTTCCCAATGGACCTCTTTTGTCTTTCCAAACAGTCATCCATCTATAGCATTCCTCTGGCAGGGCAGGTCTTAAATATGTTTTACCCCCTCTTGGTTATAGTGGATTGTCTTGACACATGATTCCCCTGATCTCCATGGTTGGAATAGGAGTAAGGCAGAACACTTTAAGGTTATCAAAGTAATCCAAACTAAATAATAGACTGACATTTGGTTAGCATAGGTTAAAACAAAGTAAATTAACAAAGCCAAACTAATAACACCAAACAAATCCTATAAAACTATATAAGCACAATAAAAAAGTATAAAAGAAATTTTGTTACCCAGAGTCCAGTCAGTAGAAGTTACTGTTATCAAACTAGTAGCAAAAACCAAACAGAGAGCTATGTATATATCTAGAAGCAAAGGGTGGCAATGCATTACAGTATAAAAACTATCTTAGAGGTTAAAAGAGTTCATTAGTCCTGGGGGAAGTTTATCTTTCACTGTGCATTGATCAGCCAGTCCCTCCCATGTGGCTGAAACAGGGCCATAGTCTCCTCAAGACCAATCAGCTTCTAGAGTGACTGGAGCAGGGCTGTTGTCCTTCTGATCATCAAGCTTCTCCTGTGCTCTTTTTTTTTTTTTTTTTTTTTGATGGTCAGCTTTAAGGGCATAGCAGTGTCTGGAGAGCACTCCTAGTCCTCACCTACAGGCTTCAGTCTGGTGTAATGAATCCAGGGACCTATTTCTGCAAACTTGACTGCAGTTGGGATGGATAAAATAACAGTGAAAGGGCCCTTCCAAAGAAGTCTAGGTGTTGAATATTCCATTCTTTGACCCAGACTCAACCTCCAGGCTTGAAGGAGTGTGTATCTGTGGTCAAACTTACTGGCAATTTTTTAACCCATTGGTTGAGAACCTGTAAAGTTTTCCCTAAGGCCTGAAGCTGTCATTTCAGGGTTAATTCTCCTATCTCTCTTAAGTCTCCCTGTAGTCCCCTAATAAGAGGGGGGCCTCACATACATTATCTTATAAGGAGAGAATCTAGTCCTCTCAACAGTGTAATAGGGAGAAGTTCATCACAATGTGAGTCTCCTGACACAGCTTACCCAATTGAGCCTTAAAGTCCTGTTCATCCTTTCAACTTTACCAGAACTCAGTGGCCTATAGGCAATATGTAACTTTCATCTTATATTTAAACTCTTGTCCAGTAATCATAACACCTCTGCCCCAAAGCTGGCCCATTGTCTTAGCCACTAGTTATTGGGATACCAAGTCAGGGAATAATTTTCCAGAGAAGCATCCTGGTTATCTCCTTAGCCTTTTCAGTGCAGTTGGGAAAGACCTCTACCCAGCCTGAGTGTGAGCACATAAAAACCCAAAGTTATTTATAGCCCCACGAGTGTGGTAATTCACTGAAGTCTAATTCCAAGTCTTCAAAGGGTGCTTATCCTATAGTTTAGATTCCTAGTGGAAGCTTTTGCCCCTGACAAGGATTTCTACAGATCATCCAGTTGATGCTTGTGAGCCAGGGAACATAGAATTGTTGACTCACAACTGTCTCAAGTGCTGTATGTCCAATGTGTTTTCCTGCAGAACTGTCTGATAAAGGCTGGGGCTAGAATCTCTGGGATGGAAATGCCGACCATCAAAAATTCTCCATCAACATCCTGGGAGAAAATGTTCTTTTTCAGTCTTAAACCACTTACTTTCATGTTGGGAATATGTTGGCTCCCATTCTGTTAGACAGTTGGTCAGGAAGAAGGTCAGCATTTAAATCTGGGACTGGATTTTTCTTCCCGTTTCTTGCAGGCAGCTAACCTGGACTCTCTGTTAGCTCTCCAGTTGCCCTAAGCAACCACAGTGTTTCCCTTTTGATGACCTTGGCAATATATAATCGCAACATTTCTGGGAGCCCACACAGTGTCAAAAAGTTTAAGAATTTCTTGCCCATATATTTTGCTTTTTTTCCCCTCCTGAGTTAATTAGCCCCCTTTCCTTACATAAAGCCCCATGAACATGAAGTATAGTGAACACATATTTTGAGTCTATGTAAATTTCCACACAGACTTCTGCTGTCAACTGAGGTGCTTGAGTCAAAGCAGTAAGTTTTGCTTTTTGTGCTAAAATTCCCTGAGGCAGAGGTTCTGCCTCGAGAGTGGAGTCCAGAGTGACCACTGCATATCCAGCAAAACATATCCCATCTTTTATAAAACTGCTTCCTTCTGTGAAGGGTCCCTGAGGGCTGGTCTGCCAGGTGTGGTCTGCTAGAGAACATTTCATCCATGACTTCAATACTGTTGTGATCAGGTTGTCCAGGTCCAAGGGGCAGCAAAGTTGCTGGGTTTAGAGTCCAGATAACTTCAACATGTGGGTTGTCACATAACATGTCCTGGTATTGACCAATGTCTCATTAGTCAACCAATATTGTCCTTTGTACTCTAACAATGTCAAAATTGAATGAGGAACCCTGAAAACCAATTTTTGTTCCATAGCCAGTTTATCAACTTCCAACACCAGAAGATCTGTGGCTTCAAGGGATCATAACCAAGGTGGCCAGCCTTGGGCTATAAAGTCCAGCTATTTGAATACCTGAGTCAAGACTCCTTCAGTCACTCCAGACTATTAATGGATGTATAGAAAAAAAAGCTTCTGTGAGGTCAGGGAGCCCTGGCCAGATGCACTGGGAGTGCTTGTTTAATGTCCTCAAAGGCCTTTTGTTTAGTTGGCCCCCATATTAGAGGATCCCATTCTCCCCCCTTTGTGACTTCATAGAAGGGTTTTGCCATACTGAAAGTTGAAGAACTGTATATGGCTGAATCTAGTAGCCCCCAATAATTTTCTAGTCTGATGGCAGGTTGAAGGGACTATAATTGAGCAGATCTCCTGTTTCTTTTGAGTCCCAGTTGCTGTTGTCTGTTCTGTTGCTGAATCAGATGATAACCAAGTTATGTGACTTTTTCCTTGATAAATGTGGGCTTTTAAGTCAGAGTCCAGTGCTGTCCCAAAAATGATGTACTCAAGCACCTGGGAGGAACTGTCATTTTGGGAAGGGAAGTGTACACAGAACCTCTGACACTTTAAGATGCAGGATTTTTTGTTATCTCCCAGTGCAGGATGTTGGCTGCTGAGTCTCTCCAACTCTTAAATCTAATATAATCTCTTAGCAGAGAATGATGACCTAGGACATCATTTGTATAAAAAGCACCTATGTAAATCTCACCGTGGGCTGTCTGCCAAGGTTGGAAGGCAGTGGTGTTGTCCTGTGCAGGTCCCGGTGTGGCAGCCACATTGTGCCCACCTAGGTATGAAAGTGTGACTTTCTCCTCCTGCCAGGTGGGAGCCTGCTCTAATTGTATATAGAAGCTGCCTTGCTTGTGTTTTTGTTTGCTATGCCTGGGTGCATGGGGCTCTGTGGCCCTTCCTGCTGGTGGCTCACAACTTGTGGCTTGGAGCCAGGGTGGCATGTCTTTTTGGAGTGTGCACTTTATGGCCCACTATTGGCTGTTAACATGAACTTATTCCCAGTGTATTCTTGGGCTTGCAGCAACTGAGCCCTCTTGAGGCCCTGGGTTCCATGCATCAGATACAGCTCTGTGTGTGTCTATAGGACCCCTGCCATTTTTGGCAATCATTAGCTTATGAGCTAGTGGGAAGAAACTGAAAAGAGGGGCTGGGGCAAAAGGCTGGAAGAAAACATTTGCTCCTTCTCAGTTCAAGGCTTAATTTTTGATCATGGTAGTAGGTGCTTGCCTGCCAGGACCATGGAGAATTTTGTCCTTTATAAATGTTTGGGCCATTGGCTTTGTTCTGTTGAGACACCCCTTTGAGTGACCTCTGGGTTTGTGGAGAGGGCAGCTGTAAGTAGATCCATCTCCTCTTTTATCTTTTTGGTCTGCCTGTCTTTGAGCCTCTGGGTCTCGACTGATGAACACTGTGGTGGCCATTTTAGTCAGCTCTCTGGCACACTTCTCAGTAAAGCCCTCTAGGTTTGTAATTTTTGGCAAATGGCTCTCTGAGCCTGTCCCACAAAGGCTGCATTGATCACCTGTTGCTTGAGTCTTTGCATCTTCTTGCTGACAAACTTGCATTGCAGCTGCTACACATGTATAGTGTCCCTCTTCCCCTGGGTGCCCCTAGGCAGGAAAAGGGGTGGCAGCAGCAGTGATCCAGACACTCAGCTCTGAGTCAGTTGGGCACATCTCTTTTGATTATTTCTGCCAATTTCATAAGGCAAAGGAGCCTTAGGCAGATGTGGGGCCCAGAGAAATGTTCAGTGCTATCAAGGGTGCAAGAGGGGAGATCCTGGAGCAGAAGGAGGCTTTGCTCAGCTCTGTTTGTCTGCAGATGCACTCTGGCTTAAGGCTGGGGCTTAGGGCTGGCTCTGATTCCTTCTAACTCTTGGGCACAGTATTTTTTCCCCTTTCTCTTAGACTTCCTATGAGGACTTCTTGATATTTCTTTATCTTTAGATCTTCTATGTTGGGGCCCCATCCTAGGTCTGGATAATGGGCTGCATCAGATCAGTCATGGCCCAGGGTTTCTCCATTTAGGAGGGAGTGTGATTTTTCCATCTTATAAACACATTGGTGATGAAAGACTGGCACATAAATCTGCCCCAACATGGGCCAGATCCTTTAGTCCCTTGCAGGGGCATCTGGAGAGTTCTCATCTGAATTGTGGCTCTGATCTTAGGACAAATCTCCCACCTTAATCTTGAGAGGTGAAAGAGTCTTTGGTTATAGAAGCCCTTGGCTCTGAGGGCATCATGGAGGAAAGAATAGCCAGTATTAGGGGGCAATCATTTGTTGACTCTGAGGATGAGGAGGCTGAGGAGACAGTCTGTTTTTCCAATGGTCTTGGCAAAGTTGGGTAGAGTGGCATGAAATGTAGTGGACCCTCTTCTGACTGAGGGGTGGGGGGCAGTTTCCCTTCCTGTCTTTTCTCTGTCAGGTTCTCTGTTTAGCTGCTTTCCACTGGGTCTTAGAGACCACTATGTTCCTGGCTAACATCAGCTTGATCTGTCCATCTAGAAAAGGTCTCAACTAAGGGGGCTGTTTTTGTACCATCTCTTGCCAGCAATCAATATAAGAGAATTGGTTCAGGGTTCAGGGGATACAACAACAATCAAAAGTACCTCAGCAATGACTGTCTTATCTAAAGATCCTTCTGGTGGCCAGCCCACTCTTGGGTGGGCCATTCTAACTCACAGAGAGTATGCAACTTTTGTAGAGTGAGTTTAATCCCATAGTTACCAGGAAAACCTTTCTAAAGGTTTTTAACATACATTTCAAAAGGATCAGTTTCCTTTGTGTGCCTCCCATGTTCCACCTTGCATTGGTGTCACACATCTGGCCATTCCCCTTTCAGGGACTTAGGGTCCTCGTAGCCTTGCAGGTCAGTATCAACCCCCGACCTGAAACTTTCACTTAGACATTGGTTGGTGAAATTCCTCCATAGACTGTACGAGGTGCCAGGGAACTGCAGATCAGAACTCTGCACTCGCTTAGGCCCTAGGGTTGTATTGGAACCTTTGTCCATCTCATTCACGCACTTTCACACAGACATGGCCAGAACAAATTTTCTATACTGCCCAAATTCCAACAATTCCAAAACAAATAAAAAGGGAGTCAAGGTTTCCCCTCTGCTTGCTGACCCTGAACAGAGACTATCGGGTGACTCCCTGGGTCCATTTCAGCTCCAACCACTTTGGAGGGTACTCAGAACCCAACAGAGGTTGTTGATCAAGCCTCTCTTCCATCTGCTTAGGCCTCTAAGGGGAAGTCAGGTGGGCTGCCAAAACAAATGGACCCAGGTCCCACCTTTTCAGTTGGGTTGTACTGCAAAACCCTAATTCTGGTTCCTGCTTCCTGGGGGTTCCCTTGTGCTCGGTGCTGGGTGACTTGATCCTCCTTCAGACCAATAGGGGAACTGCGCCAAGGGGAACTCTGTCCCCCACTGCCCCAGGAAAGCTGGTTCCTGGAGACAAAAGAGGCAGAATAGCCTTCCTTACCTGCTCTGACCATCTGGGTCACCAAAATCGCTGTAGGGACAGAGAAGACAAGGCACCGAAGATAGCAGAAAACAGTTTTATTTGGCTGCAGCCAGGTTCAGAGGGCACAGCTTTTGCTGTAATCAATCAACCCCCTGAACCCCGAGATCAGGTAGTTTTAGAGTTTTATACCCAGCACGTAAGGGGAGGGGCTCATAAGTTCACAGTCTGCAGAAGTTCACATAAAAGCAGTTTTTTCTTTTACTGTTCTGGGCAAGTTAACCCTTCAAGGACAGCACCTGAGAAGGGGAGAGCTTCTTCTCCCCTTCTTCCCTCCCCCTGCCAGCTGTTACCATGGAGCCCAATTGGCAACTTCTCTTATCTTAAAAATGTAGACATCTCTGAGAAGCCCATCTCCAGGCCAGAGGCCTTGTTTGCAGACTTCTACAAACTACTATACTGGATATGTTTGTGAAAATCTAGTAACGGTGTGTCCAGCTCCTGGAGTGCTGGTATCTTCTTGGCCAGCAGCCAAGTAAAACAGGGTGACATGAAAATAGAAAGTTTATCTACATTGAACCCTTTGCAGAGACTCTTTTGATGATAGTCCTAAAATCAGCCATGGTGAAGATTTCTGGAGAAGCCTAGTTAAGACTTTTCTGTGGAGAAAGGAGTTGTTGCTTCATTATTACTAGAACAAGGGGAAAGTGTAACTTTATTATTACTAGAACAAGCTAGGAAGACAAAACCCAACAGATATGTGCTGAAATATCACTTCTTCTTCAGTTCTTATCTACATTAATAAATTTGTAAACATGTTACCTAGAATAATAAAGGGTTTTAATAAAGAGTAAACAGCATAATTATTTATGGAGTGTGACCATTTCAGATATCCAGATATAGGAAATCTGATTTAGTAGTCCTAGAGCGAAGTCTAGCTATCTGCATTTTAAAGACAACTTCCCAGGCAAGCCTGATGTAATGTGTAATGTGTAAAGTGGTAAGTATATAAGTGCTAGTTTGTGTTCTATTTTTATCTTATGTTTGACAAAGGTGACATGCATATCACACATACTTCCAGAACTTTTAGTTCCATTCCCATGAATCTACAGAAAATTAAAATACTATAGAGCAAGCTTAAATACTTAAGAGCACCTTCCTCCTGCTGCCACTGCACCATCTATGGGGATCAATTATAGCCTTTTCCATATTCTTGTGTTCTCTCCTCTTTTCCTCTTTGCTTGGGGTAAGGGATCCTGTGATCAGAGAATACATCCTGACCCCAAGGAGCTCCTAAATGAGGGAGCCTCCTCCTGGTAAGGAGGAAGGCAGATGCTGACAGGACAAATGACAAGGACTGTGATGGAGAACTCTTGCATGAGGTGTGCAGGACACAGAACACTGCCATGTGGTGACTATGAGGATCCTGCCACTGTTTGCCCATCTGTATCCTCTCACTAGACCTAAGTCCCTTTAGGTCAGAGATTGCATTTTCATTTAATTTTCTCACAAGTTCGAGGGAAGGTGGAGGGTGAGTGAGGTTGAGGCAAACCCAGGGTTTCTGAAGCCCAAAGCTAATACAATTTTGGAGGCACTCTCTAAGAAAAATACAGATTCACCAATACATAATTAGATGTAAGTATAACTATTTATTTAAAATGAGTAAAGAAATCAGAGCAAACTACAGAAGCCTTAGAGATTCCTGTCTGTATAGTCTGAATCTCTTTAGATAACTTATCAAAAACATTTAAAGGGAGGAGAAAGCTACACATGGACAGGACACCAATGACAGAATTTAGCAGTTCAGTCTGTCAAAAAATATAAAACACTTGGCCAGGTGCAGTAACATATGCCTGTAATCCCAGCAGTTTAGGAGACTGAGACAGGAGGATCTCAAGTTCAAAGCCAGCCTCAGCAAAATCAAGGAACTAAGCAAATCAGTGAGGCCCTATCTCTAAATAAAATACAAAATTAGGCTAAGGATGTGGCTCAGTGGTCAAGTGCCCTTGAGTTGAATCCCCAGGATCTCCTTCCCAAAAAAGTTAATAAATAAAACCCTTGATACCAGACAGCAACTGCATTTGATTTGCGATTTCAGCCAAATATCCATCAACACCACTGCTTCCTTTTCTGTAGAAATCAACAACTCCAATTAGAACAGACCCCACTCAGCCCCTGAGGCCTGGGATGAAATCCTTGCTGCCTGATCTAGAGCTGGAAGTGGGGAATGAGTAGCAGATTTTGCCTTATGGTTCCAATCTTGTTTCTGCCAAGTGGGTGATAAAATCAGGAAACAGAACAAGAATGTTTAGACAATGACTTGTTTACTGGTTTCTGGTTCAATTGATTGTCTGCTTAGTTACCAAGGGAATCCACTACACATGATTTAAGTGTATTTGTGAAATGCTGTCCACCTATAATGAAACAGATCTTCACTGAAATCCTCTCTTCCTGCTCTAAAGTTATCCTGACTTTCTAGGTAAGTTACAGCATCTGTTTTGTTTTACATCAGTGATTCTTCACCTTTTTGGTTTCAGGACCACTTTACACACTTAAAAATTAATTAGGAAACCAAAGAACATTTTTTTATAATGTAGGTTAGTTCTATGAATATATATCATGTTAGGAATGAAAACTGAAAACTATTTAATAATATTTACTAACTCACAAAAATAGCCCCATTTTATGTAATATAACTTCTTATGAAAAGTAAAAATGTTTTCCAAAACAAAAAAAGAGAGAGAATGATAATAATTAATGTCTCTCAGTTTTCCAAATCTCTTTAATGTCTAGTTTAGTAAAAGACTGCAGATTTGCACAGCTGCTTCTTTACTCAATCTCATGATATGTTGTTTTGGTTGAGGATAAGAAGATTATTTGCATAACACAGCGATATATAGTTAGAAAGGTAAAAACCATTATAATAGCATATTCAGATAGTTATGAATATTCTTTGATTCTTTGCCAAAACTTGATAAGTGGTAGTTTTTGTTTTGCTTTAGAATTGAGGTATCCCCCCAAAGGCTTATGTGTGAGAAAATGCAACAAAATTTATAGGTGAAATGTTTGGGTTTTGAGAACTTTAACCTAACCAGTTCATTAATCCACTGATAGGGATTAACTGGATGGTAACTGTAGGCAGGTGGGGAGTGGCTGGAGGAGGTGAGTCACTGGGAATATGATTTTGGGGTTTGTATTTTGTCTCTGGTGAATGAAACTCTCTCTGACTCCTGCTTGCCATGTCCTGAGCTGCTCTCCTCTACCATGCCTTTCTGCCATGATGTTCTGTGCACCTTAGGCCCATCTTAAAGTGGAGTTGGCTGTCCATGGACTCAGACCTCTGAAACCATGAGTCCCAAATAAACTTTTTCTCCTCTATGTTGTCCTTGTCTGGTCTTTTGGTCACAGTTTCATAAAAGTTAGTTGCAATGTGGAATCTGAAACCATGTCAATGGACATGATCTATCTTGCATTTTGAGTGATTTTGTGAAACTTGTCATACTTTAACCAACATTGTGACCAATATCTGACACCTAGAAAATATTATTTCACTGACTTATGCAGATTTTCTAAATGATTATACTTTACCCAAAATTTAAAAAGTCATATTTATTATATCACTAACAAAAAAAGTATTTTAAGTATTGGGAAGCTGATGAGCTCATAGAGAAGGATGTAAGTTTTCAAAAATTTTCATTTTTGCTTAGCAAAAATATTGGTTGTTTTCATTGAAGTCACAAATTCATTTTGTTAATTTGCAAAAAGCTGTGTGAAATACACAAAACCAATAGCCATAGTTTGTCATTCTTTTAAGTGAAAGAATGGAAAACATGGCTAGTTGAGCTCATTACTCAAATCATCACATGAGTACTTCCTCAGGATATGCATTCTTCAATTGGTTGCATTTCTTGATGCAGAATCCCATTTTTCTACACAGAATATTTAAAAAGATATATGACAAAGAATTTAAATTTAATAAAATTGAGTAATTTTTTACTGTTTTAGGAAGGACATTTTTTAAGTGACACTTTTTTTTTAAGTTTTAAGTGTATAATGGTGAAGATACAATCACTGCTAGTGTAGACCAGTTCTATTGTTTTAATTCCTAGTAAAGCATTAGAAGTTTCACCAACCATTCAAAGAAGCAGATCCAACCCCAGCAGCAGTGACCCAGATGCAGGTCCCTGTATCCCAGTTCTCCAGCAGGCAGGCAGTTGACAATGAAGATCTCAATGGAGGGTCCTGTTGAAGGGTGAACCCAGAAACCTAAGGTGAAAAAAAGACTTAACTTGGAAGAGTGGAAAGCTGGAAATATTGCCCAAGGAAAATCTCATCAAGTTTTCCAAGAGGGAAATGATGCTTATTACAGAAATTAAATTAATTAAAGGTGTACAGAATTGGGGGAAATGGAAGAACTCAAGTCAAAACCTGTTGATGGAAGAAGTGATGATATCACTAATATCTGGCTGAGTTTCTAAATCTTCAAATTGGGCTTGAAAATGTCTGTTTTCTACTCTTATCATTGGACTGAAAGTAGGGCCATCTTGCCCACAACATACCCAGTACTCCTAGGAGCAGAGAGAGAAGTGCTCTCAGGACCACACTCCTCACCTGCCCTTGAGGACAGCCCTATTGGTGTGGCACCTCAAGCCATGGAAAATTCCCACTCACCACTATTACCTGGGCTTTAGGATATAGGGGACTTGTCGGGAAGGAGTATTTAGGGAATGAAAAGGGCAAATGAATATTTGTATGGAAATAAAAACATGTTTACTGGACAGGTATGGTGGTGCATACCTGTAATTCTAGTGGCTCAGGAAGCTGAGACAGGAGAATCATGATTTCAAAGCCAGCCTCAGCAAAAGTGAGGTGCTATGCAACTCAGTAAGACCCTGTCTCTAGATAAAAATACAAAATAGGGCTGGGGATGTGGCTCAGTAGTTGAATGTCCCTGAGTTCAATCCCTGGTACCCCCCCCCCCCAAATTACTTATAAATAGAAAGTGCTAGAATTCAATATTGTATTAAAATCTTGCTTCTTCTACTACAAAAATAAAAGTAGTTTCACCAACCATTGCTTTTATACTACCAGTGCAAATGTCAATATAATGAAAAAGGCAAATAGTAGCTTAGTATTTAAATAATTTTGACATGCACTGATGTACAACTTTCTCCATTTGCTGTTAACAGCTTAAGTCCTGGGATAAACAAGTAGCTGGGTGTAACAAAGACTAGGGTTCTTCCAGGCAGATATAAAAGACAATACCAAGGAAGTCAAAGGTGTTAAAGGAGAGTACAGTTTGTGCTTGGGAATCTAAATTAGGAAAGAAAGAAAGTGAGAATAGGCGGTAATAGATAGTGAGAAAGTGGCATGCTCAACAGAAATATGGAGGGGAAGGTCCAAGTCCTATGGTACCATGGAGATGACAGAGACACTATAATTATTGATTTCAAATCCTGGGTTTGACTCTGGGACAGATAATAAGAATGAATCATTATAATAAGAACAGTAGCTGGCTTTCATTGAGACAATATGCTGAGAACTTGAAAATGGTATATCAGTTAATCTCTGTCAGTTCTATGAAAGAGGTACTACTATTATTTACTGACATAAATGGGGGGCAGATTTAGGAAATCTAAATTTTAGTTCAGATCACTTTGTATTAGAATTGAATTTCAAACCCAGGTCTATACAGAGCCCATCTTTTTAAATATGCAGTGTTTTTCTATACCTCACAAAACCAGGGAACATGGAGTCAGGTTTGGTCAGGTACAAGAAAGTTTGTTATTAGTAAAGTGACCAAAAAAAAAAAAAAAAAAAAGAAAAGAAAATAAAAAAGAAAAAAGAAAAGAAAATCCAGCAGTGAATACCTAGATAGACACGTAAGAAGTGGGAGCACATGGCTTTTTTTCCTAGCTGTAACCTCAAATTTTTCTTGCTTCCCTTCAATGCACAGATACTGAGTTCTTCCCTGCTTGTGTATTCTTTTTTTTTTTTTTTGGTTGAGACACTTCCTTTAATTGGGATAACATGTTAAACTCATTTGAGCCTCACTACTTCTCTACCAACTGTGAAGTCTCAGGGCTTTCTGAATTCTCTCTTTCCAGGGGATTTGATTCATTCCCTGGATGATAATTCCTCTGATTGTTATCAATTCCCAAACATACACATTAAGCTTGGATGGATCCTCTCAGTTTGAGACTTATGTACTTCAATTTCCATTGCATCTGCATTTGAATATTTTAAATGAATTTGAGACTTGAGATATACAACTTTGAATTCCTCTTAAAACCTATTTTATCAAATATGCAGTCATTTCAGTAAGTGACAACATTCATCTTGTCCAAGAGAGTTCCCTCCAATTCATCAGTGAATATCATCATTTGTTACCTGGCACAGTTGACCAAATGGCCATTCTTCTCTTCTTTAATACATTCTCTTTTTTTAATTTTTTATTGTTGGCTGTTCAAAACATTACATAGTTCTTGATATATCATATTTCACACTTTGATTCAAGTGGATTACGAGCTCCCATTTTTACCCCATATACAGATTGCAGAATCACATCAGTTACACATCCATTGATTTACATATTGTCATACTAGTGTCTGTTGTGTTCTGCTGCCTTTCCTATCCTCTACTATCCCCCCTCCCCTCCCCTCCCCTCCCCTCTTCTCTCTCTGCCCCCTCTACTGACATTCATTTGTCCCCCTTGTATTATTTTTCCCTTTCCCCTCACTTCCTCTTGTATGTACTTTTGTATAACTCTGAGGGTCTCCTTCCATTTCCATGCAATTTCCCTTCTCTCTCCCTTTCCCTCCCACCTCTCATCCCTGTTTAATGTTAATCTTCTTCTCATGCTCTTTGACCCTACTCTGTTCTTAGTTACTCTCCTTATATCAAAGAAGACATTTGGCATTTGTTTTTTAAGGATTGGCTAGCTTCACTTAGCATAATCTGCTCTAATGCCATCCATTTCCCTGCAAATTCTATGATTTTTGTCATTTTTTAATGGAGAGTAATACTCCATTGTGTATAAATGCCACATTTTTTTTTATCCATTCATCTATTGAAGGGCATCTAGGTTGGTTCCACAGTCTTGCTATTGTGAATTGAGCTGCTATGAACATCGATGTAGCAGTGTCCCTGTAGCATGCACTTTTTAGGTCTTTAGGGAATAGACCAAGAAGGGGAATAGCTGGGTCAAATGGTGGTTCCATTCCCAGCTTTCCAAGAAATCTCCATACTGCTTTCCAAATTGGCTGCACCAATCTGCAGTCCCACCAGCAATGTACAAGTGTACCCTTTTCCCCACATCCTCGCCAGCACTTGTTGCTGTTTGACTTCATAATGGCTGCCAATCTTACTGGAGTGAGATGGTATCTTAGGGTGGTTTTGATTTGCATTTCTCTGACTGCTAGAGATGGTGAGCATTTTTTCATGTACTTGTTGATTGATTGTATGTCCTCTTCTGAGAAGTGTCTGTTCAGGTCCTTGGCCCATTTGTTGATTGGGTTGTTTCTTCTCTTATTGTCTAATTTTTTGAGTTCTTTGTATACTCTGGATATTAGGGCTCTATCTGAAGTGTGAGGAGTAAAGATTTGTTCCCAGGATGTAGGCTCCCTATTTACCTCTCTTATTGTTTCTTTTGCTGAGAAAAAACTTCTTAGTTTGAGTAAGTCCCATTTGTTGATTCTAGTTATTAACTTTTGTGCTATGGGTGTCCTATTGAGGAATTTGGAGCCCGACCCCACCGACTGTAGATCGTAGCCAACTTTTTGTTCTATCAGACGGCGTGTCTCTGATTTGATATCAAGCTCCTTGATCCATTTTGAATTCACTTTTGTGCATGGCGAGAGAAAGGGATTCAGTTTCATTTTGTTGCATATGGATTTCCAGTTTTCCCAGCACCATTTGTTGAAGATGCTATCCTTCCTCCATTGCATGCTTTTAGCCCCTTTATCAAATATAAGGTAGTTGTAGTTTTGTGGATTGGTTTCTGTGTCCTCTATTCTGTAATATTGGTCCACCCGCCTGTTTTGGTACCAGTACCATGCTGTTTTTGTTACTATTGCTCTGTAGTATAGTTTGAAGTCTGGTATCGCTATACCGCCTGATTCACACTTCCTGCTTAGCATTGTTTTTGCTATTCTGGGTCTTTTATTTTTCCATATGAATTTCATGATTGCTTTCTCTATTTCTAGAAGAAATGCCGTTGGGATTTTGATTGGCATTGCATTAAACCTATAGAGAACTTTTGGTAATATCGCCATTTTGATGATGTTAGTTCTGCCTATCCATGAACAGGGAATATTTTTCCATCTTCTAAGATCTTCTTCTATTTCTCTCTTTAGGGTTCTGTAGTTTTCATTGTATAAGTCTTTCACCTCTTTTGTTAGGTTGATTCCCAAGTATTTTATTTTTTTTGAGGATATTGTGAATGGAGTGGTTGTCCTCATTTCCATTTCAGAGGATTTGTCGCTGATATACAGGAATGCCTTTGATTTATGCGTGTTTATTTTATATCCTGCCACTTTGTTGAATTCATTTATTAGCTCTAATAGTTTCTTTGTAGACCCTTTTGGGTCTGCTAGGTATAGAATCATGTCATCTGCAAATAGTGATAATTTAAGTTCTTCTTTTCCTATTTTTATGCCTTTAATTTCTTTCGTCTGTCTAATTGCTCTGGCCAGTGTTTCAAGAACTATGTTGAACAGAAGTGGTGAGAGAGGGCATCCCTGTCTTGTTCCAGATTTTAGAGGGAATGCCTTCAATTTTTCTCCATTCAGAATGATGCTAGCCTGAGGCTTAGCATAGATTGCTTTTACAATATTGAGGTATGTTCCTGTTATCCCTAGTTTTTCTAGAGTTTTGAACATAAAGGGATGCTGTACTTTGTCGAATGCTTTTTCCGCATCTATCGAGATGATCATATGGTTCTTATTTTTAAGTCTATTGATGTGGTGAATAACATTTATTGATTTCCGTATATTGAACCAGCCTTGCATCCCAGGGATGAATCCTACTTGATCATGGTGCACAATTTTTTTGATATGTTTTTGTATCCGAGTGGCCAGAATTTTATTGAGGATTTTTGCATCTAGGTTCATTAGAGATATTGGTCTGTAGTTTTCTTTCTTTGAAGTGTCTTTGTCTGGTTTAGGTATCAGGGTGACGTTGGCCTCATAGAATGAATTTGGAAGTTCTCCCTCTTTTTCTATTTCCTGAAGTAGCTTGAAAAGTATTGGTATTAGTTCCTCTTTAAAGGTTTTGTAAAACTCTGCTGTATACCCATCCGGTCCTGGGTTTTTCTTAGTTGGTAGTCTTTTGATGGTTTCTTCTATTTCCTCAATTGATATTGGTCTGTTTAGGTTGTCTATATCCTCCTGACTCAATCTGGGCAGATCATATGACTTAAGAAATTTATCGATGCCTTCACTATCTTCTAATGTATTGGAGTATAAGGATTCAAAATAATTTTTGATTATCTTCTGTATATCTGAAGTGTCTGTTGTGATATTGCCTTTTTCATCCCGTATGCTAGTAATTTGAGTTCTCTCTCTTCTTCTCTTCTCCAGCATGGCTAAGGGTCTGTCGATTTTGTTTATTTTTTCAAAGAACCAACTTTTAGTTTTGTCAATTTTTTCAATTGTTTCTTTTGTTTCGATTTCATTAATTTCAGCTCTGATTTTCATTATTTCTTGCCTTCTACTTCTTTTGCTGTTGTTTTTCTCTTCTTTTTCAAGGATTTTGAGATGAAGTATGAGATCATTTATTTGTTGTTTTTTTCTTCTTTTAAGGAATGAACTCCAAGCAATGAATTTTCCTCTTAGAACTGCTTTCAATGTGTCCCATAGATTCTGATATGTTGTGTATGTGTTTTCATTAATCTCTAAGAATTTTTTAATTTCCTCCTTGATGTCTTCTATAACCCATTGATCATTCAGTAACCTATTGTTCATTCTCCAAGTGATGCATGATTTTTCCTTCCTTCTTTTATCGATGATTTTCAGTTTCATTCCATTATGATCAGATAAGATGCATGGGTATTATCTCTACTCCTTTATATTGTCTAAGAGTTGGCTTGTGACATAATATATGATCTATTTTTGAGAAGGATCCATGTGCTGCTGAGAAAAAAGTGTAACTGCTTGATGTTGGGTGGTATATTCTATATATGTCAATTAAGTCTAGGTTATTAATTGTGTTATTGAGTTCTATAGTTTCCTTATTCAACTTTTGTTTGGAAGATCTGTCCAGTGGTGAGAGAGGTGTGTTGAAGTCTCCCATGATTATCTTATGGTGGTCTATTAGACTCTTGAACTTGAGAAGAGTTTTTTTTTGATGAATATAGCTGCACCATTGTTTGGGGCATATATATTTATGATTGTTATGTCTTGTTGGTGTATGGTTCCCTTAAGCAGTATGTAGTGTCCCTCTTTATCCCTTTTGATTAACTTTGGCTTGAAATCTATTTTATTTGATATGAGTATGGACACTCCTGCTTGTTTCCGAAGTCCATATGAGTGATATGATTTTTCCCAACCTTTCACCTTCAGCCTATGTATGTCTTTTCCTATCAAATGCGTCTCCTGTAGGCAGCATATTGTTGGTCTTGTTTTGTGATCCATTCTACTAGCCTGTGTCTCTTGATTGGTGAGTTTAAGCCATTAACATTTAGGCTTATTATTGAGATATGGGTTGTTCTTCCAGCCATATTTGTTTATTTATGTTACTAAACATGGTTTGTTTTCCTCTTTGATTATTTTTCCCCCCTTTACTGTCCTACCTCCCACTGTTGGTTTTCATTGTTATTTTCCATTTCCTCTTCCCGTAATGTTTTGCCAAGGATGTTTTGAAGAGATGGTTTTCTAGCTGCAAATTCTTTTAACTTTTGTTTATCGTGGAAGGTTTTAATTTCATCTTCCATCCTGAAGCTTAATTTCGCTGGAAACACAATTCTTTTTTGGAACCCATTTTCTTTCAGTGTTTGAAATATGTTATTCCAGGATCTTCTAGCTTTCAGAGTCTGTGTTGAAAGATCAGCTGTTATCCTGATTGGCTTACCCCTAAATGTGATCTGCTTCCTTTCTCTTGTAGCTTTTAAAATTCTCTCCTTATTCTGTATGTTGGGCATCTTCATTATAATGTGTCTAGGTATGGATCTCTTATGATTTTGCACATTCGGCGTCCTGTATGCTTCTAGGATTTGGGATTCTGTCTCATTCTTCAAGTCTGGGAAGTTTTCTCGTATTATTTCATTGAATAGATTGCTCATTCCTTTGGTTTGAAACTCTGTCCCTTCCTGTATCCCAATGACTCTTAAATTTGGTCTCTTGATGTTATCCCATATTTCTTGGATGTTCTGCTCATGGTTTCTTAACAGTCTTGCTGAGCTGTCTATGTTCTTTTCAAGTTGAAATACTTTGTCTTCATTGTCTGATGTTCTATCTTCTAAGTGTTCTACTCTGCTGGTAGTATTCTCAATTGAGTTTTTAAGTTGGTTTATTGCTTCCTGCATTTCTAGGATTTCTGTTTGTTTGTTTTTTATAACCTCTATCTCCCTGTATAGTTGATCTTTTGCTTCTTGGATTTGTTTATGTAATTCATTGTCGAAGTGATCTTTGATTGTCTGATTTTGCTGTCTGATGTTTTCCTTGAGACTCCAGATCATCTGAAGCATGTATATCCTGAATTCTTTATCTGACATTCCATCTGCTGCAGCTATTACCTCTTCTAACGTTGAGTTGACCTGCATTGCTGGTCCTTTCTTTCCTTGTCTCTTCATACTGCTTGCGTTCCTTTCTAATTGGTGAAACTGTTGTGCTATTGAATTTTACCTCTATATATTTATATTGGTCTTGTATAGTTGCAAAGTCTCCCTCGCAGGCGTGGGCGGTGGCTCTGCCCCTCCTCCAATTGGGGCAATGTGCCTACCATGCCAGCAGGCCACTGGGCCTGCTCTGCCGGTCGGTACCAGGTCCACCTACCTTGCAGGTGCCGGCGGCGGCTCTGTCCTTCTGCAGGCTGCTAGGCTTGTTCTGTTGGTGGTCACAGTTCTGCCTACTTTGCAGGTGCAGGCAGCGGCACTGCCCCTCTGCAGGCCTCTGGGGCTGTTCTGCCAGTGGGTCCTACCTTGCAGGAGCGGGGGGGGGGGTGCGGCTCTACCCTTCCTCAGGCCACTCGGCCTGTTCTGTCTGTCGGTTGCAGGTCTGGCCTGTTCTGATGGTGGTCACAGTTCCGCCTACCTGGCAGGCACGGGGGGTGGGGGGCAGCTCTGCCTCTCAGCAGGCCGCTGCTCCTCTTCTTCCGGTGGGTCGCAGGCCCGCCTACCTTGCAGGAGTGATTGGAAGCTCTTTCCTGCCGCGGGCCACTGGGCCTTTTCTGTCGGTGGTCACAGTTCCGCCTACCTGGCAGGCCGGGGGGTGGGGGGGCGGCTCTGTCCCTCAGCAGGCCGCTGGGCCTGCTCTTTGGGTGGTCACAGTTCCCTCTACCTTGCTGGCGCAGGGGGAGGGGGCGGCTCTGCCTCTCAGCAGGCCGCTGCTCCTCTTCTGCCAGTGGGTCGCAGGCCTGCCTACCTTGCAGGAGTGATTGGAAGCTCTGTCCCTCCGCGGGCCACTGGGCCTTTTCTGTTGGTGGTCACCGTTCCGCCTACCTGGCAGGCGCGGGGGGTGGGGGGTGGCTCTGCCCCTCAGCAGGCCGCTGGGCCTGCTCTGTGGGTGGTCACAGTTCCCTCTACCTTGCCGGTGCAGGGGCAGGGGGCGGCTCTGCCTCTCAGCAGGCCGCTGCTCCTCTTCTGCCGGTGGGTCACAGGCCCGCCTACCTTGCAGGAGTGATTGGAAGCTCTGTCCTGCCACGGGCCACTGGGCCTTTTCTGTCCCCTGATTGTGTATTCTTAGTTTTATTTCTGTCTGTTCCTTGGGTCCATGGACATGTGACTCAGTGACATGAGCCTGGAAAAAGTGAGGTAGACTGTTTCCACATTAATTTGAAATTGAAAAAAAAATATTTTCAGATACAGGCAGATTCATTTTGCTTCATTGAGATATAAAGCATATGTTTTGGATAAGAACAGATTGTATTACTGATTCCCCCAAAATGACAAAATAATGGCTCAAGAATTTATGGTTGTCTTACTCTCTGTTTCTGTTTACTGAGATAAGCTTTCTTTCCAACTAGGATATAGATCCCCTTTTTTAAAAATAAACAATAATGTTTTTTTTTGCATGGTGTTTTATATTTTTCAAATAATTTAGTTAATTCCTTCATACATTACAATTTTCAAATATATAGAGGGTGTACTCTGACTAGGTGGTATCAGTCATAGACAGAGAATAATGAGCTGAACCAAACATAGCACTCTTATCCTTCTAGTCTCCTTGGGGAGAAACAAGGGAACAGCAAACTGTCTACCTTTCCTTAATAATTCCTATGTCTTGATTTTCATAGCATTCTGTGCAGCAGGCAGTTGTAGTGGTTAGAACAATGGCTCCCCAAAGACATCTACCTCCTAAACCTGTGACTATGTTCTGACACAGCAGAAGAGACTCTGCAGATGTCATTAAGTTAAAGATCTTGAGATGATGACATTCTGAATTATCTGAGTGGGCCCACTGAAATCACAATAGTCTGCTAAGAGGGCTACAGGAGAATCAGTGAGAGGAGATGTGACAACAGAAACCAAAGAGTTTTGTAGGGCCATGGACCATGGAAAAGCAAGGATGCTCATTCTCCCCTAGAGAGTCCAAAAGGAATGCAAGCCAGCCAACATTTTTATTTTAGCCCACTGAAGCCCATCTTGGACTTCTGACTTCCAGAATTATGAAATAAAAAATTCATGTTGTTTAAAACAGCCAAGTTTGTGGTAACCCAATATAGCAGCAGTTAGGAAGCTAATACAACTGGGCACTGTTTTTGGACCTATGTAGCAGATAAATAATCTGAGTGAAAAGCTCACAAGAGTTAAATTTCAAACAATGCAAAATGGTGCAACCACCACATACACGTTGGCATTATCTATCAAAATTGTCAATGTATTTGCTCCACTTACTCCCATCCTACAGATATGCCTGCTTTGAATGAAATGGCACGTGTTCAAGTTAATTCACAGCAGCCTTGTTCATTCGAGTAAAATGCCAGAAATATCCAGTTGTTTATCTCTGGTGGAGTAGTGAAATAAACTTCACAGTGGAACAGGTTACATCTATAAAAAAGAATGAGGAAGTTGTCTACCTACTGAGAGAGTAAGAGCCTCAAGATATACTGTTAAGCCAGGTATGTGCCACATGCCTGTAATCCCAGCAAATTGGGAAGCTGAGGCAGAGGATATCCAAAGTTTGAGGCCACCCTCAGCAATTTAGCAAAGCCCTAAGTAACTTAACAAGACCCTGTCTCAAAATAAAATATAAAAAGGGCTGGGGATGTGGCTCAGTGTTTAAGCACCCCTGAGTTCAATTCCTGGCACAAGCACATACACATGCACACACACACACACACATACACACACACACTTATATCGTTAAGTGAAAAAAAGGATAGTAAAAAACATTATACATAGAGTGTGCTAGCTTTTGTATATGAAAAGGGATTAAATAAGTACATTCATATTTTCTTATGTATGAGGAAAGAAGCACTAGAAGGGTATACCAACAACCACCAAAATTAGGTAAAATGAGGTGGATAGGGATAGGGAGGAAGATGAGAAATATTTTTCAAAGTACAAATTTTTATATCTAACTTTTAACAATGTAAATATGCTCTGTATTTTACTTTATTTATTTAACTTTGGTATAGGGGATTGAACTCAGGGCCACTTGACCATTGAGCCACATCCCTAGCTTTTTTATTTTTTGAGACTGAGTCTCATTAAGTTTCTTGGTACCTTGTTAAGTTGCTGAAGATGGCTATGAAATTGTGATCCTCCTGCCTCAAACTCCCAAGCTGTTGGGATTATAGGGTTGTGTCACCACAACTGGCTGAAGTTAAAATTCTTAAACCACAGAAGTTCTGAGCCCTGGTCCAAGAACTATGTTCCTTCTCTTCCCACCCCTGAATCCCCTTCATGCCACAATGGGCCTCAAAAATTCCAGCCTAAAAAAAAATCCCAGCCTACATGTTCAATATCCATCATTAAACCTACAAACAGACACTCGTGGCCACCCTTTGGACCTAGGGGTTTGCATGGAGTGGCATATTCTGTCTGTCAGAAGATGAACCCAGATATTCATGCAGATTCTAGCAGCAGTCTTAGGGCTATTGGGAATTCCAGAACAATGTTTCACAAGGTAAGAGGAATGGTTATAAGTGGGTATAACCTCTTGGGATCTGGAACTCCTTGCCTTAGGGGGAGGGTGGAGGTCAAAAGAGAGCCAGAGCCAAAGTCCACTAATGCATGAAGCCTAGAGAAAGAATTCCTCTTTATCCATTCCAAAAGAATCCTGCCTTCTCCAGAAGTGTCCACAAAAGGGATCCTGGAAGATAGATAAACAGGATTTGAGCTCAATCAATCACTTAATGAACAGAGAGAACAGTGATAAGAAAGAATCATGGTGAACTCAAAGTGTCAGATAGTGAGGGAAAGCATCTAGTTCAGAACCAACACAGTGGTGATTATTTAGACATGTCTAAGCTGAAAGTTACATGATTGGTGCCGCAGTCTGGCTGGGCACAAATCACGAGCCACTGAAGCAGGAACAAACTTTATTTCTGAACTCCACCAGCACACTCCACACACGCTCCCCAGGAATTCTCCCGAATGCCACGCGGCTCGTCCAGGAACCAGCAACCAGAAATATCCCTCCTCTGGCACTTCCCCAACCAATGGGAACTCTCCGGGAATCCCCACGAGAGCTCAACTGGAACTCAACAGGAGCTCTGCGAGAACTCGCTGGCATCACCTCTCAACCACTACTTCTGGCAAAAATGCCATGCATCATACTGACTCGGCTGTGGCCCTCAACATCTCCCCCCTTCTGTTTAATTAAACAACAAGCATGTGGCTTAGGGACCTTGCCTGTTAGGCTGTCCAATACTACATATGGTCCTTACCTGTCATTGGATGAGCTGACATCTAGGTGTCAGCCTCCTGTCTTAGGTTGATACCACTGCAATTGGATCATACCCATCACTGACTACTGGACCAGCATACAGCCATACTTGTGGATAGGCCTTTGCACCAGTGTGTGGGGGGTGAGGTTCTTTGCCTCACCTCTGTTGGCCCCCAAATTTGGCCTTGGTGCCAGTGGGGGGCTGAGTTTCTTTGCCTCACCTCTATTGGCCCCCAAATTTTAGACCATCACTAGCAGAAGGGAGGAGGATACAGAAATGCCATGACACCAAGCCAATTGACGGCTCCTTTGGAAAAATTGTATCACCAGTGACACCATCAGCAAAGATATGCCAGCACTACCACAATTCACTGCACCAACAGATAGTTCACAATGCATACAAGTGATACATAGTCCAGGCAAGTTCTGCAAGCAGTTCAAAGCAGAGGAATCCATTAATATGTCCTTTCCTCCCAAAGTAAATTGACTCCTTGATTGAGCATCACTTGTTGAGTTACTAATGTAACTCATTGATGCATCAGTTTATAGAGTTTGTTGTGATAACTATCGAAGAAGCTGTAGTTTGGTTTTATCTTTGTCTTCACCAGCACTGGGATGAAGATAGGAATTCTGGCAATGATGCTAAAAACAATTATGTAACATTCCAACAGGTACTAAGAAAACAATTTTCTGAACAATTTACATTATCCTGAACAGAACTATTAAATATAATGAAAAGGAAAGGTGAAAGTAAACAAACAGATCTGTTAACCTCCTTATTTGTTCACATATTAAAACAATCCTCAACAGCTGTTTACCCAATTTAAATTTTTTTTTACAATTTAAATTAAACCATTAAAATCACGTGAATAAAAAAAATCGGATCCATTTTATCATGAGTGCTCCTCATATATGATATATGGACACACGCACACACAGACCTACAACACAAAAAACAAGTGTGCACACAAACATACAACACATAAGACAATAGTAAAGGCCTTGTAGCTTTATACAGGTGAAATCTCCATTGCAATGTTTAAAAACTCCACAGTCAAAAAATAAAACTGATCAGAAAAACATTAACCTAGGTCTGTGTGAGCTCAAAAAATAAAATAGAACTTTATGATGTGGGAAAAGGCAATAATAAAATAGATAATGAAAAAATCCTCCTGATTAATCACTGTCACAGATGTAAGAATAGCCAAGCTGCAGCTCTGGATATCAGCTGTTATGGATTTGAGTCAAATCATCTTCTTTTTGGTCTGTAGAAATCGCTTTGGTTAGTTTCTCTGGTATACCAATCGGCTGCTGTTCTCCCTGTGGAAAAACACAAGCAGAACCCAGACTCCAGACAATCAATGGGTCAGGACCTTAGTTAAACTCTCTGGAATCCAAATCGGCTGCTGTTCTCCCTGTAGAAACACACAAACAGAACCCCGACTCCAGACAATCACTGGGTCAGGACCTTTCCATTGTCCTGTTAGAATATCCTTCCAAAGTACCTTAGGCTTATGTAAATTTTTTGGACACATATGCCTTTTCACAGTACTAAGCCCTGATGAATCCAAATTTAAAAAGTTTAGAGTAAAAAGGGTTATGTTAAGTTTATCTTTGGGGGATATATACCCCTTTCCAATTCCCTCTTTTTACTTTAATAAGTACATTTTAATACTTTGATGAGCTCTTTCAACTATGCCTTGTCCCTGAGGATTGTATGGAATTCCTGTTATGTGAGTAATGCCAAATGATGAGCAAAATTGTTTAAAGGAGGTGGAAGTATTACCAGGAACATTATCTGTTTTTAACTGTTTTGGAATGCCCACAATGGCAAAATTTTGTAAGCAATGAGCTATAATATCTTTAGTTTTTTCTCCAGCATGAAGGGAGCCCATCAAAAATCTGGAAGAAGTATCAAGTGTAACATGCAAATATTTTAATTTTCCAAATTCTGGCAAGTGTGTGACGTCCATCTGCCAAATATGGTTAGGTATCAATCCTCTAGGATTGACTCCAAGATTAACTTGTGGTAAAAAGGTCACACAATTTTGACATTGTTTTATTATTTGTCTAGCTTGTTCCTTATTTATTTTAAAATGCTTTTGTAAAGTGTTAGCATTGACATGGAACATTTTATGAAAATTTGTAGCTTCTTCTAGTGTAGAGAAAATATGTATGTCATGTGTAGTTTTATCTGCTAAATCATTGCCCAAACTAAGGACTCCAAACAATCCTGTATGTGCCCTGATATGACCTATAAAAATGAATCTTTTCTGTCCCAGATTAGACTTTGTATAGTGGAAACCAAAGAGAAACCAGTAGAGGAGGGAGAAATCCTACCAGCATCTTCAAGGGATACTATAGCATTAACTATATACTGACTATCAGAATATAAATTAAATACAGAATCTTTAAACATCACAAAAGCTTGTAAAACTGCATTAAACTCTACCTTTTGAGCTGATTATTTGGGTACTAAAAATGTAAAAGTTTGATCAGGGGTAACTATTGCTGCTGTACCATTATTTGACCCATCAGTGAATACATTTGGAGCATTTATGATAGGTGTTTTTGTTGTCATTTTTGGAAAAACTACAGGATGCAAGGACCAAAAAGACAACAAAGGATTAGATGGTAAGTGATTATCAAATGAAACATTAGATTTACACATGATTATTGCCCAAGTATTTAACTCATTAGATAACTCATCAATTTTATCCATAGTATATGGAGTAATAATTTTATTGGGAGAAATTCCAAACACTCCCTTTGCTGCTTTTATTCCTTTGAGTATTAATTGTCCTATAGCTTCAGGATACCTAGTAAGAATAGTGTTAGGAGAATAAGATAAATGTATCCACAATAATGGACCTTATTGCCAAAATACTCCTGTAGGAATATTTTTTGTTGGTATTACAATAAATAATAAAGGAAAACATATAAATTCTATCCAAATGCATATTTTTCATATATGTTTCAATAATTTATAATGCCTTTATTGCTTCATGTGTTAACATGCGGGGTGAATTTGGATCTGATGGACCTTTTAGGATATCAAATAAAGGTCCCAACTCTCTTGTTGGTATGCCTAGATAAGGCCTTATCCAATTTATGTCTTCTAATAACTTTTGAAAGTCATTAAGTGATTTGAGTTGATCTACTCGTATTTGAATTTTTGGTGGACGGAACATGGTTGAGGATAATAGAACTCCTAAATAATTAATTGGAAAATTTAATTGTACTTTATTGCTATTATCTCTAGATTACAATTTTTTAATAAGTTTGTAAATGTGGCATAACATTCTATCAATGTGTTTTTATCTTTGTGTGCTAACAATACATCATCCATATAGTGAAATATTTGTAGTTCAGGATTTTGATTTCTAAGTGGCTGGATTGCTTTGTTAACATAAATTTGACACATAGTTGGGCTGTTAGCCATCCCTTGAGGGAGTACTTTCCATTCATATCTCTGATCAGGACCTTCATGATTCAGTGCAGGGATAGTAAATGCAAAACGTGGACTATCCTCAGGATGAATTGGAATTAAAAAAAATCTTTAATATCTATAGCTAAAACGTACCAGGTTTTTGGCAAAGCAGACAATTGGGGGATCCCTTATTGAGCAGGTCCCATAATAACCATCTCATTATTAATGGCTCTTAAATCTTGTAATAATCTCCATTTACCAGATTTCTTTTTAATGACAAGAAATGGGAGTATTATGGGGAGATACAGAAAGTTGTATATGTCCCTCCACTAATTGTTGTTTGACCGGGTCATGGGCTGCTTGTATCTTTTCTTTAGTCAGGGGCCACTGAGGAACCCATACTGGTCTTTCTGATTTCCAAGTAATTTTTATTGCCTCAGTGATCCCTTCTGAAAACCCAATCCATGTCTATTTATTCCTTGATCTATTTGAATTTGTGCTGCTATACCTTGTTCTTGTTCTCCTGATCTTTTTCCTTTCCTAAAACCTTGTCTAGCCCTAATAGTGGGCACATTTAGGTTGATGTTATTTGTTAATGTCAAACCTAATTGATCTAGGACATCTCGTCCCCATAAATTTATAGGAAGATGATCCAATACATAGGGCTGTATAGTTCCTTCACATCCTTCAGGATCCTTCCAATCTAATACCATTGCACTTCTATGGGGATTAGTTGCCACTCCTAGGCCTCGAAGCATTTGAGTGGCTTGTTGTAATGGCCAATGTTTTGTCCATTCTTGATGAGATATGATGCTAATTTCTGCACCTGTATCAAGTAGCCCATTAAATTCATGTCCTTGAATATTTAGTTGTAGCATTGGGCGAGAATCTAAATTTAAAGACAGCATAGCCCAATCTACACCTGTGGAGCCTAATCCCCTGGAACCTCTTTCTATACTACTACTGGAAAATTTATCATGTAGGCTGGGTATTATTAATAACTGTGCTATTCTATCTCCTGGTGAAATTACTGATATACCCTTGGGGAACTAGCTTTAATTTTTATTTCACCTTCATAATCGGGATCAATTACCCCAGGACTTATCATAAGTCCTTTTAGAGTAGAAGAACTGCATCTCAACAATAAGCCTACTGTTCCTTGGGGAAGAGGTCCCTTTACTCCTGTGGGAATGATTTGAACTCCCATCTCTGGAGTTAGTACTGCTCTGGCGGAGGCGCAGATGTCCAACCCTGCACTCCCTCTGGTTAGTCTGATGAGAGATCTGATGGATAATTTTTCCTGGGCACTACCCTGATGGTGTTGCTGAGTTCCTCCATGGTGTTTCTGGGTTTCTCTAGTGCCCCGTATATTTGTGATCATGGGCCCCGGAGCATTGGGCCAACCTGTCCGTTTTTTGGCAATGGAGCCCGATGCCTTTCCCCTCAATATCGTGGGTAAACACCTGCTCCTTGTCCGTTTTTTGCTAATGGAGTACCCTCTATGGTGGTTTGAGAATGGCATTAATTAGCCCAATATCTCCCCTATGGCATTGTGGGCAAATACCTGGTATTCTATTCCTTTGCTACCTAGTTTTGTTAAACCCTCCTCCTATGGGGCAATTCCTTTTAAAATGTCCTGTTTGTTCACAATTGTAGCATGTTTTTGGCCAGGCATCTAAAGCCTGTTGTACTGCAGCTGCCAAGACTTGTCATTGTTCATTAATGTCTCTACATAATTTGATATATGTGTTTAAATCTCCATGTTTCCATGGTCTAATGACCTCTCTGCACCAACGATTTGCTTGGTCATAAGCCATTTGTTTAATTAATGGCATTGCTTGTTCTGTATCCCCCAAAACTCTGGTAGCTGTTTGAATAAGCCTATCTACAAATTCAGCATAAGTTTCATTAGCTCCCTGTATTACCTTAGATAATTGACCTTGTAAATCTCCATGTCCTTGTAAAGTGTTCCATGCCCTAACTGCATCTGCAGCAATTTGTGCATATATAGCAGGATCATATTCAATTTGTTGCCGTTGACCCTCATAAGGTCCTTTTCCTAACAACATATCTAGATTTCTTTGAGGGCAACTGGCTGCTGCATTTCGCCTAGCCATCTCCATGCAAAATCCCTCATTGGCAACCTTCCATAACAAATATTGTCCTCCATTTAGCACAGATTTACACATGCTAGCCCAATCAGCTGGCGTCATGTCCAAGTTGGTAATGGATTCGACCATGCTTACAGTGAAGGGTGCTTGAGGACCATAGGTTGTTACAGCCTCCTTTAACTGCTTTACTGTTTTGAAATCTAAAGCATGGTGAATTTGTTGCCTTCCTGCCTGCTCAAGTACAGGGCATGCTAATCTTTGAGGTCTTGTCTCAGGATCCCATCTATCAACTACAGGGGTTGAGGGCCACTCAGCTGTCTCTATAGATGGAGCTGTTGGTTGAATTACGCCCTCTGGTCATAGAAAGGTGTTAGTAGCAGCCTCCTGTTGAAGCTTTTTCCCTAACAGCCCCTTTTCCTTTAAATTTTCTTCCTCTGACTAGCTCCAGAGACCTTCTCTATTGTTTGATCTAAAATGTCTTTCTCCATGGTCTGCACCTCTAACAATTTACTTAACACTCTTTCAGTTTGTTTTTTACTAATTTCTTTTTTTATTGGTTGTTCAAAACATTACAAAGCTCATGACATATCATCTTTCATACATTTGATTCAAGTGGGTTATGAACTCCCATTTTTACCCCAAAAGAAGTTGCAGAATCACATCGGTTACACATCCACATTTTTACATAATGCCATATTAGTGACTATTGTATTCTGCTACCTTTCCTATCCCCTACTATCCCCCCTCCCCTTCCCTCCCATCTTCCCTCTCTACCCCATCTGCTGTTATTCAATTCTCTCCCTTGTTTTTTTTCCCCTTTCCCCTCACAAACTCTTATACGTAATTTTGTGTAACAATGAAGGTCTCCTTCCATTTCCATACAGTTTCCCTTCTCTCTCCCTTTCTCTCCCCCCATTCGTCTCTGTTTAATGTTAATCTTTTCCTCATGCTCTTCCTCCCTGTTCTGTTCTTAGTTGCTCTCTTTATATCAAAGAAGGCATTTGGCATTTGTTTTTTAAGGATTGGCTAGCTTCACATAGCATAATCTGCTCTAATTCCATCCATTTCCCTGCAAATTCCATAATTATGTCATTTTTTAGTGCTGCGTAATACTCCATTGTGTATAAGTGCCACATTTTTTTTTTATCCATTCATCTGTTGAAGGGCATCGAGGTTGATTCCAGAGTCTAGCTATGGTGAATTGTGCTGCTATGATCATTGATGTGGCAGTATCCCTATAGTATGCTCTTTTAAGCTCCTCAGGGAATAGACCGAGAAGGGCGATAGCTGGGTCAAATGGTGGTTCCATTCCCAGCTTTCCCAGAAATCTCCATAGTGCTTTCCCTATTGGCCGTACCAATTTGCAGTCCCACCAGCAATGTACAAGTGTACCCTTTTCCCCACATCCTCACCAGCACTTATTGTTGTTTGACTTCATAATGGCTGCCAATCTTACTGGAGTGAGATGGTATCTTAGGGTGTTTTTGATTTGCATTTCTCTGACTGCTAGAGATGGTGAGCATTTTTTCATGTACTTGTTGATTGATTTTATGTCCTCCTCTGAGAAGTGTCTGTTCAGGTTCTTGGCCCATTTGTTGATAGGGTTATTTGTTATCTTATTGTTTAATTTTTTGAGTTCTTTGTATATTCTGGATGTTAGGGCTCTATCTGAAGTGTGAGGAGTAAAAATTTGTTCCCAGGATGTAGGTTCCCTATTTACCTCTCTTATTGTTTCTCTTTCTGAGAAAAAACTTTTTAGTTTAAGTAAGTCCCATTTGTTTATTCTTGTATTTAACTCTTGGGCTATGGGCGTCCTATTAAGGAATTTGGAGCCCGACCCCACAATATGTAGATCGGAGCCAACTTTTTCTTCTATCAGGCGCAGAGTCTCTGATTTGATATCAAGCTCTTTGATCCATTTTGAATTAACTTTTGTGCATGGTGAGAGAAAGGGGTTCAGTTTCATTTTGTTGCAT
Organism: Marmota monax; assembly: GCF_021218885.2. Lineage (NCBI taxonomy): Eukaryota > Metazoa > Chordata > Mammalia > Rodentia > Sciuridae > Marmota > Marmota monax. Next base: position 4,040,345 of record NW_026691933.1, read on the forward strand.
ATGGAATTCCAGTTTTCACAGCACCATTTGTTGAAGATGCTATCCTTCCTCCATTGTCTGCTTTTAGCCCCTTTATCAAATATAAGAAAGTTGTAATTTTGTGGATTGGTCTCTGTGTCCTCTATTCTGTACCATTGGTCCACCTGCCTGTTTTGGTACCAGTACCATGCTGTTTTTGTTACTATTGCTCTGTAGTACAGTTTGAAATCTGGTATCGCTATACCTCCAGATTCACACTTCCTGCTTAGAATTGCTTTTGCTATTCTGGGTCTTTTGTTTTTCCATATGAATTTCATGATTGCTTTATCTATTTCTACAAGAAATGCCGTTGGGATTTTGATTGCCATTGCGTTGAACCTGTAGAGAACTTTTGGTAATATCGCCATTTTGATGATGTTGGTTCTGCCTATCCATGAACAGGGTACATTTTTCCATCTTCTAAAATCTTCTTCTATCTCTCTCTTTAGGGTTCTCTAGTTTTCATTGTATAAATCTTTCACTTCTTTTGTTAGGTTGATTCCCAAGTATTTTATTTTTTGGGGGATATTGTGAATGGGGTGGTTTTCCTAATTTCCATTTCAGAAGTTTTGTTGCTGATATACAGGAATGCCTTTGATTTATGCATGTTGATTTTATATCCTGCTACTTTGCTGAATTCATTTATTAGTTCTAGTAGTTTCTTTGTAGACCCTTTTGGGTCTTCCAGGTATAGGATCTTGTCTTACGCAAATAGTGATATTTTTAGTTCTTCTTTTCCTATTTTTATGCCTTTAATTTCTTTTGTCTGTCTAATTGCTCTGGCTAGTGTTTCAAGGACTAAATTAAATAGAAGTGGTGAGAGAGGGCATCCCTGTCTTGTTCCAGATTTTAGTGGGTATGCCTTCAGTTTTTCTCCATTTAGAATGATGTTAGCCTGAGGCTTAGCATATGTAGCTTTTACAATGTTGAGGTAAGTTCCTGTTATCCCTAGCTTTTCTAGTGTTTTGAACATAAAGGGATGCTGTACTTTGTTGAATGCTTTTTCTGCATCTATTGAGATGACCATATGGTTCTTATCTTTAAGTCTATTGATGTGGTGAATAACATTTATTGATTTCCGTATATTGAACCAACCTTGCATCCCAGGGATGAATCCTACTTGATCATGGTGCACAATTTTTTTGATATGCTTTTGTATTTGATTCACCAGGATTTTATTGAGGATTTTTGCATCTATGTTCATTAGAGATATTGGTCTGTAGTTTTCTTTTTTTGAAGTGTCTTTGTCTGGTTTTGGGATCAGGGTGATGTTGGCCTCATAGAATGAATTTGGAAGAGCTCCTTCTTTTCCTGTTTCTTGAAATAGCTTGAAAAGTATTGGTATTAATTCTTCTTTGAAGGTTTTGTAAAACTCTGCTCTATACCCATCCGGTCCAGGGATTTTCTTGGTTGGTAGTTTTTTGATGGCTTCTTCTATTTCTTCCTTTGTTATTGGTCTGTTTAAATTGTGTGTGTCTTCCTGACTCAATCTGGGCAGATCATATGACTTAAGAAATTTATTGATATCTTCACTGTCTTCTATTTTATTAGAATATAGGGTTTCAAAATATTTTCTAATTATCTTCTGTATTTCTGTAGTGTCTGTTGTGATATTGCCTTTTTTATCCCCTATGTTAGTAATTTGAGTTTTCTCTCTTCTTCTCTTCATTAGCATGGCTAAGGGTCTGTCGATCTTATTTATTTTTTCAAAGAGCCAACTTTTAGTTTTATCAATTTTTTCAATGTTTTTTTTTTTGTTTCAATTTCATTGATTTCCGCTCTGATTTTAATTATTTCTTGTCTTCTGCTATATTTGCTGTTGTTTTGCTTGTCCTTTTCTAGGGTTTTGAGATGTAGTGTGAGTTCATTTATTTGTTGTTTTTTTCTTTTTTTGAGGAATGAACTCCAGGAAATGAATTTCCCTATTAAAACTGCTTTCATTATGTCCCATAGATTCCGGTATGTTGTGTCTGAATTGTCGTTTATCTCTAAGAATTTTTTGATTTCCTCCTTTATGTCTTCTGTAACCCATTGATCATTCAGTAACATATTGTTTATTTTCCATGTGATGCAGGATTTTTCCTTCCTTCTTTTATCATTGATTTCCGAGTTTCATTCCATTAGGATCAGATATGGTGCATGGTATTATCTCCACACCTTTATATTTACTAAGAATTACCCTATGGCATAATATATGATCTATCTTTGAGTAAGATCCATGTGCTGCTGAGAAGAAAGTGTATCCACTTGATGATGTTTGATATATTCTATATATGTCGGTTAAGTCTAGGTTATTGATTGTGTTATTGAGTTCTATAGTTTCTTTATTCAGCTTTTGACTAGAGGATCTGTCTAATGGTGAGAGAGGTGTGTTGAAATCACCCATAATTATTGTGTTATGGTCTATTTGACTCTTGAACTTGAGGAGAGTTTGTTTTATGAACGTTGCCGCACCATTGTTTGGTGCATACAAATTGATAATTGTTATGTCTTGTTGGTGGATGGTTACTTTTAACAGGATATAGTGTCCTTCTTTATCCCTTTTGATTAACTTAGGTTTGAAGTTGATTTTATTCGATATGAGTATGGCCACTCCTGCTTGCTTCCAAGGGCCATGTGAGTGGTATGATTTTTCCCAACCTTTCACCTTCAGCCTGTGTATGTCTTTTCCAATCATATGAGTCTCCTGAAGGCAGCATATTGTTGGATTTGTTTTTTTTGACCCAGGTTACTAGCTTATATCTCTTGATTGGTGAGTTTAGGCCATTAACATTTAAGGTTACAATTGAAATATGATTTGTACTTCCAGTCATGTTTATTTTTATTTTTATTTATTTATTTTAGTTTGGCTAGTTTTTACTTTTTGGTTATTTTCCTCCCCCTTTACTGAGATAACTCCCACTGTTAGTTTTGGGCACTATTTTTCCATTCCCCTTCTTGTAGTATTTTGCCCAAAATGCTTTGCAGTGCTTGTTTTCTAGCTGCGAATTCTTTTAGCTTTTGTTTATCATGAAAGATTTTAATTTCATTGTCAAATCTGAAGCTTAATTTTGCTGGATACAGTATTCTTGGTTGGAATCCATTATTTTTCAGCGTTTGAAATACATTGTTCCAGGATTTTCTCGCTTTCAAAGTCTGTGATGAAAAATCAGTCGTTAACCTAATTGGTTTACCCCTGAATGTAATCTGCCTCCTTTCTCTCGTAGCTTTTAATATTCTCTCCTTGTTCTGTATGTTGGCTATCTTCATAATTATATATCTTGGAGTTGGTCTATTACGTTTTTGGATGTTTGGGGTCCTGTAGGCTTCCAGGATTTGGCAATCCATTCCATCTTTCATCTCTGGGAAGTTTTCTAGGATTATTCCTTTAATAAGTTGTCCATTCCTTTGGTTTGAACCTCTGTGCCTTCTTCTATCCCAATGACTCTCAAATTTGGTTTTTTTATGAGATCCCATATCTCTTGGATAGATTGCTCATGAGATTTATGCATCTTTTCTGTGTTGACTATATTCTTTTCAAGTTGATAAACTTTGTCTTCATTATCTGATGTTCTGACTTCTACTTGATCTAGTCTATTTGTAATATTCTTGTTAGAGTTTTTAATCTGGTTTTTGGTTTCTTGCATTTCTAGGATTACTGTTTGGTTTTATTTTAAGATCTCTATCTCCTGGTAAAGCTCGTTCTTTGCAGTTTGAATTTGTTTGTTTAGTTCGTTTTCAAAATATACTTTCAATGCTTGGATTTGCTGTCTCATGTCTTCTCTAATATTCCATTCCATCTGAGTTAGGTATGCCTTGATTTCTTTCCCTGTCCATGTTTCTGATGCTTCTAGGTCCTCCTGTTGATTTAAGTTGTCCTACATTGTCTGTAATCCTTTTTTCCCTTGTTTTTTCATGTTGTTCACGTTACTTTCCAGCTCTGTTTGACTGCTTAGTAACTGCTTTCTCCTATACATTTGTTTTGGCTTTGTATATCTCTGCTGTCTCTCCTTTGTGTTGGGAGATTATGCCTAGAGATATTGGGCTTTATTGTACTTTAAAGCTGATTCATTCAATTTATAATGGGCTTCCTGATTCTGTATGCATATAGTGATTTGTTGTTTGTTCTTAGGACTTTAGGTTAGGTGCTATGAAGGTATAAGGGTTAGTATGTCTTGGCTACTTTAGAAGGCTGCTCTACTGAAGGGGGATACTAACCGTCGATTGGATCAGGGTGTTGGTAGTAGCTAGGTATTTAGGAGCCCTATAGATGGCCTCGAAACATTCACCTGTTTGCAATTAGACAATTACATGTAATGCAGGACGTAATGCTTGGGATGAAAGTTGGGGGGAAGGGGAAGGAAGGTGCTCTTGAAAAGAAAGAAGGAGAGGGAGATAGATAGAATAGAGGAGAATAGAAAGAACAATAAAACTTGAAAGGGGAAAGAAAGAAGGAAAAGGGGAGAGAGAAAATAAAATAAAATAAAATAAGAAATAAAATTAGGTCTTAGAGATCCATTTTCTTCTCTTCCTGTAGGCAGAGCTGTGCCCTCCGAGCTGAGTTTTGCCCTCTATGTGTCGACAGCAATCCCTGTAAGGCAGCTCCTGGGAGTCTCTCAATCCTGTTAGTCCAGAGCTGTTTCACTTCTACAGCCCCTCCTCCCCTTCCTCCTGCCAGCCAGCCAGGTCCTGCTCACTGGAGGCGGTTCCCCAAGGATCTAGTTACACTTTCAGCCCCACCATGTGCCCTATTTCCCGAATGACTGAGCACTCTCTCTGTCATTCATCTAAGCCCCAGTGCTGTGGAGCTGTGGTCTGGGAGTCAATAGTTTAATTTTTCCATACCCCTTTGGTGGGCACGCCCTCGGAAGCTGGCGGCTAAGACCTTCGTTGTCGCCACTGATGGTAATGGGAGTTGGGGGTCGAGGATCCCCTCTGCTTCCATCAGCCCCTACAATCATGACCATTCCACTGGCAGTTGGAGGAGTTGGGGGTCAGGAGTGTTCTTTGTTTCCCTCCATCCCTACCGTCATGCCCTCTCAGTTGGCGGTTGGGGGAGTTGGGGGTGGGGAGTCTTCTCTGCTTCCCTCCGCCCCTACAGTCATGCCCACGTCACTGGCGGTAGGGGGAGTTGGGGGTCGGGAGTCCCTTGGCCCTTATGGTCACGCCCACGGAGAGATTTTTGAAGTTTCCTGGTTGTTTGTATCTGATGTGGGTGGGAGTCACACACCTGCTAAAGTAGATTCCGCTGGGAAGGAATCTCTTTGGCCGAACTCTGGTGACTTCCCCTCTATGCTATGGCAGGCCCCTGGCTCCTTGCTGGAGTGTCCGAAGGGAGGGGTGGGACTGGCTTGTCTCTGGTCTGACTCAATCTCTGGTTTTAGTTCCCAGTTCGCTATTTCATAAAGGCTTGGTTAGAGTCCCTTCAAGTTGCCTCCTGAGACCTGTGGGTGGGGCCCTTTGCAGAGCCGGGAGGGCAGGGGCCGTTCACCAGGCCGGGCAGGGGCCCTTCGCCGCACTGGGCCACTGGGGGCCCTTTGCAGAGCTGGGCAGGCGGTGGCCACTTGAATGTTCGCCGCAACGGGCGGGCAGCGGCCGTTCGGCGGCAGCCGGCGGGACTGGACCTCTGCGCTGCGTGGCCGAGATTCACTCGTCTGGGACAAACTGTCACCTCTAATAAACTTACTAATTCCCGGCAGGTCTCCTTTCAGCAGAATTTTGCTAGAAGTTCCTCCGCAGGTAGAATCTAGGCATATTAATGGGTCTCTCTGATCCCATTAAAGTGGAGATACTGAAAGTGCTGCCTCCTCACTAGCTGCCATGTTGGGTCTCTCTTTTACTAATTTCTAATCTACTATAAAGATAACGCAACCCAATAAGATAACACAAAACAAAACCGAAACAGAATTAAACAAAAACGGAACAAAAAATTGTTGTATCAATTTTCCTATTTTCTTGACATGTGCATTTGTGGTCTATTTCTATCTCTTCCTCAGGGGCGAACACCTTCAAACCTTGAGCCAACCATTTTTCCCAGTTTGCCTGAGAAAGTTCTAGGGATAGGCAGCTTGAAATAAAAACAAAACAAATCAAAACAAGAACACATTGTTTTTTGAAATGGTCACCCATTCTCTCGCCTTCCCTTAGGGGCAAGCAATTTCACTTACCCCCGAGCTTCAGGCATTCCCCGCATGGGCCGCCAAATGCCACAGTCTGGCTGGGCACAAATCACGGCCCCTGAAGCAGGAACAAACTTTATTTCTGAACTCCACCAGCACACTCCACACATGCTCCCTGGGAATTCTCCCGAATGCCACACAGCTCGTCCAGGACCAGCAACTGGAAATATCTCTCCTCTGGCACTTCCCCAGTCAATGGGAACTCTCCGGGAATCCCTGCGAGAGCTCAACTGGAACTCAATGGGAACTCTGAGAGAACTCGCTGGCATCACCTCTCAACCACTACTTCTTGCAAAAATGCCATGCATCATCCTGACTCGGCTGTGGCCCTCAACAGATTGGCAGTTGAATGATGATGAAAGTTACCATTCTCCTTTCCATTGTTAATGTTTTCAGAATATTTGAGCCTCCCTAGCCAACTAAATTTCTTCCCTTAGAATTCATTTGCTCTTGACATGAGTCTTTTTTATGAGTTGCTTATGCTCTCTTGATGATCAGACCGCATGAGTGAAGGCTTCACCAACTTTCAGGTGTACATAGAAATAATGATGCTTAGAATCTCCTAGGAACATGGGAAAAGCTACATGAGTGCCTTCCATGGTGACCATAATTTAGTGCAACAAACTTATATGTGTTTCAAAACAAAAGCAGTTTCAACAACCATCATATCATAAACCCACAGCATAATTTGGTCAACACACACACACACACACACACACACACACAGCTCCTACCATTAGATGACTCTGCTCCTCTATGCCTTGCATCTACTACTCACCAAACTACCAGCATCTTCCTAAATTTGTGACTGCTGTGTTCTCATGGCCAGTATGCTGCTCTTTTTCTGTGTGTCATTTTTAATTTCAGCCCTATGTGGTCATTGGAGCAGTTCCCAAATTTTCTGGCCCTCTCTCCCTCTAAGCAAATGGTAACATCTATCCTATGTCCTTGCTCCACTAGAAACTAGGTGTGGCTGTATGATTTTCTTTGGCCAATGAAATAGAGTAGAAGACAACCGTGTCACCTTCAAGGGGAATCTTTAGGGTCAAGGTATGCTTCACCAAAATCTATCTTTTTCCTTCATTTCGGTGGCCAAAACATTCTAGATAGTTCTCTACAACCTATGTTCCAGAGTGAAGAAATAAATATTTTGAATGAGAGAACTCAGCCAACACATGATGGAACAAGACACAAACAATGAATCTGTTTTGTTTTGTTAAGCCACGGAGATTTGGACTTTTAACTCCAATAATTCTCAAACTGTGGTCTCTAAATTTAAAAATAGCAGCAGCAGAAGAAGCATCTGAAAAATTAGTAGAAATGCAAATTCTTGGATCCAGCCCAGAATTTTGATGGTAGAGCCCAGGAATCTGTTTTTTAATAAATCCTGCTAATTATTCTAATGTTCCTTAAATTTTGAGAGTCTCTGACCTAACCCATCCCTCTGATTCTTCTTCATTACCTATCATCTGACTCTCTGTATCCAGAAATAAAATGCACACAGAGGATATAGTCTAATTTAATCATCATCACCCTATCAGGCAGAGTTCTTATACCATACCATCTCATAGGCCACATCCAAACTATGAACCGACTCTTAAATCATGTTTCTCTCTTAGGTTCTGTTAGCTCCTATCTCAGTGGCCAACATTTGGAAAGGAAAGGAGGTTTATATGGAACCTGGCCACACATGGCCTCATAATAAGCATCTGGAATTGCCCACTCAGCAGGGGCTCAGGGCTTGGAAGATTCTAGGAGGGCAGTATAGACAGAAGGCACCAAGATAGTTCCTCTTAGTAGGTTATAACATATACAGAATAACACAGAGAATACATAGGTTAATAAAATAGAAGATTTTCAAGGAGCTAGGATGGGCTCTGTTGGTCCATCTTAAAAATCATTTCCTGCCAGGCACGGTGGCTCACACCTGTAATCCCTGTGGCTCAAGAGGCTGAGGCAGGAAGATCATGAGTTCAAAGCCAGCCTCAACAATTTAGCAAGGCCATAAGCAACTCAGTGAGACCCTCTCTCTGCCTCTCCCAGTACAAAAAAAAAAATCATTTCCGATCCTTCTCAGATCTATTTTAGTTTGTCCTTTACCAACCTCAACCTACAGAGGAAACCTTTCAAGGTTTAGCCATCTTTCTTAATCTTGGTGCACATTAAAACCATCTGAGGAACTTAAAAAAGATCAGACCTATTCATTCTAAATCTTTTATTTGCTGTATGACAAATACAGCAAATAAAAATATATTATAAAATATACTAATAAGCTGGGTGTTGTGGGTGCATGCCTGTAATCACAGCTACTCAGGAGGCTGAGGCAGAAAGATCTCAAGTTCAAAGGCAGCCTCAGCAAAAGCAAGGTGCTAAGTAACTCAGTGAGTCCCTGTCTGTAAATAAAATTCAAAATTGTTCTGGGGATGTGGCTCAGTGTTTGAGTTCCCCTGAGTTCAATCCCCAGTACCCCCCCAAATACTATTAAAATAGTATATCCTTATAAATATATTATAAAATTTTATATTTTGATATTATGAGAATATTATAAAATACATTATAAAATATTTTGGTATAAATATATCCCACATGATATTTGAAATGTGTTTTTACTGAAAATACTATTCATTGTTTATTTGAAGTTCTAATTTAACTAAGCATTACTAGGTAACTGTGGGAAGGTTGGGAGGGGGCTGAGCCAGCAGAGATAATATCAGTATTTTTAAAATTCCCCTATTTGAGATTTAATATAAAAAAACTCTAATTTTGCCCAACTATCCTCAACCCCACAGGAAAAATAAGTATTATTTTCTGTCATCAGAGCTCTATGTATAGAGTGGCATTCATTCTTTTTGAATACATATGAGATGATGGATTTCATACTCACTTATTTTTTATGCCTCTCTCCTTTATAGTATTGTAAGGGGATGCAACGATTGACAAACCTAGCATTGTCATTTGTGTGAATAGCACATGATTTTCCATTCTGTAAATGCCCACCACTATTTTATGAATTAATCATTGATTATAATGAATGAAGTGAATAAAGAGGCTTAGTCAGAGGAAAGCTGACACCTGAGTCAAAGTCACAGTGGAAAAAAAAGATGAATAAAATTTTAGGATACCATAGTTTTAGGGAGCACTCATATATCTGACTTAAATTGAGCCAATCATTCTTTCTGAGTTCTAACAGGTATAGCTCTTTCTATAAGTGAAGAACCTTATTAGGTTACTCTGATCAAGCAAAAGCTAATACAATCAGAAAAACCCTGGATTGAATCTCAATTCTTGGTCACTGCAATTGATTGAAAAGAGTTCAGAGGCAATTAGAGTAGAAAAAATGGGGCTGTGGGGTTACTGACTCACTTAGCGAGGCAAACAGGTAAGTGATACCATGTGTAGGTTATCAGAGAGTGGATGAGAACATTGGATTAAATGATGACTAAACAACTCAGAGGTAAACCATTGTGTTCCTGGTCAAGGATGACATTAGTGGTGGTGACTTGTGAACATTGACAGTGTGACACATTCTAAGTTTTCTTTAAAATATACTTCTATAAACCTTTCAAATAATTAGACTGTTATAACTTTGTTATAAAATATTTAGAAAATATAGAGAAAGTCTTTCATAATCTTGCTTCTCTAATAGAACCATAGGGTATATTTGGCTGCACTTTCTTCTAGATTTTGAAAAAGAGTTCTTTTGCATGTTTCCAAGTGGTGGTCCATTAAACATTCTGAAAGTCTGGCTACACTATACCCCTGATGCTGCTGTTTATCACTGAGCAAGCAACCCAAATTCCATTTTAAAGCTTTTTAATCTCTGTTTCAGTCGATGACCTTGTTTCCTATCCCAGAGGGACCATAAGTAATTGCAGCTCTCCATTGTTGATTGCCTTCAGCTCAATACATCATGGTTCTTTCAAATCCTTTTCTTTTTCCTTCACCATCAAAAGAACAGGCTAGGGCTGGGGACATAGCTCAGTAGAGTGCTTGCCTTTCATGTACAAGGTCCTGGGTTCAACCCCCAGCACCACACGCACACACACAAAAACAAACAAACAAACAAACAAACAAACAGGCTAGTCAGGTGTGGTGGCAGATGCCTGTAATCATATTGAATTGGGAGGCTAAGGGGAAAGAGGATCACAAGTCCAAAGCCAGCCTCAGCAACTTAGCAAGGCCCTAAGCAACTTAGTAAGACCCTGTCTCAAAATGAAAAATAAGAAGGTCTTGGGATGCGGCACAGTGGTCAAGGACCCCTGGGTTCAACCCCTACTACCACCCCCCCTCCAAAAACAAAAACAACAACAACAACAACAACAACAAAAAAAAAAACTAGAGGCTCCTTCCTCTTCAAAGCATAGCCATCACTTGGTGTCCCTCACTCCTTTTCCGCCTGACCTAAACTTCTACATGTTCTCTAGTCCTCCATAGTTCCATGCCTCCTCAGAGAGATTACATCTGTTGATAACATGGCCTCTGACAGTGATATTATTACTCCCAACTTCCCCCTAACACTTCTATGCATATAATGATGTCTAGAATTCCTAGGTGAGCAAACAAACATTGTAGGTGTACCAATGAATGCAAAAATGTTACTTTCTCTACTTTCCTATAATTCTGCTCAATTTTTAATTAAGCCTTATGACAGCAGATGGCAGAAACTTAATCTTAGTTATTTAAGGATTGGATTTCTTTTATTCATGTATATATTTTCCTGGAGGTTCTATCTAAATTCTGGCAGGCTAAAGTGCCAATAGCAATATGAAAAATATGTACCACTTACTCTATGCTGGCCATTGTTTGTATTCCTCCCTTATCTTAACTCACCTAATTCTCACAACAGTCCCAAGGTAGATTCTACTATCATGTCCTATTTTATGTGCAGGGTAAAGATAGATAGAGAATTAACTAAATTTACCCAAAGAATCAAAATTCATATGTACTAGAATTGGCACTCCCCCAGACACTCAGGTTAGAGGGGCACTCCGACCTGGAAGGGGGAGTGCGCCACTACTGTGGGTGCAATGCTGGTATGCGAGCTCCCACCAGCACCCAGGGTAGAGGGGCACTCCCAACACTGGGTTCCTTGCTGGTAACCCAGCCCCCCCCCCAGGTTAGAGGGGCACTTTCGACTGGAATGGGGATTGTTCCTCTACCCTGGGTGCCCTGCTGGTATCCAAACTGCCTTAGACACCCAGGTTAGAGGGGCACTCCTGCCTGGAGGACAGAGTGCCCTTTTATTCTGGGTGCTGTGCTGGTATCCAACCCCCGCCCTCGACACCCAGGTTAGAGGGGCACACCCGCCTGGAAGGGGGAGTGCACCTCTAATCTGGGTGCCATCCTGGTATCTGAGTTCCCACTGACACACAGATTAGAGGGGCACTCCCGCTTGGAGTCGGAGTGCTCCTCTTCCCTGGGTGCCAGGCTGGTATCCCAGCTCCCAGGGACACAGGATAGCAGGGCACTCCGCCCTGGAGGGGGGAGTGCCCCTCTACCTGGGTTCCTGGCAGGTATCCGAGCTCCCTTGAAACCCAGGGAAGAGGGGCACTCTCCAGCCTGGAGCGGAGAGTGCCCCTCAAACCTGGGTGCCTTTCTGGTATCCAAGATCCCACCTACACCCAGAATAGAGGGGCACTTCTGCCTAGAGGGGAGAGGGCACCTCTACCGTGGGTGCCATGCTGGTATCCAAGCTCTCCAGGACACCCAGGTTAGAAAGGCACTCCGCCCTGGAGGGAGGAGTGCCCCTCTACCCTGGGTGTCCTGCTGGTATCCAAGCTCCCACAGACACCCAGGATAGAGGGGCACTCCTGCCTGGAGGGGGGAGAGCCACTCTACCCTGGGTGCCCTGCTGGTATTGGAGCTCCTGCACACACCCAGATTAGAGGGGCACTCCCGCCTAGAGGGGGGAGTGCTCCTCTACCCTGGGTGCCATGTGGGTATCCGAGCTGTCCCCACACCCAGGTTAGAGGGGCAATCCTGCCTGGAGCGGGGAATGCCCCTCTACCCTGGGTGCTTTGCTGGTATCTGAGCTCCCCGCCACACACACACCAAGGTTACAAGGGCACTCTTGTCTGGAAGGTGGAGTGCCAGTCTACCCTGGGTGCCATGCTGGTATTCGAGCTCCTCCCGACACCCAGGGTAGAGGGGCACTCCCCCCACTGGAGGTGGGAGTGCCCCTCTAACCTGGGTGCCTTGCTTGTATCCGAGCCCCCCCCCCCCGACACTCAGGTTAGAGGGGCACTTTTGCATGGAGTGGGGAGTGCCCCTCTACCCTGGGTGCCAGGCTGGTATCCCAGCTCACCTAGACACTTAGGTTAGAGGGGCACTCCCTACTGGAGCAGGGAGTGCCCCTCTATGTGGGCGCCTTGATGGTATCCCATCTCCTCTGGACACCCAAGTTAGAGGGGCACTCCCACATTGACGGGGTAGTGCCCCTCTACCCTGTGTGCCATGCTGGTATCCCAGCTCCAGAGGACACCCAGTTTAGAGGTGCACCACCACGTGGAGGGAAGAGTGCCCCCCAATTCTGGGTGCCCTGAAGGTATCCAAGCTAACCTGGGTGCCCTGCTGGTATAGGAGCTCCCCCTGACATCCAGATTAAAGGGACACTTCAGCCTGGAGGGTGGAGTGCCTCTCTAATCTGGGTGCCTTCTGGTATCCGAGCTCCCCTCGACACCCAGGTTAGAGGGGCACTCCCACCTGGAGAGGGAGTGCCCATCTACCCTGGGTGCCATGCTGGTATCTGAGCTCCTGCAGACACCCAGGTTAGAGGGGCACTCCCGCCTGGAGGGGTGAGTGCCAGTCTACCCTGGGTTCCTTGCTGGTATCCAAGCTCCCCCCAACACCCAGGGTAGAAGGTCACCCCTGCGTGGAGGGGGAGTGCCTCTCTATTCTGGGTGCCAGGCTGGTATCCGACTGCCCCCCCCCACGGAGGTTAGAGGGGCACACCCGCCTGGAAGGGGGAGTGCACCTCTAACCTGGGTGCCGTCCTGGTATCTGAGCTCCCCCCAACATACAGGTTAGAGGGGCACTCTTGCCTTGAGGGGGGAGTGCCCAACTTCCCTGGGTGCCAGGGTGGTATCCCAGCTCCCAAGCTCACACAGGATAGTGGGGCACTATGCCCTGGAGGGGGGGAGTGCCCCTCTACCCTGGGTTCCTGGCAGGTATCCGAGCTCCCCCGAAACCCAGGGAAGAGAGGCACTCTCCAGCCTGGAGGGAGGATTGCCCCTCTACCCTGGGTGCCTTGCTGGTATCCAAGCTGTTGGGAAACCCAAGTTAGAGGGGCACTCCCACCTGGATTGGGGAGTGCCCCTCTACCCTGTGTGCTGTGCTGATATCCCAGCTCCCCCTGACACCCAGGTTAGAGGGGCACTCCCGCCTAGAGGGGGGAGTGCCCCTCTAATCTGGGTGCCTTCTGGTATCCAAGCTCCCACCTACACCCAGGATAGAGGGGCACTCCTTCCTGGAGGGGGGAGTGCTCCTCTACCCTGGGTGCCATGTGGGTATCCGAGCTGCCCCCACACCCAGGTTAGAGGGGTACTCCCGCCTGGAGCGGGGAGTGCCCCTCTACCCTGGGTGCTTTGCTGGTGTCTGAGCCCCCCCTCCCCCACACACACACCAAGATTACAAGGGCACTCTTGTCTGGAAGGTGGAGTGCCAGTGTACCCTGGGTGCCGTTCTGGTATTCGAGCTCCCCCCAACACCCAGGGTAGAGGGGCACTCCTCCCCCTGGAGGTGGGAGTGCCCCTCTAACCTGGGAGCCTTGATTGTATCCGAGCCCCCCCACACACACCCAGGTTAGAGGGGGCACTCCCCCCTGGAGTTGGGAGTGCCCCTATAATCTGGGTGCCCTGCTGGTATAGGAGCTCCCCCTGACATCCAGAATTAAGGGGAACTCCAGCCTGGAGGGGGGAGTGCCCCTCTAACCTGGGTGCCTTGCTGGTATCTGAATTCCCCACACACCCAGGTTAGAGGGGCCCTTTCGCCTGGAGTTGAGAGTGCCCCTCTACCCTGGGTTCCATGCTGGAATCAGAGCTTTCCTAGACACCCAGGTTAGAGGGGCACTCCCGCCTGGAGGGGCAAGTGCCCCTTTACCCTGGGTGCCGGGCTGGTATCCCAGCTGCCCTAGACACCCAGGTTAGAGGGGCACTCCGGCCTGGAGGGAGGAATGCCCCTCTACCCTGGGTGCCTTGCTGGTATCCAAGCTCCTCTGGGACACCCAGGTTAGAAGGGCACTCCCCCTGGAGGGGGATGTCCCTCATTGTGGGTACCCTGTTGGTATCGGAGCTCCCCCTGACACCCAGGATAGAGGGGTACTCCCCCCCAAAGAGGAGTGCCTCTCTACCCTGGTTGCCTTGCTGGTATCCAAACTGTCCCCAAATTGTTCCAGACACTAGGAGGGGGAATGCCCTTCTACCCTGGGTGCTGTGCTGGTATCCAAGCTCCCCCAACACCCAGGTTAGAGGGGCATCCCTCCCCTGGAGAAGGGAGTGCCCCTCTACCCTGGGTGCCTTGCTGGTAACCGAGCTCCCTGGGACACCCAGGGTAGAGGAAGCACTCCGCCCTGGAGGGGGGAGTGCCCCTCTACCCTGGGTGCCTTGCTGGTATTGGAGTTCCCCATGACACCCTGGTTACAGTGGCACTCCCTCCTGGAGGGGGGAGAGCCCCTCTATCCTGGGTGCCATGCTGGAATCTGAGTTCCCCCCTACACCCAGGGGAGAGGGGCACACCATCCCCCTGGAGGGAGGAGTGTCCCTCTACCTTGGGTGCATGCTGGTATCCAAACTCTCCCAAGAACTGGTGTAGAGGGGCACTCTGCCATGGAGTGGGAGTGCACCTCTACCCTGGGTGCCAGACAGGTATCCAAGCTCCTGGCAGACACCCAGGTTAGAGGGGCACTCCCGCCTGGAGGGGGGAGTGTCCCTCTACCCTGGGTGCCTTGCTGGTATCTGAGCTCTGCTAGACACCCAAGTTAGAGGGGCCCTCCCGCCTGGAGGGGGGAGGGCCCCTCTACCCTGGGTGCCATGATGGTATCCTAGCTCCCTTTTACACCAAGGTTATCGAGGCACTCTGAGCTGGACGGGGGAGTGCCCCTCTACCTTGGGTGCTATACGGGTATCCTAGCTCCCCCCCCACACCCAGGGTAGAGGGGCACTCCCCCCACTGGAGGTGGGAGTGCCCCTCTAACCTGGGTGCCTTGCTTGGATCCGAGTCCCCCCTGCCAGACACCCAGGTTAGAGGGGCACTTTTGCCTGGAGTGGGGAGTGCCCCTCTACCCTGGGTGCTGGGCTGGTATCCAGCTCACCTAGACACTTAGGTTACAGGGGCACTCTGCCTGGATGGGGGAGTGCCCCTCTATCGAGGCACCTTGTTGGTATCCAAGCTTCTCTGTACACCCAAGTTAGAGGGGCACTCTACCCTGTGTGCCATGCTGGTATCCCAGCTCCCCAGGACACCCACGTCACAGGGGCACTCCCGCCTGGAGGGGGGAGTGCCCCTCAATTCTGGGTGCCCTGATGGTATCCAAGCAGCCTCAGACACCCAGGAGCTCCTGCAGACATCCAGGTTAGAGGGGCACTCCCGCCTGGAGGGGTGAGTGCCAGTCTACCCTGGGTTCATTGCTGGTATACAAGCTCCCCCCAACACCCAGGGTAGAGGGTCACTCCCACCTGGAGGGGGAGTGCCCTTCTTCCCTGGGTGCCAGGCTGGTATCCTAGCTCCCAGGGACACACAGGATAGAGGGGCACTCCGCCCTGGAGGGGGGAGTGCCCCTCTACCTTGGGTTCTTGGCAGGTATCCCAGCTCCCCTGAAACCCAGGGAAGAGGGGAAGAGGGGCACTCTCCAGCCAGGAGGGAAGAGTGCCCCTCTACCCTGGGTGCCTTGCTGGTATCCAAGCTCCTTGGGAAACCCAAGTTAGAGGGGCACTCCCGCCTGGAGGAGGGAGTGTCCCTCTACCCTGTGTGCTGTGCTGGTATCCCAGCTCCCCCCAACACCCAGGTTAGAGGGGCACTATCTCCGGGAGCGGGAGGGCTCCTCTACTCTGGGTGCCATGATGGTATCCTAGCTCCCCCTTACACCAAGGTTAGCGGGGCACTCTGACCTGGAGCAGGGAGTGCCCTTGCACTTTGACCTGGAGGGGGGAGTGCCCTTCTACCCTGGGTGCCATACGGGTATCCTAGCTCCCCCTGACATCCAGGGTAGAGGGGCACTCCCCCCACTGGAGGTGGGAGTGCCCCTCTAACCTGGGTGCCTTGCTTGTATCTGAGTTCCCCACCCCCTGACACCCAGGTTAGAGGGGCACTTTCGCCTGGAGTGGGGAGTGCCCCTCTACCCTGGGTGCTGGGCTGGTATCCCAGCTCACCTAGACACTTAGGTTAGAGGGGCACTTTCCCCTCCAGGCGGGAGAAGGTTTCCAGGTGGGAGAAGGTGTCTGGAAGGTGTCCCTTTTCTATATATGGTTGTGCCTGAAATTTTGAAAGGATGGGGGGCCCTCCTATGAGGTGCCCCTCCTCTAGGGATGGGTCACATGCTCCAACTTCCTAGAGATATATTTCCCCTCTTAAGGTGTGCCCCTTCTTTATGGCATGGGGTGCCCCTCCTCTAGGGATTGGGTCACCTAATGGAGAGGTGCCCCTTTACTTTGAGTTGGGGCCCAATCAATAAGCGTGGTGTCACTTTTCCAAGCAAGCTGCTTCTCTAGGGGATATGGGCACTGCTCCTCCACGAAGGATGAGGTCCAAGGGGGTGCCCTCTTCTAGGGAATGGTGTACCCCTCATTTAGAAATGGTGACTCTCTCTGGAGGGGTGCTCCTGTAGAAGGGAATTTGGGTTCCCATCCCTCATTAACAATTAAATCCTTTGCTCATGAAGTGCCAGCCCTCTAAAGGATCAGGTGTTCCTCCTCTACAGAGTGGGTCCCCCTAAAGAGGGGTACCCTTCCTCTACAAACTGAGTCCTCATATAGAGGGGTGCCCTGTTATAAGGAAAGTATTGCTCCTCCACAAGAAATTAGGTTCCCATCTAAAAGGGTGCTCCTCCTGTAAAAAAAAAAAAAAAAGGGCCTCACCTTTCCAGGGTTCCCCCTCCTCTAGTGGGATGGGCCCTGGTGCCCCTGGCCCCACAACAAATGGGGCTCCCCCTCTTGGGGGTTGGAGTCTCAAAGGGGGCCTCTCCTGTAAAAAACAGGGCTCCCCCTCTCGGGGGTTGCCCCTCCTATAGGAAGATGAGCCCGCCCCTCTCCTCTTGAGGGATGGGGCTCCCCCACTCTGGGGTCCCTCTTTTACTGAATGGTTGCTACTCTCCTATTTACAGTGTCTCCTTTTTTGGAAGCCTTTTCTCTAGGGATGAATTTCCTATTGCCAGGGATGCCCATCTCTAGGGGATTCGAGCACCCTTCTTTCTCTAGAGATGTGGTGCATCTCTTGGGGTATTCTGCTTTGTGGGATTTGGACAGCCATTCTTTAGCATGTGGTCCCCCTCTCTGGGAGACCCACCTCGAAGGGATGGGGTCCTGGACCCTGCCTGCTCGAGGGATGGGGAAAACTTCTCGGGGGGTGCCCCTCTTCTATATATGGTTATGTCTGAAAATTTGGAAGGATGGGGTCCCTTCTCACTGGGTGCCTCCTCTAGGGAAGTGGGCATGGCACCACACGTCCTGTAAGGGATGGGGGTCCCCCTCTCAGGGATTATCCCCTCCTCTAGAGGGATGGGCCCTGGCGCCATTCGCCACCTTGAGGGAGGGGGGCCTGCCACCTCAAGGGTGGCTCATCTCTTTAGGGGCACTCCTGGCACCCTTATCGCTGCGAGGGATGGGGCTCCCCTTCTTTGGAGTTATCCCTCTTTTACTGGATGGTTGCCACTCTATTGACAGAGTCCCCTTCTTTTTGAAAGTCTTTTCGCTAGGGATGGGTTTCCTATTGGCAGGGGTGCCCTATCCCTAAGGGATTCCAGACCCATCTTTCTCTAGAGATGTGGTACATGGCTTGGGGTGTTCTGCTTTTTGGGATTTGGATAGCCCTTCTCCTCTAGGGAGACCCACCTTGAGGGGATGGAGGCCTGTGCTCTGCCTCCTAGAGGGATGAGGTCAACTTCTTCGGGGGTTCCCTCACTTCTCTATATGGTTGTGCCTGAAATTTTGGAAGGATGGGGGGCCCTCCCACGGGGTGCCCTCCTCAAGGGATGAGTCACATGCCCCCAACCTTTTAGAGATACATTTCTTTTCTTAGGTATGGCACTTCTTTAGGGCATGGGGTGCCCCTCCAATAGGGATAGGGGAACTTACTGGAGTGGTGACCCTTTACTTCGGTTGGGGTTCCCAATCAATAAGGATGGTGTCACTTTTCTAATCATGCAGCTTGAGGAAATGAGAAGCACTGCTTCTCCACCAAGGATGGAGTCCAAGGGGTTGCCCCTCTTTGAGGGAATGGTATGCCCCTTAATTAGAAATGGTGACTCTCTCTGGAGTGGTGCTCCTCTAGTAGGGAATTGGGGGGACACCCTTCTCCTCTGGTTGTCGAGGGGAGCTACCATCGCACTCAGAAGAGAGGGGACTCCACCCCCTACATGGGGAAAGACCCCTCTCCCCTGGGTGTGGAGTAGAATTTCCAATACACTTAAGGGTGAGGAGATTCTCCCCTACACGAGGGAGATCCCTCTCCCCTAACTGTGAGGGGAGCTTGGAACCACTGCAACCAGGGATGAGGGGGATCCCCCCTACAGGGAGGTAACCCATCACCCCTGGGTGTCAAGGGGAGCTTGGAACCATCGCATCCAGCAGTGAGGGGACTTCCTGCTACAGGAGGGAGACCCCTCTACCCTGGGTGTCGAGCGGAGCTCCCCCCGACACCCAGGGGTGAAAGGACCCACCCTACAGGAGAGAGACCACTCTCCCCTGGGTGTCCAGGGGAGCTCAGAACCATCGCACCCAGGGGAAAGGGGACTCTGCCCTACATGGGGGGAGTCCCCTCTCCCCATGATGCCAAGGGGAGCTCAGAAACATCTAACATACAGGTGCCGGAGAGGTTCTCCCAACTGTAGGGGATAGAGTTCTCTCACCCCTAAGTGCTATGGTTCCAAGCTCCCCTCGGCATCCAATGATGAGGTTACTCCCCCCCTAGAGGGGGAGAGACCCCTCTTCCCTGGGTGCCCAGGGGAGCTCCCATGCATCTCAGCCATGGATGGGGGGCCTACCCCCATACAGCGGGGAGACCCTTCTCCCCAGGTGCCATGGGGAGTTCCCAAGAATGGCAGCCAGGGGTGAGGGGACTCCCCACCCTAAAGGGGTGGAGAGTCCTGTTCCCTAGTTGATTAGGGGAGCTCCCTAGCATCTCAGCCAGGGGTGCGGGGACTGCCCCCAGAACAGAGATGGGGGAAACACCTACTCCTGGGTGGCTAGGGAAGTTTTGATACCATTGCACTCAGGTTAAAAGGGACTCCCCTTCCAGGAAGGAGACACCACGAATAGAACATGGAAGTTGGGGGGGCATGGATACTACCACAACCAGGGTAGAGAGGACTCCCTCTTCCAGGGAGGAGATCCCTGTAACCCGGGTGTTCGGGGGAAGATTCCACTGCACAGCACCCAGTGGGGATGGAAGTCCCCACTCCAGGAGGGATACCACTCTACCCTGGGTGTCAGAAAGAGGTCCGACCACACCATACCAAGATAGAGGGGAATCCCCTCTCCAGGAGGGAGGTCCCTTCTACCCTGGGTGTTGGGGGGAGTTCCCCACTGCACCCAGGGTAGAGGGGACTCCCCCCTCCAGGGGGGAGGTCCTTCCAACCTGGGTGTAGGGGGAGCTCCCCGCACCACCACACCCAGGGAAGAGGGGACATCCCCCTCAAGGGGGGAGCTCCCTCCAGCTGGGGTGTCGGGGGAGCTCATTGCACCACCATACCCAGGGTAGAGGGGACTCCCTCTAACCAGGGGTTCGGTGGGGGGAGCTCCATGCACCACCACACCCAGGGTAGAGGGGACTCTCCCCTCCTCGGGGGAGCTCCCTCTAGCTGGGATGTAGGGGGCAGCTCCATGCACCAACGCACCCAGGATAGAGGGGACTCCCCCCCTCCAGAGTGGGAGCTCTCTCTAGCTGGGTATGTGTGGGGGGAGCTCTGTGCACCACCACACCCAGGGTAGAGCTGACTCCCCAGCTCCATGGAGGTAGCTCCCTCCAGCCAGGGTGTCTGGGGGAGCTCCATGCACCACCGCACCCAAGGTAGAGGGGACTTCCCCCTCCCAAGGGGAGCTCCCTCCAGCTGGGGTGTCTGGAGAGCTCCCCGCACCACCACTCCTGGGGAGGGGAGCTCTCTCCAGCCGGGGTGTTGGGGTTTCTGGGGAGCTCCATGCACCACTGCACCCAGGGTAGAGGGGACTACTCCCCCCCCAGGAGGGAGCCCTCTCAAATCTGGGTGTGTGTTGTGGGGGGGCTACGTGCACCATCACACCCAGGGTGGGGGGGACTCCCCACTCCAAGGGGGAGCTCCCTCTAAACTGGGTGTCAGGGCAGGGGGAGCACCATACACCACTGCACCCAAGGTGGAGGGGACTCCCCCCTCCAGTGGGGAGCTCCCTCTAACCTGGGGTTCGGGGAAGGGGGAGAGCTCCGTGCACAACCATACCCAGGGTAGAGAGGGCTCCCCCCATCCAGGGAGGAGCTCCCTCTAACCTGAGGTTCGAGGGGGGCAGCTCCATGTGCCAACACACTCAGGGAAGAGGGGACTCCCCCCTTCCAGGAAGAGAGATCCCACTAGCCCAGGTGTCTGGGGGAGCTTCTTGCACCAATGCCCCGGATAGTGGGGACTCTCCGGCTCGAGCGGGGGAGCTCTCTCTAGCCGGGGTGTCTGGGAGAGCTCCATGCATCAACGCATCTAGGGTTGGGGGGACTCACCCTGTCCAGGGGGGAAGCTCCCTCCAGCCAGGGTGTCAGGGGAGCTCCTCGCACCACCATACCCAGAGGGAACTCCCCTTCTCCTGGGGGGAAGCACCCTCCAGCCAGGGTTTCCGGGGGAGCTCCCCGCACCAACACAGCCAGGGTAGAGGGGATTCCCCCAATCCTGGGGGAGAGTTCCTTCCAGCCAGGTGTCTGGGGGAGCTCACCACACCACCACACCCAGGGTAGAGGATCCTCCCCTTTCCAGGGGGGTGCTCCCTCTAACCTGGGGGTCTGGGGCAGCTATGTGTGCTACCAAACAAGGGACCAATGCATCCAGGGGGGAGCTCCTCCTAACCTGGGGGTCTGGGGCAGCTGTGTGCGTCACTTCACCCAGGGAAGAGGGGATCCTCCCCCTCCAGGGGGGAGCTCCCTCTAACCTGGGGGTCGGGGCACCTCCTTGAGCCACCGCACCCAGGGAAGAGGGGACTCCCCACCTCCAAGGGGGAGCTCCCCTGTAACCTGGGTGTCAGGGGAGAGCTAATGCACACAGGGGAGAGGGGACTCCCTGCCTTTAGGGGGAAGCTCCCCTGTAACCAGGGTGCCAGAGACAGCTCCCGACTACACACAGGGGAGAGGGGAGAGCTCCCCTGTAACCTGGGTGCCGGGGTGGAGCTCCCAACAGTACCCAGGTAAGAAGAGACCCCCCTCCTGGGGGGAGCTCCCCTCGAACTTTGGTGTGTGTGTGGGAGCTCCCCACCACACCCAGAGAAGAGGGGACTCCCCCCCTCCAGGGTAGCTCCCTCTAACCTGTGTGTCCTTAGGAGCTCACTGCACCACCGCACCCAGGGAAGGGGGGACTCCCCCGCCTCCGGGGAAAGCTCCCATCTTTTCTGGGTGCTGTGGGGAGCTCCCTATCAGCACCCAGGTTAGAGAAGACTCCCTCCAAAGAGGTCCCCTCTGACCTGGGTGTCGGGGGGAGCTCTGTGCACCACGGCACCCAGGGTAGAGGGGACTCACCACTCCAGGGGGGAGCTCCCTCTAAACTGGGTGTCAGGGTAGCTCCTCTACCGACCGCACTGGGGAAGACAGAAATCCTCCCTCCAGGGGGAGCTCCCTCTAACCTGGGTGTCAGGGGGATCTGCCACTGCAGCCAGGGTGGAGGGCACTCCCCACTCTAGGGGGGGAGGCCCCCTCTAACCTGGGTGTCTAGGGGAACTGCCATGGCACCCAGGGTAGAGGGCACTCCCCGCCTCTAACCTGGGTGCTAGGGGAGCTGCCATGGCACCTGGGGTAGAGGGCATACCCCCATCTAGGGGGGAGGCCCCCTCTAACCTTGGTGTCTAGGGGAGCTGCCATGGCACCCAGGGTAGAGGGCACTCCCCTCCCCTAGGGGGGGAGGCACCTCTAACCTGGGTATCAGGGGGAGCTGCCATGGCACTTGGAGTAGAGGGCACTCCCCCCATCTAGGGGGCAGGCCCCACTAACCTGGGTGTCTGGGGGAGCTGCCATGGCAACAGGGGTAGAGGGCACTCTCCCCCTCTAGGCGGGGAGGCCCCCTTTAACCTGGGTGTCGGGGGGGGGGGAGCTGCCATGGTACCCAGAGTAGAGTGCACTCCCCCTCTCTAACCTGGGTCCCGGGGGAGCTGCCACAGCACCTGGGGTAGAGGGCACTCTCCCCCTCTGTGGGGGGGAGGCCCCCTCTAATCTGGGTGTCTAGGGGGAGCTCCCATGGCACCCAGGATAGAGGGCACTTGCCCCTCTGGGGGGAGGCCCCCTGTAACCTGGGTGTTGGGGAGGGCTTCCACGGCACCCAGGGTAGAGGGCACTCACCTCTCTGGGGAGGAGGCCCACTCCAACCTGGGTGTCGCCAGGAGCTCCCAGGGCACCCGGGGTAGAGGGCACTCGCCCCTCTGGAGGGGAGGTCCCCTCTAACCTGGGTGTCAGGGGGAGTCGGATTCCACCTCCGCACCAAGGGTAGAGGGGCACTCCCCCATCTAGGAGGGAGGCCCCTCTCACCTGGGTGTCGGGGAGATCTCAGATTCCGCCACAGCACCCAGGGTAGAGGGGCACTCCTCTCTAGGCCTGATGCCCCTATAACCTGGGTGTCAGGGGGACCTCAGATTCTGCCAAAGCACCCAGGGTAGAGGGGCAATCCACCCCCCCCTTAGGCGGGAGGCCCCTCTAACCTGAGTGTTGGGGGGAGCTTGGATTCTGCCACCGCACCCAGTTTAGAGGGGCACTCCCCCCTCCAGGGATGAGTAACCCTCTAACTGGGTGCGGGGGGAAACTCGGATTCTGCATTGGCACCCAGGGTAGAGGGGCAAGCCCCCCCTCCAGTCGGGAGTGCCACTCTAACCTGGGTGCAGGGGGGAGCTCGGATACCAGCAGGGCACCTAGAATCAAGGGGCATGCCCCCCTCCAGACCGGACTGCCAGGCTACCATGGGTGCAGGGGGAAGCTCGGATATCAGCAGGGCACTCAGGTAGAGGGGCATGCCCCCTTCCAGGCTGGAGTGCCCCTCTACCCTGGGTGTCTGGGGGAGCTGGGATACCAGCCCGGAACCCAGGGTAGAGGGGCATACTCCCTCCAGTTCGGAGTTACCCGCGAACCTGGGTGTCAGGGGAGCTTGGATATTAGCAGGGCACCCAGGGTAGAGGGGGCACTCTCCTCTCTAGTCGGGAGTGCCCCTCTAATAAGGGTATCTGTGGAAGATACCAGCAAGGCACCCAGGGTAGAGTGGCATTCCCCCCTCCAAGAGGGAGTGCCCCTCTAACTTGGGTGTCCCGGGGAGCTTGGATACCAGCAGGGCACCAAGGGTAGAGGGGCACTCTCTTCTCCAGGTGGAGGAGTGGTCCTCTACACTGGGTGTTGGGGGGAGCTCGGATACATGCATAGCACACAGGGTAGAGGGGCACTCCCCCTTCCAGGTAAGAGTACCCCTCCAACCTGGGTGTCTGGTGGATCTCGGATACCAGCAAGGCACCCAGGGTAGAGGGGCACCCCCCCTCCAGGCGGTTGTGCCCCTCTAACCTATGTGTCCTGGGGAGCTCGGATTCCAGCATGGCACACAGGGTAGAGGGGCACTCTTCCCTCCAGGCGGGAGTGCCCCTCTAACCTGGGTGTCCAGGACAGCTGGGATACCAGCCCAGCACCCAGGGTAGAGGGGCACTTCCAACACCAGGTGAAAGTGCCCCTCTAACCTGGGTATTGCGGGGGGGGGAACTCAGATACCAGCATGGCAACCAGGGTAGAGGGGCACTCCCCACTCCAGGCGAAAGTGCCCCTTTAACCTGGATGTCCTGGGAGAACTTGGATACCAGCACAGCACCCAGGGTGGAGGGGCACTCCCCCACAGGGCGGAGTGCCCCTCTACACTAGGTGTCAGGGAGAGTTTGGATACCAGCAAGTCACCCAGGGTAGAGGGGCACTCCTCATTCCGGGGGTGTGTGGGGTGTGTGGGAGTACACCACTACCTTGGGTTTCAGGAATAGCTGGTATACCAGCAGGTCACCCAAAGTAGAGGGGCACTACCACCTCCAGGCGGGAGTGACCCTCTAACCTGGGTATTAGGGAGGGGAACTCAGATACCAGCAGGGCAACCAGGGTAGAGGGGCACTCCCCCCTCCAGGCGGGAGTGCCTCTGTATCCAGGGTGTCTGGGGGAACTCCCATACCAGCATGCACCCAGGGTAGAGGGGCACTCCCCCCTCCAGGCGGGAATGCCTCTGTAACCTGGGTGTCTAGGGCAGCTCAGATACCAGCCCTGCACCCATGGTTAGGGGCACTCCCCACTCCAGGTGAAAGTGCCCCTCTAACCTGGGTGTTGTGGGGGAACTCGGATACCATCAAGGCACCTAGTTAGAGGTGCACTCCCCTCTCCAGGGTGGGGAGTGCCCCTCTACCCTGGGTGTTGGTGGGAGCTTGGACACAAGTATGGCACCCAGGGTAGTGGCGCATCCCCCCATCCAGGTCGGAGTGCCCCTCTAACCTGGGAGTCTGGGGGAGCTCGGATATCAGCATGGCACCCAGGGTAGAGGGGCACTCCTTCCTCCAGACACTAGTGCCCCTATAACCTTGGTGTCCTGGGGAGCTCAGATACCAGAACTGCACCCAGGGTAGAGGGGCACTCCCCCCTCCAGGCGAGAGTGCCCCTCTAAGCTGGGTGTCAGGGGAGCTTGGATACCAGAACAGCACCCAGGGTAGAGGGGCTCTCCTCCTTCCAGGGGGGTAAAGTACCCCTCTACCCTGGGTGTCAGGAGGAGCTAGGATACCAGCAGGGCACCCAGGGTAGAGGGGCACTACACCCTCCAGGCGGGAGTGCCCCTCTGAGTGTCTAGGACAGCTGGGATACCAGCCCCGCACCCAGGGCTAGAGGGGCACTCCCAACTACAGGCGAAAGGGCCCCTCTAAACTGGGTGTCGGGGGAGCTCGGATACCAGCATGGCACCCAGGGTAGAGGGGCACTCCCCCCTCCAGGCGAGAGTGTCCCTCTAATCTGGGTGTTGGGGAGCTTGGATACCACAGCACCCAGGGTAGAGGGACACTCCCCCGCCAGGTCGGAGTGCCCCTCTACCCTGGAAGTCAGGGAGAGTTCAGATACCAGCAAGGCACCCAGGGTAGAGGGGCTCTCCTCCTTTGGGGGGGTACCCCTCTACCCTGGGTGTCAGGAGGAGCTAGGATATCAGCAGGGCACCCAGGGTAGAGGGGCAGCCGCCCTCCAGGCTGGAGTGCCCCTCTAACCTGTGTGTCCTGGGGAGCTCGGATTCCAGCATGGCACCCAGGGTAGAGGGGCACTCCCCACTCCAGGTGGGAGTGCCCCTAACCTGGGTGTCTAGGGCAGCTGGGATACCAGCCCAGCACTCAGGGTAGAGGGGCACTTCCAACACCAGGCAAAAGTGCCCCTCTAACCTGGGTATGTGGGGGGGGGGACCCAGATACCAGCACAGCAATCAGGGTAGAAGAGCACTCCCCCCTCCAGGCGGGAGTGCCCCTGTATCCATGGTGTTGGAGGGGAACTCAGATACCAGCACGGACCCAGGGTAGAGGGGCATTCCCCCTCCAGGGCTGAGTGCCTACTATACCCTGGGTGTCCGGGAGAGTTCGGATACCAGCATGACACCCAGGGTAGACTGGCACTCCACCCTCCAGGCAAGTGTGCCCCTCTAATCTGGGTGTGGGGTGGAGCTGGGATACCAGCAGGGCACCCAGGGTATAGGGGCACCCCCCTCCAGGCTGGAGTGCCCCTCTAACTTGTGTGTCCTGGGGAGCTCTTTTTCCAGCATGGCACCCGGGGTAGAGGGGCACTCCCCCTCCAGGGCTGAGTGCCTACTATACCCTGGGTGTCTGGGAGAGATCGGATAA
Source organism: Marmota monax (assembly GCF_021218885.2). Classification (NCBI taxonomy): domain Eukaryota; kingdom Metazoa; phylum Chordata; class Mammalia; order Rodentia; family Sciuridae; genus Marmota; species Marmota monax. The sequence goes on from NW_026691933.1 coordinate 4,066,755, forward strand.
CAGCATGGCACTCAGGGTAGACTGGAACTCCAACTTCCAGGCAAGTGTGCCCCTCTAATCTGGGTGTCGGGTGGAGCTTGGATACCAGCAGGGCACCCAGGGTATAGGGGCACCCGCCTCCAGGCTGGAGTGCCCCTCTAACCTGTGTGTCCTGGGGAGCTCGGATTCCAGCATGACACTCAGGGTAGAGGGGCACTCCCCCCTGTAGGCAGGAGTGCCCCTCTAACCTGGATGTCTAGGGCAGCTTGGATACCAGCCCCGCACCCAGGGTAGAGGGGCACTCCCCTCTCCAGGCGAGAGTGTCCCTCTAACCTAGGTGTCAGTGGAGCTCGGATATCAGCATGGCACCCAGGATAGAGGGGCACTCCCTCCTCCAGGCGAGAGTGCCCCTCTAACCTGGGTGTCAGGGGAGTTGGATAGCAGCACAGCACCCAGGGTAGAGGGGCACTCCCCCCTCCAGGATGGAGTGCCCCTCTACCCTGGATGTTGGGAGAGTTCAGATACCAGCAAGACACCCATGGTAGAGGGGCTCTCCTCCTTCCAGGGGGTGGAGTACCCCTCTACCCTGGGTGTCAGGAGAAGCTAGGATACCAGCAGAGCACCCAGGGTAGAGGGCCACCCCTCTCCAGGCGGGAGTGCCCCTTTAACCTGGGTGCCTAGGGCAGCTCGGATACCAGCCTGGCACTCAGGGTAGTGGGGCACTCCCCACTCCAGGGGAAAGTGCCGCTCTAACCTGGGGGTGGCGGGGGAACTTGGATAGCAGCAAGGCACCTAGTTAGAGGTGCACTATCCCCTCCAGGGTGGGGAGTGCCCTTCTACCCTGGGTGTTGTTGGGAGCTTGGATACCAGCATGGCACCCAGGGTAGTGGTGCACTCCCCCCTCCAGGTGGGAGTGCCCCTCTAACCTGGGAGTCTGGGGGAGCTTGGATACCAGCAAGGCACCAGGGTAGATTGGCACTCCCCTCTCCAGGTGGGAGTGCCCCTCAAACCTGGGTGTCCGGGGGAGCTTGGATAGCAGCATGTTACCCAGGGTAGAGGAGCACTCCCACCTCCAGGTGGCAGTGCCTCTCTAACCTGGGTGTCGGGGTGGGGGGAAGTGGGGAGCTCTGATAACAGCAATGCACCCAGGGTACAGTGGTACTCCCCCCTTCAGGCTGGAGTGCCACTCTAACCTAGGTGTGTGGGGGGGAGCTCAGATACCAGCACAGCATCCAGGGTAGAGGGGCACTTCCCCCTCCAGGAGGCAATGCCCCTCTAACCTGGGTGTCCTGGGGAGGTTGGATACCAGCATGGCACCCAGGTTAGAGGGGCAGTCCCCATCCAGTCGGGAATGCCACTCCAACATGTGTGTCTAGGACAGCTCCTATATCAGCCCCGCACCCAAGGTAGATGGGCACTCCCCACTGCAGGCAAAAGTGCCCCTCTATGCTGGGTGCCCTGCTGGTATCCAAGCTCCCCTGACACCCAGAGGGCACCCAATGTAGAGGGCACTCCTCCCTCTACGAGAGGACCCTCTAACCTGGGTGGCGGGAGGAGCTCCCAAGGCACCCAGGTTAGAGGGAATTGACCTCTACAGGGGAGAGGCTCCTCTAACCTGGTGTTGAGGAGAGCTCCCACAGCACCCTGGGTAGAGGGAACTCCCTACTCCAGGGGGCAGACCCTCTAACTTGTTGTCGGGGGGGGGGAACTCCCATGGCATCCTGGGTAGAGGGAACTCCCCCCTTCAGGGGGGAGGCCCCTCTAACCTGGGTGTCCAGGGAAGCTCCCTCTGCACCCTGGGTAGAGGGCACTCCCCCGTCCAGAATGGAGGCCCCACAAACCTGGGTGTCGGGGGAGATCCCACAGAACCCTGGGTAGAAGGCAGTCCGACCTCCAGTGGTGATGCCCCGTTAAACTGGGTGTCGGGGGGATCTCCTGCGGCACCCAGGCTAGAGGGCACTCGCCCCTTCAGTGTGGAAGCCCCTCAAACCTGGGTGTCCAGAGGACCTCGGATAACATCATGGCACCAAGTGTAGAGGGCACTCCCCCCTCCAGGGGGGAGGCCCCTCTAACCTGGGTGTCTGGGGGAGCTCTTTTGGCACCCAGGGTAGAAGGCACTCTGCCCTCCGTGGGGGGGACTCTAACCTACTTGTCAGGAGAGCTCCCAGGGCACTCAGGCTAGAGGGCACTCGCCCGTCCAGGAGGGAGGCCCCTCTAACCTGGGTGGTGGAACGAGCTCCCAAGGCACCCAGGTTAGAGGGAATTGCCCCCTACAGGGGAGAGGCCCCTCTAACCTGGGTTTAGGGGAGAGCTCCCACAGCACCCTGGGTAAAGGGAACTCCCCGTCCCAGGGAGGAGGCCCCTCTAACCTGGGTGTCGGTGGGTAGTTCCCATGGCACCCATGGTAGTGGGCACTTCCGCCTCAAGGGGGCAGGCCTCTCTCACCTCGATGTTGGCAGGAGCTGCCACAGCACCTAATGCAGAGGGCATTCCCCCCTCCAGGGGGGAGGTCCCTCTAACCTGGGTGTTGTGGGAGTTCCCACAGCACCCAGTGTAGAGGGCACTCCCCCCTCCAGGGGTGAGGCCCCTCTAACCTGGGTGTCGGGGGAATCTCCTATGGCACCAGGGTAGAGGGCACTCCCCCCTCAAGGGGTTTGGCCCCTCTAACTGGGTGTCGGGGTAGCTCCCAAGGCACCCAGTGTAGAGGGAACTCCCCCCTCCAGGGGCGAGGCCCCTCTAACCTGGGTGTCCAGGGGAGCTCCCTCGGCACCCTGGGTAGAGGGCACTCCCCCCTCCAGGATGGAGGCCCCACTAACCAGGGTGTCCGGAGATCCCAAGGCATCCTAGGTAGAGGGCACTTTCCCTCCAGGTGGGAAGCCCCTCTACCTGGTTCAGGGGGAACTCCCACAGCACCCTGGGTAGAGGGCACTCCCCCCTTCAGGGTGGAGGCCGATCTAATTTGGGTGCCAGGGAAAGCTCCCACGGCACCCTGGGTAGAGGGCACTCCCCCCTGTAAGTGGGAGTGCCCTCTAACCAGGGTGGCGGGGGGGGGGCTCCCAGGGCACACATGGTAGATGGCACTGGCACTGTCCCCTCCAGTGGGGAGGCCCCTCTAACCTGGGTGTTAGGGGGAGCACCTATGGCACCCTGGGTAGAGGACACTTCCCGCTCCAGGGGGGGAGGCACATATAACCTGGGTGTTGGGGGGGGGAGCTCCGAAGGCACCCAGGTGAGAGGGTACTCTGTCCTCGATGGGAGAGGCCCCTCTAAACTGGGTCTCTGGGGGAGGTAGTATACCCACAGGGCACCCAGAGTAGAGGGAACTCCCCCCTCCAGGGTGGTGGCTCTCTAACCTGGGTGTCAGGGGAGCTCCCATGGCACCCATGGTAGAGGGCACTCCCCCCTCCAGGGAACAGGCCCTCTAACCTGGTGTTGGTGGGGAGCTCCCTCGGCACCCAGGGTAGAGGGCACTCCTCAATCCAGGTGGGAGGCCCCTCTAACCAGGGTTTGGGGAGCTCGGATACCACACCGGCATACAGGGGAGAGGGCACTCCCACTTCCAGGGGGGAGGCCCCTCTATCCTGGGTATCAGAAGGAGCTCCCATTGCACCCAGGGTAGAGGGCACTCCCCCCTTCACAGGGAAGGCCCCTCTAACCTGGTTGTCAGTGGCAGCTTGAATACCACCATGGCACCCAGGGTAGAGGGCAGTCCCCCCTGCAGGGAGGAGGCCCCACTAACCTGGGTGTCAGGGGAGCTTCCAGGGAACCCAGGGTTGAGGGCACTCCCACTCCAGGGGGTGGCCCTCTAACCTGGGTGTCAGGAGGACCTCGGACACCACCATGGCACCAAGTGTAGAGTGTACTCCCCCCTTCAGGGGGTGGCCCCTCTAACCTGGTTATCCAGGGAAGGTCCCTTGGCACCCAGGCTAGAGGGTACTCCACCCCCAGGTGGGAGGCCTCTCTCACCAGGGTGTTTGGCGAGCTCCTGTGGCACAAAGGCTAGAGGGCACTTCCACCTCCAGGGGGTAGGCCCCTCTGACCTGGGAGTCAGGGGGAGCTCCCCGGCACTCTGGGTAGAGGGCACCGCCCCTCCACGGGAGAGGCACCTCTAACTTGGGTGTCAGGGGGAGCTCCCACGGCACCCTGAGTAGAGGAAACTCCCCCCTCCAGGGGAGAGGCCACTCTAACCTGGGTGACGGGGGGGAGCTCCTATGGCACCCAGGTTAGGGGGCACTCCCCATTCAAGTTGGGAGGCCCCTCTAAAAAGGGTGTTGGGGTGAGTTCCCACAGCAACCAGTGTAGAGGGCACTCCCCCCTCCAGGTGGGAGTCACCAATAACCAGGGTGTCCAGGGCACACACATGGCACCCTGCGTAGAGGGCACTCCCCCCTCCAGGGAAAAGGCCCCTCTAACCTGGGTGTCAGAGGGAGCTCCCAGGGCACGCTGGGTAGAGAGCACTCCCCCCTCTAGGGGGGAGGCCCCTCTATCCTGGGTGTCCGGGGGGGGGAGCTCCCACAGCACCCAGGTTAGAGGGCAATGCTTACTCCATGGGGAGGCCCCTCTACCCTGGGTTTCGGCGGGAGCACCCTCGGCATCAAGGGTAGAGGGCTTTCCCCCTCCAGTGGGGAGGCCACTCTATCCTGGGTGTCGGGGGAAGCTCCCAGAGCACCCAGGGTAGAGGGCACTCCCCCCTCCATTGGGGAGGCCCCTCTAATATGGGTGTTGGGGTGAGCTCACATGGCACCCAGGGCAGAGGGCACTCCACCCTCCCTCGTTGTCGAGGAGACTTCCCTCCAGGGGGGAGTCCCCTCTAACCTGGGTGTCAGGAGAGCTCCCACGGAACCCAGGGTAGAGGGGACTCCCCACTCCAGGGGGTGGCCCCTCTAACCTGGGTGTCAGAGGGAGCTCGGATACCACCACAGCACACATTGCAGAGTGCACTGCACCCTCCATGGGAGAGGCCCCTCTAACCTGGGAGTCCGGGGGAGAACCGTGGGCACCCAGGGTAGAGGGCACTCCCCCATCAAGGGGGGAGGCCCTCTAAACCGGGTGTCAAGGAGAGCTCTCATGCACCCTGGGTAGAGGCACTTTCCCCACCAGGGGGAAGGCCCCTCTAACCCAGGGGGCAGGGAGAGCTCCCACAGCATCTAGGTTACAGGGCACTGCCCTCTGCAAGGGGGAGGACCCTCTAATCTGGGTGTCTGGGAGAGTTCCCACGGCACCAGGATAGAGGGCAGTCCCCCCTCCAGTGGGGAGGCCCCTCTATCCTGGGTGTCAGGGGGAGCTCCCAGGGCACCCTGGGTAAAGGGCACTCCCCCCTCCAGGGAGGAGGCCCCTCTAACCTGGTATTTGGGGGGAAACTCCCAGGGCACCCTGGCTAGAGGGCACTCCCCCCTCCAGGGGGGATGCCCCTCTAATCTGGGTGTTGGGGAGAGCTCCCATGGCACCCTGGGTAGAGGGCACTCCCCCCTACAGGGGGGTGGCCTTTCTAACCTGCGATTCCGGGGGAGCTCCGTGGGCACCCAGGGTGGAGGGCCCTCCCCTCTCAAGGGGGGTAGGCCCTCTAACCTGGTTGTGGTGGGCTCCCACCACACCCAGGGTAGAGGGTACTCCCCCCTCCAGTGGAGAGGCCCTTCTAACCTGGGTGTCCGGGGAGATCCCACAGCACCCTGGGTAGAGGGCACTCCCCCCTCCAGAAGGCAGGCCCCTCTAACCTGGGTGTCTGGAGGTAGCTGCATACCACCATGGCACCCAGTTTAGAGGGCACTCCCCCCTCCAGGTGGGAGGCCCCCCTAACCTGGATGAAGTGGGGAGCTCCGATGGCACCCAGGGTAGAGGGCACTCCCCCCTTAATGGTGGAGGCCCCTCTAACCTGGGTGTTGGGGGGAGCTCCCACAGCACCCAGTATAGAGGTCACTCCCCCCTCCAGGGGGGAGACCCCTCTAAATTGGGTGTGGGGGGGAGCTCCACAACACCCAGTGTAGGGGGCACTCCCTCCAGCTTCCAGGGCACCCTGGGTAGAGGGCACTCCCCCCTCCATGGGAAAGGTCCTTCTAACCTGGGTTTCAGGGGGAGCTCCCAGGGAACCTTGGGTAGAAGGCACTCCTGCCTCCAGGGGGGAGGCCCCTCTATCCTTTGTATCTGGGGGAGCTCCCACAGAACCCAAGGTAGAGGGGCACTGCCCAATCCAGGGATTCCAGAGGAGCTCAGACACCACAACCTCACCCAGTGTAGAGTGCACTCCCCCCTGCAGTGGGGAGGCCCCTCTAACCTGGTTGTAGGGGGGAGCTCCCACAGCACCCAGGATAGAGGGCACTCCCACATCCACTGGAGAGGCCCCTCTAACCAGGGTGTCAGATGGAGCTCCCATGGCTCCCAGGTTAGAGGGCACATGGCCCTCCACAGAGGAGGCCCCTCTAACCTGGGTGTCGGGGGGAGCTAGGATACCAGCATGTCACCAGGGGTAGAGGGTACTCCCCCCTCAAGTGGGGAGGCCCCTCTAACCTGGGTGTCAGGGGGAGTTCCCAAGGCACCCAGTATTGAGGGCACTCCCCCCTTCAGGGGGGCGGCCCCTATAACCTGGTTGTTGGGGGAGTTTACAGGGCACCCAGGGTAGAGGCCCCTCTAACCTGGGTGTCAGGGGCAGCTTCCACAGCATCCAGGGTATAGGGCATTCCCCCCCTCCAGGGGTGAGGCCCCTCTAAACTGGGTGTCGGGGGAGCTCCCAAGGCACCCAGGTTAGTGGGCAGTTTCCCCTCAAGGGGGGAGGACCCTCTAACCTGGATGTGGGGTGGAGCTCCCTAGGCACCCAGGGTAGAGGGCATTCCCTCCTCCAGGGGGGAGGCTCCTCTAACCTGGGTGTCAGGGGGAGCCTCCACAGCACCCAGGTGAGTGGGCACACCCCCCTTCTGGGGAGAGGCTCTTCTAACCTTGGTGTCGGTGGGAGCTCCCATGGCAACCAGGGTAGAGGGCACTTCCCCCTCCAGAGGGGAGCACCCTCTAACCTGGGTGTCCGGTGGGAGCTCCCAGGACACCATGGGTAGAAGGCACTCACCCCTTTAGTTGGGAGGTCTTCTAACCTGGGTGTTGGGGGCAGCTTCCACAGTGCCCCAGGTAGAGGGTGCTCCCCTCTCCAGGGGTGAGGCCCCTCTAACCTGGGTGTCCGGGGAAGCTCCCACAGCACCCAGGTTAGAGGGCACTCCCCCCTCCAGGGTGGAGGCGGCTCTAACCTGGTTGTTGGGGGAGTTTACAGGGCACCCAGGGTAGAGGTCACTCTCCCTCTAGAAGGGAGGCCCCTCTAACCTGGGTGTCGGGGGAAGCTCCCAAGGCACCCAGGGTAGAGGGCACTCCCCCCTCCAGGGGGCATGCACCTGTAACCTGGGTGTCGGTGAGCACTCCCAGGGCACCCCGCTCCAGGGTGGATGCCCCTCTAACTTGGGTTTCCCAGGGAGCTCGGATATCACCTCTCCAGGGGGGAGGCCCCTCTAACCTGGGCCTCTGGGAGAGCTCCCATGGCAGCTTGGGTAGAGCGCCCACACCTTCAGGGGGGAGGCTCCTCTAACCTGGGTGTTGGGGGGAGCTCCCAATGCACCCAGGGTAGAGGGCACTGTTTCCTCCAGTGTTAGGGTCTATAAACAAGTCAGGATGGCGCCTGGCATTTTGCCAGAGGGAGTGGTTTGTGAAGTAATGCCAGCGAGCCATTAAGTGTGGAGATTCCTTATTGGTTGAATGCTGTATCTAGTTTATGTTAATTAAGATAAGCTGTGTGGAATGTATATATACCCCTTCTGTCCTACAATAAATGGCTCCCACTCCTGCTGTATCAATCTACACAAGTTGCTCGTCATCCCCCGGCTATTTTGCTCAGCCAACTGGGCTGCGGCAGATGGTGGCCCATCCGGGGAGCCCCAGGACACTCAGGGGTAAGTGATGAAAAAAAAAAAAAGCTGCCTGTCCATATATAGGAGGGGAACAAATCTGCTCGTCCCTAGACAGATAGGGCGAGAGGAAAAATGGCCATTTTGAGAAAATGAAGAAGGTTGATACAGTATGTTTGAGTCTTGTTTTGTCTTGGTGTATTGTATTGTCTTTGTGATGAAAATATGGAAGGGGTGAGAAGTAAATTACTAAGGGAAGGAGGCACCCCAGTGGAACCAAGAATAGTTAGGGCATGTGTTGATGGAAGCCCAGGAACTCTAATCAGAAAGAAAAAGAAAGTTTAGAGGAGGAAGGATTATCAGTAAAAAAATTGAAGCAAAAGGCTATTACTGAATACTTTTCGTTTTTGGAGGGTGCATGAATGGGCGCGGCGGCTGCCACATGCACAAGCCGGTCATGGCGCAGCAAGGACTTTCCAAGCAGTGGCAGCCGGCTCTTCCCCACACCCCACCTGGGGAACAGGACGCCACTTCCAGACCCCAAATCCAGACCTGACCTGGAGGCACAGTCTCGCAGGCTCTTGCTCCCTGTGCCTAGTGGCAGTCTGAGTCTGGAACACTCCCCCGACTCTCCCCGGGGCCATCTGGGGCTGCCCGGGATTCTGCAGGCAGAAGACTGCCCCGTCCCTGAAGTGTGATCATTTCCAAGGCCAGTAACTACAATGATTCTCCCACACCTGGAAGCTAATGAGTAATGAGCACTATTAAGGCTTATTTCAAATGTAAAAAACCTTGAGATAATGTACTAAATTGTTCAGAAGGTTGTTTTCTTAGTGCTGGCTGGAATACTACAGGATTTTCTTTAGCCAGCATTGCCGGAGTTCCTGCCTTCATCCCAGTGCCAGTGAGGATGAGGGTGAAAGAATTTCCAGTGTTGCTGAGAACCAGAGGAGACTTCGGATCAAGTTAGCTGCCTGCAGAACTTACCTGGACTGTGAGTTAATCTATTGAGACACTGCTTTACCTGGACTGAGACAACAAACTGTAATCTACAACAAATTGTAACTCGGTATCTTTGCTAATGGTGTCATTGCTGGTATAATTTTTCCAAGGGCTTCTTGCATGGAGCCATCGATTGGCTTGGTATTGTGACATTTTGTATCCTCCCCTTCTGCTAGTAGCAGATTATTTATGGTGTTTGTGTAAAAACCACTATGGTCATTATTTAAATTAAACAAAAATGGAAAATGTTAGGGTCTGTAAACAAGTCAGGATGGCGCCTCGCATTTTGCCAGAGGGAGTGGTTTGTGAAGTAACGCCAGCGAGCCATTAAGTGTGGAGATTCCTTATTGGTTGACTGCTGTATCTAGTTTATGTTAATTAAGAAAAGCTGTGTGTAATGTATATATAACCCTCCTGTCCTACAATAAACAGCTCCCACTCCTGCTGTATCAATCTACACAAGTTGTTCCTCATCCCCCGGCTATTTTGCCCAGCCAGTAGGGCTGCAGCACTCCAGGGGGGAGGCCCCTCTAAACTGGGTGTTGTGGGGAGCTCCTACTGCACCCAGGGTAGAGGGTACTCCCACCCTCCAAGGGGGAGGCACTTCTATCCTGGGTGTCTGGGGGTGCTTTCACAGCACTTAGGGTAGAGGGCACACCCCCTCCAGGGGGGAGGCCTCTCTAACCTGGGTGTCGGGAGGAGATCACACAGCACCCAGGGTAGAGGGCACTCCCCACTCCAAGGGGGAGGACCCTCTATCCTTGGGTATCAGAAGTAGCTCCCATGGCACCCAGGGTAGAGGGCACTTCCCACTACCTGGGTGTCGGAGGGAACTCAGATACCACCATGTCACCAAGGGTAGAGGGCACTCCCACCTCCAGGGGGGAGGACCATGTAAACTGGGTATCGGGGGAGCTTGGATACCAACTAGGCAACCTGTCTAGAGGGCACTCCCCCCTGCAGAGGGTAGACCCCACTAACCTGGGTGTCCGGGGAGCTCCTATGCCACCCAGGGTAGAGGGAACTCCACACTCCAGGGCAATGCCTCTCTAACCTGGGTGTCAGGGAGAGCTCCAAAGGCTCCCAGTGTAGAGGGCACTTCCCCATCCAGGGTGATTCCCCTCTAACATGGTGTCGGGGGGAGCTCCCATGGCACCCGGGGTAGAGGGTGTTGGGAAAAGTATAAACGGCAGCCATACCCCAGAGAAAAACCCCAACATGGCGCCTAAGGACTTCTTCTTCCTACCTTCTTCTTTTCTGCAGTGGCGTGAAAATTTCCTGCCCGTGTGAACTATCCCACTGGCGCCAATTTCAAACCTCGCTGGCGGGGGAACCTTAGCCCCAATGAGAACTAATTCCTGGGCTCCGGAGCTGATATCTGAAAGAACTTGCCAATAAACGGGTTGCCTGCCATTTATCTAAGCCCTACCATCTCCCCCTTAGTTTTATATAAGCACACAGCTTTTTGCAATAAAATTTTAATTGTCCTGGCGAAGTGTCTTTGCATGGGGAATTCTTTCATTCTGGTGCCCCGTGTGAGGATACGGGTGAGCTCTTTCCAACAAGAGCCCCATCCGCCGCTCCACCGAGACATTCCACCCTGGTCCGCTTTTTTCAGACGCCGGCTTCCTGCACTCACCACTGATCTGACGTAGGTAAGCGTCCCCTGACCCCGGCTCGCCAACTCCCTTCGGGCTAAGGCTGGTTTTGTGACCGTGATCGTCCGGCACACTCCAGATGCCCGGTAGGGGGGAGGGAATCCCCCCCATTAAGACCTTTACTGGCCGCAGTGGACCCTCTGGTGATCTGTTTCCCTTTGGGGCATGAGGCTTCTGAGTTTACACGAGAGGCTCTGTGATTTTTCCTCCTCCGCTGCTGCTGCCGCTGCCGGCTAGAGTTGCTGTTTCCTGCCGGAGTTCTGTTTTCATTACTGGCTTCTTCTGCTGCGGTTGAAAACTTTCCTGAGATGGCGGCGAGGGGAGTGCATTACACGCGTGTGCTGCTTCACTGTGTGGGAGTATGACAAGTCAGGATGGCTAAAGGATATCTTGTTAGGAATTTCCAGCAATAGTGGGGTGCGCCGGAACCTGGAGGAAGGATTTCCATTGCACGAGGATCAGCTACGGGGACTCAAACGCGAGAGGTTTATCACACGGAGGGTAAAACTGCTTATTCAGCAAATCGCCCCGCGGCTAGAGTCTGCAACGCGCGCTGGGATAGAGACGCAGGGTTACAGTGCTGCAGTTTCTGCCAGCCGCGCAAGCACCGCACTCAGGGCTGAATTCTGGGTTCGAGACGGGGGAAGGAAGCGGTCCATCTCGGTTCTCCACACCGGTCAGACCAGAGAGGAGGCCAGCAGCCACCATGTTGGTAAACTGACGTCACCATACCTGTTTTCGACTGACCGCAGCTCATTCAGCCATAGAACAGGTAATTTCAGGCTGCAATTCACCTGCGGCTTGCAGACAGATTGCTAGGGTTCAGCGCCTGGGTGCTTCTTAAAATCTGATCTTATCGGAGTGAACACTGAGCGCGGGGCGGCCGAGTTCCGGCTCCCGGAACCGTCCCGGAACCGCCCTGGCTCAGGGCTGCGGAGTCTGTGGAGGCTGCTTCTTGGACCCTGCTACTATCAGAGCAAACACCAAGCACTAAGCAGCCGAATTCCGGTTCCCGGAACTGAGCCTGCGGGGACTGCTTCTTGGAGCTTACACTTATAGGAGCTTACACCGAGCACGGAGTGGCCGAGTTCCGGCTCCCGGAACTTCCCTGGACCGGGGCTAGGAGCCCGCGGAAACTGCGTCTCGGTCCGAGTCCTGCTGAGGGCCGGTCAGGACTCACCCGTTGCTTGGGTTGCCCAGCAAGGGGAACGAAATGCTGCCATTCACATAGGATACCAACATGGCAGAGATCTGATGTCAGCAGAAAGCGGTGGAGGAGAGATCTTCATCAATACCAGCGGTGACATAAGCAGTTGGTCTCCTGGTAAGGGGGGTGAGGCTCAGTCACCCGAGTCTCCTCAATTTGTCCTCGAGCTAGAGGGAAGGAGCCGGGCCGCCGCCAGCCCCCAGAGCAGGCCCAGCGGCTCGCCAGCGTGGTGACCGCGTGACCCCAATTGGAGAGGGGGCGGAGCGGAGCCGCCACCCACACCCGCCAGGTGGGCAGACCCACGACCCAGTAGTACATGGGCGTGGTAGGAGGGGCAGGGCAGAGCCGCCCTTCGCGCTTGCAAGGTAAACAGACCTGTGACAGCCTGGCGGGTCAGGCCCAGTGGCCTGCCAGTGTGGTACACACGTCACCCCAACTGGAGTAGGGGCAGAGCAGATCCTTCTCCCACGCCCGGATCAGGCCCTGCCGGTGTGGTGGTCACGTGACCCCAATTGGAGTGGGGGCGGAGCGGAACCGCCACCCGTGCCCGCAGGGTGAGCAGACCAGTGATCAACCTGCAGATCAGGCCCAGGGGTCCGCAGGCGTGGTAGGAGGGGCAGGGCAGATCCGCCGCCTGCGCCTTCAAGGTAGGCAGACCTACAACAGACCGGCGGATGAGGCCCAGGAGCCTGCCGGCGTGGTACAAACACCACCCTAATTGGAGTAGTGACAGAGCAGAGTCGCCCCCCTTGCCAGGAACAGGCCCAGCGTCCTGCAGGCGGGGTAGTCACGTCACCCCAATTGGAGTAGGGGCAGAGCAGAGCCTCCACCCGTGCCCGAAAGGTGGGCAGATCTGCGACCGACCAGCGGGACAGGCCCAGTGGCCTGCCGGTACGACAGACACGTCACCTAATTTGGAGTAGGGGCAGAGTAGAGCTGCCGCCCGCGCCTGCAGGGTAGGCAAACCTGCAACCGACCGGCAGATCAAGCCCGGTGGCCTGCCGGCGTGGTACACTCGTCACCCCAATTGGAGTAGGGGCAGAACAGAGCTGCCACCAGCTCCCAGAACAGGCCCAGTGACCTGCTGGCGTGGTAGCCACGACACCCCAATTGGAATAAGGAGAGAGCAGAGCCAGCGCCCGCACCTGCAGGAAAGATACACAAGCAGTATGAAAAGACAAGGAAAGAAAGGACCACAAGCAATGCAGGTCAACGCAACTTTAGAAGAGGTAACAGCTGCAGCAGATGGAATGTCAGATAAAGAATTCAGGATATACATGCTTCAGATGATCTGGAGTATCAAGGAAGACATTAAACAGCAAAATCAGACAATGAAAGATCACTTCGACAACGAATTACGCAAACAAATCCAGGAAGCAAAGGATCAACTATACAGGGAGATAGAGGTTATAAAAAACAAGCAATCAGAAATCCTAGAAATGCAGGAAGCAATAAACCAACTTAAAAACTCAATGGAGAATACTACCAGCAGAGTAGAACACTTAGAAGATAGAACATCAGACAATGAAGACAAAGTATTTCAACTGGAAAAGAACATAGACAGCTCAGCAAGACTGTTAAGAAACCATGAGCAGAACATCCAAGAAATATGGGATAACATTAAGAGACCAAACATAAGAGTCATTGGGATACAGGAAGGTACAGAGCTCCAAACCAAAGGAATGAGCGGTCTATTCAATGAAATAATACGAGAAAACTTCCCAGACTTGAAGAATGAGACAGAATCCCAAATCCTAGAAGCCTACAGGACGCCGAATGTGCAAAATCATAAGAGATCCACACCTAGACACATTATAATGAAGATGCCCAACATACAGAATAAGGAGAGAATTTTAAAAGCTACAAGAGAAAGGAAGCAGATTACATTTAGGGGTAAGCCAATCAGGATAACAGCTGATCTTTCAACACAGACTCTGAAAGCTAGAAGATCCTGGAATAACATATTTCAAACACTGAAAGAAAATGGGTTCCAACCAAGAATTGTGTATCCAGCGAAATTAAGCTTCAGGATGGAGAATGAAATTAAAACCTTCCACGATAAACAAAAGTTTAAAGAATTCGCAGCTAGAAAACCATCTCTTCAAAACATCCTCAGCCAAAGCATTACAGGAAGAGGAAATGGAAAATAACAATGAAAACCAACAGTGGGAGGGAGGACAGTAAAGGGGGGGGGAATAATCAAAGAGGAAAACAAACAATGTTTAGTAACAGAAATAAACAAATATGGCTGGAAGAACAACCCATATCTCAATAATAACCCTAAATGTTAATGGCTTAAACTCACCAATTAAGAGACACAGGCTAGTAGAATGGATCACAAAACAAGACCCAACAATATGCTGCCTACAGGAGACGCATTTGATAGGAAAAGACATACATAGGCTGAAGGTGAAAGGTTGGGAAAAATCATATCACTCATATGGACTTCGGAAACAAGCAGGCGTGTCCATACTCATATCAAATAAAATAGATTTCAAGCCAAAGTTAATCAAAAGAGATAAAGAGGGACACTACATACTGCTTAAGGGAACCATACACCAACAAGACATAACAATCATAAATATTTATGCCCCAAACAATGGTGCAGCTATGTTCGTCAAACAAACTCTTCTCAAGTTCAAGAGTCTAATAGACCACCACACCATAATCATGGGAGACTTCAACACACCTCTCTCGCCACTGGACAGATCTTCCAAACAAAAGTTGAATAAGGAAACTATAGAACTCAATAACACTATTAATAACCTAGACCTAATTGACATATATAGAGTATACCACCCAACATCAAGCAGTTACACTTTTTTCTCAGCAGCACATGGATCCTTCTCAAAAATAGATCATATATTATGTCACAGGGCAACTCTTAGACAATATAAAGGAGTAGAGATATTACCATGCATCTTATCTGATCATAATGGAATGAAACTGAAAATCAACGATAAAAGAAGGAAGGAAAAAGCATACATCACTTGGAGAATGAACAATAGGTTACTGAATGATCAATGGGTTATAGAAGACATCAAGGAGGAAATTAAAAAATTCTTAGAGATAAATGAAAACACAGACACAACATATCGGAATCTATGGGACACATTGAAAGCAGTTCTAAGAGGAAAATTCATTGCTTGGAGTTCATTCCTTAAAAAAAGAAAAAACCAACAAATAAATGATCTCATACTTCATCTCAAAATCCTTGAAAAAGAAGAGCAAAACAACAGCAAAAGAAGTAGAAGGCAAGAAATAATTAAAATCAGAGCTGAAATTAATGAAATCGAAACAAAAGAAACAATTGAAAAAATTGACAAAACTAAAAGTTGGTTCTTTGAAAAAATAAACAAAATCGACAGACCCTTAGCGATGCTAGCGAAGAGAAGAAGAGAGAGAACTCAAATTACTAGCATACGGGATGAAAAAGGCAATATCACAACAGACACTTCAGAAATACAGAAGATAATCAAAAACTATTTTGAATCCTTATACTCCAATAAATTAGAAGATAGTGAAGGCATAGATAAATTTCTTAAGTCATATGATCTGCCCAGATTGAGTCAGGAGGATATAGAAAACCTAAACAGACCAATATCAATTGAGGAGATAGAAGAAACCATCAAAAGACTACCAACTAAGAAAAGCCCAGGTCCCGATGGGTATACAGCAGAATTTTACAAAACCTTTAAAGAAGAACTAATACCAATACTTTTCAAGCTACTTCAGGAAATAGAAAAGGAGGGAGAACTTCCAAATTCATTCTATGAGGCCAACATCACCCTGATACCTAAACCAGACAAAGACACTTCAAAGAAAGAAAACTACAGACCAATATCTCTAATGAACCTAGATGCAAAAATCCTCAATAAAATTCTGGCGAATCGGATACAAAAACATATCAAAAAAATTGTACACCATGATCAAGTAGGATTCATCCCTGGGATGCAAGGCTGGTTCAATATACGGAAATCAATAAATGTTATTCACCACATCAATAGACTTAAAAATAAGAACCATATGATCATCTCGATAGATGCGGAAAAAGCATTCGACAAAGTACAGCATCCCTTTATGTTCAAAACTCTAGAAAAACTAGGGATAACAGGAACATACCTCAATATTGTAAAAGCAATCTATGCTAAGCCTCAGGCTAGCATCATTCTGAATGGAGAAAAACTGAAGGCATTCCCTCTAAAATCTGGAACAAGACAGGGATGCCCTCTCTCTCCACTTCTCTTCAACATAGTTCTCGAAACACTGGCCAGAGCAATTAGACAGACGAAAGAAATTAAAGGCATAAAAATAGGAAAAGAAGAAATTAAATTATCACTATTTGCAGATGATATGATTCTATATCTAGCAGACCCAAAAGGCTCTACAAAGAAACTATTAGAGCTAATAAATGAATTCAGCAAAGTGGCAGGATTTAAAATCAACACGCATAAATCAAAGGCATTCCTGTATATCAGCGACAAATCCTCTGAAATGGAAATGAGGACAACCACTCCATTCAAAATATCTTCAAAAAAAATAAAATAATTGGGAATCAACCTAACAAAAGAGGTGAAAGACTTATACAATGAAAACTACAGAACCCTAAAGAGAGAAATAGAAGAAGATCTTAGAAGATGGAAAAATATACCCTGTTCATGGATAGGCAGAACTAACATCATCAAAATGGCGATATTACCAAAAGTTCTCTATAGGTTTAATGCAATGCCAATCAAAATCCCAATGGCATTTCTTGTAGAAATAGAGAAAGCAATCATGAAATTCATATGGAAAAATAAAAGACCCAGAATAGCAAAAACAATGCTAAGCAGGAAGTGTGAATCAGGCGGTATAGCGATACCAGACTTCAAACTATACTACAGAGCAATAGTAACAAAAACAGCATGGTACTGGTACCAAAACAGGCGTGTGGACCAATGGTACAGAATAGAGGACACAGAAACCAATCCACAAAACTACAACTATCTTATATTTGATAAAGGGGCTAAAAGCATGCAATGGAGGAAGGATAGCATCTTCAACAAATGGTGCTGGGAAAACTGGAAATCCATATGCAACAAAATGAAACTGAATCCCTTTCTCTCGCCATGCACAAAAGTGAATTCAAAATGGATCAAGGAGCTTGATATCAAATCAGAGACGCGCCGTCTGATAGAAGAAAAAGTTGGCTACGATCTACAGTCGGTGGGGTCGGGCTCCAAATTCCTCAATAGGACACCCATAGCACAAAAGTTAATAACTAGAATCAACAAATGGGACTTACTCAAACTAAGAAGTTTTTTCTCAGCAAAAGAAACAATAAGAGAGGTAAATAGGGAGCCTACATCCTGGGAACAAATCTTTACTCCTCACACTTCAGATAGAGCCCTAATATCCAGAGTATACAAAGAACTCAAAAAATTAGACAATAAGAGAACAAACAACCCAATCAACAAATGGGCCAAGGACCTGAACAGACACTTCTCAGAGGAGGACATACAGTCAATCAACAAGTACATGAAAAAATGCTCAACATCTCTAGCTGTCAGAGAAATGCAAATCAAAACCACCCTAAGATACCATCTCACTCCAGTAAGATTGGCAGCCATTAGGAAGTCAAACAACAACAAGTGCTGGCGAGGATGTGGGGAAAAGGGTACACTTGTACATTGCTGGTGGGACTGCAGATTGGTGCAGCCAATTTGGAAAGCAGTATGGAGATTTATTGGAAAGCTGGGAATGGAGCCACCATTTGACCCAGCTATTCCCCTTCTTGATCTATTCCCTAAAGACCTAAAAAGAGCATGCTACAGGGACACTGCTACATCGATGTTCATAGCAGCACAGTTCACAATAGCAAGGCTGTGGAACCAACCTAGATGCCCTTCAATAGATGAATGGATAAAAAAAATGTGGCATTTATACACAATGGAGTATTACTCTGCATTAAAAAATGACAAAATCATAGAATTTACAGGGAAATGGATGGCATTAGAGCAGATTATGCTAAGTGAAGCTAGCCAATCCCTAAAAAACAAATGCCAAATGTCTTCTTTGATATAAGGAAAGTAACTAAGAACAGAGTAGGGATGAAGAGCAGGAGAAGAAGATTAACATTTAACAGGGATGAGAGGTGGGAGGGTTAGGGAGAGAGAAGGGAAATTGCATGGTAATGGAAGGAGACCCTCAGGGTTATACAGTGGAGGGGGTAGAGAGAGAGGAGGGGAGGGGAGGGGAGAGGTGGGGAGGGGGGAGGGTGGAGGATGGGAAAGGCAGCGGGGCACAACAGACACTAGTATGGCAATTTGTAAATCAATGGATGTGTAACTGATGTGATTCTGCAATCTGTGTATGGGGTGAAGGTGGGAGTTCATAACCCACTTGAATCACAGTGTGGAATATGATATGTCAAGAAATTTGTAATGTTTTGAACAACCCACAATAAAAAATTTAAAAAAAAAAGAGTTAGGTTTATATTTAAGGTTTGCATTAGGGTTAGTGTCAGGGTTAGGGTTAGGTTTAGGTTTAGTGTTAGGGTTAGTGTTATGGTTAGGGTTATGTTTAGAATTAGGGTTTGTTTTAGAGTTAGGGTTAGAGCTAATGTTAGTGTAAGGTATAGTGTAAATGTTAGGGTTAATGATAAATTAAAGTTTGGGTTAGTGTTATGGTTAGTGTTAGTGTTAGTGTTACGGTTATGGTTAGGATAAGGGTTAAGTTTAGGGTTCGTGGTAGGATTAGTGTTAGGGTTAGTGTTACAGTTAGGATAAAGGTTAGGGTTAGTGATAGAGAAAGGGTTAGGTTTAGGGTTAGTGTTAGTTTAGGGTAAGGTGTAGGCTTAGGTTAAGTTTAGGGTTATGGTTAGAGTTAGGGTTTGTGTTACGGTTAGGGTCAGTGTTGGGTTTAGTGTTACGGTTAGAGTTAAAGTTAGTTTTAGGATTAGGTTTAGGGTTAGTGTTAGGTTACGGTTTAGGATTATCTTTAGGGTTATGGTTAGAATTCGTGTTAGTGTAAAATTAGGGTTAGGGTTTGTGTTAGGGTTAGGGTTAGGGTTAGTTGTAGGGTTAGTGTTAGGGTTTGTTTTAGGGTTACCATTAGGGTTATGTTTAGAATTATGGTTATGGTTTGGATTAGGGTTAGTGTTAGAGTTAGTGTTAGGGTAGGTTTAGGTTAGGGTTAGCGTTAAGATTAATGTTAGGGTTGAGGTTAGGGTTACGTTTAGGTTTAGTGTTAGAGATAGGGTTAGGGTTAGAGTTAGGGTTAGGTTAGGGCTAGGGTTAAGGTCAGGGTTTGTGTTAGGTTTAGGGTTAGGGTTAGTGTTAGGTTTAGGTTTTGAGTTTGGGTTAGGGTTAGGATTAGGGTTAGTGTTTGTGTTAGCATTAGTGTTTGGGTTAGGGTTATACTTACGTTTAGAATGAGTGTTAGTGTTAGGGTTAGGGTTAGTGTTAGGTTTAGGGTTTGGGTCAGTGTGAGGGTTATGTTTAGGGTTAGGGTTAGGGTTATTGTTAGGGTTAGGATTAGGGTTAGCATCAGGTTTAAAGTTAGAGATAGAGTTAGAGTTAGCATTAGAGTTAGAATTAGGGTTTCTGTTAGGATTAGGGTTAGGGTTAGGGTTAGGGTGAGGTTTAGGCTTAGTGGTATGGTTAGGTTTAGGGTTCATGTTAAAGTTATAGGTAGAGTTAGTTTTAGGGTTAGTGTTAGTTTTAGAGTTAGGTTTAGTGTTATGTTTAGGGTTAGGTTTTTATTAGGGTTCTGTTTAGGGTTCTGGTGAGGGTTATGGTTATGGTTAGTGTTCAGTTTCAGATAGGGTTAGGGTTAGGTTTAGGTTAGGGTAATGGTTAGGTTAGGATTAGGTTTAGGGTTAGGGTTCGTGTTAGAGTTAAGGTTAGGTTTAGTGTTAGGTTTAGGTTTAGGGTTAGGGTTAGTTTACTGTTAGTGTTAGGGTTAGGGTTAGATTTACCATTAGTGTTTGTGTTAGGGTTATAGATAAGTTTAGGTTTAGTGTTAGGCTTAGGGTTAGAGTTAATGTTTGGTTTAGGGTTAGGGTTAGGGTGAGGATTAGGTTTAGGGTTATTGTTAGTGCTAGGTTTAGGGTTAGCCTTAGGGTTAGGTTTATGGTTAGGGTCAGTGTTAGGCATAGTGTATACTTAGGTTTAGGTTTTAGGATAACAATTCATGTTAGACTAAGGGTTAGGGTTAGAGTTAGTTTTAGGTTTAGTGTTAAGGTTAGGGTCAATGAAATGGTTAGTGTTGGGGTTAGAGTTAGGGTTGTGTTAGGGTTAGTTTTAGGGTTAGGGTTGAGGTTCGTGTTAGGGTTAAGTTTAGGGTTAGTGTTAGGGTTAGAATAAGGGTTAGAGTTCGCGATAGGGTTAGGGTTAGGGTAGAGTTAGGGTTAAGGTTAGGGTTAGTGTTAGGGTTAGATTTAGGGTTAGGGTTAGTGTTAGTTTAGGGTTAAGGTTAGTGTTAGGTTAACGTTCAGGTTATGATTAGGGTTGTGGTTTGTGTTACATTTAGGATTAGGGTTAGGGTTAGTTTTAGGGTTGGGATTAAAGTTAGTGTTAGGGTTAGGCTTAGGGTAAGATTTAGGGTTATTGTTAGAATTAGTGTTAGTGTAAAGTTAGGGTTAGGGTTAGTGTTAGGATTAGGGTTAGGGTTAGTGTTAGGGTTAGGTTTAGGGTTTGTGTTAGGGTTACTGATAGGGTTACATGTAGGTTTACAGTTACAGTTAGGATAGGGTTAGGGATAGGGATAGGTATAGAGTAGGGTTAGGGTTAGGGTTAGGGTTAGTGTT
This sequence comes from Marmota monax, assembly GCF_021218885.2. Lineage (NCBI taxonomy): Eukaryota > Metazoa > Chordata > Mammalia > Rodentia > Sciuridae > Marmota > Marmota monax. The sequence goes on from NW_026691933.1 coordinate 4,087,266, forward strand.
AAAGTTATTATTATTGTTAGGGTTAGAGTTTGGCTTAGGTTTAGTGTTAGTGTTAGTGTTACGGTTAGGGGTAGGTTTAGGGTTAGGGTTTGGGTTAGGATTAGGCTTAGGGCTAGTGTTGGGTTTAGGTTTAGCATTTGGGTTAGGGTTAGGATAAGGGTTAGCATTAGTGTTTGGTTTAGCATTATAAAGAGGTTTAGGTTAGTGGTAGTGTTAGGGTTACGGTTTGTGTTAGGTTTAGGGATAGGGTTATGGTGAGGGTTAGATTTAGGTTTATTGTTAGGGTTAGGATTACATTTAGGTTTAGGGTTAAGGTTAAAGTTAGGGTTAGTGTTAGTGTTAGGGTTAGGGTTAGACTTAGGTTTAGGGTTTCTGTTAGGATTAGGGATAGGGTTAGGTTTACGGTTAGTGTTAGGGTTAGTGTTATGGTTTGGGTGAGGTTTAGGCTTAGTGGTGTGGTTAGGCTCAGAGTTCGTGTTAGGATTGCGGTTAGGGTTAGTGTTAGGGTTAGTGTTAGTGTTAGGATATGTGTTTGATTAGGTAAGCGTTAGCCTTAGGGTTAGGTAAAAGTTAGGTTTATGGTTTGTGTTATGGTGGTTGTTGGGTTTAGGATTAATGTTAGGGTTAGTGCCTGGGTGATGCTTAGGGTTAAGTTTTGTGTTAGGGTTACAGTTAGTTTTATGGTTAGGGTTATGGTTACGATTAGTGTTAGTGTCCGAGTTAGGGTTAGGGATAGGGTTATGTTAGGGTTAGGGTTAGGGTTCGGGTTAGGGTTAGGTTAGGGTTAGTGTTAGTGTTAGTGTTAGAGTTAGGGTTAGGGTTAGGGTTAGGATTAGGGTTACTTTTAGTGTTTGGGTTAGGGTTATATTTAGGTTTAAGTTTAGTGTTAGCGTTAGGGTTAGGGTTAGTGTTAGTGTTAGTGTTAGAGTTAGGGTTAGGGTTAGGGTTAGGATTAGGGTTACTTTTAGTGTTTGGGTTAGGGTTATATTTAGGTTTAAGTTTAGTGTTAGGGTTAGGGTTAGGGTTAGTGTTAAGTTTAGGGTGAGGGTTAGGGTTAGCGTGAGGGTTCTGGTTACACTTAGGGTTAATTTAAATTTATGGTTAGGGTTAGCATTAGGGTTAGGGTTAGGGTTAGGGTTAGGGTAAGTGTGAGGGTTAGGATTAGGGTTACAGTTAGAGTTAGTGTTATGGTTAGGGTTAGGGTTAGTGTTAAGTTTATGGTTAGGGTTAAATTTAGGGATAGTGTTAGTGTTTGGTTTAGGGATTAGTTTAGTGTTTGTGTTAGGGTTATGTATAGTGTTAGGTAAGGGTGACGGTTAGAGTTAGATTATGGTCAGGATTATGGTTGGGTTACGGTTTGTGTTAGGGTTAGAGATAGAGTTAGTGTTAGTGTTAGTGTTAGGGTTAGGGTTAGGATTAGTGTTAGTGTTAAGGTTTGGATTAAGTTTAGGGTTAGGGTTAGGGTTAGGGTTTGGGTTATGGTCGGGCTTAGTGTAATGGTTAGGGTTAGTGTTAGGTTTACTGTTATGATTATGGTAAGGGTTAGGTTTAGTGTTCGGGTTAGGGTAAGATTTAGGTTTAGGATAAGGGTTAGGTTTAGTGTTAGGGTTTAGTGGTAGGGTTAGGTTTAATGTTAATGTTAGGATTAGGGTTAGTATTAAGGTTAGGGTTAGGTTTAGGGTTAGTGTTAGGATTACTGTTAGTGTTAGGGTTTGCGTTAGGGTTAGTGTTAAGGTTAGTGTTAGGTTTACTGTTAGGGTTAGTGTTAGGGTTAGGGTTAGGCTTAGGGTTATGGTTCGTCTTAGGGTAAGGGTTAGGTTTAGTGAAATGGCTAGGGTTAGGATATACTTTAGAATTAGTGTTAGTGTTAGGGTTAGGGTAAGGTTTAGGTTTACAGATCATGTTAGGATTAGGAATAGGTATTGGTTATTGTTAGGGATAGAGTTGTGGTTAGGGTTAAGGTTAGTGTTAGGTTTAGGGTTACAGTTAAGATAATTGTTATGGTATGGGTCAGGATTAGGGTTAGGCTTAGGGTTAGGTTAGTTTTAGGATTAGGTTTAGAATTGGAGTTAGTATTAGTCTTAGGGTTAGTTTTAGTGTTAGGGTTATGGGTAGTATTACATTAGGGTTATGGTTAGTGTTATGTTAAATTTTGTGTTAGATTTAGGATTAGGGTTAATGTTAGGGTAGGCTTAGGATTAGGGTTAGTTTTGGTGTTAAAGATAGGGTTAAGTTTAGGATTAGTGTTAGAGTTAAGGTAAGGGCTAGGATTATCAGTAGGCTTAGTGTTAGGTTTAGAATTAGGATTCTTGTTAAGGTTAGGCTTAGGGTGAGTGTTAGGATTAAGGTTAGGGTTAGAGTGAGGGTAAGGGATAGTGTTTATTTTAGGGTTAGGTTTAGGGTTAATTACACTGTTAGGGTTAGGGATAGGTTTAGAGTTAGTGTTAGGCTTAGGGTTAGGTTGAGGGTTAGTGTTATGATTAGTGTTAGGGTTATGGTTAAGGTTAGTGATAGGGTTAGGTTTAGGGTTAAGGTTAGTGTTAGGGTAAGGGTTAGGGTTAGTGTTAGTGTTAGGGTTAGGGTTAGTGTTAAGGTTAGGTTTAGGGTTTGAGTTAGGATTTGGGTTAAGCTTGTTTGGGATAGGGTTACAGTAAGGATTAGGATAGGGTTAGTGTTAATGTCAGCGTTAAATTTTGTGTTAGGTTTAGGGTTAGGATTAGGTTTAGGGTTAGGGTTAGGATTAGAGTTAGTGTTATGTTTAGTGTTACTGTTAGGATTAGTGTTAGGGTCAGTATTAGGGTTAGGATTAGGGTTAGGTTTATGTTTGTGTAAGTATTTGTGTTATGGTTAATGTTAGATTTAAGTAGAGTGTTAGGGTTAGCGATAGGTTTAGAGTTAGTGTTAGGGTTATGGTTAGGGTTAATGTTAGGGTAAGGGTTATATTTAGGGTTAGGTTTAGGGTTAGTTTTAAAGTTAGTGTTAGGATTAGGGTTAAAGTTTGTGATAGGGTTACCTTTAGGGGTAGGGTTTTGTTAGGGTTAGGGTTAGTGTTAATGTTACGGATAAAATTAGGGGTATATTTAGAGTTAGAATTAGGGTTAGGATTAGTGTTAGAATTACAGTAAGGTTTAGAGTTAGAGTTTGTGTTAGGGTTAGGGATAGAGTTTGGGTTAGTGTTAGTGCTGGGTTAGGGTTATTGTTAGGGTTAGGATTAGGGTTAGAGTAAGTGTTATGGATAATGTTACTGTTAGGGTTAAAATTAAAGTTAGTGTTTTGGTTAGGTTTAGACTAGGGTTCGTGTTAGGGTTAAGGTTAGGTTTAGAATTAGGGTTACTGTTAGGGTTAGGGTTAGAATTAGGTTAAGGTTTAGGTTAAGGGTTAGAGTTAGTTTTAATGTTAGGGTTACAATTAAGGTTAGTGCTAGGGTTAGGGTTAGTGTTAGTGTTAGGGTTATGGTTAGGATTATAGTTAGGGTTAGGTTTAGGGTTAGGGTTAGGGTTAGTGTTAGGGTTAGGTTTAGGTTTAGGGTTAGGGTTAGTGTTTGTTTTAGGGTTTGGGTTACTGTTAATATTAGGGTTAGGGTTCAGATTGGAATTGTGGTTAGAATTAGCGTTAGGTTGGGGTTAGGGTTAGGGTTAGGGTTAGGGTTAAGGTTAAGTTTAGGGTTAGTGTAAGGGTTTGGGTAAGAGTTAGGTTTAGTGTTTGGGTTGTGTTTGGGTTAAGGCTAGTGTTAGGTTTAGCAATATGGTTAGGGTTATGGTTAGTGTTAGTGTTAGGGTTATTGTTAAGTTTAGAGTTAGTGTTAGGATTAGTGTTAGCTTTAGGGTTAAGGTTAGTGTTAGGGTTAGGGTTAGGGTTAAGTTCAGTGTTAGGGTTAGGGGTAGGGGTAGGGTTATGTTGAGGCTTAGGTTTAGTGTTAGGGTTAGAGATAGGGTTAGGGTTAGGTTTAGGGTTAGTGTTAGGGTTAGGGTTAGAGGTGGGGTTTTAGTTAGTGTCAGGGTTAGGGTTAGTGTTTGTGTTAGTGTTTGGTTTGGACTTAGGGTTTGTGTTAGCTTTAGGGGTAGAGTTTTGGTTAGAATTACAGTTAGGATTAGGGTTAGGGTCATGGTTAGGTTTAGGTTGAGTGTTAGGGTTAGGGTTAGGGTTATATTTAAGATTAGGTTTAGGGTTAGGATTAGTATTAGGTTTAGGGTTAGTGTTTGTGTTAGTTTTAGGGTTAGGGTTAGACTTAGAATTTGTGTTAGGTTTGGAGTTAGAGTTAGGGTTAGGTTTAAAGTTAGGATTAGGGTTAAAGTTAGGGTTAGAGGTAGGGTTAGAGTTAGTTTTATGTTAAGTGTTAGAGGTAGGGTTAGGGTGCGTGTTAGGGTTAGGGTTAGTGTTAGAATAGGGTTATGTGTAGGATTAGGGTTGGGTTAGGTTTAGTGTTAGTGTTTTGGTTTGCACTAGTGTTAGTGTAAGGGTTAGTTTTAGGATTATTGTCAGGGTTGGACTAGGCTTACTGTTAAGGTTAGGGTTATGGTTTGTGTTAGGGTTAGGGTGAGGTTTAGGATTAGTGTTATGGTTAGGGTTAGGGTTAGGTTGAGGGTTAGTGTTAGGGTTAGGATTAGGCTTCATGTTAGGGTTAGGGTTAGGGTTAGGGTTAAGATTAGTGTGTTAGGATTAAGGTTAGGGTTAGCAATAGTTTAATTAGAGATAGTTTGAGGTTTACTGTTAGGGTTAAGGCTAGTGTTATGGTTAGAGTTAGGGTTAGGGTTAGGTTTAGGGTTAATGTTAGGATTAGGGTTAGAGTTAGTGTTAGTTTTATGGTTAGGGTTATGGTTAGTGACAGGGTTAGGGTTCGGGTTAGGGTTAGTATTAGGGTTAGTGTTAGGGTTAGTGTTACACTTACAATTACATTTAGGTAAGGGATAGGTTTAGGGTTGGGTTAGTTTAGGGTTATGGTTTGGGTTAGGGTTTGTGTTAGGATTAGAGATATTGTTAGGGTTAGTGTTAGGGTTACGGTTAGGTGTAGGGTTAGGGTTAGGGTTAGTGTTAGGGTTAGCATAAGGGTTAGGTTTAGAATTAGTGTAAGGGTTATCCTTAGGTTAGGGTAAGTTTTAGGGTTAGTGTTAGGTTTAGGTTAGTGTTAGGGTTCGTGTTAGTGTTAGGGTTAAGGTTAGGGTTAGGGTTTAAATTTAGGGTAAGGCTAATGTTTAGGGTTTCGGTTAGGGTTAGTGTTAAGTTTAATGTTATGAGTTGGGTTACCATTAGGGTTAGAGTTAGTGTTAGGATTAGGGTTAGAGTTAGTTTTAGGCTTAGTGTTAGGGTTAGGGTTTGTATTAAGGTTAGGATTACAGTTCGGATTAGGGTTAGGGTTAGAGTTATGGTTAGAGTAAGTGTTAGGGTTAGAGTTAGGGTTCGGGTTTGTGTTAGGGTTAGGGTTAGATTTAGAGTTATGGTAAGGGTTAGGTTTAGCATTAGTGTTAGGATTAGGGTTAGGGTTAGTGTTAAACTTTAGGGATTGTGTTAGGGTTATGGTTAGGATGAGTGTTAGGGTTAGGGTTTGGTTTAAGTTTAGGATTAGGGTTAGTGTTAGTGATTGGGTTAGTGTTAGGGTTAGGTTTAGGATAGTGTTAGGATTAGGGATAGGTTTAAGGTTAATGTTAGGCGTAGGGTGAGGGTTAGTTTTAGGGATCAGTTTAGGTTTAGTGATAGGCTTAGATTTAGGTTTAGGGTTAGTGTTAGGGTAAGGGTTAGGGTTAGGTTTAGTGTTAAGTTTTTGGTTAGGTTTAGTATTAAGGGTAGTGTTATTGTTAGTTTAGCTTAGATTTAGGGTTAGTGTTATTGTTAGGGTTAGGTTTAGCATTATGGTTAGGGTTACTGATAAGTTTAGGGATATGTTTAGGGTTAGTGTTACTGATAGGGTTAGGGTTGGGGTTAGGGTTAGTGTTAGGATTATGGTTAGGAATAGTGTTTGGGTTAGTGTTAGTGTTAGGGATAGGGTTAAGTTTAGTGTTAGGGTTAGTGTTAGGGTTCGGGTTAGGCTTAGGGTTCGTGTTAGGGTTAGGGTTATGGTTACAGTTAGGCTTAGGGTTAGGGTTATGTTAAGTGTAAGTGTTAGGGTTATAGTTACAAATACAGTTACTGTTAGGGTTAGGGTTAGGGTTAGTTTTAGTGTTAGGGTTAGTGTTAGGGTTTCTGTTAGGGTGAAGGTTAACTTTAGATTTAAGGTTATGGTTACATTTAGGATTCAGTTTAGAGTTAGGGTTAGTGTTAGGTTTGGGCTAGGGTTAGAGTTAAGGTTTGCGTTAGAGTTAGATTTAGGGTTAGGTTTTGGGTAGGATTAGTGTTAGGGTTATCGATAGATTTAGGGTTAAGTTTAGTTTTAGGATTAGTTTTAGGGTTAGGGTTAGGGTAAGGGTTAGGCTTAGGTTGGGGTTAGGGTTATGGTTAGCATTACGGTTTGTGTTAGGGTTATGGTTAGAGTTAGGGTTAGAGTTATGGTTAGGTTTAGTGTTAGGGAAAGGGTTAGTTTAGGGTTACACATTTTTTGTTAGGATTAGGGTTAGGGTTAGATTATTTTGTTAGGGTTAGGAATAGGATTAGGGTTACAGTTAGGATTAGGGTTAGAATTAGTATTAGGGTTAGGGTTAGTGTTATGGTTAGAGTTATTATTAGGGTTAGGTTTAGTGTTAGGGTTAGTATTAGGGTTAGGGATAGGGTTAGGTTTAGATTTAGAGTTAGGGTTATGGTAAGAGTTAGGTTTAGTGTTAGATTTAAGGTTATTGTTTGTGTTAGGGTTAAGCTTAGGCTAAGATTTAGGGTTTGTGTTAGGTTTAGGGTTAGAGTTAGGGTTAGCATTAGGATTAAGATTATTGTTAGTTTTAGGGTTAGTGATAGGGTTAGTGTTAGGGTCACGTTTAGGGTTATGGTTAGGGTTAGGTTTTCTCTTAGGGTTAGTGTTATGGTTAAGATTAGAGTTAGGGTTAGTATTCAGGTTAGGGTAAGTTTTAGGGTTAGGTTAAGGATTAGGGTTAGGTTTAGTGTTAGGGTTAGGGTTAGGGTTAGTGTTAGGGTTAGGGTTAGTGTTAGGGTTAGCGTTAGGGTTAGGGTTTTTGTTAGGGTTAGGGTTTGGGTTAGGGTTTGTGTTAGGGTAAGTGTTAGGTTATGTTTATGGTAGGATTAGGGTTAAGGTTAGGGTTAGTGTTAGTGTTAGGGTTTGCGTTAGGTTGAAGGTTAGGTTTAGGGTTAGTGTTAGGTTTACGGTTTGTGTTAGGGTTAACATTAGGTTTAGGATTAGTGATAGGGTTAGGGTTAGGGTTACCATTAGGTTCATGTTAGGGTTAGGTTTAGGTTTAGTGTTAGTGTTACAGTTAGAGTTAGGGTTTACGTTTAGTGTTAGAGTTAGGTTTAGCATAAGGATTAGAATTAGGGTTAGTGATAGGTTTAGGGCTAGTGTTATGTTTAGGGATATGGTTAGGTTTAGGTATTGACTTAGGTTAGTGTTATGGTTAATGTTAGAGTTAGGGTTAGTGTTTGGGTTAGGGTAAGGTTTAGGGTTAGTTTAAGGCTTAGTGTTAGGTTTTTGTTAGGTTTAATTTTACGGACAGGGTTAGGGTTAGTGTTAGTGTTAGGGTTTGTGTTAGGATTAGTGTTAGGGTTAGTTTGAGGGTTAGGGTAGGGGTTGGGTTAGGGTTAGTGTTAGGGTTAGGGTTAGGGTTTGTTTTAGAGTTAGTGTTAGGGTTATGGTTAGGTTTAAAATTAGGGTTAGTGTTATATTTAGGGTTATTGTTATATTTAGATTAGGGATTGGGTTAAGGTTAGGGTTGGGATTAGGGTTAGTGTTAGGGTTTTTGTTAAGGTTAGAGTTATTGTTAGTGTTAGGGTTACAGTTAGGATTAGGCTTAGGTTTAGGATTAGTGTTAGGGTTAGTGTTGTGGATAGGTTTAGGTTTAGGTTTAGTGTTAGGGTTTGTGTTTGGGTTTGTGTTAGAGTTAGGGTTAGGGTTAGGGTTAGTGTTACTGTTAGCGCTACCACTAGGATTAGGGTTAGTGTTAGGATTAATGTTAGGATTAGTGTTGGGGTTAGGTTTAGGGTTAGGTTTAGTGTTAGGGTTTGTGTTTGGTTTTGTGTTAGAGTTAGGGTTAGGGTAAGGTTTACTGTTACTATTAGGGTTACCATTAGGGTTACCATTAGGATTAGGGTTAGTGTTAGGATTAATGTTAGTGTTAAAGTTTGCTTTAGGATAAGTGTAAAATTTAGTGTCACAGTTAAGGTTAGGGTTAGTGTTAGGGTTAGAATTAGGTTTAGTGTTACTGTTAAGATTAGTGTTAGGTTTAGGGTTAGTTTTAGAGTTAGGGTTAGGGTTAGTGTTAGGGTTAGGGTTAAGGTTCATCATAGTGTTAGCTTTAGAGTTAGAGTTAGGATTAATGTTAGGGTTAAGGTTAGGGTTAGTTTTAGGTTTAGGATAGGGGTAGAGTTTGGTATGGTGTTACATTTAGGAATATGTTTAGGGTTAGGGTTTATGTTAGGGTTACTTTAGCGTGAGTGTTAGGGTTAGGGTTATGTTTAGTTTTGGCATTAGTGTTTGGGTTTGGGTGAGGTTAGGGTTAAGGATAGTGTTAATGTAACTTTTAGGGTTAAGTTTAGGGTTAGTGTTATGGTTAGGTTTAGGTTTAGGTTTAGTTTAAATGTAAGGGTTAGGTTTAGGGTTAGATTTAGTTTAAATGTAAGGGTTATGGTTAGGTTTCGGGTTTGGGTTAGAATTAGGGTTAGGATTAGGTTTCAAGTTAGGCTTAGGATTAGTGTTAGGGTTAGGATTTGCATTAGTGTTAGAATTAGTTTTTGGTTTTGTGTTAGTGTTAGGGTTAGGGTTAGCATTACAGTTAGTATTAGGGTTAGAGTTAGTGATAGATTTAGGGTTATTGTTAGGTTTAAGGTTAGGGTTGAGTTTAGTGTTAGGGTTAGGGTGAGGTTTAGGGTTAGTGTTAGTGTTAGGTTTACTGTTAGGGTTAGTGTTAGGTTTAGGGTTTGGTTTAAGCTTAGGGTTAGAAATAGGTTTAACGTTAGTGTTAGGGATAGGATTAGGTTTTGGGTTAGCTTTAGTGTTAGTGTTAGGGTTAGGGTTAGGGATAGTGTTAGGGTTAGGGATAGGTTTAGGGTTAGGGTAGGATTTGGGTTAGGGTTAGTGTTATGATTAGGGTTAGGCTTAGTGTTAGGGTTAGTTTTAGATTTAGGATTAGGTTTATGGTTAGGGTTAGTTTTATGGTTAGGGTTAGGGTTTGGTTTAGATTTAGGGTTAGTTTTAGAGTTAGGTTTAGGGTTAGGGTTAGTGTTAATATTAGTATTAGGTTCACGGATATGTTCTGTTTTAGGGTAAGTGTTAGGTTTAGGGTTTCTGTTAGGGTTAGTGATAGGGTTAGGGTTAGGGTTATGGTTAGGATTAGAGTTAGAATGAGGCTTAGGGTTAGGTTTAGGTTTAGTTTTAGTGTTATGGGTAAGATAGGGTTAGTGTTAGTGTTGCAGTTAGTGTTAGGGTTAGGGATAGGATTACGGATTTGTTAGGTTTAGGGTTAGTGTGAGGGTTAGGAATAGAGTTAAGTTTAGTGTATGTCTTAGTATTAGTGTTAGGGTTAAATTTAGGGATAGTGTTAGGTTTTTGGGATATGCTTAGGGTTACATTTAGGGTTAGGGTTAAGGCTAGAATTAGTGTTATGGTAGGGTCAGGGTTTGGTTAATGTTAGGGTTTGGGTTAGGGTTAAGGTTAGTTTTGGGATTAGAGTTAGGGTTATGGTTCGTGTTATGGTTATGATTAGTTTTAGAATTAGAGATAGGGTTAGTGTTATGGTTAGTTTTAGGTTAGTGTTAGGGTAAGAATTATGGTTTCTGGTAGGGTAAAGTTTAGGTTTAGGTTTTTTGTAAGAGTTAGGATTAAAAGAAAGGTTTAGTGTTAGTGTTATGGTTAGGATTAGTGTTACATTTAGGGTTATGGTTAGGTTTTGGATTAGTGTTTGGTTTAGTGTTATACTTAGGTTTAGGGTTTTGTTAGTGTTAGAGTTAGGGATAGTGTTACAGTTAGGGTTATGGTTAGGAAGAGCAATAGAGTGAGGCATAGGATTAGGGTTAGGGTTAGTTTTACAGGTACGGGTAGGATAGGTATAGTGTTAGTGTTAAGGTTAGTTTACTGTTAGTGTTAGGGTTACCGTTAGCGTTAGTGACAAGGTTAGTGTTAAGGTTAGGGTTAGTGTTAGATTAGCATTAGGGTTAGTGTTAGGGTTAGTGTTTGAGTTAGGGTTAGGGTTATGATTAGGTAAGGGTTATGTTTGTTAAAGGGTTTGTGTTAGGTTTATGGTTAGGGTTAGGGTAATGTTATGTTTATGGTTAAGTTTAGGGTTAGGTTAGCATTAGGTTTAGTGTTAGGGTTAAGGTTAGGTTTAGGTTTAGTGTTAGGTTTATGGTTAGTTTTAAGGTTAGTGTTAGGGTTAGGATTAGGGTTAGGGTTAGTGTTAGTGTTAGGTTTAGGGTTAGGATTAGTGTTGGGTTTACGGTTATGTTTAGGATTCATGTTAGGGTTAGGGTTAGTGTTAGGGTTAGGTTTACGGTTAGGGTTAGGGTTAGGGTTAGGGTTAGGGCTAGTGTTACGTTTAGGGTTATGGTTAGGTTAGGATTTGTTTTGGGTTAGTGTTAGACTTAGATTTAGGGTTAGTGTAGGGTTAGAGTTAGGATTAGTGTTATGGTTAATATTATGGTTATGGTGAGGCTTAGGGTTAGTGTTATGTTAGGGTTAGGTTTAGGGTTAGAGTAAGTGTTAGGGTTAGGTTTAGAGTTAGGTTTAGGGTTATTGTTAAAATTAGGATTATGTTTAGATTTAGGATTAAGGTTAATGTTTGATTTCAAGTTACTATTAGGATTAGGGTTTATGTTAGGGTTAGTTTTAGGGTTTGTATTAGGGTTAGGTTTAGGGTTAGTGTTAGGGTTAGGGCTAAGGTTAGTGTTAGGGTTAGGTTTAAGTTTAGGTTTAGGTTAAGGTTAGGGTTATTGTTAGGGTTAGGTCCACATTGGGTTTAGGTTTAGGGAAAGAGTTAAGGTTAGTGTTAGTGATATGTTAAGGATAGGGTTAGAGATATGGTTATGGATAGGGTTAGGATTAGGGTTAGGTTTAGGGTTAGGGATAGTGTTATGGTTAGGATTAAGTTTAGGGTTAGGGTTAGGGTAAGGGTTAAGTTAAGGTTTAGGATAAGGGTTATGGTTAGGGTTACAGTTAAAATTAGTGTTAGTGTAGGGTTAGTGTTAGGGTTTGTTTTAGGGTTATGGTTAGGATTATGTTTAAGGTTCTGGTTATGGTTAGGATTAGGGTTAGGGTTAGGTTAGTGTTAGGGTTCAAGTTAGGGTTAGGTTTAGGATTGATGTTATGGTTAGGTTTAGAGTTAGGTTTAGGTTAGGGTTAGGTTTAGGTTTTGTGTTAGGGTTAAGGTTAGGGTTAGTATCAGCTTTAAAGTTAGGATTAGGGTTAGGGTTAGTATTAGGGTTAGGTTTAAGGTTATACTTAGGTTTAGGAATAGTGTTAGGATTAGGGTTATGTTTAGGTTTACCTTATGGTTTGAATTAGGGTGAGGATTAGAGTTAGGCTTAAGATTAGGATTATTGTTAGGATTAGTTGTAGGCTTAGAGTTAGGGTTAGTTTTAGGGTTAGGGTTAGGGTTAGGGTTAGAATTAAAGTTGGGGTTAGTGTTAGTGTTAGTGTTAGGGTTAGGGTTAGGACTGCTATTAGGTTAGAGTTAGGGTTATGGTTATAGTTTGTGTTAGGATTAGGGTTATGTTTAGTGTTAGTGTTATGGTTAGGGTTATGGTAAAATTTTGGTTTAGGGTTAGGGTTAAGGTAGAGTTAGTATTAGTTTTAGGGTTAGGGTTAGCTTTTAGGTTAGTGTTAGCTTTAGGGTTAGGCTTTGTGTTGGGGTTACATTAGGGTTATGGTTTGGATTATGATATAGTTTAGGATTAGGGTTAGAGTTAGGTTTAGGGTTTGGGTTAGGTTAGGATTAGTGTTAAGTTTAGGGTTAGTGTTAGGTTTAGGGTTAGTGTTAGGGTTAGAGTAAGGGTTAGGGTTAAGATTAGTGCTAGGGTTAAGGATAGGGTTTGGGTTAAATTAGGGTTAGGGTTAGATTTAGATTCATGTTAGGATTAAGGTTAGGGTTCATGTAAGGTTTAGGGTTAGGGTTAGTGTTAGGGTTAGGGTTAGGATTAGGGTTAGTGTTAGGGTTACGATAAGGTTTAGGGTTAAGACTAGTGTTAGGGTTAGGGTTAGGGTTTGGTTTACATTAGGGTTAGGGTTCAAGTTAATGTTCGTGTTAGGATTAAGGTTAGGGTTTGTGTAAGGTTTAGGTTTAGTGTTGGGGTTTGGGTTAGTGTTAGGGTTAGATTTAGGGTTAAGGTTATATTTAGTGTTAGTGTTAGGGTAAGTGTTAGTGTTAGTGTTAGGATTAGGATTAGGGTTAGTGTTAGTGTTACAGTTAGGATTAGAGTTAGGGTTAGGTTTAGTGTTTGGTTTAGGGTTAGTGTTAGGTTTAAGGTTAGGTTTTGGGTGAGGCTTAGGGTTAGTGTCAGGGTAATGGTTAGCTTTAGGGTTAGGATTAGGGTTGTGGTTAATGTTAGGTTTAGGGTTAGGTTAAGGTTAGTATTTAGTTTAGGGTTCGTGTTAGGGTTATGTTTAGGGTTAGTGTTATGGAGAAGGTTAGTGTTAGGGTTGTGTTCTGTTAGGATTAGGGTTAGGGTTTGTGTTATGGAGAGGGTTAGAGTTAGTGGTAGGTTTTGGTTTAGGGTGAGGGTTAGAGTTAAGTTTAGGGTTAGGGTTAGGGTTAGTGTTATGTTAGTGTTAGGGTTAGGGTTAGGGTTAGGTTTGGGGTAAGGTTTAGGTTTAGAATTATGTTAACTGTTAGTGTTAGGGTTATGGTTAAAGTTAGGATAGAGTTAGGGTTAGGATTAGGGTTAAGGTTACAGTTATTATTAGGGTTAGCATTACTGTTTGGGTTTGGGTTATACTTAGGTTTAGGGTTAGTGTTAGTGTTTGAATCAGGGTCAGTATTAGGATTAGTGTTAGGGTTAGGTAGCATGTTAGGGTTAGGTTTCGGGTGAGAATTAGGATTAGGGTTAGGTAAGGGTTAGGTTTAGGGTTAGGTTAGGTTTAGGGTTTTCGTTGGGGTTAGGGTTTGTGTTAGAATTAGGGTTAGGGTTAGGGTTACATTAGGGTTAGGATTAGGGTGAGGGTTAGGGTTAGGATTCAGTTTAGGGTTACGGTTAGGGTTATTGTTAGGGTTAAGGTTAAGTTCATGTTTAGGTAAGGGTTAGGTTTAGGGTTAGGGTTACCATTAAGATCAGCGTTAGGTTTAAATTTAGGGTTAGGGTTATTCTTAGGGTTAGTTTTAATGTTAGGGTTAGTGTTAGAATGAGTGTTAGCATTAGGGTTTCCATTTTTGATATGGTTAGGATTAGCTTTAGGGTTTGTGTTAGGGTTAAGGTTAGGGATAATTTTATGGTTAGAATTAGGGTTAGAATGAGGCTTAGTGTTAGTTTTAGGGTTACAGTTAGGGTTAGGTTTAGTGTTAGGTTTAGGGCTATGGTTAGTGTTAGGGTTAGGGTATAGTTAGGGTTAAGGTTAGTGTTAGGTTTAGGGTTAGGTTAGGGTTAGGGTTAGTATAGGGTTAGGGTTGGGGTAGGGGTTAGTGTTAATATTTGAGTATGAATTAGTGTTAGGTTTAGAGTTAGGGTTAGGATTAAGGTTATGTAAGGTTTAGGGTTAGATTTTAGGATAGGGTTAGGGTTATGCTTTGGGTTAGGGTTTTTGTTAGAGTTAGGATTAGGGTTACATTAAGGTTAGGGTTAGAGTTATGATTAGAGTTAGGGTTAGTGTTAGGGTTAGAATGAGGGTTAGGTTTATGTTTAATGTTAGGTTATGTTTATGTTTAGGGTTACTGTTACGGTTATGGTAAGTGTTAGTTTTAGGGTTAGGGTTAGATTTGAGGTTAGTGTTAGGCTTAGGGTGAGAGTTAGGGTTAGGGTTACGGTTCAGGATAGGTTAGTGGGTTTTTTGGGGTTAGGATTAAAGTTAGGGTTAGTATTATGGTTAGGCTTAGGATTACATTTAGGGTTAGTTTTAGGATTACATTTAGGTTTATGGTTAAGGTTAGTTTTGGGTTAGAATTAGAGTTAGAGTTAGGGTTATGTTTAGGGTTAGTTTTAGAGTTAGGGTTAAGATTAGGGCTAGGGTTAGTGTTATGGTTAGTATTAGGGTTAGAGTTATGATTTTGTTAGGGTAAGTATTATGGTTAGGGTTTGTATTAGGGTTAAAGTTAGATTTAGGTTTTGGGTTATGGTTAGTAAGAGGGTTAAATTGAGGCATAGGGTTTGGGTTCCATTTAGTGTTAGTGTTAGGGTTAAGGTTAGGGTTAGTGATAGGGTTAGCGTTAGGTTTACAGTTAGGATTAGGGTTAGGGTTAGTGATACGAATAGGGTTGAGGTTAGGGTTAGTGTTAGGATAAGGGTTAGGGTTAGTATTAGGTTTAGTGTTAGGTTTAGGGTTAGGGTTAAAGTTAGGAAATGGCTAGGATCAGTGTTATCTTAGGGTTAAGGTTACATTTTGGGTTAGAGATTGTGTTAGGGTTATGTTTAGGGTAACTTTAGGCTTAGGGTTAGAGTTAGGGTTAGTGTTAAGGTTAATATTAGGGTTAGTGTTAGGGTTAAGGATAGATTTAGTGTTAGGTTTCTGGTTAATTTTAGGGTTAGTGTCAGGGTTAAGGTTAGGTTTAGGGTTAGTGTTAGGGTTAAGGTTAGTGTTAGGGTTAGTGTTAGTGTTAGGGTTAGGGTTAGGGTTCATGTTAGGGTTAGGTTTAGTGTTAGTGTTAGGTTTAGGGTTAGGTTTATGGTTAGGGTTAGTGTTATGTTTAGGGTTAGTGTTAGGTTTAGGGTTAGGTTTATGGTTAGGGTTAGTGTTATGTTTAGGGTTATGGTTATGGTTAGGATTAGTGTTTGTTTTAGTGTTAGAGTTCGGTTTAGGGATAGTGTTAGAAATAGGGTTAGGGTTAAAGTTAGGGATAAGGGTTAAGGTTAAGGTGAGGCTTACGATTAGTGTTAGTGTAGGGTTTGGTTTAGGTTTAGGATTTGTGGTTAGGTTAGGTTTACAGTTTGGTTTAGGGTTATTGTTAGTGTTTGGGTTAAGCTTAGGGGTAGGTTTAGTGTTAGGATTAGGGATAGTTTTAGGGTTAATATTATCGTTAGGTTTAGGGTTATGGTTTTTCTTACCATTAGGGTTAGGATTAGAGTATGGTTAGTGTTATGGATAGGGCTAGGCTTAGTGTTAGGGATAGGGTAAGGGTTTGGGTTAGTAATAGGTTTTGGTTAGGGTTAGGGTTTGGTTATGGTAATGGTTAGGGTTAGGGTTAGGGTTTGTGTTATGTTTAGGGTTAGGGTTAGGGTTGGGATTAGAATTTCGGTTAGGGTTAGGGTTAGGGTTATGGTTAGGTTTAATGTTAGGGTTAGGGTTAGAATTAGGGTTAGAGTAAGTTTTAGGGTTAGTATTAGGGTTATGGTTACAATTAGTGTTAGTTTTAGTGTTAGGGTTAGGGTTAGGGTTAGTGGTAGGGTTAGGGTTAGGATTATTGTTAGGTTTACGGTAAGGGTTTGTATTGGGCTTATGGTTACTCTTATAGTTTGGGTTACGATAAGGGTTAGGATTAGGGTTAGAGTTAGGTAAGGTTTAGGGTTAGGGTTAGGGTTAGTGTTTGTGTTAATGTTAGGGTTAGTGTTAGATTCAGGATTAGTGTTTGTGTTAGGGTTAGTGTTAGGGTTAAATTAGGGTTAGAGTTAGGGTTAGGGTTTGTGTTAGGTTTAGAGTTCATGTTAGGTTTAGGTTAAGGGTTAGGGTTAAAGTTAGCATTAGTGTTAGGTTTAGGGTTAGGTTTAGGGATAGTGTTAGTGTTTGGGTTAGGGTTATAGTTAGGTTTCGGGTTACTGTTAGTGTTAGGGTTAGGGTTAGTTATAGGTTTAGGGTTAGGGTTAGGTTTAGGGTTAGGGTGAGGATTAGTTATAGGGTTAGGGTTAGGGTTAGGGTGAGGGTTACGGTTAGGGTTAGGGTTCCAGGTAGGGTTAAGTATAAGGTTTGGATTACGTTTCGGGTTAGCGTTAGGGTTAGTGTTAGAGTTAGGGTTAGGGTGAGGATTAGTTTAGAATTACTGTTAGGGTAGGGTTAGGGTTAGGGTTTGTGTTAGGGTTAATGTTCCGGTTAGGGTTAGGGTTAGGGTAAGTGTTAGGGTTAAGGTTATGGTCAGGGTTAGAGTTGGTGTTAGGGATAGGGTTAGGGTTAGTGTTAGGGATGGGGTTAGGGTTAGAATTAGTGTTAGGGTTAGTGTTACATTAGGGTTACAGTTAGTGTTAGGTAAAGGTTTAGGGTTAGAGTGAGATTTAGGGTTAATGTTAGGGTTAGGATGAGCTTACGGTTAGAGTTAGGGTAGAGGTTAGGGTTATGGTTAGGGTTAGGTTAAGGTTAGTGTTTGGTTTAGGTTTTGGGTTACTGTTAGGGTTGTGGTTAGGGTTATGGTGAATATTAGTGTTAGGGTTAGGTTCGAGTTAGGGTTAGGGTTTAGGTTCGTGTTAGGGTTAGGATTAGGGTTAGTGTTAGGTTTATGTTTAGGGTGAGGGTTAGATTTAGGGTAGGGTTATTGTTGGTGTTAGGTTAGTCTTATGGTTGGTTAGATTTAGGGTAGGGTTATTGTTGGTGTTAGGTTAGTCTTATGGTTGGGTTAGGGTTAGTGTTAGCATTAGAGTTAGGGTTAGGATTAGGTTTAAGGTTAGGATTAGGTTTAGTGTTAGGGTTAAAATTTGGATTAGGTTTACATTAGGGTTAGGTTAAGGTTAGGAATAGGGTGAGGGTTCGTGATAGTGCAAGGGTTAGGGTTAAGTGTTAGTATTAGGATTAGGTTTAGGGATAGGGTTAATGTTAGGGTTAGGATTAGGGTAAGGGTTAGTGTTAGAGTTTGGGTTAGGGTTATAGTTAGGTTTATGTTTAGTGTTAGGTTTTGGGTTAGTGTTCGTGTTAGGTTTAGGGTTAGGGTTAGTGTGAGGGTTAGGGTTAGGATTTGGGTTAGGTTTAGGGTTAGGTTTATTGTTACAGTTACAATTAGGGATAGGGTTATGTTTAGGTAAGGTTTAGGTTTAGGGTTAGGGTTACAGTTAGGATTGGGGTTAGTTTTAGGGTTAGGGTTAGGGTTAATCATAGGTCTAGTTTTAGCATTATGTTTAATATTAGCATTAGGGTTAGGGTTATTGTCAGGATTAGTGTTATAGTGAGGCTTAGGGTTAGGGTTAGGGCTAGTTTTAGGGTTACAGTTAGGGTTAGGGTTAAGGTTAGGGATAGGGTTACAGTTAGGGTTAAGGTTAGTGTTAGGTTTAGAGTTAAGTTTAGGGTTAGGGTTAGTAATAGCGTTAGTGTTGGGGTAAGAGTAGTGTTAACAGTTATGATTAGATTTAGGTTCAGTGTTAGGTTTAGTGTTGGATTTGGCATTAGGGTTAGGTAAGGGTTAGGGTTAGGTAAGGGTAAGGGTTATGGTTTGGGTTAGGGTTTGTAGTTAGGGTTATGGTTAGGTTTAGGTTTAGGGTTACATTAAAGTTAGGGTTGTGGTTATGGTTATTGTTAGGATTAGTTTTATGGTTAGTATTAAAGTTAGGGTTAGGATTAGGGTTAGGTTTGGTATTAGGTTTTTTGTTTAGGTTTATGGTTAGTGTTAGGGTTAGAGTTAGTGTTAGTTTTAAGTTTAGGGTTAGGGTTAGTGTTAGTGTTAGGTTAAGGGTTAGGTTTAGGGTTAGGGTTCATGTTAGGGTTAGGGTTACAGTTATGTTTAAGGTTAGGTTTAGGTTTAGGGTTAGGGTTAGGCTTAGGGTTAGGCTTAGGCTTAGGGTTAGTGTTAGGGTTAGGGTTAGTGTCAGAGTTAGTGTTAGGTTTAGATTTTGGGTTAGGGTTAGTGTTAGAGTTATAGTTAGGATTGGGCTTAGTTTTAGGATTAAGGTTAGGTTTTGGGTTAGGGTAATTGTTAAAATTTCTGTTAGTGTTATTGTTAGGTTTAGGGTTAGGTGTAGGGTTAGGTTTCGTGTTACGGTTGGGATTAGTTTTAGGTTTAGGGTTAGAATTAGGGTAGGGTGAGGCTTAAGGTTAGTGTTAGAGTTAGGATTAGTGTTAGAGGTAGTATTAGGGTTAGGTTTACTCTTAGGGTTAGGGTTAGTGTTAGGGTTAGGGTTAGTGTCAGAATTAGTGTTAAGGTTAGCGTTAGGTTTAGGTTTAGCATTAGTGTTTGTATTTGGTACATAGTTAGGTTTGGGGTTAGTGTTAGGATTTGAATTAGGGTTAGTATTAGGTTTAACATTAGGGTTAGGGAGTGGGTTAGGTTTAGGGTTCAGGTGAGGGTTAGGGTTAGGTTTAGGATATGGTTAGGATTAGGGTCATGGTTTGGGTGAGGGTTTGTTTTAGAATTAGGGTTAGGGTTAAGGTTAGGGTTACATTAGAGTTAGATTGAGGGTTAGGATTTGGGTTAGGGTTAGGGTTAGGTTTATTGTTAGGGTTAGGGTTAGAGTTATGGTTAGGATTATATTTAGGCAAGGGTTAGGTTTAGGGTTAGGGTTATGGTTAGGATCAGGGTTAGGTTTTAATGTAGGGTTAGGGTTAGTCTTGGGTTAGTTTTAGCATTAGGCTTAGTGTTAGTATTAGCATTAGCCTTAGGTTTATCGTTTGTGATAGGCTTAGGAATAGGTTTAGGTTTTGTGTTAGGGTTAGAGTTAGGGATAGTTTTATGGTTAGTATTAGGTTAGAGAGTGAGGCTTAGATTTAGTTTTAGGGTTATGATTAAGTTTAGGGTTAGTGTTAGGGTTAGGGTATAGTTAGGGTTAAGGTTAATGTTAGGTTTAGGGTTAGGGTTAAGGTTAGTAGAGGGTTAGGGTTGGGGCAAGGGTTAATGTTAAGATTTGGTTTTGATTAGTGTTAGAGTTAGAGTTAGTTTTAGGGTTAGAATTAGGGTTATGTAAGGTTTAGGGTTAGGGTTAGGATTAGGATTACATTAGGGTTACAGTTAGAGTTAGGTTTAGGGTTAGGTTTAGGGTTAGTGTTAGGGTTAGTGTTAGGGTTAAGATTAGGTTTAGGTTTAGGATTAGTGTTTGTATTAGGGTTAGAGTTAGGGTTAAATTAAGGATAGAGTTAAAGTTAGGGTTTGCATTAGGGTTAGCATTCATTTTAGGTAGGTTTAAGGTTAGGTTTAAAGTTAGTGTTAGTGTTATGGTTAGGGTTAGGTTTAGTGTTAGCATTAGTGTTTGTGTTAGGATTATAGTTAGCTTTAGGGTTACTATTAGTGTTAGGGTTAGGGTTAGTTATAGGTTTAGGTTTAGGCTTAGGGTGAGGCTGAGGGTTAGGGTTTAGGGTTACAGTTAGGGTTAGGTATAGGGTTTGGATTAGGGTTAGGGTTATCATTAGGTTTAGTATTAGAGTTAGGGTTACGGTTAGGATTATTGTTAGAATTAGTGTTAGGATAGGGTTAGGGTTGGGGTTTGTGTTAGGGTTAGGGTTAGTGTTAGGGTTATGGTTAGGGTAAGTGTTGGGGTTAGGGTTAGTGTTAAGGTTAGAGTTTCTGTTGGGTTAGGGTTAGTGTTAGTGTTAGGGTTAGGGTTAGAATAAGGGTTAGGGTTAGTGTTAGGTAAAGGTTTAAGGTTAGGGTGAGGTTTAGGGTTAATGTTAGGGTTAGGATTAGCTTTATGGTTAGGGTTAGGCCTGGGGTTAGGGTTATGGTTAGGGTTAGGTTAAGGTTAGTGTAGGTTTAGGTTTTGTGTTAGTGTTAGGGTTAAGGTTAGGGTTACGGTGAAGGTTAGTGTAAGGGTTAGGTTCAGGTTAGGGTTAGGGTTTGGGTTCATGTTAGGGTTAGGATTAGGGTTAGTGTAAGGTTTAGGTTAGGGTGAGGGTTAGAGTTAGAGTTAGGATTATTGTTAGTGTTAGGTTAGTTTTATCGTTAGGGTTAGGATTAGATTTAATGTTAGGGTTAGAGTTAGGGTTAGGTTTAGTTTAGGGTTAGGTTAAGGTTAGGGATAGGGTGAGGGTTCTTGTTAGTGTAATGGTTAGGGTTAGGGTTAGGGTTAAGTTTGGGGTTAGGGTTAGTGTTAGGGTTAGGGTTAGAGATAGGTTTAGCGTTAGAGTATGGGTTAGGGTTATAGCTAAGGTTTTGTGTTAGGGTTTGTGTTAGTGTTAGTGTTAGGTTAGGGTTAGGGTTATTGTGAGGGGTAGGGTTAGAGTTTGGGTTAGGTTTAGGTTTAGGGTTATTGTTATGGTTACAGTTAGGGATAGGGTTATGTTTAGGTAAGTTTTATGTTTAGGGTTATGGTTACAGTTAGAATTAGGGTTAGCTTTAGTGTTAGGGTTAGGGTTAGGGTTACATTTAGGATTAGGGTTATAGTGAGGCTTAGGTTTATTGTTAGGGTTAGTTTTAGCATTACGTTTAGAGTTAGGGTTATGGTTAGGGTTAGGGTTAGGTTTACGGTTAGGGTTAATGTTAGTGTTAGATTTAGAGTTAGGTTTAGGGTTAGGGTTAGTGATAAGGTTAGCATTGGGGTAAGAGTTAGTGTTAACATTTGGCTTAGGGTTAGTGTTAGGTTTAGTGTTGGGTTTATGTAAGCATTAGGGTTAGGGTTAGGGTGAGGCTTAGGGTTAGTGTTAGGGTTAGGGTTAGAGTTAGTGTTAGGGTTAGGTTTAGGTTTAGGGTTAGGTTTAGTGTTAGGGGTAGGTTTAGTGTTATGGTTAGTGTAAGGGTTAGGTTTAGTGTAAGGGTTAGGGTTTGGATTAGGGTTACGGTTACAATTTATGTTAGTGTTAGGGTTAGGGTTAGGGTTATGCTTAGTATTAGGGTTAAGGTTAGGGTTTGTGTTAGGGTTACAGTTAGGGTTATGGTTACAATTACAATTATGGTTAAAATTAGAATTAGGTTTAGTGATAGGGTTAGGGTTAGTGTTACATTAGGGTTAGTGTTAGGGTTAGGTTTAATGTTAGTTTTAGGTTACGGTTAATGTTAGGTTTAAGATTATGTTGAGGGTTAGAGTTAGGGTGAGGGTTAGGGTTAGGTTTAAGTTATGTGATAGGTTTAAGTTTAGGGTTAGGAATAGTTTTAGGATTAAGGTGAGGTTCAGTGTTAGGAGTAGTGTTTCTGTTAGGGCTAGGGTTAGGGTTAGTGTTTGGATTAGGTCTAGTGTTAGGGTTATTGTATGGATTTTGGATAGGTTTAGGTTAGATTTAGGGTTAGGGTTCGGGTTAGTGTTAGGGTTAGGGTTAGGTTTAGGGTTAGTGTTAGTTTAGGGTTCGGGTAAGTGTTAGGTTAAGATTAGGGTTATAATTAGAGTTAGCATTTGTGTTACAGTTAGGGTTAGTGTTGGAGTTAGTGTTAGGGTTAGGGTTAAAGTTAGTGTTAGGATTAGATTTGGGGTTAGGGTTAGGTTAAGGCTTAGGATTAGGTTAAGAGGTTATAGTTTGAATTCATGTTAGGTTAAATTAGAGTTAGGGTTAGGGTTAGGGTTAGTTGTAGGCTTAGGGTTAGGGTTTGTGTTAGGGTTACTGTTAGGGTTATGTTTAGAGTTATGGTTACTGTTTGGATTAGAGTTAGGGTTAGGGTTAATGTTAGGGTAAGGGTTACTGTTAGGGTAGTTTTGTGTTAGGCTTAGAGTTAAGGTTAATATTAGGATTAGGGTTAGGCTTAGGTTTACGGTTAGTGTTAGGGTTAGGTTTAGTGTTAGGGTTAGGGTTTTGTTGAGGTTAGGGTTAGGGTTAGGGTTCATGTTATGTTTAGGGTTCGGGTTAGTGTTAGGTTTAGGTTTAGGGTTTGGGATAGGGTTAGGATTCGTGTTAGGGTTAGGGTTAGCGTTTGTGTTAGCATTAGTGTTTGGGATAGGGTTATTCATAGATTTAGGGTGAGTGTTAGTTTTAGTGTTAGGATTAGTGTTAGGTTTAGGGTTAGGGTTAGTGAGAGGGTTAGGTTTAGGGTGAGGGTTAGGTTTATTGTTAGGGTTAGGATTAGGGTTAGGTTAGGATTTGGTTTCAATTTAGGGTTAGGTTTAGTGTTAGGGTTAGGGTTAGGGTTAGGGTTTCTGTTAGGATTAAAGTTAGGGTTAGGTTTAGGCTTAGTGGTATAGTTAGGTTTAGGGTTCATGTTAAAGTTAGGGTAGAGTTAGTGTTAGGGTTAGTGTTAGGGTTAGAATTATATTTAGGGTTAGGTAAGCGTTAGCGTTAGGGTTAGGTTAGGGTTTGGGTTAGGGTTTGGGTTAGGGTTTGGGTTAGGTTTAGGGTTAGGTTTGTGTTAGGGTTACAGTTAGGGTTATGGTTAGGGTTACATTTACGGTTATTGTTAAGTTTCGGGTTAGGTTTAGGGTTAGGATTCGTGTTAGGGTTAAGGTTAGGGTTAGTGTTAGGTTTAGATTTAGGGTTGAGTTAGGTTAGGGTTAGTGTTAGAATTAGGGTTAGGTTTAGCATTAGTATTTGGGTTAGGGTTATAGATAGTTTTAGAGTTAGTTTTAGGATTAGGGTTAGGGTTAGTGTTTGGCTTAGAGTTAGGGTTAAGGTAAGAGTTAGAATTAGGGTTATTTTTATTGTTAGGTTTAGGGTTAGACTTAGGTTTAGGATTAGGATTAGGGTTATTGTTATGGTTAGTGTTAGGTTTAGGGTTAGGTTTCATATTAGAATTCGTGTTACACTTAGAATTAGGTTTAGAATTAGTGTTAGGTTTAGTGTTAAGGTTATAGTGAATGATATGGTTAGTGTTGGGGATAGGGTTAGGTTTAGTTTTAGGGTTAGTTTTAGGGTTAGGGTTAAGGTTCGTGTTAGGGTTAGGTTTAGGGTGTTAGGATTAGGATAAGGTTTAGTGTTCATGATAGGGTTAGGGTTAGGGTTAGGTTTACGGTTAGGATTAGGGTTAGGGTAGGGTTACTGTTAGGGTTAGGGTTAGGATTAGTGATAAGATTAGGTTTAGGGTTAGGGTTAGCATTAGGTTATGGTTAGGGTAGGGTTAGTTTAAGGTTAAGGTTATGGTTAGTGTTGGCTTTTGTGTTACAGTTAGGATTAGGGTTAGGGTTAGTTTTGTGGTTAGGGTTAAATTTAGTGTTAGGGTTAGGATTAGGGTTAGGTTTAGGGTTATGATTTGAATTAATGTTAGTGTAAAGTTAGGTTTAGGGTTAGTGTTTGGATTAGGGTTACAGTTAGTGTTAGGTTAGGTTTAGGGTTTGTGTTACGGTTACTTGATAGGGTTATGTATAGGTTTACGGTTACGGTTAGGATTTGGGTTAGGGTTAGGGATACATTTAGGGTAGATAAGGGTTAGTGTTAGTGTTAAAGTTATTGTTATTGTTAGGGTTAGGGTTAGGATTAGGTTCAGTGTTAGGGTTAGGGTTACAGTTAGGGTTAGGTTAGGGTTAGAGTTAGGGTTAGGGTTCGTGTTAGGTTTAGGCTTAGGGATAGTATTAGGTTTAGGGTTTGGGTTAGGGTTAGGGTAAGGGTTAGCATTTGTGTTTGGTTTAGGGTTATAATGAGGTTTAGGGTTACTGTTAGTGTTAGGGTTAGGGTTTGTGTTAGGTTTAGGAATAGGGTTATGATGAGGTTAGGTTTAGGGTTACGGTTAGAGTTATTGTTAGGATTGGGATTTGGGTTAGGATTAAGGTTATGGTTAAAGTTAGGGTTAGGGTTAGTGTTAGGGTTAAGGTTGGACTTAGGGTTAGGGTTTCTTTTAAAGTTAGATATAGGGTTAGGATTAGGGTTAGTTTTAGGTTTGGGGTTATGGTTTGGGTGAGGGTTGGGTTTAGTAGAATTGTTAGGTTTAGGGTTCAAGTTAGGGTTATGGTTAGGGTTAATGTTAGGGTTAGTGTTAGTGTTAGGAATTGGGTTAGGTTAGGTAAGCGTTAATGTTAGGGTTAGGTAAAATTTAGGGTTATGGTTTGGGTTAGGGTTGTTGTTAGGTTTAGGATTAGGGTTAGGGTTTGAGTTACAGTTAGGGTTAGGGTTAGGTTTTGTGTTAGTGTTTGGTTAGTTTTATGGTAAGGGTTATGGTTATAGTTAGTGTTATCATTTGGTTTAGTGTTAGGAATAGGATTATTTTAGGGTTAGGGTTAGGGTTAGGTTAGGGTTAATGTTAGGGTAAAGATTCATGTTAGGTTTAGGGTTAAAGTTAGTGTTAAGTTTAGGTTTAAGGTTAGGGTTAGAGTTAGGGATAGGATTAGGGTTACTTTTAGTCTTAGGGTTAGGGTTATAGTTAGTTTTAGGTTTAGTATTAGGGTTAAGATTAGGGTTAGTGTTAGGTTTAGGGTTAGGCTTAGGGTGAGGGTTAGGGTTAGGGTTATTTTTATGTTTATGGTTAGGGCTAGTGTTAGCATTAGAGTTAGTGTTAGGGTTAGGTTTAGGTTTAGGGTTAAATTACATGTTAGGTTTAGGGTTAGGGTAAGTGTGAGGGTTAGGTTTAAGGTTACGGTTAGAGTTAGTGTTATGGTTATGGTTAGGGTTGCTGTTAAGTTTGGGTTTAGGGTTAGTGTTTGTGTTAGGGTTAGGGTTAGATTAGAGTCAGGATTATGTTTGGGTTAGGGTTTGTGTTAGAGTTAGAATTAATATTAGTGTTAGTGTTAGTGTTAGGGTTAGGGTTAGGATTAGGGTTATTGTTAAGGTTAGGATTAGGTTTAGGATTAGTGTTAGGGTTAGGGTTAATGTTTGTTTTAGGGTCGGGCTTACTGGAATAGTTAGGATTAATGTTAGGTTTAGTGTCATTTTTATGGTTAGGGTTAGGTTTAGTGTTCAGGTTAGGTAAAGTTTAGGTTTAGGGTAAGGTTTAGGGTTAAGTTCAGTGTTAGGTTTAGGGCTAGGGTTAGGTTTAGGGTTAGTGTTAGGGTTAGGATATGGGTTAAGGTTAGGGTTAGGTTTAGTTTTACTGTTAGGATTAGTGTTAGTGTTAGGGTTTACATTAGGGTTAGTGTTAAGGTTAGGGTTAGGTTTAGTGTTAGTGTTAGGGTTAGGGTAAGGATTAGGGTTAGGGATTTTGTTAGGTTTAGGAATGGGTATGGGTTAGTGTTAGAGTTAGGGTTATGGTTAGGATTAATGTTAGTGTTAGGGTTAGGGTTAAGCTTAATGTTAGGGTATGGATTAGGGTTAGGGTTAGGTTTAGGGTTAGGTTAGTATTAGGGTTAGGTTTAGAATTTGAGTTAGTATTAGGGTTAGAGTTAGTGTTAGCGTTAGGGTTATGGTTAGGTTTACGTTAGGATTAGGGTTAGTGTTAGTGTTAAATTTTGTGTTAGGTTTAGCATTAGGTTTAATGTTAAGGGTAGAGTTAGAGTTAGGTGTCACCATTAAGGTTAGGGTTAGTGTTAGGGTTAGAATTAGGGTTAATGTTAGTGTTAAGGTTAGTGGTAGGTTTAGGGTTAGGGTTAGTGTTAGGGTTAGGGTTAAGGTTCATCATAGTGTTAGGGTTAGAGTTAGAGTTAGTATTAATGTTAGAGTTAGGGATAGGGTTTGTGTTAGGATTAGGTTTAGGGTTAGTGTTATGGTTACAGTCAGGTTAGGGTTAGGGTTAGGGTTAGGTTTAGTGTTAGGGAATGGGTTAGGGTTGAGGTTAGAGTTAGGGTTAGTGTTAGGATTTGAGTTAGGGTTAGGGTTTGGGTTAGGTTTAGGAGTAGTAGGGTTACGGTTGGGATTAGGGTTTGGGTAAGGGTTAGTGTTAGTGTTAAACTTTGGGTTAGAGTTAGTGT
This sequence comes from Marmota monax, assembly GCF_021218885.2. Classification (NCBI taxonomy): domain Eukaryota; kingdom Metazoa; phylum Chordata; class Mammalia; order Rodentia; family Sciuridae; genus Marmota; species Marmota monax. Next base: position 4,113,027 of record NW_026691933.1, read on the forward strand.
TAGGGTTAGTGTTAGGGTTAGGTTTATGGTTACATTTAGTGTTATGGTTGGTTTTAGGGATAAGTTTAGGGTTAGTGTTACAGTTAGGGTTAAGGTTATGTTTACGGTTAGGGTTAGTGTTAGGGTTAGGGTTAGGATTTAGGTTAAGGTTAGGTTTAGTGTGAGTGTTAGGGTTAGGTTTGGGTTTGGTGTTAATGTTTGAGTTATGGTTAAGATTAGGGTTAAGGATTTGTTAGGGTTAGTGATAGGTTTAGATTTAGTTTTAGGGTTAGGGTTATGGTTAGTGTTATGGTTATGGTTAGGGTTAGGGTTAGTGTTAGTGTTAGGTTTAGGTTTATGGTTAGTATTAGCCTAAGGGTTAGGGTTAGGATTAGTGTTACTTTTAAAGTTAGTGTTGAATTTACGTTTAGGGTTAGTGTTAGGTTTAGTGTTAGGGTTAGGGTTAGGGTTTTTTTAGATTGGAGTTAGGATTTAAGTTAAGTTTAGGGTTAGGATTAGTGTTAGGGTTAGGGTTTGCATTAGTATTAGTGTTAGGGTTAGATTTAGTGTTAGGGTTAGGGTTGGGTTAGGGTTAGGGTTAGTGTAAGGGTTAGGTTTAGGGTTAGGGTTTGTGTTATGGTTAGTGTTAGGGTTATGGTTAGCTTTAAAATTAGGGTTAGGGTTAGGGTTAGTGTTATATTTAGGTTTAGGATTAAGGATAGGGTTAGTGTTAGGGTTAGCTTTAGAGTTAGCTTTAGGGTTAGAGTTAGTGTTAGCGTTAGGCTTAGAGTTAGGTTTAGTGTTATGGTTAGGGTTAGTGTTAGGTTTATGATTAAAGTTAGGTTTGGTGTTAGCATTAGGGTTATTGTTAGGTTTAGGGTTGGGTTTATTGTTCAACTTAGGGTAAGGTTTAGGGTTAGGTTTACTGTTAGGTTTAGGGTTAGTGTTAGGGTTAGGGTTAGTGATAGGTTCATGTTTATGGTTAGGGTTAGGGTTACTTATAGGTTAGGGTTGGGGTTAGGGTTAGTGTTAGTGTTATGTTTTGGGTTAGGGTAATGTTAGTGTTATTGTTAGGGTAAGTGTTAGGGTTAGGTTTAGGTTAGGTTTAGGTTTGGGGTTTGGGTTAGGGTTAGAATTAGGTTAGGATTAGGGTGACTATTAGTGTTCAGGTCAGGATTAGGTTTAGTTTTAGCATTAGGTTTTGGACTAGGTTTCGGTTTAGGTTTAGTGTTAGGGTTAGCGTTGGGTTAGTGTTAGTGTTAGAATTAGGGTTTCTGTTAGGGACAGGATTAGTGTTGGTGTTATGGTTTGTGTTTTGGTTAGGATTATGCATAGGGTTAGGTTTAGTGTTAGGGTTAGTGTTAGGATTAGGGTTAGTGTTTGGGTTAGTGTTAGGTTTAGGGTGAGGTTTAGGTTTAGGGATAGGGTTAGGGTTAGTTTTAGTGTTAGGGTTAGTTTTAGGATTAGGGTTACTGTTAGGTTTAGCATTTAAGTTAAGTTTAGGTTTAGGGTTAGTGTTAGAATTAGTTTTAGGGTTTTCTTAGGGTTAGGGTTAGTGTTAGAGTAAAGGCTACCGTTAGGATTAAGACGAGGTTTAGGGTTAGTGTTAGGATTATGGTTAGGGTTAAGGGTTAGTGTTAGGATTAGAATTATTGTATGTTAGGGTTAGGGTTAGGGTTAGTGTTATGGTTACAATTAGGATTATGATTAGGTTTAGGGTTAGTTTTAGTGTTAGGTTTTGCATTAGGAAGGGGGGAGTGCCCTCTATCCTGGGTGCCATGAGAGCCCCCGACACTCAGGTTAGAGGGCACTCCCAACTGGAAGGGGAAGTGCCCTCTAACCTGGGTGCCATGGTGTTATCTGAGCTCTCACCAACACCCAGATTACAGGGGCGTGGGAGCTACCCCCAAAACCCAGATTGGAGAGACCTGCCCCTGGAGGGGAAAGTGCCCTCTACCCTGGGTGCCATGGGAGCTCTCCCTGACACCCAGGCTGGAGGGGCCTCCCTCCTGGAGGCTGGAGTGCCCTCTACCATGGGTGCTGTGGGAGCTCCCCACGACACCCAGGTTGGAGGTGCCTCCCCCCTGGATGGGGGAGTGCCCTGTACGCTGGATGCCATGGGTGGTATCCAAGCTCCACTGACACCTATGTTAGAGCACCTCCCCCCTAGAGGAGGGAGTGCCCTCTGCCCTAGGTGCCATGGTGTCCTAGCTCCCACCGACACCCAGGATAGAGGGGCCTCCCACTTGGAGGGGAGGAGTGCCCATTACCCTGGGTGCCGTGGAGCTTCCACCGACACCCAGGTTAGAGGGGCCTCCCCCATGGAGTGCGGAGTACACTCTATCCTGTGTGCCGTGGAAGCTCCCCTGACACCCAGGTTATAGGTGCCTCCCCCTGGAGGGGGGAGTTCCCTCTACCCTGGGTGCCATGGGAGCTCCCTGACACCCAGGTTAAAGGGGCCTCCCCCCTGTTGGTGGGAGTGCCCTTTAACTTGGGTGTCCTGGGAGCTACCCCCCCAGACACCCAAGTTAGGTGGCCACTGCACTGGAGGGAGGAGTTCCTTCTACCCTGAGTGCAATGGGAGCTCCTTCAGACACCCAAGTTAGATGGGCCTCCCCCCTGGAGGGGGGAGTGCCCTCTACCTGTGTGCCAGTTTGTATTCAAGCTCCCTCTGACATCAAGGTTAGAGGGGCCTCCCCCATGCAGGGGGGAGAGCCCTCTACACTAGTTGCCGAGGTGGTATCCGATCTCCCCCTTCCACCCAGGTTAGAGGGGCCTCCCCCCTGGAAGGGGGAGTGCCCTCTCCCCAGGGTACAGTGGGAGCTCTCCCCAATACCCAGGTTAGTGGGGCCTCTCCCCTGGAGGGGGGAGTGCCCTCTAACCTGGGTGCCATGGTGGTATCATAGCTCCACCGGACACCCATTTTAGAGGGGACTCCTCCCTGGAGGAAGGAATGCCCTCAACCCTGGGTGCCATGGGATCTACCCCCCGACACCCATGATAGAGGAGCCTCCACACTGGAGGGCGGAGTGCCCTCTAGCCTTGGTGCTGAGGGTTCTCCCCCCCCCGACACCCAGGTTCAAGGGGGCTCCCTCCTAAATTTGGGAGTGTCCTCTACCATGGGTGCCTTGGGAGCTCAAGCAGACACCCAGGTTAGAGGAGCCTCCCCCATGGAGGGGGAAGTGCCCTCTACACGTGGTGCAGTGGTGGTATACGAAGTCCCCCCAAAACCCAGGTTAGAGTGGCCTCTCCTGTGGATGGGGGAGGGCCCTCTACCCTGAGTTCAATGGGAGCTCCTTCTGACACCCAAGTTAGAGGAGCCTCCCCCCTGGAGGGGGAAGTGCCCTCTACCCTGTGTGCTGGGGTGGTATGCGAGCTCCCTCCACACCCAGTGTAGAGGGGCCTCCCCCATGGAGCGGGGAGTGCCCTCTACACTGGGTGCTGTGGTGGTATCCAATCTCCCCCGACCACAGGATTTAGAGGGGCCTCCACCCTATAGGGAGAAGTGCCCTCTGCCCAGGGTGAAGTGGGAGCTCTCCAGGACACCAAATTAGAGGGGCCTCCTCCTAGCGGGGGAAGTGCCCTGTATCCTGGGTGCCATGGGAGCTTCCCCGACACCCATGTTAGAGGTGCCTCCCCCCTGGCAGGGAAAGTGCCCTCTATCCAGGGTGCCGTGGGAGCTCCCCTGGACACCCATGTTACAGGGGTCTCCACCATGGAGGGGGGAGTGTCTTCTACCCTGGGTGCCAAGGGAGCTCCCCTGGACAACCAGGTTAGAGAGGTGTCCCCCCTGGAAGGGGGAGTGCACTATACCCTGGGTGCTGTGGGATCTCCCACCATACCCAAATTAGTTGGAGTCTCCCCCCTGGAAGGGTGAGTGCCCTCTACCTTGAGTGCCCTGGGAGCTCCCCAGACACCCAGGTTAGAGGGGCGTCCCCCCTGGAGAGGGGATTGCCTTCTACCCTGGGTGCCCAGGGACCTACTCCCGACACCCAGGTTACAGGGGAATCCCCCCTAGAAGAGGCAGTGCCCTCTACAATGGGTGCCAAGGGAACTCCCCCCCAACACCCAGGATAGAGGGGCATCCCCTCTGGAGGGAGGAGTCCCCTCTACCCTGGGTGTCCAAGGGAGCTCTCCCTGACACCCTGGTTAGAGGGGCCTCCTCCCTGGAGGGGGGAGTGCCCTCTACCCAAGGTGCAGTGAGAGCTTTCCCTGAAATGCAGATAAGAGGACCTCTGACATGGAGGGGGGAGTGCCCTCTACACAGGGTGCCTTGGGAGTTCCCCCGGACACCAAGGTTAGAGGGGACTCCCCCCTGGAGCGGGGGAGTGCCCTCTACACTGCGTGCTGTGGTGATACCGAGCTCCCCAGGACACCCAGGTTAGAGGTGCCTCCACCCTGGAAGGGGGAGTACCCTCTACCATGGGAGCAATTGGAGCTCTTCCGACACCCTGGTTAGAGGGGCCTCCCCCCTGGAGAAGGGAGTACCCTCTATACTGGGTGCCCTGGAAGCTCCCCCAGACAACCAGGTTAGAGGGGCCTCCCACCTGGAAGGGGGAGTGCCCTCTAACCTGGGTGCTGTGGGAGTTTGCCCCTACACTTAGGTTACAGGGACCCCCCCGAAGGGGGGAATGCCCTATACCCTGGGTGCCGTGATGGTATCCGAGCTCCCCCAGACTTCCAAGTTAGAGAGTCCTCCCCTGTGGATGGGGAGTGCCCTCTACCCTGGGGCCTATGGGAGCTCCTTCTGACACCCAGTTTAGAAGTGCCTCCCCTCTAGAGGGGGGAGTGTCCTCTTCCCTGGGTCCCATGGTGGTATCCGAGCTCACCCCGACACCCAGGTTAGAGGGCATTCCCCACTGGAGGGGGAAGTAACCTCAACCCTGGGTGCCATGAGATTTGCCCCCGACACCCAGGTTAAAGGGGCCTCCCCCCTGGATTGGGGAATGCCCTCTACCCAGGGTGCCCAGGGAGCTCTCCCAGAAACCCAGATAAGAGGAGCTTCCCCCCTGGAGAGTGCAGTGACCTCTACCCAGTGTGCCGTGGGAGTTCCCCCGACATCCATGTTAGAGGGGCCTCCCCGCTGGAGGGAGAAATGGCCTCTACCCTGGGTGCCTGGGGGAGCTCCCCCTGACACCCAGGATAGAGGGGTATCCCCCTGGGAGAGGGGAGTGCCCTTTAACCTTGGTGCTCAGGGAACTCCCCCCCGACACCCAGGTTAGAGGGGACTCCCCACTGGAGGGGGGAGTGCCCTCTACCCAGTGTGCTGTGGCAAATCCCCCCGCCACCCAGGTAATAGGGGCCTCCCCCATGAAGGGAGGAGTGCCCTCTACCCTGGGTGCTGTGAGAGATCCCCCCAAAACCCAGGTTAGTGTGGCCTCCCCCCTGGAAGGGGGAGTGCCCTTTAACCTGGGTGCTTTGGTGGTATGTGAACTCCACCTGACACCCAGTTTAGAGGGGCCTCCCCCATGGAGGAAGGAGTGCCCTCTACACTGGGTGTCCGTGGTAGCTCCCCTGGAAACCCAGTTAGACGGGCCTCCCCCCTAAAGGGGGGAGTGCCCACGACCCTGGGTGCTGTGGGAGGTCCCGCAAAACCCAGGTTAGAGGTGCCTTCCCCATGGAAGGGGGAGTGCCCTCTACTGTGGGTGCAACTGGAGCTCCTTCCGACACCCAGGTGAGAGGGGCCTCCCCCTCGAAGAAGGGAGTGCCCTCTACCCTGGGTGCCATGGAAGCTCCCCGGACACCCAGGTTAGAGGGGCCTCCCCCATGGGGGGAGTGCCCTGTACCCTGGGTTCCATGGCAGCTAGAGGCAACATTAGGTTAGAGGGACCCCCCTTGAAGGGAGGAATGCCCTATACCCTGTGTGCCATGTTGGTATCCAAGCTCTCCCAGACAACCAGGTTAGAGGGTCCTCACCTGTGGAGGGGGAGTGCCCTAACCCTGGGGGCAATGGGAGCTCTTTCTGACACCCAGGTTAGAAGGGTCTCCCCTCTGGAGGGGGGGAGTGTCCTCTTCCTTGGGGGCCTTGGTGCTATCCGAGCTCCCCATTGGAGGGGGGAAGTACCCTCAACCCTGGGTGCCAAGGGAGTTCCACCCAACACCCAGGTTAGAGGGGCCTCCCCCCTGGAGGGGGGAGAACCCTCTACCCAGGGAGCTCTCCCAGAACCCAAATAAGAGGGGCTTCCCCCCTGGAGAGTGGAGTGCCCTCTACTCAGTGTGCTGTGGGAATTCCCCTGACATCCACGTTAGAGGGGCCTCCCCTCTGGAGGGAGTAGTTCCCTCTACCCAGGGTGCCTTGGGAGCTCCCCCTGACATCCAGGTTAGAGGGGCCTCCCTCCTGGAAGGGGGAGTGACCTCTACCCAGGGTGCCATGGGAGCTCACGCAAACACGCAGGATAGAGGGGTCTCCCCAATGGAGAGGGGATTGCCCTCTACAATGTGTGCTGTGGGAGCTCCCCGCGAAATCCAGGTTAGAGGGGCCTCTCACCCTTGAAGGGGCAGAGTGCCCTCAACCCAGGGTGCCGGGGGAACTCTCACCGACACCCAGGTTAGTGGGGCCTCCCCCCTGGAGGGGGGAGTGCCCTCTACCCTGGGTGCCAGTGGAGCTCCCCCTGACACCCATGATAGAGGGGCCTCCCCCTGGGAGGGGGGAGTGCCATTTAACATTGGTGCGGAGGGAGCTCCCCTGACACCCAGGTTAGAGGGGCCTCCACACTTGAGGGGGGAGTTCCCTCTATCCATTGTGCCATGGGAACTCCCCCCACACCCAGCTTAGAGGGGCCTCCCCCTGGAGGGGCCAGTGCCCTCTACTATGTGTCCATGGTAGCTCCCAACTACACCCAGGTTAGTGGGGCCTCCTCCCTGGAGCGGGGAGTGCTCTCTATCCTGGGTGCCGTGGTGGTATCTGAGCTCCCCGAAACACCCAGGTTAGAGGGGCCTCCCCTTTGCCCTCTAGCCTGGGTGCCATGGGAGCTCCTTCGGACACCCAAGTTAGGGGAGCCTTCCCCCTGAATGGGGGAGGGCCCTCTACCCTCTACCCTATGTACCAGGGTGGTATCCAAGCTCCCTCAGACACCCAGGTTAGGGGAGCTTCCCCCCTGGAGGGGGGGGAGTGCTCTCTACCCTGGGTGCTGAGGGAGCTCCCTCTGACACCCAGTTTAGAGGGGCCTCCCTCCTAGAGGGGCGAGTGCCCTCTAGCCTGGGTCCTGTGGGAGCTCCCTCCATCACCCAGATTAGATGGGCCTCATGCCTAGAGTGGGTAGTGCAGTCTAGCCTGGGTTCCAGCGGGAGCTCCCCCCAACACCCAGGTTTTCAGGGCCTCCCACCTGGAAGGGGCAGTGCTCTCTACCCTAGGTGCCATGGGAGCTCCTTCGGACACCCAAGTTAGAGGGGACTCCCCCCTGGATGGGGGAGTGCCTTTTACCCTGTGTGCCAGGGTGGTATCTGAGCTCCCCCCAACACCCAGGTTAGAAGGTGGGTTCCTCAAGGGGGAAGTGCCTTCTACCCTGGGTGCCGAGGGAGCTCCCCCTGACACCCATGTTAGAGGGGCCTACCCCTTGAAGGGGGGAGTGCCTTCTGCCCTGGGTGCTGTGGGAGCTCCCCCGACACCCAGGTAAGAGGGACCTCCCCCCTGGAGGGGGCAGTGCTCTCTACCCTGGGTGCCATGGGAGCTCCATCCTACACCCAGATTAGAGGGGCCTATCACCTGGAGGGGGGAGTGCACTCTATCCTGGGTGCCATGGGAGCTCCCCCCACACCCAGGTTAGAGGGGCCTCCCCACTGAAGGGGGCAGTGCCCTCTACAATGGGTGCCATGGAAGCTCCATCCTACACCCAGATTAGAGGGGCCTACCCCTTGGAGAAGGGATTGCCCTCTACCCTGGGTGCTGTGGGAGCTCCCCCAACTCCGGGTTAGAGGGGACTCCCCCCTGGAGGGGAAAGTGCCCACTACCCAGGGTACCATGTGAGCTCTCCTTGACACCCAGATTAGAGGGCCCTCTCCCCTGGAGGGGGGAGTGCCCTCTATCCTGGGTGCCATGAGAGCTCCACCTGACACCCAGGTTAGAGGGGCCTCCCCCCTGGAGCAGGGAGTTCTCACTACCCAGGGTGTCGTGGGAGCTCCCGCTGACACCCAGCTTAGAGGGGCCTCTTCCCTGGAGGAAGAAGTGCTCTCTACCCTGGGTGCTGTGGGATCTCCCCCAAAACCCAGGTTAGAGAGGCCTCCCCCCTGGAGGGGTTGTGCCCTCTACCATGGGTGCTGTGAAAGCACCCCTGACACTCAGGATAGAGGGGCCTCCCCCCTGGAGGGGAGAGGGGCCTCCCCACTGGAGGGGGGAGTACCCTCTACCCTGGGTGCAGTGGGTGCTCCCCACGACACCCATGTTAGTAGGGCCTCCTCCCTGGTGGTGGGAGTGCCCTCTATCCTGGGGGCTGTATGAGCTCCCCTGACACCCAGGTTAGTGAGGCCTCCCCCCTGCAGGGGGTATGCCCTCTACCCTGGGTTCTGTGGTGGTATCCGAGCCCCCCCCCGACACCCAGGTTTGAGGGGCCACCTCTCTGGAGAAAGGCATGCTGTCTACCCTGGGTGCTGTGAAAGCTCTCCCCAACACCCATATAAGAGGGGTCTTCCCCCAGGAGGGGGGAGTGCCCTCTTCCCTGGGTGCCCTGGTGGTATCCGAGCTCCCCCAGAAACCCAGGTTAGAAGGGCATCCCCACTGGAGTGGGGAGTTGCCTCTACCCTGGGTGCTGTGGGAGCTCCCCCCGACACCCAGGTTAGAGGGGCATAGCCTTGGAGGGGGAGTTCCCTCTACACGGGTAGCCATAGGAGCTCCCCCTGACTTCCAGCTTAGAGGGGCCTCTCCCCTGGGGAGGGAGTGCCCTCTACCCTGGGTGCCGAGGGAGGTCCCCCCGACACCCAGGTTAGAGGAGGCTCCCCCCTGAAGGGGCTGGGTGCTCTACCCAAGGTGCCATGGGAGCTCTCCCAGAGACCCAGGTTAGAGGATTCATTGTTGGCAGGTGGAAACAGATGAAAGGAAATGAAGTATTGGTGCAATAACTTTCCCACATGTAGGGGTTGTCCTTTCTTAGAGAAATTGTAGGTTTTTGCTGAAATATTTCCTGCCGCTAATGGGACCCCTGCTAGAAGTGGACGACTAAGTGAAGCACAGAGAAAGCACTGAGAAGTAGGCACAGAAAGAGGGATGGAGTTTAATAATCGAAGAGTTTGGTGTAGCAAATTGAGCCATGTGGGAGGGGGACCTGAGGGGGTTGAAGGCTCTGAATCCTCTTTGGATGAGCTATGGATAAGATCTCAAAGTTTTGATTCTGACTCCTTAATGTGTTCGACTACCTGGATGGTTGCCTTAGGTGGCGTAATCAGGGTGCGGCCAACAGTCATCCACCCTGTGGGTCTGGCTGAGGTTGTCCGAGCATAGACAGCAAACTCAACATAGTCCCAACGTTTGGCCTTGGGGTCAGGTATATCTAAAGTATACCATCCATTGTTATCGGATGAAGAGCCTTTATGCCACTTTAGGTAACTAGAAGTCCACCCTTCAGGGTAACCAAGTGAGTGGTAAGAATAGCTACCACGTTCATCATGGAACCTGCATGACCAATAGGGGCACCCATTATATATCTCAGGCCACCAATGACAATAGTCTTTGGTTTGATCAAAAAGGAAGCAAATGAAAGGCCAGATCCAGCTACCAGGGACGAAGGTCCTTGAAGGTGACAATTTGAGGGAAATAGAGGTGCAGTTGTGGATGAAGCAAGTAGTTGCATCCACTGCGCGGACCTTCTGCAGGCCATGTTCTGAGTATCATTCCTGAAGAGTGAATAAATACATGGTAGGAGAGGAGGGTAAAGACCAGTCCCGACAGAGCACAGAAAATAAGCAGAGCACAAAAAAACAAGCAGAGAGAGAAGACTATGGTGTTGCGAGAGCTCATTGTGCCTTCTTTAAGAGGAATTGGGCTGTGGGGAACACTGTGTGAGCCGCAACTTAAAGGGGTGAGATGGGTGTGGAGAGCAGGAGTAAAGGGGAGATTCAGGAGGTGATTCTTGGGGTTCCTCTGGGGTGGTCCTGTCGTCAGCAGGTGGGGCCTCCTGGTGATATGGCTTCAACCTAGAAATGTGAATCCAGGGAGTGAGACGGTTGTCTGGTAAGGAGAGTTTGGCAGCGGTGGGGGTACAGAGAATGACAGGATAGGGGCCTTCCCATTTTGGGGCAAGAGGCCCTTTCTCCTCTGGGGTATTATAATAGACTAGACTCCCAGGTGTTAAGGGAGGAGTGTTTGGAGAGGAGACTGGGTCCAGAAGAAGCCAGTCCTGATATTTCCAGAGTTCCGAGCGGAGATGAAACAAGAGAGGCAAAGACAAATCTCGGGTGAGAGGTCCTTGTGAAATGACCAACCCAGGGGGTATAAGAGGTCTTCCATACATTATCTCAAAGGGAGGCAGTAAAGATGGTTTCTTAGGGAGATCTCTGATTTGAAGCAAAGCCAAGGGAAGGAGTTTGACGCAGTCTAAGTTTAATTCCATTGTCAATTTGGTAAGGACTTCCTTTAGAGTATGATTTACCCTTTCCACTTTCTCTGAAGCCTGAGGGTGATATGGACAGTGGAAATGCCACTTGAAGGAGAGGGCCTGAGAGACCTTTTGTGTGATCCTAGAAATAAACTCAGGGCCATTTTCAGATTGTAAGGAAGTGGGCATACCAAACCTAGGGATGATGTCTGTCAGTAAGATTGAAGCTACAGTGGAAGCCCTTTTATTGGAAGTGGGAAATGCCTCAACCCAACCAGAGAAAGTGTCCACAAAGACAAGGAGGTATTTAGTGTGCCATACTGTGGGCATATTGGTGAAGTCTACCTGCTAGTCAGCAGCAGGAATGTGTCCCCGGGCTTGGTGGGAAGGGATAGGTTTGGGCCTTAAAGGAGTATGAGGGTTGGTCCGCTGACAGATCTGACAATTAGAGGCTATATTTTGTAGCATGGCTTTGTCAGAGGGGGTGAGGGAGAAGAAGCTCTGTAAAAAGAGGGTCAAAGACTGATAATTTGAATGGAATAGAGTATGAAGGAACTTGAAAAGATCCTTGTTCTTACTGGAAGAAGTAGGGGCTTCAGATGAGCTGTCTAAAGTGGCCATTATATGTCCCCCAGGGGGGCCATAATTGGAAGTGGTAGCAGCCATTCGTGCCACCTGGTCAGCTTTGGCATTGCCCTCAGTGATAAGAGAGCTATCCTTCTGATGGGACCTACAATGGACAACTCCCAACTGGGTGGGTAAGTGGGAGGCCTCTATCAGATTGGTTATAAGAGCCGAATTAGTGATCGCATTACCTTTGGTGGTAAGTAGGCCTCACTCCTTCCATATTGCAGCATGGGATAATAAAATATGGAAGACATATTTTGAGTCAGTATAAAGGGTGCTAGAAGGCAGGCACGAGTGGCTGCTATAAGTTCAGCCTGCTTGTTGGTAGTTCCTGAAGGCAGAGCTTTGGCCTCTATAATCTCAGTGGCTGAAACTACAGCATATCCAGAGTAATGAGTGCCGTTCTGCCTAAAGGAACTGCCATCAGTGAACCAGATAAGGTCAGGCTTGGTGAGTGGTCCCTCAGAAATGGAAGAATGACAGGGGAGGAAATCATCTAAGGTTTCCAAGCAATTATGAGTTGGTGTGTCAGACGTGGGAGTCGTTGGGAGCAGTGAGGCAGGGTTCAGTGCAGAGCAGGGGAGGAAAGTAATATTAGGGTTTTCCAGAAAGGAAGTGAGGAGCGACAGAACTCTGGATGGAGGAAGGATTTGAAGGCCCTTATAAGCTAAAAGATCCTTTAAGTGATGTGGGGAGTGGATAGTTAAAGGGGCCCCAAAAGTCAGCTTAGAGGCTTCTTTGTGTAAAATTTGTCCAGCAGCCAGAGCTCTTAAGCAAGGGGCCCACCCACGGATGGTAGGGTCTAGTTGCTTGGACAAATATGCCACAGGTGCAAATATAGGCCCATAGTTTTGACCTAAGACCCCAAGTGCTTGCCCCCCTTTTTTATGGACATATAGATGAAATGGTCTTGAAAGATCAGGAAGGTGAAGGGCAGGTGCCTTTAAGAGGAGTTGCTGAAGCCTGCGGAAGTGGTATTTTGGGGGAGGAGGCAAGAGATCACTAGGGGGTCCCTTTGCTAGGTCATACAGGGGTTTGGCTATAAGAGAATAATTTGGGATCCAGGCCCTAAAATAACCTGCTAGTCCTAGGAATGATAGTATTTCGGCTTTTGTATGGGGCACTGGAAGATCAGAGAGGAGTTGCCTCCTATCCAGTGTTATTTCCTTTTTCCCGGGTGTAAGGCGAAAACCAAGATAGGTGACAGAAGACTGGGAAACCTGGGCCTTGTGGGGAGACACCCTATATCCCTTGTCTGCTAGGAAATTAAGAAGCTGGGCGGTGTGGGATTGAGAGTGTTCCCAAGAGGGACTACATAGAAGAAGGTCATCGACATATTGAAGGAGAGTAGAGTCAGGACGGATGGGGTGAAAGGATGTGAGGTCCTGGACAAGAACTTGGCCAAAGAGATCGGGGCTATCCCTGAATCCCTGTGGGAGGACAGTCCAGGTAAGCTGACGAGAATGGCGAGTGTGAGGGTCAGTCCACGTAAAAGCAAAGATATCCTGAGATTCTGAGGACAAGGGAATAGAAAAGAATGCATCTTTCAAATCTAGGACTGAGAAGTGGGTAGTAGTGGCAGGGATCTGAGAGAGGAGGGTGTAAGGGTTGGGCACTAGCGGGTGGATGGGGACCACAGAGGAGTTGACAAGGCGAAGGTCTTGAACCAGCCTGTAGGACCCGTTAGGTTTCTTAACTGCCAGAATGGGGGTGTTGAAAGGAGAGTGTGTAGGTCTAAGATACCCCTTTCATAATAAATCCTGGATGATGGGTTCTAATCCGAGGAGGGCTGTGGTTGTGAGTGGATATTGTGGTTGACTAATATATCTTGAATGGTCCCATAAGACAATATGAATAGGACTGCATTTAGCCATAGAGGGTGTAGTTGTGTCCCAAACCTCAGGGTTAACTGCTTTAGATAGTTGTGGAAGAGTGCATGAAGGAGGTGTATCTGCCCCTAGGAACATCTTGAGGAAATGAGAGGTAGGAGAGATGTGGGGTGATATGTGAATGGTGACTTTTAATAGTGAGAGTATGTCCCCAGAAGGGGAATGGGGCAATGGCTCATAACGAGAAAGGAGTGCGTGAAGGACAAAAGGGATCCCTGCATATAACATGATGGGGGGGGGGTTCGAGGGAAAATCTGTTTACCTCCTACCCCGACAATAGGAGTTTTTGAGGGTGTGATAGATCCCCAATACTCCCTCAAGACCGAAAAAGCGGCACCAGTATCTAAGAGGAAGGTAATGAAGCGTCCATCCACCAGGAAGGTGACCCTAGGCTCTTGCTTCTTGATGGTAATAGTCAGGAGGGAAGGCCCAGGGCTTCGTCAATCCTCCTCTGCCAAGCCCAGGAGAGGCTGGGGTTGTCGGGCGGCTGACCAAACTCCCTTCCAGGTTGTTGGGCAGTCCGCTCCCCAGTATCCCCTTTGATGGCATTTTGGGCAGGGGGTGGAGGGTGTCCTCGGCGAAGGACAATCCCTCGCCCAATGTCCCTCCTTACCACATTTGAAGCAAGCTCCAGGGGGTGTCTTATTGGGACGGCATGGTGATGGCCTTCTCTGAATGACCTGGGCCAACATTTGGAATTTGGCATTTTCAGCCCTCTGCCTACGGCATTCGCTTTCATCCTCTCTACCATGAAAAACCTTGAAAGCGACAGTGAGGATTTTGGTCTGAGAAGTAGCAGGGCCCTGTTCAAGCTTTTTAAGCTTGGCTTTAATGTCAGGGTAGCTTTGGGCCAGAAAATATGTCATTAAGACATGACGGCCATCAGGGGTTTCTGGGTCGAGGTTTGTGTACTGTTGAAGGGCCTTGGTTAGTCTATCCAGGAATTCTGAAGGTGTTTCCTCGTTCCTTTGAATGACCTCCTGCACCTTTTGAAAGTTAACAGCCTTGCGGGTGGCCTTTTTCAGGCCTGCCAAAAGGCAGGATGTAAAAAGGTCACGAGACTGTAAGCCTTCAGGGGTGTTGTAATCCCATAGGGGATCCTGCTCTGGGACAGCATGAGGGTCCGTGGGGTGGTTAGGATTGGTCCTATGATTTTCATCAGCATGGGCTTGGGCTAGCTCCCAGACCCGTCGCCTTTCCTCGGGGAGAAGTGTATTGGCCAAGAGCATGTAGATGTCATGATGAGTGAGGCTATATGCTTGCAGGACCCATTGAAACTCCCGAAAGTAAGTGGTGGGGTCAGTGGTGAATGAGCCTAACTTCCTCTCTAGCTGAGTAATGTCCGACATGGAGAAGGGCACGTGGACTCTGATGACACCCTCGGAACCAGCTACCTCACGAAGGGGTGCGATTGTCTTGGGGTGGGAAGGAGTCCCTTAGACCTGGTAACAGGAGGACTGAAAGAGGCAGGCGGTGGACAGGAAGGAGAGGGAGGGGAAGGGAGTGTCTCTGTGGAGGAGGAGGTGGAGCAGGCAGAAGAGGGCGGAGGGGAGGGGGATGAAACAGAAGGCTGAGGATCTGTGGAATCAGGCAGAGGAAGAGGAGGGTATAGCAAGAGAAAAGGGGCAGATGGGGCTTGGGGATAAGGTGGGGGTTCATCTGCTGGGTCGAATGAGAAAGAATCTGTGAAGTCAAGAGTAGAAGTAGGGGAAGAAAGGGGTTTGCAAGCAAGGAGGACCTGAGAGGGAGAGCAGGAGGAGCAGAGAGCAGGGTGCTGTGTGAGAAGGCTAAAACCTTCAATGCAGGGAATTTCCCTCCACTTTTTCAGACACTGGCAATAGTTAAAAAGGTCCTGGAGGAGGTTTGGATCTAAGGAGCCTTCTGGAGACCAATGATTGCCATTATCCAGTGGATATGTAGGCCAATCTTGGGTACAGAATTTGATTAGAAGTTTGGGCTTGATGTCTGGTGTGAGGGAGAGTGTGGCCAGATTTTTTATTAAACATTTGAGAGGTGAGGCTTCAGGTATAGATGAAGAGGTGCCCATAGTCACAGAGAGAGATGGAAGAGAGAGAGAGAGAGAGAGAGAGAGAGAGAGAGAGAGAGAGAGAGAGAGAGAGAGAGAGAAAATAAGAGTAAGCGAGAGAGACAAAGACAAAACCCGGGCTGGAGTGGCTTCCAGGAAGCTCAGGGTGAATGGGGGTCAGGTGGGCATCCCCAAAATGACCAGCCATCGTGAGGAAATACAGAGGGCACTACCGGTTGTCACCAGTGAAGTGCGATCTGTGAGACCCAATGGGGTCGGAGCCACGGGCAACCTAATGTCAGGAAAGTTTTCTTTTTTTTTTAATTTTTTATTGTGGGTTGTTCAAAACATTACAAATTTCTTGACATATCATATTCCACACTTTGATTCAAGTGGGTTATGAACTCCCACCTTCACCCCATACACAGATTGCAGATTCACATCAGTTACACATCCATTGATTTACAAATTGCCATACTAGTGTCTGTTGTGCTCCGCTGCCTTTCCCATCATCCCCCCTCCCACCTCCCCACCTCTCCCCTCCCCTCCCCTCCTCTCTCTCTACCCCCTCCACTGTATAACCCTGAGGGTCTCCTTCCATTACCGTGCAATTTCCCTTCTCTCTCCCTTTCCCTCCCACCTCTCATCCCTGTTAAATGTTAACCTTCTTCCCCTGCTCTTCGTCCCTACTCTGTTCTTAGTTACTTTCCTTATATCAAAGAAGACATTTGGCATTTGTTTTTTAGGGATTGGCTAGCTTCACTTAGCATAATCTGCTCTAATGCCATCCATTTCCCTGTAAATTCTATGATTTTGTCATTTTTTAATGCAGAGTAATACTCCATTGTGTATAAATGCCACATTTTTTTTATCCATTCATCTATTGAAGGGCATCTAGGTTGGTTCCACAGCCTTGCTATTGTGAACTGTGCTGCTATGAACATCGATGTAGCAGTGTCCCTGTAGCATGCTCTTTTTAGGTCTTTAGGGAATAGATCAAGAAGGGGAATAGCTGGGTCAAATGGTGGCTCCATTCCCAGCTTTCCAATAAATCTCCATACTGCTTTCCAAATTGGCTGCACCAATCTGCAGTCCCACCAGCAATGTACAAGTGTACCCTTTTCCCCACATCCTCGCCAGCACTTGTTGTTGTTTGACTTCATAATGGCTGCCAATCTTACTGGAGTGAGATGGTATCTTAGGGTGGTTTTGATTTGCGTTTCTCTGACAGCTAGAGATGGTGAGCATTTTTTCATGTACTTGTTGATTGACTGTATGTCCTCCTCTGAGAAGTGTCTGTTCAGGTCCTTGGCCCATTTGTTGATTGGGTTGTTTGTTCTCTTATTGTCTAATTTTTTGAGTTCTTTGTATACTCTGGATATTAGGGCTCTATCGGAAGTGTGAGGAGTAAAGATTTGTTCCCAGGGTGTAGGCTCCCTATTTACCTCTCTTATTGTTTCTTTTGCTGAGAAAAAACTTTTTAGTTTGAGTAAGTCCCATTTGTTGATTCTAGTTATTAACTTTTGTGCTTTGGGTGTCCTATTGAGGAATTTGGAGCCCGACCCCACCGACTGTAGATCGTAGCCAACTTTTTGTTCTATCAGACGGCATGTCTCTGATTTGATATCAAGCTCCTTGATCCATTTTGAATTCACTTTTGTGCATGGCGAGAGAAAGGGATTCAGTTTCATTTTGTTGCATATGGATTTCCAGTTTTCCCAGCACCATTTGTTGAAGATGCTATCCTTCCTCCATTGCATGTTTTTGGCCTCTTTATCAAATATAAGAAAGTTGTAATTTTGTGGATTGGTTTCTGTGTCCTCTATTCTGTACCATTGGTCCACCTGCCTATTTTGGTACCAGTACCATGCTGTTTTTGTTACTATTGCTTTGTAGTACAGTTTGAACTCTGGTATCACTATACCTCCCGATTCACACTTCCTGCTTAGAATTGCTTTTGCTATTCTGGGTCTTTTGTTTTTCCATATGAATTTCATGATTGCTTTCTCTATTTCTACAAGAAATGCCATTGGGATTTTGATTGGCATTGCATTAAACCTATAGAGAACTTTTGGTAATATCGCCATTTTGATGATGTTAGTTCTGCCTATCCATGAACAGGGTATATTTTTCCATCTTCTAAGATCTTCTTCTATTTCTCTCTTTAGGGTTCTGTAGTTTTCATTGTATAAGTCTTTCACCTCTTTTGTTAGGTTGATTCCCAATTATTTTATTTTTTTTGAAGATATTTTGAATGGAGTGGTTGTCCTCATTTCCATTTCAGAGGATTTGTCGCTGATATGCAGGAATGCCTTTGATTTACGCGTGTTGATTTTAAATCCTGCCAATTTGCTGAATTCATTTATTAGCTCTAATAGTTTCTTTGTAGACCCTTTTGGGTCTGCTAGGTATAGAATCATATCGTCTGCAAATAGTGATAATTTAAGTTCTTCTTTTCCTATTTTTATGCCTTTAATTTCTTTCGTCTGTCTAATTGCTCTGGCCAGTGTTTCGAGAACTATGTTGAAGAGAAGTGGAGAGAGAGGGCAT
Source organism: Marmota monax (assembly GCF_021218885.2). Lineage (NCBI taxonomy): Eukaryota > Metazoa > Chordata > Mammalia > Rodentia > Sciuridae > Marmota > Marmota monax. Next base: position 4,130,624 of record NW_026691933.1, read on the forward strand.
GCCTGTCTTGTTCCAGATTTTAGAGGGAATGCCTTCAGTTTTTCTCCATTCAGAATGATGCTAGCCTGAGGCTTGGCATAGATTGCTTTTACAATATTGAGGTATGTTCCTGTTATCCCTAGTTTTTCTAGAGTTTTGAACATAAAGGGATGCTGTACTTTGTCGAATGCTTTTTCCGCATCTATCGAGATGATCATATGGTTCTTATTTTTAAGTCTATTGATGTGGTGAATAACATTTATTGATTTCCGTATATTGAACCAGCCTTGCATCCCAGGGATGAATCCTACTTGATCATGGTGTACAATTTTTTTGATATGTTTTTTGTATCCGATTCGCCAGAATTTTATTGAGGATTTTTGCATCTAGGTTCATTAGAGATATTGGTCTGTAGTTTTCTTTCTTTGAAGTGTCTTTGTCTGGTTTAGGTATCAGGGTGATGTTGGCCTCATAGAATGAATTTGGAAGTTCTCCCTCCTTTTCTATTTCCTGAAGTACCTTGAAAAGTATTGGTATTAGTTCTTCTTTAAAGGTTTTGTAAAATTCTGCTGTATACCCATCCGGACCTGGGCTTTTCTTAGTTGGTAGTCTTTTGATGGTTTCTTCTATTTCCTCAATTGATATTGGTCTGTTTAGGTTGTCTATATCCTCCTGACTCAATCTGGGCAGATCATATGACTTAAGAAATTTATCGATGCCTTCACTATCTTCTAATTTATTGGAGTATAAGGATTCAAAATAGTTTTTGATTATCTTCTGTATTTCTGAAGTGTCTGTTGTGATATTGCCTTTTTCATCCCGTATGCTAGTAATTTGAGTTCTCTCTCTTCTTCTCTTCGCTAGCATGGCTAAGGGTCTGTCGATTTTGTTTATTTTTTCAAAGAACAAACTTTTAGTTTTGTCAATTTTTTCAATTGTTTCTTTTGTTTCGATTTCATTAATTTCAGCTCTGATTTTCATTATTTCTTGCCTTCTACTTCTTTTGCTGTTGTTTTGCTCTTCTTTTTCAAGGATTTTGAGATGAAGTATGAGATCATTTATTTGTTGGTTTTTTCTTTTTTTAAGGAATGAACTCCAAGCAATGAATTTTCCTTTTAGAACTGCTTTCAATGTGTCCCATAGATTCCGATATGTTGTGTCTGTGTTTTCATTTATCTCTAAGAATTTTTTAATTTCCTCCTTGATGTCTTCTATAACCCATTGATCATTCAGTAACCTATTGTTCATTCTCCAAGTGATGTATGCTTTTTCCTTCCTTCTTTTATCGTTGATTTTCAGTTTCATTCCATTATGATCAGATAAGATGCATGGTATTATCTCTACTCCTTTATATTGTCTAAGAGTTGCCCTGTGACATAATATATGATCTATTTTTGAGAAGGATCCATGTGCTGCTGAGAAAAAAGTGTAACTGCTTGATGTTGGGTGGTATATTCTATATATGTCAACTAGGTCTAGGTTATTAATAGTGTTATTGAGTTCTATAATTTCCTTATTCAACTTTTGTTTGGAAGATCTGTCCAGTGGCGAGAGAGGTGTGTTGATGTCTCCCATGATTATGGTGTGGTGGTCTGTTAGACTCTTGAACTTGAGAAGAGTTTGTTTGACGAACATAGCTGCACCATTGTTTGGGGCATAAATATTTATGATTGTTATGTCTTGTTGGTGTATGGTTCCCTTAAGCAGTATGTAGTGTCCCTCTTTATCTCTTTTGATTAACTTTGGCTGGAAATCTATTTTATTTGATATGTGTATGGACACACCTGCTTGTTTCTGGAGTCCATATGAGTGATATGATTTTTCCCAACCTTTCACCTTCAGCCTATGTATGTCTTTTTCTATCAAATGCGTCTCCTGTAGGCAGCATATTGTTGGGTCTTGTTTTGTGATCCATTCTACTAGCCTGTGTCTCTTAATTGGTGCGTTTAAGCCATTAACATTTAGGGTTATTATTGAGATATGGGTTGTTCTTCCAGCCATAATTGTTTATTTCTGTTACTAAACATTGTTTGTTTTCCTCTTTGATTATTTCCCCCCCCCCCTTTACTATCCTACCTCCCACTGTTGGTTTTCATTGTTATTTTCCATTTCCTCTTCCTGTAATGCTTTGGTGAGGATGTTTTGAAGAGATGGTTTTCTAGCTGCAAATTCTTTAAACTTTTGTTTATCGTGGAAGGTTTTAATTTCATCTTCCATCCTGAAGCTTAATTTCGCTGGATACACAATTCTTGTTTGGAACCCATTTTCTTTCAGTGTTTGAAATATGTTATTCCAGGATCTTCTAGCTTTCAGAGTCTGTGTTGAAAGATCAGCTGTTATCCTGATTGGCTTACCCCTAAATGTGATCTGCTTCCTTTCTCTTGTAGCTTTTAAAATTCTCTCCTTATTCTGTATGTTGGGCATCTTCATTATAATGTGTCTAGGTGTGGATCTCTTATGATTTTGCACATTCGGCGTCCTGTAGGCTTCTAGGATTTGGGATTCTGTCTCATTCTTCAAGTCTGGGAAGTTTTCTCGTATTATTTCATTGAATAGACCGCTCATTCCTTTGGTTTGGAGCTCTGTCCCTTCCTGTATCCCAATGACTCTTATGTTTGGTCTCTTAATGTTATCCCATATTTCTTGGATGTTCTGCTCATGGTTTCTTAACAGTCTTGCTGAGCTGTCTATGTTCTTTTCCAGTTGAAATACTTTGTCTTCATTGTCTGATGTTCTATCTTCTAAGTGTTCTACTCTGCTGGTAGTATTCTCCATTGAGTTTTTAAGTTGGTTTATTGCTTCCTGCATTTCTAGGATTTCTGATTGCTTGTTTTTTATAACCTCTATCTCCCTGTATAGTTGATCCTTTGCTTCCTGGATTTGTTTGTGTAATTCATTGTCGAAGTGATCTTTCATTGTCTGATTTTGCTGTTTAATGTCTTCCTTGATACTCCAGATCATCTGAAGCATGTATATCCTGAATTCTTTATCTGACATTCCATCTGCTGCAGCTGTTACCTCTTCTAAAGTTGCGTTGACCTGCATTGCTTGTGGTCCTTTCTTTCCTTGTCTTTTCATACTGCTTGTGTATCTTTCCTGCAGGTGCGGGCGGCGGCTCTGCTCTCTCCTTATTCCAATTGGGGTGTCGTGGCTACCACGCCGGCAGGTCACTGGGCCTGTTCTGGGCGCTGGCGGTGGCTCTGTTCTGCCCCTACTCCAATTGGGGTGACGAGTGTACCACGCCGGCAGGCCACCGGGCCTGATCCGCCGGTCGGTTGCAGGTTTGCCTACCCTGCAGGCGCGGGCGGCAGCTCTACTCTGCCCCTAGTCCAAATGGGGTGACGTGTCTGTTGTACCGGCAGGCCACTGGGCCTGTCCCGCTGGTCGGTCGCAGATCTGCCCACCTTTCGGGCACGGGTGGAGGCTCTGCTCTGCCCCTACTCCAATTGGGGTGTCGTGACTACCCCGCCTGCAGGACGCTGGGCCTGTTCCTGGCAAGGGAGGCGACTCTGCTCTGTCACTACTCCAATTAGGGTGGTGTTTGTACCACGCCGGCAGGCTCCTGGGCCTGATCTGCCAGTCTGTTGTAGGTCTGCGTACCCTGAAGGCGTGGGCGGCAGATCTGCCCTTCCCCTCCTACCACGCCTGCGGACCCCTGGGCCTGATCTGCAGGTTGATCACTGGTCTACTCACCCTGCGGGCACGGGTGGTGGTTCTGCTCCGCCCCCACTCCAATTGGGGTCACGTGACCACCACACTGGCAGGGCCTGATCCGGGTGTGGGAGAAGGATCTGCTCTGCCCCTACTCCAGTTGGGGTGACGTGTGTACCACACTGGCAGGCCACTGGGCCTGACCCGCCAGGCTGTTACAGGTCTGTTTACCTTGCAAGCGTGAAGGGCGGCTCTGCCCTGCCCCTCCTACCATGCCCATGTACTACTGGGTCGTGGGTCTGCCCACCTGGTGGGTGTGGATGGCGGCTCCGCTCCGCCCCCTCTCCAATTGGGGTCACGCGGTCACCACGCTGGCGAGCCGCTTTGCCTGCTCCGGGCGCTGGCGGCAGCCCGGCTCCTTCCCTCTGGCTCGAGGACAAATTGAGGAGACTCGGGTGACTGAGCCTCACCCCCCTTACCAGGAGACCAACTGCTTATGTCACCGCTGGTATTGATGAAGATCTCTCCTCCACCGCTTTCTGCTGACATCAGATCTCTGCCATGTTGGTATCCTATGCGAATGGCAGCATTTCGTTCCCCTTGCCGGGCAACCCAAGCAACGGGTGAGTCCTGACCGGCCCTCAGCAGGACCCGGATCGAGACGCAGTTTCCGCGGGCTCCTAGCCCCGGTCCAGGGAAGTTCCGGGTGCTGGAACTCGGCAGCTCCGTGCTCGGTGTAAGCTCCTATAAGTGTAAGCTCCAAGAAGCAGTCCCCGCGGGCTCAGTTCCGGGAGCCAGAATTCGGCTGCTTAGTGCTTGGTGTATGCTCTGATAGTAGCAGGGTCCAAGAAGCAGCCTCTGCAGGCTCCACAGCCCTGAGCCAGGGCGGTTCCGGGATGGTTCCAGAGCCGGAACTCGGCCACTCTGTGCTCGGTGTAAGCTCCTATAAGTGTAAGCTCCAAGAAGCAGTCCCCGCGGGCTCAGTTCCAGGAGCCGGAATTCGGCTGCTTAGTGCTTGGTGTATGCTCTGATAGTAGCAGGGTCCAAGAAGCAGCCTCCACAGGCTCCGCAGCCCTGAGCCAGGGCGGTTCCAGGACGGTTCTGGGAGCCAGAACTCGGCCACCCCGCTCTCGGTGTTCGCTCCGATAAGATCAGATTCTAAGAAGCACCCAGGCGCTGAACCCTAGCAATCTGTCTGCAAGCTGCAGGCGAATTGCAGCCTGAAATTACCTGTTCTATGGCTGAATGAGCTGCAGTCAGTTGAAAACAGGAAGGTGACATCAGTTTACCAACATGGTGGCTGCTGGCCTCCTCTGTGGTCTGACCGGTGTGGAGAACCGAGATGGACCGCTTCCTTCCCCCGTGTCAAACCCAGAATTCAGCCCTGAGTACGGTGCTTGCGTGGGTGGCAGAAACTGCAGCACTGTAACCCTGCGTCTCTATCCCAGCGCATGCTGCAGACTCTAGCTGCGGGGCGATTTGCTGAATAAGCAGTGTTACCCTCCGTGCGACAAACCTCTCGCATTTGAGTCCCCGTAGCCAATCCTTGTGCGATGGAAATCCTTCCTCCAGGTTCCGGAGCACCCCACTATTGCTGGAAATTCCTAACAAGATATCCTTTAGCCGTCCTGACTTGTCATACTCCCACACAGTGAAGCAGCACATGGGGGTAATGCACTCCCCTCACTGCCATCTTCCTTCTTATAAACCTAACTCTAACAATAACCCTAACACTAAATCTCACCCTAACCCTAACCCTAAACCAAACACTCTCCCTAACCCTAACCCTAACACTAACCCTAAACCTTACTATAATCCAACCAAAACACTAATGCTCAACCTAACTGTAATCCTAACACTAACCCTAACACTAACCCTAAACCTAAATTTAACACTAACAATAACATCAACAAATATGGATCATAACCCATAGCCCTAACCCTAAACTAACCCTAACCCTAACCTTTATCCTAACACTAATCCTAACTCTAACCTTAACCCAAACACTAACCCTAATCCTATCTCTAACTGTATCCTAACCCTAACCCTAACCCTAACCCAAACCCTAAAACAAACTCTACCCATAACCCTAAAACTAATGCAAAAAACTAACCATAATCCTACTCTAACACGAATCCTAATCTTAACGCTAACCCTAACCTAACCCTAACCCTAATACAAAACCTAAGCCTAACCCTAACTCTAACAAAAATCATAATCCTAACCCTATCACCAACCCAACAATAACTCTCACCTAAACATAATCCTAGCCGTAACTCGAAACCTAATCCTAACTCTAACATGAACCCTAACTATATCTCTAACCCTAACCCTAACAATAATTCTAAACTTAACCCTAATTCTAACCCTAACCCTAACCCTAACCCTAACACTAACAATAAACCTAAACCTAAAGCTAACCCTAACACTAAACCTAATCACAATTATAGTGCTAACCCTAACCCTAAAACTAACTAGAACTCTAAAACTAACCCTAACCCTAACCGTAAACCTAACCCTAACCCTAAACTAAACCATAACCATAACCCTAACATTACCCTAATGCTAACATTGCCTAACCCTAACAGTAACCCTAACACTAAACCTAATATTAAACCTAACTCTAACCTTAACACGAACCCAAACACTAAAAATACTACTAAACCTAACCCTAAAACAAACCCTAACTCTAAACTTAACACTAATCCTTAACCTAACCCTAATACTAACATTAACACTAATACTAAGCCTAACCCTAAACTTAACAGAAACCCTACGTTAAACCATAACCGTGAACCTAACCTAACCTAACCCTAACTCTCATACTTACCTAATCCTAATCCTAATTCTAATCCTAACATTAACCCTAACCCTAAACCTAACACTAACCCTAAACCCAACCATAACCCTATCCCTAACTTTAACAGGAAACTTAAACCTAACTCTAACACTAAAAGTAACCACAAAACTAACCCTAAACCTAACCCTACCACTAACCCTAACCCTAACCCTAACACTAATCCTAAACTAACCTTAAACCTACACCTAATTCTAAAACTAACCCTAACCTGAACCCTAACCCTGACAATAACCCTAAACCTATCTGAACCCTAACACTTATCTGAACACTAACCCTATCCCTAACCCAAAATCTAACACCCTAACCCTAATGGTAATCCTAACCGTAACAGTAACACTAACCCAAACCCTAACACTAACACTAACCCTAAACTTTCCCGTAAATCGAACACTAACCCTAACACTAATCCTAAACCTTATGCTAACCCTAACAATAAACTTATACCTAACCCTAAACCTAATACTAACACTAACCCTAACCCTAACACAAACCCTAACTCTAAAATTAACCATAATCATAACCCTAACACTGATCCTGAACCTAACACTAACCCTAAACCTTACCATAACTAAAACACTTACCCTAACACTAACCCAACCCAAAAACCTAACCCTAACACTGACCCTAACCCTAACTCTAACCTAACCAAAACACTAACACTAACTCTAACCCTAACAGTAACCCTAAACCTATCCATAACCCTAACACTGTACTTAACCCTATCCCTAACACTAACCCCAACACTAAAACTAACCCTAAACCTAAACCTTACCCTTAGATGAACCACAACCCTAACCCTAGCACTAACCCTAACCCTAACAATAACCCTAAACCTAACAATAATCTTAAACCTAACACTAACCCTCACCCTATCCCTAACCCTGACACTAAACCTAAACCTAACCCTAACCCTAAACTTATCCCAAACACGAAACCTAACCCTAAATTTAACCCTAACCCTAACACTAAACCTAACCCTAACACTAAACCTAGCCCAAACCCTAAACTTAACCCTATCACTAACCCTAACTCTAACCCTACACCTAACTCTAACCTTAACCCTAACACAAATCCTAATCCTAACCCTAAATCTAACCCTAAGCCTAACCCTAACCCTAACATGAACCCTATCCCTAAACCTAACCCTAAACCTAATACTAACACTAATCCTAACCCTAACCCTAAAACTAAAACTAACACTAACCTTAACCTGACAATAACCATAAACCTAACAAAAACCTAATACTAACACTAACCCTAACCATAAGCCTAAACCTTACCCTAACCCTAAAACTAATCCTAACCATAACCCTAACCCTAAAACAAACCCTAACCCAATCCATAAACCTACCTTTCACCTAACCCTAACCCTTACCTAACCGTAACCCCAAACCTAACGCTAAACCTAAAACTAACCCTAACCCAATTGTTAACACTAACTTTTACCCCAACACTATCCCTATCACTAACATTATCCCTAAACCTAACTCTAAACCTAACACTAACTTTAACCCTAACAGTAACCCTACCATAACCAGAACCCTAATCCTCACTGTAACCCTAAAACTAACCCGAACACTAACGCTAAGCCTCACTATAACCCTAATCCTAACCATAACCCTAACCCTAACCCTAACACTAAACCTAACACTAAACCTAAACACACAATTAAGTCTATCCCTAACCCTAAAGCTAACCCTAATTCAAACTGTAACTCTAACCCTAAAACTAAACCTTACCTAAACATAACCCTATCCCTAATGGTAACCGTAACATTAACCCTAAGCCTAAACCTAACCCAATCCCAAACCCTAACCCTCACACTAACCCTAACCCTAAACATAAAACTAACACTAACTCAAACCTTAACACTAAACCTAAACCTAACTATAACCCTAACCCAAACTCTAACGCTAACCCTAACCCTAACCCTAACACTAACACTAATTCTAACCCTAAACCTAAGCCTAATAATAACACTAATGATAACCCTTACAGGAAACCTCAACCTATCCCTAAACTTAACCTAACCCTAACATAAACCTAACCCTAACTCTAACCCTAACACTAAACCTACACCTAACCCTAACCCTAACCCTAACACTAACCTAACCCTTACCATAAAACTAATCTAACACTAACAATCACCCTAACCCTAACTCTAACCATCACCCTAAACCTAAACCTAATGCTAACCCTAATCCTAACCCTAACATGAACCCAAACCTAATCCTAACCCAAACCTAAACCTAACACTAAACTTCACAATAACCCTAACCCTAACCCTAACACTAACACAAAACCTAAACCAAACACTAACCTTAAACTAACCCTTACCATAACCCTAACCCCAAACCTAACTCTAACCCTAAAGCTAACCTAACCCTAACATTAACACTAAACCTCACCCTTACCCTAAACCTTTACCTAACTCTAATCCTAACCCTAACATAACACTAACTCGAACCCTAATTCTAACCCTAACCCTATTTGTAACACTAAACCTTACCCTAACCCTAACCCTAACCTTTACTTTAACCTTACCCCTAACACTTACCCTAACCCTAACCCTAACTCAAATCCTAACCCTAACACAAACCCTAACCCTAACCTTACCCTAACGCTAATTCCAACACTAATCCTAACATTAACCCTGTACCTAACCCTAATCCAAACGCTATACCTAACCCTAACTGTAACCCTGTCCCTAACCCTAAACCTTACCCTAACCCTAACCCTCAACCTATAACAAACCCTAACTCGATCACGAACAGTAACCCAAAACCTAACCCTCACCCAAACACTAACCTTAACCCTAACCCTAGCCTAACCCAAACTTTAACCCTAATGCTAAACATAAACCTAACACAAATGCTAACCCAAACAAAAAACCCTAACACTAACCGTAACCCTAATTTAACCCTAACACTAACCCTAACAGAAACACTAATCCTAAACCTAATCCTAAACTTAACCCTAACCCGAATCCTAACCCTAACCCTAACCTAAATCTAATCCTAATCCTGACCCTTATTGTAACCCGAACTATAATATTAACCATAACCCCATCACAAAACCTAACCCTAAACTTAAAACTAACCCTAAACCTAATCCTAACCCTAACCCTAACACTAACACTAACCCTAACCGTAACACTAACACTAACACTAAAACTTACTCTAACCCTAATTCTAACCCTAACCTTAACATTAAACCTAACCCTAAACCTAACCAAAATTCTAACCCCAACCCTAACCCTAACCCTAACCGTAACACAAACCCTAAACCTAACCCTAACCATAACCATAACCGAAACCTAATCCTATCAAAACCTAACACTAACTCAAACTCTTACCCTATCCTTATAATTAACCCTAACCCTATAACACTAACAATACCCTAATCCTAACCCAAACAGTAAGAAAAACCATAACCCTAAACCTAATGATAATACTAACCATAAAACTATCCCTAACTCTAACAGTAAACCTAACTCTAAACTTAACCCAAACACTAAAAATAACACTAACCCTAATCGTAAAACTAACCAAAACACAAACCTAAACCTAAACCTAACCCTAACTCTAACCCTAACCCTAACCCTGATGCTAATCCATTATCTAGCTGTAACCATAGCCCTAGCCATTAAACAAAATCAACTTATATCCCTAAACCTTAACCTAAACCAAACCCTAACCCTACAACTAGTACTAACTTTAGCCCTATTTCGAGTTCTAACCCTAACCCTAAAACTAATCCTGACTCTGACACTAACCCTAACAATAACCCTTGGTCTAAACATCACCCTAACCATAAACCTAACCATAACACTAGCCCTAGCCCTAACCCTAACCCTAAAACTAGCACTAATTTCAACACTAGTTCATACATTACCATAGCCCTAATCCTAGCCCTAACCAAACCAAAACCAAGCCCTAATTCGAGCCTTAACCCTAGCTTTAAACCTAACTCTAAACCTAACCCTAACCCAGAACATAGCCCTAAATTTTACCCTAATTCTAGCCAGAATTCTAACCACAACCCTAGCCCTATCAATAGCTCTAACCCTATGCATTACCCTAATCATAACCATAACTCTAGGCCAACCCTAAACTTATTCCTAACCCTAAACTATTTCATTAACCTAAACCTAACCTGAACCGTAAACCTAACCCTATCATTACACTAACTCTAACCCTAATGCGAAATCAAGCCCTAACCCTAAACCTTAACCCAACCCAAACTCTAACTCTGCCCTTTCCCATGATAATATACCTAGCTCTAACCCTTACCCTACCCCTAAACCTAACCCTTATACTAGACCTAGCCATAAACCTAACCCTAAAACTATCCCTAGCCATAATCCCAGACCTGACATTTGCCCAAGCCATAATTCTAGCCCTAAACTTAACACAAAACAAACCCATAACCCTAATCCTAACCCTATCCCTAACCCTAGTCCATACATTGGCCGTAAATCTAAAACTAGCCCTAACTCTAACTAAAACCTAGCCTTAATGCAAGACCTAACCCTAGGTTTAACCCTAAACCTAACACTAGCCCTAACCCCAACCCTAAACATAACCCTAATCCTAACTCTAATCCTATCCCTTACCCTAAACTAACCCTAACCCTAATGCTAATCCTAGGCCTAACCCTAATCCTTAGCCTAACCCAAACCCTCACCCTATTACTAGTCCTAACTCTAGCCCTCATTCTAGCTCTAACCATAACCCAAACCCTAAACCTAACCCTGACACTTATTTGACCCTAAAGGTAACCGTATGTCTAAACCTGACCCTAACCATAAATCAAACCCTAACACTAGCACTAGCAATGAATCTATACCTAAACCTAACCCTAACAGTAGCCCTAGACCTAAACCTAATCCTAAATCTAGCCATATCTCTGCCCTAGAACTAAACAAAAACCTAGCCCTAGCCCTAATGATAAACCTTAAGCTAACACAAATACTAACCCTACCCCTAGACCTAACTCTAGTGATAATTCTGGGTTTAACCCTAACCCTAACTATAACCCAAACACTGACCCTGACCCTAACTCTAACCCTTGATCTAAACATCATGCTAACGGTAAGGTAACCCTAACCCTAACACTTGATCCAGCTGTAACACTTACCCAAAAAGTAGCCCTAATCATAACCCTGGTTTATACATTAGTTGTAGGCCTAACACTAGCCCCAACCTAACCCAAAACCTGGCCCTAATCCGAGCGCTAACTATAGATTTAACCCTATCCCTAAAAGTAGCCCTAATTCATACCCTAACCCTAGATCTAACCCTAGGTTTTACCCTATCCATTACCTTAAGCTAAACCCTAAATCTAATGCTAACCCTAGTCCTAACCCTAATTCAGAGCCTAACCCAAACCCTAACCCTATTACTAGTCCTAACCCTAACTGTTGTTCTAGCTCTAACCTTAAGCCAAACCCAAACACTAACCCTGACACTTATTCTGACCCTAACACTAACCGCAGGTTTAAACCTGACCCTAACCCGAAACCGAACCCTAACATTAGCCCTACTGGTAATCATATACTTAAACCTAAACCTAACGCTAGCCCTAGACTTAAACCTAATCCTAAATCTAGCCATATCTCTAGCCCTAGACCTGAACAATAACTTAGCCCTAGCCTTAACAATGACCCTTAACCTAACCCAAACACTAACCCTATACCTAGACCTAACCCTAGTCCTAATTCTGGCACTAAACCCAACACTAAATCTAAGCTGAACACTGGCCCTGGCCTTAACATAATCCTAGCTCCAAAGCTCACCCTAAACCAAAACCTAATCTTAACACTACACCTAGCCATAAGCCTAACCCTAAAACTAGCCCTAATAATAACCCTAGCTCTTACATTACCCATGGCCCTAACCCTAGGCCTAAACTAACACAAAACCTAGCCCTAATTTTAGGCCTGAACATAGCCCTAAGTGTAACCCTAAACCTAACCCTAGCCCTAACCCTAACCCTAAGCCTCGCTTTAGACTAACCCTAGCTCAAAGCCTAACCTTTACCCTTACCATAACGCTAGCCCTGTCCCAAACCTAACCTAACACTAGCCCTAATCATAACATTTACCATAGCCCTAAACATAGCTCTAATTACATCTACTACCTTAATCCTAGCCCTAATATTAACGATAACCTTAGCCCTAAACCTAACTCTAATTCTATCCATTACCCTAACCATAATCCTAACCCTAATGCTAACCCTAGGCTTAACCCTAACCCTATCACAATCTCTAAACCTATCCATTGCCCTAAAACTAACCTGAACCTGAATCCTAAGCCTATTCATTACCCTAATCCTAACTCTAACCCTAATGCTAATTCGAGCCCTAAACCTAAACCTTAACCTAAACCAAACCTGAAGCCAAACACTGATCCTAATAATACACATAGCTGTAAACTTGACCCTTACCCTAAATCTAACCCTTACTCTAGACCTAACCATAAACATAAACCAAAACCTATCTCTAATGTAACCCTAGACCTGACATTAGCCCTAGCTCTAATTGTAGCCCTAACCCTAGCATGACCACTAGCTCTCATCCTAGCTCAAAATCTATCCTTAATCATAACCCTAACCTAATTCTAACCCTTTCCCTAGCTCTAAACCTAGTTATAACCTCATTGCTTACCCTAAACCTAACCCAAACCCTAACCCTAACACTAAACCTAGCCCTAAATTTAACCCTAGGACTAACCCTAATACTAACCCTAGCCCTAATCCTAAACCTAACCCCAATCCTAACTTTAAGACTAACTATAACTCTTGCCCTAGCCCTAGCCCTAATTCTAACCCTATCACTTACCATAACCTTATTCCTAGCCATAGCCTAGAATAACCCTAGCCCTAACCTTACACCTAGCCTTAACCCTAGATCTAAACCTAACTCTAAATCTAACCCAAATTCTACAACTAAACCTAAACCTAACACTAGCCATACCCTAATGCTAATCCTAAAACTAGCCATAAACATAGGCTTAGCCCTAAAACAAAACTGAACCATAACACTAACACTAAACTTTTACCTAAACCAAACCCTAACCTTATATCTAGCCCTAAGCCTGGCCCTAATTTGAGTCCTAATCTTAACCCTAAATCTACCCCAAATCCTGTATCTGACATTAACACTAACTCTACCTCTAAACATCACCCTAAACCTAAAACTTAACCTAACACTAGACCTGATCCTAACCCTAATTCTAAAACTAGTTCTAATCATAACCCTAGATCATACATTAGCCATAACCTTAAACCTAATGCTAAACAAATCTAGCCCAATTCTGATATCAAACCCTAGCTTTCACCCTAACCCTAACCCTAACACTAGCCCTAACCCTAACCCGAACCCTAGCTCTAACTCTAGCTCTAACCTTATACTTTACCCTAGTCAAACCCCATCCCTAATGCTAACCCTAGTCCTAAAACTAATCTTTAGTCTAACCCAAACCCTAACCCTATTACTAGTCCTAACCTTAGCCCTCATTCTTGCTATAACCGTAACCCAAATTCTAACCCTAACCCTGACCCTTATTCTGACCCTGAACCTAAACCAAACCCTAACACTAGCCCTACCCATAACCCTATATCTAAACCTCACCCTAACACTAGCCCTAGATTAAACCTAATCCAAATCTAGCAATATCTTTAACCAAGACCTAAATAAAAATCTAGCCCTAGCTCTAATGATAACCTTTAACCTAAGCCAATCACTAACCATACTTCTAGACCTAACCAAACCTAATTCTGGCTCTAGCCCTAACCCTAACCCTAATCCAAACACAGACCCTGACACTGACACTAACCCCAGCTATAAAACTGACCCTTACCGATACCTAATCCTAACATTAGACCTAGCCATAACCGTAAACATAACCCTTATATTACCATAGCACTAAAACTAGCTCTAAACCTAACACAAAACATAGCCCTAATCCTAGGCCTAAATCTAGCCCAAAGTGTAACCCTAACCCTAACCTAACCTTATCCCTTAACCTAAGCCTAACCGTCATGCTAACCCTAACCCTCACCTTAGACCTAACACTATATAAAACCCCAAACTGAACCATAAACATAACCCTAGCTCTATCCCTAAACCTAAAGCTAATCCTAGCCCTGATGATAATGTTAACACTATCCCTAATACTATCTCTAAAATTATCCATTACTCTAAACCAAACCTTAACCATAATGATAACCCTAGCTCTAATCCTAATTGTAAGCTTAATCCTAGACCTAACCCTAAACCTAACACTCTTCATAGTGTTAACCCTAGATAAAACCCTAACCCTTATTCGAAGACTAACCCTAGCCCAAACCCTAATACTAACCCTAAACCTAAAACTACCCCTAACCCTAACCTGACATCTAACCCTATCCATTACCCTAACTCAAATGATAATCTTAGCCTTAACCTTAACACTAACCCTAAACATAAAGCTACCCCTAACCCTAACCTGACATCTAACCCTATCCATTAACCTAACTCTAAAGATAACCTTAGCCCTAACCCTAACACTAACCATAACCTTAACCATAAATCTAACCCTAGGCATAATCTTAAACCTAACACTCACCCTAGCACTAACCCTAGCTCAAAACCTAACCTGTACCCTAAACCTAACCCAAACCCTAACCCTAGCCCTAGCCCTAACTGTAGCCCTAACCCTAACTCTAGCCCTAATCCTATCCAAAATATTAGCCCTAACCCTAGCTCTAATGCTATTCATTACCCTAACAATTTTCTTAACCCAAATGCTAACCCTAGGCCTAACCCTAACCCTATCACGAACTCTAACCCTACCAATTACCCTAATCTTAACCTGAATCCTAAACCTAAACCTATCCATAAACCTAACCCTAATTCTAACCCTAACGCTAATTTGAGCCTTAACCATAATAATTAACCTAACACAAACCCGAAACCTGATACTGACCCTAAAAATTCACCTTACTCTTAGCATGGGCCTTACCCTAAACCTAACATAAGATCTAGCCATGAACCTAACCCTATAACTATCCCTAGCCATAACCCTAAACCTGACATTATCCCTATCCCTAAAATTTGCCATAACCCTAACACAAACCCTCATCCTAACCCCCAATCTTGCCTTAATTCTAACACAAACCTAACCCTAGACCTAAACCTAATTCTAATCATTGCCCTAGCCTTAAACTTAGCTATAACCCTATCCCTCCCCCTAATCCTAACCCTAAACCTAATCTTAAAAATAGCCCTAACCCCAGGCCTAACCCTAACACCAATCCTAGACATATTCCTATCCCTAATTTAGCCCTAAACTTAACCCTAACCCTAGCCTTAAGACTAACTCTAACTATCACCCTAGCTCTATTCCTAGTTCTAACCATATCCCTTATGGTAACCCAAACACTAGACCTAACCTTAGCTCTAACCCTAGCCATAGGCCTAGCCCTAGAATTAACCATAACTCTAAATGTACCCCTAAGCCTAAACTCACCCTATCACCAGCAATAACAATAACATTAATTGTAAAACTACCCTTACCTTTAGCCTTAGCCCTAAAACATAACGAGCCATAGCACTAACCCTAACTTTTAACCTAAACCAAATCCTAACCTTACACCCAGCTCCAAGCCTACCCCTAATTTGAGTCCTATCCCCAACCATAAAACTAACCCTGAACCTGACTCTGAACCTAAAACTAACCCTAGCTCAAACATTACCCTAAGCTTAAACCTAACCATAAAACTAGATTTAGACCTAACCATAACCCTAAAATTAGCCCTAATCATAACCCTAGTTCTTACATTAGCTGTATCCCTAACACTGGCCCTAATGTAACCCAAAATCTAGCCCTAATGAGAGCCCCAACCCTAGCTTTAACCCTAACTCTAAACCTCAACCAAGTCCTAACCATTACCCTAAACCTAACCCTAACTGTAATCCTTGCAATAACCCTAAACCTAACACTAACCCTAACACTAACATTAACCATAACCCTAAACATAACCCTAACCCTAAACCTAACCAAACACTAAACCTAGACATAACACTAACCCTAAAACTAGCCCTAATTGCAACCATACTTCTTTCATTAGCCATAGCCCTAAAGCTAATACAAAACCTAGCCTAGCCCTAATCCAAGCTCTAACCCTAGATTTAACCCTAACCTTAAACCTAACCCTAGCCTTAACCCTAACCCTAGCCCTAACACTAGTGCTAACCCTATCCCTTACCCTAAGTCAAACTCTAACTCTAAAGCTACCCTAGTTCTAAACCTGATTCTTAGCCTAACCCCAAACCTAAATCTATTACTAGTCTTAACCCTAAACTTCAATCTAGCTGTATCTCTATCCCAAAACCTAACCCTAACCCTGACCCTTATTCTGACCTTAACACTAACCATAAGTCTAAACCTGACCCTAACCCTAAACCGACCCCTAACATTGGCACTACATGTAACCCTAAAACTAAACCTTACCCTAACACTAGACCTAGACATAGACTTAATCCTTTATCTAGTGATAACTCTAGGCCTAGCCCTAAACAAAAACTTAGTCCTAGCCCTAAGAATAACCCTTATCCTAACCCAAATACTAACCCTACCCCTAGACCAAATTGTAGTCCTAATGCTGGCCCTAACAATAAACCTAACCCTAAACCGAACACTGACCCTTACCATAACACAAACCCTAGCTCTAAACCTTATCCTAACAAAACACATAACCCTAACAGTATACCTAGCCATATCACTAACCCCGAAACTAGCCATCCCCATAGGCCAAAACCTACCTCTAACTCTATCCATTACCCTAAACCTAACCTTAACCCTAATGCTAACCCTAGCCCTAACCCTCACACTGACTCTAACCCTAATCCTCATCCTAGTCCAAACACTAGCTCAATCCCTAACCCTTAAACTTAACCTAACGCTAACACTAACCCATGGCCTAAACCTAAACCTAACCTTAACCCTAGCCCTAATCCTAACCTTAACCCTATCCCTAACCCTAGCTCTAAGCCTACATATTACCCTAACTCTAAACCTAACCTTAATGATAACCCTAGCCCTAATCCTAGCTCTAAACCTACCCATTATCCTAACCCTAACCCTGATGATAACCTTAGCCCTTACCCTAAATCTACCCTAACACTAACCCTAGATATAACCATAAACCTATCCCTTGCCATAGAGCTAACCCTTGCTCAAACCTTAACCATTACCCTAAACCTAACCCTAAGCCTATCCCTAATCCTAACCTTAAGTAAAAACCTAACCCTAACCCTAACCCTAACATGAAATCAAACCTTATCCAATAACCTAAACCTAATGCTAACCCTAGCCCTAACCTTAACACTAACCTTGACATTAACTGTATATATAACCTAGACCTAACCCGAAACCTAACCCTTGCCCTAGCGCTAACCCTAGCTCAAACTCTAAACCATATCCTAAACCTGAACCTAACCCTAACCCTAGGCCTAACCCTAACTCTAGCCTTAATACAACCATAACCCTAGCCCTAATCCTATCCATTATCCTAAGCACAACCATAACCCTAAGGCTAACCCTAGGCGTAACCCTAACCCTTTTGCTAACTATAACCGTATCTGTTACTCTACACCTAACACGAACCCTAAACATAAACCTATCATAACCCTAAACAAACCCCAAGGCTAATTCAAGCTCTAAACCTAAACTCTAACCTAAACCAAACCCAAAACCTAATTCTAATGCTAATAATACCCCTCTCTAGCTCTCAACCTGATCCTTACCCTAAACCGAACCCTTACACTAGACTTCACCATAAATCTAATCCTCAATCTATCCCTAATGTAAGCCTAGACCTGACACTAACCCTAGCCCTAATTCTTGCCATAACCCTAAAACAAACCCTAGAACTCATCCTAGTCCTAAAACTAGCCTTATTACTAAACAAAACCTTAACACTAGCCCTAACCAAATTCTAACATTTGACCTAGCCCTAAAACTAGCTCTAACCCCATTCGTTCCCCTAAACCTAACCCTATCTCTAAACCTAAACCTAAGCCTAAAACTAGTCCTAACCCTAATACAAACGCTAGACCTAATTCTAGCCCTAAACCTAACCTAACCCCAGCCCTAAGACTAACTCTAACTCTCGCCTTAGTCCTATTTCTAGTTCTAACCCTATCCCATACCATAATCCTATAACGTGCCTTTACATTAGTCCTAACCCTAGCTCTAGCCCTAATCCTATATCTAACCCTAACTCTAAATCTAACCCTAACCCTAAGATAATCCTCTCATTAACACAAAACATAACATTAATACTAATCCTAAAACTAGCACTAACCTAGCCCCAGCCCTACAAAACAACTGAGCCATAGCCCTAGGCCTAAACGTCAACATAAAAACCAAACCCTAAGCCTAACCTAGCCCTAAACCAAGCCCTTATTCGAGTCCTATCCCTAATCCTAAAACAAACCCTGACCCTGACTCTGACCCTAACACTAACCCTAGCTCTAAACATCACTCAAAACTTTAACCTAAACCTAAACCTAGACATAGCCCTAACCCTAACACTAAAACTAGTTCTAATTGTAAACCCAATTCTTACATTAGCCCTAAACCTAGCCCTAACCTAACCCAAAACCTATCCCTAATCGGAGCCCTAACACAACTTTTAACCCTAACCATAACCCTAATTCTAGCCCTAAACCTTACCCTAAACCTAACCCTAAACCTTTCCCTTGACATAACCCCAAACCTAACTCTAACCCTAGCCTTAATCCTAACCATAAACCTAGACCTAACCCCAGCTGTAACCCTATCCATTACCCTAATCCTAATCCTAACCCTAATGCTACCCCTAGGGTAACCCTAAACTGATTCCTAACCTCAAATGTATACATTACCATAAACCTAACATGAACCCTAAACCTAAACATATCCACAAACCTAATCCTAACCCTAATAATATTAACACTTTAACTATCTCTAATGATAACCCTAGATCTGACATTAGCCATAGCCCCAATGAAGCCCTAAACCTAAAACAAACTCTAGCCCTAATCCTAGCCCTAATCTTAGCCTTAATTCTAAACCTAATCCTAACCATTTACCTAACCCTAATTTTAATCCTCACCCTAGTTCTATAGCTAGCTATAACATCTACCTAACCATAACCATAACCATAACCGTAGCCATAGACCTAGGCTCAGCCTTAATACTAACCCTAGCTCTACTCCTAGCCCTAATTAAGCCCTAATTCTTTTTTTTAATCATTTTTTATTGGTTATTCAAAACATTACAAAACTCTTGACATATCATATTTCATGCATTCAATTCAAGTGGGTTATGAACTCCCATTTTTACCCCAAATACAGATTTCAGAATCACATCAATTACTCATCCACATTTTTACATAATGCCATACTAGTAACTGTTGTATTCTGCTACCTTTCCTATCCTCTACTATCCCCCCTCTCCTCCCCTCCCATCATCTCTCTCTACCCCATCTGTTGTAATTTAATTCTTTCCCTTGTTTTTTTCCCTTCCCCCTCACAACCTTTTATACATAATTTTGTATAACAATGAGGGTCTCCTTCCATTTCCATGCAATTTCCCTTTTCTCTCCCTTTCCCTCCCACCTCATGTCTCTGTTTAATGTTAATTTTTTTCCTCCTGCTCTTCCTCCCTGCTCTGTTCTTAGTTGCTCTCATTGTATCAAAGAAGACATTTGGCATTTGTTTTTTTAGAGATTGGCTAGCTTAACTTAGCATAATCTGCTCTAATGGCATTCATTTCCCTGCAAATTCCATGATTTTGTCATTTTTTAGTGCTGCATAATACTCCATTGTGTATAAATGCCACATTTTTTTTATCCATTCATCTATTGAAGGGCATCTGTGTTGGTTCCACAGTCTAGCTATTGTGAACTGTGCTGCTATGAACATCAATGTAGCAGTATCCCTGTAGTACGCTCTTTTAAGGTCTTCAGGGAATAGTCCGAGAAGGGCAATAGCTTGGTCAAATGGTGGTTCCATTCCCAGCTTTCCCAGGAATCTCCATACTGCTTTCCAAATTGGCTGCACCAATTTGCAGTCCCACCAACAATGTACAAGTGTACCCTTTTCCCCACATCCTCGCCAGCACTTGTTGTTGTTTGACTTCCTAATGGCTGCCAATCTTACTGGAGTGAGATGGTATCTTAGGGTGGTTTTGATTTGCATTTCTCTGACTGCTAGAGATGGTGAGCATTTTTTCATGTATTTGTTGATTGATTGTATGTCCTCTTCTGAGAAGTGTCTGTTCAGGTCTTTGGCCCATTTGTTGATTGGGTTATTTGTTATCTTATTGTTTAATTTTTTGAGTTCTTTGTATACTCTGGATATTAGGGCTCTATCTGAAGTGTGAGGAGTAAAGATTTGTTCCCAGGATGTAGGCTCCCTATTTACCTCTCTTATTGTTTCTCTTGCTGAGAAAAAACCTTTTTAGTTTGAGTAAGTCTCATTTGTTGATTCTAGTTATTAACTCTTGTGCTATGGGTGTCCTATTAAGGAATTTGGAGCCCGACCCCACAATATATAGATCGGAGCCAACTTTTTCTTCTATCAGGTGTAGGGTCTCTGATTTGATATCAAACTCTTTGATCCATTTTGAGTTAACTTTTGTGCATGGCGAGAGAAAGGGATTCAGTTTCATTTTGTTGCATATGGATTTCCAGTTTTCCCAGCACCATTTGTTGAAGATGATATCCTTCCTCCATTGCATACTTTTAGCCCCTTTATCAAATATAAGAAAGTTGTAATTTTGTGGATTGGTTTCTGTGTCCTCTATTCTGTACCATTGGTCCACCTGCCTATTTTGGTACCAGTACCATGCTGTTTTTGTTACTATTGCTTTGTAGTATAGTTTGAACTCTGGTATCGCTATACCTCCAGACTCACACTTCCTGCTTAGAATTGCTTTTGCTATTCTGTGTATTTTGTTTTTCCATATGAATTTCATGATAGCTTTATCTATTTCTACAAGAAATGCCATTGGGATTTTGATTGACATTGCATTAAACGTATAGAGAACTTTGGGTAATATCGCCATTTTGATGATGTTAGTTCTTCCTACCCATGAACAGGGTATATTTTTCCATCTTCTAAGGTCTTCTTCTATTTCTCTCTTTAGGGTTCTGTAGTTTTCATTGTATAAATCTTTCACCTCTTTTGTTAGGTTGATTCCCAAGTATTTTATTTTTTTTTTGAGGATATTGTGAATGGAGTGGTTGTCTCATTTCCATTTCAGATGATTTGTCACTGATATATAGGAATGCCTTTGATTTGTGTGTGTTGATTTTATATCCTGCCACATTGCTGAATTTACTTATTAGCTCTAATAGTTTCTTTGTAGACCCTTTTGAGTCTGTTAGATATAATATCATATCATCCACAAATAGTGATAATTTAAGTTCTTCTTTTCCTATTTTTATGCCTTTAATTTCTTTTGTTTGTCTAATTGCTCTGGCTAGTATTTCGAGGACTAAATTGAATAGAAGTGATGAGAGAGGGCATCCGTGTCTTGTTCCAGATTTTAGAGGGAATGCCTTCAGTTTTTCTCCATTCAGAATGATGCTAGCCTGAGGCTTGGCATAGATAGCTTTTACAATGTTGAGGTAAGTTCCTGTTATCCCTAGTTTTTCTAGTATTTTGAACATAAAGGGATGCTGTACTTTGATGAATGCTTTTTCTGCATCTATTGAGATGATCATGTGGTTCTTATCATTAATTCTATTGATGTGGTGAATAACATTTATTGATTTCCGTATATTGAACCAGCCTTGCATTCCAGGGATGAATCCTACTTGATCATGGTGCACAATTTTTTTGATATGCTTTTGTATTCGATTTGCCAGGATTTTATTGAGGATTTTTGTATCTATGTTCATTAGAGATATTGGTCTGTAATTTTCTTTCTTTGAAGTGTCTTTGTCTGGTTTCAGGATCAGGGTGATGTTGGCTTCATAGAATGAATTTGGAAGAGCTCCTTCTTTTTCTATTTCTTGAAATAACTTGAAAAGTATTGGTATTAATTCTTCTTTGAAGGTTTTGTAAAACTCTGCTGTATATCCATCTGGTCCAGGGCTTTTCTTGGTTGGTAGTGTTGAGAGCCACAGCCGAAGGGGCCCCAGCAAACTTCCAGCTGCCAGCAAACTTCCAGCTGCCGGCTGATGATTGGCTCACAGCGGCCCCAGCAACATCTAGCTGATTGGCTCCTCGGCCCCAGCAACATCTAGCTGATTGGCTCCTCTGCGGTGATGCTCATTGGGCTGTTTCCCTGCCCTTTCAGACCACGGAGCTGCTCATTGGGGGACTTTTTTGGCTCCGCCCACATGACCCAGCCAATCAGCCTGAAGAGCAGGAGGATTGCGGGAGGTGGAGAGAAGCTGGGGTGGGAGAGAGAGGCTTGTGGAAAGCCGGTGGTGGCAGTTGAGGCTCTGAGGATTTTTTCTGAGAGGCTGTTTTGTTTGGTGTGTGTGGTTCTAAAAATAAAGTTATTTTCTTTTGACAAGTGGCTCCTGATTGTGCCCAGCCAGACTGAGGCATTTGGTGGCTCGCACGGGGAGCGACTGAGGGTAAGTGAAACTGCTCGCCCCTGAGGGCAGGGCAAGAGGATGGGTAGCCATTTTAAGATTCCTCTTTTATTTTGCTTCACTTTTGTTTTAAGTTGCCTATCCCTGGAGATGAGTGAGACGGAAGAAAAATCGCTCACATCTGAGGAAAAACTATTTACATCTGAGGAACAGATAGGGAGAAAGGACGGATGCACATGTCAGGAGGATAGAAAGGCTATAATGACTTTTTGTTGTTCCCTTTTAATTTCATTCTGTCTTGGTTTTGTTTGGTGTCATCTTGTTGGGTTGTATTATAGTAGAAATACGGGATCAGAAATTAACAAAAAACAAACTGAAAGAGTGTTAAGTAAATTGTTAGAGGAAGGAGGCATCTCAGTAAAATCAAGAACAGTCAGGGCATACGTTGATACAATACAAAAATGTAGCCCATGGCTTTTTAAGGAGGAGTTGTTAAATATATCACAATGGAACCATCATGGTGAAGATTTAAAAAGAATAGAAAAGAAAAGCCCAGGGACTCTGCCAGTTGGCACATTGCCATTGTGGACGTTCGTATCTTGTTTGCTTAGTCCAAAGCCTTCAGTTCAGACAATGGTAGAGGAAGGAGAAGACATAATGATTCAAGTAAAAGAGAAGGTCTCTCAAGTTAGTCAGACAGAGGAAAAGATTCAAGTAAAAGAGAAGGCCTCTCAAGCTAGTCAGACAGAGAAAGAAAGTGTAAAACAGAAAAAGCCATCAGGGGGAAAGTTACAACAGGAGACTGCTACTAACACCTTTCTATCACCAGAGGGTGTAAGTGTCCAACCAACAGCACCACCTCTACAGGAGACTGCTACTAACACCTTTCTATCACCAGAGGATGTAAATGTCCAACTAACAAGGCCACCTCCATATGCTGGGAGGTCCCCAACCCCCGCAGTTGATAGTTGGGATCCTGAGACAAGATTTCAAATATTAACATGCCCTGTATTTGAGGGAGGAGGGCAGCGATTTTACCAAGTTTTAAATTTAAAAACAGTGGAGCAGCTAAAAGAGGCTGTAACAACCTATGGTCCTCAAGCACCCTTCACTGTAAGCGTGGTCGAATCCATTAACAACTTGAACATGACACCAGCAGATTGGGCTAATATGTGTAAAGCTGTGCTAAATGGAGGACAATACCTGTTATGGAAGGTTGCCAATGAGGAATTTTGCAAGGAGATGGCTAGGCGAAATGCAGCAGCTGGTTATCCTCAGAGAAATCTAGATATGTTGTTAGGAAAGGGACCTTATGAGGATCAGCAGCAACAAATTGCATATGATCCTGGTGTATATGCACAAATTGCTGTAGATGCAATTAAGGCATGGAAGACTTTACAAGGACATGGAGGTTTACAAGGTCAATTATCTAAGGTAATACAAGGAGCTAATGAACCTTATGCTGAATTTGTAGATAGGCTTATTCAAAGAGCTACCAGAGTTTTGGGGAATACAGAACAAGCAATGCCATTACTAAAACACCTGGCTTATGAGCAAGCGAATCGTTGGTGCAGAGATATCATTAGACCATGGAAACATGAAGATTTAAACACATATATTAAATTATGTAGAGACATTAATGAACAAGAGCAAGTCGTGGCAGCTGCAGTAAAACAGGCTTTAGATGCCAGAGACATTAATGAACAAGGGAAAATTGTGGCAGCTGCAGTAAAACAGGCTTTAGAAGCCAGGCCAAGAACATGCTACAATTGTGAACAAACAGGACATTTTAAAAGGAATTGTCCCATTGGAGGAGGGTTTAACAAAACTAGGTATCAAAGGAGTAGAATACCAGGTATTTGCCCACGATGCCGTAGAGGGAGACATTGGGCTAATGAATGCCATTCTCAAACCACCATAGAGGGTACTCCATTATCAAAAAACGAACAAGGACCAGGTGTTTATCCACTATATAATGGAGAAAGGCATCGGGCTCCATTGCCAAAAAATGGACAGGGGGGCCCAATGCTCCAGGGCCCAAAACCACAAATATATGGAGCACTTGAGGAACCCAGCAACCCCATCAGGCTAGTGCCCAGGACACATTGTCCATCAGATCCCTCATCAGACAAACCAGAGGGAGCGCAGGGTTGGACATCTGCACCTCCACCAGAGCAGTACTAACTCCAGAGATGGGAGTTCAAATCATTCCCACAGGGGTGAAAGGACCTCTTCCCAAAGGAACAGTAGGCTTATTATTGGGACGCAGCTCTTCTACTCTAAAAGGACTTATGATAAGTCCTGGGGTAATTGATCCTGATTATGAAGGTGAAATAAAAATTATAGCCAGTTCTCCAAAGGGTATATCAGTAATTTCACTAGGAGATAGAATAGCACAGTTACTAATAATACCCAGTCTACATGATAAATTTTCCAGTCGTACTGTAGAAAGAGGTTCCAAGGGATTAGGCTCCACAGGTGTAGATTGGGCTATGCTTTCTTTAAATTTAGATTCTCGCCCCATGCTAAAACTAAATATTCAAGGACATGAATTTAATGGGCCACTGGATACAGGTGCAGACCTTAGCATCATCTCTGGTCAAGAATGGCCAAAACATTGGCCATTACAACAAGCCACTCAAATGCTTCGAGGCCTAGGAGTGGCAACTAATCCCCATAGAAGTGCAATGGTATTAGATTGGAAGGATCCTGAAGGAACTATACAGCCCTATGTATTGGATCATATTCCCATAAATTTATGGGGACGAGATGTCCTAGATCAATTAGGTTTGACATTAACAAATAACATCAACCAAAATGCACCCACTATTATGACTAGACAAGGTTTTAGGAAAGGAAAAAGATTAGAAAAACAAGAAAAAGGTATAGCAGCACCAATACAAATAGATCAAGGAACAGACAGACATGGGTTGGATTTTCAGAAAGGGCCACTGAGACAATAAAAATTACTTGGAAATCAGAAAGACCAGTATGGGTTCCTCAGTGGCCCCTGACTAAAGAAAAGATACAAGCAGCCCATGACCTGGTCAAACAACAATTAGCAGAAGGACATATACAACCTTCTGTATCTCCCCATAATACTCCCATTTTTGTCATCAAAAAGAAATCTGGTAAATGGAGATTTTTGCAAGATTTAAGAGCCATTAATAATGAGATGGTTATTATGGGACCTGCTCAATCAGGGATTCCTCAGTTGTCTGCTTTGCCAAAAACCTGGCATGTTTTAGTTATAGACATTAAAGATTTTTTTTTCAATTCCAATTCATCCTGAGGATAGTCCACGTTTTGCATTTACTATCCCTGCACTGAATCATGAAGGTCCTGATCAGAGATATGAATGGAAGGTACTGCCTCAAGGGATGGCTAACAACCCAACTATGTGTCAAATTTATGTTAACAAAGTAATCCAGCCACTTAGAAATAAAAATCCTGAACTACAAATATTTCACTATATATATGATGTATTATTAGAACACAAAGATAAAAACACATTGCTAGAATGTTATGCCACACTTACAAACTTATTAAAAAATTATAACCTAGAGATAGCAATAGATAAAGTACAATTAAATTTTCCAATTAATTATTTAGGAATTCTATTATCCTCAACCATGGTCCATCCACCAAAAATTCAAATACGAGTATATCAACTCAAATCACTTAATGACTTTCAAAAGTTATTAGGAGACATAAATTGGATAAGGCCTTATTTAGGTATACCAACAGGAGAGTTGGGACCTTTATTTGATATCCTAAAAGGTCCATCAGATCCAAATTCACCCCGAATGTTAACGCCTTAAGCAAGAAAGGCATTAAAAATCATTGAAACATATATGGAAAATATGCATTTGGATAGAATTGATATAAGTTTGCCTTTATTATTTATTGTACTACCAACAAAAAATATTCCTACAGGAGTATTTTGGCAAGAAGGTCCATTATTATGGATACATTTATCTTATTCTCCTAACAGTATTCTTACTAGGTATCCTGAGGCTGTAGGACAATTAATACTCAAAGGAATAAAAGCAGCAAAGGGAGTGTTTGGAATTTCTCCCAATAAAATTATTACTCCATATACTATGAATCAAATTGATGAGTTAGCTAATGAGTTAAATACTTGGGCAATAATCATGTGCAAATCTAATGTTTCATTTGATAACCACTTACCATCTCATCCTTTATTGTCTTTTTGGTCATTGCATCCTGTAATTTTTCCAAAAATGACAAGAAAAACACCTATCATGAATGCTCCAAATATATTCACTGATGGGTCAAATAATGGTACAGCAGCAGTAGTTACCCCTGATCAAACTTTTACATTGTTAGTACCCAAACAATCAGCTCAAAAGGTAGAGCTTAATGCAGTTTTACAAGCTTTTGTGATGTTTAAAGATTCTGTATTTAATTTATTTTCTGATAGTCAGTATGTAGTTAATGCTATAGTATCTCTTGAAGATGCTGGTAGGATTTCCCCTTCTTCTACTGTTTTCTCTTTGCTTTCCACTATACAAAGTCTAATCTGGGACAGAAAAGATCCATTCTTTATAGGACATATCAGGGCACATACAGGATTGCCTGGAGCCCTTAGTTTGGGCAATGATTTAGCAGATAAAACTACACATGACATACATATTTTCTCTACACTAGAAGAAGCTATAAATTTTCATAAAAAGTTCCATGTCAATGCCAATACTTTACAAAAGCGTTTTAAAATAAATAAGGAACAAGCTAGACAAATAATAAAACAATGTCAAAATTGTGTGACCTTTTTACCACAAGTTAATCTTGGAGTCAATCCTAGAGGACTGATACCTAACCATATTTGGCAGATGGACGTCACACACTTGCCAGAATTTGGAAAATTAAAATATTTGCATGTTACAGTTGATACTTCTTCTGGATTTTTGATGGGCTCCCTTCATGCTGGAGAAAAAACTAAAGATGTTATAGCTCATTGCTTACAAAATTTTGCCACTGTGGGTGTTCCAAAACAGTTAAAAACAGATAATGCCCCTGGTTATACTTCTCCCTCTTTTAAACAATTTTGCTCAACATTTGGCATTACTCATATAACAGGAATCCCATACAATCCACAGGGACAAGACATAGTTGAAAGAGTTCATCAAACTATTAAAATGTACTTATTAAAAAAAAAAAAGACGGAATTGGGAAGGGGTATATATTCCCGAAAGATAAACTTAAAATAACCCTTTTTACTCTAAACTTTTTAAATTTGAATTCATCAGGACTTAGTGCTGCGGAAAGGCATATGTGTCCAAAAAATGTGCATAAGCCCAAGGTACTTTGGAAGGATATTCTAACAGGACAATGGAAAGGTCCTGACCCAGTAATTGTCTGGAGTCGAGGGTCTGTTTGTGTGTTTCCACAGGGAGAACAGCAGCCTATTTGGATTCCAGAGAGATTAACCAAGGTCCTGACCCAGTGATTGTCTGGAGTCGGGGGTCTGTTTATGTGTTTCCACAGGGAGAACAGCAGCCGATTTGGATTCCAGAAAGATTAACTAAAGCGATTTCTACAGACCAAAAAGAAGATGATTTGGCTCAAATCCATAACAACTGATATCCAAAACTCCAGTTTGGCTATTCTTACATCTGCAACAGAACCAGGATGCTTTTTTCAATATCTATTTTATTATTGCCCTTTGCCATATCATGAAGTTCTATTTTGTTTTTTGAGCTCATACAGACCTAGGTTAATGTTTTGCTGATCAGTTCTATTTTTTGACTATAGAGTTTTTAAACATTGCAATGGAGATTTCACCTGTAAAAAGTTATAAGGCCTTTACTATAATGTTATGTGTTGTATGTATTATATTATGTGTGCACACTTGTGTTTTGTGTTATATGTTTGAATGTATGTATGTCCATATATCATATATGATGAGAGATCATGATAAAATGGATCCAAATATTTTTTTTCACGTGATTTATATGGTTTAATTTAAATTGGGTAAACAACTGTTGAGGATTGTTTTAATATGTAAACAAAACAGAAGGTTAACAGATCTGTTTGTTTACTTTCACCTTTCCTTTTCCTTATATTTAATAATTCTCTTAAAGACAATGTAAATTGTTAAGAAAATTGTCTTCTTTTAGTGCCTTCTGTAATGTTACATAATTTTTTCTTTAGCCATTATTGGTAGAATTCCTATCTTCATCCCAGTGCTGGTGAAGTCAAAGATAAAACCAATCTACAGCTTCTACAATAGCCATCACTGAACTGCTTGCAGAACTTGCCTGGACACATTGTGAGCTCACCTGTATGCATTGTGAACTATCTGTTGGTGCAGCAACTTGTGGTAGTGTTGGGGTATTTTTGCTGATTGGTGATACAATTTTTCCAAAAGGAGCCGTCAATTGGCTTGGTGTATCTTCCTCCCTTCTGCTTGTCATGATCGTCCAGCTAAAATTTGGGGGCCAACAGGGGTGAGGTAAAAGAACCTCACCCCCCTGCTGGTACAAAGACCTCTCCACAGGTGTGGCTGTATACTGGACTGGTAGTCAGTGATGGGTAAGATCCAATTGCAATGGCACCAACCTAAGGACCATATGCACTATGGGACAACCTAAGGCAGGCATGGTCCCTAAGCCACATGCTTGTTGTTTAAACAGAGAGGGGGAGATGTTGAGAGCCACAGCCGAAGGGGCCCCAGCAAACTTCCAGCTGCCAGCAAACTTCCAGCTGCCGGCTGATGATTGGCTCACAGCGGCCCCAGCAACATCTAGCTGATTGGCTCCTCTGCGGTGATGCTCATTGGGGTGTTTCCCTGCCCTTTCAGACCACGGAGCTGCTCATTGGGGGACTTTTTTGGCTCCACCCACGTGACCCAGCCAATAGGCCTCAAGTGCAGGAGGATTGTGGGAGGTGGGGAGAAGCTTGTGTGGGAGAGAGAGGCTTGTGGAAAGCCGGTGGTGGCAGTTGAGGCTCTGAGGGTTTTTCCTGAGATGCTGTTTTGTTTGGCGTGTGTAGTCTTTTGATGCCTCTTCTATTTCCTCCTTTGTTATTGGTCTGTTTAAATTGTGTGTATCTTCCTGAGTCAATCTGGGAAAATCATATGACTTAAGAAATTTATCGATATCTTTGCTATCTTCTATTTTATTGGAATATAGTGTTTCAAAATAATTTCTAATTATCTTCTGTATTTCTGTAGTGTCCATTGTGATATTGCCTTTTTCATCCCGTATGTTAGTAATTTGAGCTCTCTCTCTTCTTCTCTTCGTTAGCATGGCTAAGGGTCTGTCGATCTTATTTATTTTTTCAAAGAACCAACTTTTAGTTTTATCAATTTTTTCAATGTTTTTTTTTGTTTCAATTTCATTGATTTCCACTCTAATTTTAATTATTTCTTGCCTTCTACTACATTTGCTGTTGTTTTGCTCTTCCTTTTCTACGTTTTGAGATGATTTGTGAGTTCATTTATTTGTTGGTTTTTTCTTTTTTTGAGGAATGAACTCCAGGAAATGAATTTCCCTCTTAAAACTGCTTTCATTGTGTCCCATAGATTCCAATATGTTGTGTCTGTATTTTCATTTATCTCCAAGAATTTTTTGATTTCCTCCTTTATGTCTTCTGTAACCCATTGATCATTCAGTAACATATTCTTCATTTTCCAGGTGATGCAGGATTTTTCCTTCCTTCTTTTATCATTAATTTCCAGTTTCATGCCATTATGATCAGATAAAATGCATGGTATTATCTCCACACATTTATATTTACTAAGAGTTGCCCTATGGCATAATATATGGTCTATCTTTGAGAAGGATCCGTGTGCTGCTGAGAAGAACGTGTATCCACTTGATGATGGTTGAGATATTCTATATATGTCGGTTAAGTCTAGGTTATTGATTGTGTTATTGAGTTCTATAGTTTCTTTATTCAGCTTTTGTCTGGAGGATCTGTCCAATGGAGAGAGCAGTGTGTTGAAGCCACCCATAATTATTGTGTTGTGGTCTATTTGACTCTTGAACTTGAGGAGAGTTTGTTTTATGAACGTTGCAGCACCATTGTTTGGTGCATATATATTGATAATTGTTATGTCTTGTTGGTGGATGGTTCCTTTTAACAGTATATAGTGTCCTTCTTTATCCCTTTTGACTAACTTAGGTTTGAAGTTGATTTTATTTGATATGAATATGGCCACTCCTGCTTGCTTCCGAGAACCATGTGAGTGATATGATCTTTCTCAACCTTTCACCTTCAGCCTGTGTATGTCTTTTCCTATCATATGAGTCTCCTGAAGGCAGCATATTGTTGGATTTGTTTTTTTAATCCAGGTTACTAGCCTATGTCTCTTGATTGGTGAATTTAAGCCATTAACGTTTAAGGTTACTAGTGATATATGGTTTGTACTTCCCGTCATGCTTGTTTATTTATTTGTTTTAATATGGCTAGTTTTTCCTTTTTGGTTATTTTTTTCCTTCCCTTTACTGAGTTACCTCCCACTGTTAGTTTTGGGTGCTGTTTTTCATTTCCTCTTCTTGTAGTGTTTTTCTCAAAATGCCTTGCAGTACTGGTTTTCTGGTTGCAAATTCTTTAAACTTTTGTTTATCATGAAATATTTTAATTTCATTGTCAAATCTGTAGCTTAATTTTGCTGGATACAGTATTCTTTGTTGGAATCCATTATTTTTCAGCATTTGAAATATGTTGTTCCAGGATCTTCTCGCTTTCAACGTCTGTGATGAAAAATCAGCCATTAACCTAATTGGTTTACCCCTGAATGTAATCTGCCTCCTTTCTCTCATAGCTTTTAATATTCTCTCCTTGTTCTGTATGTTGGATATCTTCATACTTATGTGTCTTGGAGTTGGTCTATTATGGTTTTGAATGTTTGGGTCCTGTAGGCTTCCAGGATTTGGCAATACATTCCATCTTTCATATCTGGGATGTTTTCTAGGATTATTTCATTCAATAGATTGTCCATTCCTTAGGATTGAACCTCTATACCTTCTTCTATCCCAATGACTCTCAAATTTGGTTTTTTTATGAGAACCCATATCTCTTGGATAGATTGCTCATGAATTTTAAGCATCCTTTCTGTGTTGACTATATTCTTTTCAAGTTGATAAACTTTGTCTTCATTATCTGATGTTCTGACTTCTATTTGATCTAGTCTATTTGTAATATTCTCGTTTGAGTTTTTAATTTGGTTTATGGTTTCCTGCATTTCTAGGAATACTGTTTGATTTTTTTTTTTAAATCTCTATCTCCTGGTAGAGCTCGTTCTTTCACATTTGAATTTGTTTATTTAATTCGTTTTCAAAATATACTTTCATTGTTTGGACTTGCTGTCTAATGTCTTCACTAAAATTCATTCCATCTGAGTTAGGTATGCCTTGAGTTCTTTCTCTGTCCATTTTTTTCTGATGCCTCTAGGTTCTCCTGTGTATTTAAGTTGTCCTGCATTGTTTGTAATCCTTTTCTCACTTGTTTTTTCATGGTGCTCAAGTTACTTTCCAACTCTGTTTGGCTGCTGTGTTTCTGTTTTCTCCTTTGAATTTGCTTTGGTTTTTATAGTTCTACTATCTCTCCTTTGTGTTAGGAGACAATGTTTAGAGATGTTGGATTTAATTATGATTTAAGGTAAATTCATTAGTTTCATTAAAGGCCTTCAGATTTTGATGGCAAATAGAGAATTGAGGTTTTGACTTAGGATTTTATGTTAAGGTCAGGCGATTTGATGGTATGGAGGTTAGTATATGTTAGCTTCTTTGGGGGGTTGCTCAAATGCAGGCGGATATTAACAAGAGAATAGACAGGAGTACTTGGGGGTAGTTAAGGGCTTAGGCAGACTACAGAATTTGTAATATTCATCTATTTGCATTTAGTAAGTTATACGTAATCTGGGTGTTCATGCTTAAGAGGAAAGATGGGGAAAGGGTAAGGACACAAACCAAGAAAGAGAGAGGGAGAGAAGAAAGAAAGAGAAAAGAATAGAAATGAAAAGAAATGATAAAAAATGCAGTAAAATAAAAATTACAAATGAAAAAAATTACAATTGAAAAAAAAATAATTAAAAGAAAAAAATTAAAATTAAAAAATTAAAGAATTTAAAAAAATGAAACAAGAAAAAAAAGGCACTGTTAGGCTTCTATTTTATTCACTACCAGTAGGTGGTGCTGTGCCTTCTGGGCCAAGATTTTGCCCTCTGGTTGTAGGATACAATCCGTGTGAGGCCGCTCCCTCCCCTCCCCCACCGGTGTCTCTCAAAAACCTGTTAGCTTAGGTTTTTTCCTGGCCTCTAGTCCCCTGGCTTCTCCTGCTAGCCAGGCCTTCCCCAGTGTGATGCCTCTTGGCAGTTCAAACTATACTCTGGGCCTGCAGTTTGCTGGGTGTGGAGCGAGGCTATTGGGAACCGGCACCTTATTGTTTGATTCCTTCTGCTTGCCACTCCCCCAGAGCTGGCAAGACAGGTTTTGTTTTCGCCACTGATGGGAGGGGGAGCTGGAGGTCAGGTGCCTTTACCTTTCCCCACGCCTCTATTCATGCTCACTCTGATAATCCCTCCCCCGGAAAGCTGGGGAGAGATTTTATGTGAATTCCCCACTGTATGGGAGATGGGCTGAATAACACACCTGTTCTATTGCTGCAATGTGTCAGATACTGGCGATGGTGATGTCAGCTCTCCAAGATGGTGGCTGCTGGCTTCCTTGGTGGACTGTCCAGTGTGGGGGACAGAACTGGACCTCTTCCTTCCCCGTCTCAAACCCCGAACTCAGCCCGGAGCTCAGTGAGGGCACAGCCAGCAGGACTCCACAGAACCTGCCATATCTCTGCGTTGCTGGCCGCTTCTCGGTGCCCCGCCATCTCTAGCCGGGGGGGCGGGCCGCAGATCAATCAGCCTGGATCTCTGGCCGCACAGTTCACTCTCGGGTGAGACCCAGTAACCTGTTCTCAGTGATGGAAATCCTTCCTCTAGGTTTCAGTGCATCCCAATTTTGCTGGAAATTCCTAACAAGATAGCTTGTGGTCGTTCTAACTTATTATTCACTTGCGCAGTGACGCGGAACACAGGGGTGATGCACTCTATTCGCTGCCATCTTCCTTATCCCCAAGCCCTAATTCTAACCCTAAATCTAACCCTAACACTAAGACTAACTCTAACTCTCGTCCTAGCCCTACCCCTTGTCCTAACCCAATCACTTATGATAACTCAAACCCTAGCCATAAACCTAGCCCTAACCTTCACTGTAGCCATAAACCTAGATCTAACCCTAACTCTAAATCTAACCCTAACCCTAAGCCAAAACCACACCCTAACACTAGCTCTAACCCTAACCCTAAACCTGGCCCTAGCAATCAAGACAAATTGAGCCATAGCACTGACCCTAAACCTTAAACTAACCAAACCCTAACCTACACCTAACCCTAACCCTATCCCTTTTTTTTAGTCCCAACTCTAACCCTAGAATGAATACTAACCCTGACTCTGACCTTAACACTAATCCTAGCTCTACACATCACACTATCCCTAAACCTAATCCTAACACTAGACCTCAACCTAAACTTAACCCTAAAACTAGCCCTAATCGTAATCCCAGTCCTTAAATTAGCCATAGCGCTAAAACTAACACAAAACCTAGCCCTAATCCCAGGCCTAACCCTAGCTTTAACCCCAACCCTAACCCTGGCCCTAACCTTAACCCTATCTCTAGTCCTAATCCTAGCACTAACCCTATTTCTTAAACTTAGTCAAACCCTCACCCTATTGCTACCCTAGTCCTAACCCTAATTCTATGCTTACCCCAAACCCTAACTCTATTACTAGTCCTAAACCTATCCCTCATTCTAGCTCTAAATTTAACTCAAATCCTAAACCTAACATTGACCCTTATTCTGATCCTAACACTAAACCTAGGTTTAAACCTGACCCTAACCCTTAACCAAAACCTAACACTAGCCCTACCAGTAACCCTAATTCTAAACCTAACACTAACACTAGCCCTAGACCTAAACCTAATCCTAAATAAAGCCATAACCCTAGCCTTAGCGCTAACAATAACACTTAACCTAAACCAAACACTACCTCTAGTCCTAGACCTACCCTATTCCTCATTCTGGACCTAACCCTAAACCTAATCCTAACCTGAACCCTGACATTTACCCTAACAAAAACCCTAACTCTAAACCTTATCTGAACCCCCAAGCTAACCCTAACACTAGACGAACTCGAAATTAGCCATAACGATAAGTCTAGCTCTTACATTACCCATACACCTAACAGTAGCCCTAAACCTCACACAAAACCTAGTCATAATTACAGCCCTAAACTGAACCCTATGCACAACCCTTACCCTAAACCTAGCCCTAACCATAACCCTAACCCACGTTCTAGCCCTAACCCTAGCACAAACGCTAAACCTTACCCTAAACATAACCCTAGCCCAAACCCTAAGCCTCATCCTAACTCTACCCAATCCTAACTGTAACCATATCCCAAACCCTAGCTCTAATTCTATCCATTACACTAACCATAACCCTAAAACTAATGCTAACCCTAGCCCTAAACATAATCTTAACCCTACCCTAGCCCAGACTGTAACCCTAACTCTCACCATAGCACTAAACCTAGCTCAATCCCTAATCCTTAAACTTAACCTAACCCTAACACTAACCCAAGGCCTAACCCTAAACCTAACCCCAGCCCTAATCTTAACCTTAACTCTAGTCCTAACCCTAGTTCGAACCATACCCAATACCCTAACCCTAAACTTAACCCTAATGATAACACTAGACCTAAAGCTAAACCTACTCTAACTCTAAACATAAACCTAATCCTAGAACTAACATTGAACCTAACCCTAACCCTAATCTAAGCTAGCTCAAACCCTAACCCTAATCCTATACCTAAACCTAATGCTAAACTCAACCTAACACTATCTTTAACCTGACATCTAAACTTATTATGCTAGCCCTAATAATAACCCTAGCCCTAACCATAACACTAACCATGACCAAAACCCTAGACCAAATACTAAATTAACCTTATCCATAGCAAAATTCCTAGCTCAAACCCTAAACTGTACCCTAAACCTAATCCTAAGTGTAACCCTCGTCCTAACCCTGACACTAACCCTAACTCTAACCCTAATCCTAACCATTATCCTAGCTCTAACCCTAGGTCTAACCCTATAAATTACCCTAAAAATAACCATGATCCTAATGTTAACCCTAGGCCTAACCCTAAACCTATCACAAACCCTAACCATATCCATTACCTTAAACATAACCTGAACCCTAAACCTAACACTATCCATTACCCTAACCCTAATTCTAACCTTAATGCTAATTTGAGACTTAACCCTAAACCTTAACCTAACCCAAACCCGAAGCCTGACCCTGACCCTCATAATACCCCAGCTCTTAATCTCACCCTTTCCCTAAACGTAACACTTTAACTTGACCTAGTCATAAACCTAACCCTAAAAAATCACTAACTATAAACCTAGACCTGACATTAGTCCTCACCCTAATTCTTGCCCTAAACCTAACACAAAACCTAGCCCTATCTTGTCCTTAAATCTAGCCTTAATCCTAAACCTAACCATAACCCTAGCCCTAACCCTAACCCTAGCCCTAAAGCTAATCATAAAACTAGCCCTAACCCTAATCATAGCACTAAAACAAAACCGAGCAACAGGCCTAACACTAACCTTAACTTAAACCAAAACCTAGCACTACATCTAGATCCAACCCTAGCCCTAATTCGAATACTAACCATAACCTTAAAAATAACCCTGAACCTGACTTACATCCTAACACTCATCCTAGCTCTAAACACCACCCTAAACTTAAACTGAACCCTAACAGTAAACCTAGCCCTAATTTGAGTCCTAACCCTAACCCTAAAACTAACCCTGACCTGACTGATATCCTAATGCTAACCCTAGCTATAAATATCACCCTAATTTTAAACCTAAAACTAACACTTGACCTACCCCTACCCCTAACCCTAATTGTAATGCTAGTCCTTATATTAGCTGTTGCCCTACCCTAGCCTTAAACCTCACACAAAAACTAGCTCTAATCTGAGCCCTAAACCTAGCTTTAACCCTAACCATAAACTTAACCCTAGCCCTAACCCTATGCCTTAACCTGAAAAAAACCTTAATCCTAATGGTAACCCTAGACCTATCCCTAATCCTTAGGCTAACCAAATCCTAACCCTATTAATAGTCCTAACACTAGATCTCATTCCAGCTCTAACACTATTCCAAACCCTAACCCTAACCCTGACCCTTATTCTGACCATAAAATAAACCCTAGAATAAACCTGACCCTAACCCTAAACCAAACCCTAACACTAGCCCTAATTGTAAACTTATACATAAGCCTAACCCTACCACAAGCTCTAGACCTAAACCTAATCCTAAATCTAGCCTGAACTCTAGCTCTAGACCTAAACAAAATCCTAGCCCTAGCCCTAAAAAAACCTTTACCTAACCCAAACCCTAAATCTACCCCTAGGCCAAATCCTAGTCCTAATTCTGGCTTTAACACTAACTTTAACTCTAACCCAAACACTGACCCTGGCTTTAACACTAAATCTACCTCTAAACCTGAAACTAACCAAAACCTAAACCTAATTCTAGACCCAGCCATAACCCTAACCCTAAAACTAGAGCTAATCATAACCCTAGATGTTACATTACCCATAGCCCTAACCTTAGGCCTAAACCTAACTCTAAACATAAAGCTAATTTTAGGCCTAAACCTAGCCCTAAGACTAACCCTAACCCTAACACTAGCCCTATACCTAACCCTAGCCCTCACCTTAGTCCTAAGATAGCTAAAAGCCTAATCCATACTCTAAACATAAGCCTAGACCTACCCCTAACTCTCACACTAACACTAGCCCAAATCCTAAACCTAACCTACCCCTAAACCTAGCTCTAAACCTACCCATTATCCTCACCCTAAACCTAAACTTATTGATAATCCTAGCCCGAACCCTAATGTTAACCCTAACCCTAACTGGAAAACTAACCATATACATAACCCTAAAATTAAACTCAGCATAGCCCTATCTCTAGATCAAACCATAAACCTAACCATAAACCTAAACATAACCATAACTCTAATCCTAACCCTATCACTAATTCTAACTCTAAAGCAAATCTAAACCTAACATAATCCTATCTGTTACCTTAACCCTAACCCTAATGTAAACGATAACCCTAGCCCTAACTCTAAACCTAACCCTAAACCTACTGTAATCCTATCCATAGAACTAACCCTAAACCTAGCCCTAACCGTAGCTCAAAACCTAAACTTTATTCTAAACATAACCCTAAACCTAACCCTGACCCTAGTTCTAACACTAACTCTAATGCTAACTCAAGGCATATTCCTAACCATAACTCTAGTTCTAACCTAAGCTCTAAACCTATCAATTACTCTAACCATAACCCTTACCCTAATGCTAACCTAAGCTTAACCCTAGCCTATCACTAATGCTAACCTTACCAATTACCCTAAATCAAACCTGAACCTTAAAACAAACCCTAACTATACCGCTAACCCTAACCCTAATGCTAATTTGAGCCATAAACCTAAA
Organism: Marmota monax; assembly: GCF_021218885.2. Classification (NCBI taxonomy): domain Eukaryota; kingdom Metazoa; phylum Chordata; class Mammalia; order Rodentia; family Sciuridae; genus Marmota; species Marmota monax. The sequence goes on from NW_026691933.1 coordinate 4,169,296, forward strand.
TCCTTACCTAAGCCAAATCCTAATCCTAATAATTCCCCAAGATCTAAACCTGACCTTACCCTAAACCTAACCCTTACACTAGACGTAGCCATAAGCCTAACCCTCAAACTATCTTTAACCATAACCCTAGACCTGATATTAGCCCTAGCACTAATCCTAGCCCTGAATCTAATACAAACACTAGCCCTCATCCTAGCCCTAAACCTATCCTTAATCATAACCCTAACCCCAAGCCCAGCCCTAACCCTAACTCTATCCCTCACCCTACGTCTAAACCTAGCTATAATGCCATTCTGTATGCTAAAATTAAACCTAACCCTATCCCTATGGCTAGGCCTAAGCTGAACACTAATCCTTGTCTTAATCCTAGCCCTAATTTAACCCTATTCCAAACCGTAACTCTAATTTTAGCCCTCTCACTAACTCTAACTCTCACATTAGCCCTATTCCTAGTTCTAAACCTATCCCTAACCATAACTCTAACCCTGGCCCTAACACTTGCCCTATCCTTAATCCTAGCCTAATCCTAGATCTAACCTAACTATAAATGTAGTCCTAACTCTAAGACTAAGCCTAACACTAACACTAGCCCTAACCCTAATACTAATTGTAAAACTAGCCCTAACTCTAACCCTAGGACTAAAACAAAACCAAGCAATAGACCTAACCCTAAACCTTAACTTAAACCAAACCCTAAACTACTACAAAAACTAATCCTAGCCCTAATTGAGTCCTAACCCTAACCTTAAAACTAACCCTGACCCTGACTCATATCCCAACAATCACCCTAGCTCTAAACATGACGCTAACCTTAAACCAAACCCTAATAGTAAACCTAGCCCTAATTCAAGTCCTAACTCAAACCCTAAAACTAACCCTGACCCTGACTCCTATCCTAAAAATAACTCTAGCTCTAAATATCACCCTAATCTTAAATCTAACACTAACACTAGAACTACCCCTAACCCTAACTCAAAGCTAACCCTAATTGTAACCCTGGTTCTTACATTACCTGTTGCCCTAACCTTAGCCCTAATACTAACACAAAAACTAGCCCCAATCTGAGCCCTACACCTAGCTTTTACCCTAACCCTACCCCTAAAACTTGCTCTAACCCCATCCCTAACCCTAAGCAGAAATCTAACCCTAATGGTAACCCTAGACCTATCCCTAATCATCAGCCTAATCAAAACTCTCACCATATTTTTTTTTTTTTTTTTTTTTTTTTTTTTTTAAAGAGAGAATTTTTAATATTTATTTATTCATTTTAGTTTTCGGCGGACACAACATCTTTCTTTGTATGTGGTGCTGAGGATCGAACCCGGGCCGCACGCATGCCAAGCGAGCGCGCTACCGCTTGAGCCATATCCCCAGCCCACTCTCACCATATTAATAGTCCTAACCCTAGCTCTCATTCTAGCTCTAACCCTATACCAAAGTTAACCCTAACCTGACCCTTATTATGACCATAACACTAACCTAGGTCTAAATCTGACCCTAAAGCTAGACCAAACCTTAACACTTGCCCTACCAGGAACCTTATACATAAACCAGACCCTATCACTAGCCCTAGACCTAAATCTAATCCTAAATCTAGACTTAAATCTAGCTCTAGACCTAAACAAAAACCTAAAAGCCTTAGCCCTAACAATAACCCTTAACTTAATGCAAAGACTAATCCTACCCCTAGACATAAACCTAGTCCCAATTCTGGTTTTAACCTTAACTCTAACTCTAACCTGAACACTGACCCTGCCTTTAACACTAAACCTATCTCTAAATCTGAACCTAAACAAAAACCTAAACCTAACACTAGACATAGACATAACCCTAACCCTACAACTAGCCCTAATCATAATCCTAGCTCTTATATTACCCATAGCCCTAACTCTATGCCTTAACCTTTACCCTAAACATAACCCTAGCCCTATCCCAAACCCTAACCTAACCCTAGCCCTAATCCTAACCTTAACCATCGCCCTAACCATAGCTCTACTTCTATATACTACCCTAACCCTAGCCCTAATCCTAACCATAACCCTAGCCCTAACCCTAGCTCTAATCCTATCCATTACCCTAATCATAATCCTTACCCTAATTCTAACTCTAGGCTTAAACCTAACACTATCACAATCCCTACACGTATCCATTACCCTAAAACTAACCTGTACCCTAATCCTAAGCCTATTCATTACCCTAACCCTAACTCTAACCCTAAAGCTAACTAAAGCCCTAAACCTAAACCTTAACCCAAACTGAACCATAAGCCACACCTAAACTTAATAATACATCTAGCTCTAAACTTGACCCTTACCTTAAATCTAACCCTTACACTAGACCTAACCATAAATATAACCCTAAATCTATTCCTAACCATAACCCTAGACTTAACCCTAGTCGCTTACCCTAACACAAACTATAGCATAACCCTAAACCTATCTCTAGCATTAACCTTAACCCTAACACTGGCTCTAGCCCTAACCCTACTCAAACTCTAATCCTTACCCTAAACATAACAATAGCCCTAACCCTCAACCTAACCCTAAACCAAGCCCTAATCCTAACTGTAACAATAGCACAAACTCTATCCATTACCTTAAACATAACCCTAACCCTAATGCCAACCCAAGCCATAACCCTAACCCTAACCCTAACCGTAGCCCTGACTCTAACCCTAACCCTCACCCTAGCCCTAACCCTAGCTCAAACCCTAACTTCTGCTAAACCTAACACTAACACTAACTCTAGGCCTATCTCTAAACCTAGCCTAAATCCTAAGGTTAACTCAAGCCCTAACACTAGCACTAACCCTATCCTTTACCCTAAACATAAACCTAAACCAAAGGCTAACCCTAGGCCTAACCCTAATCCTATCGCTAACACTAACCCTATCTATTACTCTAAACCTAACCTGAACTCTAAACCTAACACTATCCATTACTTTAACACTAACCCTAATGCTAATTTGGGGCCTAACCCTAACCCTTATCCTAAACCAAACCCTAAACCAGACTCTGACCTTAATAATACACCTAGCTCTAAACCTGACCTTTATTCTAAACCTAACTTTCCCCTAGACCTTGCCATAAACCTAAAGTTAACACTATTCCTAACCATAACCTTAGACCTGACATTAGCCCTAGCCCTAATCCTAGCTCTAACCCTAACACAAACCCTAGCCCTCATCCTAGCCCTAATCCTAGCCTTAATCCTAACCTGAACACTCACCCTATTCCTATACCTAATTTTAACCCTCTCCCTAGCCCTGAACCTAGCCATAACCTCACACTTTCCCTTAAAACTAACCATAACTCTAACACTAACATTAACCCTAATTCTAGCCCTAACCATGTGTCTAACCCTAACACTAAACCTAGCACTAATCTAGCCCTAATTTAGCCCAAACCCTAAGCAAATCCCTAACTCTAGACCTAAGAATACCTCTAACTCCCAACCTAGCCCTATTTTTATTTCTAAACCTGTCCATTACCGTAACCCTAACACTAGCCCTAACCTTAAATCAAACCATAACTCTAAATCTAACCCTAACCTTAAGCCTAAACCTCACCCTACCACTAGCTGAACACTATCGCTAATCATAAAACTAACCCTAACCCTAGACCTAGCCCTAAAACAAAACCGAGCCATTACCCTAAACCTAAACCAAACCTAAAACAAACCCTAACCCTACAACTAGCCATAATCCTAGCTCAAATTTGTGTCCTAGAACTAAAACTAACCCTTACAATGACTCATATCCAAACACTAACCCTAGCTCTATATATCACCCTACCCATAAAGAAAATGCTAACACCATTCCTAGTCCAAAACCTAACCCTAAAACTAACCCTAATAATAACCATAGTTCTTACATTAGCTATAGTCCTAACCCTAGCCCTAACCCCAAAACAAAAATGGCCCTAATCTGAGCCCTAAAACTAGATTTAACCCTAACCCTAGCCTTAGACCTCAACCTAACCCTAATCCTAGCTCTAAGCCTAGCTGTAACCCTATCCCTTATCCTAAGCCAAACCCTATCCATAATGCTAACCCTAGTCCTAATAGTAATCCTTAGCCTAAATCAAACACTAAACCCTGGCTCTCATTCTATCTCTAAACCTAACCCAAAACCTAACCCTAATCTTCACCCTTATTCTGACCATGACACTAATTATAGGTCTAAACCTGACCCTAACCCTAAACTGAACCCTGAAACTAGCCCTACCAGTAAATTTTACCTAAACCTAACCCTATCACTACCCCTAGACCTAAACCTAATCCTAAATCTACTGATAACTCTAGCCCTAGACCTAAACAAAAACTTAGTCCTAGCCCTAACAATAACACTTAACTTAAACCAAACAATAACACTACCTCTATCCCTAATGCTACTCCTGATTCTGGCTTTCACCCTAACTCTAATCAGAACACTGACCCTGACACTAACACTAAACCTAGCTCTAAAACTGACTCTAAACCAAAATCTAAATCTCACACTAGACCTAGCCATAACCCTAACCCTAAAACTATCCCTAATTAAAACCCTAGATATTACATTACCCATAGCACTAAAACTAGACCTAAACCTAACAGAAAACCTAGCCCTAATCCAAGGCCTAAACCTACCCTAAGCATAACCCTAACCCTAGCCCTAACCCTAAGCCTAACCCTCACCTTAGACCTAAGCATAGCTCAAAGCCTAAACTTTGGCCTAAACATAACCCTAGCCTTATCCCTAATAATAACCCTAACCCTAGTTCTAACCCTAACCCTAACTCTAACCCTAACCCTATATATTACCCTTATGATAACCCTATTCCTAATGCTAACCCTAGGCCAAACCCTAACCCTCTCGCAAACCCTAAATCTCTCCATTACCCTAAACTCATCCTGAACCCTAAACCTAACCATATTCATTACCCTAAACCTAACTCTAACCCTAATGCTCATTTGAGCCTTATCCCTAAATCTTAACCTAATACAAACTTAACCCTGACCCTGAACTTAAAAATACCCCTAGATCTAAAACTGACCCTTACCCTAAACTTAACACTTACAATAGACTAAGACATAGACCTAATTACAAATCTACTCCTAAATGTAACACTAGACCTGACATTATCCCTAGCCCTAATTCTAGACCTAATCCTAGCCCTAAAACCTAGCCTTAATCAAAACTGTAACCCTAAACCTAGCCCTAATCCTAATTATAACCCTCACTCTACCTCTAAACCTAGCTATAATACATCCCTTACCCTAAACCCTAAACCTAGTCCTAATGCTAGGAGTAAGCTGAACACTAACCCTAGTTCTAAACCTTGCACTGATTTAGCTCTATCCCTAAAACTAACCATAACCCTAGCCCTAAGACTAACTCTAACTCTTGCCCTAGCCTTATGCCTAGTTCTATCCTTATCATTTACCATAACCCTAAACCTAGCCCTAACCCTTGCCCTATCATTAGGCCTAGCCCTAACCCTAGATCTAAACCTAACTCCAAGTCTTAAAATAACCCTCAGCCTAAGCCTAACACAAACACTAGCCCTGACCCTAACACTAATCATGTAACCTAGGACTAAAACAAAACTGAGCAATAGAGGCTGAGGATATGGCTCAAGCGGTAACACATTCACCTGGCATGCAAGGGGTGCTGGGTTTGATCCTCAGTGACAATAAAAATATAATTATAAAAAAGATGTTGTGTCCACAAAAACTAAAAAAAATAAATAAAAACATTTAAAAATTCTCTTTCTCTCTCTCTCAGTCTCTCTCTCTCTTTCTAAAAAAACTGAGCAATACTCCTAACCTTAAACCTTATCATAATCCAAACCCTAACACTACACCTAGACCTAACCCAAGCCCTAATTCGTGTCCTTACCATAACCTTAAACTAACCCTGACCCTGAATCATATCCTAACACTCACCCTAGGTCTAAACACCATCCTAAACTTAAACCGAACCCTAACAGTAACCCTAGCCTTAAATGAAGTCATAACCCTAACCTTAAAACTAACCTTGATGCTGACTCATATCCTAACAGTCACCCTAGCTCTAAAGACCACCCTAAACTTAAACTGAACCCTAACAGTAATCCTAGCCCTTATTTGAGACCTAACCCTAACCCTAAAACTAACACTGTCTCTGAATCATATCCTAATACTAACCTCACTATAAATATCACCCTAACATTAAACCTAACCCTAACACTAGACCTACACTTACCCCTAACCCTAATTGTAACCCTAGTTCTTATATTATCCATTGCCATAACATTAGCCCTAACCCTAACACAAAAATTAGCCCTAATCTGAGCCCTAAACCTAGATTTAACACTAACCCTAACCCTAACTCTAGCCCTAACCCTAGCTCTTAGCCTATCCCTTACCCAAAGTGAAACCCTAACCCTAATAGTAACCCTAGACCTATTCCTAATCCTTAAGCTAACCAAAACCCTAACTCTATTAATAGTCATAACCCTACCCTCACTCTATCTCTAACCCTATTCCAAACCCTAATGTTAACCCTGACCAGTTTTTTCACCCTAACAGTAATCCTAGGTCTAAACCTGGTGCTAATCCTAGACCAAACCCTAACACTAACCCTAGACATAAACCAAATACTAAATCTAGCCTTAACTCTAGCCCTAGACCTAAACAAAAACCTATCCCTAGCCCTTAAAGTAACCCTTAACCTAACACAAACACTAACCCTACCCCTAGACCTAAACCTAGTTCTAATTCTGGCTGTAAACCTAATTCTAACTCTAACCCAAACACTGACCCTGCCTTTAAGAGTAAACTTACCTCTAAACCTGACCCTAACAAAAATCTCAACCTAACACTAGACCTAGCCAAAATCCTAACCCTAAAACTAGCCCTAATCATAACCCTAGCTCTTACATTACCCACAGCCCTAACCCTAGGCCTAAACCTAACACAAAACCTAGAGCTAATCCTAGGCCTAAGCATAACCCTAACCTAACACTTGATTAGTCCTAACCATAGCTCAAAGCCTAACTCTTATCCTAAACATAAACCTACACCTATGCCTAAATATACCCCTAACACTTGCCCTAATCATAAAACTAACCCTAGCCCTAAACCTAGCTCTAAACCTACCCATTACCCTAAAACTAACTCTAAACCTATTGATAACCCTAGGCCTAACCCTAACCCTAAACCTAACCAGAAAACTAACACTAGACCTAACCCTAAACCTCACTCTCACCATAGACCTAACTCTAGCTCAAACCCTAACCCTTACCATAAACCTAAACATAACCATAGCCCTAAACCTAAACCTAAACCTCAATCTAACACTAACCATAACTCTATGTCTACATCTAACCATATCCTTTACTCTAACCCTAACCCTAACCATACTCTAATCTTATCCCTAGACCTAACTCTAAACCTAACCCTCGCCCTAGCCCTAACCCTAGCTCAAAACCTAACCCTTATGCTAAACATAACCCTAACACTAACCCTAGGTCTAATCCTAACCCTAACCCTAACTCAAGACCTATTCCTAACCATAACCCTAGCCCTAAACTTAGCTCTAACTCTATCCATTATCCTAACCATTACCCTTACCCTAATGATAACCCTAGGCCTAACACAAACACTATCACTAAATCTAACCCTATCAATTACCGTAAACCTAATGTGATCCATAAATAAAAACCTAGCATTACCCTAACCCTGCCTAATTCTTATTTGAGCCCTAATGCTAAACACTAAACTCAACCAAACTCTAACCTGATCCTGACCCTAATAATTCCCCTAGCTCTAAATGTGGCCCTTAGCCCTAAACCTAACCCTTACACTAGACCTAGCCATAAACCTAATCCTAAAACTGTCCTCTCCTCAACTGTAACCCCACACCTGATATTAGCCCTAGCCCTAATCCTAGCCTAGCCCTAACAAAAACCCCAGCCCTTATCCTAGCCCTAAACCTAGATTAATCTTAACCCTAAACCTAACCCTAGCTCTAAGCCCAATACTACCCCTAGCCCTAATTGTAGCCCTAATTTCACCCTATCTTTAAACCTAACCCTAACCCTAGATCTAAGAATAAATATAACTCTCACACTAGCCCTATCACTAGTTCTTACCCTATCCCTTAACGTAACCCTAACCCTAGCTCTAAACTTAGTCCTAACCCATGTCCTATCTTTAGCCCAAGCACTAAACTTAGATCATAATCTATCTCTAAATCTAACACTAACCTGAAGCCTAATCCTAACCCTAACACTAGCCCTAACCCTAACACTAATCCTAAAACTAGCCCTAATCCTAGCCGTAGCCCTAAAACAAAACCGAGCCATATAAACCTATCCCTTACCCTAAGTGAAACCTTAACACTAATGGTTAACTTAGACCTATCCCTAATCCTTAGGCTAACCAAAATCCTAACCCTATTAATAGTGCTGATCCTAGCTGTCATTCTAGTTCTAATCCTATCCCAAACCCTTTCACTAACCCTGACCCTTATTCTGACCCTAACACAAACCCTAGGTCTAAAACTGATCCTAAACCTAGAGCAAACCCTAACACTGGCCATACCGCTAACTTATACCTAAACCTAACCCTTACCCTAGCCCTAAGACTAACCCTAACTCTCACCCTATCCCTATCCCTACTTCTAAGCCTATCCATTACCATAACCCTAACCCTAGCCCTAAACCTTGCCCTATCCTTAGTCCTAGCTCTAACCCTAGATCTAACTCTAACTTGAAATCTAACCCTAACCCTAAGCCTAAGCCAAACACTAAAACTAGCCCTAACCCTAATGCTAATGATAAAACTAGCCCCAACCCTAACCCTAGCAGTAAAACAAACTGAGCAATATCTCTAACCATAAACCTTAACTTAAACCAAACCTTAACAATACACCTAGACCTAACCATAGACTCAATTCGAGTCCTAACTCTAACCGTAAATCTAACCCTGAAACTAACTCATATCCTAACGCTCACCCTAGCTCTAAACACCCTCCTAACCTTAAACTGAAACCTAAAAGTAAACCTATTCCTAATTCAAGTCCTAACCCTAACTCTGACCCTGACTCATATCCTAACACTAAACCTAGGTCTAAATATCATCTTAACCTTAAACCTAACCCTAACACTAGACCTACCCCTAACCCTAAACCTAAAACTAACCCTCATTGTAACCCTAGTTCTTACACTAGCCATTGCCCTATCATTAGCCCAAACCCTAACCCAAAATCTAGCCCTAATCCGAGCCCTAAACCTAGATTTAACCTTAACCCTAATTCTAGCCCTAACCCTAGCTCTAAGGCTATCCCTTACCCTATGAATAACCCTAACCCTAATGGTAGCCCTAGACCTATGCCTAATCCTTAGGCTAATCAAAATCCTAACCTTATTAGAAGTCTTGAACCTCGCCCTTATTCTACCTCTAATCCTATCCCAACTTTGAACACTAACCCTGACCCTTATACTGACCCTAACACAAACCCTAGTTCTAAACCTGACCCTAACACTATACTAAAACCTAACACTAGCCCTTGACTCAAACCTAATCCTAAATGTAGCCTTATATCTAGCTTTAGAACTAAACAAAAACCTAGTCCTAGGCCTAACAATAACCCTTATCCTAACAAAAACACTACCCTATCTCTAGATATAAACCTACTCCTATTCTGGCTGTAACCCTAACTTGAACTCTAACCCAAACACTGACTCTTCCTTTAACTGCAAACCTACTTCTAAACCTTACCTTAACCTAAAATCTAAACCTAACACTAGATCTTGGCATAACCCTAAACCTAAAACTATCCCTAATCATAATCCTAGCTCTTACATTACCCACAGCTTTAACCCTAGGCCTAAACCTAACACAAAACCTAGAGCTAATCCTAGGCCTTAACCTAGCCCTAAGCATAACCCTAACCCTAACCATAGCCCTAACGCAAACCTAACCCTCGCCTTAGTCCTAACTGTAGCTCAAAACCTAACCCTTACTATAAACATAAACCTAGAACTATCCCTGAATCTAACCCTAAACCTAGTCCTAATTCTAACCGTAACCCTAGCCCTAACCCTAGCTCTAAACCTAACCATTACACTAACCCAAACCCTAAATGTAACCCTAGCCTCAACCCTAACCATAATCCTAAACCCTAAACAGAAAACTAACCCTAGACCTAACCCTAAACTAATACTCACTATAGCCCTAACCATAGATCAAACCCTAAGCCTTACCATAAACCTAAACATAACCATAGACCTAACCCTAACCCTAAACTTAAATCTAGCCCTGTCCCTAAACCTAAACCTACATCTAACCGTATTTATTACACTAACCCTAACCCTAAACTTAATTATAACCATTCCCCTAACCCTAACTCTAACCCTAAACCTACCATAATCCTATCCCTAAACATAACCCTGAACCTAACCCTTGCTCTAACACTAATCATAGCTCAGAACCTAACTCTTACACTAAACATAACACTAACTCTAACCGTAGTTCTAACCCATACCCTAACACTAACTCAAGACCTAATCCTAACCATGAGTCTAGCTATAAAGTTAACTCTAACTGTACCCATTACCCTAATCATAACCCATACCCTAAGGCTAATTCTAGGCCTAACCCTATCTCAAGACCTAATCCTAACCATAACCCTAGCCCTAAACTTAACTCTAACTGTAGCCATTACCCTAAACATAACCCTTTCCCTAATGCTAACCCTAGGCCTAACCATAAACCTTTCACTAACCTTAACCCTATCAATTACCCTAAACCTAACCTTCACTCTAAATCTAACCCTATCATTACCCTAACTGTAACCCTAGGGCTAATTTGAGCCCTAACCCTAAATCAAACCTAAAGAAACCCTAACCATGACCCTGACCCTTATAATTCACCTAGCTCTAACCTGACCCTTACCCTAAACCTAATCCTTACATTAGACCTAGCCAAAGCCTAACCCTAAAACTATCTATAACCATAACTCTAGACCTGACATTAGCCCTAGATATAATCCTAGCCCTAACCTGAACACAAACCCTAGCCCATATTAGCACTAAACATAGCCTTAATCATAGCCCTAACCTTAAACCTAGGCCTAACTTAAAACCAACCCTATCCCTAATCTTAGACCTAACTCAGCTCTATCCCTAACCCTAACACTAACTCTAGCCCTAAAACTAAGTCTAACTCTCTCCCTAGCCCTAAAACTACTTCTTACCCTATCCCTTACTGGAATTATAAACCTAGCTCTAATCCTAGGCCTAACCCTAGCCATTTCCTTAGCCCTAGCCCTAACCTTGGATCTAACCTTAACTCTAAATCTAACTCTAATGCAAAGCCTAAGCCTAAATCTAACACTAATCCTAACCCTAAACCTAATGCTACTCCTAAAACTAGCCCTAAATCTAGGCCTAGCCCTAATACAAAACTGAGCCATATTCTTAACCCTAACCCTTAACCTAAATTAAACCCTAACCCTACACCTACCTCTAACCCTAGCCCTAATTCTACTTTTAACCAGAACCCAAAAATTAGCCCTAACCCTGATTCTGACGCAAGCACTAACCCTAGCCTTAAACATCACCCTAAACATTACCCTAAACATAACACTAGACATAGCCCTAACCCTAACCCTAACCCTAAAACTAGCCCTAATTGTAACCCTAATACTTACATTAGCCATAACCCTAACCCTAGCCCTAACAACCCCAAACCTAGCTTAATCTGAGCCCTAAACCGAGCTTTAACCCTAACCCTAACCGTAACCCTAAATCTAGCACTAATAATAACCATAACCTTAGCTCTAACCCTATCCATTACCCTAACCATAATCCTAAGGCTAATGCTAACCCTAGGCCTAAACCTTACCATATCTCTAATCATAACCCTATCCATTACTCTAAACCTAACTTGAAACCTAATCCAAACCATATCCTTTCCCTAATCCTAAACCTATGCTAATTCGAGCCCTAAATTTAAACCTTGAGTAGGGCTAGTTTTAGGGTTAGGGTTATGGCTAGGTCTAGTGTTAGGTTTATATTTTCAGTTAGGGTCAGGTTTAGAGGTAGGTTTAATGTTAAAGGCTGGTCAGTGTTCAGGTTACAGTTAGAGTTAGAGTTAGGGTTATAGCCAGAAGTAGGACTAGGCTTAGGTCTAGGGGTAGGGGTAGTGTTTGGGTTAGGGTAAGGGTTATTGTCAGGGCTAGGATTTCTAGTTTTTTGTTTAGGTCTAGGGCTAAGGCTAGATTTAGGATTAGATTTAGGTCTAAGGCTAGTGGTAGAGTTAGGTTTAGGAATAAGTTTATCGGTAGTGCCAGTGTTAGAGTTTGGTATAGGGTTAGGGTCAGGTTTAGACCTAAGTTTAGTGTTAGGGTCAGAATAAGGGTCAGGGTTAGCATTAGAGTTTGGGATAGGATTAGAGCTAAAATGAGGGCTAGGTTTAGAACTATTAATGGGGTTAGTATTTTGGTTAGCCTAAGGATTAGGGATAGGTCTAGGGTTACCATTAGGGTTAGGGTTTTGCTTAGGGTAAGGGATAAGGTTAGAGCTAGGGTTAGGGTTAGAGTTAGGGTTAGGTTTAAAGCTAGGTTTAGAGCTTGGATTAGGGCTTGTTTTTGTTGTAGGGTTAGGGCTTGGTTTAGGGCCTTGGATAATGTTTGAACTGGGGTTACAATTAGGGTTAGTTTAAGGGTTATGGGGTAGGGGTAGGTCTAGTGATAGGGTTAGGTTTAAGGTTAGGGTGATACTTAGAGCCAGGGTTAGTGTTAGGATATGAGTCATGGTCAGGGTTAGGGTTAGGACTCGAATTAGCGATAGGGTTACTGTTAGGTTTGTGTTTAAGGTTAGGATGGGGTCTAGAGATAGGGTGAGCGTTAGGATACGAGTCTGTGTCAGGGTTACTTTTAAGGCTAGGGTTAGGAGTCGAATTTAGGGCTAGGGTTAGGTTTAGATGTAGTGTTACTGTGTCTTAAGTTAATGTTTAGGGTTAGGGCTGTTGCTTGGTTTAGTTTTACTGCTAGGGTTAGGGTTAGTGCTAATTTTATGATTAGCATTAGGGTTAGGGCTAGTGTTAGTGTTAGGCTTAAGCTTAGGTTTAGGGTTAGATTTAGATTTAGGGTTATATCTAGGTTTAGGGTTAGGACTGAGGATAGGGCAAGGGTTAGGGCTAGGGTCAGATTATGGTATGTAATAGAATTAGAACTAGGGATAGAGCTAGTGTGAGTTAGAGTTAGTCAAAGGGCTTGGGTTAGAGAAATGGATAATTAGGGCTAGGATTAGGTCTATGGTTAGTGTTCAGCTTAAATATAGAGTAGGGTCTGAGTTAGTATTAAGTTTAGGTAAAGAGAGAATGTTATAGCTAGGTTTAGAGGTAGGGTGATATTTAGAATTAGGGTTAGAGCTTGGGTTATGGTTAGGGTTATGATTAAGGCTAGGTTTAGTGCTGGGATGAGGGCTAGTGTTTGTTTTAGGGTTAGGGCTAGGATTTGGGGTATGGCTAATTTCAGGTCTAGAATTATGTTTAAAGATAATTTTATGTTTAGGATTATGGCTACGTCTAGTGTAAGGGTTAGGTTTAGGGGTAGGGTCAGGATTAGGGCTAGGGGTATTTTTATGGACAAGGTCTAGGTTAAGGTTTGGGATAGGTTAAGGTCTAAAGTTAGGGATTGAATTAGCATTAGGGTTAGGGTTAGAGTAATGATAGGGTTAGTATTAGGGCCCAGGTTAGGTTTAGGGTTATGGATAGAAATAGGATTAGAGATAGCTTTAGGTTTAGACCTAGGGTTAGCATTAGGGTTAGGGTTATGTTTATGGTAATGGATAGGGTTAAACTAGGGTTGGGGCTAGGGTTATGGTTATGATTAGGGCTAGGGTTATGATTAGGGCTTGGGTTAGGTTTAAAGCTCAGGATAGGGCTCAGATTATGGCTAGGTTTCAGGTTAAGTTAGTGCTATGGTTAGGGTTATGGCTAATGTAAGTACTAGAGTTACATTTAGGGCTAATTTTAGGGTTAAGGTTAGGGCTAGGTTGAGTGTTAGGGTTAGGTTTAAGGTCAGGGTGATGTTTAGAGCTAGGGTTAATATTAGTGTCAGAGTCAGGGTCAGAGTTAGTTTTAGGGTTCTGCTTAAAACTCGAATTAGGTCAAGGGTTAGGGGTAGGTGTATGGTTAGGGTTTTGTTTAGTTTAAGGATTAGTGTTAGAGCTATGGCTCCATTTTGTTTTAGGCTAGGGCTAGGGTTAGGGCTAGTTTTAGGATTAGTTTTAGGCTTAGGGCTAGTGTTTGGGTTAGGCTTAGGCTTCAGATTAGGGTTAGATTTAGAGATAGGTGTTGATCTAAGGTTAGTGCTAGGGCTAAGGATAGGGCAAGGGTTAGGACAATGGTTAGGGCTAAGGTTATGTTTATGGTAAGGAATAGGGTTAGAACTAGTGATAGGGCTAGTGTGAGAGTTAGAGTTCGTCTTATGGCTAGGTTTAGGGTTATGGTTAGGGATAGGGCTAAATTAGGGCTAGGGTTAGTGTTAGGTTTAGGCCTAGGTTTAGGGTTAGAGTTAAGGTTACGTTTAGTTTAAAGGAATGGGTTATAGCAAGATTGAGGGCTTGGCGAGGGTTAGTATTAGGGTTAGGGCCAGGGTTAGGGTTAAGGTTATGATAAAGGTTAGGGTTTAGGGCTAGGATGAGGGCTAGTGTTTGTATTAGGTTTAGGGCTAGTATTAGGTCTAGGTCTAATGTCAGGTCTAGGGTTACAATTAGGGATACATTTAGTGTTAGGTTTATGGCTTGGTCCAGTGTAAGGGTTAGGTTTAGGGTAAGGGTCAGTTTTAGAGCTAAGGATATTATTAGGGTCAGAATCAAGGTTAGGGTTTGGGTTAGGTTAGGGTTTAAGTTTAGGGCTCAAATTAGCATTAGATTTAGGGTTAGGGTAATGACAGTGTTAGGTTTAGGGTTTAGTTGTGGTTTAGTGTAATGGGTAGGGTTAGGGTTAGGCCTATGGTTAGCATAAGGGTTAGGGTTATCATTAGGGTATTGGATAGAGTTAGACCTAAGTTTAGGGCTAGGGTTATGTATAGAATTAGGGATTTTGTTTGGGTTAGTGTTAGGTTTAAGTTAAGGGTTAAAGCTAGGATAAGGACTCAGATTAAGGCTAGGTTTTGGGTTAGGTTAGGGCTAGGGTTAAGACCATGGCTAATGTACAAAGTAAGGTTATGACTAGTGCTAGTTATGAGGTTATGGTTAAGGCTAGGTCTGGTGTTAGGGTTAGATTTATGGTTACAATGATTTTAGAGCTAGGTTTAGTGTTAGGGTCAGAGTCAAGGTCAGTGTTAATTTTCAGGTTAGGACTAGAATTAGGGATAGGGTTATGGATAGGGTTAGGGCTAGGTGTAAGGTTAGGGTTTGGTTTAGGTTAAGGGTTAAGATTAGGGCTATAACTTGGTTTTGTTTTAGGGCTAGGGCTAGGGTTAGGGCTAAGATTAGGTCTAGGTTTAGGGTGATGGTAAGGGAAAAGGTTAGAACTACCCTATAGGTCTAAGGTAAGAGTTATAGTTAGTCTTAGGGCTAGGGTTATGTTTAGTGTTAGGGATAGGGCTAAGTTAGGTCTGGGATTAGGGCAAGTGTTAATGTTAGAGTTAGGCCTAGGGTTAGGGCTAGGTTTAGTGTTAGGGTTTGGATTAGGGTTAGGATTAGGGTAAGGGATGTGTTTATACCTAGTTTTAGGGATAGGGTGAGGGTTAGAATTAGGGTTAGGTTTAGGGTTAGGGTTATGATGAAGGTGAGGATTATGTCTAGGATGTGGGTTAAGGTTTGTGTTAGGGTTAGGACTAGGATTAGAGCTAGGGCTAATGTCAGGTCTAGGGTTAGAGTTAGGGATAGTTTTAGGGTTAGGTTTATATCTAGGTCTATTGTAAGGGTTAGGTTTATGGTTAGGGTCAGGTTTAGAGCTAGGGGTATTATTAGGATCAGGGTTAGGTTTTAGGTTAGGTTATGGTTTATGTTTAGGGCTCGAATTAACATTAGGTTTAGTGATAGGTTAACAATAGTTTTAGGTTTAGGGTTCAAGTTAGGTGTAGGGTAATGGATAGGGTTAGGGATGTTCATAGGATTAGGGTTTGGCCTAGGGTTAGCATAAGGGTTAGGGTTATCCTTAGGGTAATGAATAGGGTTAGAGCTAGGGTTAGGGCTAGTGTTATGCTTAGGATTGGATCTAAGGTTAGGCTTAGGCTTAGGGTTAGGGCTATGGTTAGGATTAGGATTAGCTTTAGGGTTAAAGATAGGGTAGGGATTGGATTAGAGCTAGGTTTTGCAATAGGTTAGGGCTATGGCTAAATTAAGAACTTGTTATGATTAGGGCTGGTTTTAGGGTTAATGTTAGGGCTAGGTATAGTTTCAGGGTTAGGGTGATGTTTAGAGCTAGGGTTAATGTCAGGGTCAGTGTTCAGATTAGGAATATGGTTAGAATGAAAGCCAGAATTAGGACTAGGATTAGGTCTAGGGGAAGAGTTAGTATTTGGCTTAGGCTAAGGGTTATTATTAGGGCAAGGTCTATGTTTTTCTTTAGGTCTAGGGCTAGAGTTATGGCTAGATTTAGGATTAGGTTTAGGTCTAGGGCTAGTGTTAGAGTTTGGTTTAGGGTTAGGTTCAGGTTTAGATCTACGATTAGTGTTAGGGTCAGAATAAGGTTCAGGGTTAGGGTTAGGGTTTGGGTTGTGGTTAGAGGTAGCATGAGGGCTAGAGTTAGGACTAGTAATAGGATTAAGGTTTGGGTTAGGTTAAGGATTAGGGTTAGAATTAGGATTAGAATTAGTGTTAGGGTTTGGCTTAGGGTAAGGGATAGAGTTAGAGCTAGGGTTAGGGCTATGGTTAGGGTGAAAGCTAGGTTTAGAGTTCAGCTTAGGGCTAGTTTTTGTGTTAGGATTAGGGCTAGGGTTAGAGTAACAGCTAATGTAAGAACTAGGTTTACAATTAGGGTTAATTTTAGGGTTATGGTTAGGAGTTAGACCTCTAGTGTTAGGATTAGGTTTAAGGGTAGGGTGATATTTAGAGCTAGTGTTAGTGTTAGGTTAGTAGTCAGGGTCAGGGTTAGTTTTAAGGTTAAGGTTAGGACTCAAATTACGGCTAGGGTTACTGTAAGTGTTTGGTTTAAAGTTAGGATTGTGTTTAGAGCTAGGGTGAGTGTTAGGATATGAGTCAGAGTCAGGGTTAGTATTCAGGTTAAGGTTGGACTCAAATTAGGGCTACGATTAGGTCTAGGTGTAGTATTAGGATTTGGTTTAAGTTAAGGTTTAGTATTAGGGCTATTGCTTGGTTTTGATTTACTTCTAGAGTCAGGGTTAGGGCTAGTTTTATGAGTAGCATTAGGGTTAGGACTAGTGTTTATGTTAGGCTTAGGCTTAGGGTTAGTGTTAGATTTAGAGTTAGTGATAGATCTAATGTTATGGCTAGGAATAAGGACAGGGCAAGGTTTATGGCTAGGGTTAGAGTTACGGTAATGGATAGGGTTAGAACTAGGGATAGGGCTAGTGTGAAAGTTAGAGTTAGTCTTAGGGCTAGGGTTAGGGTTAGGGATAGGGTTAAATTAGGGCTAGAATTAGGGCTAGGGTTATTGTTCAGCTTAGGCCTAGCATTAGGTTTAGGGTTTGGGTTAAGTTTAGGGTAAGGATTGGCATTATAGCTAGGTTTAGAGGTTGGGTGAGGGTTAGAATTAGGGTTAGGCCTAAGGTTAGGGTTAGGGTTATGATTAAGGCTGGTTTTAGGGCTAGGATGAGGGCTAGGATTTGTTTTATGGTAGGGATAGGATTAGGGCTAGGACTAATACCAGGTCTAGGGTTATGGTTAAAGATAGAATTACGGTTAGGTTTATGGATACAGGTAGTGTAAGGGTTATGTTTAATTTTAGGTCAGGTTTAGAGCTAGGGGTATTATTAGGGTCACGGCCATGATTAGGGTTTGGGATAGGCGATGGTTTAAATTTAGGGCTTGAAAAATAGCATTAAGGTTAGGGTTAGGGTAATGATAGGTGAGGTTTAGGGTTTAGGTTTTGTTTAGGGTAATGGATATGGTTAGGATTAGGGATAGGGTAGGTTTAGGCCTAAGGTTAGCATTAGTGTTAGGGTTATAGTTATGGCAATAGATAGGGTTAGAACTAGGGTTAGGGCTAGGGTTATGGTTCTGATTAGGACTAGGGTTAGGGTTAGTTTTAGGGTTAAAGCTTGTGTTAGGTCTTGAATTAGGGTTAGGTTTTGTGTTTAGTGCTAGGGTTAGGGTTACGGCTATTGTAAGTACCAGGGTTACATTTAAAGCTAAATTTAGGTTTAGGGTTGGGGCTAGGTCTAGTGTTAGTTTTAGGTTTAGGGTTAGGGTGATCTTTAGAAGTAGGGTTAGTGTTATGGTCGGATTCAGGGTCAGGGTTAGTTTTTGGTTAAGCTTAAAACTCGAATTAGGGCTAAGTTTAGGGTTAGGCTTAGGGTTTGGTTTAAGTTAAGGGTTACGTTTAGTGCTATATCTGGGATTTGTTTTAGGGTTAAGGCTAGGATTAGGGCTAGTTTTAGGATTAGCAATAAGGTTAGGCTAGTTTTAGGTTTAGGTTTAGGCTTAGGGTTAAAGTTAGATTTAGAGTTAGAGTTAGATCTAGGTTAGGGCTAGGGCTAAGGATAGGGCTAGGGTTATGGCTAGGATTATTGTTACAGTAAGTTATAGGTTTAGAACTAGGGATGGGGCAAGTGTGAGAGTTAGAGTTAGTCTTAGGGCTAGGGTTAGGGCTAAGGTTAGGGATAGGCTTAAATTAGGGTTAAGCTTAGGGCTAGAGTTAGGGCTAAGTTTAGGGCTAGGGTTAGTGTTAGGGTTAGGCCTAAGGTTAGGGTTAAGGTTAGGATTAAGGCTAGGTTTAGGGTTAGGATAAGCCCTGAGATTTGTGTTATGGTTAGAGCTAGGATTAGGGCTAGTGCTAATGTCAGGTCTAAGGTTACAGTTGGGAATAGATTTAGAATGTTTTATGGCTAGGTTTAATGTAATGGTTAGGTTTAGTGTAAGGGTCAGGTTTAGAGCTAGGGGAATTATTAGGGTAAGGTTCAGGGTTAGAGTTTGTTTGAGGTTAGGGTTTAGGGTTAGGGCTCTAATTAGCTTTAGGGTCAGGGTTAGGGTAATGATAGGTTTTTGTTAAGGGTTCAGTTTAGGTTTAGGGTAATTGATAAGGTTAGGGTTAGCAATAGGTCTAGAGTTAGCATTAGGGTCAGGGTTATGGTTAGGATAATGGATATGGTTAGAGCTAAGCTTAGGGCTAAGTTTATGGTTAGAAATAAGTCTTGAGTTAGGGTTAGGGTTAGGGTTAGATCCAGGGTTAGGGTTAGGGTGATGTTTAGTGAAAGAGTTGGGTTTTGAGCTTGGTTTAGGGCTAGGGTGAGGGTTAGGTCTAGGGATAAGATTACAGTATGGTTAGGGTTAGGGTTAGGATTAGGGCTATGGTCATCTTCAGGGGTAGTGTTAGGGTTAGGGTAATGGATACGATTAGATGTAGGTTTAGGTTAATCATTAGAGTTAGATTGAGGTTTAGGCTTAGGGTTAGGACTATGGTTATGGTTAGGTTTTTGATAAGGGTTAAGGTTTGAGCTAGGGTTAGGTCTATGGTGAGGGTGAGGTTTAGGGTTAGGTCTAGGATTAGTTTTTTGGTTATGTTTAGGGTTAGGGTTAGGGCTAGGATT
This sequence comes from Marmota monax, assembly GCF_021218885.2. NCBI lineage: Eukaryota > Metazoa > Chordata > Mammalia > Rodentia > Sciuridae > Marmota > Marmota monax. The sequence goes on from NW_026691933.1 coordinate 4,188,989, forward strand.
ATCAATAGAGTTAGGGTTATGTTTTGGGGTAATGGATATCTTTAGAGCTAGGTTTAATGCTAGAGTTAATATTAGGATTAGGGCTAGGTTTAGAGTTAGATTTAGGGATAGGTGTAGGTTTATATTTAAGGTAAGGATTAGATTTTGAGCCAGGGTTAAAACTAAGGCGAGGGTTAGGGTAGGGTTAGGGCTACGGTTTGTGTTAGGTTTATGCCTAAGGCTAGATTAAGGCCTAGGTTAAGATCTATATTTTGTGTTAGGTTTAGGCCTAGGGTTAAGGCTATGGGTAATATAAGAGCTAGGGTTATGATTAGGGCTAGTATTAGGGTTAGAGTTATGGCTAGGTCTAGTGTTAAGTTTAGATGATGTTTAGGCTCAGGTTTAGAGATAGGTTTACTGTTAAAGGCAAGGTCAGTGTTCAGGTTAGAGTTAGGGTTAGGGTGAAAGCCAGAAGAATTAGGACAAGGTTAGGTTTAGGGGTAGGGTTAGTGTTTGTTTTAGGTTAAGGGTTATTGTTAGGGCTAGGACTAAGTTTTATTTAGGTCTAGGGCTAGAGTTATTGCTAGATTTAGGATATGGTTTAGGTTTAGGGCTAGTGTTAGGGTAAGGTTTAGGTATAAGGTTACTATAAGGCTTGTTTCAGGGTTCAGTTTAGGGTTAGGTTCAGGTTTAGACCTATAATTAGTGTTAGTGTCAGAATAAGGGTGAAGGTTAGGGTTAGGTTTGGGGTTAGAATTAGAGCTATAATGAGTGCTTGTGTTAGGACTAGAAATAGGGTTAGGCTAAGGATTATGATTAGGACTAGGGTTAGCATTATGGATAGGGTTTGGCTTAGGGTAAGGGATATGGTTAGGGCTAGAGTTAGGGTTAGGTTTAGGACTAGGGTTAGGGTTAGTGTTAAATCTAATGTTAGGGCTCAGATTAGGGCTATTTTGTGTTAGGGTTAAGGCTAGAGTTAGGGCTAAAGCTAATGTAAGAACTATGTTTATGATTAGGGTTAGTTTTAGAGATGGGATTTGGGCTGGTCTAGTGTCAGCATTAGCTTTAGGGTTAGGGCGATATTTAGAGCTATGATTAGTTTTAGGCCTAGGACTTGAATTAGAGCTAGGGTTATTGCTAGTTGTAGGATTAGGGTTTGGTTTAGGTTAAGGTTTTTGTTAGAGCAATGGCGCGGTTTTGTTTTAGGGCTAGGACTAGGGTTAGGGCTAGTTTTAGGATTAGCAATTGTATTAGGGCTAGTGGTAGGGTGAGGTTTAGGCTTAAGTTTAGGGTTAGATTTAGAATTATGGTTAGATCTAGGGTGAGGGCTATGGCTATGATGAGGGCTAAGTTTAGGGCTAAGGTAATGGATAGGGTTAGAAATAAAAATAGGGCTAGGGTGAGAGTGAGTTAGTCTTAGGACTAGGGTTAGGGATAGGATTAGGGTTAGGGCTAAATTAGGGCTAGGATTAGTGTTAGAGTTAGTGTTAGTGTTAGGCCTATGGTTAAGGCTAGGATTAGGGTTTGTGTAATTGTTAGGGTTAGGGTTAGTTTTAGAGGATGTGATGGGCCTATAGTTAGGTTCAGGGCTCGGTCAAGGGTTAAAATTAGGGATAGAGCCATGGTGAGGGTTTGGATTAGGATTAAGGCTAGGTTTAGGGCCAGGATGAGGGCTAGGTTTTGTGTTCGGGTAAGGGCTAGAATTAGGGCTAGGACTAATGTCAGGTCTAGGTTCATGGTTAGGGTTAGGTTTATGGCTAGGTCTAGTGTAAGGGTTGGGTTTAGGGTAAGGATCAGGTTTAGAGCTGGGTGTATTATTAGGGTCAATTTCCAGGTTAGGGTTTACTTTAGGTTAAGGATTAGGGTTAGGGCTCAAATTAACATTAGGGTTAGGGTTAGAGTAATGAATAGGATTGGGTTTATGGTTCAGGTTAGGTATAGAGAAATGTATAGGGATAGTTTTAGGGTTAGTGCTAGGTTTAGGCCTAGGGTTAGCATTTGGGATAGGCTTATGTGTAGGGTAATGGATAGAGTTAGTGCTAGTGTTAGGGATTGGATTAAAGTTAGGATTAGGACTAGGGTTAGGGTTAGGCCTAGGGTTAGTGTTAGGGTTAGGTTTAGGTTAAGTGTTTATTGTTAGGGCTAGGGTGAGGTTTAGGGTTACAGTCAGGGCTATAGTTAGAATTAGGGTTAGAGCTAGGGCTAGGGTTAGCATTAGTGTTAGGTTTATATTTAAGGTAATGAATAGATTTTGAGGTAGGATTTGTGCTATGGTTACAGTTAAGATTAGGGCAAGTGTTAGGGTTAGGGTTAGGGTTACATTTAGGGTAAGAGTTAGAGTTTGAGCTAATGTTAGGGCTAGGCAAGTGTGAGGGTTAGGGCTAGGGCTAAGGTTAGGAATAGGCTTACAGCTAGTTTTAGTGCTATATTTAGGGCTAGGTTTTGGGAGGAGGTTTATGGCTAGTGTTAGGACTATGCGTAATGTAAGAACTAGGATTATGGTTATGGCTAGTTTTCAGGTTAGGGTTATGGATAGGTCTAGTGTTAGGGTATGTTTTTTGTTAGGATAAGGTTTAGAGCTAGGGTTTGTGTTAGGGTAAGGGTCAGTGTTTGGGTTACATTGGATTTATGGTTAGGAGCACAATTTTACTCAGGTTAGTTCTAGGGGTATTTTTAGTCATTGCATTAGACTAATGGTTATTGTTAGTGCTGGAGCTAGGTTTATATTTAGGGCTATGGCTAGATTTATGGCTGTATTTAGGATTAAGTTTAGGTCTAGTGTTAATGTTAAGGTTAGGTTTAGGTATAGGTTTACCCATCGGGCTAGTGTTAGTGTTTGGTTTAGGGTTAGGGTCAGGCTTAGACCTAGGGTTAGTGTTAGGGTCAGAATAAGGGTAAGGGATAGGCTTAGGTTTTGGGTTAGGGTTAGAAATAGAATGAGGCCTAGAGTTAGGACTAGTAATAGAGTTACGGTTTGGGGTAGGCTAAGGATTAGGGTTAGGTCTAGGGCAGCATTAGGGTGTGGGTTGGCATAGGGTAAGGGATAGGGTTAGAGCTAGGGTTAGGGTTAGTGTTAGTGTTAGGGTTAGGGTTAAAGCTAGGGTTAGGGTTCAGATTAAGGCTAGGTTTTGTGTTAGGGTTAGGGCTATTGCTAATGTAATACCTGGCATTATGATTAGGGCTAGTTTTAGGATTAGGGTTAGGGCTAGGTTTAGTGCTCAGGTTAGGTTTAGGGTAAAGGTGAGGTTTAGAGCTAAGGTTAGTTTTATGATTAGAGTCAGGGTCATTCTTAGTTGTATGGTTAGGTTTAGGAATCAAATTAGGGCTAGGGTAAGGGCTAGGCATAGTGTTAGGTTTTGGTTTAGGTTAAAGTTTAGGATTACATTAGAGCTGTAGCTCAGTTTTGCTTGAATGCTATGGCTATGGTGAGGGATAGTTTTCAAATTAGCATTAGGATTAGGGCTAGTGTTAGGGTGATATTTAGGTTTTAGGTTAGGTTTAGACTTAGTGTGAGGGTTATATCATGGTTTAGGGCTAGGGCTAGGGCTAATTTTGGGGCTAGGGTTAGGGCTAGGCTTTGGGTCATGGTAAGGGATAATGTTAGAACTAGGGCTAGGTCTAGGGCAAGAGTTAGAGTTAGTCTTAGGGCTAGGGATATGATTAGATTTAGGGTTAGGGCTAAATCAGTTCTAGAATTAGAGCTAGGTTTAGTATTTGGGCTAGGCCTTGGTTTAGGGCTAGGGTTAGAATTCGGGTTAGGGTACGCTATAATATTATAGCTAGGTTAAGGGCTAGGGTGAGGCTTCTTTTTAGGGTTAGGCCTAGTGATAGGTTTAGGGTTCAGATTAAGGCTAGGTTTTGGGTCAGGATTAAGGCTTTTTTTTTAGCATAAGGGCTAACATTAGGGCTAGGACTAATCTTAGGTCTAGGGTTATGGTTAGGGATAGTTTCAGGATTAGGTTTATGGCTATGTATAGTGTAAGGTTTAGGTTGAGGGTTAGGGTCACTTTTGGAGATAGGGGTATTATTAGGGTCAGGGTAATGGTTAGGGTTTGTTTAGGTTAAGGTTTAGGGTTAGGACTCTAATTAGGTTAGTATTATGTTTAGGGTTAGGTTAATGGACATAGTTAGGTTTAGGGTTCAGGTTAGGTTTATGGTAATGAATAGGGTTTGGGTTATGGATAGAGTTAGGGTTATGCTAGGATTAGTATTAGGGTTAGGGTTAGGGTTAAGGTACTTGATAGGATTAGAGCTAGAATTAGGGCTAGGGTTATGGTTAGGATTAAGGCTAGAGTTAGGATTAGGTTTAGAGTTAGGTTAGGGTTAAAGCTGGTGTTGGGATTAGGGTTAGGGCTAGGTTTTAGGTTATGTTAGTGTTAGGGTAGGGCTATGGCTAATATAAGAACTAGGGTTACGTTTAGGGCTAGTTTTAGGGTTAGAGTTAGGGCTAGGTCTATGTTAAGGTTAGGTTATGATTAGAGTGATGATTAGAAATAGGTTTAGTGTTAGGGTCAGTGTTAGTTTAGGGTTAGGGTTAGGGATAACACTAGAAATAAGGCTAGAGTTATGGGTAGGTGTAGGGTTAGGTTTTGTGTTAGGATTAAGGCAACAATTAGGGCTAGGTCTAATGTCTGGTCTGAGGTTACAGTTAGGTTAGTGTTAGGGTTAGGGCTAGCACTCAGTTTTGTTTTAGAGCTACAGCTAGGTTTAGAACTAGTTTTAGGATTAATGATAGTGTTAGGGCTAGTGGTAGGGTGAGGTTCAAGCTTAGGTTTAGGGTTATATTTAAAGTTATGGTTAGATTTAGGGTTAGGACTTGGGCTAGGTTGAAGGGTTAGGTTAGGGCTAGTGTTAGGGTTAGGGTAACAGATAGAGTTAGTACTAGAAATAGGTCTAAGGCAAGACCTAGATTTAGTCTTAGGGGTAGGGTTAGATTTAGGGTTATGATTAGCACTAAATTAGGGCTAGGATTAGAGCTAGGGTTAGTGTTAGTGTTAGGGTTAGCGTTAGTGTTAGTGTTGGATTAGGATTAGGATTATGGTTAGGGGAAGGGATGTGGGTATACCTAGGTTCAGAACTAGGGCAAGGGTTGAAATTAGGGATTGGGCTAGGGCTAGGGTTCAGTTTAGGATGAAGGCTAGGTTTAGGGCTAGGCTGAGGGCTTGGATTTGTGTTAGGTTTAGGGCAAGAATTAGGTCTATGGCTAATGTCAGTTCGGGTTACGCTTAGGGACAGTGTTAAGGTTAGGTTTATAGCTAGGTCTATTGTAAAGGTTTGGTTTCGGGAAAGGGTCCGATTTAAAGCTAGGTGTATTGTTAGGGTAAGTGTCTTATCTAGGGTTTGGTTTAGGTTATGGTTTAGGTTTAGGGCTTGATTTAGCATTAGGGTTAGGGATTGGGTTAGAGTAATTAATAAGGTTAGGTTTAGTGTTCAGGTTACTTTTAGGAAATGGATAGGGTTAGTGTTAGAGATAGGTTTAGAGTTCGGCCTAGGGTTAGCATTTGGATTAGGCTTATGTTTAGGGTATGTATAGGTTTAGGGCTAGGGTTATGTTTAGGATTAGGGCTAGGGTTAGGGTTAAGCCTGGGGTTAGTGTTAGTGTTAGGTTTAGGATAAGTGTTAGGGTTTGAGCTATGGTTAGGGCTAGGGCAATGGTTAGGGTTAGTATGACATCTAGGTTTAGGGTTAGGGTTAAGTTTAGAGATAAGTTTAGCATTAGGCTTAGGGTTATGTTTAGAGTAATAGGTAGAGTTAGAACTAGGGTTTGGCCTTGGTTATGGTTAGGATTAGGACTAGGGTTAGGGTTAGGGTTAACTCTAGATTTATATTTGGGCAAGGATTAATGTTTTAGCTAGGATTAGGGTCAAGGCAAGGGTTAGGGTTAGGGTTAGGTCTAGGGTTAGGGTTCAGGTTACTCTTAGAACTAGGTTTTGTGTGAGGTTTGGGGCTAATATTAGGGCTATATGTAATGTGAGACTTAGAGTTAGGGTTATGGCTAAGTCTATTGTTAGGGTTATGGCTAGATTTTGGGTCAGCATACAATTTAGAGCTAGGATTTGTGTTATAGAAAGGGACAGTGTTTGGGTTAGGGTTATGGCCAGAATTAGACTAGGCTTAGATCTAGAGGTAGAGGTAGTGTTTGGGTTAGGTTAAGGGTTATTGTGAGGGCTAAGGCTAGGTTTTTGTTTAGGTGTAGAGCTAAAGTTAAGGTTAGATTGTTAATTAGGTTTAGATCTAGGGATAATGGTAGGGTTAGTTTTAGGTATAAGGTTACCAGTAGGGGTAGTGTTAGGGTTTGGTTTAGGGTTACAGTCAGGTTTAGACCTCTGGTTTCTATTATGGTCAGAACAAGGGTCAGGGTTAGGTTTAGGGTTTTGGGTAGGGTTAGAGCTAGAATTAGATCTAGGGTTATGACTATTAATAGGTATAATATTTGTTCAGCCTAAGAATTAGGAATAGGTCTAGGGTTACCATTAAGGTTAGGGTTTTGCTTAGGGTAAGGTATAGGGTTAGACATAGGTTTAGGGTGAAGGTTAGGGTTATGGTTAGAGTTAAAGCTAGGTTTAGGGCTCAGATTAGGGCTAGTTTTTGTGTGAGGTTTAAGGCTAGGTTTAGGGCAATGACAAATATAAGAACTAGGGTTACAATTAGGGTTAGTTTTAGGGTTAGGTTAGGGATAGGTCAGTGTTAGGGTTAGGTTTAAAGTTAGATTGATATTTATAGCTAGAAATAGTGTTAAGATATGAGTAAGGTCAGGGTTAATTTTACGGTTAGTGTTAGGACTCAAATTAGGGCTAGGGATACTGTTAGGGTTTGGTGTAAGTTTAGGGTGGTGTTTAGAGCTAGGGTGAGTGTTAGGATATGAGTCAGGTTCCAGGTTATTAGGGTATGGTTAGGGTAATGTATAGAGTTAGAAGTAGGCTTTGGCTTATGGTTTTTTTTTTTTTAATTTTTTTATTGGTTGTTCAAAACATTATAAAGCTCTTGACATATCATATTTCATACATTAGATTCCAGTTGGTTATGAACTCCCAATTTTACCCCAAATACAGATTGCAGAATCACATCAGTTACACATCCACATTTTTACATAATGCCCTATTAGTAACTGTTGTATTCTGCTACCTTTCCTATCCTCTACCATCCCCCCTCCCTCCCCTCCCATCTTCTCTCTCTACCCCATCCACTGTAATTCATATCTCTCCTTGTTTATTTTCCCATTCCCCTCACAACCTCTTATATGTAATTTTGTATAACAATGAGGGTCTCCCTCCATTACCATGCAATTTCCCTTTTCTCTCCCTTTCCATCCCACCTCATGTATCTGTTTAATGTTAATCTTTTCTTCCTGCTCTTCCTCCCTGCTCTGTTCTTAGTTGCTCTCATTATATCAAAGAAGACATTTGGTATTTGTTTTTTAGGGATTGGCTAGCTTCACTAAGCATAATCTGCTCTAGTGCCATCCATTTCCCTGCAAATTCTATGATTTTGTCATTTTTTAGTGCTGCGTAATACTCCATGGTGTATAAATGCCACATTTTTTTAATCCATTCATCTATTTAAGGGCATCTGGGTTGGTTCCACAGTCTAGCAATTGTGAATTGTGCTGCTATGAACATCGATGTAGCAGTATCCCTGTAGTACGCTCTTTTAAGGTCTTCTGGGAAAAGTCCAAGAAGGGCAATAGCTGGGTCAAATGGTGGTTCCATTCCCAGCTTTCCCAGGAGTCTCCATACTGTTTTCCAGATTGGCCGCACCAGTTTGCAGTCCCACCAGCAATGTACAAGAGTACCCTTTTCCCCACATCCTCTCCAGCACTTGTTGTTGTTTGACTTCATAATGGCTGCCAATCTTACTGGAGTGACATGGTATCTTAGGGTGGTTTTGATTTGCATTTCTCTGACTGCTAGAGATGGTGAGCATTTTTTCATGTACTTGTTGATTGATTGTATGTCCTCCTCTGAGAAGTGTCTGTTCAGGTCTTTGGCCCATTTGTTGATTGGGTTATTTGTTTTCTTATTGTTTAATTTTTTGAGTTCTTTGTATACTCTGGATATTAGGGCTCTATCTGAAGTGTGAGGAGTAAAAATTTGTTCCCATGATGTAGGCTCCCTATTTACCTCTTTTATTGTTTCTCTTGCTGAGAGAAAACTTTTCAGTTTAAGTAAGTCCCATTTGTTGATTTTTGTTATCAACTTTTGTGCTATGGGTGTCCTATTAAGGAATTTGGAGCCCGACCCTACAATATCTAGATCGGAGCCAACTTTTTCTTCTATCAGACGCAGAGTCTCTGATTTGATATCTAGCTCCTTGATCCACTTTGAGTTAACTTTTGTGCATGGCGAGAGGAGGGGATTCAGTTTCATTTTGTTGCATATGGATTTCCAGTTTTCCCAGCACCATTTGTTGAAGATGCTATCCTCCCTCCATTGCATGCTTTTAGCTCCTTTATCAAATATAAGATAGTTGTAGCTTTGTGGATTAGTCTCTGTGTCCTCTATTCTGTACCATTGGTCCACCCGCCTGTTTTGGTACCAGTACCATGCTGTTTTTGTTACTATTGCTCTGTAGTATAGTTTGAAGTCTGGTATCGCTATACCGCCTGATTCACACTTCCTGCTTAGAATTGCTTTTGCTATTCTGGGTCTTTTATTTTTCCATATGAATTTCATGATTGCTTTATCCATTTCTACAAGAAATGCCTTTGGGATTTTGATTGGCATTGCATTAAACCTATAGAGAACTTTTGGTAATATCGCCATTTTGATGATGTTAGTTCTGCCTATCCATGAACAGGGTATATTTTTCCATCTTCTAAGATCTTCTTCTACTTCTCTTTTTAGGGTTTTGTAGTTTTCATTATATAAATCTTTCACCTCTTTTGTTAGGTTGATTCCCAAGTATTTTATTTTTTTTGAGGATATTGTGAATGGAGTGTTTTTCCTCATTTCCGTTTCAGAAGTTTTGTCGCTGATATACAGAAATGCCTTTGATTTATGCGTGTTGATTTTATATCCTGCCACTTTGCTGAATTCATTTATTAGTTCTAGTAGTTTTTTTGTAGACCCTTTTGGGTCTTCTAGGTATAGAATCATGTCATCTGCAAATAGTGATAATTTAAGTTCTTCCTTTCCTATTTTTATGCCTTTAATTTCTTTCATCTGTCTAATTGCTCTGGCCAGTGTTTCGAGAACTATATTGAATAGAAGTGGTGATAGAGGGCATCCCTGTCTTGTTCCAGATTTTAGGGGGAATGCCTTCAATTTTTCTCCATTGAGAATGATGCTAGCCTGAGGCTTAGCATAGATAGCTTTTACAATGTCGAGGTAAGTTCCTGTTATCCCTAGTTTTTCTAATGTTTTGAACATAAAGGGATGCTGTACTTTGACGAATGCTTTTTCTGCGTCTATTGAGATGATCATATGGTTCTTATTTTTAAGTCTATTGATGTGGTGAATAACATTTATTGATTTCCGTATATTGAACCATCCTTGCATCCCAGGGATGAATCCTACTTGATCATGGTGCACAATTTTTTTGATGTGCCTTTGTATCCGATTCACCAGAATTTTATTGAGGATTTTTGCATCTATGTTCATCAGAGATATTGGTCTGTAGTTTTCTTTCTTTGAGGTGTCTTTGTCTGGTTTCAGAATCAGGGTGATGTTGGCCTCATAGAATGAATTTGGCAGAGCTCCTTCTTTTTCTATTTCCTGAAATAACTTGAAAAGTATTGGTATTAATTCTTCCTTAAAGGTTTTGTAAAACTCCGCTGTATACCCATCAGGTCCTGGGCTTTTCTTGGTTGGAAGTCTTTTGATTGCTTCTTCTATTTCATCTATTGTTATTGGTCTGTTTAAGTTGTGAGTATCCTCCTGACTCAGTCTGGGCAAATCATATGACTTAAGGAATTTATCAATGTTTTCACTATCTTCTATTTTATTGGAATATAGGTTTTCAAAATAATTTCTAATTGTCTTCTGTATTTCTGTAGTGTCTGTTGTGATATTGCCTTTTTCATCCCGTATGTTAGTGATTTGAGTTCTCTCTCTTCTTCTCTTCGTTAGCATGGCTAAGGGTCTGTCGATCTTATTTATTTTTTCAAAGAACCAACTTTTAGTTTTGTTAATTTTTTCAATAGTTTCTTTTGTTTCAATTTCATTGATTTCCGCTCTGATTTTAATTATTTCTTGCCTTCTGCTACATTTGCTGTTGTTTTGCTCTTCCTTTTCTAGGGCTTTGAGATGAAGTGTGAGCTCATTTATTTGTTGGTTTTTCCTTTTTTTGAGGAATGACCTCCAAGCGATGAATTTCCCTCTTAAAACTGCTTTCATTGTGTCCCATAGATTCCGATATGTTGTGTCTGTATTTTCATTTATCTCTAAGAATTTTTTGATTTCTTCCTTTATGTCTTCTGTAACCCATTGATCATTCAGTAACATATTGTTCATTTTCCATGTGATGTAGGATTTTTCCTTCCGTCTTTTATCATTGATTTCCAGTTTCATTCCATTATGATCAGATAAAATGCATGGTATTATCTCCACCCCTGTATATTTACTGAGGGTTGCCCTATGGCATAATATATGGTCTATTTTTGAGGAGGATCCATGTGCTGCTGAGAAAAAAGTATATCCACTTGATGATGGTTGATATATTCTATATATGTCAGTTAAGTCTAGGTTGTTGATTGTGATATTGAGTTCTATAGTTTCTTTATTCAGCTTTTGTTTGGAGGATCTGTCCAATTGTGAGAGAGGTGTGTTGAAGTCACCCATAATTATTGTGTTGTGGTCTATTTGATTCTTGAACTTGAGGAGAATTTGTTTTATGAACGTCGCAGCACCATTATTTGGTGCATAAATATTGATAATTGTTATGTCTTGTTGGTGAATGGTTTCTTTTAACAGTATATAATGTCCTTCCTTATCCCTTTTGATTAATTTAGTCTTGAAGTCAATTTTATTCGATATGAGGATGGCCACCCCTGCTTGCTTACGAGGACCGTGTGCATGGTATATTTTTTCCCAACCTTTCACCTTCAGCCTGTGTATGTCTTTTCCAATCAGATGTGTCTCCTGGAGGCAGCATATTGTTGCATTTGTTTTTTTAATCCATGTTACCAGCCTATGTCTCTTTATTGGAGAGTTTAAGCCATTAATGTTTAGAGTTACTATTGATATATGGTTTGTACTTCCAGCCATGTTTGATTATTTATCTTCTTTTTTTTTTTTTTTAATTTAGTTTGTTTCTCCATGGTTAGCTTTCCCCCCGCCCTCTGTCTTTATAGAGGCACTTCCCACTGATGGTTTTGGTTATTGTTTTTCATTTCTTCCTCGTGTAGTGTTTTGCTCAAGATGCTTTGCAATGCTGGTTTTCTGGCTGCAAATTCTTTTAGCTTTTGTTTATCATGAAAGATTTTTATTTCGTTATCGTACCTGTAGCTTAATTTTGCTGGATACAGAATTCTTGGTTGGCATCCATTGTCTTTCAGTGTTTGAAATACATTGTTCCAGGATCTTCTCGCTTTCAGCGTCTGTGATGAAAAATCCGTTGTTAACCTTATTGGTTTACCCCTGAATGTAATCTGCCTCCTTTCTCTTGTAGCTTTTAGTATTTTCTCTTTGTTCTGTATATTGGATATCTTCATAACAATGTGTCTTGGCGTTGGTCTACTGTGATTTTGTGTGCTCGGTGTCCTGTATGCATCTACAATTTGTATATCCATTTCCTTTTTTATTTCTGGAAAGTTTTCTGTAATTATTTCTTTCAGCAGGTTACTCATTCCCTTGGTTTGAATCTCTGTACCTTCTTCTATCCCGATGACTCGTAGGTTTGGTTTCTTTATGTTATCCCATATCTCTTGGATGTTTTTCTTGTGGTTTTTAACCAGCCTTTCTGAGTTGGCTAGGCTCTTTTCAAGATGATATATTTTGTCTTCATTATCTGATGTTCTGGCTTCTACTTGCTCCACTCTGTTAGTGATACTCTCAATTGAGTTTTTAATTTGGTTTATCGTTTCCTTCATTTCTAGAATTATTGTTTGGTTTTTTTTTATAATCTCAATCTCCTGATAAAGATGCTTAACTTCTTCTTTTATCTGTCTATGTAATTCATTTTCAAAGTGTTCTTTCACTGTTTGGATTTGCTGTCTCGTATCTTCTTTAAGGTTCCATTCCATCTGTCTAAGGTATTCCTTGAGTTCTTTATATGACCATTTTTCTGCTGACTCTAGGTCCTCCTGAATATTTAGGCTGTCCTTCATTGTTTGTACTCCTTTTCTTCCTTGCTTTTTTATGCTGCTCATGTTACTTCTTGTTCTGTTTGACTGCTGAGTTACTGTTTACTCTTATAGATTTATTTGATGCTTGAGAGGAAAGATATTAGAAGGGAAGGGAAGAAGTCACTAAAGAGAATGAGAGTATGCAGGTAGAATTCAAGGAAGGGGGAATAAGAAGATTGAAAAGAAATGAAAAGACAAAAGAAACAAGAATAACAAAGATTAGATAATAAAGAAAGAAAGAAAAGATGAAAAAAAAATTTAACAAAAATAATAGTGATAATAAAAAATGAAAATTAAAATTAAAATAATAATAATAATAAAATAAAAAAAATTAAAAAAATAGAAACATTGAAAAAAAAAAATTAAAGAACAACAACAAATAAAAATTGAAAATGAAAGAAAAAGAAGAAAAGAAAAAGAAAAAAAAAGAAAAAGAAAAGAAAAGAAAAAAATGATAATAATAATAATAATAAATGCAGTCCTAGCGTTCAATTAACTTCTCTTCCAGTAGGTGGAGCTGTGCCCACTGGGCCAAGCTTCTCCTGTCAATAGGTGGGAACCAATCACTGTGCAGCAGCTCTTTCTCCTAGACTGGGCGGGTCTCCAATCCTGAGTGTCTAGGGCCTTGTCTTGTGTTTCCTCAAGCCAGGCCGTGCTCACCTGTGGCGCTCACCACAATACTGGCTACACGCCAGGTCTGCTGCTCCTGGGAGCCCTGTTTTCATGAACACCTGGGCTCACTCTCCCTGTTTGCCTCCCTCAGACCCTAAGTTTGTACAGCTTGGGGCTGAGATCCCCCAGCGAATTTGCTTGCCCTCCTGTAGCCATGCCCCCGGTAGCTGGTGCAAGAGACCTCAGTTGTCAGCACTGGTGGGAGCGGTAGCCGGGAGTTCCGCGCCGCGAGTCCCGCGCCACTCCTGATTCCCTCGGTCTGGTTATTGCGTTCACAGGAGAGCTGGGAGTGGCCCTTAAGGTTTCCCCGCTGTGTGGAGAGAGATGGCTAGGGGATTACACACCTGTCGCGCTGGTTTCAATGCAGTTATCTCCTCCGCCCGTGACGCCATTTCTCTGCCATGGTGATATCCCATGCAAATGGTGACCGTTCGTTCCCTTTGCCGGATGACCAATGCAACGGGTGGGTCCTGACTGTCTCTCCCAATCCCCGTTTCAGTCCTGTGGCCACTGCCTATGAAGGCTCGGTTGGCTTTTACCTCTGTAAGTTCCTAAGGGCCGGCCAATTATTTCAGCGGGATCGTTAGTGCTGAGTCACACGAAGCAGGCGAACCGGAGCTTAATTGCCTCCGATTCGGGCTCTGTGTGTGTGATCTGAGGGGCCCATCCTGTACACCCCAGATCCACGTCAGCTCAGCATTGCCTAGTGATCCTGAGCAAACAGCATTTAGACAGTTTACGGCTCCCTATGCCCGCGCAGTTGAAGATGTCAGAGACTTGATCTCTCTGTGCCTGCCACCATGTTACATCTCCTCAGTAATATTCATGTTGCCCTTACAGCTTCCTGGTATAAGCAAGTTCTTGGGATTATACAAACTGCTGCTTCTGTTTCCAGACCAGATTTCTAGAAATGAAACTCTGGGCCGCACTGACGAGCGTCCGCGCTTGTCTGCGACCGTAGCAGAGCCGCCCTGGCCTCCGCAGCTCTTCAGCCCGGTGCCAGGCCCCAGGGGCCCAAGCGGCTGCCGCCACGGCTCTCCGTCCCCCTCCTCCGGAGCACGGGTCCCCTGGCAGGGGGGTGCAGAACGACCCCAGAGCAGGCTCTGCCCGAAGGTGCAGCAGTGAACAGGCCACAGAGATGCTCGAGGCTGCAGTCCAGCCTTCGGAGGACAGGGCTCGGCACGCAGCCCAGCTCCAACCTCTAGGTCCGGCTGCCGGGCAGTGTATACAGAGCCATCAAGACAGCAAGCAGAAAGCAAATGGCGGCTCCCGCGGAGTGGATTTTCGGCACAGAAACCACAGCCCCGCCAGCAATCCCAATCCACAAACTCTCCCTGTATAAAAAATATTCAAAAAAAAAAGAGAAAAAAAAGAAAAAAAAAAAAAAGGCGGGGCGCACTGAGCTTTCTTTGCCTCGGGTACTTACAATCCACTGCTGATTACACATTCAGCTTCTCCGCCCGGATCGAAGCGAAAGAGGAAGCAGATGGGAGCAAAGCGCCCGCGGCTCTGAGCAGCCAAGCGTCTCTTTTTCGATTTCTTTGTTCTTCCCGCTCCTTGGCAAAGTGGTCCACTACAGATTAACGGTGAAAGGAGCTTTAACAGACTGTGCGAAATCTCTATTAAAGCCGCTGCTTTGAGCACCACGCTCAGCACTTCAGCAACCCCCGTACGCAGTGGCCATCTTCCTCTATTATCTCCCTGGCTTATGGTTATGGCTAGTTTTAGCATTAGTGATATGGCTAGGTCTAGTTTAGGGTTAGGTTTTCTGTTAGAAAAAGGTTTTGAGCTAGGGTTTGTGTTAGGGTAAGGGTCAGTGTTTGGGTTAGGGTTAGGTTTATGATTAGGTCCAGCATTAGGACTAGGGTTACGTCTAGGGGTAGAGTTAATGTTTGGGTTAGGTTAAGGGTTGTTGTTAGGGCTAGGGCTTGGTTTTTGTTTAGGGCTACAGCTAGAGTTATAGCTAGATGAAGGATTAGGTGTAGATCTAGGCCTATCGTTATGGTTAGGTATAAGTATAGGGTTACAAGTAGCAACAATGTTAGGGGTCAGTTAAGGTTAGGGTCAAGTTTAGACCTATGGTTAGTATTAGGGTCAGAATAAGGGTCAGGGTTAGATTTAGGGTTTTGGATAGGGATAGAGCTAGATTGTGAGCTAGTTTTAAGTCTAGTAATCGAGTTAGGTTTTGGGTTAGGCTAAGGATTAGGTTAAAACTAGGTAGCTTTAGGGTTAGAGATTGGCTTAGGGTAAGGGTCAGGGTTAGTGCTAGGGTTAGGGCTAGGGTTAGGGCTAGGATTAGGGTCAAGGTTAGGGTTAGGGCTAGGGTTAGAGTTAAAGGTAGTGTTAGGGCTCAGATTAGGGCTAGGTTTGGTGTTATCTTTAGGTCTATGGCTAATGTAAGAACTAGGGTTACAATTGGGGCTAGTTTTAGGGTTATTGTTACGTCTAGGTCTAGTATTAGGTTAGCTTTAGGGTTAGGGTTATGTTTAGGATAATGAGGATAGGTTAGGGTTAGGGAATGTGTTAGGGTTAGGCTGAGGGTTAGAATTGGGGTTAGGGTATTGGATAGGGTTAGAGCTAGGGTTAGGTCTAGGTTTTTGGTTAGGGTTAGGTTTAGGGTTAGTGTAAGGAATTAATTTAGGGTTAGGTTTAGGGTAAGGTTTAGAGCTACATTTAGGTTTAGAGCTAGGGTTAAAGCTAGGGTTTGGGCTCAGATTAGGGCTAGGTTTTGGGTTTTGATAGGGCTAGTGTTAGTGATATGGCTAATGTAAGAACTAGGGTTATGATTAGGGCTAATTTTAGGGTTACAATTAGGACTAAGTCTAGTTTTAGGATTAGGTTTAAGTTTAGGGTGATGTTTTGAGCTACAATTAGTGTTAGGTTCAGAGTCAGGTTCAGGGTTAGTTTTAGGTTAGGGATAGGACTTGAATTAGGGGTAGGCTTAGGACGAGATGTAGGGTTAGGATTTGGTTTAAGTTAAGGATTAGGGTCAGTGCTATAGCTCAGTTATGTTTTAGGGCTAAGGCTAAGGTTATGGTAAGGGATAGGGTTAGAACTAGAAATAGGGCTAGGCAAGAATTAGATTTAGTCTTAAGGCTAGGGTTAGGATTAGGGTTAGGGCTAAACTAGGCCTAGGAATAGGTCTAGGATTAGTGTTAGTGTTAAGCCTAATTTTAGGGCTATGTTTAGGGTTATGTTTAGGGGAAGAGATGGGGTTATATCTAGGTTCAGGGCTAGAGCGATGATTAGAATTAGGTTTAGGGATAGGGTTAGGATTGGGTTAGGATTAAGGATAGATTTGGTGTTATGATGAGGGCTACAGCTTTTGTTAGGTTCAGGGAAAATTTTAGGGATAGGGATAATGTCAGGTTTAGGGTTATGGCTAGGGTTAGTTATAGGGTTAGTTTCATGGCTAGGTCTTTTATAAGGGTTAGGTTTAGGGTAAGGATCAAGTTTAGAATTAGGTGTTTTTTAAGATCAGCTTCAGTTTTCAGTTATGGGTTAGGTTAAGTTTTAGGGTTAGGGCTCAAATTAGTGTTTGGGTTAGAGTTAGATTTAGGGTAATGGATAGTTTTAAATTTAGGATTCAGGTTAAGATTAAGATAATGGGTATGGTTAGGGTTAGTTATAGGGTTAGGGTTAGGCCTAGGGTTAGGGTTAGGGTTAGTGTTTGGGTTAGGTTTAGGATATAGGTTAGGTTTTGAACTAGGGTTAGTGCTAGGGTGAGAGTTCGGTTTAGTGTTATGTCTAGGGTTAGATTTACAGTTAAGGTTAGGGTTAGAGTTAGGGTTAGGGCTAAGGTTACCTTTAGAGTTAGGTTAATGGATAGGATTAGATGTCAAGTTAGGGTTAGGGGTTGTTTTAGGTTTGGGGTTAGTGTTAGGGTTTGGGCTAGGGTTAGTTAGAGTACAGTTTTAAGATTTGATCTAGGGTTAGCACTATGATGAGGGTTAGGTTTAGGGTTAGGTCTAGGATTAGGTTTACTGTTAGAGTTAGAGCTAGGGTTATCATTAGGATTAGGGTTAGGTTTATTGTAATGGATAATTATAGAGATAGTATTAGGGATAGTATTAACATTATGATTAGGGCTAGGGTTAGCGTTAGGTTTAGGGATAGGGCTAGGGTTATGTTTAGAGTTAGGGTTAGGGTTTTAGCTAGGTTTTGGTCTAAGTTGAGGGTTAGGATTAGCGTGAGGGATACATTAGGGTTAAGGTTATGCTTAGGGCTAGGTTTAGGCCTAGGATTAGGGCTAGATTTTGTGTTAGGTTTAGAGCTAGGTTTAGGTCTATGGGTATATAAGGACTAGGGTTATGGTTAGGGTTATGGCTAGGTCTAGTGTTAGGTTTCTCTTTTAGTTAGGATCAGTTTTAAAGCTAATTTGGTGTTAGTGTCAGGGTCTGTATTTGGATTAGGATTAGGGTTAGGGATAGATCTTAAATTAGGATTGGTTAGGTCTAGATGTAGGGTTAGTGTTTGGGTTAGGTTAAGAGTTATCATTAGGGCTAGGGCTAGGTTTTTGTTTCGGTCATGGGTGAGAGATGGCTAGATTTATGATTAGGTTTATGTCTAGGGCTAGTGTTAGCGTTAGGTTTAGGTATAGGTTCACGGGTAGGGATAATGTGAGAGTTTGGTTTATGTTTAGGGTCAGGGTTAGGGTTAGTGTTATGGTTATGGTTATAACTAGAATGATGGCTAGGATTAGGTCTAGTAATAAAGTTAGGATTTGTGTTAGGCTAAGGATTAGGATTAGGACTAGTGTTAGCATTAAGGTTAGGGTTTGGCATAGGGTAAGGGATAGGATTAGTGCTAGGGTTAAGTTAGGGTTAGGGCTAGTGTTAGGGTTAGGTTAAGTATAGGTTTATTGATAGTGCTAGTGTTAGGGTTCGCTTTAAGGTTAGGGTCAGGTTTAGACCTACAGCTACCGTTAGGGTCAGAATAAGTGTCAGGTTTGGGTTATGGTTAGAGCTAGAATGAGGGCTAAGTTTAGGATTACTAATAGGTTTAGGGTTTGGGTTAAAGTAAAGATTAAGGTTAAGACTAGTGTTAGCATTAGATTAGGGTTAACTTAGGGTAAGGGATAGGGTTAGAGCTAAGGTTAGGGCTATGATTAGGGTTAGGTTTAGGGCTAGTGTTAGAGTTAGTGTAAGGGTTAAAGCTAAATTTAGGTCTCAGTTTAGAGCTAGGTTTTGGTTAGAGTTAGAGCTAGGTTTAAAGTTACAGCCAATGTATGGACTAGGGTTACGATTTGGGCTAGTTATAGGATTAGGGTTAGGACTTGGTCTAGTATTAGGATAAACAAACCAGAAAACTGACCCTAGACCCAATTCTAAATTTAACAGTCAGCATAGCCCGAACCCAAACTCAAACACTAAACCTAACCATAAACCTAAACGTAACAATAGCCCTAATTTTAACCCTAAACCAAAATCTAACCTTAACCCTAACCCTATCCATTACCCTAACCCTTAACCTACCCTTAATGATAACCCTAGCCCTAACCCTAACCTTAACACTAACTCTACCATAATCCTATCCCAGACCTAACCCTAAAACTAACCCTCTCCCTAGCCGTAATTCTAGCTCAAAACCAAACCCTTACACTAACCATAACCCTAAACCTAAGCCTAGTTCTAAACCTAATCCTAACCATAACTCAAGACCTATTCCTAACCTTAACCCTAGTTCTAACCTAAGCTCTAATTTCATCCACTACCATAACCATAACTCTTAACCTAAAGCTAACCCTAAGCCTAATCCTAACCCTATTGCTAATGCTAACCCTATCAATTACCCCAAACCTAACCTGAACCCTAAACTAAACGCTATCATTACCCTAACTCTAACCCTAATTCTAATTCAAGCCCTAAACCTAAATCCTAACTTAAACAAAACCTTAACCTTGACCCTAACATTAAAATTTCCCCTAGCTCTAAACATGACCCTTACCCTATGCCTAACCCTTACACTAGATGTAGACATAAACTTAACCCTAAAATTATCTTTAACCATAACCCTAGACCTGATATTATCCCTAGCCCTAATCCTAGCCCTAAAAACAACAACAACAAAACACTAGCCCTCATCCTATCCCTAAACCTAGCCTTAGTCATAACCCTAACTCTACACCTATCCCTATCCCTACTCTAGCCCTAATCCTACCTCTAAACCTAGCTATAACGTCATCCCTTATCCTAAACAAAAACCTAACCATAACCCTATCGCTAGGCCTAAACTAAACACTAACTCTAGCTATAATCCTGGCCTTAACTTAACCCTTATCCAAATCCTAACCCTATTCCTAGCCCTAAGACAAACTCTAACTCTCACATTAGCCCTATTCCTAGTTCTAACCCTATCCCTTACTGTAACTCTAAACCTAGCCCTAACCTTAGCCCTAACCCTTTCCCTATCCTTAGTCCTAGACTAACCCTAGATCTAAGCCTAACTCTAAATATAACTGTAACCAGAAGCCTAAGCCTAACACTAACAGTAGACCTAACCCTAATACTCATCATAAAACTAGTGCTAACCCTAACCCTGGAACTCAAACAAAACCGAGAAATAGACATAACCCTAAACCTTAACTTAAAACAAACCCTAAATTACACCTATAACAAATACTAGCCCTAATTCGAGTCCTAACCCTAATCTTTTTTTTATTGGTTGTTCAAAACATTACAAAGCTCATGATATATCATCTTTCATACATTTGACTTAATTGGGTTATGAACTCCCATTTTTACCCCAAATACAAATTGCAGAATCACCTCGGTTACACACTCACATTTTTACATAATGGCATATTAGTGCCTCTTGTATTCTGCTACCTTTCCTATCCCCTACTATCCCCCCTCCTCTCCCCTCCCATCTTCCCTCTCTACCTCATCTGCTGTTGTTCAATTCTCTCCCTTGTTTCCCCCCCCCATTCCCCTCACAACCTCTTATATGTAATTTTGTGTAACATTGAGGATCTCCTATCATTTCCATATGCTTTCCCTTCTCTCCCCCTTTCTCTCCCGCCACTCGTCTTTGTTTAATGTTAATCTTTTCCTCATGCTCTTCCTCCCCGTTCTCTTCTTAGTTGCTCCCTTTATATCAAAGAAGACATTTGGCATTTGTTTTTTAAGGATTGACTAGCTTCGCTTAACATAATCTGCTCTAATGCCATCCATTTCCCTGCAAATTCTATGATTTTGTCATTTTTTAGTGCTTCGTAATACTCCATTGTGTATAGATGCCACATTTTTTTTTTTTTATCCATTCATCTATTGAAGGGCATCTAGGTTGGTTCCACAGTCTAGATATTGTGAATTGTGCTGCTATGATCATTGATGTGGCAGTATCCCTATAGTACGCTCTTTTAAGATCCTCAGGGAATAGTCCGAGAAGGGCCATAGCTGGGTCAAATGGTGGATCAATTCCCAGCTTTCCCAGGAATCTCCATACTGTTTTCCAAATTGGCCTCACCAATTTGCAGTCCCACCAGCAGTGTACAAGTGTACCCTTTTCCCCACATCCTTGCCAACACTTATTGTTGTTTGACTTCATAATGGCTGCCAATCTTACTGGAGTGACATGGTATCTTAGGGTGGTTTTGATTTGCATTTCTCTGACTGCTAGAGATGGTGAGCATTTTTTCATGTATTTGTTGATTGATTGTATGTCCTCCTCTGTGAAGTGTCTGTTCAGGTCCTTGGCCCATTTGTTGATTGGGTTATTTTTTATCTTATTGTTTGATTTTTTGAGTTCTTTGTATATTCTGGATATTAGGGCTCTATCTGAAGTGTAAGGGGTAAAAATTTGTTCCCAGGATGTAGGCTCTCTCTTTACCTCTCTTATTGTTTCTTTTGCTGAGAAAAAACTTTTTAGTTTGAGTAAGTCCCATTTGTTGATTCTAGTTATTAACTTTTGTGCTATGGGTGTCCTATTGAGGAATTTGGAGCCCGACCCCACAGTATGTAGGTCGTAGCCAACTTTTTCTTCTATCAGACTGCATGTCTCTGATTTGATATCTAGCTCCTTGATCCATTTTGATTTAACTTTTGTGCATGGCGAGAGAAAGGGATTCAGTTTCATTTTGTTGCATATGGATTTCCAATTTTCCCGGCACCATTTGTTGAAGATGCTATCCTTCCTCCATTGCATGTTTTTGGCCTCTTTATCAAATATAAGAAAGTTGTAATTTTGTGGATTGGTTTCTGTGTCCTCTATTCTGCACCATTGGTCCACCTGCCTATTTTGGTACCAGTACCATGCTGTTTTTGTTACTATTGCTTTGTAGTACAGTTTGAACTCTGGTATCACTATACCTCCCGATTCACACTTCCTGCTTAGAATTGCTTTTGCTATTCTGGGTCTTTTGTTTTTCCATATGAATTTCATGATTGCTTTATCTATTTCTACAAGAAATGCCATTGGGATTTTGATTGGCATCACATTAAACCTATAGAGAACTTTTGGTAATATCGCCATTTTGATGATGTTAGTTTTGCCTATCCATGAACAGGGTACATTTTTCCATCTTCTAAGATCTTCTTCTATCTCTCTCTTTAGGGTTCTGTGGTTTTCATTATATAAATCTTTCACCTCTTTTGTTAGGTTGATTCCCAAATATCTTATTTTCTTTGAGGATATTGTGAATGGAGTGGTTTTCCTCATTTCCATTTCAGAAGTTTTGTTGCTGATATACAGGAATGCCTTTGATTTATGCGTGCTGATTTTATATCCTGCCACTTTGCTGAATTCATTTATTAACTCTAGCAGTTTCTTTGTAGACCCTTTTGGGTCTGTTAAATATATTATCATGTCATCCGCAAATAGTGATAATTTAAGTTCTTCTTTTCCTATTTTTATGCCTTTAATTTCTTTTGTCTGTCTAATTGCTCTGGCTAGTATTTCAAGAACTAAATTGAATAGAAGTGGTGATAGAGGGCATCCCTGTCTTGTTCCAGATTTTAGTGGGAATGCCTTCAGTTTTTCTCCATTTAGGATGATGCTAGCCTGAGGTTTAGCATATATAGCTTTTACAATGTTGAGGTAAATTCCTGTTATACCTAATTTTTCTAGTATTTTGAACATAAAGGGATGCTGTACTTTGTCGAATGCTTTTTCTGCATCTATTGAGATGATCATATGGTTCTTGTCTTTAAGTCTATTGATGTGGTGAATAGCATTTATTGATTTCTGTATATTGAACCAGCCTTGCATCCCAGGGATGAATCCTACTTGATCATGGTGCACAATTTTTTTGATATGGTTTTGTATTCGATTTGCCAGAATTTTATTGAGGATTTTTGCATCTAGGTTCATTAGAGATATTGGTCTGTAGTTTTCTTTCTTTGAAGTGTCTTTGTCTGGTTTCGGGATCAGGGTGATGTTGGCCTCATAGAATGAATTTGGAAGAGCTCCTTCTTTTTCTATTTCTTGAAATAGCTTGAAACATATTGGTATTAATTCTTCTTTGAAGGTTTTGTAAAACTCCGCTGTATACCCATCCGGTCCCGGGCTTTTTTTGGTTGGTAGTCTTTTGATGGCTTCTTCTATTTCTTCCTTTGTTATTGGTCTGTTTAAATTGTGTGTGTCTTCCTGACTCAATCTGGGCAGATCGTATGACTTAAGAAATTTATCTATATCTTCACTATCTTCTATTTTATTGGAATATAGGGTTTCAAAATACTTTCTAATTATCTTCTGTATTTATGTAGTGTCTGTTGTGATATTGCCTTTTTCATCCCATATGTTAGTAATTTGAGTTCTCTCTCTTCTTTTCTTCATTAACATGGCTAAGGTCTGTCGATCTTATTTATTTTTTCAAAGAACCAACTTTTAGTTTTATCAATTTTTTCAATGTTTTTTTTTGTTTCAATTTCGTTGATTTCTGCTCTAATTATAATTATTTCTTGTCTATTTGCTGTTGTTTTGCTCTTCCTTTTCTAGGTTTTTGTGGTGTAGTGTGAGTTCATTTATTTGTTGTTTTTTCCTTTTTTTGAGGAAAGAACTCCAAGAAATGAATTTCCCTCTTAAAACTGCTTTCATTGTGTCCCATAGATTCCGATATGTTGTGTCTGTATTGTCATTTGTCTCTAAGAAATTTTTTATCTCCTCCTTTATGTCTTCTGTAACCCATTGATCATTCAGTAACATATTGTTCATTTTCCATGTGATGTAGGGTTTTTCCTTCCTTCTTTTATCATTGATTTCCAGTTTCATTCCATTATGATCATATATGGGGCATGGTATTATCTCCATGCCTTTATATTTACTAAGAGTTGCCCTATGGCATAATATATGGTCTATCTTTGAGTAGGATCTATGTGCTGCTGAGAAGAATGTGTATCCACTTGATGATGGTTGATATATTCTATATATGTCAGTTAAGTCTAGGTTATTGATTGTGCTGTTGAGTTCTATAGTTTCTTTATTCAGCTTTTGTCTAGAGGATCTGTCTAATGGCGAGAGCGGTGTGTTGAAGTCACCCATAATTATTGTGTTGTAGTCTATTTGACTCTTGAACTTGAGGAGAGTTTGTTTTATTAATGTTGCAGCTCCATTGTTTGGTGTATACAAATTGATAATTGTTATGTCTTGTTGGTGGATGGTTCCTTTTAACAGTATATAGTGTCCTTCTTTATCCCTTTTGATTAACTTAGGTTTGAAGTTGATTTTATTCAATGAGTATGGCCACTCCTGCTTGCTTCCGAGGGCCATGTGACTGGTACGATTTTTCCCAACCTTTCACCTTCAGCCTGTGTATGTCTTTTCCTATCACATGAGTCTCCTGAAGGCAGCATATTGTTGGATTTGTTTTTTTGATCCAGGTTACTATCCTATGTCTCTTGATTGGTGAGTTTAGGCCATTAACATTTAAGGTTACAATTGAAATATGATTTGTACTTCCAGTCATGTTTATTTATTTATTTATTTATTTATTTTATTTTGGCTAGTTTTTCCTCTTTGGTTATTTTCTTCCCCCTTTACTGAGATACCTCCCACTGTTAGTTTTGGGCACTATTTTTCAATTCCTCTTCTTGTAGTATTTTGCTCAAAATGCTTTGCAGTGCTGGTTTTCTGGCTGTGAATTCTTTTAGCTTTTGTTTATTGTGAAAGATTTTAATTTCATTGACAAATCTGAAGCTTAATTTTGCTGGATACAGCATTATTGGTTGGAATCCATTATTTTTCAGTGTTTGAAGTACATTGTTTCCGCCCGCCGGCTACCGACCGCGCGACTGGGTGGCTAAAGATCTCTCACCCGCCGGCGACAGCCCATCCACTGCCCAAGTGACTGGGTGGCTGAAGACTGCATGCCCGCCAGAGACCGATCACTCGCCCGCTGCCTGCGTGACTGGGTGGCTGGAGACCGCCCGCCCACCGGCGACCAACCACGCAACTGGGCAGCTAGAGATCGCTCGTTAGCCAGCGACAGCCCACCCACTGCCCGCGCGACTGGGCGGCTGGAGACTGCCCACCCGCCGGCGACTGGGAGCTGAAACCAACCAGAGACAGTCCAGTCCCACCCCCCAATTCGGACACCCCGGCAAGGAACCTGGGGCCTGCCATAGCTGAGAGGTGATGTCACTGGAGCTTGGCCGTTGGAATTCCTTTCCAGCAGAATCCACTTTAGCAGGCATAGTTTACCAACACAAAGGAGAGACAACAGAGATATACAAAACCAAAACAAATCTATAGAAGAGAGCAGAAACACAACAATCAAATAGAGCTGGAAAGTAAAGTGAACATCATGAAAAAACAAGGGAAAAAAGGAGCACAAACAATGCAGGACAACTTAAATCTACAGGAGGACCTAGAAGCATCAGAAACATGGATAGGGAAAGAACTCAAGGCATACCTAACTCAGATGGAAAGGAATATTAGAGAAGATATGAGACAGCAAATCCAAGCAATAAAAGTATATTTTGAAAATGAATTAAACAAACTAATTCAAATGGCAAAGAATGAGCTTTACCAGGAGATAGAGATCTTAAAAAATCAAACAGTAATCCTAGAAATGCAGGAAACTATAAACGAAATTAAAAACTCAAACGAGAATATTACACATAGACTAGATCAAGTAGAAGTCAGAACATCAGATAATGAAGACAAAGTTTATCAACTTGAAAAGAATATAGTCAACACAGAAAAAATGCTTAAATCCCACAAGCAATCTATTCAAGAGATATGGGATGTCATAAAAAAAAAACAAATTTGAGGGTCATCAGGATAGAAGAAGGCATAGAGATTCAAACCAAAGGAATGGACAACATATTAAATGAAATAATTCTAGAAAACTTCCCAGAGATGAAGGGTGGAATGGATTGCCAAATCCTGGAAGCCTACAGGACCCCAAACATTCAAAACCATAATAGACCAACTCCAAGACATATAATTATGAAGATAGCCAACATACAGAACAAGGAGAGAATATTAAAAGCTACGAGAGAAAGGAGGCAGATTACATTCAGGGGAAAACCAATTAGGTTAATGACTGATTTTTCTAACCCTAATCTTAAAACATACCTGACCCTGACTTATACCCTAACACTCACCCTAGCTCTAAAACACCACTCTTACCTTAAACCAAACCCTAACATTAAACCTAGCCCTAATTTGAGTCCTAATCCTAAAACTAACCCTGTCCCTGACACCTACCTAACAATAACCCTAGCTCTAAGTTCATCCTAACCTTAAACCTAACCATAAACACTAATCTTAAACACTTTACCCTAAATCTAACTAAATTGTAATCCTGATTCTTACATTATTCATTGCCTAGCCCTAATGCTAACACAAAAACTAGCCTTAATCTGAGCCCTAAACCTAGCTTTAACACTAAACCTAATCCTAACCCTACCCCTAACAATAGCTCTAACTCTATCCCTAACCCTAAGCAAAACCCTAACCCTAATGGTAACCCTAGACCTATCCCTAATCCCAAGCTAATCAAAACCCTAACCCTATTAATAGTCTTAAACCTAGCCCTCATTCGAGCTCTAACCTATCCCAAACCCTAACCGTAACCCTGACCTTTATTCTGACCATAACACTAACCCTAGGTATAAATCTGATTCTAACCCTAGACCAAACCTTAACACTAGCCCTACCAGTAAAGTTATACTAATCCTGACTCTACCACAAACCCTAGACCTAAACCTAATACTAAATGTAGCCTTAACTCTAGCCCTAGACCTAAACAAAAAGCTAGCTCTAGCCCTAACAATAACCCTTAACCTAATGCAAAGTCTAACCCTACCCCTAGACATAAACTTAGTCCTAACTCTTAATCTTAACCATAACACTAACCTGAACACAGACCCTGCATTTAACACTAAGCTAACTCTAAACCTGACCCTAACTGAAAATCTAAACCTAACACTAGACCTAGTCATAACCGTAACACTCCAAGTAGCCCTAATCATAATCCTAGCTCTTACATTATCGTAGTCCTAACCCTACACCTTAACCTAACACAAAACCTAGAGTGAATCTTAGGCCTAAACCTAGCCCTAGGTATAACACTCACCCTAACCCTAGCCCTAATCCTAACCCTAACTGTAGAATTAGTCCTAAATTTACTCAATGCCTAACTCTTGCTGTAAATATAAACTTAGACTTATACCTAACTCTAACACTAACCCTATCCCTAACCCTAAACTTAACCCTATCCCTAAACCTAGCTCTGAACATAAACATTACCCTAACCCCAACCCTAACCCTATTGATAACCCTAGTCATAACCCTAACCCTAACCCTAACCTAACTGGAAAAATAACCCTAGACCTAACACTTAACCTAACACTTGCCATAGCCCTAATTCTAGCTCAATCCCTATCCTATAGTAGAAACCTAAACCTACCCATGCCTTAACCTTAACCCTAAAACGAAATCTAACCCTAAACCTAAACCTAAACTTACATCTAACCATATCTATTACCCTAAGCCTTATCCTAACCCTAATGATAAACGTAGCGCTAACCCTAACCCCAACCCTAAACCTACTGTAATCTTATCCCTAGACCTAATGCTGAACCTAACCCAATACTTAGCCCTTGCCCTAACTCTATCTCAAACCCTAATCCTTACGGTAAACAAACCCTAGCTCAAACCCTAATCCTAATCCTAGCCCTAATCCTAACCGTAACCATAGCCCAAACCCTAGTTATAACTCTATCCATTACCCTAACCATAACCCTAAACCTAATGCTAACCCTAGCTCTAATAACTTTGAATCTACCTTTATCCCTAGCTCTGATTCTAACCTGAACCCTCAACCTAGCCCTAACACTTACTAAATCCATGAGCCTTACCCTTAAACTAAGGGTAGGAAAAAAACTAAGCCTAACACTAACCCTAACCCTAGCCCTAACCCTAATATTAACCCTAACCTTTGACCTAAACCTAAACCTAACTCTAGCCTTAGCACTAACCCTAGCTTAAACCCTAACCCATATCCTAATCTTAACCCTAACCCTAACCCTAGCCTTAACCATAACCCTAACCCTAACTCTAGCCCTAATCCTAAATATAATCCTAGCCCTAACCATAGCTCTAAATTGATCAATTACCCAAACAATAACCATAAACCTAAACATGAACCCTAAAACCTAACCTGAAGACAAAACCTAACCCTATCCCTTACACTAACCCTAACTCTAACCCTAATGCCAGTTTGAGCACTAACCCTAAACCTCAACCTAATCCAAACCCAAAACCTGACCTGACCATTATAATACCCCTAGGTCTAAACCTGAACCTTACCCTAAACCTAACTCTGAATATAGACCTAGCCATAAACTAGCCCTATGGGTAAACCAATATCTAAACCTAACTGTAACATTAACACTAGACCTAAACTTAATCCTAAATATAGCCATAACTCTAGACATAGCGCTAAACAAAAACCTAGCTCCAGCACTAACAATAACCATTAGTCTAACACAATGACTAACAATATCCCTAGAACTAACCCTAGTAAAATTGTGCTCCTAACCAAAAATCCAATGCTAACCTGAACACTGACCCTTACCCTAACACAAACCCTAGCTCTAAACCTTATCCTAACCCCAAACTTCCCTAACACTAGACCTATCCATAACCCTAACCTTAAAACTAGCCATAACCATAATCCTAGTTCTTACATTACCCATAGTCCTAACACTAACCATAAACCTCCTCCCAAAACCTAGCACTAAATGTAGCACTAAAACTAGCTGTAAGCCTAATCCTAACCTTAGCCCTAGCCCTAACCCTCACACTTGCCTTGCCCAATATCATAGAAATTTCAAGAAAACTAGGGCTACGCTGGAGCTCTCTATGCAGATGGAAGGCTTGGCTGTGTGCTTGCTCTTGGCTCAGTGGGAAGTCAGAAGTCTTGGCTGCGCATGTGCACTCAGCTCAGATGGAAGTCTCAGCCATGTGTGAGCTCTTGGCGCAGAGAAAAGTCTTGGCTGCGGGTTTGCTCTCAGCTCAGACAGAAGTCTCGGCTGTGCAGGCACTCTAGGTGCAGAGGACAGGTAGCACAGAACACAGAGGCTTTGCTTGTGGGTCACCAGGCCAAGCTCTGGACACAGCCAAAGGTCACCCCAGAACCACCCACCTCACCAAACACCCTACACAGGTAACAGATGGAATACATCTTGGAAAACCTTACTCACCATCTGTCAGTGACAGTGGCCACCAGCTCAGTTCTGAGGCTGCTCAGGTACCCGGTTTTCAACTCCCCTACCTCCAGCTGTGATAACTCAAGATTTTTCTCAAGAGCTTTTTTTTTTTTGGGGGGGGGGGCGTAGCTATCAATGCAGAACAGCAACTGTACAGGTATCTGGTTTCCAACTCAGAGACTAAGAGTAGGGAGGCTCCAGGTAGAAGCTCAAGCCCTCTCAAACTGGCTACCTCCACCACCCTTAGCACAGAGACTCAAGCTAGGAATACACAACTCCACCTACTGGAAGAAAACAGAGTTCTGAGACTTTTCTATTCTCACTCTTCTCATCTATTCTCCTCTACCCTTCCCCCTCTGGCCCTCACAATCTCAACATACATGAAACCAAGAAGTTTTGCATGAAATTGGACTTTAAGAACTGAATCATCAGAATTGTTTAATATAGAGGAATTGCATAGGCCCACCTCACCTCCCCCTTTATTTTATATTGTTTTCATTCTCCCTCTCTTTCTTTTTTGTTTTTTTTTCTTCTTTTTTCTTCCTCCCTTTATCCCACTTTCAACCTCCAAACTTTTACTATTTATACATAGGGTAATTTTATGAATACTGATAAGGAATTTGAATTTATACATTCTTCCATAAATTACCCCTGTCTATTCATTACAGTTCTCCTCCAATTTACTAAGATAGATTAATCTCATACCCTCACTCCTTTCCGCCTTAACATAGCATCCTACCCCTGACCATCAGTTCTCTATACACCACCCAAAATAGTATGTCTTTTATGAAACTAATGACTATATTCTGAATAATAATTGAAGCCAACATCTGTAGACATAGAATCTAAATATAAATGTATTTATAATGGTTAGGCTTAGGCTTCAGGTTATGGTTAGATTTAGAGTTAGGATTTGATCTATGGTTAGGGCTAGGACTAAGGGTAGGGCAAGGGTTAGGACTAGGTTTAAGGTTAGGGTTATGGTTATGGTAAGGGATACGTTAGAACTAGTGATAGGCTAGTGTGAGAGTTAGAGTTAGGGCTAGGGCTAGGGTTATGTTTAGGGATAGGGCTAAGTTAGGGCTAGGTTTAGTGTTAGGTTTAGACCTCAGGTTAGGGTTAGAGTTAGGGTTATATGTAGGGTAACGGAGTGGGTTATAGCTAAGTTTTGGGCTAGGGCGAGGGTTAGTATTAGGGTTAGGGCTAGGGTTAGGGTTAGGGTTATGATTAAGGCTAGTCTTAGGGCTAGAATTAAGGCTAGTGTTTGTGTTAGTGTTAGGGCTAGTATTAGAGCTAGGGCTAATGCCAGGTCTAGGGTTACAGTTAGGGATAGATTTAGTGTTAGGTTTATGGCTTGGTCCAGTGTAAGGTTTAGGTTTAGGGTAAGGGTTATTTTAAGAGCTAGGGTTATTATTAAGGTCAGTTTCAAGTTTAGGGTTTGGTTTATGTTAGAGGTAAGTTTTAGGGCTTGAATTAGCATTAGGTTTAGGGTGAGGGTTAATGACAGAGTTAGGTTTAGGGTTTAGATGTGGTTTACTGTAATGGATAGGGTTAAGGTTAGGCCTAATGTTTAGCATAAGGGTTAGGGTTATCATTATGGTAATGGATAGGGTTAGACCTAAGATTAGGGCTAGGAATATGTATAGGATTAGGGATTTTGTTTAGGTTAGGGTTAGGTTTAAGTTTAGGGTTAAAGCTAGATTTAGGACTCGGATTAAGGCTAGATTTTGGTTTAGGTTAGGGCTAGGGGTAAGGCTACGGGTAATGTATGAAGTAGGGTTATGTTTGGCACTAGTTATAGGGTTAGGGTTAGGGCTAGGTCTAGTGTTAGGGTTAGGTTTATGGTCATGACAATATTTAGAGCTAGATTTAGTGTTAGGTTCAGAGTCAGTGTCCATATTACTTTTCAGGTTAGATTTAAGACTGGAATTAGAGATAGGTGTAGGGCTAGGTGTAAGGTTAGGGTTTGGTTTAGGTTAAAGATTAGGACTAGGGCTATGACTCGGTTTTGTGATAGGGTTAGGGCTTGTTTTAGGGTTAGGGCTAGTGTTAGTTTGAGGTTTAGTCTTAGGTTTAGGGTTAGATTCAGAGTTAGGTTTAGATCTAGGGTTTGAGCTAGGGTGAAGGATAGGGTTAGGGTTAGGGATAAGTTTAGGGCTAGGTTTAGGGTGATGGTAAGGGATTGGTTTAGAACTCGCTATAGGGCTAGGGCGAGAGTTGAGTTAGTCTTAGGGCAAGGGTTAGTGTTAGGGTTAGGCCTGGGGTTAGGGCTAGGGTTAATGTTACGTTTAGGGTTACAGTTAGGTTTAGGGTAAGGGTTGGGATTACAGCTAGTTTTATGGCTAGTGTGAGGGTTATAATTAGGGTAAGATTTAGGTTTATGATTAAGGTGAAATTTATGTCTAGGATATGGGCTAAGGTTTGTGTTAGGGGTATGAGTAGGATTACAGCTAGTGCAAAAGTCAGGTCTAGGGTTACAGTTAGGGATAATTTAGGGTTAGGTTTATAGCTAGGTCTATTTTAAGGGTTAGGTTTATGGTTAGGGTCAAGTTTAGAGCTAGGGTATTATTAGGGTTTGGGTCAGGTTTAGGGTTTTTGTTAGGTTAAGGTTTAGGTTTAGGGCTCAAATTAGCATTATTGTTAAGGATAGTGTAATGATAGTTTTTGGTTTAGGGTTCAGGTTAAGTGTAGGGTAATTTATAGGGTTAAGGTTAGGTATAGCATTAGGGTTTGGCCTAGGGTTAGCATAAGGTTTAGGGCTATCATTAGAGTAATGGATAGGTTAGAGCTAGGGTTGGTGCTAGGTTTATGCAAAGGATTAGGTCTAGGCTTAGTCTTAGGCTTAGGGTTAGGGCTATGGTTAGGATTAGGATTAGCTTTAGGGTTAAAGCTAGGGTAGACCTAGGATTAGGGCTAGGTTTTGCAATAGGTTAGGGCTACAGCTAATGTAAGTACTTGTTATGATTCAGGCTAGTTTTAGGGTTAATGTTAGGGCTAGGTATAGTTTTAGGGTTGTTGTGCTGTTTAGAGCTAGGGTTACTGTCAGTGTCAGGGTCAGTGTTCAGGTTAGTGTTATGGTTAGAATTAGAGTCAGAAATAGGTCTAGGGGAAGAGTTAGTGTTTGGCTTAGGCTAAGATTATGTTAGGGCTATGTCTAGGTTTTTCATTAGGTCTAGGGTTCGAGTTATGGCTAGATTTATGATTAGGTTTAGGTCTAGGGCTAGTGTTAGTGTTAGGTTTAGGTATAAGGTCACCGGACAGGCTACTGTTAGGGTTCAGTTTAGGGTTAGGTTCAGGTTTAGACCTATGATTAGTTTTAGGGTCAGAATAAGGGTCAGGGTAGGGTTAGGATTTGGGTTATGATTAGAGCTAGAATGAATGCTAGTGTGAGGACTAGTAATAGGGTTAGGGTTTGTGTTAGGTTAAGGATTAGGGTTAGCAATAGGGTTAGGGTTTGGCTTAAGGTAAGGGATAGGATTAGAGCTAGGGTTAGGGGTTGGATTAAGGCAAGGGTTAGGTTAAAGCTAGGTTTAGGGCCTGGATTAGGGCTACTTTTGTGTTAGGTTTAGGGCTAGGCAACAACTAATGTAAGAACTAGTGCTACAATTAGGGTGAATTTGGAGGTTACGGTTAGGGGTTAAACCTCTAGTGTTAGGATTCAGTTTAAGGTTAGGGTGATATTTAGAGCGAGTGTTAGTGTTAGGTTAATAGTCAGGGTCAGAGTTAGTTTTAGAGTTAGGGTTAGGATTCCAAATAAGGCTAGGGTTACTGTAAGGGTTTGGTTAAGGTTAGGGTTGTGTTTAGAGCAAGGGTGGGTGTTAGGATATGAGTCAGAGTCAAGGTTAGAGTTTAAGTTAGGCTAAGGATTAGAATTAGGGCTCAATTAGAGCTAGAATTAGAGCTAGGGTGAATATTAAGGCTGAGCCTAGGTTTATAGTTATGGTTATGGTTATGGATATGGTAGGTATGATGTTTTAGCTAGCTTAGAACTAGGGCGAGGGTTAAAATAAGGTCTAGGTCTATGGTTAGGGTTAAGTTTAGGATTAAGGCTAAGATTAGGGCTAGGATTAGGGCTAGAGTTTGTTTTAGGATTAGGGCTTCATTAGGGCTATGGCTAATGTTAGGTCTATGGTTATGGTTAGAGATAGTTTTAGGGTTAAGATCATTAGGGTTAGGATTAGGTTAATGGATATGATTAGGTTTAGGGTTCAGGTTAGGATTAGGACAATGTATAAGTTTAGGGTTAGAAATAGGTTTAGGGTTAGCACTAGGGATAGGATTAAGATTGGGGTAATGGATAGGGTTACAGCTCGGGTTAGGTCTAGGTTTATGGTTAGGATTAAGGCTAGGTTTAGGGTTAGGTTTTGGGTTATGTCAGGGGTTAGAGTTAGGGTTAGGGTTAGGTTTAGGGCTAGAATTAGGGTTATGGTTAGGGTTAAATGTAGTGTTATGGCTCTGATTACAGATAGGTTTTGGGTTAGGTTAGGGTAAAGTTTAGGGCTACAGACAATGTAAGAACTAGGGTTATGATTAGAACGTGTTTTAGGGTTAGGGTTAGGGCTAGGTCTAAGGTTAGGTTTAGGTTTAAATTTTGAGTGATGTTTAGAGCTAGGGTTAGTGTTAGGGTCAGAGTCAGGGTCAGGGTTTGTTTTAGGGTTAGAGATAGGACTTGAATTAGAGCTAGGTGTAGGGCTAGGTGTAGGCTTGTGGTTTGGTTTATGTTAAATATTAGAGTTAGGGCTATGGCTAGGTTGTTTTGTAGGGTGAGGGCTAGTTTTAAGTCTAGCATTAGTGTTACAGCTTGTGCTAGTGAGAGGTTTAGCTTAGGGTTAGGGTTAGATTTAAAGTTAGGGTTTAATATAGGATTAGGGCTAGAGCTAGGGTGATGGCTAATGCAAAGGCAAGTGATAGGATTATGGTAAGGGATAGGGTTAGAACTAGAAATAGGGCTAGGTCGAGAGTTAGAGTTAGTCTTAGGGCTAGGGTTAGGTTAGGTTTAGGGCTATATTACGGCTAGGATAAGGTCTATTGTTTGTATTAGGGTTAGGCCTAGTTTAGGCTTAGGTTTAGGTTTAGGGATAGGGTTAGGATTAGGGGAAGGGATGGGGTTAAAGCTAGTTTTAGGGCTAGGTCAAATGTTAGAATTTCAGTTAGGACTAGGGTTATGGATTGATTTAGTAATAAGGCTAGATTTAGGGCTAGAATGGGGGCTAGGGTTTGTTTTAGGGTTATGGCAAGAATTAGGGGTAGGGATAGTGTCAGGTCTAGGCTTACATTAGGCATAGATTGAGGGTTAGATTTATGGCTAGGTCTAGTGTAAGGGTTTGGTTTAGGTTAAGGGTCAGGTTTAGAGCTAGGGTTATTATTAGGGTTAGAATTAGGTTTCAGGTTTTTTTTTATATTAGGGTTTAGGTTTAGACTTGAATTAGCATTAGCGTTTGGTTAGGGTAATGATAGGTTTGGGTTAGGGGTTCATGTTAGGTGTAGGATAATTGATAGGGTTAGAGTTAGCAAACGGGATAGGGTTAGGCCTAGGGTTAGCCTTAGGGTTATGGTTGTTATGGTTATAGGTTAGGTTATGGTAAGGTATAGGGTTAGGTCTAGGGTTATGGTTATTATTAGGGCTAGAGTTAGGTTTAGGCCTAGGGTTAGGGTTAGGTTTACGTTTAGGGTATGGTTTAGAGTTTGAGCTATGGTTAGCACTAGGACAAGTGTTTGGTTTAGGGTTAGGTCTAGGTTATAGTTAGGGTTAGGTTCAAGGTTAGTGTTAAGATTAGGGCTAGGTTTATCATTAGGTTTAGGGTACTGGAAAGGGTTTGATATCATGTTAGGGTTAGGGTTAAGTTTAGGTGTAAGGTTATGGTTAGGGATAGGTTTAGTGTTAGTTTTAGGGTAATGGTTAGAGTTTGAGCAAGGGTTAGCTCTACGGCAAGGGTTAGGTTTCTAGTTATGTCTATGGTTAGGGTTAGGTTAGATTTAGGGTAAGGGCTAGGGTTATCATCAGGGTTAGGTTTGGGGTTAGGGTAATGGGTAGAGTTAGAGCTAGGGTTAGGGCTAGGGTTATCATTAAGTTTAGGGTTAGAGTTAGGGTAATATGTAGGCTTAGAGCTAGGGTTAGGGATAATGTTAAGGTTAGTATTAGGGCTAGGGTTTAGGTTAGGTTTAGGTTTAGGCCAGGGGTTAGTGTTAGGGCTAGGTTAAGTTTAAGGGTTAGGGATTGAGCTAGTGTTTGGACTAGGATGAGGATTAGGGTTAGAGTCAGTGTGAGGGTTAGGGCTAGGGTTAGCATTAGGGTTAGGGTTAGGGTTAGGGTTAGGGTTAGGGTAATGTATAGAGTTAGAGGTAGGTTTTGGCCTATGGTGATGGCTAGTCTCTGGGTTAGTGATATGGTTACATTTAGTGTTAGGGTTATGTGTTTTGTTAGGATAAGGTTTAGAGCTAGGGTTTGTGTTAGGGTAAGTGTCAGTGTTCGGTTTAGGGTTAGGTCTATTGTTAGGGCCAGCATTAGGACTAGGGTTTGGCCTAGGGGTAGTGTTAGTGTTTGGGTTAGGTTAGGGGTTAAATGAGGGCTAGGACGAAGTTTTTGTTTAGGGCTAGGCCTAGAGTTATCACTAGATAATAGATTAAGTGTCGGTCTAGGTCTAGTGTTAGTGTAAGGTTTAGTTATAGGGATACAGGTAGTGCCAATGTTAGTGGTCAGTTTAGGGTTAGGGTCAGGTTTAGACCTATGGTTAGTGTTAAGGTCAGAATAAGGGTCAGGGTTAGTGTTAGGGTTTGAGATAGTGATAGAGCTAGATTGGGAATTAGGGTTAGGACTAGTAATAGAGTTAGGTTTTGGGTTTGGCTAAGAATTAAGTTTAGGAAAAGGGTAGCTTTAGGGTTATAGTTTGGCTTGGGGTAAGGGATAGGGTTAGCACTAGTATTAGGACTAGGGTTGGGGTTAGGGTTATGGCTAGGGTTAGATTTAGGATTTGGGTTAAAACTAGGGTTAGAGCTTGGATTAGGTCTAGGCTAAGTTTTGTGTTAGCTTTAGGGCTATGGCTAATGTGAGAACTAGGGTTACAATTAGGGCCAGTTTTAGGGTTAGTGTTACCTCTAGGTTTAGTGTTTGGTTAGGTTTAGGGTTAGGGTTATGTTTAGGGTAATGGATAGGTTAGGGTTAGTGAATGTGTTACCAGGGTTAGGCCAAAGGTTAGCATTAGGGTTAGGATTAGGTTTAGGTTTAGGGTAATGGATAAGGTTAGAGCTAGGGTTTGGGCTAGTGTTATGGTTAGTGTTAGTGTTGGGGTTAGTGTTAGGTTTAGGGATAGTGCAAGAATTAAAGTTAGGATTAGGTTTAGGTTAAGGGTTAGGACTTGGTTTAGGTTTAGAGTTAGGGTTAAAGCTAGGGTTGGGGCTTGCCATAGGGCTATATTTTGGGTAACATTAGTGCTAGTATTAGGGATACAGCTAATGTTAGAACTAGAGTTATGATTAGGGCTAATTTTAGGGTTACAGTTAGGGCTAAGTCTAGTTTTATGGTTAGGTTTAAGTTCACGGTGATGTTTTGAGCTAGGGTTAGTATTAAGTTCAGAGTCAGGGTCAGGGTTTGTTTTAGGGTTGGGGATAGGACTCGAATTAGTGGTAGGCTTAGGGCTAGATGTAGGGTTATGTTTTGGTTTAGGTTAAGTTTTAGGGTTAGTGCTATGGCTCCTTATGTTTTAGGGCTAAGGATAAAGTTAAGTGTAGTTTTACAATTAATCTTTGTGTTATTGCTAGTGATAGGGTGACTTTAGGCTTAGTTGTACATATAGAGTTATGGTTAATTCTAGGGTTAGGGCTATGGCTAGGGTTAGGGCTAAGGTTAGGTCTAGTGTTTGGGTTAAGGTAAGTGATAGGGTTAGAACTAGGAATAGAGCTAGGGTGATAGAGTTAGTCTTAAGGCTAGGGTTAGTGTTAATTTGACGGCTAAATTAGGGCTAGGAATATGTCTAGGATTGGTGTTAGGATTAGGGCTATGTTTAAGATTAAGTTTAGGGTTAGGTTTAGGGGAAGGGATGGGGTTATAGCTAGGTTTAAGGCTAGGACAATGATTAAAATTAGGTTAAGGTCTAGGGTTATGTTTGTTTTAGAATTAATGCTAGATTTGGGGTTAGGATGAGGGGAAAGGTTTGTGATAGGGTTAGGGCAAGTTTTAGGGATAGGAATAATGTCAGGTTTAGCGTTATGGCTAGAGATAGTTATAGGGTTAGGTTCATGGCTAGGTCTAATATTAGGTTTAGGCTAAGGCCCAGGTAAAGAGTAAGGTGTATTTTTAGGGTAAAAGTCAGCTTTTGGGTTTGTGTTAGGTTAATTATTAGGGTTAGGGCTCAAATTAGTGTTAGGGTTAGAATTAGGGTTAGGCTTGTGGATAGTTTTAGATTTAGGATTCAGGAATAGATTAGGGTAATTGGTAGGGTTAGGGTTAGTGATAGGGTTAGGGTTAGGCCTAGGGTTAGCATTTGGGTTAGGGTTATTTTTAGAGTAATGAACACCATTAGATCTAGGGTTAGGGCTAGGGTTTTGGATAGGATTAGGGCTAGAGTTAGGGGTAGGGCTAGGCCTAGGGTTAGGGTTTGGGTTAGGTTTAGGGTACAGGTTAGGTTTTTAGCTAGGTATAGTGCTTGAGTGAGGGTTAGGTTTAGGATTATGTTTAGGGTTAGATTTACGGTTAAGGTTAGGGTTTGTTTTAGGGTTAGGGCAAAGGTTATCTTTAGAGTTAGTTTAATGGATAGGGTTAGATGTTGGGTTAGATTTCATGGTAGTTTTAGGTTTAGGGTTAGTGTTAAGGTTAGGACTAAGATTATCATTTGAGTTAGGGTAATGGATAGGATTAGATGTCAGGTTAGGGTAAGGGGTAGTTTTAGGTTTAGGGTTAGTGTTAGGGTTTGGGCTTGGGTTAGTGTTAGAGTAAGGGTTAGGTTTTTATCTAGGGTTAAGACTACGATGAGGGTTAGGTTTAGGGTTATGTCTAGGATTAGGTTTACAATTAGGATTAGAGCTAGGGTTATCATTAGGGTTAAGGTTCTGTTTAGGGTATTGGAAATATTTAGAGATAGTATTAGGGCTAGTTTTAACATTATGATTAGGGCTAGGATTAGGATTAGGTTTAGGGATAGGGCTAGGTTTATGTTAAGGGTTCGGTTTTGGGGTTTATCTAGGTTTATGTCTAAGGCTAGTGTTAGGGTTAGCATGAATGTTAGGCTTATGGTAAGGAATAAGGTTAGGTTAGGGTTAGGGTTACGCTTTGATCTAGATTTAGGCCAAGGATTAGGGCTAGGTTTTGTGTTTTGTTTAGAGCTAGTTTTAGTGCTATGGTAATGTAAGGGTTATGTTTACAGTTATGGCTAGTTCTAGTGTTAGGTTTAGGTTTCGGTTAGGGTCAGTTTTATAGCTAGGTTTAGTGTTAGTGTCAGGGTCTGTGTTTGGATTAGGGTTAGGGTTAGTGCTAGAGCCAGAATTAGGATTGGTTAGGTCTAGAGGTAAGGTTAGTGTTTGGTTTAGGTTAAGGGTTATCATTAGAGCTAGGGCTAGGTTTTTGTTTAGGTCTTAGCTAAAGATATGTCTAGATTTAGGATTAGGTTTAATCTAGGGCTAGTTTTAGGGTTAGGTTTAGATATAGGGTTATGGGTAGGACTAGTGTTAGCGTTTGGTTTAGGATCAGGGTCAGAATAAGGGTCAGGGATCTGGTTAGAATTTGGGTTATGGTTATAGCAAGAATGAGGGCTAGGGTTAGGACTAGTAATAGGGTTAGTGTTTGGGTTACACTAAGGACTAATTTTAGGACTAGGGTTAGCATTAGGGTTGTGGTTTGGCTAGGGTAAATATAAGGTTAGAGCTAGGGTTAGAGGTAGTGTTCGGGTTATGGTTAGGGATAGTTTTAGGGATAGGGTTAGGGTGAAAGCTAGGGTTAGGTATCAGATTTGGGCTAGGTTTGGGTTAGCATTAGTTTTAAGGTTACAGCTAATATATGATCTAGTTTTATGATTAGAACTAGTTTTAGAATTAGGGTTAGGACCTGGTCTAGTGTTAGGTTAAGGTTTAGGTTTAGGGTGATGATTAGAGATAGGGTTAGTGTTAAGGTCAGAGACAGGTTTAGGAGTAGATTTCAGGTTAAGATTAGGACTCAAATTAGGGCTAGGCTTAGGGCTACATATAAGGTTAGGGTTTGGTTTAGGTAAAAGTTTAGGGTTATTGTTATGGCTCAGTTTTGTTTTAGGTCTAAGCCTATGGTTAGAGCTACTTTTAGGATTAGCTTTATGGTTACGGCTAGTGTTAGGGTTAGGTTTAGTTTTAGAATTAGTGTTAGATTTAGAGTTAGGTTTAGATCTATGGTTAGGGCAAAATGTAAGGTTAGTGCTAGGGTTAATGTAGGCTATGGCTAGGAATAAGATTATGGTAAGTGATAGAGTTAGAATTAGGGCTAGGGCTAGGGCGAGATTTATAGTCTTAAAGCTAGGATTAGGGTTAGGTTTAGGATTAGGGCTAGGTTTAGTGTTAGGGTTAGTCCTAGGGTTAAAGTTAGGGCTAGGTTTATTATTAGGGTTAGGGTTTGGGTTAGGTTTAGGGTAAGCAATGGGGTTATAACTAGGTTTAGGGATAGGGAAAGGATTAGAATTAGGGTTAGAGTTATGATTAAGGCTAAGTTTTATTATAGGATAAGAGCTAGTGTTTGTATTTGGGTTAGGGCTAGGATTAGAGCTAGGGCTATTGTCAGGTGTAGGGTTACATTAGAGATAGGTTTTGGTTTATGTTTATGGTTAGGTCTAGTGTAAGGGTTAAATTTAGGGTAAGGGTCAAGTTTAAAGCTGTATGCATTATTAGGGTCAGTATTTGGCTTAAGGTTTGGTTTAGGTTAATGTTTAGGTTTAGGGCTCGAATTAGCATTAGGGTTAGAGTTAGGATTAGGGTTATGAATAGGCTTATGGTTAGGGTTCAGGTTAGTTTTAGGGCAATGGATAGGTTTAGGGATTGCGATAGGTTTAGTGTTAAGCCTAGGATTAGCATTAGGGTTAGGATTGTGGTTAGTGTAGTGCATAGAATTAGAGCTAGGTTTAGGGCTAGGCTTATGGTTATGATTAGGGTTAGGGTTAGGGTAGTTGATATAATTAGAGCTATGATTAGGGCTATGGTTAATGTTAGGATTAGAGCTAGTGTTAGGTTTGGGTTTGGGATATGGCTAGGGTTATGTTAATTGTAAAGGTTAGGTTTTGAGCTAGGGTTAGGTCTAAAGCGAGGCTTAAGGTTAGGGTAAGGGCTAGGGTTAGGTTTAGGATTACACTTAGGGCTATGTTCAAGCCTAAAATTAGGGCTAGGTTTTGTGTGAGTTTAGGCCTAGGGTTAGGGCCATGGGTAATGTAAGAGCTAGGGTTATGATTAGGGCTAGTTTTAGGATTAGGGTTATGGCTAGGTCTAGTATTATAATTAGGTTTTGTTTAGGGTGAGCTTTGGAACTAGGATCATGTTAGTGTCAGGGCCATTGTTCAGGTTAGAGTTAGTGTTGGGTTTAGTGCCAGAATTAGGCCTAGGGTTAGGTCTAGGGGTAGGGTTAGTGTTTGGGTTAGGTTAAGTGTTATGGTTAGGGCTAGGGCTAGGTTGTTGTTCAGGTATAGGGCTAGAGATATGGCTAGATTTAGGATTAGGTTTAAGTCTAGGGCTAGTGTTAGGTTTAGGTTTAAGTATATTATTACTGGTAGGGCTAATGTTAGGGTTCGGTTTCGGGTTAGGGTCAGGTTTATACATGCTTTTATTATTAGGGTCAGAATAAGTGTCAGGGATAGGGTTTGGGTTTTGGTTAGGGTTAGAGCTGGAACGAAGGTTAGGGTTAGGCCTATAAATAGGCTTAGGTTTTGGGTTAGGCTAGAATTAGTTTTAGGACTAGGGTTAGCATTAGGTTTAGGGTTTAGCTTAAGGTAATGGATAGCGTAAAAGCTCAGGGTTAGAACTAGGGTTAGGGTATGGATTAGGGCTAGTTTTATGGTTAGGGTTAAAACTAGGGTTAGCGCTCAGCTTAGGGCCAGGTTTTGGGTTAGGTTGGGGCTAGTGTTAGGCCTACAATGAATGTATAAAGCAGGGTTATGATTAGGGATACTTTTTGGGTATGTGTTATGGCCTGATCAAGTATTAGGTTTAGGGTTACCATTTTGGTAATATTTAGAGCTAGGGTTAGTGTTAGGGTCAGGGTGAGTGTTCGCGTTACAGTTAGGGTTAGAGTTAAACCCAGAATTATCACTAGAGTTAGGTCTAGGGGTAGGATTAGTGTTTGTGTTAGGTTAAGTTTTATCATTAGGGCTAGGGCTAGGTTTTTGTTTAGTTCTAGGGCTAGAGATATGGCTAGACTCAGGATTAGGTTTAGGTCTATGGCTAGTGTTAGGTTTAGGTTTAGGTATAGGTTTATTGCTAGTGCTAGTGTTAAGGTTTGGTTTATGGTTAGGTTCAGGTTTAGACATACAGTTACTCTTAGGGTCAGAATAAGTGTCAGTGTTAGATTTAGGGTTTGGGTTATGGTTAGAGGTAGAATGAGGGCTAGGTTTAGGAATAGTAATAGGGTGACAGTTTGGGTTAGACTAAAGTATAAGGTTAGGTTTATGGCTATGTTTAGTGTAAGTGTTAGGTTTCAGGTAGGGGTCAAATTTAGAACTAGGGGTATTATTGGGGTCAGCTTCAGGTTTAGGGTTTTGTTTAGGTTAGGGTTTAGGGTTTAGGGTTAGAGCTCGAATTAGCATTAGCATTTTGTTTAGGGTAATGATAGGGTTTGGTTTAGGGTTCAAGTTAGATTTAGCATAATGGATAGGGTTACAGTTAGGGATAAGGTTAGATTTAGGCCTAGGATTAGCATTATAATTAGGGTTATGATTAGGGTAATTGATAGGGTTAGGCTAAATTTAGGGCTAGGGTTATGGATAGGATTAGGGCTAGGGTAAGTGTTACGGTTATGGGTTTGTATTTGTTAAGTTTAGGGCTAGAATTACGGCTAGGGCAAATGTGAGGTCTAGGATTTTGGCTAGTGATAGTTTTAGGGTTAGGTTTATGGCAAATCTACTATAAGGATTAGGTTTACTTGTAGGTTCAGGGTTATAGCTAGGTATATTCTCATGGGAAGGGGCAGTGTTAGAGGTTGGGTTGGGTTAAGGTTTAGGTTTAAGGCTTGAATTAGCTTTAGGTTTAGACTTAAGGTAATGATAGGGTTAGGTTTAGGGTTCAGGTTAGGTTTAGGTTAATGAAATAGGTTGGGGTTAGGGATAAGTTTAGGTTTAGGCCTAGGGTTACCATTAGAGTTATGGTTATGATTACGGTAATGGATAGGGTTAGAGCTAGTGATAGGGCTAGGGTTATAGTTAGAATTCTGGCTAGGGTTAGGGTAAAGTTTAGGACTATGTTCTGGGTTAGGGTTAGGTTTAGGGTTACGTTTAAAGCTAGGGTTAAGGCTCAGATTAGGGCTTGGTTTTGGGTTTGGTTAGGGCTACAATTAGGACTATTGTAATGTGTGAACTAGTGTTGCAATTAGTGCTAGTTTTTGGGTTAGGGTTAGGGCTTGGTCTAGTGTTACAGTTAAGTTTAGGGTTGGGGTCATGTTTACAGCAAGGGTTATTGTTACGGTTAGTGTCAGATTCAAGGTTAATTTTTGGGTTAGGGTTCGAACTCGAATTATTGTTAAAGTTAGTAGTAGTTTTACGGTTAGGATTTGGTTTAAGTTAAGGGTTAGGGATATACATTGGTTTTGTTTTAGGGCTAGGGCTATGGTTACGGCTAGATTATGGATTAGTATCAGGGTTAGGGCTAGTGTTAGTTTGAGGTTTAGGCTTAGGGTGAAGGTTACTTTTAGAGTTAGTGTTAGATCTAGGGTTAGGGTAGGGCTAGGGCTAGGGTTAGGGTGAGGGTTAGGGTTATGTAGTGAATAAGGTTAGAACTAGGGATTCGGCTAGGGTGAGAATTAGAGTTAGTCATAGTAGTAGTCTTAGGGATAGGTTTTGGGCTATAGCTAAATTAGGGCTAGGATTAGAGCTAGGTTTAGGGCTAGGGTTAGGGCTAAATTGGGGCTAGGAGTAAGACTAGGGTTAGTGTTAGAGTTAGGGCTAGGATTAGGGCTAGAGTTAGGGTTATGGTTAGAGCTAAATTAGGGCTTAGGATTAGGTCTAGGGTTAGTGCTGTGGTTAGGGCTACATTAGGGCTAGTATTAAGGCTAGGGTTAGGGTTAGACTAAGGGGTTGGGTTAGAGTTAGGGTTAGCATTCATGTTAAGGTAAAGTTTCGGGAAATGGGTGGGGTTATATCTAGCTTTAGGTATAGGGTGAGCTTTAGAATTAGGATTAGGCCTAGGGTTATGTTTCAGTTTAGGATTAAGTCTAGGTTTAGGGCTAGGTTAAGTGTTAGAGTTTCTGTTAGGGTTATTGCTAGGACCAGGTCTAGGGCTAATATCAGGTCTAGGGTTAATGTTAAAAATAGTTTTAGGGTTAGGTTATGGTTAGGTCTAGTGTAAGAATTAGGTTTAGGTTAAAGTTCAGCTTTAGGGCTAGAGTTATTATTAGGGTCAGGAACAGGGTCAGAGTTAGCATTTGGTTTAGCTAAAGGTTTAGGGTTAAGGTCGAATTAGCATTAGGGTTAGGTTTAGGATAGGTATGGTAGTTAGTTTAGGTTTCAGTTCAGGTTTAAAGTAATGGATGAGTTAGGTTTAGCAATCGGGTTATCGTTACCATTATGGTTAGGGTTATGTTTAGTGTAATGGAGAGGTGTAGAGCTAGGGTTAGGGCTAGTTTATGGTTTGGATTAACTCTAGGATTAGGGCTAGGTTTAGGAATAGAATTAGGGTGTGATTTAGGGTAAGTTTTAGGGTTAGGGTAAGTGTTAATTTTAGGGTTAGGGTTATAGTTAAGTTAGGGTAAGGGTTAGTGTTTGAGCTAGAGTTAGGACAAGGGCAAGGGTTAGGTTTAGGTTTAG
Organism: Marmota monax; assembly: GCF_021218885.2. Classification (NCBI taxonomy): domain Eukaryota; kingdom Metazoa; phylum Chordata; class Mammalia; order Rodentia; family Sciuridae; genus Marmota; species Marmota monax. The sequence goes on from NW_026691933.1 coordinate 4,232,533, forward strand.
GTCTAGGTTTACATTTATTGTTAGAATTAGGTTTAGTGTTAGGGATGGGGTTTTAATTATGGTTAGGTTAGGGTAATGGATATGTTTAGAGCCAAAGTTCAGACTAGGTTTAATGTTAGGATTAGGGATAGGGTTAGGGATAGGGTTTAGGATAGAGTTAGGGTTATGTTTAGTGTAAAGGTTAGGCTTTCAGCTAGGGTTAGGTCTAAGGTGAGGCTTAGGTTAGGGCTAGGTTTAGGGCTAGGGTTAGGATAAGTGTTATGCTTAGAGCTAAGTTTAGGCCTAGATTTAGGGCTAGGTTTTATGTTATGTTTAGGGCTAGGGTTAGGACTATAGTTAATGTAAGAGCTAGGGTTATGTTTAGGGCTAGTTTTAGGGTTAGGGTTATGTCTAGGTCTAATGTTAGGTCTAGGTTGTGAGTTAGTGTCATGTTTAAAGCTAGGTTCAGTGTTAGAATTAGGGTCAGTTTTTGGGATAGGGTTAGGGTTAGTGTTAGAGCCATAATTAGGACTAGGTTTAGGTCTAGGTGTAGGGTAAGTGTTCAGTTTAGGTTAAGGGTTATTGTTAGTGCTAGTGCTAGGTTTTGTTTAGGTATAGGGCTAGAGTTATAGCTATATTTAGGATTAACATTGGGTCTAGGTCTAGTGTTAGGCTTATGTATATGTATAGGGTTACCAGTAGGGCTAGTGTTAGGGTTTGGTTTAGGGTTAGGGTCAGGTTTAGACCTAGGGTTACTGTTAGGGTCAGATGAGGGTCAGGGATAGGTTTAGAGGTAGAATGAGGGCTAGGGTTAAGACTATTATTATGGTTAGAGTTTAAGTTAGGCTAAGAATTAGAATTAAGATTAGGGTTACCATTTGGGTTAGGGTTTGGCTTAGTGTAAGGAATAGGGTTAGAGTTAGGGTTAGGGCTAGGGTTAGGGTTAGGCTTAGTATTACAGTTAAAGCTAAGGTTAGGGCTCGGATTAGGTGTAGAATTTGTGTTAGGTTTAGGGCTATGGTTAGGACAATGATTAGTGTATGAACTAAGGTTATGATTAAGGCTAGTTTCAGGGTTAGATTAAGGCTTGATATAGTGTTAAGGTTAATTTTAGGTTAGAGTGGTGTTTAGAGCTAGGATTAGTGTTAGGGTCAGTGTCAGGGTCAGGTTAGATTTAAACTTAGTTTTAGGATTAGTTGTAGGGTTAGGGTTTGGTTTATGTTAAGGGTCAACATTAGGACTATGGCTTGGTTTTGGTTTATGGCTAGGGCTAGGGCTAGGGCATATTTTAGTATTAGCATTATGGTTAGGGGTAGTGTTAGGGTTTGGTTTAGGCTTATTTTAGAGTTAAATTTAGAGTTAGGTTTAGATTTAGACGTAGGCTTAGATCTAGGATTAGGATTAAGGCTAAGGATAGAACTAGGGCTAGGGCAAGAGTTAGAGTTAGTCTTATGGCTAGGTTTAGGGTTATGTTAGGATTAAATAAAGGCTAGGATTAGCACTGGGCTTTGTGTTAGGCCTAGGTTTAGGGTGAGGGTTAGGGTTAGGTTTAGGCTTATTGTTAGTTTTGGGGTATAGGATGAGGTTATATGTAGGTTTAGGGCTAGGATGAGGAATAGAACTAGGATTAGGGCTCGGGTTATGGTTCAGGCTAGGATTAAGCCTAGGTTTAGTGCTAGGATTATGGTTAGAGCTAATTTTAGGTCTAGTGTTATGGTTAAAATAATTTTAGGTTTAGGTTTATGGCTACGTCTAGTGTAAGGGTTAGGTTTAGGGTTAGGTTCAGATTTAGAGCTAAGGGTACTCTTAGGGTCAGGGTCATGATTAGTGTTTTGTATAGGTTAAGGTTTAATGTTAGGGCTCGAATTAGCATTAGAGTTAGGATTAGGGTAAATATAGTGTTAGGTTTAGGTTTCAGGTTAGGTTTAGTGTAATGGATAGGGTTAGGATTAGTGATACGGTTAAGTTTAGGCCCAGGTTTAGCATTAGGGATAGGGTTATGGTTAGGGTAATGGATAGGTTTAGAGATAGGTGTACAGCTAGGATTATTTTTACAATTATTCATAGCGATTGGATTAGGGTTAGGGTTAGGGTTAAATCTAGTGTTACAGCTAGGGTTATAGTTATGATTAGTGATAGGGTTAGGGTTAGGGGTAAATCTAGGGATAGTGCTCAGAATAAGGCTAGGTTTTGTGTTAAATTAAGGCTAGGTTTAGGGTAACGGCTAATGTAAATACCTGGGTTGTGATTAGGGCTAATTTTAGAGTTAGGGTTAGGGCTAGGTCTATTGTTATGTTTAGGCATAGGGTAAGGGTGATATTTAGAGCTAGGGTAAGTGTTAAGGTCAGAGTCAGGGTCAGGGTTAGTTTTAGGGTTTGGCTTAGAACTCGAATTATGGTTAGAGTTATGGCTAAGTGTAGGTTTAGGGCTTAGTTTTTATTAAGGGTTAGGGTTAGATCTATGGCTTGTTTTTTTTTTTTTTTTAGGGCTAGGGTAGAGCTAATTTTAGGATTAGCCTTAGGGTTAGGGCTAGTGTTAGGTTTATGTTTAGGCTAAGGTTTGTGGTTAGATTTAGGGTTAGGGTTAGATCTAGGCTTGCCGCTAGGGCTATGAATAGGGCTAGTGTTAGACCTATGGTTTGGGCTAGGATTAAGGTTCCAGTAAAGTATAGGGTTAGAACTAGTGTTAGGACTAAGGTGATAGTTAGAGTTAGTGTTTGGGCTAGGGTTAGGGTTAAGGTTAGGGATAGGGCTAAATTAGATCTAAGATTAGGGCTAGGGTAGTGTTAGATTTAGGCCTAGTGTTATGGTTAGGGTTATAATTAAGGCTATGTTTAGGGCTAGGATAAGGGCTAGGGTTTGTGATAGGTTAGGGCTAGTATCATTACTAGAGCTAATATCAGGCCTAGGTTTATGCTTAGGGATAGTTTTGGGGTTATTTTTATGGCTAGGTCTAGTGTAAGGGTTAGGTATAGGGTAAGAGTGAGGTTCGGAGCTAGTGGAATTATTAGGGTCAATGTCAGTGCTAGGGATAGGTTTAGGTTTGACTTTAGGGTTAGGGCTCGAATTATCATTAGAGTTAGGGTTAGGGTAATAATTGTATTAGGTCTAGGGTTCAGGGTAGTTTTAGGTTAATTGATAAGTTTGGGGATAGGAATATATTTAGGGTTAGGCCTAGGGTTAACATTAGGGTAAGGATTATGTTTAGGTTAATGATACAGTTAGACTTAAGTTTAGGGCAAGGGTTATGGTTAGAATTAGGTCTTGATTTAGGGTTAGGGTGAGGGTTAGAACTAGAGTTAGGTTAAGATTATGTTTAGTGTAAGTGTTAGGTTCTGAGCTATGGTTAGGGCTATGCTCAGTGTTAGATTCAGGATTAGGTCTAGGGATAGGATTACAGTAGGTTTTGGTTTAGGGTTATGGTTAGGATTAGACCTAAGATTAATGGTGAGGTCAGTAGAAGGGTCAGGGTTAGTGTTAGGGTTTTGGATAGGGTTAGATCTAGAATGAGGGCAAGGGTAAGGGCTATTAATAAGGTTAGTGTTTTGGTTAGCCTAAGGATTAAGGATAGGTCTAGGGTTACCCTTAGGATTAAGGTTTTGCTTAAGTAAGGGATTGGTTTAGAGCTTGGTTATGGTTAGAGTTAGGGTTAAAGCTAGGTTTAGGACTCGGATTAGGCCTTTGGTTTTGTGTTAGGGTTAGGGCTAGGTTTAGGGCAATGGCTAATATAAGAACTAGGGTTACCATTAGGGTTAGTTTTCGTGTTAGGGTATGGGTTAGGTTTAGTGTTAGGGTTAGGTTTAAGGTTAGGATGATACTTTTAGCTAGGGTTCGTGTTAGAATAGGAGTCAGGGTCAGGCTTAGTTTTAGGGTTAGAGTTAGAACTTGAATTAGGGCTAGAGTTACTGTTAGGGTTCAGTTTAAGGTGAGGGTGGTGTGTAGATCTAGGGTGAGTGTTAGGATATTACTCAGCATCAGGGTTGGTTTTAAGGTTTGTGTTAGGACTCGAACTAGGGCTAGGGTTAGGTCTAGTACTAGTGTTAGGGTTTGGTTTAAGTTAAGGTTTAAAGTTAGGGCTAATGCTCGGATTTGTTTTAGTCCTATGGTTAGGGTTAGGGCTAGTGTTAGTGTTAGGCTTAGGCTTAGTGTTACATTTAAATTTGGAATTAGGTTTAGACGTAGGGTGAGGTCTAGAACTAAAGATAGGGCAAGGGTTATGGCTAGGTTTAGGGTTATGGTAAGGGATAGGGTTAGAAGTAGGGATAGGGCTAGGGCAAGAGTTAGTCTTAGGGCTAGGGTTAGGATTAGGTTAGGATAGGGCTAAATTAGGGCTAGGATTAGGGCTAGGTTTAGTGTTTAGTTTAAGCCTGGAGTTAGGGTTAGTGTTCGAGTTTAGAGTTAGCTTTTAGAGTTTAGGTTTAGCATTCCGGTAAAGTTTGTGGTAATGGATGGCTTTATAGCTAGGTTTAGAGGTAGGGTGAGGGTTATAATTAGGTTTAGGGCTGTTGTTAGGGTTAGGGTTATGATTAAGCCTAGGTTTAGGGCTAGGATGAGGCTAGGGATTTTTTTTTTTTTTTTTTTTTTTTAGGATTAGGGATAGGATTAGTGCTAGGGCTAATTTCAGGTCCAGAATTATGGTTAAAGATATTTTTAGGATAAGGATTATGGGTACGTCTAGTGTAAGGGTTAAGTTTAGGGTTATTATCAGGTTTAGAGCTAAGAGGATTATTAGGGTCAAGTTCTGGGTTAGGGTTTGGGATAGGTTAAGGTTTAAAGTTAGGGCTCAAATTAGCATTAGGGTTAGGGTTAGGGTTATGGTAATGGATAGAGACAGAAATCAGTTTAGGGCTAGGATTTTGGTTATGATTAGTGCTAGGTTTGGGGTTAAGTTAGTGCTAGGGTTAGGTTTATGGCTAATGTAAGTACTAGGGTTATGCTTACGGCTAATTTTAGTGTTTTAGGGCTAGGTTTAGGTTTAGGTTTAGGTTTAGGTTTAGGGTGATGTTTAGACCTCGGGTTAGTGTTATGGTCAGAGTAAGGGTCAGGGTTGGTGTTAGGGTTTGACTTAAAACTCGAATTAGGGCTGGGGTTAGGGCTAGGTGTAGGGTTAGGGGTTGGTTTAGGTTAAGGGTTATGGATAGAGCTTTGGCTCAGTTTGGTTTTAAGACTAGGATTGGGATTAGTAAAATTTTTAGGATTAGTGTTAGGGTTAGGGCTAGTCTTAGATTTAGGCTTAGGCTTCGTTTTAGGGTTACATTTAGAGTTAAGTTTTTATCTAAGGTTAGTGCTAGGGCTAACGATAGGGCAAGGTTTAGTAGTAGAATTTGGGATAGGGTTAGATTTATGTGAAGGGATAGGATTAGAATGAGTGATAGGGCCAGTGTGAGAGTTAGAGTCATTCTTAGGGCTAGGGTTAGAGTTAGGGTTAGGGATAGGGCTAAATTATGGCTAGGGTTAGGGTTAGGTATAGGGTTAGATATAGTTTTAGAATTAGTATCAGGCTTTGGGCTTATTTTAGGCTTAGGCATCGATTTAGGGTTAGATTTAAAGTTAGGTTTCTATCTAGTGTTAAAGCTAGGACTAAGGATATGGCAATTGTGATGAAAAGGGTGAGGGTTAGAGTTAGGCTTATGATTAGGGTAAGGGATGTGCTTTTGGCTAGGTATAGGGCTATTGCAAGTGTTAGTATTGGAGTTATGGCTAGAGTTAGGGTTAGGGTTATGATTAAGGCTAAGTTTATGTCTAGGATGAGGTTTAGGGTTTGTGTTAGGGTTAGAGATAGTATTATGGCTAGGGCTAATGTCAGGTATAGGGTTTCAGTTAGGGCTACATTTAGTGTTAGGTTTATGGCTTTGTCCAGTGTAAGGATTAGGTTTAGGGTAAGATTCACATTTATATCTAGGGTTATACTTAGTGTCAGGGTCAGGTTTAGGGTTTGGCTTAGTTTAGGGTTTCCGTTTAGGATAACGACAGGGTTAGTTTTAGGGTTTTGGTTTGGTTTAGTGTAATGGATAGGGTTAGGCCTAGGGTTAGCTTAAGAGTTAGGGTTATTGTTAGGGTAATGGATAGGTTTAGACCTAAGGTTGGGGCTAGGGTTATGTATAGGATTAGGGCTAGTTTTGGGTTAGGCTTAGGTTTAATTTTAGGGTTAAAGCTAGGTTTACTACTCGGTTTATAGCTAGATTTTGGGTTAGGTTAGGACTACGGTTAAGGCTATGGCTAATGTATGAAGTAGGGTTGTGATTAGCACTAGTTATAAGGTTAGGGTTAGGGCTAGGTCTAGTGTTATGTTGAGATTTACAGTGATGATGATGTTTAGAGCCAGGGTTAGTGTTAGGGTAAGACTCAGAGTCAGGGTTAGTTTTTGGGTTAGAGTTAAGACTAGAATTAGTATATGGTAAGGGTTTGGTGTAGGGTTAGGATTTGGTATAGGATAAGGTTTTGGGTTATGGCTATGGCTCAGTTTTGTTTTAGGGCTAGGGCTAGTGTTAGGGGTAATTTTAGGATTAGCATTAGCATTATGGCTAGTGTTAGGTTTAGATTTAGGCTTAGGTTTAGGGTTAGATTTAGAGTTAGGGTTAGATCTAGGGTTATAGCCTGGGCCATGAATAGGGCTAGGGTTACACCAAGGTTTAGGCTAGGATTAGGTTTCTAGTACAGGATAGGTTTGGAACTAAAGTTAGGGTGAGAGTTAGAGTTAGAGTTAGTCTTTGGGCTAGGATTAGGGTTAGGGTTAGGATAGGGCTCATTTAGGGCTAAGATTACGGCTAGGGTTAGTGTTAGGTTTAGGCCTAGTGTTTGGGTTAGGGATAAAATTAAGGCTATGTTTAGGGCTAGGATAAGGGCTAGGGTTTGTGTTAGGGTTAGGGCTAGGATTATGGCTAGGGATAATATCACATCTAGGGTTAAGGTTAGGAATAATTTTAGTGTTAGTATTATGGCTAGGTCTAGTGTAAGGGTTAGGTAGGGTAAGAGTCAGGTTTATAGCTAGGGGAATTATTAGGGTCACAGTTAGTATTAGGGTTTGGAATACGTTTTTGCTTAGTGTTAGTGGTCAAATTAGCATTCAGGTTAGGTTAAGTGTAACAATTCGATTAGGTTTAGGGTTCAGGGTAGGTTAGGCTAATTGATGGGTTTGGGGAAAGTGATAGGGTTAGGGTTAAGCCTAGGGTTAGAATTATGGTAAGGGTTATGTTTAGGGTAATGGATACAGTTAGAGTTAAGGTTAGGGCTAGGGTTATGGTTAAAATTAGGTCTTGTGTTAGGGTTAAGCTGAGGGTTAGAACTAGGACTAGGTTTATGGTTTTGTTTAGCATAAGGGTTAGGTTCTGAGCTATGGTAATGACTAGGCTGAGTTAGGTTTAGAATTAGGTCTAGGGATAGGATTATGGTAAATTTTGGGTTAGGATTGGTGTTAGGGTTAGACCTAGGTTTAGTGTTAGGGTAAGAATAAGGACCAGGGTTAGGGTTAGGGTTTGGGATGGTGTTAGAGCTAAAACAAAGGCTAGCATTAGGACTATTAATAGGGTTAGTGTTTTGGTTAGTCTAAAGACTAGAGATAGGTCTAGGGTTACTTTTCCGTTTAGGATTTCGCTTAGGGTAAGGGACTGATTTACATCCAGGGTTAAGGCTATGGTTAGGGTTAGAGTTAGAGTTAAAACTAGGTTTAGGGCTCGGTTTTGGGCTAGTTTTGTGTTAGGGTTAGGGCTAGGACAGGGCAACGGCTAATGTAAGAACTAGGGTTACCATTGGGGTTAGTTTTAGGGTTAGGGTTAGCTGTAGTTTGAGTGCTAGTGTTAGGTTTACGGTTAAGGTGATATTTATAGATACGGTTCTTGTTAGTATAGGAGTCAGGGTCAGGGTTAGTTTTAGTGTTAGTGTTAAGACTCCAATTAGGACTATTGTTAATGTTAGTGTTTGGTTTGAGTTTAGGGCAGTGTTTAGGTCTAGGATGAGTGTTAGGATATGAGTCAGTGTCAGGGTTAGTTTTAAGGTGAGGCTTAGGATTCGAATTAGGCCTAGTTTAGGTCTAAGTGTAGTGTTAGTTTTTGGTTTAATTTAAGGTTTAGGGATAGGGCTATTGCTCAGTTTTGGTTTACTGCTGGGATTGGGTTGTGGCTAGTTTTACTATTATCATTAGCATTAGGGCTAGTGTTAGTGTTAGGCTTAGGCTTAGGTTTAAGGTTAGATTTAGAGTTATGATTAGGGCTGGGACTAACTTCCGGGCAAGTGTTAGGGCTCATGTTAAGTTTATGGTAGCAGATAGGGATAGAACTAGGGCTAGGGCTAGGGCAAGAGTTAGAGTTAGTCTTAGGGCTAGGATTAGGATAGGGTTAGAATAGAGCTAAATTAGGGCTAGGATTAGAGCTAGGTTTTGTGTTAAGCTTAAGCATAGGGTTAGGGTTAGGATTAGGTTTAAATTTAGTGTAAGGGATGACATTATAGCTAGGTTTAGTGGTAGGGTGAGGGTTAGAATTAGGGTTAGGTATAGGACTAGAGATAGGGTAATGATTAAAGCTAGGTTTAGGACAAGAATGTGGGCTATGTGTGTTTATACAGTTAGGTATAGGATTAGGACTAGGGCTAATTTCATTCCAGAATTATGGTTAAAGATAGTTTTAGGTTTAGGTTTATGGCTAAATCTAGGCTAAGGTTTAGGTGTTGGGTTATGGTCAAGTTTAGAGCTAGGGGTATTATTAGGGTCAAGGTCTGAGTTAGGGTTCGAGACAGGTTAAGGTTTAAATTTGGGGCTTGAGTTAGTTTTAGGATTAGGGTTAGGGTAATGATAGGGTTAGGTTTAGGATTGTGGTTAGGTTTAGGGTAATGGAAGAGTTAGGATTCGGTATAGGGTTAGATTTATGCCTAGGGTTATCATTAAGGTTTGGGTTATGTTTATGTTAATGGATAGAGTTAGAGATCAGTTTAAGGCTAACGTTATGGTTACAATTAGGGCTAGTGTTAGGGTTAGGTTGGGTTTAAAGCTAGGTTAAGGGCTCTGATTAGGGGTAGGTTTTGTGTTATGTTAGTGCTAGGGTTAGGGTTATAGCTAACGTAAGTACTAGGTTTAAGTTTAGGGCTAGTTTTAGGGTTTGAGTGCTAGGTTTAGTGTTAGGGTTAGGTTTACTGATACGGTGATGTTTAGAGCTAGAAGTGTTAGGGTCAGTGTCAGGTTCAGGGTTAGTTTTCGGTTTCGGCTTCCAACTCAAATAAGTCTAGATTTAGGTCTAGGTGTAAGGTTAGGGTTTGGTTTAGGTTAATGTTTAGGGTTAGAACTATGGCTCAGTTTTGTTTTTCGACTAGGGGTAGCATTAGGGCTCATTTTAGGATTAGTGTTATGGTTTGGGCTAGTGTTAGGTTTATGCTTAGGCTTCTGGTTAAGGCTAGTTTTAGAGTTAAGTTTTGCCTAATGTTAGTGCTAGGGATAAGTATTTGGAAAGGGTTAACACTAGGGTTAGGGCTAGGGTAGGGTTTATGGTAAGGGATACGGTTAGAATGAGTGATAGGGCTAGTATGAGAGAGTTAGTCTTAGGGCTAATGTTAGGTTTAGGTTTACGGATAGGGCTAAATTACGGCTAGGTTTATGTTAGGGCTAGGGTTAGGGCTACTTTTAGGAATTAGGCTTGAGCATCAATTTAGGGTTAGATTTAGAGTTAGATTTTGATCTAGGGTTAATGCTAGGGCTAAGGATAAGGGAAGAGTTACCACTAGGGTAAGGGTTAGAGTTAGAGTGTAATTTAGGGTAAGGGATGTGGTTATAGCTAGGCTTAGGGCAAGGGCAAGGGTTAGCATTAGGGTTAAAACTAGGGTTAGAGTTAGGGTTATGATTAAGGCTATGTTTAGGGCTATGATGAGGACTAGGATTTGTTTTAGGGTTAGGGATAGTATTAGGGCTATGGTTAATTTCAGGTCATGGGTTACATTTAGGGATAGATTTAGTGTTAGGTTTATGGCTTGGTCCAGTGTAAGGGTTAGGTTTTTGTTTAGAGTCAGGTTTAGATCTAAGGTTATTTTGAGAATCAGGGTCAGGATTAGGGTTTGGGTTAAGTTAGTGTTTAGGTGCAGGGCTCGAATTAGTGCTAGATTTAGGGTTAGGGTAATGACAGGGATAGGTTTAGGGTTTAGCTTTGGTTTAGTGTAATGTATAGGGTTAGAGTTAGGCCGAGGGCTATCAGAAGGGTTAGGGTTATCATTAGGGTAATGGATAGGGCTTGCCCTAAGTTTAGGGTTAGGGTTATGTATAAGATTAAGTCTAGTGTTTGGGTTAGGGTTAGGTTTAAGTTTAGGGTTAAAGCTAGGTTTACTACTTGGTTTAAAGCTATGTTAGGTTAGGTTTAGGGTAAGGGATGGCAATATAGCTAGTTTTAGGACTAGGGTGGAAATTAGGGTTAAGATTAGGGTTAACGTTATGGTGAGGTTTATGATTAAGATGAGGTTCCTTGCTAGGATGTTGGCTAAGTTTTGCATTAGGGTTAGGGCTAGAATAGAGCTAGGGCTAATGGCAGGTCTAGGGTATGGTTAGGGATAGTTTTAGGGTTAAGTTTACGGCTAGGTCTATTGTAAAGTTTAGGTTTCTTGATAGGGTCAGATTTAGAGCTATGGGGATGATAAGAGTCAGGGCCAAGTATAGGGTTGCAGTTAGGTTAAGTTTTAGGTTTAGGGGTCAAATTAGTCTTATATTTAGGGATTGGGTAATGACACAATTAGATTTAGGGATCAGGTTAGGTTTAGGTTAATAGATAGGATTAAGGCCAGTGCTAGGTTTAGGGCTCCGCCTAGTGTTAGCATAAGGATTATAGTTTTCTTAGGGTAATGAATAGGGTTAAAGCTAGGGTTAGGGCTAGGGTTATTGTTAGGATTAGGTCTAGTGTTAGGTTTAAGTTTATAGTTAGGGCTAGAGTTATTGTTAAGTTTATCTTTAGGTTTATTGCTAAGATAGGGCTTGATTAGGGCTAGGTTTTGTGATAGGTTAGAGCTATGGGTAATGTAAGAACTAGTGTAATGATTAAGACTAGTTTTATGGTTAATGTTAGGGCAAGATGTAGTTTCAGGGTTAGTTTTAGGGTTAGGGTGAAGTTTAGACCTAGGGTTAGTGTTAGTGTGAGGGACATTGTTCAGGTAGGGTAATGGTTATGGTTAAAGGCAGAATTAGGGCTAGGGTGATGTCTAGAGGTAGGGTTAGAGTTTGGGTTAGGATAAGGGTTATTGTTAAGGCTAGGTCTAGTATGTCTTTAGGTCTAGAGCTATAGTTAAGGCTAGATTTAGGATTAGGTTTAGGTCTAGGGCTAGTGTTAAGGTTAGGTTTAGGTGTAAGTTTACCAGTAGGGCTAGTGTTAGGGTTTGGTTTAGGGTTAGGTTTAGATTTAGAGCTAAGATTAGTGTTACGGTCATTATAATGGTCAGTGATAGGGTTGGGGTTTGGTTTATGGTTCGATCTAGAATGAAGGCTATGGTTAGAACTAGTTATAGAGTTAGGATTTGGTTAGGCTAAGGATTAGTGCTAAGAATATGGTTAGCATTAGGGTGAGGGTTTGGCTTAGGGTAAGCAATAGGGTTAGAGCTAAGGTTAGGACTAGGGTTAGAGTTAGGTTTATGTTTAAAGCTCATGTTAGGGCTTGGATTAGAGCTAATTTTGTATTAAGTTTAGGGCTAGTGTTATGTTTATGCCTATTGTAAGAAATAGGGTTATGATTAAGGTTAGTTTTAGGGTTAAGTTTAGAGCTAGGACTAGTGTTATGGTTAGGTTTAAGGTTTGGGTGATGGTTAGAGCTAGGTTTAGTGTTTGGATATGAGTCAGGGTCATGGTTAGGTTTAGGGTTAGGGTTAGGTTTCAAATTAGGCCTAGGGTTAGGGCTGGTATAGGGTTAGAGTTTGGCCTAGGGTAAGGGTTAGTGTTAGGAGTATGGCTCAGTTTTATTTTAGGGCTAGGGCTAGTGTAAGGGCTAATTTTGGGAATAGCATTAGGGTTAGAGCTAATTTCAGGTTTAGGCTGAGGCCTCAGGTTAGGGTTAGTTTTAGAGATAGGTTAGTGCTAGGGCTAAGGATTATGACTAGTGTTAGGGCTTGGGTTAGGGTTATGGTAAGGGATAGGGTTAGTTTTAGAGATAGGTTTTGATCTAGAGTTAGTGCTAGGGCAAGGTTTATGACTAGGGTTAGGGCTTGGGTTAGGGTTACTCTAAGATGTAGGGTTAGAATAGGGATAGGTCTTGCGTGAGAATTGTAGTTAATCTTAGTTCTAGGGTAAGAGTTAGGGTTAGGAATAGGGCTATATTATAGCTAGGATTAGGGTTAGGTTTAATATTAGGTTTAGGGCTAGAGTTAGGGTTATGATTAGGGCTAGGACTAGGGTTAGGGTTAGTGTAAGGGTTAGGGTTCAAGCTACGGTTAGGGCTAGGGGTGTGTTAGGTTTAGTGTTAGGTCTAGATTAGGGTATGGTTATGATTATGGTTAAGTTTGGGGTTAGGGCTAGGGTTTTCATTAGGGTTAGGGCTAGATTTAGAGCAATGTATTGGATTAGATGTAAGATTAGGTTTAGGGTTATGTTTAGGTTAAAGTTAAATTTAGGTTCAGGGGTTGGTTTAGTTTTTTATTTTTGGTGTGGTTTAGGGTTAAGTTTATGGCAAGGGTTAGGTTTAGGGTTAAGACGAGGGTTAGGTTTAAGATTAGGATAATTGATAGGGTTAGGTTTAGGGCTAGGGTTATTATTAGGGTTAGGTTTAGGGTCAGGGTTAGTGTAATGTTAGGATTCGAGCTAGCGTTATTACTAGGATTAAGTTCAGGATTAGGGCTAGGGTCAGGTTTATGTTTAAGAATAGGCTTGGGTTTTGTTTAGGCTAAGAGTTAGGCTTTGAGCTAGGGTTATGTCTAAGGTGAGGATTACAGATAGGGCTACATTTAGGATTATGGTTATTTTTAGGGTAGGATTAGGACCAGATTAGTGCTAGGTTTTGTGTTAGGTTTAGGCCCAGGGTTAAGGCTATGTGTAATCTAAGATCTTGGGTTATGATTAGAGCTAGTTTTAGGGTTACGGTTATGGCTATGTCTAGTGTTAGTTTTAGGTTTTGGGTTAGGTTCAGGTTTAGAGCTAGGTTTAGTGATAGTGTTAGGGTCAGTGTTCAGGTTAGAGTTAGGTTCAGGGTGAAAGGTTTAGATCTAGGGATATGGTTAGTGTTCTCTTTAGGTTAAGGATTATGTTAGGGTTAGGACTCAGGTTTTTTAGGTCTAGGTCTATCATTATGGCTATATTGAGGATTAGGCTTAGGTCTAGGGCTACTGTTAGGCTTAGGTTTAGGTATAAGTTTACTGGTAGAGCTAGTTATAGGGTCTGGTTTTAGGTTAGGATCAGATTTAGACTGGGGTTTGTGTTAGGGTAATGATTTGAGTTAGGGTTAAAACTAGAATGAGGGCTAGGGTTAGGATTAGTAATAGGGTTAGTGTTTGGATTAGGCTATGGATTAGGATTAGGACTAAGGTTAGCATTATGGATAGGGTTTCGCTTAGGGTAAGTGATATAGTTAAAGCTAGGTTTAGGGCTAGAATTATGGTTAAATTTACATCTAGGGTTAGGACTCAGATTAGGACTAGAGTTTCTGTTAGGATTAGGGAGTATCAAAGAAATCTGACCAAATAATTTGGGGAGGTAGTTCAGTACATGTATATTTCCCTGTTATCTCCCACAGTACTTTTGGATAAAGATGTTTTTGCATGCTTCAGATTTGGGAAACTTTCACAAGGAAGAAACCAGAGTGCCCACATAAAACTGACTGAGTGTGTGAAGATGTAAGCAGCGAGCACCAACCCTGTTTGATTTCAAGTTCCATTTCCAAAATGGTATAGGTGAAAATGAAAGGATACAAACTGTTCCTGACAGCAAAGCATTGAAGGGATAAATCACAAACATGGGGAAAATACAAAGACTAGGTAAAAGACAAATTATGCCAAGTATCAAATGAATTTGAACAAAACTCACTCTAACACTATATCTAACCCAACCCTAAACTAATTCTAACCTGTTTAGAGTACCTATGATCATAGAAGTCCCAAACATGGGGAGCCTAAAGGCACAACTTAGCAGATGAGTCTTTTGCAGAATCAATGAAATTTGATGAAAATTGGGGGAGGTATTTTAGTACATTCATATTTTCCTGTTTCTTTTTTTTTTCTTAAAGTGCTCATGGATAAATTGTTTTTCATGCTTCAGCTTATGGTACTTTCACAAAGAAAAAACAAAGAGTGCCCACAGAGGGCTGTTTAAGTGTGTGAAGTTTCATGCAGCTAGCACCAACGCTATTTGATTTCCAGCTCCATTGCATTCACACCTAAAGGCCCTAATTAAGTGAAACCTAAAAATTCAAACTGTTCCAGACACTGAACCATTGAAGCTTGAAGGACCAAACTTCGGGAGCCTACTAAGGTTAGGTCAAGGATGAATCCTGTACAATTTCAAATTAATCCAACCAAAAAAAATTTGAAGCTCTTTCATTACATGGGTATTCTGCTTGCTCCTAATGCACCCAGACATAAAGCTGTTACTTTCTACTTCATCTTAGGGCTACTTCTATGGAAAACACCAGATTATGCTCACTGAAAATAGATGGAGTGTGTGAAGACTCAAGCAGCCAGCCCAAATACTCTTTGATTTCCAGCCTTTTTTCATTCACCCCTACATGGAAAAAAGGGGAAACATGAAAATTGAAACTGTTCCTGAAAGAAAACCCTTTATGTAGGAGGCCTAATCATTTGGAGTATAGTAAAAAAAAAATCCTGCACCGTATCATACAAATTTGAAAACCAAAGTAACTCTTATCTTAACACTAGATCTAATCCTAGTCCTAACACAAACCCTAACACTAACTTTAACCTATTTAGAGTCCCTTTGATCTTAGAAGTCCCACACTTGGGCAGCTAATTTGGGTAAGTGAACAGATGAATCTTTCACAATATCAAAGAAGTATGACCAAATAATTGTGGAGGTAGTTAAGTACATGCATATTTCCCTGTTTTCTCCTAAAGTGCTCTCACATAAAGTTGATTTGCATGCTTCAGCTTAGGGCTACTTTTACAAGGAACAAACCAGAGAATGCCCATAGAAAACTGATTGAGAGTGTGAGGTTTGAAGTCACTATCACCAACTCTGTTGGATTTCCAGCTCCATTTCCATTTACACGCATAGGTCAAAATGAAATGAAAACTTAAAATACAAACTGTTCAGGAGAGCAAACCCTTGATGTAAGAGGTCCAAATGTAAAGAATATCGTAAGGCTAGGTCAAAGTTGAATCCTGCCCAGTATCAAAGAAATTTGAACAAAACTAAATCTAACAAAATATTAGCTGTAAATCTAGCCCTAAACTAATACAAAATTTAACCTAACCTGTTTAGAAAACCACTGATCAGAGTAGTCCACAAATAAAGGAGCCCAGTGGGGCAAACTAACAGATGAATCCTGTGCAGTATCAAAGAAATATGACCAAATAATTGGGGGAGGTATTTCAGTACATTCATATTTCCCTGTTTTCTCCTAATGTGTTTTTTGATAAATTATTTTTCATGCTTAAGTTTAAGGTTCTTGCACAAGGAACAACCAGAGAGTGCCCACAGAGAGCTGATTGAGTATGTGAGTTTCAATCAGCTAGTACTAGCTCTGTTTGATTTCCAGCTCCAATTTCATTCACGTCTATAGTCCATAATAAAGTGAAATCTAAAAATTCATACTGTTCCTGACAGTGAGCTGGCAAACCTTGAAAACTCAAACTTGGGAATCTTACTAAGACTAGGAAAAGGATGAATATTGT
This sequence comes from Marmota monax, assembly GCF_021218885.2. NCBI lineage: Eukaryota > Metazoa > Chordata > Mammalia > Rodentia > Sciuridae > Marmota > Marmota monax. Next base: position 4,248,300 of record NW_026691933.1, read on the forward strand.
ACAATATCAAATAATCCATTCAAAAATTTAAATATTGCTACTAAAATGCTTACAGATAAAGCTGTTTCTTTCAAAATCAGCTTTGGGCTACTTCCAAAAGAAAAAAAAAAAAAGGAGAGAATGTGCCCTGAGAACTGGTTGAGTGTGTGAAGTTTCAAGCAGTTAGCACAAACCCTGTTTGAGTCCAGCTCCATTTCCATTCACCCCTATATGGAAAATGAGATGAAAGATGAAAATGAAAACTACACCTGAGAGCAAACCCTTTACTAGGAGGCCCAAATATGGGGATGATACTAAGAAGAGAAAAAAGATAAATCCTGCTCAGTATTCATAAAGTTGAAAAAATCTAACACTAACCCTAACACTAGTTCTAACCCTAACTCTAACCACAACATAAGCCTAGCTATTAATAGAACCTTGGATCATAAAAGTTTTAAAATTGGGGAGACTAGTGGGCCAAGCTTACATATGAATCCTGCACAGTATCAAAGAAATCTGACCAAATAATTGAGGAGGTATTCAGTACATGCATATTGCCCTGTTTTCTCCTAAAGTGCTCTTGGATAAACTAGTTTTGCATGCTTCAGCTTATTGCTACTTTTACAAGGAAGAAACCAGAGAGTGCCCACAGACAACTGATTGAGTATGTGAAGTTTCAACCAGCTAGCACCAAGCCTCTCATTTCCAGCTCCATTCTCATTTACCTATATAGGTCAAAATAAAGTGAGACATGAAAAACAAACTATTTCCAACAGCGAACCATTGAAACGAGAAGCCCCCAAACTGAGGTACATAGTAAGGCTAGGTAAAAGATAAATCTTCCCAGTATCAAAGAAATTTGAACAAAACAAACTCTAACCCTAACACTAGCTCTAAAGCTAGCCCTAACCCTAACCATAACACTAACCCATACCTGTTTAGAGAACCATTAATCCTAGAAGTGCCAACCTTGGGGAGCCTACTGTAGCAAGCTAAAAGATGAATACTGTGCAGTATCAAAGAAATCTGATCACATTGTTGGGAGATTTATTTCAGTACATACACGTTTCTCTGTTTTCTCCTTAAGGGATCTCAGATACTGTTTCTTTTGCATGCTTCATCTTTGGCCTACTTTCAAAAGAAAGAAACTAGACAGTGCCCACTGAGAACTAATTGTGTGAAGTTTCAAGCACCTCTGGTGAACCCTGTTTGATTTCCAGCTCAATTTTCATTCACAGCAATAAGCCATAATGAAGGGAAACCAAAAATACAAACTGTTCCTGACAGCGAACCATTGAACCAACAAGGCCCAAACCTGTGGAGCATAGCAAGACTAAGTAAAATATTAATCCTTCCCAGTATCATGTAAATTTGAAGAAATCTAGTGCCGCATGGGTGTTCTCAGCCCAGATGGAAGGCTGGGCTGTGTAGTTTCTCTGGGTGCTGACAGCAGTCTCAGGTACACAGGCACACTCTGAACAAATGCAAGGCAGCACAGAACACAGGCTTTGCTTGCAGTTCGCCAGACCGAGCTCTGGACACAGCACAAGGTCACTCCAGAACCACCCACCTCACTAAAAACCATACATGGGTAATAGATGGAATCCATCTTGCAAAACCTTATTCACCATCTATCAGTGGGCGTGGCCACAAGTTTGGTTCTGCAGCTTATCAGGTAAGCAGTTTCCAACTCTCCTACCTCCAACTATGATAATTCAAGATTTTTCACACAAGCTTTTGGAGGGTGTAGCTATCCATGAGAAACACCAACTGTACAGGCACCTGGTTTCCAATTCAGAGACTAAGAGTAGGGAGGCTCCAAGTAGAAGCTAAAGCACTTTCATCCTGGCCACCTCCACCACCCTGAGAACAGAGACTCAAGCTAGGACTAGAAAACTCCACCTAATGCAAGAAAAGAAAACAGAGTTCTGAGAGCCTTTTTTTTTCTTTCTTACTTTTCTTTTCTTGCTCTTCTCATCCATTCTCCTCTACCCTTCCCCCTATGGTCCTCACAACCTCAACATATGTGAAACCAAGAACTTTCCGTGAAATTGGACTTTAAGAACTGAATCACTAGAATTGTATAATTTAGAGGAATTGCATAGGCCCCACCTCACCACCTCTTTATTTACTCTTATATTCTTTCTCCCTCTTTCTTTCTTTCCTTGTTATATTTTTTCTTTTTTCTTTCTCCCTCTATCCCACTTTCAGCCTCCTAAATTTTAATATTTACACATAGGGTAATTATATGAATACAGATAAGGAGTTTGAATTTATACCTTCTTCCATAAATTCCTCCTGTCTAGTCATTAGAGTTCTCCTCCAAATTTTCTAAGTTAGATTAATCACATACCCTCATTCTTTTCCCCCTTAACATACCATCATACTCCTGACCCTCAATTCTCTATACACCACCAGAAATCGTATGCCTTTTATGAAACTAATGACTATAATCTAAATAATAATTGAAGCCAACATCTGTAGACACAGAGTCTAAATATAAATGTATTTATAATGCTTAGGCTTAGGCTTCAGGTTATGGTTAGATTTAGATTTAGGTTTTGATCTATGGTTAGGGCTAGGGGTAAGGGTCAGGCAAGGATTAGGACTAACGTTTGGGTTAGGTTAAGGATTATGGTAAGGAATAGGGTTAGAACAAGTGATAGGGCTAGTATGAGAGTTAGAGTTAGTCTTAGAGCTAGGATTAGGGTAGGGTTAGGTTTAATGATAGGGCTAAATTAGGGCTAGTGTTAGTGTTAGGTTTAGGCCTTTGGTTAGGTTTGAAGTAATGATTACATTTAGGGTAATGTATTGTGTTATATCTAGTTTGAGGGCTAGTGCAAGGGTAAGTATTAGGGTCAGGGCTAGGGGTAGGTTTAGAGTTATGATTAAAGCTAGGTTTAGAGCCAGGTTGAGGGATAATATTTGTGTTAGGGTTAGGGTTAGTATTAGGGCTAGGGCTAATGTCAGGTCTAGGGTTACACTTAGGGATAGATTTAGTGTTAGGTTTGGTGTGTACTAAGGGTATAGATTTAGAACTAGGGTTATTATTAGGGTCAGGATCAAGGTGAGGGTTTGGGTTAGGTTAGGGTTTATGTTTAGGGCTTGAATTAACATTAGGGATTCAGGTTAAGGTTATGAAAGTTTTAGGTTTAAGGTTTAGGTGTGGTTTAGTGTAATGGATAGGGTTATGATTGGTCCTAGGGTTAGCAAAAGGGATATCATTAGAGTAATGCATAGGGTTAGGCCTAAGATTAGGGGTAGGGTTATGTATAGGTTTAGGGCTTTTGTTTGTGTTATGTTAGGGTTTAGGTATGGTTTAGTGTAATGGATAGGGTTAGGGTTAGGCCTAATTTTAGCTTAATGATTTATCATTAGGGTAATAGATACGGTTAGACCTAAGATTAGGGTAGGGTTATGTATAGGATTAGGGCTTTTCTTCTGTTAGGGTTAGATTTACATTTAGGTTTAAAGCTAGGTTTAGTGGCTGAGGTTGTGGCTCAAGAAGTCACGTGCTCGCCTGGCATGAACAGGGCGCTAGGTTCGATCCTTAGCACCACATACCGATAAAATAATGATGTTGTGTCCAACAGAAAAAAAATACATGTTAAAAAACTAGGTTTAGGACTTGGATTGAGGCTAGGTTTTGTTTTAGGTTAGGGCTAGGGTTAAGGCTAAGGCTAATGTACAAAGTAGCATTATGATTAGAGCTAGTGATAGGGTCAGGGATAGGGCTATGTCTAGTGTTAGGGTTAGATTTACAGTTATGATGATATTTACAGCTAGGTTTAATGTTAGGGTCAGAGTCAGATTCCAGATTAGTTTTCAGGGTAGGACTAGAATTAGAGATAGGATTAGTGCTAGGTGTAGGGTTATGGTTATGATTCGGTTTTGTTTTAGGGCTAGGAGTAGAGTTAGGGCTAGTTTTAGAATTAGGGCTAGTGTTAGTGTGAGGTTTAGTCTTAGGTTTAGGGTTAGATTTAGAGTTAGGTTGAGATCTAGGCTTTGAGCTAGGGATAAGGATAGGGCTAGGATTAACGCTAAGTTTAGGGCTGGGTATAGGGTGATGGTAAGGGATAGGGTTAGAACTAGGTATAAGGCTAGGGCGAGAGTTAGATTTAGTCTTAGGGCTAGGGTTAGGGTTGGGTTACGGATAGGGCTAAATTAGGGCTGGGATTAAGAATAGGGTTAGTGTCAGGGTTAGGTCTAGGTTGAGGGCTAGGGTTAGTGTTAGGGTTAGTTCTAGTTTGAGGGCTAAGGTTAGTGTTAGGTTTAGGGTTATGGTTAGGTTTAGGTTAAGGGATGGGAATATAGCTACTTTTAGCACTAGGGTGAGGATTACAATTAGGGTTTGGTTATGGTTACATTTATGATTAAGACGAAGTTTATAGCTAGAATGTGGGCTAAGGTTTTTAGTAGGATCAGAACTAGAATTAGAGTGAAGGCTAATGTCAGGTCTAGTTTTACAGTTAGGGAGAGTTTTAGGGTTAGGTTTACAGCTAGGTCTATTGTAAGGGTCAGGTTTCTTGTTAGGGTCATGTTTAGAGCTGTGGATATTATTGGGGTAATGGTCAGGATAGGGTTTTTATTAGATTAAGGTTTAGGGTTACTGCTTGAGTTATCATTACAGTTAGGGATAGGTTAATGATAGTTTTAGGTTTAGAGTTCAGGTTAAGTGTAGGGTAATGGATAGGGTTAGGGTTAAGTATAGGATTAGGGTTCAGTCTAGGGTTAGCATAAGGGTTAGTGTTATCATTAGGGTAATGTGGTAGGGCTAGTGTTATGGTTAGGATTAGGTCTAGGTTTAGGCCTAGGTTTAGGGTTAGGACTAAGTTTAGGGTTATGGTTAGCTTTCTGTTAAAGCTAGGGTAGGGCTTGGGTTAGGGCTAAGTATTGCAATAGGTTATGGCAAATTTAAGAACTTTGTTATGATTAGGGGTAGTTTTAGGGTTAAAGTTAGAGCTATGTGTAGTTTTAGGGTTAGGTTTAGAGTTAGGGTGATGTTTAGAGATAGGGTTAGTGTTCAGTTTAGGGTATGGTTAATGGGAAAGCCAGAATTAGGACTAGGGTTAAGACTAGTGGAAGGGTTAGTTTTTGGCTTTAGGCTAAGTGTTATTATTAGGGCTAGAGCTAAGTTTTTCTATAGGTCTAGGGCTAGTGTTATGGATAGATTAGAATTAGGTTTAGGTCTAGGGTTAGTGTTAGGGTTAGGTATAAAGTTACCAATAGGGCTAATGTTAGGGTTAGGTTTAGGGTTAGGTTCAGGTTTAGACCTATGATAAGTGTTAGGATCAGAGTAAGGTTCAGGGTTAGGATTAGGGTTTGGGTTATGGTTAGAGCTACAATGAGGGCTATGGTTAAGACAACTAACAGGGTTAGGGTTTGGATTAGGTTGAGGAATACAATTAGGATTAGGATTAGATTTAGCATTAGGTTTAGGGTTTGGCATAGGGTAAGGGATAGGGTTAGAGCTAGGGTTAGGTCTAGGGTTAGGGTTAAAGCTAGGTTTAGAGCTCAGATTTCAGCTAGTTTTGTGTTAGGGTTATGGCTAGAGTTAGAGCAATGGCTAATGTAAGAACTATTGCTTTTTAGGGTTAGTTTTAGGGTTATGGTTAGGGGTTAAACCACTAGTGTTAGGATTAGGTTTAAGGTTAGGGTGAAATATAGAGCTAGTGTTATTGTTAGGTTAATAGTCAGTGTCAGGTTTACTTTTAGGGTTAGGGTTACGACTCAAATTAAGGCTAGGATTACTGTAAGTGTTCAGTTTAAGTTTAGGGTGGTGTTTAGAGCTAGGGTGAGTGTTCGGATATGAGTCAGAGTTAGGGATAGTATTAAGGTTAAGATTAGGACTCGAATTAGGGCTAGGGTAAGGTCTAGGTGTAGTGTTAAGATTTGGTTTAAGTTAAGGTTTAGGGTTAGGGCTCTTGCTCGGTTTTGTTTTACTGTAAGGGTTAGTGTTAGGGCTAGTTTTATGATTAGCGTTAGGGTTAGGGCTAGTGTTAATGTTAGGCTTAGGCTTAGGGTTAGGGTTAGATTTAGAGTTAAGTTTAGATTTACGTTAGGGATAGGAATAAGGATTTGGCAATTGTTATGGCTCGGTTTAGGGCTAGGTTTAGGATTACGGTAATGGATAGGGTTAGAAGAAGGGATAGTGCTAGTGTGAGAGTTAGAGGTAGTCTTAGGGCTAGGGTTAGGGTTAGAGTGAGGGATAGGGTTAAATTAGGGCTAGGATTAGGGCTAGGATTAGTGATCACCTTAGGCCTAGAGTTAGGGTTAGGGTTAGGTTTATGTTTAGGGTAAGGAATGGCATTATAGCTAGGTTTACAGATAAGGTGAAGTTTAGAATTAGGGTTCGGGTTATGGTTAGGTTAGGGTAATGATTAAGGCTAGGTTTCGGGCTACAATGAGGGCTATGCTTTATTTTAGTGTTATGGCTAGGATTAGGGATAAGGCTAATATCAGATCTAGGGTTATGGTTAAAGATAGTTTTAGGGTTAGGTTTATGCCTACATATAATATAAGGGTAAGGTTTAAAGTTACGGTCAGGTTTAGAGCTAGGGTCAATGTCTGGGTTAGAAGTTTGGGATAGATTAAAGTTTAAAGTTAGGGCTCCAATTAGCATTATTATTAGTGTTAGTGTAATTATAATATGAGGTTTAGGGTTTAGGTTTGGTTTAGAATAGTGCATAGGTTTAGGATTAAGGATAGGGTTAGGTTTAGGCCTAGAGTTATGGTTATTGCAATGGATAGGTTTAGAGATATGTTTAGGGCTAGGGTTATTGTTTTGATTAGGGTTAGGTTTAGGATTAGGTTTAGGGCTATGTTTGGGGTTAACTTAGTGCTAGGGTTAGATGTAAGGCGAATGTAAGTATCAGGGTTAGGGTTAGGGTTAGTGGTAGGTCTAGTGTTAGGTTTAGGATTAGGGTTAGGGTGATGTTTAGACTAGGGTTAGAATTATGGTCAGAGTCAGGATAAGTGTTAGTTCTAGCTTTCAGCTTAAAACTAGAATTAGAGCTAAGGTTAGGGTTAGGGTTAAGGGTTGGTTTAGGTTAAGGGTTAGAGTTAGGGCTATGGCTCGGTTTTGTTTTAGGGCTAGGGATAAAGTTAGATTTAGAGTTAGGGTTAGGTTTAGGCTTAGGGTTAGGGTTTGATTTAGAGTTAAAATTAGATCTAGGTTAGGGCTAGATCTAATGATAGGGCTAGGTTTAGGGCTGGGTTTAGGGCTAGAATTTGGGTTCCAGTAAGGGATAGGGTTAGAACTAGGGATGGGGCTAGGGTGAGAGTTAGAGTTAGTTGTAGGGCTAGCATTTGGGCTAGGGTTACAAATAGGACTAAATTAGTGCTAAGATTAGATCTAGGGTTAGTTCCTGGGTTAGGCCTAAAATTAGGTTTAGGGATAGGATTAAGGCTATGTTTAAGGCTGGGGTTTGTGTTAGGTTTAGGGCTAGGATTAGGGCTAGGACCCTAAAATTACACTTAGCTCTAAACCTGACCCTTACCCGAAGCCTAACACTTACACTAGGCATAGATAGAAACCTAACCCTAAATATATACCAAACTGTAACACTAGACCTGACATTATCCCTAGCCCTAATTCTAGACCTAAACCTACAACAAAACTTAGCCCTCATCCTGGCCCTAAACATAGCCTTAATCATAACCCTAACCCTAACCCTAGCCCTAACCCTAATTCTAACCCTCACCCTGCCTCTAAACCTAGCTATAACACCATAACTTACCCTAAAATTAACTATAACCCTGGCCCTAACACCAGGCCTAAGCTGAACACTAACTCTAATCTTAATCCTAGCCCTAACTTAGCCCTATGCATAAAACTACCAAAACACTCGCCCTAAGACTAACTCTAAATCTCACCCTAGACTTAGTCCTAGTTCTAACCCTATCTGTTACCGTAACCATAACCCTAGCTCTAACCCTTGCCCTATAGTTAGACCTAGCCCTAATCCTAGATTTAATGCTAAAACCAAATCTAACCCTAACAAAAAGCCTAAGCCTAACACTAACACTATCCCTAACCCTAATGCTAATCTTATAACTAGCCCAAACCCTAAACCTAGGACTAAAACAAAACTGAGAAACAGCCTTAACCCTAAACCTTAACTTAAACCAAACCCTAACACTACACCTAGACATAACCCTAGACCTAATTCGAGTCCTAAACCTAACCTTAAATCTTACCCTGACCTGATCGATATCCTAAAAGTCACCCTAGCTCTAAACACAGCCTTCAACTTAAACCAAACACTAAGAGTAACACTAGCGCTTATCTAAACTTAACACTAGACCTAGCCATAATCCTAACCTTACAGATAGCCCTCAATATAACCCTAGCTCTTACATTACCCATAGCCCTAACCCTAGCCCTAAACCTAACACAAAAGCTAGAGCTAGTGCTACGCCTAAATCAAGCCTTAAGCATAAGCCTAACCCTAACCCTAACCTTAGCCCTAACCCTAACCTAACCCTAGCCTTAGTCCTAATCCTAGCTCAAAGCCTAAACATTTCTATAAACATAAACCTACACCTATTGCTCAATCTAACCCTGACCCTAGCCCTAATTCTAACCTTAACCCTAGCTCTAAACCTAGCTGTAAACCTACCCATTACTCTAAATCTAAACCTAACCTTATTGATAAGCCTAGGCTTAATGTTAAACCTAAACCTAACTGTAAAACTAACCCTAGACCTAACCTTAAACCTCACACTTGCCATAGATCTAACCCTAGCTCAACGCTAAACCTTACTATAAACCTAAATATAACCATAGCCCTAACTCTAAGACTAAACCTCAATCTAACTTTAAACATAGCCCTAAATCTACATCTAATAGTATACATTACCCTAAACCTAACCCTATCCCTAATGATGTCCCTAGCCCTAATCCTAACCTTAACCCTATGAGTACTATAATCTTATCAATAGAAGTAACCATAAACCTAACCCTCACCCTATCCCTAACCATAGCTCAAAACCAAACCCTTATGCGAAACATAAACCTAAACCTAACCCTAGTTTTAACCCTAATCCTAACCCTAATTCAAGACCTATTATTAACCATAAACCTAGCCCTAAATTTAGCTCTAATCCTATCCATTATACTAACCATAACCCTTACCCTAATGTGAACCATAGGCCTAACCTTAAACCTATTGCTAACCCTAACCCTATCAATTACCCTAAACCGAATGTTAACTCTAAACAAAACCCTATCATTACCTTAACACACACCCTAGTGCTAATTCAAGCCCTAACCCTAAAACCTAACCTCAAACAAACTCTAACAATGACCCTGACCCTAATAAATCTCCTAGCTCTAAGGATGACTTTTACACTGAACCTAACCCTTACACTAGACCTAGCCATAACATTAATCCTAAAACTATCCCCAACCGTAAGCTTAGACCTGCCGTTAGACATAGCCCTAATCCTAGCCCTAAACCTAACACAAACCCCAGCCTTAAACATAGCCTTAATCCTATCCCTAAACCTAATTTTAGGCCTAACCCAGGAACTAACCCTAGATCTAATCTTAGCAATAATTTAGGGTTAAGGTCAGGTTTAGAGCTAGGTTTAATATTAGTGTCAGGGCCATTGTTCAGGTTAAACTTAGGGTTAGGGTGAAATCCAGAATAGAACTAGGGTTAGGACTAGTGGAAGGGTTGGAGTTTGGTTTAGGTTAAGGGTTATTGTTAGAGATAGCACTAAGTTTTCATTTTGGTCAAGGGCTAGAGTAATAGCTAGACTTAGTATTAGGTTTAGGTATGTGGCTAGTGTTAGGTTTAAGTTTAGGTATAAGTTTACTGGTAGGGCTAGTTTCAGGTTTCGGTTTCTGTTTAGGGTCATGTTTAAACCTATAATTAATGTTAGGGTCAGAATAAGGGTGAAGGTTAGGGTGAGGATTTGGGTTAGAATTAAATCTAGAATGAGGGCTGGTGTTGGGACTAGTAATAAGGTTATTGTTTGGGTTTGGCTAAGGATTAGGATTAGGACTAGAGTTAGCATTATGAATAGGTTTTGGCTTAGGGTAATGGATTAGGGCTAGGGTTAGGGCTAGGATTAGAGTTAGGTTTAGGGCTAGATTTAGGGTTAGGGTTAGGGTTAAATCTAGTGTTAGGGCTCGGATTAGGGCTATCTTTGTATTAGAGTTAGGTCTAGGGTTTGGCTAAGGCCAATGTAAGAACTACGGTTATGATTAAGGTTAGTTGTATGGTTAGGGTTTCGGCTAGGTCTAGTGTTATCATTATTTTTAGGGTTAGGGTGATATTTAGAGGTAGGGTTTGTGTTTGGATATGAGTCAGAGTGAGGGTTAGTTTTAGGCCTAGGACTCAAATTAGAGCTCAGATTATGGCTAGTTATGGGTTATGGTTTGTTTTAGTTTAAGATTTAGGGTTAGAACAATGGCTCGGTTTTATTTTAGGGCTAGAGCTTGGATTAGGGCTAGTTTTAGGTTTAGCAAGAGTGTTAGAGCTAGTTGAAGAATGAGGTTTAGGCTTAAGATTATGGTTAGATTTAGAGTTATGGTTAGATCTAGGGTTAGGGCTATGGCTAGCATTAGGGCTCAGGTTAGAGCTATTGTGAAGGTTATGTTAACGAATAGGGTTATAAATAGAAATAGGGCTAGGGTGTGAGTTAGAGTTAGTCTTAGGGCTAGGGTTAGGGGTAGGGTCAAGGTCAGGGTTCAAATAGGGCTAGGATTAGTGCTATGATTTGTGTTAGGTTTAGGCCTATGGTTAGGGATAGGGTTAGGTTTATGGTTAGTTTTAGGGGAAGGGATGGGGTTATTTAGCTAGGTTCAGTTCTAGGGTGAGGGTTATATTGATGTATAGGGCTAGGGTGAGGGTTTGGGTTAGGATTAAGTAGGTTTAGAGCTAGGATGCAGGCTAGGGATAATGACAAGTCTAGGGTTATGGTTAGGGATAGTGATAGGGAAAGGTTTATGGCTAGGTCTAGTATCAGGGTTAGGTTTAGTGTAGGGCTCAGATATAGAGCTAAGTTATTATTAGGGTCAGAGTATGAGTTAGGGTTTGGTTTGGGTTAAGGTTTAAGGTTACGGCTCAAAATAGCATTAGGGTTAGTTTTGGGGTTGGAGTAATGGACAGAGTTAGGTTTACAGTTCAGGTTATGTTTAGAGTAATATATAGGATTAGTGTTATGGATAGTGTTAGGGTTACGCTGATGGTTAGCATTTGGTTTAAGCTAACCAAATGAATAGATTTAGTGCTAGTGTTAGGTAAAAGTTAGGATAAGGGCTAGGATTTGGGTTACACCTAGGGTTAGTGTTAGGGTTCAGTTTAGGGTAAGTTTTAGGGTTTGAGTTAGGTTTAGGGCTAGGACAAGGGTTAGGGTTAGAATCAGGGCTACGATTAGGGCTACGGTTAGGGTTAGGGTTAGGGTTAAGGTTAGGGTTAGCATTAGGGTTAGGGTTAAGGCTAGGGTTAGCATTAGGGTTAGGGTTATGTTTAAGGTAATGGATAAAGTTAGAGCTAGGATTTGGGCTATGGTTACACTTAGGATTAGGGATAACGTTAGGGTTAGGTTTAGAGCTAGGGCTATGTTTCGAGTAAGGGTTAGAGTTTGAACTAGGTTTAGGGCTAGGGCAAGCATTAGGTTTAGTGTTTGTGCTAGGTTTAGGGTTAAGGTTATGCTCAAGTCTAGGTTTAGGGCTTGTATTAGGGCTGGTTTTGTGTGAGGTTTATGGCTAGTGTTAGGGCTATTGGTAATTTAAGAGCTATGGGTAATTTAAGAGCTATGGTTATGACTAGTTTTTTGGGTTAGGGTTATAGATATGTCTAGTGTTAGGTTTAAGTTTTGAGATAGGGTAAGGATTAGAGATAGGGTGTATGTTAGGGTAAGCATTGGTGTTCGAGTTAGCATTGGGTTTATTGTTAGGTCTAGAATTAGAACTAGGGTTAGTTCTAGAGCTAGGGTTAGTCTTCACATTAGGTTAATGGTTATTTTAGGGCTAGGGCTAGAGTTATGTCTATATTTAGGATTAAGTTTGGGTCTAGTGCCTGTGTTATGGTTAGGTTTAGGTATACATTTACAGGTAGGGCTAGTGTTACGGTTTAGTTTAGTGTTAAGGTCAGGCTTTGACCTAGGTTTAGCGATAGGATCAGAATAAGGGTAAGGGTTAGGCTTAGGCTTCGGGTTAGATTAGAGATAGAATGAGGGCTAGGATTAGGAGTAGTAATATAATTAGAGTTTGGTGTAAGCTAAGGATTAGGGTTAAAACTAGGGTAGCATTACGGTGAGAGTTTGGCTTTGGGTAAGGAATATGTTTAGAGCTAGTGTTTGGATTAATGTTAGGGTTAGGGTTAGGGTTTGGGTTAAAGCTAGGGTTGAGGCTCAGATTAGCGCTAGATTTTGTGTTAGGGTTAGGGCTACGGGTAATGTAAGAATTAATTTTACAGTTAGGTATAGTTTTAGGATTAGGATTAGGGCTAGGGCCATTGTTTGGGTTAGGTTTAGAGTTAGAGTGATGTTCAGGGTAGGGTTAGTTTTAGGGTCAGAGTTATGGTCAGTTTAGTTGTAGGAATAGCTTTAGGACTAGGTGTAACCTTAAGATTTGTTTTAGATAAAGGGTTAGTATTAGGGTTATAGCTCAGTTTTGTTTGTGGGCTATGGCTAGGGATAGGGCTATTTTTCAAATTAGAATTAGAGTTAGGGCTAGTGTTAGGGTGAGGTTTAGGTTTAGAATTAGGGTTAGATTTAGAGTTAGGGTTAGTTCTAGGTTTAGAACTATGGCTTGTGTTAAGACTAAGTTTAGGTTTAGTGTTAGGGTTAGGCAATAGATCAGTTTGGTACTAGATATAAGTCTAGGTCTAGAGTTAGTGTTAGTCTTAGGGTTAGGGTTAGAGTTAGGGTTACAATTAGCAATAAATTAGGGCTAGGATTTGAGCTATGGTTAGTGTTAGGATTAGGGCTAGGATTAGGTCTAGGGTTAGTGTTAGTGGTAGTGTTAGGTTTAGGGTTAGGAATAGGGGAAAGGATGTGGTTATCCTAGGTTCAGAACTAGGGCGAGGGTTGAAATTAGGGTTTGGGCTAGGGTTAGTGTTCACGTTAGGATTAATGCTAGATTTACGATTAGGATGAGGGCTCGGGTTTGTGTTAGGTTTAAGTCAAGAATAAGGTAGAGTGCTAGTGTCAGGTCTAGGGTTACATTTAGGGATACTCTTAGGGTTAGTTTTATGGCTAGGTCTGGTTTAAAGGTCATGTTTAGGGTAAGTGTCAGTTTAGAGCTAGGTGTGTTATTAGAGTCAGGGTCTTGCTGAGAGTTTGGGTTAGGTTTTGGTTTATTTTTAGGGCTTGAATTAGCATTAGGGTTAGGTTTAGAGTAAATGATAGGGTTAGGTTTAGTGTTCATTTTAGGTTTAGGTAAGGATAAGGTTAATATTAGCAAAAGGTTTGGGGTTAGGCCTAAATGTATAGAGTTAGATTTAGGTTGAGGACTAGGGTTAGTGTTAGGTTTAGCATTAACTTTTAGAGTTTGTGCTAGGATTAGGACTATGGCAAATGTTAGGTTTACGTTTAGGTCTACAGTTAGGTTTTAAGTTAGCGTTAGTGTAGGTTTAGGGTTAGGACTAGGGTTAAGTTTACAGTTAGGTTTAGAGTAGGTTTAGGGTTAGGGCTAGTGTTATCATGATGTTTATGATTAGGGTTAGGGTAATGGGTGGGGTTAGAGCTAATTTTAGAGCTATGTTTGGGTTAGGCTTATGTTAGGGTAATGGATAGGTTTAGGTCTAGGATTATGGTTTGGATTAGTGCTAGGGTTAGTTTTAGGTCTGGGTTAGTGTAGGGTTAGGTTTAGGGTAAGTTTTAGGGTTTGAGCTATGGTTAGGGCTAAGTTGATGGTTAGGGTTAGTGTCAGGTGTAAGTTTAGGATTACGGTTAATTTTAAGGCTTGGGTTATCATTAGGGTTAGGGTTATGTTTATGGTAATGGATAGGGTTAGAGCTAGAGTTAGGGCTAGGATTATGTTTAGGATTAAATCTAGGTTTAAGCTTAGGTTTAGGGCCAGATTTAGGGTTAGGTTTAGGTTTAGGGTAATGGTTAGGGCTAAGGTTATGGTTAGGTTTAAAACAAGGTGCAGTGCTCATTTTAGGGATAGATTTTTTGTTAGGTTAAGGCTATGGCTAATGTAAGAACTAGAGTTATGATTAGGGCTACTTTAGGCTTACAGTTAGGGCTAGTACTAGTTTTAGGTTTACATATATTTTTAGGGCGATGTTAGAGCTAGGGTTAGTTTAAGGTCAGAGTCTGGCTCATGATTAGTTTTAGGGTTAGGTTAGGACTGGAATTAGGGCTAAGGTTAGTGCTAGGTGTAGGGTTAGGTTTTGGTTTAGTTTAAGTATTAGGGTTAGGGCTCTGGCTCATTTTTTTTTGGTGGGGGGTTAACTAGATTAGGGCTAGTTTTAAGATTAGTGTTACTGTTAAAGCTAGTGTTAGTGTGTGGTTTAGGCTTAAGGTTAGTGTTGGACTTAGAGTTATGTTTAGTTCTAGGGTTAGGGCTAGGGCTAGTGTTAAGCTAAGGTTAGGGCAAGTGTTAGGGTTATGGTAAGGGATAGGTTTAGATCTAGGAATAGGGCTAGGGCTAGAGTTACAGTTATTCTTAGTGGTAGTGGTAGGATTAGGGCTGAATTAGGGCTAGGATCAGGTCTAGGATTAGTTTAAGGGTTAAGTCTAGAGTTAGATTTAGGGTTAGATGTAGGGGGAAGGGATGGGGTTATAGCAAGGTTCAGAACTAGGGTGAGGGATAAAATTAGGGATAGGGCTAGGGTTCTGGTTCGGGTTAGGATCAAGGCTAGGTTTAGGGCTCGGATGAGAGCTAGTGTTTGTGTTAGAGTTATGGCAAGTATTAGGGCTAGGGCTAATATCAGGTCTAGGGTTATGGTTAGGGATAATTTTTGTGTAAGATTTAGGGCTAAGTCTAGTTTCAGAGTTAGGTTCAGGGTGAGGTTCAAGTAGAGAGCTAGGGGTATTATAATAGTCAGAATCAGGTTTTGGGTTTGGGTTAGGTTGAGGTTTAGGGTTATGGCTCAAATTAGCATTAGGTTTGAGTTAAGGCTAGGGTAATGGATAAGGTTAGGCTTGGGTTTCAGGTTTGGTTTAGGGCTCAGGTTAGATTTAGGGTAATGGATAGGTTTAGGGTAAGGCCTATGGTTAGCATTAGGTTTATTGTTATCATTAGCGTAATGGAAAGGGTTAGAGATAGGGTTAGAGCTAGTGTTATGTTTAGTATTAGGGCTAGATTTAGAGTTATGGTTAGGGATAATGCTAAGTTTAGATTTAGGGTATGGGTTTGGGTTTGAGCTAGGGTTAGTGCTAAGGATTGTGTTAGGCTTAGGGTTACCATTATGGTTAAGGTTATGGACAGGTTTAGATATTGGGTTAGGTTTAGGGTTAGGTTTAGGTTTAAGACTAGAGTTACTGTTGAGTTTAGCATAATTGTTAGAGTTTGAGCTAGGCTTAGGACTGTGGCAAGGGTTAGGTTTATGGTTCAGTCTAGGTTTAGGTTTACATTTAGGGTTAGGTTAGGTTTAGGGTTAGGGCTAGTGTTAGCATGATGTTTATGTTTAGGGTTAGGGAAATGGGTGGTGTTAGAGCTAAGGTGAAGTCTAGTTTTAAGTTTAGGATTAGGGCTAGGGTTAGGTTTAGGATTAGGCTTATCATTTTTTTAAGGTTAGGTTAAGGGTAAGGGTCAGGGATTGAGTAAGTATTAGGGCTATGTTGAGGCTTCAGTTTAGAATCAGGGCTAGGGATAGAGTTAGGGTTAGGGTTAGGGTTAGGGCTAGGTTTAGCATTAGGTTTAGGGTTTTGGTTAGGGTAATGGATAGAGTTAAAGCTAGAGTTTGGGCTATGGTTATGGTTAGGATTCGGGCTAGTATAGGGGTTAGGTTTTGGGCTAGGGTTATGTTTAGTGTTAGGGTAGGGTTTCAGCTAGTGTTAGTGATGGGGCTAGGTCGAGGATTAGGTTCTGCCTTAGGTCTAGAGACAGAATCATGGTGGGTTTAGGGTTAGGGTTAAGGTTAGGGTTAGGGTTACCATTAGGATTTGGATAAGGGTGAGGTTAATGGATATGGTTTGATGTAGGCTTAGTTTTAGGTTTATGGTTAGATTTAGTTTTAGGGTTAATGTTAAGGCTATGGTTATGTTTAGGTTTATGGTACAGTTTAGGTTTTGAGCTAGGGTTAGGGCTATGGTGAGTGTTAGTTTTAGAGTTTGGTCTATTGTTAGTATTCAAGTTAGGGTTAGGATTATGGTTAGGGCTAGGGTTATCATTAGGGTTAGGATGAGGGTTAGGGTAATGGATATGGTTAGATGTAGGCTTAGTTTTAGGTTTAGGGTTAGATTTTTTTTGAGGGTTAATGTTAAGGCTACGGTTATGTTTAGGTTTATGGTACAGGTTAGGTTTTGAGCTAGGGTTGGGGCTATGGTGAGTGTTAGTTTTAGGGTTTGGTCTATTGTTAGTTTTCAGGTTAGGGTTAGGATTATGGTTAGGGTTAAGGTTAGGGTTATCAGTACAGTTAGGTGTAGGGTTAGGAAAGTTTTAGGTTTAGAGCTAGCTTTAGGGATAGTGTTAAGTTCAGGTTTAGGGCTAGGGTTAGGGTTTAGAGTGAGGTATAGGTCTAAGTTTATATTTATGGTAAGTGTTAGGATTTGATAAGTTTTAAGACTAAGGCTAGGGTTAGGTTTAGGGTTTGGGTTAGGGCTAGGATTAGGGTTGTGGTTATGCTCAGGACTAGATTTAGGCCTGGAATTTGCTCTAGGCTTTGTGTTAGGTTAAGGCATAGAGTTAGGACTATGGTTAATGTAAGAGCTAGGATTATAATTAGGGCTAGTTGTAGGGATAGGGTTATGGCTATGTCTAGTGTTAGGTTTAGGATTTTGGTTAGGGTGAGTTTTAGATATAGGTTTAGTGTTAAAGGCAGGATCAATGTTTAGGTTAGAGTTAGAGCTAAGGTTAAAGCCAAAATTGGAACAAGGTTTATGTCTAGCAGTAGGGTTAGTCTTTACATTAAGTTAAGGGTTATTGTTAGGGATAAGGCTAGGTTTTTATTTAGGTCTAGAGCTAGAGTTAAGTCTTGATTTAGGATTAGGTTTATGTCTAGGGTTACCTTCAGGGTTAGGGTTTTGCTTAGTTTTAAGGATAGTGTTAGAGCAAGTGTTAGGGGTAGGGTTAGAGTTAGGGTTAAAGCTAGGTGTAGGGCTCGGATTAGGGCTCATTTTTGTGTTAGTGTTGGGGCTAGGGTTAGGGCAACAGGTAATGTAAGAACCAGGGTTACAATTATTGTTAGCTTTAGAGTTAGGGTTAGGGGTATTTCTAGTGTTAGTGTTAGATTTACGGTTAGGGTAATATTTAGAGCTAGAGTTATTTCTAGGATATGAGTCGGGGTCAGGGTTAGTTTTAGGGTTTGAGTTAGGACTCGAATTAGGGCGAGGTTTACTGTTAGGGTTCGATTTAAGGTTAGTGTCATGTTTAGAGCTAGGGTGAGTGTTAGGATATCAGTCAGGGTCAGGGTAAGTTTTAAGGTTATGGTTAGTACTCGATTAGGGCTAGGATTAGTTTTTGTAGTAGTTTAGGGTTTGGTTTAAGTTAATGTTTAGTGTTAGCTCTATTGCTCGATTTTGTTTTAGTCCCAGGGTTAGAGTTAAGGCTAATTTTACAATTAGTATTAGGGTTAGGGGTAGTGGTAGTGTTAGGCTTAGACTTAGAGTTAGGTTTACATTTATAATTATGTTAGATCTAGGATTAAGCTAGGATTAAGGATAGGGCAAGGGTTAGGGCCAGGGTTAGAGTTATGGTAAGGGATAGGTTTAGAACTAGGAATAGGGCTAGTGTGAGAGTTAGAGTTAGTGATAGGGCTAAAATTAGAGTTAGGGTTTGGGATAGGGTTGAATTAGGGCTAGGATTGGGACTAGGGTTAGTGTACAGTTTAGGCCTGGTAATAGGGATAGGTTTAGGTTTAAGTTTAGGATAAAGAATGGCATTATACCTAGGTTTGATGTAGGGTAAGGGATAGAGTTAGGGTTAGGGCTATGGCTGGGGTTAGGGTTATGATTAAGGGCAGGTTTAGGGCTAGCATGAGGGCTAGTGATTGTATTAGATTCAGTGCTAGAATTAGTGCTAGGGCTAATATCAGGTCTCAGGTTATGGTTAAAGAAAATTTTAGGGTTAGGCTTATGGCTACATCTAGTGTAAGGGTTAGGTTTAGGGTAAGGGTCAGGTTTAGAGCTCATGGAGTTATTAGGATTAGGATTTGGCTTAGATAAGGATTTAGGTATATGGCTCAAATTAGCTTTAGGGTTATGGTTAGGGATATAGTTAGGGTTTGTTTTAAGGTTCATGTTTGGTTTAGGGTAATTGATATGATTAGCGTTAGTGATAGGGCTAGGGTTAGGCTTAGGGTTAGCATTAGTCTTAGGGTTATGGTTAGGGTAATTGATAGGTTTAGAGCTTAGATTAGAACTAGAATTATGGTTATGAATATGCCTTGAGTTAGGGTTACAGTTAGTGTTAGAACTCGGGTTAGGGTTTGGTTTAGGGTTAAGCTCAGCATAAAGTTTAGGTTTTGAGCTAGGGTTAGGGCTACATTTAGGGATAGGTCAAGGGATAGGATTATGGTATGTTTAGGTTTAAGGTTAGAGTTAGGGCTAGGGTTATCATTAACATTAGGCTTAGGGTTAGGGTAATGGATAGGGTTAGGTTAGGTTTAGATTTTTTAGAGTTACAATTAGTGATAGGTTTAGGATTAGCGCTATGGTTATGTTTAGGTTTATGGTTAGGTTTATGGTTTGTTCTAGAGTTAGGGCTATGCTGAGTTTAATTTTAGGGTTATGTCTATGGTTAGTTATCTGGTTAGAGTTAGGGGTAGCATTAGGTTTCAGGCTAGGATTATCAATAAGTTTAGGTTTAGGTTTAGGGTAATGGGTAGGTTTAGAGCTAAGTTTAGGGATAGGTTAAGTTTAGGATTTGAGATATGGTTAGTGTGAGAGTTATATATAGGTCTAGGCTTATGTTTAGGGTAAGGGTTTGGCTTTTAGCTATCTTAGGACTAAGGTGAGGGCTAGGGTTAGGTATAATAATAGTTAATGGATAGAATTAGAGCTAGGGTTAGGGCTAGGATTAGAGTTAGGTTAAGGGCTATTTTTAGGGTTAGGATTAGGGTTAAGTCTAGTGTTAGGGGTAGGGTTTGGCTAAGGCCATTGTAAGAACTAGGGTTATGATTAGGGTTAGTTTTAGGGTTAGGGTTTTGGCTAGGTCTAGTGTTAGCATTAGTTTTAGGGTTAGGGTGATATATAGAGCTAGAGTTTGTGTTTGGATATGAGTCAGAGTGAGGGTTAGTTTTAGGCCTAGGACTCGAATTAGAGCTCGGGTTATGGCTAGTTATGGGTTAGAGTTTGTTTTAGGTAAGATTTAGAGATAGAACAATAGCTCGGTTTTATTTTAGGGCTAGAACTTGGATTAGGGATAGTTTTAGGATTAGCAATAGTGTTAGAGCTAGTTGTAGAATGAAGTTCAGGCTTAAGATTAGGTTTAGATTTAGAGTTATGGTTAGATCAAGGGTTAGGGCTATGGCTAGCATTAGGGCTCAGGTTAGGGGCTATCGTGAGGGTTACGGTAATGAATAGGGTTATAAACAGAAATAGGGCTAGGGTGTGAGTTAGAGTTAGTTTTAGGGGTAGGGTTAAGGGTAGGGTTAAGGTTAGAGTTCACATAGGGCTAGGATTAGTGCTAGAATTAGTGTTAGGGTTAGGCCTATGGATAGGGCTAGGGTTAGGGTTAGTTTTAGGGGAAGGGATGGGGTTATATAGCTAGGTTCAGTTCTAGAGCAAGGGTTGTATTTAGGGATAGGGCTAGGGTGAGGGTTCAGGTTAGGATTAAGTCTAGGTTTAGGGCTAGGTTGAGGGCTAGGGTTTGCGTTAGGGTTAAGGCTAGGATTAGGGCTAGGGATAATGTCAGTTCTAGGGTTATGGTTAGGGATAGTGTTAGTGATAGGTTTATGGCTAGGTCTAGTATAAGGGTTAAGTTTGGTGTTGGGTTCAGGTATAGAGCTAGGTTATTATTAGGTTCAGAGTATGGGTTAGGGTTTGTTTTGGGTTAAGGTTTAAGTTTAGGGCTCAAATTAGCATTAGGTTTAGGTTTGGGGTTAGAGTAATGGATAGAGTTAGGTTTACAGTTCAGGTTAATTTTAGAGTAAAATATAGGGTTAGTGTTAGGGAAAGGGTTAGGGTTAGGCCAAGGGTTAGCATTTGGTTTAAGCTAACCAAATGGAGAGGTTTAGGGATAGTGTTAGGCTTAGGTAAAGGTTAGGATTAGGGCTAGGATTTGGGTTACTCCTAGGGCTAGTGTTAGGGTTCGGTTTAGGGTAAGTGTTAGTGATTGAGCTAAGTTTAGGGCTAGGGCAAGGGATAGGGTTAGAATCAGGGCTACGATTAGGGCTACGGTTAGGGTTAGGGTTAGGGATATTTTTAAGGTAATGGATAAAGTTAGAGCTAGGATTTGGGCTATGGCTATGCTAGCATTAGGGAGAGGGTTTGGGTTAGGTTTCGAGCTAGGGTTATGTTTAGAATAAGGGTTAGAGTTTGAGCTAAGGTTAGGGCTAGGGCAAGCATTAGGTTTAGTGTTTGTGCTAGGGTTTGGGTTAAGGTTATGCTTAGGTCTAGGTTTAGGGCTTGTATTAGGGCTAGGTTTTGTGTGAGGTTTATGGCTAATGTTAGGGCTATGGGTAATGTAAGACCTAGGGTTATGGTTATGGTTAGTTTTTTGGGTTAGGGTTATAGATATGTCTAGTGTTAGGTTTAAATTTTGAGAAAGGATAAGGATTGGAGATAGGGTTTGTTTTAGGGTAAGCATCAGTGTTCGAGTTAGCAATAGGTTTATTGTTACGGCTAGAATTAGAACTAGGGCTAGGTCTAGAGCTAGAGTTAGTCTTCGCATTAGGTTAATGGTTATTTTAGGCTAGGGGTATTTTTTTGTTTAGGACTAGAGCTAGAGTTATGGCTATATTTAGGATTAAGTTTGAGTCTAGTGCCTGTGTTATGGTTAGGTTTAGGTATAGGTTTACTGGTAGGGCTAGTGTTAGGGTTCAGTTTAGTGTTAAGGTCAGGCTTTGACCTAGGGTTAGTGATAGGTTCAGAATAAGGGTAAGGGTTAGGCTTAGGCTTCAGGTTAGTTTAGAGATAGAATGAGGGCTAGAATTAGGACTAGTAATATAGTTAGTGTTTGGGGTAATCTAAGGATTAGGGTTAAAACTAGGGTAGCATTAGGGTGAGAGTTTGGCTTAGGGTAAGGAATAGGTTTAGAGCTAGGGTTTGGGTTAGTGTTAGGGTTAGGGTTAGGGTTTGGATTAAAGCTAGGGTTGAGGCTCAGATTAGCACTAGGTTTAGTGTTAGAGTTAGGGCTATGGAGAATGTAAGAATTATCTTTATTGTTTGGGATAGTTTAAGGTATAGGATTAGGGCTAGGTCTAGTGTTTTGGTTTGTTTTAGTGTTAGAGTGATGTTCAGAGTAGGGTTAGTTTTAGGGTCAGAGTTAGGGTCAGTATTGTAGGGATAGCTTTAGGACTAGGTGTAATGTTAAGATTTGTTTTAGGTTAAGGGTTAGTATTAGGGCTATAAGTCAGTTTTGTTTGTGGGCTATGGCTAGGGTTAGGGCTAGTTTTCAAATTAGAATTAGAGTTAGGGCTAGTGTTAGGGTGAGGTTTAGGTTTAGAATTAGGGTTAGATTTACAGTTAGGGTTAGTTCTAGGTTTAGGACTATGGCTCGTGTTAGCACTAAGTTTAGGGCTAGTGTTAGGGTTAGGCAATAGATCAGTTTGGTACTAGAAAGAGGTCTAGGGCTAGAGTTAGTGTTAGTCTTAAGGGCTAGGGTTATAGTTAGGGTTACAGTTAGCAATAAATTAGGGCTAAGATTTGAGCTATTGTTAGTGTTAGGATTAGGCCTAGGGTTAGGTCTAGTGTTAGTGTTAGTGGTAGTGTTAGGGTTAGGGTTAGGGATAGGGGAACGGATGTGCTTATACCTAGGTTCAGAACTAGGGCAAGGGTTGAAGTTAGGGTTTGGGCTAGGGTTAGGGTTCATTTTAGTATTAAGGCTAGGTTTCTGATTAAAATGAGGGCTTGGGTTTGTGTTAGGTTTAAGGTAAGAATAAGGTAGAGTGCTAATGTCAGGTCTAGGGTTACAGTTAGGGATACCGTTAGGGTTAGTTTTATGGCTATGTCTAGTTTAAGGGTTAGTTTAGGGTAAGGGTCAGTTTAGAGGTAGGTGTGTTATCAGAGTCAGGGTCTTGTTCAGAGTTTGGGTTAGGTTTTGGTTTATGTTTGAATTAGCATTAGGGTTATGTTTAGAGTTAGGGTTAGAGTAATTGATAGCATTAGGTTTAGTGTTCATTTTAGGTTTAGGCAAGGATAAGATTAATATTAGCGAAAGGTTTGGGGTAAGGCCTAAATCTATAGGGTTAGATTTAGGTTTAGGACTAGGGTTAGTGTTAGGTTTAGTGTAAATGTTAGGGTTTGTGCTAGGATTAGGACTATGGCAAATGTTAGGTTTCCGGTTAGGTCTACAGTTAGATTTAAAGTTAGGGTTAGTGTAGGTTTAGGGTTAGTGTAGGTTTAGGGTTACTACTAGGGTTAAGTTTACAGTTAGGATTATAGTAGGTTTAGGGTTGGGGCTAGTGTTATCATGATGTTTATAATTAGTGTTAGGGTAATGGGTGCGGTTAGACCTATGTTTAGAGCTATGTTTGGGTTAGGCTTATGTTTAGGGTAATGGATAGGTTTAGGTCTAAGATTATGGTTAGGATTAGGGCTAGGGTTATTTTTAGGTCTAGGGATAGTGTTAGGGTTAGGTTTAGGGTAAGTGTTAGGGGTTGAGGTATGGTTAGGGATAGGTTGATGGTTAGGGTTAGTGTCAGTGTTAGGATTATGGTAAGGGATAGGGTTAGATCTAGGAATAGGGCTAGGACAAGAGTTAGAGTTAGTGGTAGTGGTAGGAATCAGGCTAAATTAGGCCTAGGATCAGGTCTAGAATTAGTGTAAAGGTTAAGTGTAGAGTTAGAGTTAGTGTTAGTTTAGGTCTAATGTTAGGTTTAGTGTAAGGCCCATGTTAAGGGTAAAGTGTATTTTTAGAGTCAGGGTCAGGTTTCACGTTTGTGTTAGGTTAATTATTAGGGTTAAGGTTCAAATTAGCGTTTAGGATTAGGGTGAAGTTTAATGCTAGGGTTATTTTTAGGGTTAGGGTTATGTTTAGGGTAATGGATAGGGTTAGATGTAGATTTAGGGCTAGGATTATAGTTAGGATTAAGTCTAGGATTAGGTTTTGGGTTAGGGCCAGATTTAGTGTTAGGGTTAGGTTTAGGGTAATGTTTAGGGCTAAGGTTAAGGTTATGGTTAAAACGAGTTGTCAGGCTCAGTTTAGGGATAGATTTTATGTTAGGTTAAGACTATGGCTAATGTAAGAACTAGAGTTATTATTAGGGCTACTTTTATTGTTACAGTTAGGGCTAGTACTAGTTTTAGGTTTACGTATACTTTAAGGGCGATGTTAGAGCTAGGGTTAGTTTAAGGTCAGAGTCAGGATCAAGGTAGGTTTTAGGGTTAGGTTAGGACTGGAATTAGGGCTAAGGTTAGGGCTAGGTGTAGGATTAGATTTTGGTTTAGATTAAGTGTTAGGGTTAGGGCTATGGCTCGGTTTTGTTTTAGGGCTTGAAATAAATTAGGGCTATTTTTAGGATTAGTGTTATTGTTAGGGCTAGTGTTAGTATGAGGTTTAGACTTAGGGTTAGGGTTGGACTTAGAGTTATGGTTAGTTCTAGGTTTAGGGCTAGGGCTAGTGTTAGGACTAAGGTTAGCGCAAGTGTTAGGATTATGGTAAGGGATAGGGTTAGATCTAGGAATAGGGCTAGGACAAGAGTTAGAGTTAGTGGTAGTGGTAGGAATCGGGCTAAATTAGGGCTAGGATCAGGTCTAGGATTAGTGTAAGGGTTAAGTCTAGAGTTAGAGTTAGTGTTAGTTTTGGGGGGAAGGAATGGGGTTGTAGCAAGCTTCAGAACTAGGGCGAGGGATAAAATTAGGGATAGGGTTACTGTTCAGCTTCGGGTCAGGATCAAGGCTAGGTTTAGGGCTAGGATGAGAGCTAGCATTTGTGTTAGGGTTATGGCAAGAATTAGGGCTACGTCTAATATCAGCTCTAGGGTTATGGTTAGGAATAATTTTCGGGTAAGATTTATGGCTAGGTCTAGTTTCAGAGTTAGGTTCATGGTGAGATTCAAGTTGAGAGCTAGGGGTATTATAATAGTCAGAATCAGGTTTTGGGTTTGGGTTAGGTTGAAGTTTAGGGTTATGGCTCAAATTAGCATTAGGTTTGAGTTAGGGCTAGGGTAATGGATAAGGTTAGGTTTAGGCTTCAGGTTTGGTTTAGGGCTCAGGTTAGATTTAGGGTAATGGATAGGGTTAGGGTAAGGCCTAGGGTTAGCATTAAGTTAATGGTTATCATTAGGGTAATGGAAAGGTTTAGAGCAAGGGCTAGAGTTAGGATTATGTTTAGAATCAGGGCTAGAGTTAGGGTTAGTGTTAGGGTTGAGGCTACGTTTAGGTTTAAGTTATGGGTTAGGTTTGAGCTAGGGTTAGTGCTAAGGATAGGGTTAGGTTTAGGATTAGATCTAGGATTAGGATTAGGGTTACCATTAGAGTTAAGGTAATGGACACGTTTAGATGTTGGTTTAGGGTTTGGGTTAGGTTTAGGTTTAAGACTAGGGTTAGTGTTGAGTTTAGCATAATTGGTAGGCCAAGATTGAGCTAGAATTAGGACTATTGTAAAGGTTAGGTTTATGTTTTTGTCTAGGTTTAGGTTTACAGTTAGGGTTAGATTAAGTTTAGGGTTAGGGAAAGGATTATCATGATGTTTATGGTTAGGGTTAGTGTAATGGGTGGTGTTAGAGCTAATGTGAAGTCTTGTTTTAAGTTTAGGATTAGGGCTAGGATTATGGTTAGGGTTAGGCTTATCACTTTCTTAAGGTTTGGTTGAGGGTTAGGGTCAGGGATTGATTAAGTTTTAGTGCTAGGTTGAGGCTTCAGGTTAGAATCAGGGCTAGGGATAGAGTTAGGGTTAAGGTTAGGATTAGGGCTAGGTTTAGCATTAGGTTTAAGGTTATGGTTAGGGTAATGGATAGACTTAGAGCAAGGGTTTGGGCTATGGTTACGGTTAGGATTAGGGCTAGGATTGGGGTTAGGTTTTGGACTAGGTTTATGTTTAGTGTAAGTGCTAGGGTTTGAGCTAATGTTAGTGATAGGGCTAGGTCAAGGATTAGGTTAAGCCTTAGGTCTAGGAACAGTATTATGGTAGGTTTAGCATTAGGGTTAAGGTTAGGGCTAGGGTTATCATTAGGGTAAGGGTTAGGACTTGGTTTAGGTTTAGAGTTAGTGTTATAGCTAGGGTTGGGGGTTGCATTAGGGCTAGATTTTCGGTTACATTAGGGCTAGTGTTAGGGATAGAGCTAATGTAAGAACTAGGGTTATGATTAAGGCTAATTTTAGGGTTACAATTAGGGCTAAGTCTACTTTTATGGTTAAGTTTAAGTTCAGGTTGGTGTTTGGGATAAGGTTAGTGTTAGGTTCAGAGTCAGGGTCAGGGTAAGTTTTAGGGTTGGGGATAAGACTCGAATTAGGGGTAGGCTGAGGGCTAGATGTAGAGTTACTATTTGGTTAGGTTAAAGGTTAGGGTTAGTTCTATGGCTCATTATGTTTTAGGGCTAAGGCTAAAGGTAAGGTAGTTTTACAATTAATGTTAGTGTTATTGCTAGTGATATGGTGAGTATAGGCTTAGGGGTACATTTAGAGTTATGGTTAATTCTAGGGCTAGGGCTATGGCTAGGGTTAGGGATAAGGTTAGGTCTAGTGTTTGGGTTATGATAAGGGATAGTGTTAGAACTAGGAATAGAGCAATGACGATAGTTAGAGTTAGTCTTAAGGCTAGGGTTAGTGTTAAGTTTAGGGTTAAATTAGGCTAGGAATATGTCTAGGATTGGTGTTAGGGTTAGGCCTATGGTTGGGACTATGTTTAAGATTAGGTTTAGGGTTAGGTTTAGGGGAAGGGATGGGGTTATAGCTAAGTTTAGGGCGAGGGCAATGATTAGAATTAGTTTTAGGTATAGGGTTAGGTTTGTGTTAGAATTAAGGCTAGATTTGGGGTTAGGATGAGGGCTAGGGTTTGTGTTAGGGTTAGGGTAAGTTTTAGGGATAGGGATAATGTCGGGTTTAGGGTTACAGCTAGGGATAGTTATAGGGTTAGGTTCATGGCTTGGTCTAATGTTAGGTTTAGTGTAAGGCCCATGTTAAGGGTAAAGTGTATTTTTAGAGTCAGGGTCAGGTTTCACATTTGTGTTAGGTTAATTATTAGGGTTAAGGTTCAAATTAGCGTTAGGGTTAGAATTAGGGTTAGGTTTAGGGATAGGTTTGAGGTTAAGATTTAGGATTCAGGTTAAGATTAGGGTAATTGGTGGGATTAGGTTTAGTGATAGGGTTAGGGTTAGGCAGAGGGTTAGCATTTGGGTTAAGGATATTTTTAGGGTAATGAATAGCATTAGAGTTAGGGTTAGGGCTAGGAGTAGGGTTAGGGTTTGGGTTAGGTTTATGGTACAGGTTAGGTTTTGAGCTAGGGTTAGTGCTAGGTTGAGGGTGAGGTTTAGGTTTATGTCTGGGTTGGATTTATGTTTAAGGTTAGGGTTAGTGTTAGGGTTAGGGCTAAGGTTATCTTTACAGTTAGTTTAATGGATAGGTTTAGATGTCGGGATAGGGTTAGTGGTAGCTTTAATTTTATGGTTAGTGTTAAGGTTAGGGCTAAGATTATCAGTTGAGTTAGGGTAATGGATATGGTTAGATGTCAGGTTAGGGTAATGGATAGTTTTAGGTTTAGGGTTAGTGTTAGGGTTTGGACTAGGGTTAGTGTTAAAATCAGGGTTAGGGTTTTCTCTAGGGTTAAGGCTATGATGAGGCTTAGGTTTAGGGTTAGGTCTCGGATTAGGTTTACAATTAGGATTAGATGTAGGGTTATCATTAGGGTTAAGGTTCGGTTTAGGGTAATGGATAATTTTAGAGATAGTATTAGGGCTAGTGTTAACATTATGATTAGGGCTAGGATTAGCATTAGGTTTAGGAATAGGGCTAGGGTTATGTTTAGGGTTCAGTTTTGGGTTTTATCTAGGGTTAGGTCTAAGGCGAGGGTTAGGGTTAGCTTGAGGGTTAAGCGTACAGTAAGGGATAAGGTTATGTTACGGTTAGGGTTACATTTGGGCTAGATTTAGGCGTAGGATTAGAGCTAGGTTTTGTGTTAGGTCTAGAGCTAGTTTTAGTGCTATGGTAATGTAAGGGTTATGTTTAGAGTTATGGCTAGGACTAGTGTTAGGTTTAGGTTTCGGTTAGGGTCAGTTTTATAGCTAGGGTTAGTGTTAGTTTCAGGATCTGAGTTTGGATTATGGTTAGGGTTAATTCTAGAGCCAGAATTAGGATTAGTTAGGTCTAGAGGTAAGGTTGCTGTCTGGCTTAGGTTAAGGGTTATCATTAGAGCTAGGGCTAGTTTTTTGTTTAGGTCTTGGTCAAAGATATGGCTAGATTTAAGATTAGGTTTAATCTAGGTCTAGTGTTAGGGTTAGGTTTACATATAGGGTTATAGGTAGGGCTAGTGTTAGGGTTTGGTTTAGGTTCAGGATCAGAATAAGCGTCAGGGTTAGGGTTAGAATTTGGGTTATGTTTATAACAAGAATGAGTGCTAAGGTTAGGACTCGTAATAGGGTTAGGGTTTGGGTTAGACTAAGGATTAGTTTTAGGACTAGGGTTAGCATTAGGGTTGGGGTTTGGCTAGGGTAAAGGATAAGGTTATACCTGGGGTTAGAGCTAGGGTTCGGGTTAGGGTTAGGGCTATGTTAGTGTTAGGGTTACAGTGAAAGCTTAGGGCTACATTCAGACCTAAAATTAGGGCTAGGTTTTTTGTTAGTTTAGGCCTAGGGTTAGGTCCATGGGTAATGTAAGAGCTAGGGTTAGGATTAGGGCTAGTTTTAGGGTTAGGGTTATGGCTAGGTCTATTATTATTATTAGGTTTTGTTTACTGTGAGCTTTGGAACTAGGATCATTTTATGGTCAGGACCATTGTTCAGGTTAGAGTTAGTGTTGGGTTTAGTGCCAGAATTAGGTCTAGGGTTAGGTATAGGGGTAGGGTTAGTGTTTGGGTTAGGTTAAGGGTTATAGTGAGGGCTAGGGCTAGGTTGTTGTTCAGGTATAGGGCTAGAGATATGGCTAGATTTAGGATTAGGTTTAAGTCTAAGTCTATTGTTAGGTTTAGGTTTAAGTATATGATTACCCGTAGGGCTAATGTTAGGGTCTGGTTTTGGGTTAGGGTCAGGTTTATATTTGCAGTTACTGTTAGGGTCATAATAAGTGTCAGGGTTAAGGTTTGGGTTTATTTTAGGGTTAGAGCTAGTACAAAGGTTAGGGTTAAGCCTAGCAATAGGGTTAGGGTTTGAGTTAGGCTCTGGATTAGGTTTAGGACTAGGGTTAGCATTAGGTTTAGGGTTTAGCTTAAGGTAATGGATAGGGAAAAAGCTAGGGTTATAACTAGCGTTAGGGTATGGATTAGGGCTAGTTTTAGGGTTAGAGTTAAAACTAGGGTTAGCGGTCGTCTTAGGGCCAGGTTTTGGTTTAAGTTGGGGCTAGTGTTAGGTATACAACTAATGTATAAACCAGGGTTATGATTAGGGCTACTTTTTGGTAAGTGTTACAGCTATATCAAATGTTAGGGTTAGGGTTACCGTTAGCATGATTTTAGAGCTAGGGTTCATGTTAGGGTCAGGGTCAGTGTTTGGGTTACACTTGGGTTTAGGGTTAAACCCAATATTATCACCAAAGTTAGGTCTAGGTGTAGGGTTAGTGTTTGTGTTAGGTTAAGGTTTATCATTTGGGCTAGGGCTAGGTTTTTGTTTAGGTCTAGGGCTAGAGATATGGCTAGAGTTAGAATTAGGTTTAGGTCTAGGGCAAGTGTTAGTGTTAGGTTGAGGTATAGGTTTATTGCTAGTGCTAGTGTAAGGGTTTGGTTTATGGTTAGGGCCAGTTTTAGACGTATGGTTACCTTTAGGGTTACAATAAATATCAGGGTTAAGTTTAGGGTTTTGGATTATGGTTAGAGCTACAATGATGGATGTGGTTAGGACAAGTAATAGGATGAGGGTTTGGCTTAGGCTAAGGATTAGAGTTAGGCATAGGGTTAGCATTTGGGTTAGGGTTAGCTTAGGGTAAGTGATAGGATTAGAGCTAGGATTAGGGCTATGTTTAGGGTTAGGGTTAGGGCTAGTGTTAGGTTTAGGTTTAGGGTTAAATCTAGGGTTAAGTCTTGCATTAAGGCTAGGTTTTGGTTAGAGTTAGGACTAGTTTTAGACTTATGGCCAATGTATGGACTAGGGTTACATTTTGAGCTATTTGTAGGATTAGATTTAGGACTATGTCTAATGGTAGAGTTAGGTATAACATTTATAGCTAGGGTTAGTGTTAGGTTCAAATTCAAGCTCAGACTAGTTTTATTGTTAGGGTTTGGCCTCTAATTAGGGCTAAGGTTAGGGCTAGGAGTAGGGTTAGGTTTCGGTTTAGGTTAAGTTTTAACGTTAGCGTTATGGCCTGATTTTGCTTTAGGGCGAGGTTTATGCTTAGGCCTAGTTTTAGGCTTAGCATTAGGTTTAGGGCTAGTGTTAGGATTAGGTTTAGTCTTAGGGTACAAGTTAGATTTTGATTTAGGATTAAATCTAGGGTTAGGTCTAGGGCTAAGTATAGGGCTACTGTTAGGTCTGGTTTATGGCTAGGATTAGGGTTATGGTAATGGATAGGGTTAGAACTAGGAATAGGGCTAGGGTGAGAGTGAGAGTTAGTCTTATGGGTAAGCTTAGTGTTTGGTTAGGTATAGGGCTTAATTAGGGCTAGTAATAGGGCTGGGTTTATGGTTATGTTTAGGCCTAGGGTTAGTTTTAGCCTTAGGGTTAGGTTTCTTTTAAACGATGGGGTTAGAGCTAGGGATAGGGATAGGGTGAAGTTTTGAATTAGGGTTACAGCTAGGGGTTCATTAGAGTTATGATTAAGGCTGGGTTTTGGGCTAGGATGAGGGCTAGAGTTTGTGTTATGGTTAGGGCTAGGATTAGTGTTAGGGTGAATGTCAGGTCTAGGGTTATGGTTAGAGATAGTTTTAGGGTTAGGTTTATGGCTATATTAGTGTAAGTGTTAGGTTTCGGGTAGGGGTCAAATTTAGAGTTAGAGGTATTAGTAGGGTCAGGGTCAGGTTTAGGGTTTTGTTTATGTTAGGGTTTAGGGTTAGGGCTCAAAATAGCATTAGGGTTTGGGTTGGGGTAATGATAGGTTTTGGTTTAGCATCCAGGTTAGATTTAGCATAATGGATAGTGTTATGGTTAAGGATAAGGTTAGATTTAGCCCTAGGGTTAGCATTATAATTAGGGTTATATTTAGGGTAATTTATAGGGTTAGAGTTAAATTTAGGTCTGGGGTTATGGATATAATTATGGCTAGGGTTAAGATTAGGTTTATGGGTTTGTTTTGTGTTAAGTTTAGGGCTAGAATTATGGCTAGGGCAAATGTCAGATATAGGAATATGGCTAGGGATAGTTTTAGGGTTAGGTTTATGGCTAGGTCTAGTATAAGGGTTAGGTTTAGGGATAGGGTCAGGATTAGAGCTAGGTATATTATCATGGGAAGGGTCAGAGTTAGGGTTTTGGTTGTGTTAAGGTTTAGGGATAGGGCTTGTATTACCATTAGTGTTAGAGTTTGGGTAATGATAGGGTTAGGTTTAGGGTTCAGGTTAGTTTTAGGTTAATGAAATAGGTTAGGGTTAGTGATAATTTTAGAGTTAGGCCTAGGGTTACCATTAGATTTATGATTATGGTTATGGTAATGGAAAGGGTTAGAGCTAGTGATAGGCCTAGGGTTATGGTTAGAATTCTGGATAGGGTTAGGGTAAAGTTTAGGGCTATGTTCTGGGACAGGTTTAGGTTTAGTGTTAAGTTTAAAGCTAGAGTTAAGGCTCGGATTCTGGCTTGGTTTTGGGTTTGGTTAGGGCTAGGATTAAGGCTATGGTAATGTATGAACTAGTGTTGCAATTAGTGCTAGTTTTGGGGTTAGGGTAATGGCTTGGTATATTGGTAAGATTAGATTTAGGGTTGGGGTGATAATTAGAGCAAGGGTTATTGTTAGGGTTAGTGTCAGAGTCAGGACTAGTTTTAGGGTTAGTGTTAGAACTCGAATTAGGGACAAAGTTAGTACTAGTTGTACGGTTAGGGTTTGGAATAGGTTAAGGGTTAGGCATATAGGTTGGTTTTGTTTTAGGGCTATTGCTATGGTTACGGCCAGATTATGGATTAGCATCTGAATTATGGCTAGTGTTAGGTTAAGGTTGAGACTTAGGGTTAGTGTTAGATTTTGAGTTAGGGTTATATCTAGGATTAGGGATAGGGCTAAAGCTAGGGCTAGGGTTAGGGTTAGGGTGAGGGATAGGGGTATCATAACAAATATGATTGCAACTAGGGATATGGCTAGGGCAAGAATTAGAGTTAGTTATGGTAGTAGTTTTAGGATTAGGATTAGAGTTAGGGCTAAATTAGGGCTAGGATTAGTGCTAGGGTTAGGGCTATTTGGGGCTATGATTTGGGGTGGGGTTAGTGTTAGAATTAGGGCTAAATTAGGGCTAGCATTAGGGCTAGATTTAGGGTTAGGGTTAGAGCAAAATTAGGGTTTAGGATTAGGGCCAGTGTTAGTGTTAGGGTTAGGGCTACATTAGGGAAAGTATTAAGGCTATGGTTAGTGTTATGGTTAGACTAAAGGGTTGGGCTAGAGTTAGGGTTATCATTGGTGTTGAGGTTAAGTTTATGGGAATGGGTGGGTTTATAGCTAGCTTTAGGGATAGGGTGTGTGTTAGAATTAGTATTAGGCTTAGGGTTATGTTTCACTTTAGGATTAAGGCTAGGTTTAGGGCTAGATTAAGGGCTAGGTTTTCTGTTAGGGTTGTGGCTAAGACCAGGTCTAGGGCTAATATCAGGACTAGGGTTAATATTAAAAAATAGTTTTAGGGTTAGGTTATTTCTAGGTGTAGTGTAAGAATTAGGTTTAGGTTAAAGGTCAGCTTTAGGGCTAGGGTTATTATTAGGATCAGGGTCAGGGTCAGGGTTTCCATTTGGTTTAGTTAAGGTTTAGGGTTAAGGCTCAAATTAGCATTAGGTTTAGGTTTAGGATTAGGGTAATGGATAGGGTTTAGTTTAGAGTTCAGTTAAGGTTTAGGGTAATGGATGAGTTAGGTTTAGCAATCGGGTTAGGGTTACCATTAGGGTTAGGGTTATGTTTAGTGTAATGGATAGGTTTAGAGCTAGGATTTTGGCTAGGTTATGGTTTTGATTAAGTCTACAATTAGGGTTAGGTTTAGGGAAAGGGCTAGATTATCATTTGGGGTAAGTTTTAGGGCTAGTATTATGGTTATCCTTAGTGCTAGGGTTAGGGTTAGGAATGTTTTTGCATGCTTCAGCTTTGGGAAACTTTCACAAGGAAGAAACCAGAGTGCCCACATAGAACTGATTGAGTGTGTGTCATTTCAAGCAGCGAGCACCAACTCTGTTTGATTTCAAGTTCCATTTCCATTTACCCATATAGGTCAAAGTGAAGGAAACACTTAAATACAAACTGTTCCTGACAGAAAACTATTGAAGTGATAAGGCCCAAACCTGGGGAAAATAGTAAGGCTAGGTACAAGACGAATTATGCCAAGTATCAAATGAATTTGAACAAAACTCACTCTAACTCTAGCACTAGATCTAACCCAACCCTAATGTAATTCGAAACTGTTTAGTGCACCTATGATAGTAGAAGTCCCAAATTGGGGAGCTTAGCGGTGCAACTTAACAGATGAATCTTGTGCAGTATCAAAGAAATTTGATGGAAAATTGGGGGAGGTATTTCATATTTGTTCATATCAAGTACATTTATATTTTCCATTTTTTTCTTAAAGTGCTCATGGATAAATTGTTTTTCATACTTCAGCTTAAGGTACTTTCAAAAAGAAAAAATAAACAGTGCCCACAGAGAGCTGATTGAATGTGTGAATTTTCATGCAGCTAGCACCAACACTTTTTGATTTTTAGCTCCATTGCACTCACACCTATAGGCCCTAATTAAGTGAAACATAAAAATTCAAACTGTTCCTGACACTGAACCATTGAACCTTGAAGGCCCAAACTTGGGGAGCCTACTAAGGCTAGGTCAATGATGAATCCTGTACAGTATCAAATTAATCCAACCAAAAACATTGAAGCTCTATCATTACATGTGTATTCTGCTTGCTCCTAATGCACCCAGAGATAAAGCTGTTATTTTCTACGTCATCTTAGTTCTACTTCCATGGCAAACACCAGATTATGCACACTGAAAATTGATGGTGTATGTGAAGTTTCAAGCAGCTATCCCAAACCCTGTTTGATTACCGGCTTCATTTACATTCACCCCTATAGGCCAAAAAGAAAGGAAAAATGAAAATTGAAACTGTTCCTGAAGGCAAACCCTTTATGTAGGAGGCCCAAATATTTGGAGTATATTCAAAATTTAAAAAAAAAAGGTGAATCCTGTACAGTATCATAGAAATTTGAAAACAAAACTAACCTTATCCTGTTTAGAGTCCCTTTGATCCTAGAAGTCACAAACGTGGGAAGGCAAGTTGGGTAGGCTAACAGATGAATCTTTCACACTCTCAAAGAAATCTGACCAAATAATTTGGGAGGTATTTCAGTACATGCATATTTTCCTGTTTTATCCTAAAGTGCTCTCACATAAAGTTGCTTTGCATACTTCAGCTTAGGGCTACTTTTAAAAGAAATAAACCAGAGAAGGCCCATAGAAAACTGATTGAGTGTGTGAGGTTTGAATTAGCTGGCTCCAACTCTGTTTGATTTCTAGCTCTATTTCCATTTACATGCATAGGTAAAAATGAAATGAAAACTTAAAATACAAACTGTTCAGGAGAGCAACCCTTGAACCAAGAGGCCCAAAACTAGAGAATATAGTAATGCTAGGTAAAAGTTAAATCTTACCCACTATCAAAAATATTTGAACAAAACTAAATTTAACAGACACTAGCTGTAAACCTACACTAATCTAATACTAAATCTAACCTAATCTGTTTAGAGAACAATTGATCAGAGTGGTCCCCAATTAAAGGAGACCAGTGGGGCAAGCTAACAGATGAAAACTGTGCAGTATCAAAGAAATCTGACCAAATAATTGGGGGAGGAATTTCACTATGTGCATATTTCCCTGTTTTCTCCAAATGTGCTTTTGGATAAATTATTTTTTCATGCTTCAGGTTAAGGTTCTTTTTCAAGGAACAACCAGAGAGTGCCCACAGAGAGCTGATTGAATATGTACAGTTTCAAGCAGCTAGTATTAACTCTGTTTGATTTACAGCTCCAGTTTAATTCACTTCTATAAGCAATAATAATGTGAAACCTAAAAATTCAAACTGTTCCTGACAGTGAACTGGCAAAACGTGAAAATCCAATCATGGGGATCCTACTAAGAGTAGGAAAAGGATGAATCCTGTACAATATCAAAGTAATCCATGGAAAAAAAAACTGAATCTTGCTCCTAACATGTTCACAGATAAAGCTGTTTCTTTCTAATTCAGCTTTGGGATACTACCACAAGAAACAAATGAGAGAATGTGCACTGAGAACTGATTGAGTGTGTGAAGTTTCAAGCAGCTAGCAAAAATCCTGTGTGAGTCCAGATCCATTTCTATTCACCCCTATAGGGCAAAATGAAGTGAAAAATGAAAATTGAAACTGCTCCTGAGAGCAAACCCTTTTATTCGAAAGCCCAAACAATGAGAGCATAAAAGAATAGGAAAATGATAAATCCTGCCCAGTATTCAAAAGGTTGAAAAAAACTAACTCTAACCCTAACAATAGTTCTAACCCTAACTCTAACCATAAACCTAAGCCTAAACTGTTAAGAGAACCTTTGATCATAAAAGTTTTAAACTTGAGGAGACAAGTGGGTCAAGATTACATATGAATCCTGCACAGTATCAAAGAAATCTGACCAAATAACTGAGGGAGGTATTTCAGTACATGCATATTGCCCTGTTTTCTCCTAAAGTGCTCATGGATAAACTGGTTTTACATGCTTCAGCTTATTGCTACGTTTACAAGGAAGAAACCAGAGAGTGCTCACAGAAAACTGACTATGTATGTGAAGTTTCAACCAGCTAGCACCAAACCTCTGATTTCCAGCTCCATTCTCATTTACCTATATAGGTCAAATTAAGTGAGACATTGAAACAAACTACCCCCAACCCCCCAACAGCGAACCTTTGAACCCAGAAGGCCCCAAACTGGGGCACATAGTAAGGCTAGGTAACAGAAAAATCTTTCCAGTATCATAGAAATTTGAACAAAACAAATTCTAACCCTAACAGTAGCTCTAAAGCTAGCCCTAACCCTAACCTTAACCCTAACACTTACCTGTTTAGAGAACCATTGATCCTAGAACAGCCAACCTTGCCAGGCATAGTGGAGCAAGCTAAAAGATGAATACTGTGTAGTATCAAAGAAATCTGATCAAATTTTTGGGAGACTTATTTCAGTACATTCATGTTTCTCTGTTTTCTTTTTAAGGGCTTTCAGATACAGTTTCTTTTGCATGCTTCCTAATTGGCCTACCTTCAAAAGAGAAAAACCAGAGAGTACCCACTGAAAACCGATTGTTTGAAATTTCAAGAACGTCCTGCCAACCCTGTTTGATTTCCAGCTCAATTTTCAATCACATCAATAAGCCCTAATGAAGGGAATCCTTAAAATACAAACGGTTCCTGAC